>NW_026947508.1:7202771-8617029 GCF_034190915.1 Cavia porcellus
TCTAGTGTGTGCTTCATGTGTGTGTGTATATGCGTGTGCATGTGTATATGCGTGTGTGTGTGTGTATGATTCTAGGAATGGAGCCCAAGCCCTCAGGCACCATAGGCACAGATTCTAGCACCCTGCTGCCTTGCCCAGCCCAGCTACCTTTTATCTAAAAAAAGATTAGCTGTTGACAGTGTCGGTGCCTGACTGTAGCCTCAGCTACTTGGAAGGATGAGGTGGGAAGATCGCTGGAGCCCAGGAGTTTGAGGCCAGCCTGGGTAAAACAGCAGGACCTCTCTAAATAAATATCACCAAAATATCCATAGTGATGCCAAGCATGGTGGCACACACCTGTAATGCCAGTGCTTGGGAGGCTGAGGCAGAAGTGCTGCAAATTTGGGATTTGCAGCCTGGATTACACAGCAAGACCCTGTGTCTAAAACAAGAGCATCACACTACACTAGGTATCACGCCATGTGGCTTACACTGCCCTTTAGCTGTTGAACTAACTTTGGCTAAGAAATGCCAAACAGCTACATGATACAAAATACAAAAAGCACAAAAGAGTAAAGGATGATTATTAAGTCATTTCCTCTCCTGGGGCCCCTGTGAATCTGTCCCTCTCCCCACCTGTCATTAACTGTCTCTTGGATACTCTTCCAGACACTCTACTTGCTTACAAAGATAAACACAGATCTTTATTTTGTTCCTTGGACAGAGATTATAGCGTGCAGACCCAGGCATAGTGGCACACGCCTGTAAACCTACACTTGGGGGGCTGAGGCAGGAGGATCACCATGAGTTTGAGGTCAGCCTGAGCTACATAGTGAGTTCAAGATCAGCTTGGTCTACAAAGTGGGACTCTGTCTCAAAAATAAAAAAAATTTAAAAAAAAAAAAGGAAAAGAAATTATAGCATGTGATATACACTTGCACCCTCTTTTTTTTTTTTTTTTCTACTTAAGGGAACAGCTTGGAAATCCTATTATTACAGGTGCTACGTGCTGATGGGAAAGTGACAGCCGATCTGAGAGCACAGAGAATGTGTCCCTCTAAAGGCATAGCTCCTCCTGTCCACTACAAGGCTGGAAGACAAGAAGCCCTCCCAGCGGGCACTGCTGACGCCGGGCAGCCCCTGCATCTCCTAGCACAGCTGAGCGCTGCCCCTTTAACTGCCTACAGCACGTGTTGCACGCTCTAGGAGCAACATCTGGGCGGCAGCCACTGCCGCTTAAAGAGACAGGCCCTGCTAGAGGAGGCGAAGCTTGGCCCGGGTTCAAATTCCAGCAGTTTGCTGAAGGGGACCGGAAGTGGATACCAAAGCGGGGAGGGCAGGCCTGGCCAGAGAGAGCCCTTTCTGCGGAGGGGACAGCTGCTTCCAAGATGACTTCCCGCCTGATGTGTGATGATCCTGAGGACAGGCCTTGTTCCACGGCCCGGCCACAGCGTGTTTTTGTATCTGTGGAACCTGACCATGAAGGGAGGGTCTCCTGGGATTCTAGCAAACAGGAGGTTAGAGCTAGGTCCAAAGGGTGCCATGTGACATCAGGGAGCCTCTTCACAGAACCAAGCCCTATTTTGTCCTGTGCAGAGGGAGTTAGTGCAGTCTAACATGAGGCTGAGGCGCGAGCCCTTTCCAAACAGGCTGTTTCCCCCACTCCTCCGCACGCATTTCCTCCTCCATCTGCCTCCTCCCAAAGCCAGAGCATCCAGTGGCTCTGGGACCAAGTCCTGTCCCAGCTGCAGCATTCCCCTACCGGACTGTGCCTCTTCCCTGAGCAGGGCCTGTGACCTTGAGCCTCGAGCTGGTCCCACTGGCCCCATCTGTGCAGTGAGCAGATGGAGGCAAAGAGGTGTGCGTCTTGTTTGCATCTTCTCAAAATAACTCCTTCCTTAAAAAAACAAAAACAACAACAAAAAAACCCTCCTTCCTTTTCATTGAATTGTACAAATAATACATATATATATATATTTGTTTTGTTTTGTTTTTTTGAGACAAGGTCTCCCTGTGCAGTTCAGGCTAGCTTTGTAGCCCAGGCTGGCCTCAAACTCACAGCGATCCTCCTGCCTCAGCCTCCCAAGAGCTGGGGTTACAGGCATGTGCTACCATCCAGCTGTATGTTCATTTTTTAAAAAAATAAAAATTACCTAGACATAATGTGAAACCAATATAATACATCAAATTATGTATAAAATTACACATATTCTACCAACCTAGAAATAATCACTGTAAGCATGTAAGCATTTGGTTGTGAATTTCTTTTCTTCTTCTTTTTTTTTTTATACCAGGGATTGAACTCATGACTTTGTGTTTGCCGGGCAGGCACTTGTGCTGCTGAGCTAAACTTCCAGCCTTTTTTTCTATTTTTAAATTTGACAGAGGGTCTCGCCATATATTCTAGGCTGCCCTTAAATTCATTGTGTAGCCTGCCCTGCATTTGCAGTGATCCTCCTGCCTCAGCCTCCCAGAGAACCAGGATTGCAGACGTGGGCCACCATCCCTTTTTAAGAGGATGTCTGCCTCACGAGGGGCACCACTGTATATCCAGCTTCTTCAGCCACCATCTCTGCATCGTTATTTGCATAGAGGTCTCTCCTCCACCCACCACCCACTGCTCTGGACTCGGCCAGAGGGGCTGGCTGCTGTCTGAGTCTCCGAGGGAGGCTGGCTTCTGCCCAGAGGTGGATTCCCCGGAGCTGACCTTAGGCCCCTGGGACTGCGGGCTGGGCTGTGGGAGTCTGTTAAGAGGCTCTAATTTGTCTCACTCATTCCTGCGTTATCTACCTTGTGGCCCAGCAATTACCCTTCCAGAGCAATTCTGGCTGGGCCTTGGGGTTCTAACTGATTCCCTTGACCCGGGGAGTTAGGGAGTGGGTTTTCCCCATCTCCAGAGCCAGCAGGGCCGCAGCGGGGTACCCCAAGCTCGGCCATGTCCCTGTCCAGGAGGTCCCCTGCCGAGGAGACCCCGAAACGTGACTTTCAGGCTCCCCAGCGGGGCTGTCCTATGTGCTCCAGGCACCAACGTCATCCCCCAGGATTAGGCGCCGTGACAAACCCCGCTTTCCCGGAGCGCACGCCCGGACTCCGGGGATGGGTCCTGAAATCCGGGGTGCAGCCATGCGGCCCCTTGTGGCCCCGTCCGCTCCCACCTCGGGCGGCGGCGGCGGCAGGACCCGGGGGCGCACAGGCGCAGGCGCTGCCACACCTCGCGCGGGCTCCGCACGGCGCCCGGCCGGGATGGGGGTGCGGTGGGGGTGGGGCGGGTGGGGGTGGGGACCCGCGGCGCCGCCCCCGGGGCGGGGCCAGTGCGTGGCAGCCTCGCCGGCCGGGCCGCGAAGTTTCCAGTCCTGCCAGCGCCTCCGGTCGGCCGGTCGTCCGCGGATCCCGACCATGCCACCCCTGCTGCTCCTGGCCCTTCTGGGCTGGCTGCTCCTGGCAGACGCGAAGGGCGACACCAAGCCGGAGGGTGAGCGGGCGGCGGGGCGGGCGGCGCGCGGGGGCCGGTCCCGGGCGGCCTCGCTGAAGATCGGTGGGTCCCCGAGGCCTGGGCTGGGGCTGAGGGGCGCTGGGTTCCGGCCACTTGTCCTCCTAGTCCTGGTGACTCGTTGAAATCACTTCCTCTCTTGGGACTGCGGTTTCCACATTCATGCAGCCTGCCGAAGAGGCGACAATGGAAATCCCATTCAGGGCTGGGAGGGACTCAGCGCTGGGGGTTAAGGGTTAACGCTGGCCTCCTTCACTATTTGTGGATCGCTTTCAGTGACCAGAGGTCAGCTCAGTGCCGTGGTTACTCTGGAAGCTGGTGCCTTCCTCTGTACCCACTTTCCAGCCTGGCCAATGGAGGCTGCGTTGATTTGCTTCTCAGGGTTGAGGATCCCATTCCGAGGTGTGTCTGGTTCCAGAGCTACTGCGCCTCACTGCTGCAGGAGTGCAGGGCCTTGGGGTGGGGTAGGGAGGAAAGTTTGCAGGGTAGCAGGAGCTTTCACCGTGTTCTCTGCACAGCTCCTGCCCAGAGGGTCTTCTCTCCAGTTCACATGTGGGGAAACTGAGGCTCAGACAGGGGCAGCAGCTGCCCAGGATGCTCTGGCTGTGACATGGTTGGTCCCCACTCTGCAGGACTCCCAATCCTCCCAGCCCTCCCTGGCCTGGGCCAGTTCCAGGGTTGCCCACCGGGCATCCAAGGGCCCAGGGAGGTGGAGGTAGATGATCATCCCGGCAGATCTAAGCCAAGGCACACCAGCCACACCTTCCACCGCACCCTGTTCCACGTGGCCCACCATCCTGGAGAGCCCGGCAGCTGGTGTGTTGGGTTGGGCTGGGGAAGAGATGGAAACCACTGTGTCTCCATTACCTCCTTGGCACTAAGTTATACCTAGGGCCAGATCCTCTGGATGGCAGAGTCATTGTGCTTAATCTCCAGCAGGCTTAGAGTCCCGGCCTGCACCCCAGGGCCATCAAAGCTCACTCTTAGAATGCTAGAGGATGCCAGGGCCGTGAGAGTTCGGCTCACTGCCTGTTACATTCACGGGCTTCACCAAGGGCATTTCCTCCCCTCCCTGAGTCCCCAGCCTGGCACAAATACAAGTCAGAGAAGGCAGAGGGGGCAACGCTGAGCACAGGGCTGGTGGCAGCCTGTGCAAAGGGCCTGCACCGGCCTGGTCCTCTCCCTGGCTAGCAGCCAGCGGCCCTATAATAGCCTCTGTTTCTTTCTGGGCCTCGATTTCCCTGCCTCTGCTGATGGGCCACCTCCACTCAGATCATCTCATGAGAGAAACTACAGCTGCCCAAGATGAAGCCCAGAGCGGTGAGTGAGAGGTGGGACTATGATAACGGGGCTCCCCACTTTTGGACCCCGGTGAACAGGAAGAGGGCGGAGTGGATACAGGTAGCCCTCACCGCAGCACTCCTGTTTCAGGAAGGCAGGAGTTGGGGTGTGCCCGAGATCACTTGGGGTACCCCAGCCCCATTTATTTGTTTCTATATAGTCTTTTTTTTTTTTTTTTGAGACAAGTTCTTATTATCTTGGTTACTTTTCTCTCATTGCTGAGACAAAATACCTGGCCCCCAAAGTTAGAGGAAAGGTTTATTTAGCTCACAGTTTGTAGAGGTTTCAGTCTCTAATCTGCTGGCTCCCAGGCAGGGAGGCATGAAGAGGGCAAAAGGAAGGGGGCAAAAGTGGAGGAGAAGCCTCTCTTCCTCCCACACGTTGTATACAGGTTACCTGCCCTCGGGCAGGTGTAGCACTCACAGCCCTAATCCTAGCACTAGACAATGAACCAATCACAAACTCTAGATTCAGCTGCTTTGGAAAGGCTCCTGGCCCATGACCACATTAGGCTTTGGGGGCCATCCAGATGCAAACCATAACATTCATTGTGTAGCCCAGGCTAGTCTGCAGATCACAGTGGTCCTGCCTCTTGCCTTGGCCTCCTGAGTGCTGGGATTACGGGTATGCACCACCTCACCTGGTCTGGTTTTTACTTTTTTTTTTCTTTTGGTACCTGTGATCGAACTCATGACCGTGTGCTTGCAAGGCAGGCAATTATGCCGTGAGCTAAATCCTCGCCCTGGTTTTTACTCTTACTGGCTGCCAGTCAGAGGGGGACTTGGGGCTCCTTGCACAGGTAGATACCTGGTCTGCTCCCTGGGAGCCCTGTGTTCGAGGGAGGAGGCATTGTCTTGCTCGGGGGAGCCTCCACAGCAACACAGGAGCATGCCGTTCTGCAAGCCCTGTCCAGGGCTCCAGCTCGGTACTTGCAGGGGAGGTAGGAAAGGAGAGGGCAGGGGGAGGCCCTTTATGCATTCCCTCCTCAGAGAGCAGCTTAGTGTGTGCACCAAGCCCAAAGCCTCCTCAACTGGGGCTGCGCTGGTGGTGCTGGAGAGGAGGGGCATCCTGGGGCTCAGCCAATCAGGGCTGGGGGCTCCACCGTCTCCTAAGGACCCCAGAGGTTCTGTTCTGGGAGCTTCCTCCTGGGCAGCTTGCTTTGCTGACATCTCTCGTTGAGTCCTCACATCCTTGGGGGAAGGTGCTGTTATTATCCACTTGAGTCTTTTAGTATAGATGAGGAAACTGAGGCACAGGGAAGGGAAGATGGGTCTCGCTATGTAGCACTGGCTGGGCTTGAACTTGCAATCTTCCTGCCTCAGCCTTCTGACTGCTAGGATTATAGGCACACAACACCACACTGGGCCCAACCATCTTTGCTTACCACTCTACCCTGCCCTGTGGTATTTATCTCTGCTGCCCCAGATCACAGCTGGATTGCTCTGTCTGGGGGAGTCATTGCTGGGTTTGGGTAGCAGGGAGGGGGCCAAGTTCTTCAGCTACCAGGCTCCACGTGGGCTTGGTCTGAGCCCAGAGCAGTGGCTGAGTAAACAGCAGGCAAGCGGCCGTGGGCTGAATCCTTACAGCGCGCGTGGCCCAGAGCTGTGGCTGCTGGAAGATGGATCAGAAGGTCTCCCCGAGTGCCCGCATAGGATGCCCACCTTGGGAAGCCTGAGAGAGGTGGGCGGCCTCTGGTCGGTGGCACTCTGATGTGTCAGGCTTTTGGACAGGCTGAGGAGGAAGATGTCAGGTGCATAGGCAGGGTCTGGCATGGCCAGAGACCTTCCCTGAATCCAGCCGGACAGTTTCTTTGGACAGAGCCAGAGCCCGGCAACAGATGGCCCGGGGCATCGTCCCAACCCCAGGCAGTGCACATGGTCAGGTTAGGAGGCCGCTTGGGAGCCGGGCTGCCTGTTTTCCAAACCCTGCTGCTTCTTGGCTCCCTGGGGCAGGTTACATGCCACCCCCCCAGCCTAACTGCGGAGCGGGGTCACTGTCCACACTGCTTAGGGCAGTGTGTGGCTCGCACAGAGCGAAAGGCTTGCCGCTGTTACTGAGCTGAAAGCAGGAACCTCAGACAGCCGCCCTGTCCCCCTCCCTGCTGCCCACTTCGGGAGCCTGTCCCTGGCGAGACTCCAGAATATTTTCTCCTCTCTCTCTCTCATGCATGCATGCTGGCTTTTTCCACCCATGAAATGTGACACTCGTCCTGTCCCCAGCACCCACTTTGGGCCTCAGAGCTGGTCGCTGTGCTTCTTACCTGGAGGAGACTTAACCCTCAAAGCGGGAGTTGGAGGAGCCCTTCCCGCAGTGAGCAGCACCCCTCTGCACTGGCCTGGGGCTCAGGCCTGGGACCCCCTGCTCTCTGTACCTGTCCCAAGCACCCACCCCTCCTGCCTGGGCCCCAGCCACCCCAGCTGGTTTCTGCCAATTTGCTGCCAGCCGCCTGGCACCCGCCAGCCCCCAGCCCTGGGGCCAGCAGCCTATACCTCAGCATCTGCCAACCCTGTCCAGCTGGGCCCCTTTGTCCTAGCGCGACTCTAGACTTCCTGTGGGGGAAGGAGGGGCCCTGCCCGCCTGCCTTTGGCCTGGCCACTGAGGGGCTGGGATTCACAGGGAGAAACCACAGTGAATGTCCCAAAGCAGGTCCTGCCTGCCAAGCTGGGGAAGGCACACATCTGAGAAGGCTTCAGAGAGGTGGAGGAGTGTCATTGTCACTGGTCCTGGGAGCTGCAGGACCGTTGGAGAAAGGAGACACAGAAGGAGCCACTGTAGGAGGGGAGGAGCCCAGGGCATGACCCCCGGCTAGAGAAGGGATCAAGAGTCTGCCAGACAAGGGACCCTGAATGCCAGGCAAGGCATCCTCCTCTCACCAGTGGCACGTGCCAGCCATCCCAGTCAGCGCTGTATATGCCAGGCTCATTTAACCAAACCAGCAAGCAGTCAGTGCTGTTACCAGGGGGAAACTGAGTCTCAGAGAGCTTCGGTCTCAGGAATTGTCCAGCAAGTTCCACCGTAGAGACAAAGCCCAGGATAGGTCCTTGAAGCAGCTACTCTTGGTGATGGTCAGAATGAAATCAGGAGTGGAGATCTCAAGCAGCCTGAGCTTGGCATTGGGAGGGTCCTATTAAGGGGACTGCAGGGTGGATTGGCTGCATCTGCCCGGTGCAGGCATGGAGGATGCTGGCCTCTGGGCTTTGTATTTGCTGCCTCTCTCCGTATCTGACACTGGCCAGAGAGGCTCCCCGGGGCTGTGCTCAGAGCTGGCTCTTACTGGTCCCCATCTGAGGCCTGATCCTAAAGCCAGGACCTCGGTCCCACAGGGCCAGTATGATCGCCTTTCCTGCGGCGGCTGCTTGATGCACAGGGTAATGGCCAGGTGCCTCCCCTTGAGGGAACCGGGAGACCCAACTGTGTCCCAGCTCTGCTGTGAACCCGCTGAGGCCCGATCTGTCCTGGGCTGGCAGGAAGAGGACACCTGCCGGGGTTTGACAGGTTACTTGGAGCAGTGACCACCACTCCCTGCCACCTCGGCAGCAAGTCCCCTTCACTGTGTCCTCCTCTGCCCACAGATAACCTTTTGGTCCTCACGGTGGCCACGAAGGAGTCTGAGGGCTTCCGCCGCTTCAAGCGCTCGGCGCAGTTTTTCAACTACAAGGTCCAGGTGAGGCTCCTTGGGGGCCGGAACTCAGGGCGCTGGTGTCTCCAGCACACACTTGGGGCTCCAGGACAGCTTGGGGAACCCCGGAGGATGAGTGTGAGTGGGGACAAGAAAGGATAGTGTGTGAGGCTGCTCTAGCAGGTGACCGAGAGGGACTTGGGCTTAGTGTCCTCTGTGTGCACCTCTGTGGGTGTGGTGTTGGACACGGCGGGGTAGAGCTGTGGACCAGACAAGTCCATTCGTGTCTCTGCCTGACGCCATGAAGGAAGCCGGAAAGACGGTGCATAGTTCACGCATGCGGGTGCTGAAGCAGAGGGCCGTTTCAGGCAAAGCTGGATCCAGGGTGGTCAGGAACAACATTATGGGATGTGGCAGGGGGAAGGGGAGGACATTCTGATCAGCCAGGCGTGGTCACATGGCCTCCAGGAGCCAGGGCTGCCTCACACCTGGAGAATGGTTTCCCTACAGCAGGGGGCAGAGGTGCCAGCCAAGCAGTATGCCCACTGTCCAGCAGGGGGTGAGATGTAGCCGGGAAGTACTTTCCCCTCCCTGGTTGGTGTCAAGTGGTCTCCCTGTGCAGGCACTGGGCCTGGGCGAGGACTGGGACGTGGAGAGGGGGACGATGACCGGTGGAGGGCAGAAGGTCCGCCTGCTGAAGAAGGCGCTGGAGAAGCACGCAGACAAGGAGGACCTGGTCATTCTCTTCACGGACAGGTGGGTGGCCCTGACCGGGGCCCTGTGGACATTGGGATAGCAGGGGGGACCCTAAGTGAAATTGTGTGGCTTTGAGGAATCCAGGAAGCCCTGGATAAGACTATCCCGTGTTGCCCACTCTGCTCCACTCTTGGAGACAAAAACGAGAGGAAGAGCCATGCCCTGCGTGTGACCATCTCTGCCCAGGGTCTGGGTGGACGCTTACCAGGCTGCCCTGGAGACCCTGGGCAGATCCGTCCAGGCTGTTCTGGAAGGTGGGGTGGTGAGCATCTCCATCCGGGTCAGCTCCTACGGCGGGGTCTGCCATGGCCTGTGTCACTGGGCTCCATGGCACCTCTCCCTGCTCTGGCCACAGCTATGACGTGGTGTTCGCCTCGGGACCGCGGGAGCTCCTGAAGAAGTTCCGGCAGGCGAGGAGCCGCGTGGTCTTCTCGGCCGAGGACCTCATCTACCCCGACCGCAGGCTGGAGGCCAAGTACCCCGCAGTCTCCGAGGGCAAGAGGTTTCTGGGCTCTGGAGGTGAGAGGCTGCACGCGGGGTGTGGGGCCTGGCCATCCCCTTTGGGAGGGTCCCCCTTTCCTGACAGCCACATCGAGCTTGGGGTGTCGTACAGAGCGCCCTGATTGAGCCCCAGGGTTCTCAGCCCCAGGTATACTCTGAGTCACTGTCTTTGTCCCATTCGGTGGCACCCAGATGCAAGAATTAGACATGGGGTCACCTGCTTCTATTTTTGACCTCTCACACCTCCCGTCCATCGTGGGTCACGTGACCCCTCCTGCCCAAACCAGACCAGTCCTCCTGTGGTCTACACTTGCCCCCTTGCCCAGCTCTCGACCTTCACTGTCTTCTCATTGCTCTCCCGGCCTCTGTCCACTCTCCTGTGGCCTCTTCTCCACCCAGCAGCCCAGGGGAGTCTTTCAGGGGGTGCAGATTACTGGATGTGGTGGGCACATCTGTAATCCCAACACCAAGGAGGGTGAAGCAGGAGGATTACAAGTTTGAGGCCAGCCTGGTTTACACAGCGAGTTCAAGGCTGGCTTGGACTACAGTGTCTCAAAAACAACAACAACAAAGAAAACAAACAAAAGAATGCAAATGTCCCCTTCGTTCCCACTGCTCGGAGAGGAAGGGAGATCTTTCCAGCAGCTGTCTCACTGGCCCAGCGTGACCACCGTCCAGATGTTCTGGCCCTGGCCTTGGCCCAGGGGTCAGGGTGTTTGTGTTTCTTTTCTCTTTGCCTCTTGTGGTCTGCACTGGCCAGGGAGCCTGTGTGGGGTTTTTCCACTTGTCAAGAATACTCTGGGACCTGGGCTGTCCTGTCCTGTTCTCTGGGCCACGTTTCCCAGATCACTGAATAAAAGGGGCTCCAAGCCTGGACCCCACCACCTCCACTCCCCAGGGTCCCCTGGTCCAGTCTCTGGACCTGGTGGGTACACTTTTGGAGTGTGCCATTGATCTTGGGAACTGCCTAGCCAGCGATATTAGTTAGCTAGCTTGCACCCCACCCCCACTCCATCTAGACGGACTTCTTTTTAATTTTTTATTTTGTACTGGGAATTGAACTCAGGACCTTACGCTTGCCTGGGAGGCACTGGGCCACCCAGGTATATCCCCACAGCTAGGAGAACTTCGAGAGGAGACAGGATTTGTGGGTAAAGGAGTGGAAGGTGAATGGCAGGGGAGGGGACCCCTGACTCAGAGGTCAGAAGCTAAGTGTCTGTCTCCACCTCCCCGCAGGCTTCGTTGGCTATGCCCCCAGCCTCAGCAAGCTGGTGGCCGAGTGGGAGGGCCAGGACAGTGACAGCGACCAGCTCTTTTACACCAAGATCTTCTTGGACCCGGAGAAGAGGGTAAGAGGAGGTGGGTGGGCTGGGAGAGGGCTGGGGGAGCCTGACGCTGTGTCCTGCTGGCCAGGCTGCACCGGGCACGGTGCCCTAGCTTATGTTAGTCTTTTGGGGCGGCTGTCACAGACTGCCATAAATAGGCCACGGGTAACCGGCTCTCACCCCAAGGGCTGCGGTGTGAGATTGGAGTCATAGGTCTCAGTCAGGATGACTGGGTTCTTGGAATAAAAGCATTTGTGAGGCTGCTTTCCCTGCGGGTCACAGGGACAGACACAGAAGACTCACAGCGGCACTGGTGTGCCATTGCTAATCAAGTGTCTGTAAAGTTACCATTGTGGTTGTCATTGTGGTACTTGTGGTTGAACCAACTGTTGGATCCCTCCAGACCTGGGGTTTCCTGGCTCTCTAAGCAGAGGTGCTGGGCCAGGGAACTCCAGGGGGTTGGTATCTGGCTCCCCCCCCCCACGCTGGTGCCCTGGGGAGCCCCGTCCACCAGGATCTGTCCCTGCAGGCTGCAGTGCAGTGTCCTCTTCCCCACAGGAGCAGATCAATATTTCCCTAGACCACCGATGCCGCATCTTCCAGAACCTGGATGGAGCCTTGGGTGAGCAGGCCCCCAGAGAGGGGAGGGGAGGGAGCCGGTCCAGAGAGGGGAGGGAGGGGAGGATGAGGGTTCCAGGCAGCGCTGAGTCCAGTGCACCCTGGTGGGCTTCTCTCTGCTGGTTGTGCGGGGAGGTCTCTCTTGGGAAGCAGGGAAAGGGGACAGCTTGGGGTGGGGGATGCACAGAGCAGGTGGTAGACCTTTGCCCTGCAGGCTGTCTTTACCGATGGGCTCCCTCCTGCAGATGGGCCCCCTTCCCTACAGATGGGGCCCTCCTGTCCTCAGGGGTGGTTCCTGGGCTGGGGCCAGGGCAGGGCCTGAGCTGGCAGGCTGTTGCTGAGAATGACCCCTTGACCCTTAAAGCCATGGACCAGGCCTTGTGTCTGTGGCTGGTAATGATGGTGCTTGGCAGTGGATCTTGCTGGGTAACCCCAAGAAAACACACACACACACACACACACACACACACACACACACACACACACGGGGAACCCAACCAGACCCCTGGCTGGTGATTTAATTTATGGAGTCCTTTGGATAAAAACTGCAGGTTCTCTCCTGGTAAAGAACCATTGCATCCTCCTTCCCGTGGTTTCTGGGGGGCTCATGAACTTGGGTGGAGAAGTGGAGTTCAGGTCCCTGTCTGGGCAGTTCAGGACCTTGCACAGAGGGTCCATCCTTGTGGTCACCTGCTACAAAAGGCCTCTGTTCCCAGTGTCCTCTCAGAAAGCTCCCGTGTGTCTTCCAATCAGCAGCTTCCTATTTTCCTCTGTGCAGACTACAAGGGTCAGAGCAGGGGTCTGGGGACCCTGCTCCAAGGCCCCCTGTGCTAGGTGTCCTGGTGCTGCTGTGCATGCTGGGAGCTGGGATGGTCTGCATCTTTGGTCCCCTCCCACCACCACCTCTGGTTCTAACACATCGTGAATTTGGCTGGGGGGAGGGACAAGAGAGGGATTATCCTCATTTTACAGGCAGGAAAACTGAGCTCAGGGATTGCCTATGGCCATTCCCTGCCCACAGCTGTCAGGCCCCAGCCCTGGCTGCTGGGTGGATGTGGACAGGCTATCCTTTCTGACCCCCAGATGAGGTTGTGCTCAAGTTTGAAATGGGCCATGTGAGAGCTCGGAACCTGGCCTATGACACCCTTCCGGTCCTGATCCATGGCAATGGGCCCACCAAGGTAGGAGGGCCCAGCCGTGGGGACAGCTGGGTTGGGGGGAAGCAGAGCTCGACTCAGCCCTCGCTGTCACCCCTGCCCTGTGTCTTCTCTCCCTCCCTTCCATGAGCTCTGGTACCTCATCCCTCCTTGCTGGGCAGAGGATGCAGTCCCCGTCTGTGTCTAGGCTGGGCTGCCAGAGCTGTCTGCCTGCCCTCATCCTGGGGCCCTGTATCAGGGTGAGGACCCAGGAACTTGCATTTTATGGGTGTCCAGGAGATCAGAGAAGAGGAAGCACCACAGGGCCACATCCTCCCTCCGGCCTCCCCAGGCCGGCGGGCTGCTCTCCCCAGGACACTGGACTACTGGGTGTGGGAGGGAGCGTGATGTGATGGATGGGCCCCCCGGCCCCGGAGGTGGGCTTGGGGCCAGGGCGGGCTGGCCTGGCTCTGCCCCAGCCCTGCGTCTCTCCCGACAGCTGCAGCTGAACTACCTGGGGAACTACATCCCGCGCTTCTGGACCTTCGAGACTGGCTGCACGGTGTGTGAGGAGGGCCTGCGGAGCCTCAAGGGCATGGAGGTGAGGCTGCCGGCCAGGCCTGTGGGGGTGCCTCCAGATGGGGAGGCGGGGTGGAGCCTGGGATAGACTCCTGCGCCTGCTCACCTCCCTGTGTGGGCTTCTGTCCTCCTCGCCACTCCTGCCCCCTCCTGGCAGCCTTCCTGGACCCCACAGCTGCTGGCTTCCCTCCACATGCCTCCTGTCTGGTTTCTCCTGCCTGGTCCTCCTCAGCCCACAAGGCCTCATCGTCAGCCTGCTGTCCACCAGGCCTGGCTCTGAGCCCGGCCAGTTCCTGCCTCTGCTTCTGAGCGCTTCCAGGCCCAGGCCCCTGTCCAGCAGAGGGCACATGTTTTTTGCTTGTCTTGCTGTGTAGTACAGGGTGGCTTCCAACCTGCCACCCTCCTGCCTCAGCCTCCCAAGTGCTGGAATCGCCATGCCTGGCTATAGTCATGTACTTTTGCTTGTGGCTCTGCTCCCTCGGGGCACACGAAGGCTGGGTGACAGAGCATGGCTGGACATTGCTGGACTCTTGTGGCCCCTCCCCCCCGCAGGACAGAGCTCTGCCCACGGTGCTGGTCGGCGTGTTCATCGAGCAGCCCACGCCATTCCTATCCCTGTTCTTCCAACGCCTCCTGCGCCTCCGCTACCCCCGGAGTCAGATGCGGCTCTTCATTCACAACCATGTGAGTGGCGGGCACTGCCCCCAGACTTGTGTGGGCCCAGTAGACGTGGGGGGTGGGCCGTGTCCCCAGATGACAGGATTGGCGCTGGAGCCGGACTGGCTTGGCTTGAATCCCAGTGGACTGCTTTTATTGGATACCTTCACCCACCTCTCTGGCTTCCGTTTTCACACCTGTAAATCAGGGATCATGGTGGGCAGAGTAGTGGGAGGCCGAGACAGGAGGACTGCGAGTTTGAAGTTAGTCTGGGCAACTCAGAGAGAACTGGAGCCCAGAAGCTAAAGGGGCTGAACACAGCTCAGTCTTGAGCACTTGCTAGCATGGGCGAGGCCCTGGGTTGGATTCCTTGCTCTACAAAAAAAATAGTGGGCAGAGAGTAACAGTGCCAGTCACTTAGGATCGCCACTGGGGTTGACCAGATTGGCCTGTAGTGGGTATAGAAGGTTCTGGCAGCCGCCGGGCTGCTATTTGGTTTGATTTGGTTTGGTTTTCTTTCAGTACTGTTGTAGGCAGGAGCTGCAGGGAGAACACTTACACACAGGACACAGAATTTATAATATTATTTTACAATGGTCACCCAGAGTTAAATACAAGAAAGTGCAGGGAATCTGTCCCCAACACTAAAGGCCCAGAAAATCCAGCCAAGAGCCTGGATCCCATGGCGGTGTCCTGCATGAGTTCAGCCGAAAATCTAGAGCCCACGACAATGACTCATGCAAGTCTGTCCCACGGATCTGCGCTGGGAAGGCCCAAAGGTCAGTGGTGGAAGCTAGAAAGTCAGTGCCAGCGGGGTGAAAGAGCTGTGCCAGCAGGCCGAGGGATCTGCTCTGGAGCCAGGAAGCGATGCTCAAACTGAGTACCACATTTCCCCCGAAGAGAATTACAGTCATCCTCAGCCACAGTGAGGTCCCGAGCGCCTCGGAGGATGGGAACAGCCAGGGTCATATCAGGAAGCCAGTGAGACAGGCTCCTTCTGGAGACTGACCAGCACACATCCTCCCCTCGGAGCCAGGAAGCGATGCTCACCCTCAGGACTAGAGCTCCCCCAAAGTGAACCGCAGCCACTCGCATCAACAAGGTCCCGAGCTCCTCCAATAAGAATGGCTGAATCCATATCAGGGAAGCCAGCATGACGAGCTCCTCCAGGGGAACCAACAGCTCCAAACAACAACACTCACTTAGGAAAGCCACAACACCACTGTTCCCCTCCAGCTGTCCCTTTTATGCTGGCAGCAGTCCTCAAGCGGGCTGTCCACGCTCAGCACCGCACGGGTCCAGTGCAGCCGGTGTTTAACTAGACCACCAGTTACCAACCCACAAGAAGTACTTCTTGGGGAATCAGTGAAGGCTGCTGCTTTCCGGGGAGCAGACTGGAGCAGCCCTCTAGCTCCCTCCCTCCCGCGTCCCCTTCCGGCCACACAGTCCTCTCTCTCGGCCTCTCTCGTATGTGTCTGTCCACTGCGATGCCAGCACGCGCTTCAGAGCCTGCCTGTGTGCAAAGCTCTGTCTGGCTGTAGCTCCTCCCCCAAACCTTTTTTTTTTCTTTCAGTACTGAGGCTTGAATCCAGGGCCTTTGCATATTTTTTACTTTGATACAAGGTCATTCTAAATTGCTAAGTTGCCCAGGCTGGGCTCGCCCTTGCAGTCCTCCTGCCTCAGCCTCCTGGAACGCTGGGCTGATGGCATGTGCCACCTCCCCCAGCTCCCTCTTTTTCTGAGACCCTATGCACCTCATCCTGGGGGCCTGGGTCACCAACCGTCATTCCACCCTTGTATTATGATGCCTGGAAACAGGACGGAGGTCCTGCCTGCAGACAGCAAGCCACCGCCCATGAACAGGGACTTTGTGTAGGAAGAGAAATGTCCCAGGTGGCCTCAGAGGACCTACTGTGTGCTGCAGCTGACTTGATGTCTGCTTACTGTGACGCGGGAGGGAAGTGTGGTTGTCCCCCCATTTTATAAGGGGTAGTATGGAACTGCAGACGGGCAAAAGGGCCAGTGCCGGGTCACAAGCTCATCCTAGGGGACCCGAGGGCCAGCTGAACCTTGAGTTTGGGTCTAGAGACTGGTTTGCCCATGTCCCCATACTGGGGGTCTCAGGTAGGGGCTGTTGCTCGTCAAA
Organism: Cavia porcellus; assembly: GCF_034190915.1. Classification (NCBI taxonomy): domain Eukaryota; kingdom Metazoa; phylum Chordata; class Mammalia; order Rodentia; family Caviidae; genus Cavia; species Cavia porcellus. The sequence continues at coordinate 7,218,919 of NW_026947508.1, forward strand.
TCGAAGGCAAAGGTCACCTGGTGCCAAGGAGGGACCCGCGGGGCAGAGGTCTGGAGACAGGAATGCAGATGGCCGGGGATGCGGCAGGGAGGAGAGAGGGAGTCACCCGGCAGTGCCAGGCGGTGCTGGGGTCCTCTGGGGGCTGGGCCCTGTCACCTGGCCCTCACCCTGCCACCACCCCCAGGAGCAGCACCACAAGGCACAGGTGGAGCAGTTCCTAGCTGAGCACGGCGGCGAGTACCAATCGGTGAAGCTGGTGGGCCCCGAGGTGCGGATGGAGAGTGCCAACGCCAGGAACCTGGGCGCGTGAGTCTCGGGCTGGTCCTCCTCGCGGGGCGGACAGGCCAGTGGACAGCGGGAGCCCCCAGCAGCAGAGGAGGAAGTGGTCTCTGCTTTGCCTACCTCTCCCCCCAGACAGACAGAGCAGGGTCATCTGGGTTCAGGATGCAAATTCAGGAAACAGGAAGGGCCGGAGGCCTAGAGGTAGACAGACCAGCAGGGGAACAACCCGAGTTTTTCTGTCAGTATGATTATTAATCATCATCACCACCATCTCCACTATTATTAACTTTGTTATTATTTAGTTTTGTGAAGCAGGGCCTCACTGTGTGGTTCAAACTGGCCTTGAACTCACTGTGCAGCCCAGGCTGGCCAGGAACTCGAGGTGATCCTCCTGCCTCAGCTTCTGTATGTGCCACCATGCCTGGCATGTTTTGTTTCTAATAAAAGAACAAATTACTTGGGTGTGGGCACGTCTGCAATTCCAGCACTCAGGAGGCACCAAAAAAAAAAAAAAAAAAAAAAAAAATTGCATTGGTTGTAGAGGAATTAGTAGGGCTCAGAGGCTGGGCAACTTCCCGAGAGGGACTAGGGGTAACTGGACGTATGAATGGGCTTCTCAAGTGCTGTCCTTGTGGCCCAGAAGTGGCCTTGAAGGATGCTCAATGCAGGACGCGTAATGTGGCTGTGTCCCAGCAGGCTTGCTTTACTGGAATTAAAAAGAAATTTGACAGCAGTGTAATTTTTGTGTATTATTTTGATTTCCAACCCCCCAGTCATTCAAAAACAGAAAACTATTCTTAGCCCACCAGCAATTACAGAACCTGTTGGCACGAGTTTGAGACCAGCCAAGGCTGCACAGTGAGACCCTGTCTCAAAAAACCAAAAACTGAACATCAAAACAGACAAAAAATAGGTAGTGAGCAGATTTGGGTCAGGGAGCATCATTTGCTTAAGTCCTGGGCCACGTTTTTGTTGTGGTGGTTGTGGTGGGGCTGGGGAAGGAAGCCAGGGCTCTGCAGGCTAAGCCAGGGCCCCCAGGGGGCTGCCCCACAGCCCTCTCTCTTCTCTTTTTCTTTAGTCTGTAGATTGAACCCAGGGCTTTTGCACTGAGCAACATATCAGCCCTTTTCTTTGTATTTATTTTTATTTTTTTTGAGATGATCTCACTAAATTGGGCTTGAATTTGTGATCCTCCTGCCTCAGCCTCCCAGAGTGCTGAGATTACAGGCAAGCACCACCACACTTGGCCCAGCCCTCATTTTTAAGGCTTTTGGTACAGACTACCCAATTGCCCTCCAGACAGGTATGAGCACGACAGCCCCAGAGCATTGGGCCTGGCTGGCTGGCCGTGCACCCCTTTGGCACTCCTGAGAGCCCGGGAGCTCAGGAGTGGGTGTCAGCTTTGGGAGGGACCTCCTGGGTGGCTGGTCCCCTGGCTGCAGCCCCCGACAGCTGACCTCTCACCTTCCTCCTTGCAGAGACCTGTGCCGGCAGGATCACACCTGCACCTACTACTTTAGCATGGACGCAGACGTGGCCCTGACCGAGCCCGACAGCCTGCGGCTGTTGATCGAGCAGAACAAGTGAGCTGAGAGCATAGGCAGGAAAGGGGAGCCCCAGCCCCCACCCCTCCTCAGCCTCACTTGTGGCCAGGCTGTGGGTTCCCAACCCCAGAGAGGATGGCACCTCCCCATATCTGTCCCCAACTCCCTCTTGGGAGGGAGGAGCTAACATCCCTTCAGACCAAGACTTGAGCGTGCACCAGTCATGGGGTCCCCTCCTGGTCCCCATCCCGGGTCAGATCCACTCCCACTGAGGCACCCCTTCCTCAGGAACGTCATCGCCCCACTCCTGACGCGCCATGGGAGGCTGTGGTCGAACTTCTGGGGGGCGCTGAGTGCGGACGGCTACTACGCTCGCTCGGAGGACTACGTGGACATCGTGCAAGGGCGACGTGTGTGAGTACCCGTGGCAGCCCCCCTCCCGCTGCTCCTCACCCAGGGATGCCTGTCCTGGCTGCCCTCAAATTGCAGTTGTACCGGGTGTGGTAGCTCACACCTGTCATCGTAGCATTCAGGAGGCTGAGGCAGGACAATCACTGTGAGTCCAGAGTGAGTCTCTGTCTCAAAATCCAAAACAAAAGAAAGAAGTTGCTATAGAACCTCACGCAGAGAGGCTGGCAGAAGAACTTCCTGACAGTTGTCCCCGGCTCGTGCTCCCTGAGAAGGGCTTCAGATCGCTCTATCACGCTCTCCCAGCCTGCGGGCTCCTCCCCTTTGGTCATAGAGCCTCGCTTCCAGCCTTCAACTCCCCCTGCGCCCCAGTGACCCCCTTCTTCTTCCCTGCCCCCAGTGGCGTCTGGAATGTGCCCTACATCTCCAACATCTACCTGATCAAGGGCAGCAGCCTGCGGACAGAGCTGCAGCGCACAGACCTGTTCCACCACAGGAAGCTGGACCCCGACATGGCTTTCTGTGCCAACATCCGGCAGCAGGTCAGCGGGTGGGGAGGAGGGACACCTTGTCACCGAGGCCCAGGACCTGCTTCTTTGTTGTTCTTCGGAGGCAGGGTCCCCTGTGTCATTCAGGCTGGTTTTGAGCTCACTTCGTGGCTTGTGCTGGCCTCGTGGCAGTCCTCCTGCCTCGGCCTCCCCAGTGGTAGGATCACAGCCAGGTACCACCACGCCCAGCTCTCAGACCCTTTTCTTTTATGCGTTCACCCTTTTATTCCCTGCTGTCCTCCAGGAAGTCTTCTTGGTTAATCCTAGTGTTGGGCCCGGGCCAGGTGCTGGAGACACAGGCGGCCTGTGCTCGTGGGTCACTCCGGGCGGGTGCAGCAGCCCCACTCTCCCCGGGGTGTGCGCGGGGACAGGGCGGGTAGCCCCTCTCCCATCAGGCCTGCTCTCCCCAGGAGGTCTTCATGTTCCTGACCAATCGGCACAGCTTTGGCCACCTGTTGTCCCTGGACAGCTACCAGACCACCCACCTCCACAACGACCTCTGGGAGATCTTCAGCAACCCCGAGGTGAGGCCCAGCGGGACTCCTGTGCTCCTGGGCCCAGAGCTGCTTCCCTGGCCTGCAGGGCACCTGCCACCCGCTTTCTATGCCTCTGGGACTCAGTAGCCAGCGCTGGATTTGGGGCAGCGCCATCTAGTGGACAAGCAGGCTGGTGTCAGAGGCCCTGGTTTGTGGCCCAGATCGGCCTAAAGGAGCTGGGGTTTAGTTGTCTCTCAACTTTTGGGGCACCTGGCTGTTATCTTGGCTCTAATGGTTGTGCCCTCACAGCCTGTTATGCCCTGAGGGTGTCACGGTGATCAGAGGGGACAGTTAAATGACAGTGACTGTAGGTATCGGGAGCTTGTGGCTGACATGGGCATTGGTGCATACCACACCTGCACACAGCTCTGTATACAGACACACGTGTGCACACATGTGTACGTGAAGCCACCTCCTGTGGGCACACCTGGCTGGCACGGGTGCATAGCTGCCTGCCCCTTTTATCCCGAGGGGCTGTGGGTAGAAGACCCTTCGGGTGACACGTGCCCCATGGGTAGACGCGTGCCAAGCCCCACCGACACCCCTCCCTGCAGGACTGGAAGGAGAAATACATCCACGAGAACTACACCGAGGCCCTGGCGGGGAAGCTGGTGGAGACGGTAAGGGTGGCGGTGGCCCAGGAGCAAATCTGAGCCCACATCCTCTGCCTGCTGCAGTGGATGGAACCAGTGGGGGACCGACAGTGGCAGCCCAGGGAGCACCCCTTTCTGTGTGTCCTGGCCATGCTGCAGCCAGAGGAGTGCGTGGCAGCATGACCCTGCCCCTTGGCTGGCACTTTCTGCCTGGAGCCTTCAGAGGAAACTGCCCCCAGATGTGATCCTGGGCCTACCCCTGGGCCAGGAGTAAAAAGTGGCACCCACTAAGGGCCCCGAAGTGGGTTCTGCACCCAGGGGAGGTGGTGCTGCGGCCCTGGCCCGTGTGCCTGAGTCCCTGTCCTCCCCAGCCTTGCCCCGATGTGTACTGGTTTCCCATCTTCACGGAGACGGCCTGTGATGAGCTGGTGCAGGAGATGGAGCACTTCGGCCAGTGGTCCCTGGGTGATAACAAGGTAGGGCCTCCCAGACACCGCGTCCGCCCTCTGGGCTCTCCTGTGGCATGTCGGTCTCTCTGGGATCCTTGACTTGGGTCTGCTGGCAGGCATTCACGAGGAGAGGGATTGACAAAAGTAGTGATGTGTTGGAATTGGCTGTTGCCACGGTGTATCTGACAGCTGCTTCAGCCAAGTTGCTAGGTCTTCCATGCTGGGTTACTGTTAGCGTGGTTTAGCTTCTGTCCCCGATTTGTGCTTGGAGTGGGGACGTGCGGGAATGTGGGCACTGGCCCGTGATTTCGGGCCAAGTTCAGCAGACGTCAGATGCAGGGGCCTGGTGCACGGGAGAGGCTGTGTGTTACCAGAAGCAGGAAGCTCATCATGGGAGGTTCAGGCTCCCTTTTTTTTAACCTCCTTGGTGCTGGTGATGAACCCAGGGGCTGGTTTATGCTAGGCAGGGGCACCTCTGCCAGCTACTTCCCTGGCCCTTTTCGTTTATCCATTTTGTGAGAAACGCCCTTTCCTGGCTTCACATTTCCATCCTCCTGCCTCCGCCTGCAGAGTAGCTGGGATTGCAGGCGTGTGCCACTGTGCCTGGCCTCTGGCATCCTGTGTAGGGCACCTGCTTTGGTGTCGGGCCGTGTCCGAGGCCGAGTCACTGGCTTAGCTCAGGTACTCTGAGCTCTGGTTAACGCAGGTGCTCCAGTGGCACGGATTCCAGTGCCTGGGCTAATTGTGCCCTTGTGCTGTGTAACAAGTGACCATAAGCTTAGTGGCTTAACACGATGTCTACTTAGTTTCCAGTGCTGAGGACTAAACCCAGGGCTTTCACACTGAGCTATGCTCCCAGCCCCTTTTTATTTATTTTTTTTATTTTGAGACAGAGTCTTGCTAAGTTGCTAAGTTGCTCAGACTGAGCTTGAACTTGCGATCCTCCTGCCTCGGCCTCCCAGAGTGCTGGGATGATCAGCCTGCACCACGAAGCCAGGCTACAGCACCTGTTTATTCTCCCCCGGCGGGGTTAGGGATGCAGATACGGCTTTGCCGGATCCTGTGATCCTCTCACAAAGCTGAGTCAAGGGCAGCTGGGGTGGGTGTCTCATACGAGGCTTGAGGTCCCTTTCTGAGCTCGTGTTGCTGGCTGGATTCCTCCCCCTGCAGCTGGCCTTTGCCATGCCGGTGTGACCCAGGGTCCCTCTCTCCCAGACCCTCCTCCAAAGGCTGTGGCAGGCTGCACCTCCCTTGGTTAACCCTAGGTCAGCCGAGTGACAGGGACCCAGTGACATCGGTACCTCTGCCCCTCTGCCTCCTCATGCCACGCAGTCCCGTACTGTGCCCTGGGTGGGGCCATGCGAGGCGGAGCCTGTGTCTCAGGCCCGGGACTCTAGAGCACCGCCGTAGCCCTCACTGTGCTCACTTCCAGGACAACCGCATCCAGGGCGGCTATGAAAACGTTCCGACCATCGACATCCACATGAACCAGATCAGCTTCGAGCGGGAGTGGCACAAGTTCCTGGTGGAGTACATCGCTCCCGTGACAGAGAAGCTGTACCCCGGCTATTACACCAGGGTGGGGCTTGGGGTGCAGCCTGAACCGGGGCGGCACGGGGTGTCTGGGAGGGGCAGGCACCCGGAAATCACCCCAGCTTTGGGGACAGGCTGGACACCGGGCTGCCAGGGGATGGCAGGGTGTGAGGAGGAGGGACCTTGGGGTACACTAGGCTCTCGGGAGCACACTGCTTTGTCCCCCACCTTACCCCTCTTCTTCTACTTGTTTAAAAAATGTTTGAGTCTGTGTGTGCTTAATGATTACACTCATGGCGCAGAGTTGGTACACACTTTGTTTTTTGTGTGTTTGTTTCCTTTTGTCTTTCTGAGACAGGATCTTGCTGGGTAGTTCAGGCTGGCCTTGACCTCATTTTGTAGCCCAGGCTGACCTCGAACTCCTAAGGATCCTCCTGCCTCAGCCTCCCGAGTGCTGGGATCACAGGCTTGCACCATCACAGCGGCTCATAACACATTTTAGTTCCTTCTGCTTCCTCTTCCCCTCCCTTGTCTCTTCCGCCATATCGTGGTCTCTTTTCTCATTACCATAGCGCTGGCTCACTGTTTCCTGACACCTTTTATTTTTTATTTTGCCCTTCAAGTTACTTATACTTTGGGCTGGGGATTTAGCTCAGCGGCATAAGCGCCTGCCTTGCAAGTGTATGGTCGTGAGTTTGGTTCCCAGTACCGATTAAAAAAAAAAAAAGTTATTTATACTTTGGGTCTCATTTCATACACACTAATTAGCTCATGTGTCTGATTTCTTTTGGTTACTATTGTGGCCTCAAGCCACATCCATTTGCCTACAAATGACCAAAGCTTATCCTTCTTTATAGCAGGGTAGAACTCCCCGGGGCGTGTATAACTCCATCCGTCCATATGTGATGGACATAGAGAGACAGCCTCCGACCAACTATGAGTTCGCTGCTGTAGACATGGATGTGCTTGTATCATTGTCATGTGATCTTTGTAGCTCTTTTAGAAGATATCAGAAGGAGAATATCTAGGCCGAATGGAATTTCTAATTTTAGCTTGCTTTCTCTGTTTTTATTTCTTGAAGACAAGGTCTTGCTCTTTGTAGTTTAGGTTGCCTTAAATTGTACCAGGCTGGTCTCAATGCCTGTGATCCTGCCTCGGCCTCCTGAGTGCTGGGATGACAGGTTTGTGCCTCCACACTGGCTGGTTTTACTCGTATTTTTTTGGTACCCAGGATGGAACTCGGGACCTTGCCCTTGCCGGCGGGAGCTTGTGCCGCTGAGCTAAACCCTCTTTTGAGGACTGCACACTGACCCCCATAGCAGTTGTGCTAGTGACATTCGCCAGTCACGTGCAGGGTCCTTTCCCGCAGGGCCTCGCCGGCACTTATGATTTGATTTCTTAATGATGGCTGTTCTTTCCACTCACCCCTTTGAATCTTTCCTTGAACCCTCAACCCTTAGCCTCTGCGCCTGCCCTCTGCCAAGCCTCTGGCCAGCTGACCCGCATGCCCGGTCCTCCCCAGTGTCCCCCAGTGCCATCACTCCTGTGTCTGTGTGTGGTGTCTCGGACCTGGTCACTCTGGCTGGCTCCATCCGTCCCTTCCGTGTGGTTTCTCCAGACTCATGCTCCGGACGTGCCCTGGGCTCCTCTCAAGGAAGGCAGAGGCCCAGAGGGTCATGGTCCTGGACTGGTTCCTGCCTCCCACCCTGCGGTTCCTCCCTTCCCTCCTCCTCCACTCCTCTTTCCTTTCCTTCTCTCTTCTACCCCTCCTCCCTCCCTTCTTTCCCTGTATTTTTCTTTTTATGTCTCTTCAAGACAGGGTCTCCTATGCAGTTCAGGCTGGCCTTGGGCTCACTTTGTAGCCCAGGCTGGTCTGGTATTTGCAGCGATCCTCCTGCCTCAGCCTCCTGAATGCTGGGATGACGGGTGTGCACCACCACGCCCAGCTCCCTGTATTTTTTCTGGGAGCTTTCTGTGCCTGGCACCGTTCCGGGTGCCTGGGGACGCAGCACCCACCCGAGGGGTCCTGGCTGAGCCCCAGCCCCTCCTCCCTCACCGGCTTGTTATCCCCTGCCCTGCCCAGGCCCAGTTCGACCTGGCCTTTGTGGTCCGCTACAAACCAGACGAGCAGCCCTCGCTGATGCCGCACCACGATTCCTCAACCTTCACGGTGAACATCGCCCTCAACCGGGTCGGGGAGGATTACGAGGTGAGGTGGGCCCAGGGTGGTCCAGGCGGGGCTGCAGAGCCAGAGGACGGGTGCCGGGTCGTGGTGGGGGGCTTCCTGGAAGGGGTGGGCTCAGGGCACCATTTGCAGGAAGTGGGGTGGCTTCGGAGGCCAAGCGTGCCCCTCAGGAAGTCTGGGACTGGACTGCCTGGTTCTGGGTCGGCCGCCCTCCCCTTCACCGCTCCGGGGCCGCAGGTCTTTATAGCCTCTCTGTTTGCTCAGTCTGACTCGGGAGAGCTGAGTGCCGTCCCTAGAACTGTGAGAACAACCCAGATCACGCAGGTCACTCAAGTGACAAGGAGCTCTGGGGTCCCTCCTGTGGGAAGAAGAAGGCAGCTTGGAGAGCAGCAGGGGTGGTGGAGGCTGGGGAGGAGCTGGGAAACCAGGAGGACACCGGGAGTCTGCCTGTGGTCCACTAGGGAGCCAGCAGGCCTTGGCCCACTCCTTAAGCCACTGTTTTACTTTGGTTTTGCTGGTAGTGCTGGGGCTGGACACCCGGGCCTCACGCAGGCTGGCCAGGTGCTCTAAGCAAGCCAATTCTCAGGGCTCAATACAGTCTAATGCCCACTTTGCAGATGAGGAAACTGAGGCTGGGTCACAAAGTCAGTAGAGGGTAGCGAGTTTGTCCAGGGCTTCGTGACTCTGCGGCCAGAGCTCTCTGTGCAAGTCTGTGTTTGCTGGCTTCCAGGGAGGCTGGAGGCTGTCCCTCCAAAGGGTATCTCCGGGTTACTGTGCTGGGGATGCCTGGCTGTGGCAGGGCAGCCCAGACTGGGCAGTAAGGGCTGGGCAAAAGCGTTTGCAGCACTGATGCTTCCTCTCTTCCTCTCTCCCAGGGCGGGGGCTGCCGGTTCCTGCGCTACAACTGCTCCATCCGAGCCCCACGGAAAGGCTGGGCCCTCATGCACCCCGGGCGGCTCACGCACTACCACGAGGGGCTCCCCACCACCAAGGGCACCCGCTACATCGCCGTCTCCTTCGTGGATCCCTAACTGGCCAAGCCCACGCCCTTGGACCTTTTGTCTTTGCCGACAACCACTGCCCAGCAGTCCCCGGGGCCTCGGGTCCCGGCCTTCCCGTCACAGCTTCGGGGCCCCGGACTTCTGTTGCTCTCACACTGCCATTGGAGAGACCGAGCCAGGCCAGCGCAGTGACAGAGCAGCCTGGGGGCTTTTGTGGTGCTCCGGGGCCAGCCCCAGGGGGCATGGATCGCTTTCACACTTTGGATGACTTGCTTCCCCCCAAAAGCACCTGGCACCTTCTGCCTCCTGTTCTTCTATGGGCACAACTTGGAACAGAACAGGGCTACCCATGTGAAGGAGGAAGCCACGCCCCAGGGCACCTCTGACACAGCGGCAACCCCTTGGGGTTCTGCCTCCAGCTTTGGGGCAACACAGAGACCTGATCAGGTGCAGGTTTCCACCCTGAGCCCTGGGCTGCCGAAGCCCCTCTCAGGCTCCGTGTTGAGCACAAACTTGTCCCTGGAGACAGTGACTCCAACCTCTGAGAGGACAGTGACGGCATCACTGCTGCAGCTTGGGGGAAGAAAACAACACGGCCACACTGCACTGGATCATTCTGTCCCAAGGCCCCTGGGGAGAGGGACCGTCAGAAACAGGAGAGTTCTATTAAAGGTGTTCAGACCACAGAGTGGAGGGTGCTTTGGGCTGGCGGGTGTGCATGTGTCCAGCAAGTGATGGTTGGGGGTGGTTAAGAAACGGATGTGCTGGGTCCATGCCTGTAATCCTAGGCCTCAGGGAGGCTGAGGCAGGAGGATCATTGCAAGTTTGAGGCCAACCTGGGCTACAAAATGAGCTCAAAGCAAAAAAAAAAAAAAAACCAGAAAAACAGAAGCAGCCGCAGCAGCAGCACTGATGTCCTGGTGCCCAAACCCCGAGCTATGTGACCTCTGTGGCATTTGTTTATTCTGGAAACCCTTGCTGTGAGCCAGATCCCGGCTGCCCGGGGCACAATTCTGTCCAGACCAGCGTCAGGTGGTAGCTGGGCTCTGGAGCCCCTGAACCATTTGGCCTGCATTGATGGAAAGAACCGGTGTGCTGGCAGCCTGGGCTGTGCCCTCGGGTATTTGCTGGTCCTGAGAGCCTCTGACTGTCCACCTCTTGCAGGCTGTGCAGTGACCATGTCAGGCGTTTGGCACACAGTGCTCAGAGTAGAGGCTATTTCCTTTTTACGCGTAGGGAAACAGGCTCAGAAAGGCGAAGTCACTGATCTAAGAACACAGCAAGTAAGTGGTAGGAACAGGAGTTTGAATGTGGTTTCAGCAATGGCAGCAGTCAGATCCCTGTGCCCCAGCTCCTGGTAGCCAGTAGTGTGGGGAGGGGCAGGGATGGAAAGAACTAAATAGGGTGCACTGTGACCTCTGATCAATGTCAAAGTGACATAAGAAACGTGGGAGAGGAGCAGCAGGGACCAGTTGTCAGGCATAGCTGGATATTCTGAACTGAGAAGGATCTCGACCTCCAGGGGATCTTTGCCAGGTCAGAAGGCAGTTTAGGTTGTTACCACTGGGGAGGGGGATGCTGCTGGCATCTGGCAGGTAGAGGCAGGGGATGGTCCTGAGCATGGTGCAGTGCACAGGGCAGCTGTCCACCGCTACCGGAAAGGAATCATCCAGCCTGGAAGCTACTGAATCTGAGAAAACCCAGTGCCACATAGGCTGGGTCTCAGACCGGCCAGGTTTCCAACAGGCAGAGACACCTTTGAGGCCTAGAGGATGCAGCAGGGCTGGAGTGGATGGGTCAGAATGTAAAGCCCATTTCCCCAGGTGTCTTAGTCCATTTTCAGTTGCTATAAGGGAATAGCACAAGCTGGGTAATTTATGCAGAAGAGAGGTCTGTTGAGCTCATGTCATGGAGGCAGGGAAATCCAAGTGTTCGGTGTTAAAGTCTAGTGAAAGCCTTCTTCCCATACCTTTATATTGTGGCTGGTACCACACGGTGAACGGAGGGAGCCAGCTGGCTTACCTGTGTTTCCTCTCCTGCCATCTCACCTTCAGGGTCCATTTATCGTCTTCTCAAAGGCCACGCCTCTGAATGTCATTACTGTGAAGCTTGGGAGTGAGCTTGCAGTTTAGGAACGTGTAGGCGGCACATTGCCTAGGGCTACGGAGAGTTTGTGTGTGACTCAGGAGGCTGCTGGGGTCATCTGATCGCTGGATGTATGGCTTCTAAAGATTTTTAATTGTTTTGTTTTTCAAAATTGGCTCGTGATAAATTAAACTAGCATAAATCTTTGTCACACTTACTACAGACTGCGCAGGTCTCCTCTCCACAAGCCACCACGGCCAGTCTTTTTCTTGGATATTTATATTTGTCACTGCGATGAATTACTTGACACTCAACTTAAAGAGAAGTTCATTTGAGTCAGTGTCCAGTGGGTTCAGGCCGTGGTCAGCTGGTTCCAAAGCAGAAGGAGTGTGTGGTAGATGTGAGTGGTGGAGGAGGCTGCTCAGCTCATGGCAGCCAAGAAGCAGAGCGAGAAAGGAGGACTCACCTGCAGTCAGCTTCAGTTCCAACCACACCCCTCCTTTTAACAGTATATATCCATAAATTCATCAGTGAGTCATCCACTGAAGAGTAGAGGAGCCTGTGATCCAGTCCACTCCCATAAGTTCCACCCCTGAGCACAGACTTCTGGGGGACATTCCAGAGCTAAAGCATAACAGGGTTCTTGAGCTGATCTGTGCATGCGTGTGTGAGTGTGTGTGTGTGTGTGTGTGTGTGTGTGTGTGAGAGAGAGAGAGAGAGAGAGAGAGAGAGAGAGAGAGACAGAGAGAGAGAGAGAGAGAGAGAGAGAGAGAGAGAGAGACAGAGAGAGAGAGAGAGAGAGAGAGAGAGAGAGAGAGAAAAGTTTATTTGCTGGGGACTTGGGGATTGATTGACTCCAGGACCCTAAGCATGCCAGCCACATGCTCTGCCACTGAGCCACACCCCAACCTGGGGCTGTTTTTAACACCTTTTTCTGATGATAAATGGAATTCATGAGTGAAGCCTGAGCCAATGCTTGGAGGGAGGTTTAGGGAAGAGGAAAAAATGATAGGAGGCATTTGGGGAGATCCTTTAGGCTTCTACCTGACTTGGGCAAGATTCCATCAGAGAAAGGAAACGGAATTCATGGTTCCTGACAGATGAGAGGGAGGCAGGAGATTAAGGAGAAAACCATCAGCGACACTCTGAGACAGCTGGTCCTTGACGTTCCACTCGATGCCACATCTCAGACAGAGGTCTGGACACACCTACAGGTATGGCCTGGGTGTGGCCCCACTGTCCAGTCAGACTCTCAGAACAGACAGACACCCTGAGAGTGGTGAGGGAGAGAACGCTGCTTCTGAGCCACTTCCCAGGAAAGGCTCAGGGGTACTGATTCTCCTCTTGAGGCTCTCTGGCTAGATTTTGCCGTGCATTTGGGACAGGGCTGTTCCTGGGAAGCTGGGTCCTAGTGCAGCACGGAATCAACCCCTCACCCCTTTGGTCCTTGGTTCTTTGTGCCCTTCATGAAAGAATGCTGTCAAGACAAGGGTGAGCTGGGCATGGTGGCATAAGCCTGTACTCCCAGCACTCCAGAGGCTGAGGCAGGAGGATTGCTGTGAGTTCAAGGCCAGCCCAGGCTGTATAATGAGACCCTCTTTCCAGAAAAAAAAATTAAAAAAAAAATCCTGCCTGAGCAATTCAGTGAAATACTGAGTTACTCCTGCGTTTCAGTAGGATATTATCAGCACTGCTTATTAACATTTTACTTATTACTTTGGAATTGCAAAATGTCTTCCTGTCTTAGATGGTCAGTATTACCAAAATTACAGAAACTTACAAAAGATATTTTTTGTAGTATTGGGGATTAAACTCAGGGTCTATCTCACTGAGCTATGTCTCCAGTTTTTTTGAGGCAAGATTTCACTAAATTGCTAAAACTGGGCTCAAACTTGTGATCCTCCTGCCTCAACCTCCCAATTGCTGGGGTATGCTCCACCACAGTGGGCCCAAAGGGTAAATTCTTAATTTAAACCAGGTCCCAACCCAAACCATAGGGTCTTTAAAGAACATTTCCTTTTAGGCTGGGTTTAGTGGTGCACATCTATAATCTCAGTATTCAGGAGGCTGAGGCAAGACGATCACTTCAAGTTCAAGGCCATTGTGAGCTACAAAGCGAGTTCAAAGCCAGCCTGAACTGCAGTGTGAAACTCTGTTTCAAAAATTAAAGAAAAAAGAACACTTTCTTTCCTAGTATCACAGCAGCTGGCAATGCTGTGTGCTTTGTTTGGAGCTAGACAGCCGGTGGCTGGGGATCAGGAGAGATGTGCATAACGTCATTATGCTGCATAAGACTGCCTTAGCTTTGAGACCTCAGAAATCATTATAAATATATCATGTATTGAACTCTTTGTTTCTTAAGTGGAAAAGCATTGTATTTTGTATTCTGCCTAGCCAGTGCTGCTCAACAGAAACACAATATGGGCCACAAATGTGAATGCGATTTAAAATTTTCTAGTAGCTACGTTTTTGTTTGTTTGTGTTTGCACTACTGAGGATTGATCCCAGACCCTTCACACTGAGCTACGTCCCCAGGCCGTTGCAGATAGGACCTTTCTAAATTCCCAGCTGGGTTTGAACTTGCATTGCTCCTGTCTTAGCCTCTCTGAGGAATGGGACTACAGGCCTAGCCACGATTTTAGAAGTAAAAAGAAACCAGGGGCAAATTTAAGTAATTGTATTATTTAACCCAACGTATTCAAAATTATAATCTTTTACACACCAAGTCTTGGGGCATGTCTCAGTTTGCACCTACTGCACTGTGGGGACTCAGTAGCCACTCAGCAGTGACTGGTATACCAGTCCAGGCTAGGAGTTTCCCTGCTGAAACTGTCTACTGCTGTCTCTTGGTGCTTGGCTCATAATGAGAGTCCCAGTTGACTGTCGCTGGACCTTGGGCAGTCACTCTCTGAGCCTGGTACGCTGCTGCTGTTCTGATTTCTACAAAGGCAACTGAAGGGCAGCCAGCCCCAGCCTGCCTGTTTCCCTAGATGAGTCACTGCCCCCAACGCTGGTCCTCCTGAGGGCGCTTCTCAAAAAACATCCTAAGATTCAAGTCAGGGCTGACCGATTCTGGGGCAATAAGCCAGACGGGGGACCTGAAATCTGTACCCTTGTTTTTTTTCTTGTCCCTTGACAGCTGGAGGCCCCGCCCCGCCCCGCCCCGCCCTGCCGGCTGTAGCCCGCGCCCACGGAAACTACATCTCCCATAGTGCAGCGGAAGTCCCGAGGCTCTTACCACATCCGCTTGGGACAAGCCAGTGGTAAAATTGCACGCTACAGCGTCTTTCAAAGGGCAGAACCCTGAAATCACTGCGACATAAGGAGTAGTAAATTCCAAACGACTGAGCTCGGAGTCCACTGGCTCGTCTAGGCCGAGAGGGAAGCGGTCGACGGATGATGACGTGAGCGCCCCGCCCTGCTCTCGCCTCTCTTTGGGGTGGCGCTCGCTGGTGACATCATGGTTGTGATGGCCGCCGCGAGGCCGGGAAGGTGAAGGTGAGAGGGCTAGCTTGCTGGAATAGTGGGACTCGCCAGTCCCGGCACGGAGATCCCTGAGCTGCCCAGCCCGGGGTGGTGGGCCGGTGGGACTCTCAGGGCTAATGATCAGGTCATAGGAGGGTCCCCACGCTCTGGCCTGGAAGTCCGGCTCTTCGCGGCTCTGAGAGGAGGGGCGGGACGCAGGACCCTGGGCTGGGGCGTGGGGTCCTCTGGAGCTCCCATCGCACCCCTTCACAGTCTTAACGACCACATTCCGCGGCTGCTCCTTTCCTGTTTTTCCCTCAGTCCCCTTCTCTTGCCAGCATTTACTCAGGCAGATGCGCCCGTTCGCTGCTGGAGCGCCCTGCCCCGCCCTCCCCTACTTAGGGCGTTTGGTACAGCGGCTTATTTACTTGTATGATTTCTCGTAGCACTGTAATGCAGTGGAGGGCAAAGACTGTTCTTATCTCTAACCCCAGCGCCTAGCGTGCGCGCGCGCACACACACACGCACAAAAATGCTAAAGAAATGGCTGCTCGGATGCAGGACGCCAGACACTTGTCCTCCTTTTTTTTTTTTTTTTTTTGTCTTTTTTGAGACAGGGTCTCACTATGCAGTTCAGGCTGGCCTTGAGCTCACTTTGTAGCGTAGGTTGGTCTCGAACTCGCGACAATCCTCCTGCCTCAGCCTCCTGAGTGCTGGTATTACAGGCGTGAGCCACCATGCTCGGCCGTCCTCCGGTTTTGAAATCCATTTTTGCTCCCAATTGTTTAAATTTTCAGCGCTCTGTCTCCCTCCTCCCAGAAAGGAAAGGGCTCTGATTTCTCCCTTCCTGTCGCCAAAGAGGGGCAGCTAGGCTGAGCTTTCAAGTGAGAGAGGTGGGAGGTCTCAGTTCCTCGTTTGGCCACTCGACTAGCAGTGTGTAAACCTTCCAAGTAGTCCAAGCTTCTCTTTAGCCCTTGAGAGTTGAGAATGGAGATATTTACAGCAGCTGGGGTAGTTGGCTTTTAATGAGCTACATTTCTCTCCCTCACCCCACTCCTCCCATCTCTAGTTGGTAGTTGGTCCTCAGCACCAGTGCTTGTGCTGCCTTCCCCTCCCTCTCTGGATATGCTTTTACCAGATCCCCTCTAGGGAACTTCTGTAAGGCTTAACCAGCGGGGCTGAACACGTGTTTGTGCACACCCAGGCCTGGCCCCACACCTGTGTGTTGTGTCTTTCCTGCAGCATTTCCTCCCATGCCAGCCCAGCACCCCAGGACCTTGATGAGTAAGCTTCCCTGAGGGATGAGTTTGTTTGGCTTTGAAACCTGATTAGACTTGTACACACCAGTTGTTTTTTTCATTGTTGCCATCCATTGACATCTCCCCTTTCCTTCCCAGTAAGGCGGTTACAGGTGGAGTCAACACCGTCTACAGCCAACCTTGACGGGAGACAACACAGAGGAGAATCAGATTCTTACTACTTTTTGACTCCAGCCCTGTTCATGATGCCCACGCTGTGAACGTCTCTTACCACCCAAAAAGTAAGTGATAGCTGTGACCTCCAGCACCCTGGATCTGGGTTGAGTGGAAAGGGGTGTACTGTACTCTGCTGGCTCTGGCCCTCGGCTGGCATGTTTCTTGGTTGGGGTTCTCTTTGTATAGAGTGCATTGGAAACTGTGTTGAAAAAAACCACTCTGTCTCCTTTCTGCTTCCACGAAGAATTCACTGGGCATTGTGAGAGCCTGTTTAAAGTGGCCAGGATCTCCTGGGCTCCCTGAAGAATTATCTCTGTCGGGACTGGGGATTTAGCTCAGTGGCATAAGCACCTGCCTTGCAAGCAGGCAGTCGTGAGTTCGATCCCTGGTACTAATAAAGAAAAAAAAAAAAAAGAATTATCTCTGTCTCCCTGTTTTTAGTTCTGTGAGGCGCTGTTTCTTATCCCTGGCTCTGCCCAGCAGAGGGTGGCTCCTTATTACAGTTCTTCTAAGAATCTGCCCTGTTCCTTTACCCTGTATATCCTTCTGTTTCAATCTCTCAGCTTCTCCTCTGTTCCAGCTGTGCCAGCTGACGATCGTGGATACATTTTATTTTCCCTGCTAGGAGTTGCTGTACATAAAACTGGGTAAGGAGGTGGTGTGGCTTTAGGGACTGTGCTTGAGACCCAGACACTCCTTGCAGTGAATTTGCTACCCCTGTGCCTACATCCTAAATACCTAATACTTCCCAACTAACCACCTAGGTTAGTGAGGGCAAATCTTTTAGAGCTTTCACTGCTACAAACAGCATGCTGTGATGTGGGTTCTCCATAGGTTCATGACCACTGGCCTAGGTTGAGGCAAAGCTTCTGGTCACCTTGACATGTTAAGAGCAGTTGCATTCCTAATTGGATTTGTTTCCAGTCTTCGGTTATTATCTGTTAGTAGTGTGCTCCTGGCACTTTTCAGAAGTGAGATTAGGAGACTACCAGGATGAAAGAGCCTTTCCAGGAATGCAATCATCAGAATTTTGTTTCATTTTGTTTTGGCTTTTGAGGCAGTGTCTTTGGCATGTAGTTCAGGCTGCCCTTGAACTAGAGGTGATCCTCTTACCTCAGGCTCCTGAGTGCTGGGATTACAGTTGTGTGCCACTATACCCAGCTGCTTATCACAGTGTTAAAGCTTGTTACTCAGAAGAGTCTTCATTGAATAAATTTGTGTATTGCTGCTCCAATATAATTAAATTGTCACCGTGTGTGCCAGTGGAGAGAGACAGCAGCCCAGTATTTATTTTTTTGGTCTTTTTGAGACAGGGTCTCACTGTGCAGTTCAGGATGGCCTTGAACTCTCACTTTGTAGCCCAGGCTGGCCTCGAATTTGTAGCGAGCCTCCTGCCTCAGTTTCCCAAGTGCTGGGATTGTAGACATGCCCCACCATGCCTGGCCCTGTCTGAGACTATAATATCAAGAGCACTTTGAGCTCAAAAGCTCCGAGTGTGCAACTTAGTGTGCAGCTGATACTGGAATTGGACCCTCCAGCTCAGCTGTGCTGGGGGATGGGCTGCGCATGCCTGCGGTGATCCCTGTGTCAAAGTCGTGTCTATCAGGGCTTTCCAGAGGAGGAACGGGAAGCCAGCCGCTTCCCACAGCGTGAGAGAGGCAGCAGACAAAGCCCTGAGATAGTGGGGGCCCTCTCTTGGCTCTCGTGCATGTGTTTTGCAGCTTTGGTCCTCTTGTGCCCACGTGTATGTCCAGCCTGCTCTTTGGAGGGATTGTGTTACAGAATCTGAAACGTTTGTCCAGCTCTCTGGGCACACTGAGCCCAAATATTGCTTTCTGAGAAGAAAGAGGATTTGGGTGTCCAGGAAGGTTTAAAACTGTCCCTGGGGGGTGTTCCCCTCTCACACCATGACTCATAGTGGTGGAGAGGAAGGTAACATGGAAGGAGGCCACTGTTCTTGAAGACTGGCTTTCGAGGAGCTCAGAGCCTAGGTGGGGACACAGTCTGGTGAGGGTGGGCGTTCCCTGTGCAGGGGGTGACGTGAGTTGGGCCTAGGACAGTAGGAGCGTATGGCTTATGGGTAATTAAGGGAAAGTGTTCCCGGGAGAGAGCAGGGTCAAGTGTGGAATCTGAGCTTGGGGGTCGGCAGCGCTGGAGAGATCACACAGCTTGGAGCAGTCACTCGTGGGTTTTTTCCCACAAGGTGTTGGAGACATGCGCTGCGGGTGTTATCGCGGCAAGCACAGGGCGTTTCCTGGCTGAGCTCCCCGCAGACTTTAACCTTGAGGGACTGAGCTTTTACTGACATGTGTTCCCGAGAACCCTGCCCTTACTGCTCACTCATGCTTTTAGTTCTTAGCCTTCAGGCTTGCGCAGTGACTAGAATTTAAAAAGCACCTGCTTCTGAACCTGACTCCTGCAAGCAAGCTGTTTCTGCAGCCGGCACAGCTGAGCTTCCCAGCGGGCCTGTTTACTCTGTCTCCAGGCCCGCTGGTGGGAGAGGCAGGTCCTCACCTCAGCCCAGTTACTTTCTTTGCAGGCCCGGGGCTTTTGGGGAGATCTGGCTAATCGTTATTGTTTTAAACCGCGTAATTCTTTGATTCCTTACTTTGTGTGTGCATGCTAAGCTTGTAGCAGTTTTACAGTGTTATACTTGTGGTACACATGAAGAAATCAAGGTTCTAAGATGAAATAACTCGGGGGCTGAGGATTTAGCTCAGCGGCATAAGCGCCTATCTTGCAAGCAGGCAGTAGCGAGTTCGATCCCCGGTTACCGATAAAAAAGAAAAAGACAAAAAAAAAAAAAAAAAAAAGATGAAATAACTTGCTTAATGTTGTTTATGTAGCCCAGAAAGAATACAGTCATGATGGTTTCTCTCTCTCTCTCTCTCTCTGTTTTTTCTTTTGTCTTTTTGAGACAAGGTCTCACAGGGTGGTTCAGGCTGGCCTTGGGTTCACTTTGTAGCCCCAGCTGGTCTTGAATTTGGAAAATCCTTGTGCCTCAGCCTCCCGAGTGCTGGGATTGCAAGAGTGAGCCGCCACATCGGGCTGTTTTTTTTTTTTTTTTTTTTTTTTTTTATGTGTTTTGTTTTGAGATAGTGTCTCACAATGTAGCTCAGGCTTCTCTTGAACTCTCAGTGACCCTCCTGTCTCAGCCTCCCAAATGCTAGGAATACAGTCATGTGCCACCACTCCTGGCTACAGTCACAATTTGTATCCACTGATAGCTGATTCCAAAATCTGTCCCGTGTAACCCCCCATCCTGTCCCATCCCAGACCCCTTTTTTAGTGTGGGCCTCTCCCCCATCAGTGCTGGGATCCAACCCAGGAGCTGGGCCAGGCAGGCACTGTACCACCGAGCTACACCCACCCAGCACTTCTCGTGTGTCTGCCTGGCCGCACCTGGATCTGCTTTTCTGCTTTGAGGACCAGTCACTTAATTTCCAGTCTTCTCCTCAAGGCCCTGCTGTCTTTCTTAGTCAGAAAAACACATCTCAGAGATGTGGCAATGGACGGAGGAGGTGGGTGGAAGCAGAAGTGGGGTCACTTCCTTCCTCTTCTTCCCAGGAGTCTCACACTGCAAAAGGATTTGTAGAGTTGAGCAGTGCGTGTGGTTCCTGTCTCTGCCCATCTGTCTGCGTCCTCCTTGGGCCGGGTAGTTCCTAAGAGCTGGTTTTGGTGCTCAGTCTCCCCCACTTTCTCCGGATGGCCTTTCTGCTTCTCAGGACCTTGCTCAGCACTCCGGGCACCCTTTGCCAGTTCCTCTTGTGTGCGCGCTTGGGAGCAGCGCCTTCTTTCCGCCTGAGACTCGGGGCTGATGGGCGGGGCTGCCCAGCAGGGAGGCACAAAGCCAGGCACATCGTGGCATACACATTCTCTGGTCCTGGCGGGACCTTTTCCTTGTACTGCCCTGGACCGAAGGGCTGTGCCGGAGGAAGGGCTCCCTGCATGAGGACCTGGCAGGGTTTCCCAGCCACATCTGGAGCCGCTTTCTCTGATTGCCACTTTTGACCTTTGCCCAGGGGACTTCAGAGTCAGGTCACTTTGCCATGTGGAGCAAATGCACTGTAGAGATGCATATGAGGGTGACAGAGAGAGAGAGAAGAGAGTGCCACATAAAAAGACAGTGTTAATAACGTTAGCAGTGCTTACGACAGCAGTGCTTATCACACAGTGGTAGAATTAGGGCTTTTTCCTTTAGTTTCTAAATTTTCTACAATCCAAGGTACAGTAAGAGACCAATAGATGTTTTTTCGAGTGAGTTTTGTTTTGTTCTGTCTTTTTGAGGGGGTTCCCCTACGCAGTTCAGGCTGGCCTTGAACTCACAGCTGTCTCCTTTCTGAGCCTCCTGGGTGCTGGGATTCCAGGTGTGCACCATCACGCCCAGCCTCGAGTCAGTTTTAGCCCCGTAAATCAGTGAGGAATGGGCACCATCAGGCTTCTGGGCGGCAGAGTGGCCCCGGTGCGTGCCGGGTGTCGCTGACCTTGAGCCTCACTCTGCGCTGTCTGCGAGGTGCTTGGATGGTGTGTGGGGAGAAGTTAGGGCTGGTTAGAGGATGGCTTCTCTGTGTGACCTCGCCATTCCTCTGTCTCTCTGTCTGTCACCATCTAGCAGGCAAGGTGTGGCCAGCACCGGGCCTGGACTCAGGGCCTTGGCTGCAGGTGTCTGTGCCCGTGCAGCGTGGCAGGGACAGTAGTCTCAGTGTCCTGAGGTCTGCCCTCCTAGTCTTCTCATGCTGGCTCTCACCTGGTCACTTGGAGCGGCCCCAGAGGTGGTCCCAGTTCTCCTTCCATGGCCTGTCATGCCCTAGCACCGTGTCCCCTGGCCGGTGTTCCTGGGCACGCTCACATTGTCTCCTCTTGCAGCGCGATGTCCCTGCTCTTCTCTCGATGTAACCCCATCGTCACGGTCAAGAAGGATAAGAGACACATGGCCGAGGTGAATGCGTCCCCTCTCAAGCACTTTGTCACCGCCAAGAAGAAGATCAATGGCATCTTTGAGCAGCTGGGGGCCTACATCCAGGAGAGCGCCGCCTTCCTGGAAGGTGAGTGGGCGCCTGCTCAGCCGGGACGCCTCAGACCCTCTGAGCTACTCGGAAAGCAGGCTTCGGAGTGTGGGGGGTGCAGCCTCACTCTGGGGGGACACGTGCGCCCAGGGGCCATTCCCCTTCATGGTGCTCTGTTTTCACAGTCCCGTGGGTTTAGGAAGTGGGCAGCTTAGGCCGGGAAGACCCAGGAACCAGCAGGTCAGATTTGATCTAAGAATTGCATCAACTCGTCTCACGCCGTGAGGGTTGGGTGAAGGTTGTCCCCATCTAAAAGAGAAGCACACTGAGGTTTATGATTTGTCCCCGTGCGAGTGACCTAGTGCTTGCTGACAGCCTCACCCCGCCCCGTTCTGGCCGCCGGAGTGCCAGGCACTGTCGGGTGGTGGTTATCCTGGGCGGGCTGCCCTGCCCGGGATATTTTTAGATTGGTGACAGGACTATGAATAGACATTCCTGTCACCTTTGCCTCTGCTACTCGTTACTAATTCGAGGCCTGCCTGTAGTCCCTGGCCGTACCAGCAGAGAAGGGCCGGCCGCTTGGCCGTAGGCCGGGGGTGTGAGCCCCGGTGGCTGGCGCCCAGCTGCCCTGGATTTTCTGGTTTGGAGGGGCCCAGGTGAGACCAGGCATTTTCAGAGCTCCCTCAGGAGTCTGTGCAGATGTCCCTTGGGCAGCCATCTTCTCTCCAGCTGCTGTCAGCTGGGGTCCCCGACCCCACATGCCTGTAACAGGGCCACTGGGGCTCGCAGTCCATCCCCGAAGGAGGCGTCTGGGTCCAGCTGTGTTAACTTGTCTGTGCCCAGCCTTCTGTGTGGTACCTGATGTGAGGGAAAGTGTCCCTTGCGTTTTAAATTAAAAATAAGTGTGGGGTGTAGCTCAGTGGGAGAGGCTTTGCCTAGAGTGCCTGAAGCCCTGAGTTTGATTGCCAGCAATTAAATAAAGAGGTAAAGAGTTTTGAAAAACCTGAATTCTAATAGTATAGGGTTGAGAGTGAAATGATTCCACCTGACTAGCTGTGTGTTTAGCGGACATTTGCTAACAAAGGCGCTCATCATGGAGAATGGGTCCTGTGCGCCTCACGTCTTGGCCCTCGCCTCCCATTGCCGCCCTTCCCTCCGTCCCCCCTTCCCAAGATCGTCCCATCTCCCCGCAGCCTCCCCGTTTCCATCACTTGGGCTTCGCTCCTCTTTATACTCGGCTTTCTCCTCCTCTGTCCGCCCGGTAGCGTAGCGTCTGGTCTCCGGAGCCTGTGCCTCAGCATTGCCTGCCTCTTTAGCAGCAGCCGCCCTGCTCAGCTGGGATTTGTGCCGGGCGTGGGATTACAGAGGTGGTAACAAGGCTGCCGTCCTCCCAGAGCCCAGGGTGACCTCTGTGACCCCGAGTCACTGGCTCGCCTGAGGCTGTGGCCAGCGCATGCTTCAGGGAGGTGTTTGTGTGACAGTGCTTTGATCTGTGAAAATGTGTGGTCCTCACCTCTTGGTCCCGGGATGGAAAGGAGCGGAGGAATCCTGGGCTGCAGCTGGGGCTGCTCTGTGCCGGGAGGGCAGCTTCCCAGCTGGGCCTTCTCCAAAGGGCAGGCAGCAAGAGCCTGTCACCACCCGCTTTGCTGGGTGGCCACAGCCTTGGGAGCCTGCGTCCTCCCGGTCACTGCAGAGGCGTGTCCGTGTGCCCATGCGGGGGTGGGCATGGTGGGTGCAGCCTGGGGGCTGCCAGCTTGGAGGTGTAGTCGAGAATGCTCCCAGTCACCTGAGGCCTGTTTGGGGGGATAGAGAGATGGAGAGAGAGGCCAGCAGGGCCAGGTCAGGAGGGACCTTGTGCAGTGACATGGAGGGCTCAGAACCTGGGCACTGGTGTGACTCTTGCCTCCCCTACTTCTGCCCTGTGCAGAGTTACAGCAAGGCTGGAATGAGGCAGTGTGTGGAAGGTGCCCAGCACAGTGCCTGGCTGGTACTGAGAGCTTTGTAAGCATTTGTTGAGGAGGAATATGTAAGGAAAAGAGCGGTTAACATTGGGGATTCCTGGCGGCCCCTGCTCTCCGTGCTTTCACTTAGTTGAGCTGCACATAGTGATCTGAGTGTCTCTGCCTCCGTCTGACGGGGAGCCTTGTGCCTGAGGCTCCAGAGCTGGTGCCTGTGAGACTCGGGAGCCTAGGCGGCCTTGCTGCCAGTCATGCCCTGGCTGCCTCGTGGAGGTTCTGGTGAGCAGGGCCAGCACTCGGGCCCTTCCGGCTGCGGTCACAGAACTCCCATCACATGGCAACCCTCTGTCATCTTTGCCTCCAGACACCTACAGGAATGCAGAGCTGGACCCTGTCACAACCGAAGAGCAGGTTCTGGACGTCAAAGGCTACCTGTCCAAAGTGAGGGGCATCAGCGAGGTGCTGGCCCGGCGGCACATGAAGGTGGCCTTTTTCGGTCGGTGAGTCTGGAAGCCCACAGCTGCTTCCTGGGCTGGGCCGGGCTGGGCTGGGCCGGGCTGGGCTGGGGCCAGCGGCCTGCCTGAGTCCTTCGAGTTCTTTTGTATGTTGAATTTGTAAAAGTCTATGTAATACAAGATTAACCTTTTTGTTGGTGGTGGTGCTGGAAATGAAATCCAGGGCTCCCAGGTGCCAAGCATGTGCTCTGTCACCCGCTGTACCCAGCCACCCACGTTAACCGTTATGAGGTACAGTACACGGTTCAGTAGCCAGTGTGTCCGCATTACTTTATGACCTGTTTCCAGAACCTTTCATCTCACGGACCTGGAATGGTCACCATTCAGCAGCGGTTCCCCGTTACCCCGCCCCAGGCCTGGCCAGCTGCCTTTCGCTCTCTGTGCTTAGGAATTTGAGTGCTCTAGAATAGAGGCCTCACTTAAGTGGAGTCAGACTGTGTCTCATGGCGACTGACTCTTGTCAGTGCCTCCGTGTGGTAGCCTGTGTCGGAGTTTAAGGCTGAGCTGGTCCAGCAGCACACGCCTATAATCCCAGCACCCAGGGAGGCTAAGA
The DNA here is from genome assembly GCF_034190915.1 of Cavia porcellus. Classification (NCBI taxonomy): domain Eukaryota; kingdom Metazoa; phylum Chordata; class Mammalia; order Rodentia; family Caviidae; genus Cavia; species Cavia porcellus. The sequence goes on from NW_026947508.1 coordinate 7,243,055, forward strand.
CAGGAAAGTCACAAGTTCGAGCCCAGCCCCAGCAACCTAGCGACCTGCCAAGACAGTTTCAAAAGGCAAACAGTCAGGGGCTGGGATGTAGCTCAGTGCACAGGCCCAGGTTCAGTCCCCTGGAATGGAAAAGCAAGCTGAAAACCCAAAGCCACCTTTCAGGGCTGAGTCCTGCTCCATTCTGTGTGGGCCACGTTCATCTACTTGCCCACCTGTGAATACTGGGTTGCTGCCACCTGTCTGCTGTGGCGAACACTGCTGCTGTGACGTGGGGACAGCTCTGTCTTCTGCACCTTGCTTTCTGCTCTCTCAGGCCACACAAGCGGTCAGTGGGTCGCATGAGCCTGCTGTGCGTAATGTTCCGGGAGCCACTGCGCTGTTTCCCCTTGTGCACCCCGAGCACCAGCCTGTGGTGTCTCCCACCCTTCCAGCACCGATGGCTTCCTGGGTTTTGCTAGCAGCCGTGCTGACTGGGTGAATTGGTGTCCCACCGAGAGGAGTGTTTTTGCATCCTGTCTGTGTTTGTTTTGTTTCTGAGATGGGTTTGCTATGTTGCCCAGCCTGGGCTCCAACTCCTGGGTTCCCTGGGTTCGTTACTTCTCTCGTTGCTGAGACAAAATACCCGACCCGAAGTTAAGAGGGGAAGGGCCAGGGGTTTAGTCACCTCAGAAGCACCTGCGTGGCAAGCGCAAGGTCACGAGCTCGATCCCTGATCCCCAGTGCAAAAAAAAAAAAAAGACTAGCCAAAGTTAAAGGGGAAAGAGTAATCTAGCTTGCACTTCGTAGCACTTTCAGTCTGTAATCGGCTGGCTCCAGGGCACAGTGGCATGGCGACAGGCATTTCAGAGGACAGAGTTCATGGCTGGCAGAGGGAGCAAAGCAAACAAGAGACTAGACAAGCCGCTTTCTGCGCCTTGTATTGTGTCCAGGCTATCGGGGTTCGGGTGGTGCCAGACTGATCAGTAGATTTATTGAGCAACCACCCGCCCTTACTCCGAGCCCCTCAGTCCTAGCATTGGGCCTGGATCAGCCGCACACTGTAGATCCGGTCACCTCTGAAAAAGCCCCACCTGGAACTGCATGAGGCTTTGAGGGGACATGTAGTCCCAGACCACAACATGGATTTCCCTGCCTCAGCCTCCTGACTCCAAGGGGTACAGGTGCAAGCCGTTGTTGCCCTTGGTTCCCACTTTGAGTGAAGCTTCCCCCTCTGCTTTCATGTTATAGTTTTCTAACTAGATATCTAAAAATAAATTAAAATTGGAAACAGGAAGAAGGCCCCTAGCCAGGTGGGGTGCCGGGCATGTGGCAGTTCCTGGGGAACTGTGCCTCGAGTCCTGTCCTGATGCCCTGCGACGGCCTCGGAGTGGCCCTCAGCTCAGTGGTTCATGCTTGCATAGGCCCCAGCTGTGCTGCTGGTGCTGGGAGGCAGCGGGGTGTTCAGGGACAGGTCGCACGAGCCCCGCACAGATGGGCCTGAGGTTGCAGCCCTGGTGGTGGCCCAGCCTCAGGCCAGGGGACATTTGCTGCCTATTTTAGTGAGCACAGAGCGCGTGCTCTGGGTGCTGTCTGGCCACCAGTGACAGTGCAGAGAACTGGATTTGGGGCTACCAGTGACAGCTGCTGCTGCTGGCTTTGCTGATGGCCTTGTGTCCTCCTAGGACGAGCAACGGGAAGAGCACCGTGATCAATGCCATGCTGTGGGACAAGGTTCTGCCCTCCGGGATTGGCCACACCACCAACTGCTTCCTGCGGGTGGGCGGCACCGAGGGCCACGAGGCCTTCCTGCTTACCGAGGGCTCGGAGGAGAAGCGGAGCGTCAAGGTGGGTGTTCACCAGGGGGCCATGTCACAGGGTGACCCCACCCCGCACGAGGGCCGGGCCCCCTGCACTGGGAGGCAGGAGACCCTGGGCCCTCACACGGACTCTTTGGAGGACAGGAGTGATCAGGGAGTCAGGTAAGCCACCGGTGAGCCTCAGGGTCCAAGTGACGGCTGTGCACATCCATGGTGACAGAGCAGGGAGAAAGGCGCCACCACTGCTCTTAGTCCTGAGTGGAGAGGCCTTGTGAGCCGGGACTGCTGCACGCCAGCCGGGACCTGCCACCTGGGTGCTTCCGTTTGTCTCAGGGAAACCGAGTTCCTGCCTGGGGCCAGGTGCTGAAGGAGCTCTGTAAGGAGTTAATGCCAACGCGGTAGTGACAGCATGTACCTGGGAGGCTGAGGCAGGAAGATCACTGCAAATCTGAAGCCAGCATGGGCTTCATAGTGAGTTCAAGATCAGCCTAGACTACAATGGGATATCTTGTCTCAAAAAAAAAAAAAAAAAAAAAAAAATGCAGTTTCAGTTTTAAGGTGATATCTAAGAAAGAGTCTTGAGGAAGAAAGGGTTTTTTTTGTTTGTTTTTCATGCTATTAGGAATTGAACTCAAAGCCATTGCATTGATATATATAGATATGTAGATATATCTATAGATATATTTTTTAGATTTTTGAAAGTCTGGCATAGTCACTTAGGTTGCCTCGGCTTGGCTGCAATTTGTGATTCTCCTGCCTCAGCCTCCTAAGGATTGTAGGTGTGCACCAGCATACCCATCTAGAAAGCTGGTTCTCACTATACCTCCCAGCACTTAACTTTATGTAGGAGACAAACGGAAAGGGGTAGCTGACTAGACCGCCATGCCGTGGCAGGCGCTGTTGCAAGCCTGGCTGGGCGGCTGCCCCGCAGCCTGACCATCCTCTCCCTGCTCCCCCAACAGACTGTGAACCAGCTGGCCCACGCCCTGCATCAGGACGAGCAGCTGCACGCTGGCAGCCTGGTGAGCGTGATGTGGCCCAACTCCAAGTGCCCGCTTCTGAAGGATGACCTGGTGCTGATGGACAGGTAGCAGGGGCGCCCCTGCGGAGGACTGAACTGGGAGGCGCTGGGTTTCCATCCGATTCTGCACGATCCCGCCTTGCTCTGCTTTCTTTCTCTTTTCGAGGTGGTGGGTTGGGGGCTTTGTCTGCACCCAGGCGAGTGCTCTGCCCCGGAGCTGTGCCCAGTGCTCACTCTCGGCCCCAGTGTTGCTGCCTTTGAGACGGCTCTGCCAACCCCCCTCCTCTGGGTTCCCTCCGGGGTCTGGCTGCCAGAGCTATTGCACCAGGGCCCTGCCGATCTTTCAGGACTGGGCTTGGGGAGATGGGGAGAGCTGCGGGGTGGAGACCGTCTCGTCCCCAGGTCCCTCATGTGTGTGTGTGCTGCAGGAGATCCTGTGGTGGTGGGGTCAGAGTAGTATTTGATTCCCGTCTGGGGCCGGCATGGTACTGGGCACTCACTCATGCTAGGCTGCGCTCCAGCACTGGGCTGCAGTCCCAGTCCTTTCTTTTTAAAATTTGAGACCAGGTCTGCTGAGTTGCCCAGGCTGGCCTTAAACTTACTGTCCTCCTGCCTCAGCCTCCACACCCAGACAAGCGCTTGTGCCACTGAGCTAAATCCCCGGCCCTAGTGATTACATTTGTATAAGGGTGGTACACGCATATGTGAAAAGCCACACGTTGGCCAGGCAGGCTAGCAGGATGCGAAGTAGGAAGTCAAGCTCGCCACACAAGGGCCAGGCCGCTTCCTCCCCCCAGCCTGCCTGCCTCGAAGCCCCCAGTCTGTTCACAGCTGGCGCGACAGGGCTCGAAGTCTGTGCCCAGCCCTGTTGGTTTGCCCCTGTCGCCTCTAGCCCTGGAATCGATGTCACCACAGAGCTGGACAGCTGGATCGACAAGTTCTGCCTGGACGCTGACGTGTTCGTGCTGGTAGCCAACTCGGAGTCCACCCTGATGCAGACGGTACCTCCTCCCCTCCCTTCTCCTGGGACCCTGCTTCACAGGGGCTGGGGCGCCCCGGCTGGCGCAGCGCCTTTGTCCTGAGGCCTTGTCCCCCTGTCCAGGAGAAGCAGTTCTTCCATAAGGTGAGCGAGCGGCTGTCCCGCCCAAACATCTTCATCCTGAACAACCGGTGGGATGCGTCCGCCTCGGAGCCCGAGTACATGGAGGAGGTGAGTGCCTCTGTGTGACATTTGGGGGCTGCATCTGCCCGTCACCACGCTGTGCGCTCCTGGGAGCCGGCAGATCTGGTGTCTTCCCTGAATTGATGGCAGCACCAAGGTCCTCCAGGTGTTGGCTGCGGCGTCTTCTGATGGCCCGGAAAGCACGTCTGTCACGCGTCTCTGTTTGGGGTCATCTGTGCTCATTTTGGTTCATAAAACTAATAAATACAGAACAGACTCAGCTTCCAGCAGATGAGAGAAGGAAGCTTGGAAGGAGAGTGGAGAATGATCGGTTTCCAGTGACAGCTTTCAGCTCCTGATGTGTGTGAAGGGAAAGGGCGGTGGCTGGTGGCGGGACTGATGCATTTTCCCAAGTCCGCAGCCGTCGGCCCAGAGTCCAGACCTGGCTGATGCTGGGCCCGTGACCGTGGCGGATTCCTTAACGTTTCTTGGCATCCAGGGCTCATTGGAGGGAGGAGTGCAGTGGATAGATTTGCTGAGAGGATGAAATCTCTTAAAAACTCCTGACTTTTGTATGCCTGATCCGCCTTGGGCCGGTCCCCAAAACACCCCCACGACAGCACTTCTGGGGAGTGTGGTGGCCAGGGATCAGAGGGGCCGGGTGACCTATCACACTGAACGTGCCTAAATGACCCGTTAAGGAAAACAAATGCAGTTTGGGGCTGTGGGCCCCACAGGAGCAGCCTGCCACACCCCACCCTGGTCACAAATTCCCCTCTGTGTGGGCCTCAGGTGCGGCGGCAGCACATGGAGCGCTGCACCAGCTTCCTGGTGGACGAGCTGGGCGTGGTGGATCGAGCCCAGGCCGGGGACCGCATCTTCTTTGTGTCTGCCAAGGAGGTGCTCAACGCCAGGATCCAGAAAGCCCAGGGCATGCCGGAAGGAGGTAACCGTGGGAACAGAGGTCCACCTTTTCTCGGGTTCAAGGGGTCAGGCCACGTGGAAATCGAATTCCACTCAGTGGAAATCGTTTTGGGGAGGGGCGGTGAAAAGGTCCTGGGGTGAGAGGCCCTCGCTGTCCAGCACTCCTCCTGTGACTGGGGCAGGGGAGTCCGGGGTGGTGTGTGTGTGTTTGTGTGTCCCCTCTTGTCTCTGCATGGCTAATGCAATGCAACTCCCCTAGGGGGTGCGCTCGCAGAAGGCTTTCAAGTGAGAATGTTTGAGTTTCAGAATTTCGAGAGGAGATTTGAGGTAAGTCCCTTGAGGCTGCCGTCAGCTGATCCTGCGCCTCCTGAGTGCCCCCTGGTCCAGTCCCCGGTAGAGAAAGCCAGAGCCTGGCCCTGACTCCCCCAGCCGCTCTTGCCTTCCAGGAGTGCATCTCCCAGTCTGCAGTGAAGACCAAATTCGAGCAGCACACGGTCCGGGCCAAGCAGATCGCGGAGGCCGTGCGCCTCATCATGGACTCCCTGCACATCGCGGCGCAGGAGCAGCGGTAGGAGGACGCTATGCCACTCGCCCCGGGCAGCTGGGGCGACCCCGGGCAGGGCCCAGGGGTGGCCGAGTGTCTGGGCTTCCACTCAGACCCCATGGAGCCCCGTGGACAGCTGGGGGGCGGCGGACAGCTGGACGGACGACAAGCGGGGAGCAGGGACCGCTGGAAAGCAGGACCTCTGGGGAGCGGGGCCGCCAGTGCTGCCCACCTGCTTGTGCAGTGTGGCCCCTGTCCTGCCCCCGGCTATTCTCTGAGCCTGAACTTGGTTTTTTTTTTCCTTAAGTTTTTGTTCTTTCCTTTTTGGAGATCTTTTTCTGTCTCTTTGAGACAGGGTCTCGCTATTGCAGTTCAGGCTGGCCTTGAGCTCATGTTGTAGCCCAGGCTGGTCTTAAACTTACAATAATCCTCCTGCCTCAGCCTCCTGGGTGCTAGAATTACAGGCCTGTGCCACCATGCCCAGCTTGGAGAAATTTAAAATATAGAAAAGTACAGAAAATAATATAAAAGCACCTTGTTTCCCACCACCCAGAATTGGCAGTGTTTGCTCTGTATTAAATGCAAATATAACTGAAGGAAGTGTTCAGTGCCCTTTGACTGGCTGACCCTGTCGTTCCTCAGAGCCACTGTGGCCGATGCTGCCCTGTTCACATCAGTCCCCGCACACATACGGCAGCCCTGTGGCAGGCTGGAGTTGTCGGGGTGGTGGCTCCTGCGTGCCTGCCTGTACCCTGCCCCTCTCCTCGCCGGGTGTGCTCACAGCTGGTGACGCTTGGAGAGCCAGCCTGCCATGGTCACCAGAGCCCGTTTTCCTACCAGCTGATTTTTAGTCTTGGTTTTTCCTATGCCATGCCCTAGAGCAGCGGCCACCTGCTTGTGACCCCCAGGCACCTCTGTAAGTCTTTCTAGGACTTAATCCTAGAGGTTCCGCTGCTGTGCCCCTCCTGGCTCCCAGTGCTGTCTGCAGGGACTCCCTGCAGCGTCAGACCCGGCCCTTTCCCAGCCTCTGGGGAGAAGGTAGCTTTCCTTTCGTTTCCATGGTCACCAGTGAGGCTGAGCTGGCTTCCTTCCTTATCAACTGGTTGGCAGAATTTTTTCTAATTTCCCCTCTCTGTCGAGTCGGAGACCAAGGAGTGATTGTCACTCACGAGTCCTGGGCGGGCCCGGGCCTTCGGGCACCGTGGCCTCTGAGCCCTGCCCCCTCCCTGCAGGGTTTACTGCCAGGAGATGCGCGAAGAGCGGCAGGACCGGCTGCGGTTCATTGACAAGCAGCTGGAGCTCTTGGCTCAGGACTACAAGCTCCGGATTAAGCAGATTACGGAGGAGGTGGAACGGCAGGTGAGACTCGGGAAGGGTTCAGGGTGGCGGGGACTCAGCGTCCACGGTGCTGGGAAAGGGACGGGCAGACAACCTCTCCTGAGAGGCCTTCTTGGCTTCCAGGAGGAGGTGGTGGCCCTGATTCAAGAGTATGGAGCTTCGCCTTGGGCCCCACTGTGTGTCGCCGGGCCGGTCTCCCTTCCCCGGGTCAGACTGGCCTCAGGTGGTCCACCATCTCGGGGTACAGCCCGGTGCTTCCTGCTGTTCACTTCGTCCTTCCCTGGGCTGTAGGTGTCCACTGCTATGGCTGAGGAGATCAGGCGCCTCTCTGTGCTGGTCGACGAGTACCAGATGGATTTCCACCCCTCTCCAGTCGTCCTCAAGGTCTACAAGAACGTGAGTTACGAGTTCGTGGCAGCACGGCCTGCTTTGCTCTTTGGCTGTCGATGGAGTCACCACCAGACAGTGGTTGGGCTCTGGCTGCTGTGGCCAGGGCGCCTTTGCAGTGCAGAGGAAGCCTTGAGGGGAGCCTTCCTTGCTCACCCCGTGGGCTCCTGGTGGGGTGCCGCCCCTCTTACCTCCCTCTCCCGCTCGCAGGAACTGCACCGCCATATAGAGGAGGGGCTGGGCCGGAACATGTCTGACCGCTGCTCCACCACCATCACCCAGGCCCTGCAGGCCATGCAGCAGGACATGATCGGTGAGTGCTGTGTCCACTGGGTCCTGGGGCTCTCCTGTCCTGTCACCCCTGGGGGACCTGTCCTGGGACTGTCACAGCCCGAGAGGGGCCTAGGTCCTAGCCGAGCCTGTCACAGTGAGGCTGCCCCACAGGGCTGGTTTCTGGGCAGAACTTGGCACCCTTGGCCGCAGCTGGTGTGGCCCGTGTGCTGAGGCTTGGCACCCATGGGGCGCAGGCCCGAGCTCACATTGGCTTTGTGTCCCTGACAGATGGCTTGAAGCCCCTCCTTCCGGTGTCTGTGCGGAATCAGATAGACATGCTGGTCCCTCGCCAGTGCTTCTCCCTCAGCTACGACCTCAACTGTGACAAGCTGTGTGCTGACTTTCAGGAGGACATCGAGTTCCATTTTTCTCTGGGGTGGACCATGCTGGTGAATAGGTTTCTGGGCCCCAAGAACAGCCGTCGGGCCTTGATGGGCTACAATGACCAGGCAAGCAGAGCTCCTCCCCAGGGCATCATGGGAGGTCGGTCTGTGCCCCACCACCAGACACAGGAGCTGTACTAAAGCGGGGTCCCCGGGGCAGACAGCTGGGCCGTGTGCGCAGCGTGGCCCAGTGTGCTCAGCAGTGCGGGGGTCAGCCTGGCCTTGTCCAGCACGATGCTGGCTGAGTTCGCTCTGGCACATGGTAAAGGAATGCTGCCCAAAAAGCTTGCTTCCTCTTTTTTTGCTTTTGGGACATAGTACGAGCTCTTCCTGCAAAAAAGGGGCAGACGCTCTGCATCCCTGTCCCAGATCCCCAGCCTTGGGGTCCCTGAGGGTTTGCTTCCCTGAGAGATGTGCCACTTCTTACCCCTTCGTCGCCTCTCCCCACAGGTGCAGCGTCCCGTCCCGCTGACACCTGCCAACCCCAGCATGCCGCCCCTGCCGCAGGGCTCCCTCACCCAGGAGGAGCTCATGGTCTCCATGGTTACTGGCCTGGCCTCGCTGACATCCCGGACCTCCATGGGCATCCTGGTGGTTGGCGGCGTGGTCAGTGATGAGTCCTGTTCAAGGAGCCTGGGGGAGAGGGGAGAGGCCTCGGGGCTCGATGCTGGGGTGGTCCCTGCCTCCGCCCAGCACTTCAGTGAGCTGAGTATTTCTTTTTTGGTACCGGGGATCAAACTCACCACTGCATGTTTGCAAGGCAGGTGCTTGTGCTGCTGGGCTAAACCCCTAGCTGAGCTGAGTATTTTCTATCCTTGGGACCTCTATGCTTAGGACGCCAGAGCCCCCGCTTCTTTTTGTGGGAGGGGCTGGTACTGTGTATTGCGCCCCAGGCCTTGGTCATGCTAAGCTAGCAACTGACTTAGCCACCAGTCTGCATCTCCAGTCCTGTTTGTTTTGAGCAGGGTCTCACTAAACTAGTTCCCCGGGCTGGCCTTGAGCCCACGGTCTTGCTGCTGAGGAGTTGGGATTAGAAGAATGCGGCCCATGCCTGGCTACCCAGGGCCTTGTCTGTGAGCCAGGAACTTGGCCAGGGTCGCACAGGCAGCCGAACGCCTCACTGTCAGGCTCTGAGCCCTGCTTTTTGGCTCTAACCTGTTGCTGTCCCAGACCAGAGGGAGCCATTTGCTGGGGGGCGATGTGCAGAGCTCTGATGGCCCGTGTCGTCAGCAGGAGACATGGCTCTGAGACACTAGCCTGGAGCTCTGAGAATTCTGTTTGCTGCAAGGAGGGGAAATGAGCTCAGCAGCAGGGTAGATCCTTACCTAGCATGCGGGAAGCCTTGGGCTCGACCCTCAGCACTACAGAAAAACAATTCTACTTAGCTGGGCATGAGGGCGTGTGCCTGTGATCCCAGCACTCTGAGAGGCTGTGTAGCAGGACTCCAAGTTCAGGAGCCCAAGTCCTGCTGTGCAGGACTCCATCCTGGGCAACTTAGCTACTTAGCAACCCTGTTTCAGAATTTAAAATAGGCTGGGGATTTAATTTAATGGGAAGCTCTGGATTTAATCCCTGGTACTGCCAAAAACCTGCAAACATCTGCTTACATGGGTCTGGCCCCCATACCATGCATAATTCATATCCTATGGCCAGCGCTTCCTAGCTGGAGAGAGACCCACCCCTGGCCCTGGAGGGTGGGGAGACATTGCAGGGGTGTCTCAGTGGAGCCCAGGCTCCCTGCTTGGGGCTCCAGCCATCCTGGGAGTGACAGAGCATGAGGCCGTGGAGGGGCCCCAGAGGCACCGCTCTGCTGACAGTGCCCTCTGCAGGTGTGGAAGGCGGTGGGCTGGCGGCTCATTGCCCTCTCCTTCGGGCTCTACGGCCTACTCTACGTCTACGAGCGCCTGACCTGGACCACCAAGGCCAAGGAGAGGGCCTTCAAACGGCAGTTTGTGGAGTACGCCAGCGAGAAGCTGCAGCTTATCATCAGCTACACGGGCTCCAACTGCAGCCACCAAGTCCAGCAGTGAGTGGCCCGCTGGCCCTGACGGGGTCATCTGCCCTCTGGGAAGTGAGACCCAGCTGCCTCCAGCCTTGCCTGCAGCATCCTGGATCCTGGGCCTCTGTGCCCACATTGGTGCCAGGAAGGGGAAGAGGTCTCTGGGACATTATGTCCTGGGCTAGGCCAGGCTGGGGAGACAGGCACGTGTGCCGTGCCGTGCCATGCATGGCCTGGGTCGCAGCCTGGTCGTGGCACCCCACAGGCCCAGAGGTGCCTGCCGTGGGTCAGGGGTTGGAAGCACTGCTCCACTGCTGGGTGGCAGCTTTGCTGACTCCTGGGCACCTAACTCCACCTCCTTCGTGCTTGAGGTGGGTCGTGTTTTAGCAGCATATCCTTTTCACCACGAGGAAACCGAGCCTTGGAAATCATGTCTTGTTCTCTGCCACTCGAGTGACAAGCAGTGGTGTCAGGCTCTGAATCCTGGCCTTACGCCCAAGCTGGGCTGCACTGCCCAAGCTGTTGCCTGTCCTGCCATGGTGGTGCCCTGGTTACAGTAGGTGGGAAGGGGCCCGCCTGGCCCTGTGTGGCACATTCAGCCACCGTGACCTCCTACCAAATGGCCCTGTGCATAGCAGCCACTTCTGTCCCCCCAGGGAACTGTCTGGGACCTTTGCTCATCTCTGCCAGCAAGTGGACATCACCCGGGAAAACCTGGAGCAGGAAATTGCTGCCATGAATAAGAAGATCGAAGTTCTGGATTCCCTGCAGAGCAAAGCCAAACTGCTCAGGTGAGGCCGAGGGCGGCCCAGGCCGTGGGTCCAGAGTGGAGCCCAGGCATGGCAAGAGCCCTGTGGTGGGAACTCGGGGCTCCATGTTAGACATTTACCGGGCACTGCTGGCTGTCAGACAGTGCCAGAGCTTTAGGGTCAGGGAGTGAGGCACAGTGGCTCTGCCCGTGATCTGGGGGCATCTTGACACCTTAGAAGCAAGAACAACAAAACCATGGGATTGTGACTCCAGGCCTTCTGCGAGCTGCAGCAGCTCCTGAGCCAGCAGTTCCCTGTTGGAGCAGGAAAGCAGTGCCTGCACAGGGTGACCCGCCACCCACAAGGACAGGGCTGGGACCTCATCTTCAGGGGTGTCGAGTGAGACGAAGCTTCTTTTTTGTTATTTGTCTTTGAGACAGGGTCTCCCTATGCAGTTCAGGCTGGTCTTAAACTCACTTTGTAGCCCAGGCTGGCCTTGAACTCCCCAGTGACTCTCCTGCCTCAGGCTCCTGAGTACTGAGATTACAGGTGTGCGCCACCATGCCCAGCTTGAGACATAGAGCTTCTGTGGGCAGGCCGAGCCAGCCTTACCCGTCAGCAGCCCGTGTGCGAAGTGGCCGTGTCTTTGCAGGAATAAGGCCGGTTGGCTGGACAGCGAGCTCAACATGTTCACGCACCAGTACCTGCAGCCCAGCAGATAGTGGACGGCAGGGGACGTGCGAGGAGGAGGGCAGTGCCGCCTGCCCTCGGTGATGCATGGCCCCACGATGTGGCCTCCACCTCGGTCCCTGGCCACCACCCCCCGAGTGAAAGCACCTACTGTCTCGTGCTGCTCCAGCCCTTCGGCACCAGTCCCCGCCTCTCGCCCGCTCCTGCAGGGCACCTCTGGCCAGGCCCCTGGAGGAGGCTCCGGTGATGCCCGCCAGATGGTCCTGGGAGTCAGGGCCAGGCCTTGCCCCGCCTGTCAGGTCCCTGGACTGAAAGTCATCTGTCTGCTTGGGAAGGTCGTGAGATGTCCACCTTGCAGATCAACTGACAGCAGCCCTCAGGGGTTCCAGGCAGAGCCCCCGCCTTCCTTCAGCCCTGTGCACTGTTCCCTTGCACCCCAGCACACCCATGACGAGGCCACGTCGGCATGGCCAGGTGCCCTTTCCCAAAGCGTCTGAAATGATTGCAGAAAGGCGTGTGGCGCAGGACTCCTGTGTGGTGCTGGCGGGAGCTGGTCTGGCCTAGGTGGGCAGAGGATGTAGAAGAAGGTCTGCGGAAGGTGGGGGCGCTGCCCTGCTCAGGACGGCTGGAGAGTGCGCTTGGCACAGAGCAGGGCCCCCGCTGGACCTTGCCCTGTGAGGGGCACACGGGCCTCAGCCCCCACTCCACTATCTTAATGGCGTCCCCATCTCACTAGCCACCCTTGGCCCGGGGCCTGCAGACTGTTTTCTGTGCCAGGTGGGAATCCTGACCCCATTCTCCTGCGCTCCTGGACCCCCAGAGCCTCCTCTGACAGGCCTGGTCTCATGTCCACTTTGAGAACTGCTTCCTGTTTTCGTGTGTTGGGATTGCTACTACTCAGAGTGGGCAAGATTCCTGTCACTGTGGTGTTAACTGGGAAAGGCAGGGCCTTGGCAGAATGTTCTAGAAATAAGTGCTGCAGGATGGAGACCAGGGCGGGCCTCCACAGAGGGGAGCTGGTCCTGCTGGGTTTCAAACCCCTGACACGTGAGGAAAGGAGGTGGTGCGTGGCCACACGGGAGGCCACCTGCAAGTGCTGGCTCGGCCCCAGGCCCTCCCTCCCCGTTCTGTGGGGCAGTGGTCAGCTAGGCAGGGGGACAGTGTGCCATTAGGACAGGTGTGGGCTACTCACAGCCTGTGGGGAACAGTCAGCATCGCCCGATCCCAGTGAGTCCCTGGGAAGTAAGTAAATAAATAAACATGAATTCTGTTCCGCATAGCCCTGGGCAGTGTGTGGAATCCTGTTTCTTCCAGGAAGTGAGTAGAGGGAAATTGTGCCGCTGAGGGACGCGTGGCCGAGGGCACCGCACGGGGGGCCGCTGATGTTCAGCTTACCTCTGCTGGGGTGCAGACGTGCTTGCCGTGAGTTTCTCCCTGCGTGTGTAAGGTGCCGCCTCTGCTGAACCCCCTGTACCCTTGCCGTGATCTGGGAAAGTAAATAAAGCCCAGTGGGAACCGTGTGTGGTGTTTCTCCTGGTGCAGAGCCCTGCCTGCGCCCTCCAGGAGCAGCCTGCACTTTGGGGGTCCCTGGGGGGGAGGGGGGACTCCTGCAGGAAATGGAGAGCGATTCCTTCAGTGATTTCTCTGTAACTTCAGACTGCTCATCACTCACTGCAAACAGTGACTCAGACCACCACGCCCTACTTCCCTTCTTGAGAATCTGACTGTGACCTCTTGTGTTTTTCAAGTTTCTTCGAAGTGCCTTTGGGAGCAGATAAGGGCGATGGGTGGGTTTCTCTGCCCTGGGTCCCCTTGACTTGTGCGCCCACTTCCTGTGGCTGCCGGCTTCATCCTTCCAGATTTCCAGGCCCCCGGCGTCAGCCTCTGTCCGGCCTCCAAACCTTGACCCTTTCCAGCCCTGCCTCCTCACCCCGCTCCCTGGTTCCCCCTGTGACTGGGTGGCAGCCAGAGTGACCTTTCGTCTCTGTTGGGAGCCATGCTGTGGCTCCGCCTCGTCCAGGCTCCCCAGGCTCTCAGGTCTTGCTCCCTCTGTGGGGCTCACCTCGGCCCTTGCTGTCCCTGAGATTGCTGAGCCAGCCAAGCCGAGTGCTCCAGTCTGCCCAGTGTCACCTTGGGAGGTCAGCCCCCACGACACCGTGGAGATCCCGGGCTCCTTCCCTGTCCCTGTGTTTATCATGGATACACATGAAATCCGAGCCCTGTGGAACTCAGACTTGAGTCCCTGTCCAGACAGCACAGTCCGCGTGGGAACTCGTCCTGTGGCCTTGACCCGCATGCCTGCAGGAGACGTGGCTCTGGGGATCTGAAAGAATTGTACACTCAGCAGTGCTGTGTCTCCTGCACAGCAGAAGCAGGCTCAGAGGAGTCAGGGCCCCTTTGAGTCCCAGCTTCTATGAAGGGGCTGATGCAGCTGAATCTTCTCTTGCAAAGTTCAGGGCTTGCAGACCTTTCACTGGGACCCCCAGTTCCAGGCACGCTGTAACCCGCCACGCACATAGAGCTGTAAGGTAAGCAAAACGTTTAAAATGAACAGGCTGAGTGTGGTAGCACACGCCTATAATCCCACCACTCGGGAGGCTGAGACGGGAGCGAGGACTTGAGTTCCAAGCCAGCCCCGGCTACATAAGGACAGAAGTTGCATCTGTCATTAGCAAGATGGTTTTACCACCCACTCGGTTCTGGCCAGCTGGTCATAGCCGGAAAGGGGCGTTGGTGCCGTCTTGCTTCTCACCAACACTGCTTGTTTATTTAGTCCAGGCCAGGGCCAGGCTCATTCCTGTGGTTTCTCAGGCTCCCCTGTCTGCCTGCTGGAAGTTCTGGCCCCCAGGGTCAGTGTCCCACACAGACCAGGAATGTAGCACTGAGTTCCAGCCCTGGGAGCCCTATCCAGGAGAACATCTGTTTCCCAGGGCTCCTCCAAAGCAGGGCCTGCATTCCAGATGCTGGCCAAGGTCACTGTCATCAGGGCACTGTTTCTCATCTCCTGTTTCAGAGCTTGCCTCTGGGCTTCGTGATAGCGATCAGTTTGCTAGTGTGGTGGTGCACATACCTTTAATCCCAGCGCTTTGGAGGCTGAGGCAGGAGGATCTAAGCTAGTTTGAGGCCACTGAGTTCAAGCCAGCTTGAACCACATAGCAAAGCCCTGTCTCAACAAAACAAAATAAAACATAGATATGGAACCACCTGGATGATTCTCCTTGAAAGAAGAGCGGTTATCTCCATTGTGGATAAACTGGCCCTGTCTCCTGTATTGGTATGTACAGAGCTGGCTAGGACTTTTCCCTCCAATTGGCTTTAAATTATGTGAATTGGGCTGGCAGAGGAGGCCATGTGCAATCTTTGGAGCAAGGTTTCCCCACCCAGTGACTCATGAAAAACGTGCTCTGTGCTGTCAGCTGGGGACCGAACCTCGAGATAAGAGGCTGTGACTTCCCAGGGCAGGAAGAACTGTACATCAGAGCTGAAGCACCGACCCTGAAACGTTAGGTACAAACTTGGTTCTGTGATGCAGACTGTCCTCGCTGCATATCTTTCCCTCTGCGTATTGCAGAGGTGACCTCAAGCCTCCTACCTAGCCCAGCTCACATCCTGGCTGGATTTAGGACCCCGTTGCTCCGCATAACTGTAAATACGTCTTAGTGTCCTTGTTCTCGCCCTGGGTTGCACTGGAAGTGGTAGATTGAAGTTAACTTGCTGGAATAACTTTTCCGTGGGATTACAAATATAAACTTCCCGGAGCGAGAGGAGTTCAGGAAAGTGCTCTCTGTACACATACGCAAATGACCAACTTGTGCCAGGAGCTCAGCTGTGTCAGGCATTTTTGTGCATTAATCCAGTGCCGTCCACAGACCGATGACCTTTTTCCCCTTTGCACAAATGAAGTTCACTAATTCAGCAAACCAGCCAGACGCCCACCTGTGCCCTGCACCGCTGCCGGCATGGTGGGTACAGCCGTGCAGGAGCAGCTGGAAAGCCCTGCCTCTATGTGAAGCTGCTCTGCTGCTGTGGAAAGCCGAGAAAGGCAAAGACGGGCAAGGGGCCAGGAGATTGGGGCTGCAGGGACACGGGGAGGTGTGGCTGGGCTGTGGCTTTGCTGGAGAAAGTTTCGAGGATATAGTGCACCTGGGCAGGGACAGGAGCCTGCTGCATCTTCAAGTGCTCAAGAAGGACCCCGGGACAGGGACAGACTTGCACAGCCTTCGGGCTGGCGAACATGAGTGGAGGGGTGTGTAAGCTGTGTGCATCTCTCGGGGTCCTGGCTGCTGTGCGGTGGTGGATGACGGGGTGCAGATGAAGGCAGGAGGTGATGGCCACAAACCAGGCAGAGCACGGTGTGATGGAGTGGCCGTCAGGCCCCGGCCCCAAGGCCATTTAAGACACCACGATGTGTTCATCCCTTTGCCACTTGATAGGTGCTGGGATTCGCACAGAAGCTGCTGTTAACATGTCTGCAAGTGTTCCTGGGGACAGTTTCCACCCTTAGGCAAATGCTGAGCTGTTAGAATGGCTGGATCATGTTGTGGGTGTGTAACTATGGCGGGAAAACACAAAAACCAGGCTTGTTTGTTTTTCAAGACAGGGTCTCCTTATGTAGTTCGGGTTGCCCAGGCTGGCTTCAAACTCACAGCAATCCTCCTGCCTCTGCCTCCGGAGTGCTGGGATGACAGCCGTGCACCAGCATGCCCTGCTATGGAACTTTTTTTTTTCTTAACCAGGGATCGAACTCACAACCTTATGCTTGCCAGGCAGGCATTTATGCCACTGAGCTAAATGCCTGGCACTATGTAACTTTTGAAGGTACTTTAACCTGTTTTTAAAATTCCTCGCACCCTTTTACATTTCTGCCAGCAGCACCTGTGGATGTCAGTATTTCCTGTCCTCACCAGCACTGAGTTATATTTTACACAACATGCTTCTGTTTTTTGGTGCTGAGACTGAACCCAGGGCCTTGCTCATATGAAGCATATTACCACACTCCCAGCCCTACCGTTGTAATCCTAGAGCTAAGTACACTTCTGCTGGCTCCTCACTGCGGGTGGAGGGCAGGAGAGGCCTGGTGGAAGGCAGCTGGGACAGAAGCTGGTCCCGGAGGCGCCCAAGGTGGGCAAGGGTGCCGTGTGTTGGTGTCGCTGGCCGGCCTTGGGGAGTGAGAGACGGATGATGCTGAGCACATTTTACTGTGTTTATTTGGCATCTGTATCTCTTTCTTGGTGAGGGTCTCCTAGACATTCAGCTGTTTTGCTCATTTAAAAGCTTAGGTTGTTGTGAGCTTTAAGAGTTCTTTGAGCTGTGCAAGTCTGTAATCTCAGTGCTCTGGGAGTCTGAGGCTGGAGGATCGAAAGTTTTTTGTTGTTGTTTACCAGGGATTGAGCTCATGACTTTGCACTTCTCAGGTGGGTGCTTGTGCCACTGAGCTATATCCCCAGCCAACTTTCATCTCAGGGCAATTTGTTCTGAGTTTTCTGCACATTTCTTTTCCCCAGCATAAAGGAATGTTTTAAAAGCCATTACAATACACATTGGGAACACATGGGAAATCTTGGGTAATGCAATAAATTCAGGAAAGCCAGTGAGCAATGTGTAAGACCTTCACACAGAAGCTGGGCATGGTGGAAAATACCTGTAATCCCAAGACTCAGGAGGCTGAGGCAGGAAGATCTCCATCACTTTGAGGTCACAGAGTGAGTTTACATAGTGAGCACTACATTGTGAGTTCAAGGCCAGCCTAAACTACACAGTCAGACCCTGTCTCAAAACAACAACCTTTACACAGGAACTAAACTGGGCGTAGTGGTGCACACTTGTAACTCCAGGATTTGGGCTGAGGCAGGAGAATCACCACAAATTTGAGGCCACATATGGGCTTTATAGTGAACTTAAGGACAAGCTGAACTATAGTGAGACACTGTGTCAAAACACAAAAAGCCCTGAGCCGGGCGTGGTGGCTCATGCCTGCAATCCCAGCACTTGGGAGGCTGAGGGAGGAGGATTGCTGTGAGTTTAAGATCAGCCTGGGCTACAAAGTGAGCTCAAGGCCAGCCTGACCTGCATAGAGAGACCCTGTCTCAAAAAGACAAAAAAAGCCCTTTCTTTCAAAATTTTGGTAAGTTTTAATAGGAAGTCTTGTGCCTCTTGTGAGCATCTTTCCTAAGTACATTGCCATTATTTCTTGATGCCTTTCTAAATGACATTGTAAAAATTTCAATTAGCATTTTATTTGTGTATATTGAGCTTATATCCTGCAAACTTCTAAAATTTATTGACAATTCTAGTACTGTAAATGTTTGGTAAATTCTATGCGTTTTCTGTGTTACAGCTGATAAAGACAGTTTTCCTTTTTCCGCTCCAGCCTAAATGCATTTTCTTTCCCCAGTGCACTGGCTAAGATTCCAGGTGAAGTGCTGGAAGCAGACATCTTTGCTTGTTCCTAATCTTAGGAAAGCATTCAGGATTTTATTATGGGAAATACTGCTGCCTTTAGGTATTTTATAGACTCTTTTTTATCAGGATGAACAAGTTCCCTTCCAGTTTTGGTTTGTTCAAAGGTTTTGGTTTTTTATTTTTAACTTATTTGTGGAGCAAGGTTGAATCCAGGACCTCCTGCATGTTAGGCAAGTACTGTAGAGCTGTGTTATATTCCCAGCCCTTTTTATTTCTTATTTGAAGATAAGATGTTGCTAAATTGCCCAGGGTGGCTTCCAATTCAGAATCTTCCTGCCTCAGCTTCCCAAGTACTGTACCTGGGATCACAGGTACACACATCTCCGGACGTTGGAAGTTTTTTTTTTTTTTTAAATCAGAAATGAATGTTAGAGTCTGTCAAATGCTAGAACGCCTCTTTTATGATTGAAGACAGCCGCGGCACTTTCATTTCCAACTACTAAGAAAAAGGGACAGCATTTGTGGATTTTTCTGCATTTGTTTTATCCATTTAGTGATTACCCATCTATATCCTGTTACTACAGTGAAGCATACTTATTTCAAACTGTTCTCACACGTTCCTTCATCTCATGATCTCATGAAGTTTTGTTTCTCTATAAAATGGGACAAAAATAGCTCCACACATATTTATGAGGCCAGAGTGCACTGGCATAGGGAAAAAATCTGGCTCAAATACCTGGCATATGCGTGGCACTCAATTTGAGTTTCTTTACAATTTACAGACTGTATCAAGGGTTTCTAGGTTCTTATTTTACTCTGCTTCGTTTCCCTTTCCAGACGCTGAAACTGCCGCCGCTAAATGCGTTTTGGCCCCGCTTCTGACCAATCGGAGGCCCGCTTCCGGGTTCCGCGCCATTCCCTCGGCAACAGCAGTTAACCAATTAACTTTGATATCTTCATTAGTCCCGCCCTCAGGTTGAAACTGCCGCTTTGGAACACAGAGTAACGCAGGAAGGGTGTCAGGGTCCCGCCCCTTCCCTGGCCAATCAGAATAGCCATCGGAGGCCCCGCCCCCGGCCGGCGCGGCGCTGAGCGGGGCTGGACTGGGCTGAACCCGGTGCTGCGCGGGGCGGCAGCTGCGGCTGATGGGCCCGGGTCAGTCGCCGGTGAGCGTCTCTGCCGTGGACGAGGGGGCGGTCAGTAGGCGGGCCACGTGTGTCTCCGCGCTGGGTGGCTCGGGACAGCGGTGGGATGGGGGCGGCCGCCTGCGGTTCCCCGGGTCGCACCTCGGTGACCCCCGCCCTGGCTCCGTTACTGCTGTGACCCCCTCATTTGGATTCTTTGTTTTTTCAGCCTTCTAGGGACGGCCGGAATCCAGCAGCGGAAACGGAGACCTCACGCTGCTGCAGCGCGGCCCAGCAGCACCAGACTAGGTGAAGGGCGACCCAGACCCCGTCCTGGCGTTTGTCCCTCGGGTCTGCACCCCTGGACTCCTGTGAACGCGTCTCCATTCCCGCAGCCCGCACTCACTTTGCACCCCGCACTCTGCGGCGCTTTGCGGGGCTCGTTGCAGGCCACTGGTCTGCTGCAGGGGCTGAGGGAGGGGCCCGGGTGGCTGTGCCAGGTGAGGTTGGGTGTGAGGGCTGTCAGGGCGGGATGGTTGATTTTTACAGAAATCGCTTCCACAGGCGATTGTGTCCCCCAGCCCGGCCGCTGTGGCAGGAGGGGGAGGTTATTATTTTCCAGGCCCCTCTCCACCCTGCTATGGAAAATCCTTCTGACCCTGTTCCCTGGACCCAGATTTTGGTCCCAATCTTGGCTTTACTCCTGAGTAGCTGTGTAACTCAGGAGACATTGTTTAACTTCTCTGAGCTTTGCACTTCATGCCTGAAAAGAAAGGGAACGGACTGGGGGTGTGGCTCAATGGTAGAGTGCACCCCCAGCTTGCTCCAGGCCCTGGGCTCAATCCCCAGCACCAAGCAACCAAACCAAAACAAAAGCTCAGAGGGCAGCAAGGGGAGCACAGGAAAGAGCCGGAGAAGCCCTTCCGAAGTTGAATTCACAAGTTATAGACCTTGTGTTTGGAAAAAAAAAAAAAAAAATGAAGCTTTGTATTTGCAGACTTGGGCGATTTTCTTTCTGCAAATTAAACTAAGCTGGTTCCCACTCAAGGCTATGAAGGGGGCACCAGGCTCTTTTAGCAGATAGAGTAGCACAGCCTGAAACTCTTAAGAGTAATAGATGTGTAGCTGAGCATGGTGGCACACACCTGTAATCCCAGTGCTCAGGAGGCTGAGGCAGGAGGATCAAGCACTCTGTGAGTCTGAAGGCCACCCTGGGCTGCATAGTGAGTTCAAGGCCAGTTTGAACTACAAAGCAAGACCCTGTTTCAATCAAGAAGAAAGAAAATGAGAAATAGAGGTCTACTCAGTGCCTGCTGGAGTAACTGTGCTGAATGTTGTCCTGTACCCCCAAGGACAGCTCAGCAAGGTCGGTACTGTTGCACATTAGCAGCTGAGGAATGAGGTTCAGAGAGGCTGAAGAACTGGCCTGAGATGTCACAGTTAAGGGCCGTGGGGGCGGGGTTATGGATCCAGGGTTTCTCAGCCTATGTCACACTGTTTTAACCTCAGGCAGAGTCGCCCAGGATGGTGGAGACCGAAGACCTCACGCAGCTCCGGCTGTACAACCTGGCCCTCCTGAGGCGGCTGCGGGCTGGGCAGGCTGCCATCCAGCGGTCAGTGGCCCGGGCAGCCTCCCAGGTGGGTGCCCTTGGAGAGCAAGGGGCTGTCTAGTGCACAGGACGGTGCCTAGGCCTGTGGGGTCACCTTGTCCCGCCTGCCTATTTTACTGAGGATGCAAAACTGAGGCCTGGGGAGGGAGGGAACCAGGCTGGGACACTGTGGTTCTGCAGAGGCATGGCACCTAAGCCTGGTAAGGAGGCCCTGGCTGGCACCCTTGGGTGACCCGCACCTTCTTCTACAGTCAAGCATGGACTCAAGAAGCAACAGCAGTGAGGACTCAGAGACACCATGGTCCTCGGAAACGTCCCTAGCCTCCTCGAGCACCTCCTGCGCTCAGGACGAGCAGTGCGTGTGGGAGCCCCCAGACACCCACCCCGGTGACCCCTTTAATACAGCCTGGCTCGGCCCGGTCCACTCCAGGGTGTCCTCTCTGCCTCCTGCCAAGTGCCAATTCCCCGAGGCCCCAGAGCTGCTGAGGCCTTGCTCGCCACCCTTGCTGGACACCAGTGACCCGCAGGAGCCATCTGCCGATCAGGGTGAACCGGGGCCGCAGGAGGCCCAGGCTCCAAAGTCCGTCCTGGCCCAGCAGAGCAGGATGTGCAAGGTAACATGGGAGAGCCGGGCACCCACAGATAGGCCTCCTTGGGTCTCAGTTTCCCTGGCTAACAGATGTGCTCAGGGGCAGGCCCTGGGTGCAGTGAGAGGCTTCTGGAGCCTGGGGGTTTAGGTCAGCAGCTCGAGTGCCTGCCTCCTAAGGTCAAGGTGGTGAATTCGATACCTGCTACCAAAAAAAAAAAAAAAAAAAAAAAAAAAAAAAACAAAGAGAAAAGCTTCTGGGTGCAGCCTAGTGCTTTAGAAGTGATTGCGGTTAGTTTTTCAGACAGCTATTTGGGAAGAAGGGGACAAACTCAGAGCTCATTGTACAGATGGGAAGGCTGAGGCTCAGAGCTCAGACTTGTTCAAAATCACAAGTAAAATGAGGCTAAACACTCCAGGGTCCGAATCAGGGTGTGCTTTAAGACTCAGCCCCCTAAGCCAGGCATGTGGTGCATACCTATAATCCCAGCACTTGGGAGGCTGAGGCAGGAGGATCATTGAGAGTTCAAGACCAGCCTGGGCTGCAAAGTGAGCTCAAGGCCAGTCTGACTGAACTGTATAGCGAGACCGTCTCAAAAAGACTCAGCCCCTGGCTGGCTGTGGTTGCAGGTGTGAGAGTGCCCAGCTGCAGTGCCAGCACCAAGGGAGCTCGAGGCAGGAGGATCCCAAGATCAAACTCAGCCTGGGCAATTTAGGGGATACTGTCTCAGAATTAAAAAGGGTGCTCAGTGCAGAGGCCCTGGGTTCAAACCCCAGTACTGTGACAAAGGAAAAGACCTAGCCCCTTGGCCTGTCTCCTCAGCCCACAGTGACCTTTAAGGAG
The DNA here is from genome assembly GCF_034190915.1 of Cavia porcellus. Classification (NCBI taxonomy): domain Eukaryota; kingdom Metazoa; phylum Chordata; class Mammalia; order Rodentia; family Caviidae; genus Cavia; species Cavia porcellus. The sequence continues at coordinate 7,264,947 of NW_026947508.1, forward strand.
TCCACAGTGCCCGAGAGCAGCTGGCGCCTCCGGCCGTACCTGGGCTACGACTGGATCGCAGGTGAGTGTGCGCCGGGGGTGTTGGCCGGGAGGTGGAGGTGATGGAGGTGATCCCCTGGCCCGGCTCTGCCCTCCGCATCTGGACATGCAGGAGTCAGAGCTGCCGTGTTTTGGGGTGGTCGGTTCCTGCCAGGTCCCCTCCACAACTCTGGATGGGCCCGGCTCCCCCAGAGGCCTCCGTGCTTTCCTGGCTGGTCTCCCTGGGCACCTCCCGCCTCCTTAGTATCTGTTTTGTGAGTTAAAGTATACACAGGAGCCGGTCACCAAGTATGGCGGTGCACCCCTGTAATCCCTGCACTCAGGAGGCTGAGGCAGGAGGACTGCTGTGAGTTCAAGGCCAGCCTGGGCTACGTGGCGAGACCCTGTCTCCACAGCAGAATGAATAGAAGGTGCGCCAGCTGCTGTGCTGCCATGGCGCTGTCCCTTCCCAGACTGGGACAGAGCTGGCACCTGGGCCCTGGAAGCAGCAGCTGCCCAGCTCCAGCTGGGCCTCCGCTCCCCTCTGTCTGGCAGTGGCCCCCCACGGCAGTGCTGAGAAGCGGGCTCGCACAGAGTTGTCTGCCCCTGACTCTGGCCACTGGTGTGGGGCTCCCAGGCTGTCCGAGACGTGGCCGGGTCCGGTCTCCTCTGCTGTGAGCCTCACAGGATCCTTTCATTTACTTGCTGTTGATGGAGGGAGACATATGTCTGTCTTTTTAATTTGGCACCTTTCTTTTTGTCTTTTTGAATCAGGGTTTTGCTGTGCACTTCAGGCCGGCCTTCCACCTTGAGCTCACTTTGTAGCCCAGGCTGGTCTCGAGTTTTCAGTGATCCTCCTGCCTCAGCCTCCCAAGTGCTGGGATCATAGGCGTGAGCCACCACGCCCAGTTCTGTGAAGGTTTTTAAATGTGCTGGTCAGATCAGGTCTGTCCATTGCTCGTTTCCTCAGAGATATCCGACACTTACTGTAAACCCTAGCGTCCTGTCCAGGCATGAGGCAAGGGCTGGCTTCTGCTGTCCCTGCATCCTGACCTCAGGTACCTGCTGCCCCACTCTGTTCTGGCCTCCCTGGCCTTGTTGATGTTTGTGTCTGACATTCATGTGGCCACCTCAGTACCTTTTCACTTGCTGGGTTGTCTGTCTGGTGTGCACTACCCCAGCTCAGGTCCTGGTTGTCATGTAAGGCTTCCACACCAGGTCTCCTCTGAGCCGTGTCACAGGGCCACCACCCCCCACCACTGCCTGTGATGTCAGCCAGGTTTTATTTCTTCACAGCATTCCCAGAAACTGCCTTTTGGACAGACATTCTTAGAACTTCTTGCTTCTCATCCTCTTCTGGGAGAGTGGAGCAGAGAGCTGGCCATCTTGTCTTTGTCATGTTCCCCAGCCCTGAGGCCCTCGGCAAACAGTTGTTGAATGAATAAGTGAACTACGCCCTTAGTGCCATTTGGGTCTCCGTGTGGCAGAGGCTGAAACAGGCTGTGTGCCTCGCCCTCCTTTTTGGTCCCTGTTGATTTATATCATTTTTTTGAGACAGGGTCTCACTATGTAGCTCAGGCTGGCCTTGGACTCATGATGATCTTCCTGGCTCAGCCTCCTGAGTGTGGGGGTCACAGGCGTGTACCCCACCATGCTGGCTGGTCCCCACTTGTTCGATCCCTCTGTGCCTTCTGTCACACATCTTTTAGTGCCTTTCTGGCACTAGCTGCTTCCCACATGGGTGCCTGTGCTGGTCTGCTCAGTGCCTCTCCTTCCCGTCACCTAACAGCAGTCAGAAGAGGTGGAATCCTGAGGACATTTCTGGATGATTTGATTGTGTCACTCCTTGTCCCCGAACCCTTGATGGGGTTCCTAACCCCATCACATCCACCTCACCCCTCAGTCCCAGCCATTCCCCCTCCTGGGCTCCTGGTGTTGTCCAAACACCAAGCATACTCTCACCCCAGGGCCTTTGCACCTGCTTTTGCCACCCATCTGCAGTGCCCTTCCTGGGGTTGAACATGGGCTCATCAGGTTTCTGCTTAGCTGTCAGGTTTCTCCTGGCACTGTAGATTACCAGTGTCGTCTGCCTGGCCCCACGCTCTTGTGGCCTGGCGGGTGACACTGTTATGGATTGCGCTGGTGACTGCATCCATCATGGGTTTTGGAATCTCGTGGGGTGGGGGCAGCTCCATGCGCTTTCCCCGCGTGTACAGCCAGTCCAGCCAGGGTCAGGCTCCAGCCTTCCACCCACGGGGCAGTCAGTGTGCTGCAGGGTGGGAGACAGTTCACAGTCACAGCGCAGGACGGTCCCTTGCTGGTCTGTGGGATGCAGCGGGCTGGGATCTGGGGCTGCCTGTCCCTAAGGGTCAGCCAGGCCCTGGCCCCTGGCTTCAGCACTCGATGCTCTGCCCTCCCTCGCCCGCACCAGGGACCCTGGACAGCAGCTCGCCCATCAGCAGCAAGCCCGAGGCCTTCTTCTCTGAGCTGCAGGAGTTCCGAGAGGCCCACCGCGCGGAGTGCATCCACAATCCCCACGAGTGAGCTGGGGAAGGAGAGGGGGCCAGGGACCCAGTGCCCAGGCACCCAGGCCCCGCCCCTCATCCTCTGTCCCTGCAGGCCCCGCCTCCGAGGCCCACAAGAGGGCGAGGACGTGGAGAAGGATCACAAGTGTGAGTGATCTCTGTGGGATCCTGCATCCTTAGGGGCTTTGTGGGAATGGGGTCCTCCCTGTGTGCTGGCCCTGGCCTCGCTTCCCAGAGGGCTTGGCACCCGTGTGCTTGAGGAGAGCCGGGCACCCTGGCTCAGGGGACCCGCTGCTGTCGTGGCTCCTCAGGTGTGTATTCCTATCGTGTCAACCGGCGCCTGTTTCTGGAGCCCTCAGACCCCGGCATCCCCTGCCGCTTGTGTGGGACCCCGAGGGACCAGCAGGGGCCCGAGACCCTGGCAGAACCTGCACAGGTCCAGTGAGTGTTGAGTGGGACCCTGGGGCTCCCTGGGGGCAGCCACGGGGTGGGGGCAGCCCAGGGCGGCGGAGGTGGGCTGTGCCTCAGTGCACCCCTGTGCAGGGTGAGTCTCCCGCTGTCCGTCCTGGATCCCCCGCACCAGTACTGTGTCCAACGGCGCAAGAGCTTCGACACCTCCGACACGCTGGCCCTGCCCCGGGTGAGCGGCCCCAGGGTCTGGGCGGGGACTTGGCAGGGCCAGAGACACTTGGGAGGACACAGAGTCCCCGAGGATGGATGCTCAGCCTCACCCGTGCTGGGCCTGGTCCCTGGGTGGGGGTGCATCCGCCTCAGCTTCCAGGATGGCTGCCTGCTGCACCCTGGCACCCTCAGGTGGCTTTGTCACAGGGTCTTGGGTGCTGTGTGCACAGCCTTGGGACCACCACTTCCTGGATAGTGTGGGGGTCAGGGTGACCTCCCCCCACTCCCCATTGAGAGGCGGCAGCCGGGGTTGTGTGGAAAGAAGGTGTCGCCCTGGGGTGTCGGGTGCTCAGGTAACGGGTCCTCTCCTGCTTCCCTTTGCCCCGTCCCAGCTCTGGGACAGGAAGAACTGGGAAGAGGGGGCCCGGAGAGGCCATGGGTAGCTCCTGCCCCAGGGCTTGCGGTTGCTTAGGGGGCCCCTCCATCCTGAGCTGGGGTGGCCCCCCCATGAAGGGAGTCCCCAGGGCTGGCGCCCCTGACCCTGTGCTCCCTGCAGCACTGTCTGCTGGGCTGGGACATCGTCCCTCCAAAGCCCGAGAAGAGCTCAGCCCCCAGGAGCCTTGACCTCTGGTCCTCCATCTCTGAGGCCCAGAGCCAGAAGCTGTCGGATGCCAGCCTTTCCCGCCTGGTATGGTTGGGGACGGCAGGGTCCCCTGGGAGCAGGATGGGGTTGAGGGTACAAAGCCCTGTCCCCAACCCAACAAGGTGTCCCCCGGACCCTCTCCCCACTCCCCGCCCGCTCCATCCTACCCTGGAAGCTGACCTTGCCTCTCAAGGTACAGCAGGGGCTGGGCTGGACCTGGACCCCCTGACATTTCCCATCCCCTCCAGGCCTTACCAGGGCAGGCCCCGAGCTCCTCATCGATGTGGTCAGAGCCGCAGGTTCCACGGGCCCCACAGTAAAGCCCTGAGGACTGAGCACCGGGATCGCAGTACCGCTGCCCACCTGGGGGTCCCGGGAGTGGGTACTTGGCGGGGGAAGGCTTTTGTGATGTTTGTAATAAAGTTTAGCTTCCATTCCTGCCTGTGCTTACCATGGCCTCCGCCTCTGCCCCTTTCCTGGGATGGATCTGGGCCGCCTGGGTGCTGGCATTTGTCCCTGCCACACAGTGAAGGTCCCCAAGACAGACCAGGCCAAGGCCAGCTTTATAAAGCAGTAGCTAGGGGCTGAGTGTGGTGGTATAGGCCTGTACTCCCAGCCCTCAGGGAGGCTGAGGCAGGAGGATTCCAAGTTTAAGCCCAGCCTCCTGGATAACTTAGTGACTTAATAAGATCTTGTTTCAAATAAAGAAATGCTCTGGGGATGTAGCTCAGTGTGAAGGCTCTGTACTGCAGGGAAAATAAAAATAAAAAGTTCTTGCAAAGTGGGCCTTAAAGGAGGTTTAAGCCTCCACTTGGTCCCTGAAGGCAAGGTCCATCTTCCTGAGGTCCCTGGGCCAGAGGCTCCCACACGCCCATCTCTTGGTAAGTGCTGGGAACCATGCTGATCCGAACCCCGGTAGGGACAGGTAGGGAAACTGAGGACCATGCGGTGTATTGGAGACAGGTTTGGCGGAGCCCGGATGTCACCTCCCAGATTGGGAAGCAGCTCTGTGTGTCCCTACCTTGTCTGCATATGAGGGTGAACAGTGTGACGCTCATGGGTCATCTGGGCCCCCGCTCTGCTGAGTGGTCCAGTGCCAGTCCCATCCGTGACAGTTCATTGGCAGAAGCAGTCACATGGACCAGCAGGGGTCAGCACCCCAAGGACCTGTGGGACCTTGGAGCAAAGTCATCCTCTGTGCTGCCTCCCTGAGGTCCATCGCCTCTGCCCACGAGTACCACGAGTGATTTTAAGCCAAAGAACTTTGGGTCAGTGGTTTTCCTGAGAAAGTCTTTGGCCCACGGGAGAAGAGAATCTAGACGCCTCTCCGCGTCTGAACCCCAAGGATGTTCAAAGCCGAGGTCAGCTTCCAGGTCCGGCTGGCATCCCAGAGACCCAGAAGATCAGTCGGAGGCCCAAGCCTGGTGGGAGCGTTTCCCTCCCAGGAGGTCCAGGCTGGAAGGCGCTCCTGGGCTCCCGAAATCGTCTGGCGAGTGTTTTCGATAGGAAGCGCTGCTCTGGGTAGTCCGGAAGGCTTCCGGCCCTCATCGTCCAGCTATTCTGTGAGCAGGAAGCCACAGCCCGCTGGGCGTGGTGGTGCCACCTGCAGTCCAGGAACTGAGCACCACTTCCCTGTCCCAGTCCTGTCCCTTCCCTGACAAAGCCTCCTGCCTCTTCTGCTTCTCCTCCTCCACCTCCTCCTCCTCTTCTGTGTATGTGCATGCGTGTGCGCTTGTGTTGCTAAGCATCAAACCCAGGGGGCCAAGCTTGTCCCAGGCAGGTGTTCTGCCCCTCAGCGACACCCCAGCCCACTTCCTGCCCTTAAACCTTCAGGTTGCTCCCCCAGCCTCAGAATCCTTACCGTCTTCTCTGCCCAGAAGCTTTCCCGAACTCCTACTTAGATGTCAGAATCTGTGTCCGATCCTCAGTGGCCTCCTAATCCTGCAGAACTACAGAAGGCATCGAGAGCTGGCATCTGCTCTGCTCACCCTGGCTTTCCTTCCCTACGGCTGGGAGCTTGCTGAGCGCAGGTCCAGGTCGGTGGCATCTGTCTAACCCAAGGGCCAAACACAGTGTGGTACATGCGACACTCCATGTGGAAGAAGTATTGGTAGGATTTTTTTTGAGACAGGATCTTGCTGTGTAGTCCAGGCTGGACTTGAACTCACTACCCAGCCCAGGTTCAGCCTAGAACTTCTGGGGAGCCTCCTGCCTCAACCTGGGGTTACGGGCATGTGCCACCGTGCCCAGCTTAGAAGTGTTATTACCAGTGGAGGCAGGGAGTCCCATCCATGGGAGGACAGAGGCGCGACAGCACGGGACCAAGTGCACGGGCTGGGGTTTGCAGTTGTGCGGCTCCCAGGGGAGCTAGCAGCTCCTGGAATCATGCTCCGTCTGTCAGCAGCTGCAGGCCCGGTGCTGAGCGCAGGTGACAGGTGTATGGAGAGGGGTTGAAGGGAAGCCACAGGCCGGGAGGCTTCCTGAAGGTCTCCCAAAGGCAGGCGGCCTCTGGGGTGCCTTCTGTGGGGGTAAAGCATGTCTGGCCTCAGAGGACAGAAATCACTGCCTTTTCCAGACTGACTTTGCCATATGCCCATGGAACCCTGCGTTCCAGTGCTCTGAGAATTGATCTCACTTTGCTCCATCGAGTTCTGCTGGGACCTTGGCTGTAGACCTGCTGTGGGGAGGTAACCCACGGAGGGCACCGTGGGGTGTTAGGGTCCCCAGCTCTGCCCCATCCTGACAGTGGACCTTGGGCACCCCGTTTGCCATCCTGTCAGTGTCCCCTGGGTCACACTTACTCCTCCTGTCTTCCCCAGGAGGTGAAGGGACAGGGGCTCTGGCCCCTGGGGGACGTCCAGGCACAAGGCCTCTTGGGTTTCATTGCCTCGAGGGCTCTGTCATCGGGGAGGGCCCGTGGTGACCAGTGCTGGCGGTGGACGGCTGAGGTGCACAGGAAGTCCCGAGGGGAAGCCCAGGCTGTGTGGCTGGTGACAGTCACATGAGGTTGGGTCCTCAGTGAAGGGGTGCCTGCTGGTGGCTTGGTCACCTTGGGGACGTCCCCCTGGTGTGGCTCTGAGGTGGCCCTGACCACAGGTGCTGTCTGGCCTCCTCCTTGTCTGTGGCTAGGGGAGGACAGCATTTCTCTTCAAGGTCTCCAGGCCCCAGCGGCCTCTGAGACTCAGGAGAAACTGTCCTGGACCACCTCAGGGACGGCGCCCCAGTCCCAAAGTGAGGAGCTGGTGGAGGAGGAGACAGAGGCTCGGAGGTGCCCTGGACTCAGATATGGTGCATGTGGGACCCATCCTATCCCAGGGACTGAGGAGCCAGAGAACCCCACCCTGGAGGGAGGCCCAGCTGGGCCTGCCTCCCAATCCTGACTGATTCTGGCCACCACCCTGGCAGCTGGGCTGGGGACATCTGCCTGCCAGCGAGAAGCAGCCTAGCACCTCCCCTCCTCTGAGGTCCTCCCTTCCCCACGGTGGCGGAGCACCTGCCTGGAGGTTGGTACCTGCTCCTTCCTGGGGCAAGCCGTGGGCCTCTCTGAGCCTCGGTTCCCTCATCTGGACCTACGTGACCTACTTAGGAGTGTTTGGAGAATGGGATGATGACCAGTGATATGCGTAGTGCCAGGCACTTAGTAAATGCTTAACAAATACGAGGTACTGGGATTTGAGCCGAGGCCCGAGTTCGTGTGTCGGGTGGGGTCCTGTCTGTGGGCGGCCCACAAGACTGGCCTGAGGCACAGTAGGGAGTTGGGGGTCACATTCAGCGGGAGACCAGGCTCTGCCCTAGTGTCTCACGGGTCTGTGGTCCTGGCTGGGACCACGGAGGTGGGTGGAACAGTCAGAGGTCCGGGAACCCTGGGGACCAGGGGACCTGGGACTGTGTGTGGCAGCGTGGAACAGAGCAGGATGTGGAGCAGGGGATGCATCAGTCTCTTCCTGTATTTTGAGAGTGTTACCCCAAACCTTTCTTGGGTCTCCCCACCTGTCCCTGCCCCCTGTGGGCCACCTTTCCTGGTTTCTGGACCAGGCCGGGACTCCCAGGCGACCGTCCTGCATCCCAGCCCTCAGAGATCTCCGTGGTCACTGGCATAGGAAAGAACCACGATCTAGGGGTCCATGGAGGGGGTTCGGGCGCAGCTCCCGGGAGATGTGTCCAGCTGGAACCTCGGACTGTGACCTTGTTTGGAAATGGGGTCTTTGCCGATGGAGCCGAGGTGATTGTCCTGTATGAGGGAGGCCCTGAAAGCAACCGGGGCCCACGGGTGGGGCAGTGGAGGCAGATCTGGGCTGATGTGGCCATAGGCAGAGGGACACTGGGGTGACCGGTTGTCAGCCGGGGGCATCGCCTTGCCCTTGGGCATCAGCGTCCTAACCTCTGACAGGGCAGCCCCTGTAAGGCTTCACTGTAGCCCTGGGCATTACCCAGGTGCCTGAGGTCTGGTTCTGGGCCTTTCCTCCAGGACCTGGTCATGCTGGCCCAGGCTCATGCCAGACACCTTATTTTACCTCAACTTCTTTCTAGATCTTTTTCTTTTTTCTTTTCTTTTTGTTTTCACTGCATAGCTCAGGCTGGCCGTGGCAATCCTCCTGCCTCAGTCTCCTCGGTTGCAGGCATAGGTCACCACACCTGGCTTTAATCTCCTCCTTTAAGCCCTTGTCTCAGACCCAGCCACGTTCTGATGGGCAAGGGCTTCCGAGCACAAATCTAGGAGACAGGAACACGAACGCCGGGGCTGCCCTTTCCTGGGAAAACCAACTCCCGACTCCCTCAGAGGACCAATATTTAGAACATATAAAGAACTCAAGCCAGGCCTGGTGATGCATGTCGGTAAGCCCAGCCCTTGGGAGGCTGAGGCAGGAGGATTGCTGCGAGTTCAAGACCAGCCTCGGCTGCAAAGTGAGTTCAAGGACAGCTGAACTGCGTAGTGAGATTCTGTCTTGAAAAGGGAAACAAAACAAAACCCCAAAAAGTTAGAGCTTCCCAAAATAAAAGACCCAGTTAGAAAGCAGCCAAGAAAAACAAGAATGGAGACATTGTGGCCATGTGTCAACTCCTCAGAAGGCCTGGCGTTGCTCTCAACTGCAAACACACACACGAAACACAAATTCCGCACAGCTGAGACCCCGCCGTGCCCTGTGTGTGTGCAAAGGCTCTGGGGCCCCCGTCGTCCTGGAGGTGGCTCTGCACACGCGCAGCACCTCACACCCACGCACTCACACGCGCACACACAACGCCCTCGCCTCTCACCTGCACACTTTTGCCCTCACACACCCCCTTCCACACACACCCCTGCACATTTGCACACACATCCTCAGGCACTGACACACAAGCCTCACATGCACACACTTGTGCGTTTACCCGTGATTGCAAGGGCACGTGTCTGCTCACACCCTCACCCTCCAGGCATACCCTTGCATACTGTGTACACTCAGACACACGAATACTCCTGCGCACTAATCTTCACACACAAGCAGCTTCCCACACGCACTCACATGTGCCAGGAGCCCACACACTCACACGCACACGCAGCCCTCTCCGGTACAGTCCCCTCACACCTCAGCTCACCCAGCCTCACACGCGCATGCACACACACACACACACACACACACACACACACACACACACGTGCTGCAGGCGCCGTGGCACCGACACCAGGCTCGGGACTTACTCATTTCCCCGGCTTGCGTGTCTTTCACAGAAGCTGACAGTCACCTCCCCCAGCCCGGCCCCTTTCAGTTTCTCTTGGTCTCACTTTTCACTTGGACTGTGAAGGAGTCTCTGTCTCTGTCTCTCTCTGTTTCTCTCTCTGTCTCTGTCTCTGTCTCTCTGTCTCTCTGTCTCTCTGTCTCTGTCTCTCTCTGTCTCTCTGTCTCTGTCTCTCTCTGTCTCTCTGTCTCTGTCTCTCTGTCTCTGCCTCTGTCTCTGTCTCTCTCTGTTTCTCTCTCTGTGTCTCTGTCTCTGTCTCTGTCTCTCTCTATGTTTCTCTCTCCGTCTCTGGGTCTCTGTCTCTGTCTCTGTCTCTGTGTCTCTCTCTGTCTCTGTGTCTCTGTTTCTGTCTCTATGTTTCTCTGTCTGTCTCTGTCTCTATGTTTCTCTGTCTCTCTGTCTCTGTCTCTGTCTCTATGTTTCTGTCTCTATGTCTCTCTGTCTCTCTATGTTTCTCTCTCCGTCTCTGTGTCTCTGTCTCTGTGTCTCTGTCTCTGTCTCTGTCTCTCTGCCTCTGTCTCTCTCTGTCTCACCTCTTTCTCCTGGTTCACACAGCCCGGTGGCTGTCACTCACACCCTCCCTCCCGGCCACATCCCGCTGAGGCCCAGGACTTCCCTGCTGAGGGGCCGCGGGCAGGAAGAGTGTGAGAACCAGAAGTGAGGCCAGAGCCCAGGGCACGGCCGAGTCCCCCTCGCGGAGTGCCCCTTGCGTTCTGTGGGCCCAGAGAGGACGCTGCGTGGCCGCAGAGCCCCGCCCCGTGCCTTTGCCCTGCAGGCTGCAGACTGGGGTCCCCGGGGCGGGGGGCGCACGCCATGTGGGGTGCTTTGGCCTTGCCGCTGCCTGCAGAGTGACTTTGAAAGAGGGTGACTCAGAGACACACGTGGTATCACGGTGTCAGGGCAGAGTCCGGGGCGACCCCAACCCCACCTGCCTGGAGAACCCTCTGGCCCCAAACTGTGGTTGGCATCCTGTCCTCCTTTCCGGGTCACCTGGCGCAGTGGAGGGCAGGGAGAAAACTGGGTTCTGGCAGCGAGGACTAACAGAGCCCCCTCCTCTCTCCCTCCTTCTATCCCTCCTTCCATCTCTTCTTCCCAGGGAGGTGCACAGGGACCACTGAGCTATAGTTCAAGCCCCTCTTTTCTATATATTTCTTTGAGACAGTGTCTCAGTCCGTCACGGAGTTGCCCTGGCTGAGGTTTGAACTTGTGATCCTCCTGCCCTGGCCTCACAAGGGGCTAGGATGACAGGCCCGCACCCGCACCCACCCTATGCAGTCCAGGCTCGCCTTGGCTCACTTTGTAACCTAGGCTGACCTCAAACTTGCAATAATCCTCCTGCCTCAGCCTCCCGAGTGCTGGGATTACAGGAGTGCACCACCACACCGGCAATGAACTGCATGAGGTCGGGTGCAAAATTCTCCACTTGTGTTACGCTGTCACTCAAAGGCGTTTAGGTTTCGGGGCACTTTGGATGTCAGAGTTACAGACGAGGGACGCTGGCCCTGCGTAGCCACAGTGAAGACAGCCCTTTTATCTTTTTTCTTTTGTTTTTTTCTTTTTTTATCGGTACCAGGGATCAAACTCAGGACCACACACTTGAGGCAAGTTTATGCTGCTGAGCTAAATCCCCAGCCTTGCAAAGCCACAGTGGACACGCATAGCAGCTGCTGGGTCATCACAGTCAGTGTTGACGCTGGCTGGTGAATGACGTCAGCGGCCAGAAACAGCGCCTCCTGCTGGTCAGGAAGCAGAGTCCTTCGCCCCAGCAGCTGCACGCGGGAACCGCAGCGTGGGCTCGGGCTGTGAGGGACTGGACCCCAGCAGCGCTCCGTGAGATGCGGTCACCCAGATCGGGTCACCCAGGGCCCGAGTTCGAGGCCAGCTTGGGCTGCGTAGCAGGTTCCAGGCCAGCCTGGCTGTTAGGGCAGGATCCTCTCACGAACCAGCTGCAGGCAGTGGGCGTGGTAGTGTGCGCCTGTAATCCTAGCTACCCAGTAGGCTGAGGCAGGAGGATCCCAAATGCAGTCCAGCCTGGCTGGCTGAGCAACTCAGTGAGACCTTGTCTCAAAACAAAAATAGAAAATAAAATGCAAAGGAGCCGTAGCTCAGTGGGAAAGCTCTGGGTTCAATTCCAGCAACAGAAAATAAGCAGATAAGGAATTAAAATCAGATGACCCGGTACTCCAGCGACAGCTTCGGTTTTGAAGCATCAGTCCCACGAGGACGGATCTCTGCCTGAGGAACCTTGGCAGCTGCGGCAGGGCGTCCTGAGCCTGCGCCCCTGCGCCTGACCTGGTCATTCTGAAATCAGGGCCCCTCGGGGCAGGGAGCCCAGGCGAGCTCGAGCTCCGCGAGTCGGTGCAGTCAGGCCCGAGATGACTCAGCCGCCGCTCATTTCTCCCCCTCCCGTTCCAGATCTGATTGGGCTGCTGCAGCCCCCTTCCTCCCCGGTGCTGACTCAGCAGCCGGCCGGGCCTGCCCGCCTCGCCGGCCTCATCTGGTGCTCGCTGCCCGCACTCGGCAGCTCGAGGGCCCCTGAGGCCGCTGGAAGTCCCCCCGACGGCCCTCTCCCAGGGCTTCCCGGCAGACTGCTCTGTGCTGCCACTCGCCCTGTCCCCAGGTCTCGCCTGCCCTCAGCCTCAGCTCCGAGGCCCCTCCTCCGAGAAGCCCTCCCTGACCACGCCACCCACCGCAGCTTCTGCTGCCCTGGCCTGGGCTGGCTGCCTCTGGCCCTCCCCGTCCCCCCATCCATCCCCAGCCATGTCACTTCTGTCCCCCACTGCACTCAGGACCTGGCTCCTGACGATCACACATGTGAGGATCCTGGAAGCCACACAGCCCCCTCCTCTGTTCCCAGTCCCTCACTGACTCCATCCCAGAACGGAGGGCCGCAGCCTCAGACACAGCCCCGATGGACCCCAACTCAGACCTCACCTTCTCTCCCTCATTCCCTAGCACCCTGGGCTGGCTCCCTGCCACCCCAGGGCCTTTGCACGGCTGAGCCCATGGCCTGGCAGCCCTCTCTGTCCCGTGTGCTGGCTCCCTCTCTCCTCTTCACATCTCTGAAGATCCCTTTCTCCCTGAGGCTGCTCCTGACCATTTTATTTAAGTCACTGTCGGTTTGGATGCTAACTCTACAACTGCGAGACACTCCCAGGCTTTGGGACATTTTAGTAGGCTGTGTACCCCCACCCCAGTGCAGCCCACTCTCTTTTCCCCTTCTTTTTCTCTTGAACCCCTTTTAATGCCCCTCCCCTCCCCTCTCTCCCCTCCCCTCCCTCCCCTCCCATCTCCTCTCCTCTCCTCTCCTCTCCTCTCCTCTCCTCTCCTCTCCTCTCCTCTCCTCTGTTGTCTCCACCACCTGTTTCCTCTGGTAGACAGGAAGCTGCCGAGGCCAGGATTCAGCTGCTTGTTCCCTTGAGTCTCTCCCACACTTGTTCACTGGTGCCCACGTGCCTGCAGTGCCTGTTGAATGACTGAGTGAACACAGACATTCGCAAGGCACACTCTGGACTGAGTAACGAAATGTCCCTCAACCTGCTCATTTTGGCTGCTACAGGCTCATGCGAAGCCTGAGAGGACCGGCAAAGGACAGAGAGAGGCCAGCAGCTGCTGCGGGCAGGACCTGGCCGAGCTCCCCGCCTTGCCTGGCATCCTCGATCTCCAATGGTCCTCGCTCTGCACTGCTTCTGATGCAATCCAGAAACTGGTTAAATCCTAACGACTCGCTGCGAGTGACACGTGATGACATGTGACAGCCGGAGATTTTTCCAACCTAGACCTTCCTCCCTGTCGCAGGGGTCACCCCACGAGGTTCAGGTCTCACTGAGGCCTGAATGGTCTATGCCTCAGTTTCCCCCGATCTCCAGGATTTCGCGCCCCAGGACTTCAGGCCGCAGTGGCCCCCGGGTCTGGAGTCCCTCGCCTGGAATGACCGCGCTCCTGAGCTGGAATGACCCCGAAGCGCCACGGAGGGGCTGGGCCGGGAAATCCCGCAGGAATTTTCTGCACGCGGAAGCAGGGTCCCTCCTGCGCCGGTGACTTGGTGATGGCGCAGATGGTGACGCGGCCGGTGCCGCATGGCTCGGCTGAGTTTCGTTTCCCAGCAGTGACCCCTCCCCCACGGTGCCCCACAGGAGCCCCAGTCTGCCGCCCGCCACCCCCAGGGCCCTTGTCCCTGGTCATTCAGCCACCCACGCGACACCCAGCCGAGCCCGGGTCACGCCGGGACAGCGGCAGGACAGATGCAGCTCCTGCTCCCACGAGCTCCGTCCTTCGAGGAAAACCAAGCCCTCAGGTGACCACAATTTCAGATGGAGGTGGGTCCCTGGCAGAGGACCCGCAGGGTGGCACGGCCCAAAGTGGTGCCATCAGCAGTGTGGTCGGGAAAGGCCACAGGTGAGAAAGGCAGTATTTGTAAAATTCGTCCTTACACGGCCAGTCATCTTGGTACACACCTATAGTCCTGGCACTCTAGGAGGCAGAGGCAGGAGGACCTCAAACTGGAGTCCAGCCTGGGCAATTTAACAAAGTAGTGAGGCCTTGGCTTAAAAAATTTCAAAAGGGCTGGTAAATTGTCAGTACCAACTACACAAAGGGGTTCTACAGCTTTATCGAGGTCTCTCTTTTTTTTTTTTTTTTTGAGACAAGGTCTCCCCACACAATCCAGGCTGGCCTTGAACTCTTGGTGATCCTCCTGCCTCGGCCTCCCGAGTGCTGGGATTACAGGTGTGCGCCACCACACTCAGCCTGTTGAGCTATCACGATGTGTTTAGAGCCATGGGTCTCACGGGGTTTGGCATATCTACCCCTGCCTGCTCCCTGGCCAAGGTGACCCATACGCCTGTCACTGAGGACATTTTCTTAGAGAAGCAGCCTTCTGAGGAGTGGAGGTCAGGATTTCAGGCAGCGGGACCAGTCAGTGCCAAGGCCCTGTGGCAGGTACAGTCTTGGGGGCACTGGAACGGAAAGGAGTCCTGTGTGGGATGCAACAGGACCAAGGTTAAGTGCCAGACCGGGGCTTCTCGGCCAAGGTGGAATCTCAGGCCTGAGGCCATTTCCTTGACACCCTTGGGACTGGCATGAGCCACCCACGCACCTGCCATCTGTGCCTCTGGGCTCTGCTGTCTCCCAGGGGTCTTCAGAAAACAGCCCATGTGAGTAAGCGATTTCCCAGGAAATGATTTACATTTAGTGCCTCAGCCCGAAGAAGTGACTCAGGGGCCTGTGTGTGGACAGTGCCCTCGCTGATCAGGCTGCTTCCTCCGGCCTCTGTGTTTCCAGCCTTTCTGGGAGTCTGCAGAGCTGGGTAGCTGGAGGGTGGGGCATCCCTGGGCCCCTCAGATCCTCCAGGCCTTGGGAGCCTCCTGGCTTGGCTGTCAGCGCTCGGGCCCGCAGGGAAAGTGCCGTGGGAATCAGGAGGCACCGAGGCCAAGGGACGAGCCCTCCCCCGCTCCCCACAGAGGCTCTGGGGGCTGAGATTGGCATCAGGGCCTTGGCCTTTGACCCGGAAGTATTCAAAGGTGTGGAAAGTCACAGCAAGGACAGGCACCGTCCAGCAGAGCAGGAAGTCCCTGCCTGGAGACAGGGACTGGGCCTTGTGTTGTGACTCTTACTGAGTGGCCTGAGCAAGTTACTCCTCTGTGCATCGGTTTTCTCATTTAGCTTTAAAAAAAATTATCTCTGCAGCTGGGCACAGCGGTACATATCTGCATCTGGTACTCTGGGAGGCTGAGGCAGGAGAATCGTAAGTTTAAGCCCAGTCTGGGTAAGAGTCTCCTCGAAATTTAATTTCTTTCTTTCTTTTTAAAGCAAAGAGCTGGGGATGTAGCTCAGTGCAAAGGCCCTGGGTTAAATTCCCTGTACTGCAAAAACAAATATAATAAAATAGATAAAAATGGTCTGTTGGCAGGACCATTGGGCCAGGTACCTTTCAAATCCCTTTGATTGCATCTGTGTGTGTGAGTGTGCTGCCACCACACTCAGCCACGGAAGTGCACGCACACCCAGAGCTAGCACCTGCTAAACACATCCGTGCCACTGAGCAGCCCACACGATTGCCCTTTCACAAGGGCCCTCCTGTGCCAGGCCCGGGCGTGACGGCTCCCCATCCTGGTGGCTACTTGTGTGTTTGTGCAGTTAGCAGACCCCAACCTCGGTCTCCCCGCAGGGCCGGGCAGAGGTCCCTGGGCGGGCCCTTCGTGGAGGACTGAGCCTCCCATCCCGCTCAGGGCCCCTCACGTGGGCCTCTCACGAAGCTGCTGCGACCGCAGGTTTGTTCTTCATTCTGGCACGGTGACTCTGAGACCGTGATTAATACTGGACCTGGGCTTCCTGAGCGGCCAAGTGACTCACCGCCACGCACAACCGCCGTGCATAACGGCCCTGCCAGGCGGGAGGTGCGGGGGAGGGGAGGCTGGGGACTCCCTGATGGCGACCCTCAGTCCCCCATCACGCTCACAGTGGCCATGTGGGGGCTTGGGCAAGTCTCTTTCCCTCTCCGGTCCCTTTCTCTGCTGTCTCTCCAGGTGGTAGAGGAATAAACAGGGGACCTTGGGAAGCCCAGCTACCAGGCTCAGCCATTGAGAGGCCGGAGCCCGGGCAGGTGGCCTTGAGCCCAGAGTCTGGCTGTCACTGCTACAGAACTGCTATGCACACTGACTCTCTGGTATTAGGGATAAAGAACTGGATTGATGGCCTCAGGGCCACCATGGTGGACGGAGACCAGGCCTCATGCTTCCTCTGTCTGGGGCACTCCCTAGGGGGGCCCAGCAGAGCACAGAGCCAGCCCCACCTGGTTTACCCAAGTGATGCTGGGGTCACACTGGAGGATGTCACGTGGCCAGGGGCCCACCTGGGCTCAGCCCCCACCTGGGACCCAGAGGACAGAGGGAGTGTCCCCAGCACAATGGGGTGACCAGCAGTGTGGCCAGTGCTGAGGCTGTGGGAGGTGGCACCCATCAGGCATCCCCTGAGGCTTAGGGGAAGACCCATGATGTCACCTTCCCTCTCGTGCTCTGTCACAGTGCTGGGACACAGTGATTTCTCCTGAAGAAAAGCCAGGTGCCAGGGGCCTAAGGAAGGAAGAGAAGGTGCCTGCGGCTTGAGAGCCAGGTGACCCTGGAACCATGCTCCATCCCTGCAAGCTACTTAATGCCTCTGAGCCTCAGTTTGTTCATCCATGAAAGTGGGGACAATGATCTTGACTTGCAATCTTGGTGTGAGGATTAGATGTCTGAACAAGCTCCGGGCACACAGCAGGTGCCTGTGGATGATGCTGTTAGGAGCAGGAGCCTTCCTGGTCTCTGTGAAAAAACACGCAGTGCCCTGGCTGAGTTTTGTCCAGGCTTAGTGGGCGCCTGGCCGGCCTGCTCCCTGGAGTTCTGTCGGGGAATCTGACTTGTTTAGTGCACCTGGGCCGGGGCCCAGGGATGAGCATGCCTTGGTGGGTAGCAGGAAACCCTCATGTCGGCTGCTGGCTCACAGGGTGAACTTCTCGCTGCCTGGCCCTGGCCCTGGCCCTGAGCAATGGCATCTCACATCCCCCAGGGGCCAAAGGCACGAGGACCCAGAGGGCATCGCTGCCGTGAGGGAGCCCGGAGCTCTGCTTCCGGATCTGAGCCCTACCAGTCCCACCTTGCCACACTGGGGACCCAGCTCCCCACACAAGGGCCTTTGGGGGACCCCAAAGCATGTCTGGCCCTATGAGCTGCAGGCAGCTGATGGGTCATCTGCCCCTGGATCCCAGCTGTGGCCGCAGGTGACCCAGCGAGGCCTCCCAAGGACCCGTCTGAGGGGGCCAAGAACGGCACCCGGAGGAGGAAAAGTCCCCAGCTTCCCTGAGCTTCCTGCGGCACCATCCCGTTGCCCACCGAGGGCACTGGGGGTTGGGGTCACCAGCTGTGGGGAAGCCCCTGAATTTCCTGCACCAGGTTGGGTCTCGGTGTTTTGTTTAGCACCCAAAGGCTCTGGGATTCCGGGTTCCCTTGGGAGGGCTTCCAGCCCCACCCCCAGGAGCTGGCTGCACTGCGGCTGCGCTGGCTGGGTGCTACCCCCGCCTCGATGGCACCGGGGCCCCTGTGTCCCTCACGGAGGCCGCAGCTCACCTTGCTCTGAGTGCGAGGGACTTCCCCTCACCCCTTTCAAAGTACTTTCACACCTGTAGGGGCTTCACAAACCGCCTGGAACCACGCCAGGAGCCAGGGCTCTGTCCCCAGCTCTTTGGAGTCTCTGAAGCAACTGGGCAGGCTCAGTCTGGCTGCAGAGGGCTTCAGTCCCCCCGGAACCATGGGCCCCAGAGAGGCTCTTGGTGGTGAGAATTCTGGGAAGGGCCGAGGAACAATGGCTGGACAGGTTTTGCACAAAATCAGCATGTAGCTGGCACATGCCTCTAATCCCAGCATTTCTGGGAGGCTGAAGCAGGACGGTTCCAAATTCAAGGCTGGGGCAATCTACTGAGATCCTGTCTCAAGGAAATTAAAAGGGCACAGGTGTGGCTGAGGCGGGACGTGCTCACCTAGTGTGGATGAAGCCAAGATTAGACACACACGCACACACCTGTAGCTATTATTTTTATTTTTACTTAACAATATCACTCTCTAGGTGATGGGCACCTACCTGCCACACACGTCCCTTCCTTTGTGGGGTTCTGTACGTAGGAGGGACCCAAGGGAGAGATGCACATGCCATTTAAGGTCCCTCTGGCAGCCCCTCTGAGGGTAGCGGGGGGGGGGCACAGACTCTTTTTTTCTTTTTCTTTTTGTTCCTTTTTTTTTGGCACTGAGGATTGAACTCAGGGTCTTCCCACTAAGCTATATCCCTAGGCTCCCCCACTTTTAAAATTTTTTAAAATTTTGAGCCAGGGTCTTGCTAAGTTGCCCAGGCTGAGCTCTGCCTGGTGATCCTCCTGTCTCAGCCTCCCAGACGGCTGAGGATATAGGCTTTTCCTAGTTGTATGATGCCCTTTATTTATTTGTATTTTAAAGGGAATAAAACAACAGTAAAAAGGAGCTGAAACGGCTAAAGATGGCAGGAAATCTACAACAGTTCCTGTGTTGTGTATGGCCGTCCTCTGAGTAGCTCCTCGGGCTGCCCGTTTCAGGCTGGCCCTCAGGCGGGAGTTTAGGTGCTTTCCTGGTCCTCGGGCGGGCGGTGCTCACAGGTAGGGGCTTTCATCCTGCTTCTCCTCTTCCTGCGCTGGCCGGCTCACAGGTGGAGGCTTCGCTTCCCTCCTGAGTCTCCCTGGTCTGCCCAGGCTGCCTCCTCCTCCCTTAGTTTATTTTTGACTGGTGAAATTAGTCAGCCGTAGTTGCAAACTTCTTTTTTCTAGGAATTGTCATGCTGTTTTCTTTTTTCTTGGCTTTGTTTTGTTTCATTTCTTTTTCTGAGACGGGGTCTTGCTATGCAGTTTAGGCTGCCCTTGGCCTCACTATGTAGCCAGGCTGGCCATGGCAATCTTCCTGCCTCAGCCTCTCGAGTGCTGGGATTACAGGCGTGCACCACCATGCCTGGCTGTCATGCTGCTTTCTGAAAAGGGTTGTAACATTTACCAGCAGAGTATGAATGAGTATTCTGATTTTACTACAATCTTCGTGCTAGATTTTTCCAAAATCGGTTTTATAAATAAAAAAAAAACATTGATGATGTCACAGGTCTAAGAGACTATCAAAGGTTATTTCATTTGCATGTTTTTGATTACTAGAAAGACTGAATGTTTATAATATGTAATTAATTTTATTTGTATTTTTCCTTAACTCAGCTTGCCTGCTTGCCTTTCTTTCTTTCTTTCTTTCTTTCTTTCTTTCTTTCTTTCTTTCTTTCTTTCTTCCTTTCTTTCTTCCTCCCTTCACCTTATTCTTTTTGGTATTCCTGAAGAATAAACCAGGGACACTCAACCGCTAAGCTACACCCCAGCTCTTATTTTGTATTTTGAGACAGGATCTGTTAGCAGCCCACACTGATCTCAAGCTTCCAATCCCCCTGCCTCAGCCTCCTAAGTAGCTGGGTTACAGGAAGTGCCTCTGTGCCTGGCTGTGTAAGCTACTTTGTGTGTAAGTTGTTTTTCTCTCTGTGTGTGTGTGTTTCACAAGCATTTATTTCTTCAAGATGCCAGCTGTTCTGTAGTAAGACATGCAGACTGGGAAGCACACATCCTGAGTTCCTTTGTTCCCTACCTGGGTCTGTGGCTCTCCTGGGTGGTCACTTCCATGGTCACTTACTTACGGGGACAGTGCAGGGGGCCCTTGGGAAGGGAGCTCCAAGAGCAGTTTTTCTAGGTGGGATCAGGAGTTCGG
This sequence comes from Cavia porcellus, assembly GCF_034190915.1. NCBI lineage: Eukaryota > Metazoa > Chordata > Mammalia > Rodentia > Caviidae > Cavia > Cavia porcellus. The sequence goes on from NW_026947508.1 coordinate 7,284,761, forward strand.
AGAAGGAAGGACTTTGGGTGGTCAGCTGTGGAGACTTCACTGCAAAGCTCTGCTGGGGGATCTGTGGCCACCCTATGCCACCTCCATTAGACAGGGAGGCTGGCACTACAGGGCAGGCCAAGGGGAGGACGCTGCGGGGGGCAGTCCTTGGGCCATTCTATGCTCAGGGAAAATAATTGATCCACCCTGGATGTATATATTTTTAAAACAGGGTCTTCCTATGGAGCCCAGGCTAGGTTTGAATTCACAGTCCTCCTGCCTCAGCCTTGTGTGTGCTGGGAGCATAGCTCTGCCTCATCTTCACTGAGAGCATAGGAGTGCTTGGCTGTTTCTCAGCCTGATTTCCATGTCTGAAAACATAAAAAGCTGTCCAGAGCACCCTCGACCTGGGCCCTACCCCATGCATCACAGCAGAAATATGCACTAAATACAGAAGAGAAGCAGGAAAGAGAGCATGGCATGGGAAGCACAGGAATGGGACAGCAGTCCTGTGCAAACGAGAGGCTGATGAAGCGGGCTTGTGTTGCTTCTTTGGTTATGCATTTTTTGGTACTGAGTTATGAATGCAGGGTCTCTGCACTCAGCTACAGCCCTAACCTTTTTTATTTTGAGACAGGTTCTTGTTAAGTTGTAAAGTTGCACCTGTAATCCCAGCACTCAGGAGGCTGAGACAGGAGGATTGCCTTTAGTTTGAGGCCAGCCTGGGCTGCACAGTGAGTTCAAAGCCAGCATACACAGCGAGACCCTGTCTCAAACAAACAAAAATAAAATAAAACACTGTAAAGTTGCCCAGGTTGGGTTTGAACTCGTGATCTTCCTGGCTGTGTCTCGTAGAGAGCTGGGATTACCTGCGTGTGCAATTGCACTGCTTTTTTCTTTTGATAGTAGTGCCAGGCAGGGAACTCTCAGGGGCTGGAGAATACTTACAGGATTGTAACCAAATGCTCTATTCTATCCATGAGTTCTCCCAATACTCAGTCTATTTACCCATCCATCTATCCACACACCTGTCCATCCACCCATCTGTCAATCTGCCCATCTATCCACTCGCCCATTCAGCTGCCCATCCATCTAACAATTCAGCAATCTACCTACAGAGTTACCCATCACCCAACCATCTGTTCATCTAGCCCTCCTCCCATCTATCCATCTACCCACCCATCAATCCCCCACATCCACTCATCCACCCATACATTTACTAATCTTTCTTTTTTTTTGTCTTTTTCCTTTTTATCGGTACCGGGGATCGAACTCACGACTGCCTGCTTGCAAGGCAGGCACTTATGCCGCTGAGCTAAATCCCCAGCCCCATTTACTCATCTTTCCCTCATCTGTCCATCCATCCATCCATCCATCCACCCATCCATTCATTCATCCTGTCCATTCTTCTATCCTCCTTCCACCACCCAGTCAGCCTCACACTCATCTACCCACCATCATCCATCCATCCATCATCCATCCATCTATCCATCCATCCATCATCCATCCATCCATCATCCATCCATCTATCCATCCATCCATCATCCATCCATCCATCATCCATCCATCCATCATCCATCCATCCATCATCCATCCATCTTCCTTCCACTGATTTGTTTCACAGTAAATAGTTATGAGTGGGGATGAGTGAGTGCTGGTTTGCAGTCTCCTGATTCCAGTAGCCCCTTCCACAGAATCCCTAGGGCGTGGGCAAAGGTCAGGTTAACTTAGTGTCAGGAGCCTACCTGGCCTTCCCTTGGGTGGGTGGGGATGGGGTCCTCGGGACCCCCAGGGGCTCCTAATGTCCTGTGGGTGCCCTGTTTCCGGGCTCCAGCTGCGATCCCCACCCCCAGGCCCTCCTGGGACCAGAAGCCCTGGAGCCGGCCTGGCCCGTCAAATCCGGGGCGGGCCATTCAAACAGCCAGGGGGAGCCGGCGGCGCGGTCCTGAGTCATCTCTGCACGTGTGGCCCCTGTCTTCTTTGCAGCCAGCGGCCGCGTTCCTGGAAGCCGCTCTGGGGAGCGGTGCACCTCGGGACGGCCGGTGGGGGAGAGGCCAAGGCTGACCCGGGAAGAGGCTGCCCCTTGGGCAGTGACGCTGGCGGGGAGCGAGCTGCAGGCCGGCTGGGGCACCCTCCGCTGCGCACGTGCGCGCGCCTGCCCACCTCCCGGGATGCGCGCCCTCCGAGCCGCCCTGGCGCTGTCGCTCCTGGGGACCCTGCGAGCCTTCCCGCAGGTAAGGGGGTGACAGGAGCGTGGGGAGGCGCCAGAGGTCCACAGACCACAAGTGTGGCGCTCGGCACCGGGAGGACAGGACACTCACCACCTCCCTGTCCAGCTGGGCTTAGCGGGTGCAGGTGACGAGCGGGGGCGGGAGGGCTGGAGTGGGCGCGTGTTCCCGGGTGGGAGGTTGACGAAGGGCCGCCGAGCCCCCGGAGCCCGAGGTTGCTGGGGTGGATTCGTTCATCTGACGTGAATGGGCTGAGAGAGACAGGAGGGAGCTGTGTGTCCTGCCTGCAGGTCTGTGGGGGTCCCCGGCAGATCTGGTGAGCCCCAGGGGACTCTGGAACCTGCCGGGGTGTGACCGCTGTAGGCTCGGCTGGACGGCCTGGTGGGGTGTGGGGGGAGCAAAGGTGAGGGTCTGGCATCCCTCAGGGGAAGCCCGGGGGAATGCTTTGGGAGGAGCTTTAGGAAAACTTGCTCCCCAGTACTTCCCTGCCCAGCGCGGAGCTGGGCACAGAGGCAGGGATGGGGGACATGAAGGTGACTGGCTGCGATCCATTCCAGCGTGGAGCCAGCTGGGACCTCGAGAACAGAGGAGGGGAAGGGAGAGCAGCAGGGCCTGGGGGGGCTACACCCCTCCAGGGAAAGAGCGAACCCTCACTCTGGAGTTCAGCCCTACTGATGCAGGAGAAAGGAGAGGCAGGCGAATACCAGGGGGCAGTCACTCAGCGGGGAAGGAGGTGCCCCTTCCATCTGCCAGGGGACAGTGTGGGGCCCCACCCAGATATATCCACCCCAGACCCCCATACCCGGGCCTGGGGGACACTGAGTCTGGGGTGCCAGGGCCTGGGGGAGATGAAAGGGAGGAGTGTGAGGGGCTCTGGGGGTAGGGGCTCCCGTGTCTGCTGGCTGAGGCTCATGGGTTCCCCCAGAGCACCCCCGCTTCTTAAATTAAAAAGATTGCCACACATGGAATGATACACACCCTGTGACCGTGCCAAGAGCCACGAAGGTAAAGCTGCAGGTCGCCCAATTCCTGTGCAGATGTGACCCCTGTCATTGCTCCCATGTTTTCTTTAGGGAACTTTCCCCGTGCACATCTAATGGGCTTTTCCCTAAACCCTGACCTGCCGTGCCTGTGATACGTCTTTAGGCTTTCACAATTCTACTGTAGAGCATAAAGAGATTTCTCCACAGTTACTTAGAGATCCTGGCTTACTTGAAGAGGCCGTGTAGAATTCTCCCAAACTGTGCCTTCTGAGGCTGGGGCCGTAGCTCAGTGGCACAGCGTTTGCCTAGCCTGTATAAGTCCAGGCTTCAAGTTGAGAGTTTTTAAAAATATCCCTGACAAATGAGTGACAAGGGTGTCATCTCATTATTATTATTTTGGGGTTTTTGAGACAGAGTGTCACTACGTAGCCCTGGGCTGACCGGGAAACCTTTCTGATCCTCCTGCCTCAGCCTCCTGAGTGCTGGGATTACAGGCGTGCACCACGGTGCCCAGGAAATCACCTTATTTTCTGTCAGTTTGCTCTCTTCATAAACAGCCCTTTGGGAATGCGTGGGATTCCTTCCTAGAGAAGAGGCAGAGAAGAGTGGGCTCAGGGTGCCCAGAGCAATTTTCATTCAGAAGAAATGAGAACAGGCCTGAGCCGCCTTCCAGGGGGCTGGACCTTGTGTCTTCCCACCACTGTGCGGAGTAGCGACTTTCCCACATCCTAACCGACACTTGATCTTATCGGAGGAGTTTGTACTCGGTGACCTTGACATCCTGTCTGTCCTTACTGTTTGTACTTGCATTTCTGCCCTGGAGCCCGGGCACCCACCGCACGGGCCTCCGGGAGGCGCTGCCGCCTGCTGCTCCCTCCGCTCGGGTCCCTCTCACCTCTCCCATCCCCGTTTTCAGGAAGGAGGGGAAAGCTGTGAATAAAAATCTCCCCTCCAGGCTTGCAGTGCACTGAACCCTCGGCCCTGCTCTGGGGGCAGCTGATCTGGTGAGGCTGGCGTTTTGCAGCTGGCCTCCGAGGCCAGAATGTGCTTTGATGTCGCCCACCGATGTGCTCCCTGCCAGTGGTTTTCTAAAGCAGCCGAGGAATTAGTCTGGTGACCCGGGAATTCTTTGGCACAAATCCGGAGAGGACAGTTTGCTCCCCGCATGTCCTCCCTCGGGCCCGGGGCGGGGAGGGTTGGCACCTTTCTGCGAAGTTGAACGTGGTTAATTTAGAATTGTGTCTCCTCCCAGGCCGCGCTGAGGCTGCGGAGCCGGGTCCCCCTGTCCCCTGTCCTCCTCCCAGCTTCCTCCGTATGATGGGGCCCCGGCAGGCGGCTGTCAGGGCGCTGGTGCCCTGTAGCTTCTACTTCAAAGCTCTCCCCACGGGGTGGCAGCTCACAGCAGGATCTGAGGTCTTGGCCCTGGGGCAGGAGAGGCTTTCTGGGTTTTGGGGGCGGGGTAGAGGTAGGAGAGTGACTTTTTTGAAGGGGGAGCAGAATTCCACGTGCTAAGGGGGGAGTGGAAGTTGGCCCAGGCTTGCCTCCTTCCACTGCAGACTGAACCCAGAGCCTTCACCCTAAGATAACATCCCTTACTAGTTTTTTATTTTATTTTTTTATTTTCAGTCAAGGTCTCCCTAATTGCCCAAGGCTGAGCTTGCACTTGCAATCCTCCTGCCTCAGCCTCCCGAGTGCTGGAATAACAGGAGCGTGCCACCTGCAGCCTGCAGCTCTGGCTGGGGTGAATCAAGGGCCCCTTCCCTGCCATGGGGCTGGGGCCGGGACCGCATTACTCAGCCCGAGAGCAGCCTGCGCTGGGAGGAGGGCAGCCCTTACTGGAAGTTTCTCTGCTCCCACTCATACCTAGCCCAGGCTCTTCTCGAGTAACTGTGATTCATCCTTGGGTTCGTGCATGCTCGCAGCAGCCCTTCACCTCAGGACAAATGTCAGGAAGAACATGGGGGCCTGCGGGGCTTGGGGTCCTTGTACAGACCCGCTAGGGCCTCAGCTGGATCCCAGTTTCCAGAGCCCCAGACAGGACATGCGTATATCCAAAAGAGAAAGCCATGGACCTCCTGTCTCTTTCCTCCCAGCACTGCCCTGAGGGATTCTGGATGCAGGGAGGGGTTGTTCCAGCATCTACAGTGGGAAACCACTGGGCATCCCCTGTGGCCTTGCTGGTGGGGAGGGACTTTTTGTTTGTTTGTGTGTGGTGTTTTTCAGATAGGGTTTGCCGTACAGTTCAGGCTGGCCTTGAACTCACTGCAATCCTCCTGCCTCACCCTCCTGAATACTAAGATTACAGATGTGCACTGCCATGCCTGGCTGGGGAGGAACTTTTTGTGCATCACCCAGTCCGGTTACTCATTGCATTTCTAAGTCCTTCAGTGACATTTATCCAATCATCCATGTATGCAGTAAATCTTTGACAGGCAGCTGCCCAGGCAGGTGCAGCTCCTCAAGGCTCCCAGCCCAGCCCAGCCCAGCTGTTTGTACCCATTTGGGCTGTTTGTTTCCCTCCAGAGGAAGCAAACACAGCTTACACTCTCCTGTGTGTAGCTCCGACCCTTGCTGAAATCTATCTCCTTGGAGCCTGTGCTGGTCTTAGAGGCTGGGGTCTCCCCCTTCCCTCCTCTCAGTGAGCTGAGGGTGTTCACTCGGTCCTCTGATGTGTAGCCATCATGTGACTCCAACCTGCTCTGAACAATTCATTCCTCAGACATTTACAGAGCACCTACTGTGTGCCAGGGAGCACTCCGGGTACGACCGGTACCTTCATGCCCAGCATGTCAGGGGCCACAGGCAGGACAGCACGTGTGGCCATGGGTGGTGGGTGCCATGCAGGGAGCAGAAGGGGGCACAGCTGCTAGTCCCGGGGAGATGAACAGGGTGTGACCAGGGAGCAAACAGAACCAAGGTTCCCGGTGGCGAGGAGCCGGCATGGCCAGGGCAGAGCATAGGAGGTGCTGGGCTGTGCAGAGCCTGTGGGCTGCGGTCAGTAGAGTGGCATCGGGTGACACAGGTGCTGTGGGGCTGCTGTGTTGGGGGCCTGAGCCAGAGTCTGCAGGATTCAGGCACAGCCCGTGGGAGCGTGCAGTGGGAGAGGTGTCCGCTCCTGGGTGCGGCCTCTGGTCAAAGTGTCTGGGAGAGAAGGACCAGCTCTATTTTGCCCAAGTTCAAGTGCGAGGTGGGGCTGGGTGTCCACAGGTGGCCCTGGGCCACGCAGAGCTCAGGCCCTGGATGTGGCAGATCTCTGGGTCTGGAGTCAAGTGCAGACATGGACCTATACCTATCCTTACTTCTGTGAACGAAGCCGAGAGCTCTCTCTGCTGAGACAAACTGTCACCGACTGGGTGACTGAGGAGGAAGTTACTGTCTGGCAGCTCTGGGATCTGGGATTCAGAGTGAGCCAACAGGGCTGCGTCCCCGCTGGGCCAGATCTGTGTCTGTGCCTTTTCCAGTGGCCGGGGCTGCTGCTCTCTGGGGCCCGGGACCCCACGTCACCCCTATGTCACTCTGTCCCCAAGAGCACCTGCATTGTCCTCTCTCGCTCTGGGCTTCCGCCTGCCTCCCGGAGTGACCTGTGTTACCTCCACTCACAGATAATCCAGCGTGGCCTGAGTTTGGCCCCATCAGCAGGACATGGAAGGCCACATACTCTGCCTTCTGGACCTGGGTGTGACTTCTCTGGGAGGCTGCTATTCTTCCTACGGCACATGTTTCCATTTGGGGAGATGGCACAGCGTCCAGCCAAAGCTTTGGACTTTTCAGTCACACTTCTCAGTTTATACTCTGAGTCACCATCATCAGACACCATGAGTCACCTCTGTGTGCCTTGATTTCTCCATCCACTAAATGGGGCCATAGCTGATCATAGTGCCCCATGCCTACAATTCCAAAATGTGGGAAGCTGAGACAGGAGGCTCACTATAAGTCTGAGGCCAGCCTGCACTACCTAGTGAGACCCTATGTCAAAACAAACAAAGCAGATTGATACAGACTGAAAAATTCATAAAGAAAAGTTTACTTCTTATAGTTCTGGAGGCTGGGAAGCCCGATGAGGGCCTTCTCACTGGTCATTCATGGCAGAAGGGCAAAGAGGGTCAGACAGGTGACAGAAGATCAAACTCACCTAAAGCTGAGTATGGTGGTCCAGACCTGCCATCCAGCACTCAGAAAGCTGAGGCAGGAGGATCCCAAGTTCAAGGCTGGCTTGGGAAACTTAGCAACTTAGGGAGACCCCGTCTCAGAACAAAACAAACGGAAAATCCTTTAGAGTCTTCTGTCAGTGTGAAGCCCGTGTCCTCCTGGCCCGATCACTCCTCGGTCCCACTGCTTGACAGCGTCGTAGCTGTTGTGCTGGGGATTGAGTTCCACATCTTCTTGGGGTGCACAGGGAAACCCTAAGTTTCAGTCAGCACACAGGGCTGACTGCAGTGCCTGCGCCGAGGGTGGTGGAGGGGAGCCCCGACCAAGCGCCTATTGTATGCTAGACTCGGCGGATGCTACCAAGACCCGTCACGGTCCTCGGTCCTGCGTGTGTGGGTGCACAGATGCCCCCTCTTCCGCCTGGCCCAGGCTGGAGTCCACTCTCACTTCTGCCTGGTCAGACGCCTGCCACCGCGGCTGCTCTCTGCACATGTGCCACGTCCTCGTTCACTCTGCCAAGGGCTCCAAAGAGACATGGGCCCGGAGGCAGGTAGGTGTCCAGAATCTCAGCATTCTGGGAGGCTGAGGCAGGAGAATCTCAAGTCCACCCCCACACCCCTTCCTCTGTGCTGGGTCTGGAACCGAGGCCTCATGCCCGCCAGATCAGGGCTGTAGCATCCCAGCGCACCACCCAGCAGGCTCCACTGGATCCTCTGGGTCAGCTCAGGGCTCAGAAGTCCAGGAGGTGTCGCCCCCGCCGCTTGACCCCAGCCCCTATTTCCTGACTGCCTGCTGTGTGCGGAGGAGGGCGTGTGGCCTCCTCCGGGCCATCAAAGCCCTCAGGGAAGCTGCACCTTCCGCCAGGACCTGCCTGCTGGGTGCTGCTGGGTTGCACTCTGAGTCTTCTCTCCAGTCCTTGGCTGCAGTGGCAGCCAAGGGTCCTTTCCCTCTGCGGAGGCCTCGTCGAGCTGGGGAGGAATATTGAAGCCACAGCCTGACCCTCTGGGCGGGTCAGCTGAGGCTAGGCGGGGACCCCAGGTCCTTCTGAGGGGTCAGACAGCCAGAGGCTGCTGGGGTCCCAGCCTCTACGCTCTTCTGTTCTCTTTCTAGTCCTGGGGATTGAACCCAGGCCTTCGCCCTGAACTATATCCCAGCCTTTTATATTTTTTAATTTTGATACAGGATGTTGCTAAGTGTCAGGCCAGACTCAAATTTGTTTGTTTGAGACAGGATCTCACTGTATAGTTAAAGCCTTGAACTCACTATGTAGTCCCTGGATTTGTGGTGATCCTCCTGCTTCAGCCTCCCGAGTGCTGGGATTACAGGTGTGTGTGGTACCACGCCCAGCTTCCTGGCAGCTGCTGTCACCCTGGGGCAGCTGTCACACCAGGGTGCAGGTGTTTTGATCATCCTGAGGTAGAGCCGAGTGAACAGCCAGACCTTGCTGTGGGCCCAGAACTTTTAGTAAGCCTGGAGTCTGAACAGCTGGCCCACAGGAACCTTGCGGGATGGCGGGCATCGCTAGGAAAGGAGATTAAACAGTTGCCGGACCTGGTCTCCGGGTGGACCTCGGCCCGAGTGACCTACTCGCCTCCCTTGTGTCCGTCCCTGGCTTTGTTAGTTCCACGAACCTTAGCTCCCACACCGGACAGCTCCCTACTGCCAAAGGCACTTTCCCAGGTCACCGGTCAGGAATGGGGGTTCTGTGAGAGAAGGGCTTTCTGGTCAGGGAAGGGAGGGCCGTGAGGCACCCTGCGGCTTCTCTCCAGGCCTCTCCGTGGAGAAAGGGAATGGAACAGGAGTCATCCTCTGAGCAGCTCGGAGGGGCCCAGCCATTTAAAACCACAACCTCCTCAGCGGAACCCAGTGATTTCTGTTTGTTCCTTTTCTTCTTTTTTCTTTTCGGGACAGTGTTTCCCTATGTAGGCTGGCCTTGAATCTGTGGAGCTCCTCCTGCCTCAGCCTCCCAGAGCGTTCCCTTGCATCCCCTTGTCATGCCGACTTTGGGTCCACCCAGATAACCCAGGGTCATCTCTCCCTCAAGGCCAGATGATGAGCAGTCTCCCCGTCCCATCAGCTGCTTCTGTCCCCCTTGGCCACACAAGGTGACATATGAAGAGATTCTGGGGGTGGACATCTTTGGGGGTGCCATTCTGCTGACCACAGGCCCCCCTTGTCTCCATCACCCCTCACCAGAGCGAGGCTGCAATTTTCAGAAGCCTCATCTGAAATACAGTGCTCACCTGTTCCAGGGTCCTCGTAGCCAGGGCTCAGGGTCACCTCTGGCTGGTCCTGTGCCCTGTCCTTGGGGTTAGCCCCAGCCACTTGGCTGGCAGCGGGAGCCACACACTGTCCCTCGTCTGGGTGGCAGCTGGGGGAGCAGGACAGGGCTGCTGGCCATAGGTGGACAGCCCGAAGGGAGCTGCCTGCACCAGGGACAAATGACAAATTACAAATGGAGAACCCGAGGCATAGTCAGGGCAGGGCGGGACGACTTCACTTTCCGTGTCACTTGGCCTGGAGCTCAGGGTGAGAGAGGGGCCCAGGGTCCCCCGGGGTTGATGACACAGCCCTGGAAACTGGAGCATTTGCTCACTAGCAGGGCGGGTCAGCAGCGCCACAGTCACCTGAATGTCCACGCCCCGATCCTGGAGCCTGAGTGTCTGGGAGTTTGTGGGTCTCAGGAGTCTGGGGTGGAGAAGGGGTCGTAGGTTTGGAGGAGACTGGTGCTGGCCCCTCACTGGCCGTCAACAAGGAGACGGGGCCAGGATCCCCCTCCTGCCAACACCCTGGTGAACAAGGAATTGGTCCTGGGAACACCCTGGTTTGCCTGCCAAGACCCTACCTGGGCGGTTGGCTGAGGGGGCTTCACTAGGGGTGGCACCCATGAGGGAGGTCCCAGGACGGCAGGGGCAGGGCCTATGAAGAGCCAGGTGTGCCCACTGCACTGGGGAACGGGGAGGGTGCCTGGGATGCACACAGGGCCAGCGGGCAGGGCCTCCCGGGTACGGTCAGGACGCGGCTTTGCGGATCCTTGCGCTGGAAGCCAGGCAAGGGCCTTGTGTCTCCAGCCAGGCCCCGCCTGCGTCTGCACTGAGAGTGGGATGTGGGACACAGGTGTGGGGACCTGCAGACGGCCTCTGTCACACTCACATGGCAGGAGGGGAGAAAGCGGGTGGACAGCGGTAAAGTGCGTCGCTCAGAACCAGTGGCAGGCTGGGAGCAGGGACAGGCAGCATTGCAGAAACAGGCAGTGTGTGGGGGTCCTCAGCACTGGGTGCAGCGCCCCCTCTGGCGTTGGAGCCTGGGGAGAAGGGTGCGTGCAGGGGCCCCAAGCCTGCTGAGAGCTGGCCTTCCTGCCGAGGGGCTTCAGGCAACTTTTTCTCCCCCTCTGCCCCCCTTCTCTCCTTCCTTCCTTCCATCTCTTTTGCAGTGCTGGGGCTGAGCCTGGGACCTCCACCCTGTTCCACATATCCTCAGTCCTTTTCTGTTTTCACATGGGGTCTTGCTAAGTTGCCCAGGGTGGGCTAGAATATTCAGTCCTTCTGCCTCAGCCTCCCAGAGTGCTGGGATGAATGACAGGTGTGCGTTACTGTGCGTGGCTTCATTAAGCAAACTTGTTTCCCTGAGCCTTGATTTTTCCATCTGTAAAGTGGGGTGATAGTTGTTGGGTAGCAGAATGGTTTTTCTTGCCAGAAGCAAACAGCACTTCTCAATCTTTAAGGACCTGAGACTCCCTGGGACATTGTCAAACAGCTTCCCATTCAGGGCAGGGCTTGGGTTCCTGGTTTCCAGCATGACTGGCATCTCACCGCTAGTAACCTTGTGTTGGGTGCCTGGTGGGGGCGGGGCTCACCCCAGTTTGCCCATTGCTGGCCCCTTCAGGAGTCTGCATTTGACTTGCCTAGCAGGCTGATCTCCCACAGGTGTGGCCCAGCTGCTCCCCCTCCGCGGCTGAGAGCAGGGGGTGCTTTTTTGAAAGTGAAATTTAGCAGGGTGTAGGGAAAATCAAAGCCACCTGAAATCGGGCCCAGCCGTGCGAGGTTTCAGGGTGTTCTTTTCATCTTGGCCCCACGCCGGCGGGCCACCAGCAGCTGCTGTGCAGCGCAGCCCCCTGTGGACACCTTGCCCTGGCTCCAGCCGGCAGGGGGAACCCCACCCAAAAGCCCCCCTGCGGCCTCGGGCTTCCCCCTCCCACTCCTGCCTCCCGGCGAGGGGTGCAGCCAGTCCCTGGCGGCTTCTCTCTTCCCGAGGAGCAGCAGGAGCCATGGACCCCACATTGCTGCCAGGGTGCACCCCAGAGCTCCCGTGCCACCTCCCTCTACACCCTGAGTTCCCTGGGAGGGCAGGGTTGTCCCTCTTGCCGTGGTCAGGGGCAGCAGAGTGTGTTCACGTCCTGACCTGGTCACACAGTGTGATCTCAGGGTGAACCTTTGCCACCCGGAGCCGGTTGCCATGGGAACATGGCCCGCGGGAGCTGGCGGGTCTACAGTCTTCTCCTCACTTTCGCAACAGCAGGTGTCAGTGAACTTGACCCCGTTTTCTGGGTTCTTGTAAAGAGATGACATCATAGGCAACCAAAATTCCCCAGTGGCCCTGCTGGGGAGCCCAGGCCAGCAGCTTGCAGGCTTCTGGGGTGGATACCGGGTGATGGGACTGAGTCGCGTCCCCAGCTGGGCCCCCTCTCCATGGGGGGAATGACAGGGGCACACCCTGTCTGTGGTGTTGGGTGGAGCCTCGCATGGAAAACAGGGCTCCCCATCTTCTACTGACTCCACGGGCCCCCACTCTAGCGGCAGGTGTGTTACTCAGACTGAGCATCCTCGGCGCCCCCTGGTGGCAGGCTGCGGACACACAGTGATACCGAGCAGCCGGCACCTCCGTGCTTGGGGCCCTTATTTACACGCGTGGTTTTGTCTACTTGCTCGATTTCTTGCCCCCTTCACACGTACATATTATCAGCACTATTATTTGACTTTGCCAATCCGTTTTCAGGGTAGCTGCCGACGTTTCAATCCTTCCCTCCTTTCCCCATAGTTTCCAACCCGGTGATCCCGCTCACGCCCGGCTCGGGATCCAGCCCTGCACTGCATGCAACCATCGTGGCTCTGTTCTTTTCCTTCTAGAACATACCTCAGCGCTCCATGTCTGGACATTGTGGCGGGTTTTTGTTGTTGTTGTTTGTTTTTTGAGACAGATCTCACTATGGAGCCCAGGCTGGCCTCGAACTCATGGCCATCCCCCTGCCTCAGCCTCCTGAGTGCTGGGATTCCAGCGTGCACCACCACACTCCGCTATACACGGACATTTTAAAAGTGTTCAGGCCACTTGCTTTGTAGAAAGTTTGGATTTGATCCAGACCATGGACTTTGGGCAGGAAGACCTCAGAGGGGACATGGCGTCCTTCTCAGTACCCTGAGGCCTTTTACTTTTAAACAGAATCGGCTTGCAGCCAGGCATGCTAGCCTACAGCGGGACTCCAATCTCTTCTTGGGCAGACAGCAGTTTCCTCCTCTGTAACATGAGGGCTTGGCCCCATGGGGCAGGGGCGGGTGCAAAATAGTTTTCCTCAATCTCTCAGCCCGCCATGGCCCAGGGCACGGTGGCGGAGGTTGGCATGCACAGTAGGTTGCTCTCAGCTGTCCCCAGGCCCCAGCAGCTGTGGCCCCTTAGGCCCTGTAGCTGTCAATGAGCTGATGGAGCAGGCAGGGAGGGGAAGCCCAGGGTCGGGGCCAGAATTTCCCCACACTCTTTGCCGCCTGGAGATGCTGCACGTCTCAGGTTGCACAAGGTCCTGGCAACTCCCTGCCCCAGAGGCTCTGGGAGCCTGGGGTGACCGAGGGGGCTCTGGGGGAATGAGAGGAGATGCACAAATGCTTGGTGACTGTGCCTGGCGGTGTGAGGTTGTTTGGTCTTGGTGACGCTGGGATAGAATCCAGGGCCTCCCGTATGCCAGACAGAGCTCTACCCTGAGCCCCAGCCCTGCTCTGCCCCGTTGTTGGGTTATAGTTATCATTTCGAGTTAATACGGTGACATATTTTGGATTTGACAAAAGATGGAGAGAGCGAGAAAGAGTGATGTAATCAGCACCCACACGCCCTCTTCCGGCCGCACCAACCTCTCTGTTGCTCTCTGAAGGTTCCAGGCTCTGTCTCCATCTACAGCTTTCCTGAGCATGCAGCTGAGCCAGGCAGGCCCCGAGGCCAGTGCGGGGAGAAGGCTTCTGCCCTCCCAAACTGAGAGAGCTCCACATCTCTTAGCTGGTCCCTCCTCTCTGCCAGGCAGCACCTTGGATGCCAAAGACAAAGCTAGGGGCCCAGGACCTGGTCCTTTCCCCTCTGGGAGTTCCCTGACGAGTTTTCCAGAACTATAATTGGCTTTGGTATGCCCTTCCCCAGGGAGGATCAGATTCCTCCCCAGGATCCCAACAGAGGCCTTCCTCTTTGGAATCTAATGATGACACTCAAAGTTCAAAGAGCCCTAAACTTTTTGGGGAGCCTGTTTGTGAAAAAAACAATACCTCCAATTTCCCCATGCGTGAGAAGGACTCCTGACTATGAAGCGGAAGCCATCCTGTCTAGAAGATATCGCAGGGGCATCTCAATGACACAGAGCATGTCTTAGGACGTGAAGCAAAGGGCGTCATCCATTTCTTGAGAAGCTGAGGCAGGAGGATCACAAATTCAAGGCCAGCCCTGTCTCAGTATGCAAATAATGAAATGGGTTGACGATCACAGAGCACTTGCTTAGCATGCACAAAACCCTGGGTTCAAAAGAAACAGAGGCATTGGCTCAAACAGAAAAACTTGCTGAGTTGGCCGTATTAACCCTAAGAATATCTGTTCACCCAAAGGTGCCATTGGAGAAACGGAAAGGCAGCCGTAGAACAGGAGAAACCAAGGGTCTGTACTTGAAACAGATAAAGCCAGCAATGAAAAAATCAGACCACTTACTTTTTAAGAAAATTGGCAGACAAATTTAGCAAACACCCTGGGTGTGGTGACACACACCTGTAAACCCAGCACTTGAGGAGCTGAGGCAGGAGGCTTGCAGAAAGTTCTAGGTCAGCCTGAGCCATACAAAAGCCACCACCTCAGCTGGCCTCCTGCCGTTTGCAACAGTGCAAACCATCCTCACTGTATAAGGGAGAATCGGTTCTCACCCCATAAGGTCGAATTGCACAGCTGGTTGCAAGACTTTGATCCAACCCATGTCAAGTTCAGAAGGGACCTCCAGGGCAGCAGGATGCATGCTGGGTGTGGGCATGGTTCCCCTTGCAGATCTGGGGGAGGGGGCTGTGCCCCTGGGGCCTGCGTGCCTTTCCATGGGGCTGTGTTAGGTTAAGGTGAGGCAACCATGTTAATCCAGGGGAGGGGCTGATAAATGGGACTCACTGGGCCGATGGTCCAGGGATGGCCCAGTTGGGGGACACAGGGCTTTGGAAGTCCTTGTCCTGATGTCCCCTGTAACATGCACTGGGCAGCCGGAGGGAGGGCAGATGTCCAGGGTGCGCCTGGCCTCACCAGCTTCTGTGATCCTGCAGGATCGAGCCCTGGCTCCCACCTGCACCGGAGACCCCAGCCGATACTACGACAGGGCTACGGGGCAATGCTGCTACCGCTGCCTCCCAGGTGAGTGGGGACCTGGGATGGGGACAAGGGGACCTTCGCCCACAGGTTATGACCCGGGAGGGGGGCATCGGAGGGTGGGAAAAGCACCTGACAGTCATCATCATGATGGGCAGTGTGGTTTTTTTAACTGATGCATGTTTGCAGTACGTCATGATCACGGTCCTTGTGGGCAGCTGGTCCACACACGACCCATCTCAGTTCTGTCCTCGCCCCCTTCCTCTCCCCTGCCCCCTCCATCTCTGGGTTCCCTTCCCTTTTGTAAAAGATCTGTCTCCCCGGCGACATGTTCTGAGAGTTGTCCCTAAAGTCACAGAGACCCAGGACCGTGCGAGAGCAGGGCTGGTGGAGTTGGAGCCTGGGTTTTTGCAGCTGCTGCACCGAGTCCCCCTGGGAGTTTCTGTTTTAACTCACAGCTGCCCTGTCTTGAACACTCACCGAGCACACTGCATCTGAGACCTCAGCAGTGGTGCGTCATCTCCTGAGCCGCTGTTACCCTTTTTAGACCCATTTTGCAGATGAGGTTGCTGAGGCCCTGCACAGTTCAGTAATTCGCCTGGGGTCACAGAGCTAGAACACGTGAAGCTGGCTGGGACTGGAGCTCAGAACCCATGACCCTCCCAACAGCCCCTCATTTCTAGGCCTGGAAACCCTGTGCAGTTCTAATCTACTGTAGCCCAGAACTCGTGTTTGTCCCATATGACCTGGACTGGAGAGCTCTTGGGGAGACAGCTGGGGTCTTGGGATGTTTGCCCACCCCCCTAACAGCAATGGTTCCTAGGAGGTGTTCAGGAAAGCCTTCTAGAACATTCTCCAGATGATGTTCAGGCCTAACAGGGTCATGAGGCTTTCCAGTCCCTGTGGTTATCGTCAAAAGTCCCAAGGCCCATGCAGTGGCCATGGAGGGGTGGGGACTGAGACCGAGAGGGGCTGTGGTCTCCGGGCTCCGGGAACAGAGGTATCCCGGTGGAGGTGAAGTCTCTGTCATGACCTAGGAGGTGGGAGGAAGCTGTGAGCCTGGCTGTGAGCCTGGCGACGCAGGCTGAGCCAGCCTGTCTGGAGGACTTCCTGAGCTGGAGGGTGGGAGGCATGTCCACTGCTCTGTCCTCCTGTCATGCTGGATGCAAGGAGGGGGTAGGCTGTGACACACAGGCCATCAGGAACCCCTAGACCCAGGCACAGAGCCCAGGGGCAGGAAGCAGCTGCAGAAAGAACGGATGCTTTGTATTAGCTGATTCCCAAGTAGCTGCAGGGGGCCAGCAGGGGCCAGCAGGGGCCAGCAGGGCTCCGCTGGGCTCTTCTGCCTGTGGAATGGCTGCTGCTCACTTCAAGTGGCAGCTCCCGAGTGGGGCTGCTCCCCCATCACTTCCCTTTCCACAGACTGGTGGCCTGAACAAGAAACTGTGCAGTTATTCCCCGTGGTCTGGAGCTGCAAGGTCAAGGTTCCTGCAGGTTCTTGGGAGGGCGCTTCCTTGCTGGCCATCGGCTGCCTTCTTGTGGTGGGGAGATGCACGCTCTGTCTCTCTGTCTCAGTCTCTATCTGTCTGTGGCTCTCTCTCTCTATCTCTGTTTCTGTCTGTCTCTGTCTCTCTCTCTCTGTCTCTGTCTATCTCTGACTCTCTCCCTCCCCCCTACCGTCTCCTTGAGTTTCTCTCTCCTTTTCACATACAGCACCCGCCCAGTGGATTAAGCCTCCATCCACTTGACCTCATTTACCCTTACGCAGTCACCTCCTAAAATCCCTGTCTCCAAACACAGATCTGTTGCAGGTTAATGCTTCGGCGCACGAGCCTGAGGCGGACCCAGTTTGGTCCGGAACATTCCTCCTGCCTCCTTCCCACCCTCCTCCTGTGCACCCCCTCGCCCCCACCGCTGCTGTCTCCTCTCATCCGCGTCCCCAGCAGCACCCTTCCAGCAAGTGCCCATTGCTGACAGTTACTTATTTATTTGTTTGCTTATTTGTTGGTTTACCATGTAGTGCAGGCTGGCTTTGAATTTGAACTCATGGCGATCCTCCTGCCTCAGCCTCCCAAGTGCTGTGATTACAGGCCAGGCCACCACGCCCAGCCTCTCTGCGTGTTCTTAGAGCAAGGTCCTTTGGAGCCTGTCCAGCTCTTTCTGCCTTGGCCTCTCCTGGCTCTGGGCTCACGCCTGAGCCTGTCCCTCTGGGGTGCCCTCTCCATCGACTCCACCTGCTGCAGTCCTCACCTCCTTGGCCAGCAGGGGGCGAGTGGGGTGCCGGTTCCCACAGCTTCTCCGGAGTGATGTGACCCTTAGGGTTCTGAGACTTGCCGGGGGCCCCAGTCCCAGCCACCAGGAGAGAGACAAACCCTCCTGTGGGTCCTCTCTGCCCAGCGGCGGTGGGGAGGGGTGACATTCGAGGGCCCCACCTCCCTCCACCAACCAGAAGCTTTGACTGAGGAAGGGGTCCCCCACTTCGGCCCCTCCCTAAGGGGGGGACACTAGATGCCTGGGAGGGGGGCGGGGCACTTGCTGGAGTTTTATTGACCTTGTCCTTCCGGGTAAGCCACAGAGGAAAAACAAAAACCCCACAAAAACCCCTCCTTCCATGTTTTGGGGAAATTTTTGACATTTTGCTGGCGCTTTGCCATCGGCTCTCAGCTGTGCTGCAGGTTTGCACGTGGGCGGCGGCGGAGGAAGGAAGCTGGGCGGCCTTTGAGATCAGAAGTTGGGGCGTCTCTCATCCCTCCCTCTGAGGCCTTCCCAGCCCTCCTGGCAGCGCCTGGGCACGCGGCTACACACTCTCGGGCCGGGAAGCTCTCTCCCTGCGCCCTAGCACCCACCACCAGTCACGGAGATGAGAGCACCACTGGGCAGCCCTGGGGGGGCTGCACGCCCCTTCCTGCTCCCCACTGTGCCTTTACCCCAGCTTCCCCTGCCGCGGGAAGGAGTCCCACCTGCAGATATTCGAGGACAGCCTGGGTCTTGGCAGAGTGTTTGGCACAGTTTGCATAGAAGCATAGTTTGCTTGGGGCCTGGAGGGTGTCCCCTGTTGGGTCTCAGGAGCTGAGGGGTCCTGGGGCTGTGAGGAGGAAGAGAACTTTACGGGGCCCTGTGTCCGTCAGCTTTCTCAGTGCTGGAACAAAACACCTGACACCAGCATTGAGGAGGAGGAGGTGCCAAGCAGGGTGGCACACGCCTATAATCCCAGCGCTCAGGAGGCTGGTGCAGGAGGATCGCTGTGAGTTTGAGGCCAGCCTGAACTACACAGAGGGATTCTGTCTCAAAAACAAAACAACCAAAGGCAAAAACAAAAACACATCAGTCCACCGTCCCGCTCACCCACCCATTCCTCCACCCATCTGCCCATCTATCCCTGTCTCACCTGCCTCCCTGCTCACCCGTCCACCTACCAACCCACCCGTCCACCCACCCAGCCATCTAGCCAGCCGGCAGCCACCCGCCCACTCACCTACTGTCATCCACTTGCCCACGCACCCATCCACCCTTCTGTCACATCTGAGGGTCCAGCCCCCACCACCCTGCTGTCTGAGCAGCTCTCTGGGATGGTAAACCCCACACCAGCAATGAACCAGAGGGATGGAGCTTAAGCAGGGGAAAAGCAAGAAAGGGAGCAGATGGACAGCTGCCCTGCTGAGAACAGAGGCGGGAGCTTTGGAGAGATGGAGGCCCCGTGGGCCTCTGTTCCAGGATGCTTTTATGGGTGCCAGGGACCCTCCCCTCACCCGGAACCTGTCACAATCTGTCTGGGCTGTTCTTGGATTAAACTGGCCATCCCTTGTCTCCCTGTGCATCTGTTAGTGGGCTTGTTCCTTGCAGGGCCTTATCTCCAGGGCAAGCAGCTGGTTGGTTAGGAGGGGACTTGTCTATGGTTAGCTTAGAATGGTAAGAGGGTGTGTGTCTGTCTGGCAGTAATGTGACCCTAGAGTGAACATATACACATAGATGTTAGTGCATAGATAAGGGTGTGCATTTGGATGTGGGGAAGGGCAGCTCTCTCAGCTTCTTGGCTCTGCACACTTGGCTGTCCCTGTGCTGTGCCTGTTAGCGCTCTCTCTCTCCCTCTCTCTCTCTCTCTCTCTCTCTCTCTCTCTCTCTCTCTGTCTCTCTCTGTCTCTGTCTCTGTCTCTCTCTCTCTCTCTCTCTCTCTATTTCTCTCTCTCTCTCTCTGGTAAATCCCTAATGCCACCTGTGCTATCTTATGTCTTTTTGTTTCTTTCTGGTTTTCCCTTTTTTCTATCCTTGTCCTAGAGGTTGGTCCCAGGGGAAATTCTCTAATAAAGTTAGAAAATCTAATGAAGCCTTATCCTATTTTCTGCCTACCTACAGACCCCATTCCCTACACTTCCACCCACCCATCCATCCATCCATCCATCCATCCACCCACCCATCCATCCATCCATCCATCCATCCATCCATCTACCCATCCATCCATACATACATACATACATCCACCCATCCATCTACTCATTCATCCATGCATCCATCCATCCATCCACCCATACATCTGTCCATCCATCCATCCCTCCATCCATCCACCCATGCATCTGTCCATCCATCCATCCACCCATGCATCTGTCCATCCATCCATCCATCCATCCATCCATCTACCCACCCATCCATACATCCATCCATCCATCCACCCTTCCATCTACTCATTCATCCATGCATCCATCCATCCATCCACCCATACATCTGTCCATCCATCCATCCCTCCATCCATCCACCCATACATCTGTCCATCCATCCATCCATCCATCCATCCATGCATCCATCCATCCACCCACCCATGCATCTGTCCATCCATCCATCCATCCATCCATCCATCCACCCACCCACCCACACATCTGTATACTCAGCCATCCATTCACTCTTCCACTGACCCTCTTGTCTATCCACTCACCCATCCATCCAATCATTCGTGCATCCATTCACCCATTCATCTGTCCATCCATTTGCTCATCCACCATTCACTCATCCATCCATTCACTGATCATTTCCTGTCAACCAGGTCTGATTCAGGCGGGCAGATGTCACCTTGCCCTCACTAGTTCAGTCTTAGCATCACGCCAGCTCATGAGAGAAGGGTGTCATAGTTTTAATTCCTGGAAGTAGATGGTTATGGGCTGAACTGGTGGCAAGGGGTGCTGAGCACAACAGATGAGGGAACAGGAGGCAGGCAGAGGGGCTGGTGGCCCAGAGGCTGGAGGGGCAGCACTCTGTTCACTGATTTGGCTGTGACCCTGATGCTGAGCCAGAGATAAGAGGTGGTGATGGGAATGTGAGGACAGGTGTGAGGACAGCTGGGGAGTCAGGAGGGGCTGACTGGGGACTGCACAGGAGTGTGTGCTGAGCAGATGGGGCAGGGATTGGGAATAAGTTCTAAGGTCACCTCCTCCGCCAATCCGGAGCCTCAGCCACATGCTTTCTGATCAGAAGACACTGAGAAGAGAGGTGGGAGAAGAACGGAAAAGAAAGGGGTGAACCCCACAATCCTGCTCCCTCTGCTCCAGCTCTCATGGCCTGGCTATTCATTGTACAAGTCATGCTTGACCTCAGGCCCTTTGCACAGGCTGATCCTCTGCTCTCACCTCAGTGCTCTGCATGGCTGTCACCTTCTGTCCTTCTGGTCTCTGTGAGCTCTCCCTCCAGGCCCCTGCCTTCCTTATGCTTCATGCTTCACCGTCCTCAGAGTTTTCAGCAGCATGGAAACCAATTTGCTAGTTTCCTTATTACTAACTGGATTCTCTCCCAGGCCAGAGCAGAAGATCTGGGAGAGCGGAGACTCTCCCTTCTTTGATCCCTAAATCAGGAGCTGGGACAGAGGTGATAGTCAGCAAATATAAACTCTCAAAAAATAATCCCATAGCCAAGTTCACCACTCTGAGTCCAGCGGGGCAGCTTCTGCAGCCCGACGTGCCCGATGCTTACCTCAGAGTAGCCTCTGGTGCTGGGACCTCTAATTCTTTTATTTTTTGAGACAGGGTCTCCCTGTGTAGTTCAGGCCAGCCTTGAACTCATTTTGAGTCCAGGTTGGCCCTGACCTCATGGCAATCCTCTTGCCTCAGCTTCCCAAGTGCTGGAATTACAGGTGTGTGCCACCATGCTCAACTCTGACAGATTTTGAAGGAACCCAGAAGGCATCTGCGTGGGGTCAGATGATCAGGAATGTACTTTGAAGAGATAGTATTCAGTCTGAGAGAGAGAGACAGAGACAGAGACAGAGAGACAGAGAGTTCTGCTGAAGACCTAGGTTTCTATTCAGAGAGCCAAAGAAACCCTTTGAAAGTTTTAGGCAAGGAGTGATTGGGTCATATTTATCACTCAGAAAGACTTCTAGTGTCCTAGGCATGGTGCTGCACAGCTATAATCCCAGTGATTTGGGAGGCAAAAGCCAGAGGATTGCAAGTGTGAGGCCAGCCTGGGCAAATTACTATTGAAATAAAAATACAAAGGCTGCCTCAAAATAAAAGAGTTGAGTTGGGGAAGTAGCTCAGTGCAAAGACCCTACGTTGGATCTCCAGAATCAATCGATCAATCAATTCAATTCAATTTTTAAAAGTAAAAAGGATCATAGCTTAGTGTTTCCTGAGTTTCATCCCCAGGACTGGAGTGTGGCGTGGTGTGGGGACACAACTTGTGATCTATAGAAGTTTCCTGGGTGGGGGGAAGGACACCCATCAAGCTTGTAGTTTAGAGAAAGGTCTTTGTGTCTTGTTCTAGAGCAGGGGATATTACACTGGGTGCCCATGGATGCCCAGGTAGATTTCAGAAGCCCAAGAACCTGAACTTTTTTTTTTTTTTTACCTTAATTGTCCTGTAGCTAAAATGCCCTTAAAGCAGCCACATTGACACACTCAGTAGGCTGAAGCAGGAGGATCAACAGTTTGAGACCAGCCTGGGATATCTAGTAAGTTCAAGACCAGCTTAACTGCATAGTGAGACCCTACCAAAAAACCCCAAAAAAACCCTAAAAATTGCCTTATGAATTCTTTGCCTTATGAGTTCAGGCAGCAAAACACAGCAGTAATTACTTTGTCATCAGTAGAAATCACAGACTTTCTCACATTACAGTTGTAGCAGATAACAGAGAATATTGTTTAGGTTTAACAGAACTTTGAAATCATGGGAGTAATATCCTGCTACTCAGTGAGGTTACAAAGAATCATATATATTACTTTTCCTCTTTTCTTTTCTCTTCTTTTCTTTCTTTCAGTACCAGGAATCAAACTCACAACTTTGTGCTTGCCACCGAGCTGTATCCCCGGCCACTATTTCTTATTTTGTTTAATTCTTTATTAGTCATACTCCAATACTGTTCGCTTCCTTTTTAATTTTATGTTTTTAGTCCATACATTTATGATTCTGCTGTCCAGGGCTTCCCTAGAATAACCAAAAATATAGGGCAACTCTAGATTAATTGTTAGTTGTAACTAAGAAGCCTCACTTTATTTTGAGCCCAAGCAAGATGTAAGAAAGAAAATGCGCTCAATTTAGGGGCCCCCTAACTTCAGGGGTTTGAACGATGATCTCAAAAATCCATTTCTCAGGCTGAGGATTTAGCTCAGCAGCACAAGCGCCTGCCTGGCAAATGTGAGGTCATATAGTTCAACCCATGGTACCAAAAAAAAAAAAAAAAAAAAAAAATCCATTTCTCTAAAACTCTGTAAGCTGCTGCCCTCTGAAATTGCCTCCTTCTTGGGTAGGTCCAGCTCACACCCACCCCCAACTCATGCTGCAGTGGCCACGACATGGGGTCTCTCAAAGCAGCAGTTCTGCAGTAAGCCAAAGTCTAACCATGCTTGAGAAAACCGATGTGGGGTCTATTGGCTGGCACATGTGAGTCCTATGCCCATGCTGAACCAATCACAGAGGTGAAGAAGATGGAGTGCTATGATTGGCTTATTTGGGTCATATGCCCATATTGAACCAATCATAGTGGTGAGGAAGATAGAGTACTCTGATTGGCTCATGTAGGTCATGTGGTTAGGCTGTCTGCGACAACTCTTCTCCCATTCCATACAATAGGAGGCGGGGATTGCTGGGTGATTTGCATCCCTCTCAGCCTAAATTGTACCCCAAGATCTTTCTCCTCTGGGGAGCCACAGGACCCGTGCCAAGAATGCTCACCACCAATGCTCGGACAGTGCTGGTGTCAGGGTTTGTGAGGCACTTTACACATATTTGTCTTCACAGTCTTTAATCCTTTCTGTTCCCTTGGGAGATAGGTTGTATTAGAGTGAATGAGAACACGGTGGTTACCCAGGGCTATGCAGTTGGTAGCCCTGGAGCCCACGCCCTACTTTTTGCTACACTTGTGCTGCTTCCCGCTCGCCAGATTTATAACCTGAGTTGGAGTGACATGTTGCGGGGTGGGGCGATTGTGGATGGAGCTCGGAGAGCCTTCAGTGGGATGGAAGAGGGGCGAAGACTTCTCCAAAGTGGCCTGGCCTGGAACTTCTCCGCTTCTTTTTCAGGGTCGTTGCCAGCACAGCCCTGTCCTCAGGGGCCTTCCGACTGCAGGAAGAAGCAGTGTGATCCCGAGCACTACGTAGACGAGAGCGGCTACTGCCTGGCCTGTGTGAGCTGCTTCGGAGGTCAGGACCCTGTTCTCACTCCAGCACTGCCTGGAGCACTCCAGCACGTGCTCCAGGGGCACGAAGGGCCTCAAAGGAGAATCTGGGAGGCGGGGAGGGTGTACGAGGTGGGGAACTTTGGGATTTGGTGCTTGAACTCTGAATTGGCCCCCTGGCATTTTGATTTACTGGATTTGTGAATCGATGTCAGCAGTGATCTGTATCTATATCTTTTTTTTTTTTTTATCGGTACCAGGGATCGAACTCAGGACCATGTGCTTGCAAAGCAGGTGCTTATGCCGCTGAGCTAAATCCCCAGCCCTATATCTGTATCTGTATCTGTTTCTGTATCTATTTTTTTAATGTGTGTGTATGTGTGTCTTTTTGAGACAAGGTTTCAGTATGAAGTTCAGGCTGGCCTTGAACTCACTTTGTAGCCCAGACTGGTCTTGAACTTTTAGCCATCCTTTTGCCTCAGCCTCCATAGTCCTGAGATTGTACCATACCTAGCAACAGTGATCTACATCCATACTTTTCAGAGAGACTTGGCACACTCCCCTCCCCTGAAAGGGAAGACTCACATTTACAGAGTTTAATGCTCACCAAAGCCTTAGGGAGGATGCTTTTCCCTTTCCTGCTTTTCGGTAAAGGATTTGAGGATCAGTGAAGTAAAAGGCCTTTCCAGCGTTGCAAAACTTGAGTAGATGTTACAGTTTGAGTCTGAGCTGATGGCCAGGCACCAAGATGGTATCCCTTCCTAAGACCTTGGTGCTTTCAAGAAAACTCAGTAAACACTATCGTGGTGATTTCTTCCTATGGTCTGGTGTTCAGTGTGTGTGTGTGTGTGTGTGTGTGTGTGTGTGTGTGTGTGTGACACCTGTAGACAGGTGGGAAAATCTGTTGGGATCTTTTTTTGGGGTGGGGGTACCGGGGATTGAACTCAAAACCATGCGCTTGCAAGGCAGGCACTTATGCTGCCGAGCTAAATCCCTGGCCCAATCTGTTGAGATCTTATGACTAATAATCCCATTTCAAAAACTGTATTCAGTATTTATTTATTTACTTATTTATATTTTTAGAGTCAGGGTCTCACTATGTAGTTCAGGCTGGCCTTGAACTCACAGTGATTCTCCTGCATCAGATTCCCAAGTGCTGGGATTACAGGCATACACCACCATGGCCAGCTTCAATATATTTTTTAAATATGCATTGTTTGTTGCATATAAAGTGCTCTGTATATCTACTAGATCAATCTTGTGAATTGTGTTATTTAAATAATATATATTCTTACTTATCTTTGTAATCTTTAGTTGTTGATTCTCGTGCTTGCAAAGCAGGTGCTTATGCCACTGAGCTAAATCCTTGGCCCATCTTCATCATGTTTTTCCCTTCATATATGTCAAAGCTACGTTACCAGATACATAAATGTTCATGAATATCACGTCTCATTGGTGGACGGAGCTTTTTATCTTCGTGAAGCATACCTCTGTGTTCCCGATAGTGTCTTTCCCCTTAATCTCAATATTGCTTATATTAACAGTGCCATTCTCCTTCGTATATACACTAGCATTTCTGCTATACCTTTCAATATTTGAAAGTAATGACTATATTTTATTAGATGAAAATTAGATATGTTAATCATGAGACGTTTATGTGATGGAGGGTAAGGAAGAAAGCCAACGCTACCCTACCTGCCCAGCATCAGTGAGGGACTGATGGACACTTCTGTACCTCTTACAGGGAGAGGACAGGTAGGACAGTGGCCAAACAGATTGGAGATTCGGAAAAAGAATATCTTTTAAGAGGAGAGCAGCATATTGTTTATCTGGAAGAGCAAACTAAGGTGAATCTAAAGGAATGTGGGATCTTAGATTAGGCTTTTTTTTTTTATCTTTTGAAACAGTGCCTCCCTATGCAGTTGAGGCTGGTTTTGAGCTCACTTTGTAGCTAAAGCTGGTCTCAAACTTGCAGTGATCCTCCTGCCTCCTGAGTGCTGGGATTGCAGGTGTGCTCCATCATGCCCAGCTTACTGCCCTGTTGCCGTGGGCACAGTGACCACCTCTGGCCACCTGTCTCACCTGTCCTCAAAGTCATCTGAGGAAACTGAGGGCCCAGATCAGGTGGAGATGGTGTCTTTCCCGCCAGAGGACAGGGGTCTACTTTCCCTTCTGTCAAGTGTTAGTCAGAACTCTTGCTGCCTGGACAGGAGCATCCTCCACCTCTGTGGCCTCTGTCCCTTCTCGAACTTCAGGAAGCTGGCATGGGCAGGTGGCCGCAGGTGCCTCAGCCCACCAAGTGCAGCTATGCCTGGCTGCTCACTCTGGGGCCTCCCTGGAGTTTGGGCCAGCCTGGGGTGGGTCTTAGCATTCCTGCCTGCATCTTATTGGCTGCGATGATCACATGACCCCAGGTCAACCCCCAGGGAACACTGGGAAATGTAGTCTGAAATACAGTCTTTGAGTACTGTGAATTGGTGAAAGCAATTGTGTGTGTGTGTGTGTGTGTGTGTGTGTGTGTGTGTGTGTTATTCAGGATCTAATCCAAGGACACTTTACCACTGAGCTAATCCTAGTCTTTGTTATTTTTGAGAGAGTCTTACTAAGTTGTCCAGTTGAGATTCAAACTACCATCCTTCTGCCTCAGCCTTCCTTAGTGCTGGGATTACAGGTGTGTGCCATCTGGCTTTTTTCTACCCCCAAAACCCAAGCCTTGCATGCTGAGCAGGTGCTTTACTGTTGACTTCACTCCCACCTTTAGTGCTGTGTCCCTAGAGCTGCAGTCCCCTGTGCCTCGCCCAGAATCTCAGTGACTCCATGTCTCCAGACCTGTTCCCCGTTCTCCTCTCTCTGCTTTTGCTTATCTGCTTTCACTGAGTTCAGGACTCCTGTGCTTTGGCACTGCTTTTCCTCTGATGCTCTTGATTTCTGGCTGTGTGTTTGTTCTGGTTTGTGTCTGGTTGTCCCCCAAAGCTTCATGCGGTCATAGATGAGGATTTTGCCGAGGATGCTGGATCTACTGTGTGTGATGCTGAGATTAATTCATGATGCATGCTAGGTTCAGGGGTTGCTAAGATTAAGGGTGTGAGTGCTCCCCACCCTAAGTAGCCTGCATAAGATAAAAGTAGTGTTGGGGGTGGGGATAAGAGCCGCAGAAAGAGCTGTGGTCATTCCTTGTTGGTTTTGCTGTTTTCTGCTTCCCATAAACTGCTTCTCCTCTGTGATGCCCCTCGGCCAACCCACCCTGCCTTGGAGCCGGTTGATTGTGGCCTGAAACCTCTGTAAGCTGTGAACTAAATAAATCTTTTCTCGCTTGTATTTGGTCTCAGTGAGGAGAAAGATATAAGAGTGTGCATCCCAGCTGATGATGCAGGCACCTTAAACCTCTGAAGGGGAATGGGGTGAGCAGGGAGCTCCTGGTGGTCCCCTGTCCATCCCCCAGCCCCTGCCCAAGTGCCCCAGAGACTGGAGCCCAGGAGCCTCCCCATCTATCTCTATCTATCTCCAGTCAGGTCCCATCTGCTTTCCCTCTGTGTGGAGACTCTGTCGCCTGTTTCTCTGATGAGTTGATCCAACCTGCGATGTGTTCTTAATTGAGATCAAATACCAACATCTTAAAAGCATTTCAACATTTCTTATGTTATTATTTTGTGTTGATGGCACTGGAGATGGGACAGAGCCTTGAACTTGGCAGCTAAACACTGCACTACTAAGCTACGCCCCAGCCCCATTTTATTTTGTGTATGTTTTGTTTTTTTTTTTGAGACAGAGTCTCATATGTGGTTCAGGCTGGCCTGGAACTCACTGTGTAGCCCAGGAGCTCACAGCCATCCTGCTTTGTCAGCCACCCAAGTGCCAGGATTCCAGGCTTGCCCCACCATGCCCGGCTCCATTTGAACCGTTTTAAAGGGTAGAATGCAGTGGTTTGTAGCATAGTGTGTGACACTGCCACTGCCTGATTCCAGAACATTCCCATTTTCCCCTAAGGAAACTCTTTACCTCCCTCTTCCCTCTCCTCTGGCCCCAAGATGCCCCAGTTTCTTTTCATCTCTATGGACTCACCGTCCTTTGGACATTTCATATAAATGGGATCATGGATCAGTGGCCTTTGGTGCTTGGCTTCTGTTGCCAAGCCAGAGCCAGCTACAGGCCTTGTCATGGCCGAGCACTGTGCCACTCTATGTCTGGATCCAGCTTGACCTGACTGCAGCCATCCCTAGTTATCATCACCACAGTTGCTCTGGTGTAACCCTGACCAGGTCCCCACTTAGTGCCCCAGCACTGCACAGATTTGCAAAACCACGGAGTGGTGTGTGGGGCTCTACCTGACCCTGCTGTGCTGACTCCAGGAATGCACCTGACCCCAATTTCCCTCCATTCTGTGAGGCCAGTTTCCCATCACCACCATCAAACTAACAGGAGGAAAAGTTATTTTGCATTGTGGCTTCAGAGGTTTTGCCCATGGTCCCAAAGCCCCTTGGTCCTATGGCTCCGGGTGTGTTTCTGTGCAGTACATCGTGGTGGCAGCTTGCATCACGGAAGCTAGGAAGCAAACAGGAAGGGGTGGGGCTCCTGTGACCTCACTTCCTTTCTGTGTACCTCACTTCTCAGCTCATATTGGATCCCATAAGAAGGAGGATGCAGTCTGTCTCTCTGCTTTCTGCCTGTCTGCTTTCCTGATTCTGTGAGACCTCCAAGCACTCTAGTTAGTCTGACTGTCAGTCCTGCTCAGCTTAAGCAAAAGGGGAGTCTGATCACCTCTTGTTAGTCAAAACAGCCCTCAAGGGAAGGAGGCTGGCATGTTTAACCTCTAATACCTGCTAGACGGATGTGTGAGTGAGTGGCATGTACAGCATGAGCAACAGGCTACTCTGTCTGTGCACCAAGCCTGGAAAATCACTGGCTGTGTTGGCTCCTTGGTGAACAGCATGCGGCATAGTGGAGGCCTCACAGCCTCCTTTGCTAAGTCACACCTAAGTCCCCACCAGGGGTGTGGCCACTTGGGCATCTGAGTGATCTCCGTTTGAGAGGCACCCACTTTTTGTCTGTTGTGCCATCATTCCAGTGTGCACAACACACACCGAAGAAGTCAGAGATGGGACTTAACTCATTAAAACCCACAGTTTTCATGGAGTAAAAAATGAAAATAAACCACATCCTGTATCTCAAAGGGGGGAAAAAAAGCATCCTATTCTTCCTGAGAATTCCATCTTGGCACTCTTGTCAGCCAACACCTCTAGCTTCTGACTCATCTGCTTCCAGGCAATTTAACTGGTTCCAGCTGGCCATGATTTGCACTCAGCATAGAGGGCCTCCCCTGGAACCTTCTGCTTCACAGCTACACCCCCCATCCTGGTCAGATGGCATCATCTAACGCCCACCCGAGATGACTGTCAGCAGTTCCTTCTCAGTCCCATATTTTGACTGAGGAAAGGTTGGACTGTCAGCTCTGATGAATGAGTTGCTGTGGCCTTTCCCAATGGTGGTCCTGCCTAGAAACAACCCAGCTGAGTGGTTCTCAAAGACACTGAAGGGGGTGGGGCAAACAGTATGTCAAAAGTTATCAGATGACAACCGTTTCATAGGTCTGATAGGCTCAGACTAGGCCAGACCTTCTTCAGCTGGGCCACCTGGAGCCCATAGTACTATCATCGGGGCAGCTAGGATTCTTGCCTCTCACCCCTCCTGCCAGGCCTAGACTTGCGGCCTGGGAGGCCATCTCCTGTGTTAGCCAGTTCTCATGCCACTTCTGGGATGAGGCCTCCTCTTCATGTTAGAAGCGACTGTCTCTTTTGCACCAAGCCAGTCATTCCCCCTGTCAGTTAACCCTACACTTCCAATTTTGACTGTTCCCTGAGAGGAAGAGGAGGCCTGCATCAGCCTGAGACAGATAACTGCAATCCTGGAGTTCTGAAGATTCTCCTTCCAGAGGTATGAGCCAAGACTCACCTCCAGGCCTCATCACCCACCATGCTCCAGCCACACCTCAGCTGCCTAAAGCAGTTCAGGACCCTGATGGACTTTTCTCACCTTGGAACACACCTCTCCTTCTGGCAAAAACACCCAGTGGGGACTGCTGACCAGTACAAGAGCTCGGTGCCCCCAACAGTGCAGGCGTCACTTTGCACTCTGTGGTGCCTGAACTATACACCCTTTTTTGGACTGCTGCCTCCAGGTGCCACCTGGTTTGTGTGTTTAGATTTACACTGTGCCTTCCTCTGCTTTTGAGTTGCTCCCATAAGTCCCTTCAACTGGGAGGATCCTGAGACAAAAGACCAGCTTGCTTGGATTCAGTTGCTGCAAGGGGTTAAGAACTCTCCCACTCATTTCAGGGACGCTCTAACAATGGATTTGGCCAAGCCACCAGCACCTTTTCTCTGAGACAGCATGTTTCTCTGTCCCTTCCAGCTCTGTCATGGACCCCTAAGCAAATAATGTAAACTGTCAAACTGGTAAATTGCACCTCTCCTGCCTGTGAAGCCAGTTCAGAATCTCTGAGCCGCCAGTGCCACCATGCTTACGTTTGCTCAGTCTTCTGCCTCTGCAGCCTGCTGGAGCACCTGCCTGGACCTAAAGGATGCCCCCTTCTGCCCTCGAGTGGCTCCTGCAGGCAGACCCTCTTCACAACTGATCTGGGCTCAACCTCCCAGAGGTTCAAAAACTCGTTTCCTCTTTGAAAAAGCTCCTCTGATTCATGACACTCAAGCTGCCTGCTGGAAAGGTGTTGGGAGCCATTGAAGCTGGAAATTGACCACAAGTGCAGTGCCAGGGCAGGGCTGTCCCAAGAACAAAGAGCACCCGGAGCAAGCCACATGAAGAAGTTGCTTTGTCCTGGAGAAACACCAAGCTTGTAGATAATCCAAGCAATGGGTTGCTAGGCAAAGGGGTGCCATGGGACTTTGTGTTGCTAAGTGTATAAATAAATACCCCTGCAGTGAGGGGGCAGTTCTTTTCCTCCCATCTGGACAGTAAGGGCTCCACCTGACCCCAGCTTAGATAATTTCTCATCCTCTTGCAGTCCTTCACCCCAAGAACTTTAAGAGCTGCATGGATCATGGCAGAGAGACACAAAAGCTCTGCTGCAATATCTGGTTATAAGAAAAAACTAGTTATAAGAAAAAAACCTACAGAGTTTTTAGAGCTGCTGGCTCCGATAGAATCTGGATCCCTGAGTTCACAAAACCAATGCTGCTTGCTCAGACCGTCAGCGCCTGGGAGCACTGACCTGTGCAAATGCTCGGATCCGGTCTCTAGCGCTGCTTCTCAGCTTTGTCTTCCCGCTCTGGTAGCGACTGTCCTGATGGAGAAAGCTGATGAGCCCACGGCAGGCCGAGACCTAACTGCCCAGGTGCCACGTGCTGCACTGGCTGACCAGACTTAAAAGATAAACCTCGTGCCAGATGCTGAGTCCACCCTGTTTACGGATGGAAGTAACTCTGTTAGGAATGGAGTTTGATAGGCTAGATATGCTCCTCAGACAAAGCTATTTTGGCCGAAGCTTTCCTGCTTCTGCTTCTGTTTGGAAAGCTGTGACTGGTGCAAAATATTCAATCCAGAAGCCTAAGCCCTCTTTGGGGATCCAACTGACTGAAACACCAACCCCAGCCAGGAATACTTTACCTGGTACTCTGTAGGATCAGGGCCAGACCTGCCCCCACCATTTCTTCTGCAAGTTCAACCCACAGCATTGGCACCTGTGCCCCTGCAGCCAGCTCGGGCTTCACGTCTGTGTCACTGGCCCTGACCTCAAGCAATCCTCCCTCATGGAAGGATGCACAGATAGACTTAATAAAATCTTACAGGGGTTATAAGTATCTCATAATACTCACCTGCATCTACTCAGGCTGGCTTGAGACATTTCAGTGAAAGCGTATAGGGTCCTGCCGTGAAATATCCTTCCTAAATATGCCCTGCCCGTGACCATTGGTAGTGACCAGTGTGTGGGGGAGGGGAGGCATCTTCTGCTACAGTTTCTGAGCTTTTGCCCAATTTCACACCCTTTGCCTGCCGGTTACGACTCATCTTTGACTCCCCTTTCTGACCAGGGATGTGGTCTGGGCAGCTGAAGCCACCGCCCTCCTGCTTCGGGTCTGGAGCGGCCTGAACAGGGAGCTAACGTGCCACCCACCAAGCCCAGCGCCAAGCTCTCAGCTCCGGACTGGGCCTGTCAGAGGTCCCGGGAGCCCTCACCTGTGCCCTGCCCCTCTGTGACCTTCCTGTGTCCCTCAGACCTCGTGGAGAAGGTGCCGTGCTCCTGGAACTCCTCCCGCGTGTGCGAGTGCCGGCCCGGCATGTTCTGCAAGACCTCGGCCGCCTACTCCTGTGCCCGATGCCAGCCGCACTCCCCCTGCTCCGAGGGCAAGGTCATCACGGCCCTGGGTGAGTGTGTCCACAGCCTCAGGGCGCTGCCCCAGGAGCCTCCTGCAGGGTGGGGGCTGCCTTCCCTGCCTGGGAGTCAGGCATCAGGGTTAGAGGGTCCAGAGCGGGCGCCAGGCTGGAGGCTGAGACCTGGCGCTGTGGTCTGACTCGCTGGTCACCTCGGGCGACTTCCTCACCTCTCTCTGCACAGACAGTCGGGGCCCCAGAAGAGGCTGTGGATGGTGCTGGGGGACCCTTGCACAGGGCGGCCTAGGGAGATGGGGTGGGGACACCAGGCCAGAACGGTGCCACTGCCCCACAGGGTGCAGGGAGAGGAGTGAGGTGGGGTCAGAGGAGCCCCCCAGTCCCCTGGGGGAGAGGCCCAGAGGGAGTCCCCACCCCTCCCCCACACCCCTCCCTCTGGCTGCACATCGGGACCTTGGTCTCTGGGCCCCTCCCGTCCTCACCCACAGCCAGCCTGGGCCCCAGGGCCTCAGACTTCAGCCCCATCGCTGTCCCCGCATCCTACCCCAGCCACATGCGCCACTCATCCTTTCTGCGGTGTGTGAACGCACGCACATGCACCCTGAAGAGGGCACAGTCCATCCTGGAGGACCCTCCTCTCGTCCCTTCCGCTCCCTGTCCTCCCCGTCCTCCTCCCCTTCCCCCTCCACCGAGCCCTCTCTCAGGCCCCCGGCTGCGCTACCTGTGCGCTCAGCCTGGCCTCCTGTGTGTTTCCAATCGCCCAGGATTTTAGCTGCTCTTGGCGGGTGCAGGAAAAGGATTAGGGGGGGCCTCAGACTGTGTCACCCCGCGACCGCCCCTCCCCGCCGGCCCCGGGGGTTTCAGCGCTGTGATGCACACCCCCTCCTCACCCGGTCCCTCCCACAGCAGGGTCCACTTGGTCCAGCCTGGGCCAGCTGCCACCTTCCTGTTAGTGCGGCTGCCTGGACGTTGTGCCAGTCTGTGCCACACGGTGGCACCAGAGGCCTCGCTGCCAGGTGCAGCACCCTGGACTCCAAAGACCTAGTCTACCGGGAGGGATGTAAGCCATCTCATTAGCTATTTTCATGATTACCTGATAACAGCATTTTAGATACACATTCCACTTGTCTTTATCGGCCTTTTATTTAGGCCTTTTTTGAGTCACAGTCCTGCTGTATATTCCAGGATGGCCTTGAGCTCTCAGCAGTCCTGCCTCAGCCTCCCCAGTGCTGGGCTACAGGCGTGCACCACCACACCCAGCCTTTACACCCTTTGAAATGTTGCTCTGTGGCTTTAAGCTGGCATCCGTGGTTCTCATCGCATTTCTTTTGGAAAGTGCCACTTGCCAGGTTCTCGAGCTTGGCTGGGGCACCCCAGGTGGCCCGGCCCTGCCCACCTGGCTCTCCTGGGATTGCAGCTCCAGCTGGAGATAAAGGGAGAAGTCACTTCTGCTCCTTGGAGCTAAGCCACCTGCTTAGAGCTAAGTCTCTTCTGCTTCTTGGAGCTAAGTTACCTGCTTGGAGCTGCCACTGACCGGCTCCCAGAACGTCACATGTCCAGAGGGCTGGCTGTGTTACTCCATTTCTGCAAATCAGGGAACTGGGGCCCAGAGATGGTAGACAAGTGGCCTGAGCATGCAGAGCAAGGCCTAGCCAGTCCGGGGTTCAACACCACGCCCAGCGCTGGTCACTCAGGATGCAAAGGTGTGGAAGGCAGCACGGTCCCATGCCCACCCTGCTGGAAGTGACACTTTCTAAGTGAGGGGACAGGAGGTCAGACAGGACAGAGCCCTCTATCGAGCAGGTCACACAGTGCAAAGGCCATGTTCTCCGCACGCAGCCGCTGACCCAGGAGCTGGTGTGGTGATTTCTCCCAGGGATGGCAGCCTGGCCAGCTGCGGCTGGACACGGTGTCGGAGGTGGAAAGCAGGCGTGGGCTTGGCGGGGGTCTTGCGTGCCGTCCCTCTGCTCCTGCCTGGTCTCCTTGGGCCTCTTTGGGTTGTGAGTCACAAAACCTCCGGTTTCAGGACACACGTGTGGGAAGGTGTGGGGACTGCTCCTAGTGGCTTCGGGTCGGGGTGGACCCAGGGGCTTATCTTCTCCCCCTGCAGTGCTGTTCATCCAGGGGATGCCCTGTGACTCTGGGACAGTCCTGGCGCTGGTGCCGCCCATCCCGAGGGACCTGGGTGGAGGGTTAGTCTGCCTGGCTCCCTGGTGACTCCTGCAGACCCTTGGCCTATACTGATGAAGTCTGTTCTGAGAGACACCGGGCTCCTTGGGGTCCTTCTGAAGAGAGGACTGTCCCCCTGCAGGCACAGCTGAGAGGGACACAGTGTGTGACTGGCCTTCCCCAGGGACCAGCCTTGACTGCGCCAGCCCAGAGGCCTGCAGGACCCCCACCAGGTGAGGTTGGGGGGAGGCTGTCCAAGTTCCCAAGGTTCCCCGGGTGCAGCCAGGCATGGGGACCCCAGGGGGCCTCTTTGTCACACCCACAAGTCCACTGCCCTTGCACAGTGCCCAATCCTGCCCCCTGCACAGGGACACCCAGAAACCTGAGAACCCAGTAGGTCTTCCTCCTGGAAGGAGCCTGAGGTGGGGGGTCTGAAGGTCCCTTCTCTCCCTGTCTTATTTTTGCTTTGTTTTGGTGGAAATGATTTATAAATCCAGAGCCATCACATTCAGCTCCATCCCCAGCTCTTAAGAAAAAAGTGTTTGTTTAATTTTGAGACAAGATCTCACAAAGTGGCTAAATTGCCAAGACTGTGCTTGAGCTTGCCGTCCTCCTGCCTCAGCCTCCAGAGTGCTGGGATGACGGACATGAGCCACCATGGCTGGCTCCCTTCTCCGTGGACGCTGTTATCCCTGACCTCCCTGCTGTATAAGGAGAATCACCACACTCATATCTGGCTTCTTCCTTAGGGGTGCCACCCGCCAGGCCAAGCCAACTGAAGTGTCCCCAGCCACTGCCGATGCCAGGACCCCGCCCCGGGGAGGGGACACTCCGCCCAGGCTGGAAGATGCTCCCCAGCTGCGACCCACAGCAGTTCCCGGGTCTCCCTTCTCTGTGGCAGAGTTGGGCCTGCATCCAGGTGACTTCCCGTGGGGCCTGGTGGTGCCCACGTTGACAGCAGTGTTGGGTGGGGGCCGTCAGCACCCTGGGTATTGGGCTCGTGGCTTGGTTTTTTTTTTATTTAGACAGTGAGTGCTTCTGGGTTTGTGCCTCAGTCCTGCAGCTGCACTGCAGGCTCAGGAACAGCATGCTTTTCCAGCAGTGCTGCCGACTGCAGACAGCGCGTTGGCCTCGCGGGCCACAGAGCCTCCTCTGCCCCACACCGTGTTCTGCACCGAAAGCCTCCTTCTTATAAATATTGATTGATTGATTGATTTAGGTTTTTTGAGACAGAGCGTCACTGTGTAGCTCAGGCTGCTGCTGAACTCACTATGCAACCCAGGTTGGCCTCAATCCTCCTGCCTCAGCCTCCTGATTGCTGAGATCACAGGCGTGTGTTGCCAAACCTATCATCGTGTGTCCTCTTTTAGAAAGCTATCTGAAGATATGGCATAGCTAAACAAGGCGGCAAGAAACAAAGAGGAGGAAGCCATGGGTCTAAAAAACTAGCCTCTGCGGGGCTGGGGATTTAGCTCAGCGGCATAAGCGCCTGCCTTGCAAGCCGGCAGTCATGAGTTCGATCCCCGGTACCAATGGAAAAAAAAAAAAAACAAACAACTAGTCTCTGCCCCAGGAGATCAAGGCAGAAAAATCCTGGAGCATGGCTGTGCCCCTGGAGAGTTGAGCCAGTCAAGGCGGGGAGATGGAGGGCTCTCAGAGGTGTGTCTGAACACAGCAGAAATCAGCAGAGTCTCATGGTTAGTACGTTTGAACAACCTGCAGATATGGCAAAGACATATTATTCTTTTCTCAAAAAAAAAGGCAATTAAAAACTCCAGGGAAAACAGAAAGGTAAAAGAAAAAAAACTTTTTTTGTTTTGAGCATAAACCCAGGAAGCACCAAGCTACATTTCCAGCCCTTTTATTAAACATTTGAGAAAAGACCTCACTACAGTGTCCTGGCCGGCCTTGAACTTGTGACCCTTTTACCTCGGCCTCCTGAGTAACTGGGGTTTCAGCTGTGCACCCCCATGCCGGCCAGTAACAAGAAATGTGCCATTCAGATCAAAGGTGAAAATTCGCCTGATTTTAAGCAATGCTGGATAGATGCACAGAAAGGGAATCTGTTTCACCTTAATGCTAAGACCATTTTTTTAAAGGGCCTGGGGATTGACTGTTGGATCCAAGAAGAAATATTTCCTTCTGGTAATTGATAGCTCTTTCTTTTTTCTTTTTTCATGACTAGACACTAAGAGTAGCAAGTTTGTTTTTTTTCGTTTTCTTCCCCTACGGAGCCTCCTCGCTCGGGGTTAGCCAGGGCTGCCCATTTACCTCAGGGAAGCCACAGATGAGGGGGGACAGCTCCAGAAAGGGGATGAGAGGCACCCAGGAAGCGGGTATCCACCTTCTGCACTGAGAGGAGGGGTGGGGGCTCCGATACCAGGGATCCTAGGACCTGGGCTCCTTCAGTTACCCCAGATGAACTGGGGAAGGCAAGCGGCTTTCAGTGTATTAACTGGGGTGAGATCGCACCAAGCCCCCCCCCAAAGTAGACAAATCAAATACTAATTTGAAGCTGGGTGCACATTTGGTGGGAGGCTGAGGCAGGAGGATCCCCTCAAATTTAAGGCCAGCCCACACTATATACAGCAAGGTGTATCTTGCTATATATATATATATATATATATATACTGCCTCAGAGCAAAAGAAACTTGAGGCTACATTTACACACTACTTATTTTCTTTCATTTTTATTTTTATTTTTTATTTTTTGTCTTTTTGAGACAGGGTCTCCCTGTGTAGTTCAGGCTGCCCCTGAGCTCACTCTAGCCTGGGCTGGTCTTGACTTTCCATGATCCTCCTGCTTCCGCCTCCTGAGTGCTGGGATTGCAGGTGTGCGCCACCACACTTGGCTAAACACTGGATTTTGGGTTTCTCTTAAATAAAGTCAGAAAACCAGCTGGGCATGGGGTTGCAGGCCTGTTACCCCTGCATTTGGGAGACTGAGGCAAGAAGATTGCAAGTTCAGGCCCAGCCTGAGCAACTCAGGCAGACTGGCTCAAAATAAAGAATAAAATGGGCTGAGGATGTAGCCGGTGCACGGGAGATCGGGAGATTGTGCTGTTGCAGCAGGAGCAGGACTCAGGTTGCAGACTCCCTGCCCCCCCAGCTGCGTCCCTGCAAGTCACCTGTCCCTGCCTGTGGTCTCCTGGGGAGCCCAGGCTCCTCAGCACTGATTCTAGGGTATCGCCACTCCCTGCAGGTGTTGTCGGTGGGGACACCACCTTGGAGCCACCTGCCCTGGAAACCCACCCTGGTTACAGCCCACCAGCCAACAGCAAGGCTCCTGCCAGGTGACTCCGCCCCTCCCTCCCACTGTGGGGGAGAGTGGGGACTGGGGGGGCAGGAGGGCGGGGTGTGTGTGTGTGTGTGTTTGTGTGTGTGTGTGTGTGTGTGTGTAGCAGGCTGGGGCCACAAGGGCAGCCTGCTGGCTGTGTCATGCTGGGCAATGTGCTTCTGACTTGGTGTGGTGTCCTGTGGTGAGGCCTAGGGTCCGGCCCCTGCCCGGGCACTGCCCAGCAGCTCTAGGGCAGAGGTTCTGGGGCCCCGGCTTGGCCGGGACCCTCTCTGGGGCCACGGTCCCCTTCTCTGTCACCCTCATCACCCCCGCCTTGTGCTTCTCTCCCTGCAGCACACGCCCCACCCAGAGCCCCCTGATGGGCTCCCCCACCAGCCTCGGGCCCCCTGTCTCCACCAGCACCCGGGGCTCCCTGCCCTCCACAGGGAGGCCCATTCTGGATCCAGGTAAGCCTTGCTCAGGATGGGTGGGGGGTGCTGCCTGTGGGTGCGGCTGGGGTGGGGGTGGGGAAGCAAGGTCGATCCCAGGTCCCCGGCTTCTCCATGAACACGATGTCTTTGTGGCTTGCTAGTGACTATCTTCAGTTTTTGTGAGCAGAATTTTTTTTTTTTAACATGCTTTCATTCCCGTGGGCCGTAACTGCTGCTAAGGAAAAATGTGTTTGTTGTTTTTGCGGCACTGGGGATTGAACCCAGGACCTTTGCATTGATGCTGCTTGATTTCTTTGAGCCTTAGTGTTTTCAAATGTGAGGTGGCAACGGCGTGGACCACGAAGGTTAGAAGCCGGTGGCGTGTAACCGGCGTTTTATCTGCTTGGACAATTGTGTTAGACGCTAATGAAATGGTACTGACCGGCAGTTCTAATGCTCAACACTAGGTGGCGGTAGTTCCCAGGCCACGCTGTCGGTCCCCCGCTGGCCTAAACTTTGTTGTTTTGACCCTGACTTCTCTCTGCACTCCAGTTTCTCAGCCTCTGAAATTAAAATAGTTTGTGCTTCTTGCAGCTCTAAGTAGTTGGCCAGTTTCTTGCAGCCAGGTGGGGAGGACAGGCAGGGGAGGGCCAGCAGGTGAGGCCCAGGTCAGGCGACCAGGTACTGTCCTGCAGGAGCAGGGGGAGGAGGAAGCAGGCTGCCGCTGAGGCTGTCCTGTGTGGTTGCGGCCAGGGCTCCTGGCCTGGGCCGTGGGGCAGAGCACTCAGGATGCCCCTGTGTTCCAGGACCCGTGCTCTTCTGGGTGATCATGGTGCTGGCGGTGGTGCTAGGCTCCGGCTCCTTCGTCCTGTGCTACCGGAGGGCCTGCAGGGCGCGAATTCGCCAGAGTGAGTGGCTGTGTCCTCGGGCCCTGGGGGTGAAGGTGGCTGCTCTGTGCCCCGGGTCGGTACCCCCTTGCCCGCTCTCTGGGTAGCACCCAGCCCTCCTGGTGTCATTGCAGAGCTGCACCTGTGCTACCCGACCCAGACCATCCGGCCCGGGCTGGAGCCTGCCGGTAAGTGCTGGGTGTCCCCAGGGCTGCGGGCGGGA
Organism: Cavia porcellus; assembly: GCF_034190915.1. Taxonomy (NCBI): domain Eukaryota; kingdom Metazoa; phylum Chordata; class Mammalia; order Rodentia; family Caviidae; genus Cavia; species Cavia porcellus. The sequence continues at coordinate 7,323,613 of NW_026947508.1, forward strand.
CACATGCCTGGCTGCTCTGGAGCCCAGCGCCTGGGGGTCCACGCTGGCGCCCCCTCTGGCCTCCCAAAGGCCCTCTGTAAGAGCGTAGGGCAGGGGCCCTGTGTGGCAGGGAGCTGCACGGAAGGTCCCACCTCTACCTGTCCTGGCCTTTGCTCTGGCACCATGGTCCCCAGGGGCATCCTGAGAGCCTCCCCTCCACGCCTCACCCCTGCCACCACACCTATTTGTCTCTCCCTTTCTCCCGCCCTCCTTTCCTCCCTTCCCTTCCGTTTCCCCTGTCGGGCAGAGCAGCTGAGGGGTTTAGGAGAGCAGGGTGAGCCGACAGGCCGGGATCCCGGCTGTGCCCCTCAGGAGCCACTGCCTCTGGGTCATGGTTCCTCCCTGGAAGGAGGTCACCCGGGGATGAAACCCCACGTGGCCTGCAGCGCTCGGGTGTAGAGCACCAGCCCGGAGTCGCCCTCGGGATGTGAGCTGTTGTTCATTGTTGGACCACAGGAGCCCTCCGGGCCTTGTCGCTGACCCCTGCCCAGCTTCCAGGCTGCCTCATGCCCAGTGCTGCCACCCACCCAGGTACCCAGGCAGGGGGGAGTCTCTGGCTTTCACCCAGCTGAGGAGAAAGCTTCCCCATCCAGGCAGGGCAGGGTCTGCCTCAGCGTTGCTTGGGCACCTACTGTGTGCTCTGCCCGGGAGGTGGACAGCCTGAGCCATGCCTTCCGGTGTACAGGAAGCCGCCTTGGGGTCTGCCAACCCCGCCGGGGCAGGCTCTTCACTAGAAGGGAGGAGACAAGGCTCAGCGGGTGGACAGCAGCCAGGCCCCACGGCTGGCCGGAAGCTTCGCCGCCAGCCCAGGCACTGTCCTCAGGGAGGCTGGCCCAGCTGCACCCCCTTGGCCCTCGCCGCCCCAGCTCCTTGTCCCCATCAGAGCCCTCCCTCCCCTCGAGCCCGGGAGAGCCTGGCAGGGGCCGACTGTTGACTTAGGCTCGAAACCCCAGTCTGCTGAGGGGTGTTTTGAGGTTGACGAATTTCACAAGCCAGCCCTGTGTTCCCTGGGTGAGGAGGGGCCGTGTTTTGATGGTTTCAAGCCTGTTTCCATGAGCTGGCAGGCCCCGTGCCTCACTGAAACCGACATTTGCTTTCTTGACATTTTTCTAGTATTATACTTTCCATTGCCGTCAGTTTATTTTATTTTTTTTTTTTCTTTTCACCTTCGTGAGAACAGTTTTGTTACCAAAAGACAAAAAGGCATAAAAACACCTTCCTTTAAGCACTCAGAGCGTCAAAGTGCAGAACCCATCCTTTCCGGGATGGACACTCTGTCCAGGTCATTTCCAGCTCTCAGCTTCCAGGGATGCCCCGGGGCTCGGGCCACAGGGCTGAGCCCAGAGGAGAGTCAGGCAGGGGAGCAAACGTGCTGGGCCGAGTGTCCCGAGCTTTCAGACTGGCAGCTTGGAAGGATGGGCACAGCCAGGACTCCTGTGAGGACTGGTCCCCCTGCACGGGGCGTGTGAGTCAGGGGTCTGGGATCTGCGTGGGTAGGTGCGGTCACATGCTCAGCGTCATCTGCAGCTGTGACTTTGCCTCCCGTGTCCTTGGCGGCCACCCTTTGCGAAGCACACACTTGATCTTACTGTATTCTTGCAGAGGCCAAGAGCCACTTACACTTCCAGCCGCGCTCACAGCCCAGCAGCCTCAGTCAGGGAGGATGCAGAGGCTGTCGGAGGCCCCTTTTTGCTCTTAGCAAACAAGAATTTGCTATAATTATCACTGAAATGTTTGCAAAAAGGTTTCTCACTCTCAGTGGTGTTGACGCATGGGAAAGGATCGTCCTTGGCCGCGAGGGCCTTGCGGGGCACTGTGGCATGGCCAGCAGCTGGACATGAGCAGCTGGACCCCAGCAGGACCTCTGCCCAGCTGTGATGATGGAGGGCATCTCAGGCACTGACCCAGGCGCCGGTGGGGAGAGAGCTAGTCCTGGCTGAGGAGCACTGGTCTGAAACTCTTGCAGGTTAACGTGCGCTTGAGTCATTGCCTCAACTGATACTTGAGGGAGATGGCCCTTGAGAAATTCTCAAGTGATTTCAGACTCACAGAAAGTCACAGGCACAGCAAAAGAGCTGGCTTTCTCCTGCACCATTCTGAGAGGAGCCTTCAGATCGGGTACCTTATTACACCCGAATACCTGGGTGTGTGTCTCACACCATCAAGGGCGTGTTTTTTTTTTTTTTTTTTTTTTTTAATCGGTACCAGGGATCGAACTCACGACCACCTGCTTGCAAGGCAGGTGCTTATGCTGCTGAGCTAAATCCCCAGCCCTTAGTGTTTTTACTGTGCCATTTTCCAAGCATCAGAATCAAGGCACTTGTGGTGACTCACTGCCACCAAGCAGTTCCCAGGCCCGGGCGGGGTCCTCATTTATCCCCCAGGAGAACTCAAGCCAGGGGCGAAGGCTGCCCTGGTCACCTGGTCCTTCCCATCTGGGTCCATTCCCATCCTGCCCTTCTTTCTCGCCTGGGATACTGGGGAGCAGCCTGGTGACTTGGTGGGTGGCAGGGTGAGTCTGTGGCTGGAAGACCCCAGAAATGGTGTGGGGCTTCTGGGGGCATCTTGCCAGGCTTCTGGGACCCCTTTCCTGGTGCGTGGGCCAGGCTCCTCTGTGACCTCCCTTCTTCCCCCGGGTGACCACTGGCTTTGGAGGGAGCCTGTGGCCTGTGGCCATGCAGCTGCCTGCTGTGTGTTAGCCTTCGTTTCCTGCACTTGCGAAATTCCATCCGTGCGGACCCGGGGTGCCTGTCTCATTCATGCGTTGGGATCCAGAGAATCTGTTACCGTCACTGGTGCAGATGACTTGGTCCTTGGTCACAGGATTCTCCTGTCTGCGTGACGTCACCCACCCTTGGTTCCTTGGCATCTCTTCGTTCCCAGATGCTCCTGGCCTGTCCAGTCCTCTTTTTCGAGAGTCACAGCCAGAGGGTGGGACTGAAAGGGGCTGAGGACGGGTTGGGAGGGATCGAGGGCTCTGCATCTTGTGCGGTCAGAACTTGGACCGGGACAAAGCTTGGCTGCACAGCGCCTGCCTGGCAAGCTCAAGGTCGTGAGTTCGATTCTTGGTACAAAAAAGAATGTGCTCGTCTTTGGAGGAGCCCCTGGGACACCATGTGCTCGTTCCAGAGTCACCACCACCGCACAGTATGTCCTGGGGACCAAATGAGTTTCCGAGAAGATGACAGTTATTTTAAAAAGCCAGGGAATCAATAAAAGAAGACGCAAGCTGAAGTGGTGATTTGAAGGGAAAAGCACTTACGAAATCTGACCTCTGCCCTCGATGAGCTTTGCTTTGGTCTTTATCAGAGCCCCGGAGGCTGTGACAGGGCCGCAGGCAGGGACAGGAACCTTCTGAATTCTGCCTCTTTTAAATCTTTTATGCTGTTTTATGCTTGGTTCCAAGTGCTGGTATCCAGTGCTGGTTTTCTTTTCAGTGTAACAAGGAGCAGAGTTGTGGTGACATCCCGGCTCCTGGCACCCACCCCATGCTAGTAGCAGCCCGAGTCTCTTTCCTTGGTGATATTTTAACGTGAAAAAATACTGCTAAAAAAAGACTTCAGTTTACAGTGTGTGAGAAGGTGGTGCGGAGGGTTCCTCCCATTTCCTCTTTGGTTTTCTTTCTGTTGATACCGGGAATCTAACTCACGACCTTGCACTTGCCAGGCAAGCTCTTGCATCCCTGAGCTGCATCCCCAGCCCCAGGCTCCCTCTTTTCTTTAATGTCTCCAACAGCCCGGCATGTTTGTCACGAATACACAGTACGAACAGGTTGCTTCATTCAGGTTTCTTTGGTGTCCTCAGCACCAGGATTGCTCTGTCCTGTTGGTCGCTGTGTCCCCGGACGCTCCTGGCCTGTGGCAGTTCCCCAGACTCCCCTCAGCCTCGGGGCCTGGATGGTTTTTCAGAGAGCTGGCCGGGTACTGTGCAGGATACCTTCCTGTGGAGATTCGTCTGATCCTTTTCCCATAGTTACACTGGACTCGGGGCCTGGGGAGGGCAGACCTGAGCACCGTGCCATCGTGTCACCTCCATCAGCATGTCTTAGCTCACAACACCTTCATGCTTTTATTTTTGTAGTACTTGGGGCCTCATGCATGCTAAGAAAGTGCTTATTTCCAGCCCGATTTAGAATTAATTTACCTAGCCGGGTGTGGTGGTGACACCTGTAATCCCAGCATTTGGGAGGCTGAGGCAGGAGGATCGCTGCAAGTTTGAGGCCAGCCTGGGCTTCAAAGTGAGTAAGTGAGTTCAAAGCCAGCCAAAAATGCATAGTGAAACACCTGTCTCAAAAAAAGCCAAAACCCAGAAGCACAAACAAAATAAAATAGAATTAATTTATCAGAGTTAGGAGTGAATAGTAATTGAGTGTTGAACAAATTCTACCTTCTTTTCATCGGCCTTGGGATTGGAACCCAGGGTCTGGCACGTGCGAGGTGAGCACTCTGCCATGGGGCTGCCCACAGCCCCGCCTTTGCTTTCAAAAGGACCTGGCTCTGTCCTCTGTGGCTGGCATGAGTTGGCCCATTTTCCAGACAAGAGGACCGAGGCTCAGAGAGGCAGGTAGTACTATGCCAGGTCCCCCCACTGCTTGTCAGTTGCTTTGGCTCCTTTTCAGGTTTCCCGTTCTTACAAACTCACTGCGTATGCAGCTTTCTGTCCTCCACCAGCAACTTCCTGAGAGTATAGTCCCCAGAGGGTCTGCAGGTCAAGGGGAGCACGGAGGTTTGCACCCAGAGCAGGCTCTTACCATAAGACGGAGCTGGTTTCCAGGCCATGAGCAGCCCCGCAGCTCGGTTTACCCACTTCCTCCCTGAGCCGTGCAGAGTTTGTCATTTTTATTTATTTTGCTGTGTGACTCTGTCACACACTTCTCCCCCTTGGCTGGTAGAGGGTTGGCACCCGAACAGCAGGCTGTTGGCAGAACTCGGGGTACCCTCGCAGGACAGAAATGGGGCTCGGCTGACATGATTTTAAAAATGTGCCCCTGGCCAGAGAGTGTCTCTCTGAGTGGTGGCTGGGGCCGTGGTTAGTGGTGGCCTGTAGGTAATAAGCCACAGCTACCAACAGTGACCGCTGTGCTGGCTGCCAGCACACCTGTGGCAGGCCTGGCGCATTTGTGACACTGAGCCCCAGCCATGTCTCATCTTTAGACTGTCCTGTGGTGCCTTTCCCACCACCAGACTCCCCATTGCTGGTGACACGAACAAGACATCACTGCGGGCACTTCCCCATGCCTGTAATCCCCGAACTCTGGGAGGCTGAGGCAGGAGGATCACGAGATCCAGCCCAGCCTCAGAAATTTAGTGACTTGGCAAGACTGTCTCAAAAACTAAAGAGTTTACAAAGGGGCTGTAGCTCAGTGTGAGGCCCTTGTGTTCCATCTTCAGTATCTCACACACACACACACACACACACACACACCCCAGTGCTCCCCAAACCCAGCAAGGGTCCACACAACTGTTCACACTGCGTCCATCTGCACTTTGGTCTCTGTGGTTCTGATCTTCAGTGAACCTGTTAGCTGGACTCAGGGCTCCCAGTTCCTGGGGGTGCTCAAGGCAGAAGCTTTACGGGTGGCTCTGTGGCCACACTGGCCTCTTCCTGGCGGGTTGGCCAGGAAGGCTCCGTCTCCATCCAGGCGCCTCTGCCCCGGGGGTGGTAGGGACCACATGACCCAGAGGATGGGCCTTGGCCACCTTGCCCAGGGAGAGGGTCCATGCCTGGGGGCCACCCCTTCCTCCTTTCCATGGCAGCAAGCAGGTGTTAGATGTCACCATAGGCTCCGCCACACCCTGGCCCCTGCGTGACATGGGGCTTCCTGGAGTGGAGGGCAGGGGCCTGAGAAAAGCAGGTACAGGTCATGCCACAGAGGCTGCATGCAAGGAAGGGATGTGACCAGAGGACCACTGTCCTGTCAGTCACCTGCCTAGAGGTCCTGCAGTAGGTTTTATGGGGCTTCCAATCCTGAGAGGTTCCCTGGGGCGGCGGCAGCAGCCACCAACTTGCTTCAGCCCATAGAGGCTGCCTGGACTCCAGTCCAGGGTTTTCAGCACGAGCTGGGGGGTTGAAGAGGGGGTCCCTCACACGCAGATGGCTGAGTAGCCCTACAGCTGGAGAAGTGAGCTTTGGGGATGACCACTGACCTCCCACCTTGCTCACTGCGCTCCAGACTGAGGACCCCCTGGCTGGAGTTCAGTGCTGCACCACCATCTGTGACCCTGGGGTGCTATTTGCTGATGGGTGGGCGGGGCAGGGACGGGCTGCCACGCCCTCCTTGAGAAGGTTTCTTTTTTTTTTTTTTTTTTGGTACTAGGGATCGAACTCATAGCCTTGTGCTTGCCAGGAGGGCACTTACACCACTGAGCTAAATCCCCAACCTTTCTGTTCTTTGGCTTTTTGCAGATTCCAGAGCTAGAAGGAACCTGATGGTAAGTGTCTCTCCCTCACCCCATCCCTGCTTCGTTCCCCCCAACCTCACTCCTCAGGCTGCTGGGAAAGGGGGAAGTGGCTGGGGACCCCTCCCTCTGTGCCCAGGGATCAGCCTTGGAGATCTCTGGGCACCAGGCCCAGCCTGGGACCTCAGCAGACCTTGGCCCCCCACCCCACCTCACCCTCCAGTCTGGCCTGGACGCAGGGGTTTTCCAGAAGGGCTTGCAGCAGTAATTTGGTTTTGACCACACTGGGCACCAGGTCTCTCAAGGAGGAGGTGATGTAGTGTATTTCCCTTCCCTCCTTCCCTGCGGGAGTCTTGTCCCTGAACCTGGGTGACAAATCAATTTATTTTCTTTAGTAGTGCAAATTTTTTAATAGATCGACTCCCAGGAATTGCACATTTACCATACGTGCTGGGCACTGTGTGCTTTCTGGAAGCGGTCCCTGGGCTCTGGTCCACGCTCAGAGATACTCTTATCTTGTCATCCAAAGGAAGAGCCAGCAGCTGGGACAAGTCAGGGATTCTGCAGCCAGAGGCTCCGCTGGGATGGAGCCTGGCTGTGTGGAGCCCCAGGACTGGCGCTGGACCCTGTGCCCCTCAGCTGGGAGGTTGCTTACAAAGTGCTTGCCAGATGTCCAGCATGGGGCTGGGGGCTTTTCAGACACCAGGCTGGCATTGAACTCACAGGGATCCTCCTGTCTGAGCCTCCTAAGTGCCAGAATTTTAGGCAGGCACCCCCCTGGCTCCTTTTGAAGATTGAAAGTGAATATTACTCATCACCATCTGAGACCACCTTTCCTTTGCATCTGCCTGTAAGAGTAAAAACACAGAGCTGGGCTTGGTGGCTCATGCCTGTAATCCCAGCACTCGGGAGGCTGAGGCAGGAGGATCGTTGTGAGTTCGAGACCAGCCTGGGCTACAAAGTGAGCTCAAGGCCAGCCTGAACTGCATAGCGAGACCCCGTCTCAAAAAAAAAAAAAAAAAAAAAAAAAGTAAAAATGCAAACCAATACTCTCAAGACAGCACTATTTTTGGAACTGATCAGGGTCCCCTAAGGTAAAAGGTTTCGGTTACAGGGGGTCAGGGCTGGAATCCTGGGGCCAGTAATCTCCAGAAGGCAGGGGTCCGGAGGAGATGCCAGCATTCAGGTCACACCAGGCACTTACTGTGTGACCCTGGGTGAGCTACTCTGCTTCTCTGTGCCTCATTGTTCTGGTCTAGAAAAGGGGCAGGTGCTAGTGTCACAGCTCAGGGCTTGTGGGGTTGGACTTGTCCATGTCTCAGAGCTGGCCAGACACACGAAAAGCCACCCGAGTGGCTGCCTACAACTTCATTATTTTGCACAAATTAAAAGCAACCAATTTCCTCAGAGAGGCTGCCCACAGGTGCCTTGCACTCTCGAGGCTGAGAGACCCCAGGGTGGCTTGGAGCAGCGCTAAAGCAGAGGGGAAGCTCCCCCAGGTCAGAGGCAGGGAGTGGGGTGACCTGCCTCATCTCTCTCCTTTCTCAGTGGCCCAGGAGTGATGTGCCGGGGACAGAGCCAGGGACAGAAGCACTGAGTGTGGCGGGCCCCCAGGTTGTGGAGACCTGTGCCAACGTGGGGGCGGCCAGCCCTGAGAACCTGCTGCTGCTGGATGCCAGCCCTGCCGGGGACGAGGTGTCCCCCAGGGATCCCCCCGAGCCCCGGGTGTCCACGGAGCACACCAATAACCGCATCGGTGAGTCGGCCTGTTCATGGGGCTGTGGGGTGGCCGGTGGGGCCCTGCAGGGCAGACATGTGGATGCCCTAGCCCCCGAGGCTAGCATGGTCCTGCCTGGGTGTAGGCTCTGCTGGGCTGAGCAGCAGGAGTGTGCTTCGGCTTCGGCAGCCGTGGGGAGACTCGTGGCATCGGAAGCCAGGGTGCAATCCACAGCACCGTGTGCTAGGATTAAAGAGCAGGCGAAGCCCCTCCCTGACTCCACCAGAGGGGACAGGAGGAAACACAGCGGGAACCTCAGGATGCAGCCTAAGATTCCCAGCCTGGCCCCCGCAGCCATCCGGTTCCCGCACCCTCCTGACTCCGCCGTCTACTTTCCCGACATCCTCTGCTCGCAGCCTCTGTGTGGGAGCTGCCCCCCACCAGCCAGGAAGCCTGCCCTGCCCTCTCCATACCAGTGCTCCTGGGCTCTGGATCCTGACCCTGGCTTCCCCTGCAGGGCTGGCCACTGTGTCCACATCCTCGCCCAGCGCTGTGCTGGTGGAGGGGGGCGGCCCTCAGTGGGTGTGCAGAGGGGTTTGTAGTGGTTCCACACATGCCTGCTGCAGGCGCTGGGGGTGGAACTGTGGGGTGCCTTTCATCTTGAACAAACTTGCAGTTGTAGCTTTCAGTAAATTGTGTTAAAAAAGAACACCTTTGGGGAAATACTGCCAAGGGCTTCTCCTTCAGATTTCCTAAGAAGTCCTGACTGGAGGTTGTGAGTCCAAGCTGAACACAGTGCCTGCAAGTCGGGTGGAGGTGGGGCTGGGGTTGAGGAGTTGGGGAGCAGAGGTGGCACTCATGGGGCAGCCTTGCCTAGCCCCCTGCCAGCCTCTCGGGCACAGGGTGCACAGGGCAGGTCTTGGAGGTCCTCTTGGAGAGGACCCCTTGTCTTCCTGGTGCCCCGAGGCGCACCTCATCCACTTCCTAGGCAGGACACAGTGAGGGCTGGATTTTCATCCTTGACTCCAGGCACCGAGTAGGAACCCCTAGCAACCCTGGAGGACCCTGTGGCTGCAGGCAGGGTTTAGCAGAGCCAGAGGCCTTCCTGGCTTCGGCCTGAACCCACCCCTCTCCCATGCCCTGCTGTCCTGCTCCTGTTTCTCATCTCTTGTCCCTTCTGTCCTCCTCTGGCCGGCATGCACTGTCCCTGGTCTCTGACCCAGCCCCTCTGGCCAGGATGCAGGCTTGGTTGGAGGCCTGGGTCTCTGAGTTTTTGAGCTGGTTCCTTTGCTTTGTCCGGCCCTGGTTCCCTCTGTCATTTCTAATATTTGTCTTTCCTGGGAGGATCAGAAACCAAAATAACAAAGCTGACATTGTGCAATGAGGTTGGGGATGCCAGGGCCCCTGGGAATCTTTTTGGGGTTCCTGAATCTGAGGGGTGTAACCAGTTACCCCAGAGAGGCAGGGGTCCCTGCCCCTGTTTGCCCTGCTTTCAAGTTCCCTCTTGAATTTCCGCATGTGGCCTCTGGGGCCCAAGGCAGGACAGCTGGAGCTGGAGCCCAGCCCGAGTCTGAGAGTCTGAGGCCGCCAGCGCTGGGCGTGGCGGGCAGAGCGGCTGCCAGGGCCCAGCCTGGGCTCCCCTGCGGCTTCTCCACAGCCTGCCTCCCCCCAGCCTCCACATCTGCAGGCTGTGATGGAGCCCCCGTGTCAGCACTGCCTCAGCCATCCCGGTCACACTGCCCAGGCCCTGCCTGCTGCCTGTACGAAGTGGCCCACTGGGCAGGCCGGCCTGCACTGAGGGGCTCCTGGGATGCTGGGCTTTTACTGCCAGGCAAACAGGGACAGGCCGGTCACCCAGTGCCTACTTCAGGCAGGCGGATGAAAGCAGAAGGGACAGCCATGGGGGGTTGGGGGGTTTCCTTTGGGATTTCACTTGATGACTCTGAAGAGGTCCTTGGACCTTGCCGGGCTTGCGGTTCCTGTCGGTGCAGTAGGACAACATTGGCCGTGCCTCGGAGTTGGTGTACGACGAGGGCCTAGTAGATACTCAGCTCTGCTGCCTCCCCTAGGGCCACTGCCACCTGTGCCGCTGGCCTCCTCCACTCTCCCAACTGTCCTCAGAATGCCACCTTAAGGGGCAGGTGCCCAGCTCTGTGCATCAGAGAGGCTGTGCCACCGGCCGGGAGTCACACAGCAGGAGCTGTGGGAGAGGGACTGGGTTCCTCTGCCGGCTCCTTACTCCTTCCTGGGGCTCTGAAATCCTCACCTCACCCAACCCTTTGCCTTGCAGAGAAAATCTACATCATGAAAGCCGACACAGTGATCGTGGGGAGCGTCAAGACGGAGCTGCCTGAGGGCCGGGGCCCTGCGGTGCCTGAGCTGGAGACAGACCTGGAGGTGGACCAAGCGTCCCACTACCCCGAGCAGGAGACAGAGCCGCCCCTGGATAGCTGCGGAGACGTCATGTTCTCGGTGGAGGAAGAGGGGAAGGAGGACCCCTGGCTTTCTGCGAAGTGAGGAGGCTCGGAGGAGGACTGGGGCGGGAGATGTGGTGGGGCCCTAGGGGGCCAGGGTGGCCCTGGTGAGGACGAGCTGGCGGAGAGAGGCCCCCATGGCTTGGACTGAGGTCCTGGCATCCCACAGGGGACTGGGGATGGGCACCCTGCCTCTGCGGCTGCCCAGAGCACTGGCCCCAGACCTGGCCTCCCACGCTCACTGCCGGGGCCAACGCCCACTGAAAGAGGGGGTGCAAGGCTGGTCCCAAGCACCCTTGTGCCCTCTCTCTCGCTGGGCCTTGGCAGTGATGCCCAGTGGGCCTTGCTGGCACGCGGCCAGCCCCCAGTTACAGTAAACCTGGTTCCCAGTGGGCCGCGAGCCAGCACTTGTGGTTTGCTCCTGAGTCAGAAGGGAAGTTGAGGGACGGGGTGGCGGCAGCAGCAGCAGCAGCACTGGTACCATCTGGGCCATCCTTGTCACGGGGCTCTCGGTGCTGGGCAAGAACCCGGCCTGGCCCCCTGACAGCGTGGGCTCAGTGGGACCTAGCTGCCCCTGTTCCCCATCCCAGGAGGGCCCAGGACCAGGCACTGGTCTCAGGACATCTCAGCAGTCCCCATCACAGCAGTATTTCGAGACCAGGTGCCTGTGGGCCTTAAGTGGCTACGGGCCAGGCCGCAGCTAGAGACTCAGCCTCTGCCGCAGACCCCGTCCACCCAGCTGCTGCAGAGAATGGCCGGCCCCCTTTGCCCAGCGACCTCCTTCCAGCGAGGAGCTGGGACTGCAGCCCTTCCTGGAGCCCTCGACTGCTCAGTCCTGGGAATGCGGGAACATCTGTCTTAGATGTTCCATGCTTGTGAAGCCATTTGCTCCAGCCCTGCCCTCTGACCCGCACCACCGCATCCCTCCCGGGTGGCCGCAGGAAAGACCCTGGTCTCACACGGACCCGGCCTCGTTGCACCAGAAGAAAAGAGCATTCAGTGGTTTCAGCTGGATTTGGGGTACCCTGGGGTACACCCAGAGGAGCACAGCCCCTGGGCCTCACAGCCTACAGCCTGCACCCTGGGCCTCTTTAACAAACAAGGGGTGATGACACAGCGGAGGGTCAGCTGCAGTGGGGACTCCTGGACTTACCCGTGCCCGGAGGCTGTGTTTACTCACCAGCGATTGCTCCCTGGAGGAAGTTGGGGCTGCCTGGGAGTCAGAAATGCAGTTTCTGAAACCACTCCGATGTTTTGGGGAAAGTTGGAACAACTCGGCCACAGAGAGAGGCGACCGCACACTGGACCTGGATCCTGGCCAGGAGGGCTTGGAGTGTTTGCCACCATCTCGTGCCAGGATGGAGCGGGTGTGCCTGCCCCAGGGCTGTACCCAGAAGGAATGCGTGGGTGCCACAGGGCCCTCGGACAACCTTGGCCAAACAGTGCAACGCCTCCAAAGTGCGCTTTGTGATTTTTAACCCTCTAAAATCCATAAGATTCTTTAGAAATGGTGATTCAGCCGGGGATGTAGCTCAGCACCGCAGCACCTGGGTACCAAGTGTGAGATTCCGGCACTGAAAAGAAAACCTCCTAAGTCCAAGCAGTGGTCATGGAGATGGCATTTGAAATGCCTTGGGCAGGAAGGTCAGAGGAGTCTCTCCCCAGGGCTGGGGCTCCTTCTGCACCCCAGCACCCCATGGCCCCCTCTCATCCCCAGAGAGCTCTCCCTTATCTGGCCTGGCTGCTTCTCAATCCATGGAACCCCAATCCCTGGCCTGCCCTTTGTGGAATGTTATCACTTGTCACAGGCTGCCTTTGGGTGCTTGAAAAAGGGGTCAGAGCCTCTTGGGGGTCCTCTGGCCCTGGGTCAGCTGAGCAGCTGGTGACTTTGGAAAGGAGCTCCCAACAGAAAACAGGTGTCAAGCCCAGAGCAGCAGCGGGAGAACCGTGTGAGCCATGGGCTTCTGGGACTGAGCCCTGCTCCCCTGGGCACAGCTTGGGAAGCCAGCCTAGTGGCCCTCTGACTGCGGTTCCCAGGTGGGGTGGAGACCAAGGGCCATGTGTAGAGGCTCGCCCTGCCCCCCAGCCCAGCCCGGGGGCCAGGCCCAGTGCTGTGTGTGTTGGGTCCTCCTTGACTCTGGCTGTTCCAGTGTCCCCAAGGTAGATGCACAGGGCCCCTGCTCCACTCGGTAGCAATTCCTAGGCTGCAGAGACCCCACCCCCATCTCCCTGGACGGAAGAACCGTGGTAAGTGACCTGTGGAAGCTCCTGCCTTCAAGGCAGAAGCATTGTTTCCGGTCATGACCTGTTTCCTGGCTCCCAGGAGCTCTGAGGTCCGGCACCAGCCCGGCCACAGAGCCAGAGAACTGGTACCCACTTCCAGGCGGAGGTCCTGAGGGTTGAGTCCTGGCCAGTGGTCCCCAGTGGTCACAGTGGGCACTGCTGTGTAGGAGGATTGGAGTTCTGTCTTCTGTCCCGAAGAGGGGGTGGCACGCTTGGTGACTGCAGCTTTGAACCCCAGCTCTGCTGTTGACCAGCCAGCTGGCTAGGGTTTGTTCCCTGACCTCTCTAAGGCTCGGAAGCTTGGTTCATTTTCCATGACTGCAACAACACCTGAGCCTGGGGGATTGTTTTTCCTCCCCCCGGCTCTCCTCCTCCTTCTCTACCTCCTCTTCTTCCTCTTCCTCCTTTTGTTTCATTTTTTGAGACAGGGTCTCACTATGCCTTCCAGGCTGGCCTTGAGCTTGTGGCGATCCTCCTGCCTCAGGCTCCCAAGTGCTGGGTTACAGGTGTGCGCCATCCCAGGAGCCATCCCTTCCTACAGGGCCCCATCCTGCTTACAAGGGTCCAACTGCTGGGGACACTAGAGCTGGGGAATGTGTCCTCCAGGACTCTGAGCTCCCCCAGTCATATACTCAACTAGCAAGGTCTGGAAAGTCAGGGGAGTAGCCTGTGCAAAGGCCCTGGGGTTCTCAGGCTGCTGGCAATGCCATTTGGGTGGAGCACTGGGAAAGGCAGCTTGGTGAAGGAGGAGGCAGAACAGCAGGCGGTTGCAGGGGCAGCTGATCTGTCTGTCTGTCTATCTGGGTCTGTCTGTCGCTATGGTGGGGCTGGGTAGCCGGAGCCACTGTAAGGTGTCAGATCTCACAGAGCTCTGCTAGCTGTTTTTCCCTTACCCCAACACACACACACACAGACACACACCCCAGTGCATATCCTGGTGGTGTCCCAGCCCTGAGCAAGAAAGGCCAAGCCCCGGGGCACCTATTTCACCAGGAAGCTGGGGTCACAGCTGTTGCTGGCAGCCAGGAAACACTTGAATGTGCTTCCCAGAAGGAGCAGGGAGCTAAGACAATGTTCCCGGTCTCGCTGGACGCTGGAGGGCCAAACAGCTGGGAGTCGCCCCTGGGGGTTCTGCTTTCTTATTGTGAGTCTTTCAGGGAAAGTGAAAGCCGAGAAGCTCCTGGCTGCCCGGTCGTCCCCCCCAAACCCCCCGTTTCTTGACAAGGCCTGGATGGGCAGCAGCAGCTCTGCCCAGCTCTGCTGGGCCCAGGCGTGGCCCAAGGAGGCCCCTGGTACTCTCTGCTCCCTGACCCGTGAAATGGACAAAGAAGGAGGCTGACTTTACTCCTTGTGTTCCAGGGGGTTGGGGGCACCCACTTGAGGACAAAGGCCAGGCCCGGTGGCCGGCATGGCTGAGTCCTCTGAACCTACAGACAGGATGCAGAGTGAACCTATCAGAACTTCGTTCCCGAAGTCACTTTCCTAGAAGGGTAACCAAGAGTTAAAATGGACTTTCAAAAATTAGGATTTTTAGACAGACGTGACACAGACCTGTAATCTCAGCACTCAGAAGGCTGAGGCAGGAGGATGGCTAAAGAATTCAAGGCCAGCCTGAACTGGGTAGTGAGCTATTTCTCCAACACCCTCACGCTGAGAGCAAATGTTGCCCTGGTGGCAAAAGACATTCGATACCTCCTGCCGGTTAGTGGCTACAGCCTGGGTAAACCTACACACTGGTCCTGCCCCCTGCCATAAACTGGAGTCCTTTCGGGTGCCCTCGCTGTAGCCAAATCGTGAATAAATTCACTTTTCCACTGTTCCAAGCTCTTCATGCACCCTTGACGGCAGGCAGGCAGGCAGGCAGGCAGGCAGGCGGGCGGGTGCATCCAGACAGGCGGGGCTCAGACACAGGCCTCTGCAACTGGGCTGGTGTGACTCGGGGCTGCAGGGAGACCAGAGCCTCCGAGCGGACAGCCTGGTGGCCACAGCACCCCTCACTGTCTCGGGGACACCATGTCCTGCTCTCTGTCCAGCCACAGAGTCCACCAAGAAAGGATGAGTGAAGAAAGGCCCTCTCCCCGTCCCCGGCCGGCCTGGCCCCTCAGGCCTGCTCATCCATCTGTCCCTGGTACCCTGCTGCGTGCTGGCTGGGGGGACAGAGTGGGAGAGATGACTTACTGATTTCATTCTCCTCAAAAACATGGGGTCATTTGTGAATAAGGAGGGATCGAAGGGAATGGGGAAAAAATATCTGTAACGTGCAGGTACAAGTTTCCTGTGATGGATGTGATCGTTATGTGTATCTAAAATGAAACAATAAAAATTTAAAAAGGGGAACCCCCTCTGCCAAACCCCAAAAAAACATGATGTCAGAACTAACCAGCAGAGGTGGGTATGGTGGTACATGTCTATAGCTGTAGCTACTCGGGAGGCTGAGACAGGAGTTGGAGCCCAGCCTGTAGTGAGATCTCGTCTCAAAATAACAATCCTGATAATGAGTCGGGGCCTCGGTTGCTGGCAAATCTGTGAGAGCTGTCATCAGAGCTGAGCTACTGCAGGAACAGAGATCCTGTCGCTTGCAGTTTGAAACCTTGCGGTCACCGAGGACCCCACACTCAGAAGAGCCCTGGGCTTGATTGGTGTTCCATGGTCGCCGTCTTGAAAGTGGCTAATGGTGTTTAAACGGGGAGCTCTGGGTTCTCCGCTTTCCCTGGGGCCCACAGAATATGCAGCCTGTGTAGGGGAAGCAAGTGTGTAGTAGGAATTTACTCAAAGCAAGCACTTTCACCCACCATCTTTCCCTCGCTCCCTGAGACAGGCTCCCGCTACACTGCCCAGGCTGGACTCAAGCCTGTGTTCCTCCTGCCTCAGCCTCCTGAGTGCTGTGATCACCAGTGTCCCATCACATCTGGCTTGCGTGCTTATTCCTATTTTTTTTGTGTTAAAGGTCTGTTCATGGACCTTAACTCTTCTGTTTCTTTCTTGCTAAGTAATAAACTGTCTCAAAATATAGTGGCTTCTGTGGCCGGGGATTTAGTTCAGGGGCGTAAGTGCCTGCCTGGCAAGTGAGAGGTCGTGAGTTCGATCTCCAGTACCAAAAAAGCAAAAACAAAATGTAGTGGCTTCAAACAACTGTGGCACCACCAGATGCGGTGGTGCACACCTGTCAGCCAGCATCCTGGGACGCCAATGAGGAGGATCACAAGTTCAAGGCCAGGGGAGGCAGTTTGGTGGGACCCTGTCTCAATCGCAAAAGGGCTGGGGATACAGCTCAGTGCAAAGGGCCTGGGTCAGTTAAGATGTCCTGTGTTTTGCTCACAGTTCTGCAGTCTGCCCAGGCTTGTGGGGAAGCCTCCTCTGCTCCCACTGTACCCCTGGGTAGTGTGGCCCCTGGCCTCCTCCAGGAGCAGCCTGGGTGCCCTCATGGTGTGGGGCGGGATCCTGCCACCCACAGCCCCAAAAAGAGCCAGGGTCTTTCAGCTGGGCCTTCGTCCGTGCACTGTGCTCTACCGGCCACGCAGGTGCAGAGCCAGGCCCAGCAGCCCACGGCCCCCACCCTCTCTGACCGCATTCCCTGCACAGCTCCCCGGTTTCTCCATCCATTGATGCCCCACTGTTCCTGGGGTCAGGGTGGATTCCAGGGCCACCTGCCAGGACCTGAACCCTTGTCTCAGGTACAAGCTCTGGACTTTTTGAAGCCAACAGAAGGTGTGGTAGGCATGGGATTCAAGCCCCAGCTGTGTGTTGGACGCCCTTGCAGGGAGCAGGATCTGGCACCTCCCAGGGCAGGATGGGGCCCCCCGGGGCCGCTCGGAGCCTGGTCAGGAAGTCGCAGGGCTGTGGGCAGATTATGCAAGAGCAGGCTGGCGGCAGGGCCGTTGTTTTTCACCACGATGGCACTTTGCTCAGGAAATACCCGCGGCTCAGGCGTGCACTGCGGAGGCCCCGCACCTGCGCAGGGGCCCTCTCAGTGCTGGGCACTCATCAGGCGGAACGGGGTCCCCTGGGCCGGGTTTATTCACAGACTTTCCTCGAGAGCCACTCTGCCCTGCTGGCTCGACTCTGAGGACAGACGGCGGTCCTGTCCTGCCACCCAGGAAGCCAGATGCTAGGAGGAACTGGTTTTTATTGATGCTTCTTCAGGGGTTTTTTGGAGACAAGCTCCTTCTAGCTGGGCTCGAACCCATAATTCTCCTGCCTCAGCCTCCCCAGAGTGCCAGGATCACAGGTCTACACCTGGTTGAGGCTTCTTGTACTCACCTCTTTAAACCTCCTGGGGGCCCCGGAAGTGGTTACCATTATTTTTCCTACAACAAAGGAAAGGAAACCAATGCCCAGAGATGTTAAGTTATTTGCTCAAGGTCACACAGCCGCTAAGTGGTGTGGCCAGGATTCAAACCCAGGTCACCTGTGGAGCCCTGGTTCCAACCACTTGGCCATGACTTTGGGGCCCAGGGCAGGGTCACTGCTGAGCTAATCGATGGCCCAGTCTTCACATTTTGCCTCTTTCTGTTCCCCTGATTTTGTTTTGCTTTAGTTTTTGAGACAAGTTCAGGCTGATATTGAACTCACTATGTAGCACAGGCTGGCCTTGAACTCATGGTGATCCTCCTGCCTCAGCCTCCGGAGTGCTGGGATTACAGGCATGAATCACCAGGTGCAGTAATTTTATTACGTTCCTAGAATTGTTTCAAGGAAACTTAGCAACCAAGTTCACCTGGCTAGAATCTGAGTCCCAGGCCCTGGAGAATGTCATACAGGGTCCCCACACGTGGGAAATGCACAGGTAACGCAGTGTGCCTCCTGCTTCCACTCCGAGCCTGGCTCTGGCCTGGCCACTTCCCCAGAGGACCCTCGATGGCTCCCCAGTGCCCCCAGGTCGCAGTCAGCCAATCTGGGTCTCTAGGTGGTGCCCTGCCACTCCCACAGCTCTGATAGCCAAACCTTTTCTGTGATCCAGCTATGTCCCCTTGGTCACCAAACACGGAGGGCACATCCCCAGCCTGGAACCTGCTCTGCCCCAATCCTAGACTCTCACCATTTTCCTGCTCCTCCCCTTCCTCCTCCAGGAAGCCCCCTAGGATTTCCCAGCCTTGATCTCTGTGTC
The DNA here is from genome assembly GCF_034190915.1 of Cavia porcellus. Taxonomy (NCBI): domain Eukaryota; kingdom Metazoa; phylum Chordata; class Mammalia; order Rodentia; family Caviidae; genus Cavia; species Cavia porcellus. The sequence continues at coordinate 7,341,631 of NW_026947508.1, forward strand.
TTCCGAGCTCCCGCAGTTCTGGCTGAAAGGGGGAACTGGAGGCTAAAAGCCTCCAAAAAATAAAAAGACCCCCCCTCCCGAAAAGATGGATTCATTCATTCATTCGGACATACTTGTATGCCACTAGGGCCTGGCTTCATGCGCTCATCTGTTAAATGAATATTTATGAAGCCCAAACTGGGTGCCCTGGAACCCGCTGCCCTGCCTCGTGGAGGATGACAGTAAGGACATTTGAGGGGAAGTTTGCTGGCCCTCAGAGATGGAGTACTGGTTGAGGGGGTGGCGGCACGGGAGCGGGATGGGCGTGGCCTTCTGCCCCTCTGGCTCTGGGCTGCTGAAGAGCCGCACAGGTGCCCATGCAGCTGGGGATTGTTCCACAGGTGTCAGGGCTGGATGTGGGATGTCACAGCGGCCTCAGGAGGAACTGGAGAGGACCTGTCCCCAAGGAATGGGGGCCCAGGGGGAGGGGAAGCCAAGCTGAGCTCTTCAGAACTCCCCCAGGGAACCCTTCCAGGGCCCCCAGGACACAGGGCTCCATGCTGGGAAGCAGGACACACAGCTGCCCTGAGCCTGCAGTTAACTTAGCACCTTCCTGAGCCAGGGGTGCTGCCGGCCAGCTGTGCATCCAGCAGCCTCCCTACAAAACAGGACTTTGTATCGCCATCCAGCCACTGAGGAAGTGGGGGAGAGGCCGCGGTTTCTTCAGGGTCAAGGTCACACACAGACAGCTGACCACAGCTACCACGCAAGCCTGGGGCCCAGGTCCAAGTGATGGCTGAGAGTCCCTGGTCCAGCTGATCCGTGCCTGAGGTCTCACCTTCATCCACAGCAGCTGAAAGTTTCAGAGCGCCTTTTCTGGGGCACTGCACAGGGAACAAGGTCAGGGGGGACCCCGCACAGCAGCTGCTCTGCCTGGCATATGCCGTAAATGCTTGGCATAAAATGCTGGAAGCTGGGTGTGGTGGTGCATGCCTGTAATCCCAGTGCTCAGGAGGCTGAGGCAGGAGGCTGGAGGCCAGCCGAGGCTACATATTGTGAGTTCCAGTGTGGCATTCATCCAGGGACGAACTAGAGGTGGCAAAGTCACTTGGCCTCTGTTTCAAGAAGCCCGGGGGCCCCTTATGGAGGGTCACTTTGTCCCTTCCTCCTAGGGACAAGGACTGTCCCATGCCTGAGAAACTGCATCCAGCCTTGTGGGCTTCAAACAGACACACAAACATCTGAGTCTGACTGTGTGAGGCTTGGGAAATAGAACCACTGGGAAGATCACTGATTTCTTCCTCCTTCTGACTGGGGAAGGGAAGACTTACCGGGAAGTGAGGTCAGTGACTTGTGACATCGGCACTCTGCCCAAGCTTGTGGCCCTGGGCCTGCCACGTTCTGCAAAGGGGCGCTGGGGGCCATGGCAGGGAATCGGGTCAGAGCCCCTCCATGTCTGGCCTGGTGGGCAGCTGTCCCCACGTCCATCCCCACACACTCTGGCTAATGTGGAGGACACTGCCAGTTCATGGGGCAGCAAGGTGACAGGGCCAGTGGAGGCCCACGAGGGAGTCGTGACTCTCAGGCCTCTGAGACTGCAGATGGGGACACAGCAGGCTGGGATGGAGAGAGCTGAGTTTGACTCTCGTCCATGGCCGGGGAGCTGGACGGGCCTGTAATTCAACCCCTCCCTCCCTGAGGGCCAACCCCGGGAAGACCCTCTCTCTGCCTAGGGGCACCTCTGTCTCGTGACGGCACAGCAGAACAAGCAGCCACTGGCTGGCAAACTGCACAAGGCTGACTGTTGCCATCAGAATGAGAGGAGCCTGTATGCTTCTTTCTTCTTTGAGATGCAGTATTTTGTAGTCCGGGCTGGCTTTGAACTTGTGGCAGCCCTCCCGCCTCAGCCTCCCTAGTTCTGGGATTACAAGCATTTGGAGAGCAGAGAGAATGTACTATGCTCATGAATAGGTGGAATCCAGGTGCCCTGATACCAATCCTCCAGAAACTCACCCCTCCAGGGTCCAGGAAAATCTCGACTTAAATCATAGTTGGAGTTTGAGGAACTTCACAAATGGATTTTAAAATGTAACAGAAGGGCTGGGGATTTAGCTCAGTGGCATACGCGCCTGCCTTGCAAGCCTGTGGTCATGAGTTTGATCCCTGGTACCAGTAAAAATACAAAAAAAAAAATAGAATAATCAAAAAAACTATACATAATTGATGATGCTAAGCATTGTAAGCCAGGCATGGTGGCACATGCTTATATTGGCAGTACTCTGAAAGGCTGAGGTGGGAGGATCATAAGTTCGAGTCCATCCTGTGCAACTTAGTGAGACCCCTGTCTCAAAAAAAAAAAAAAAATATATATATATACATATATATATATATACACACACATATATGGGGATGGTATACCAGGATGTAGCTCAGTGCAAAGGCCTGGGTTCAATCCTCAGTGCTTAAAAAAATAAATAAAAAATAGATCCTAAACATTTTATAAAGCTTTCATAAGCACCATGTGGAACCAACCCAGGAATAAGAAGACCAGAGGAGAAGGGACTATGATGTGCAGTTCTAGACCCAAGGACTTACAGCAGATGGTGACATGATGGACCATTTAGCCACTGGCTCAGATCTGGAGAGAAATGAAGTCGGGTCTCTAGACCTGACGCACCATGTGCAGTCCAGATGTGTGAGAGACCTGGATGTGACAGGTAATTATAAAGCCAAAGAAATAAAATATTTTAAAAAATTGGAGCTGGGATTTAGCTCAGTGGTGTAAGCACTTGCCTGGCAAGCATGAGGTTGTGAGTTCAATCCCCAATACCCCCTCAAAAAAATAAAAAAAATTTTGGGGGACAGTGGCACACATTCTTGTAACCCCAACACTTGGGAGACTGAAACTAGAGGATTTCCATGAGTTCAAAGCCACCCTGAGTTGTATAGCAAGAGCTGGCCTCAAAAATAAACAAACCTCCAAAACCAAAAACAGGTGCACGCCTGTAACCCCAGTGCTTTGGTGGCCGACGGAGGAGGATGGCTCTGAGTTCGAGTTCAGCGCTGCTATATAAGTGAGTTCAAGGCCAGTCTGCAGTGCAGAGTGAGACCCTGCCTCAAAACAACAACGACCACAAATCCAAAAAACAAGACCACTACCACCAATAACATTAAAACCCCGATTTTTTTCCTTGTGACTTACAGGTGGGAAGGACCTTTTATTTATAAACCGAATGGTGAAACTGATGAGTTTGATTAAAATTAAGGAAAGAATACCGTCAATAAGAACACCGGGCGACAGGACGGAGGAAGTATTTGTAAAACGACAGGGGATTAGTATCTAGAATATACAAGGAATTATTGCAAAGCTACAAGAAAGCAGGAAATAATAAAAATATGACCAAAGGATGTGAACAGGCAGTTCACCGAAGGGGAAACCCGAATGAGTAACCAGCCCTGAAAAGGTGCTCAAACCCACGGATCTTCAGAGAAATGCAAATGAGCCGAGCTCCACTTCGCAACATCCACGGGGCAGGCTGGAGGGAACTTTCGGCCACGGCGAGACTGAGGGACAGTGGACGGGCGGAAGCGAAAGCAGGGTCTCTCCAGCCCTGCTGTGACTGGTGACCAGCACGGTCACCCTGCAGGGCCAGCTGGTGGTGTTTATGGAGCTGGTGTGCAAACACTCCCTGAGACCCGACGTCCCCTCCAGGGGGTCACACACACACCCGAGCACCACAGGACTGACAGGCACGGTGGATGGCGAGGGGCGGAGATTGAAGGAAAAATAAAGCCATGATGTAGCTCGGTGGTGGGGCCCAGGCTTAGTGTGCAGAGGGCTGTGGGTTCAAGCCCAGAACATTAAAAGGAGAAGAAGAAAAGGAAGAAGAAGAGGAAGAAGGAGGAGAGAAGAAAGGGAAGAGGAAAGGTCCTGGTACATTCAGATCTGATTCACTCAGCCCTCAACCTTCCGTGCCTGAGCGCCAGTAAATGAGGGTTCTAGAGAAAGGTTATGCAAAAATAGAGGTTCTGTCCAACTACACAATTGTGAAATGCCAGGCGATTACCCACAAGACAAGTGGGCCAGGGGGACCAGGGGCTGTGGGATGAGTCGCGCTCCTGTTTGTGAAGAGGTGATGAACTGCAAAGGGACCCGCAGGAGCAGGGAAACTGAGGCCAGTGCATGCACTTACAAAACAGGAAGCCAGCTATGGTGTGTCTTGGAGTCTTTTTCTAGATCTTGGCCTGACTTGCAACCTGTCTTTCTATTGACTTCTTGTTTTTTAAATGTTCTAATGTTTTTAAGTATTAATTAAAAAATATTTTTAAAAGAAATTGGGTGTGGTGGCACACAGCCGGTCATCCCAGCACTCGGGAGGCTGAGACAGGAGGATCAACAGGAGTTCAAGGCCCGCCTGAACTACATAGTGAGTTTAAGTCCAGGCCGAACTATATGGCAAGACCTTGTCTCAAAAGAACAAGGCAAAACAAAATAGGGTACTTTTGTTACTTATACACACTAATTATATTTTATATGGGGCTCAAGAGGATTCTTCTTCGTTCATAAAAGGGCTGCAGTTTGGACTCTAGAGACAGAGCAGGACCAGGTGGATCCTGGGGGTCTGGAGGGAGAGACCAGTCAGACAGGGAGGGTGGGAACTGGGAGGCTGGGGAGCAGGGGAGGAAGAGAGAGGTAAGGGCCGGAGGGAGGTAGCAGGGACACCGTGACACAGGGTCCTAGAAAGGGCGCTGCTCCTGTATTGCTGAGACAGCAATATGCCGTGTGAAGGTCCTGGGGAGGCTGAAAGGAGGCCGGAGAACTCAAAGTGCCTTGAAATATTCAGGGCTGTGAAAGGAAACCCACGACAGATCAAAGCTGTCACCACTGCGGGGACCAGGCAGAGCGCTTTAGGGTACAGGTCCCTGGAGAGGAATCTGGCGGGACCTAGTGAAAATGAAAATGTTCAACTGTGCGCCGGCCCACCCGCCTGGCGGTTCAACTTTCTAGGTTTGGAACCGTGACACACTCGCAGCTCTGGGCCTCAGGATACAGGTGTGTGACTGTGCACGGTCATGTGCAACGGACCAGCCTGCACACACCCAGGGGGCCCCAGGAAGCTCGGGGCAAGGTGGCCGGGGACCTGCAGAAAGGAGCAGCCAGCCAGCTGACAAGGTGGCACAGGCCCGTAATCCCAGCACCCTGGGAGACCGAGGCAGGAGGATCGAAAATTGGAGCTCAGCCTGGGTGATTCAGACTTAGTGAGACCCTGTCTCAAACACTTTAAAAATAATCATAACAAAATGCTGAGGATGTAGCTCAGTGTGAAGGCCTTGGGTTCAATCCCCGGTACCAAGAAAAACAAAAAACAAAAAACAAGCCAGATCTGAACTGATCAACACGGAAAGTTCTAAGAAACAGCACTCAGGGGGAAAATAGGGCGGGCAGAACAGTGTCCTGCATCCTTTCCTTGGCTCAGCTGTAGCCACATAGGTATGAATCTCAGATGCCCTCACTGTCGCCTGGGGACCTCCTCTTCCTGTGAACCCCAGATTGCCCCATACCCAAAGTCCTTTGCTGAAAACAGGGTAATATTCACATATAACCTGTGCACGTTCTCCTGATGCTTCAAATCACCATTACTTCCTTGCCTGGTACGCTGTCAGAGCAGGGCTACGCAGACAGCTGTCGGATTGCGCTGTCTGGGGAACAGGGTCTCGCTGTGAGGCCCAGGCTGGCCTTGAGCTCTGGATGGTCAGTCGGCCTCAACCTCCTGAGCGCTGGGATTATAGGCGTGCACCACCACGCCCCGCTGTGCTTTCCGGGAGAGTACCAGGACTTTTTTTTAAGGAATATTTTCAACCCTCAGTTGAATGCATCTGTTGATTCAAATCCTGGGTACAGGCTAGCTCGACTTTCTCCACCACAACCCGCTGGACTCTCTCCAGGGTGGCTTTCTTTTGCTTTTTTTCTTTTTATTTAGCCCAGACTGGCTCTGCAGAGTGTTTCTCCCTCACTTGTCACTTTTACTTTCTTGCATAAACTTGGCCATGGCTAAAAAAAAAAAAAAAAAAAAAATCAAACAAAACAAAACAGAAAAGTCCCCTAGATACAGCCGGGCATGATGGCACATGCTGGTGATCCCGGCTCTTCTGGAGCCCGGGACAGGAGAATCACAAGTTCAAGGTCAGCCCAGACAGAGCTGCAAAGTCAAACATTAAAAGAGCCAAAGATGTAGCTCTGTCTTTGAGTGTCCCTTGATTGGGTCCTTAGCACCGCAAAATAAACAATCCCAGTGGAGCCAGGCACTCTGTCTCAATGTCAAGGCAGAAAACATGTAGAGAACGAAAATCCAGAGTAATTTAGGATCAATAACTTCTTATATAGCTAAAAAAAAAAAAAAAAAAAAAAAAATCAGTGCCAAAGACAATTCCACAAGCGTCTCCCAAGCGCCTCCTCCTCTTCCTCTTCCTCCTCCTCCCCAGATACCTGATTATATCTGTGGTTTCTTCTTGATACTCGGTCAAGGCACAGAGTGTAACAGACAAGATTCTTGCCCCTGGGACAGACAGACAATGTTCATGCAAAGGAGCGAAAATGGTGAATCAATAGTGAGGGCCAGGGCCCGGAGGTGACCTTTGAGCAGGCCGGCCAGGTGAGTCACCCAGGTATGGGGAGAAGGGTGGTCTGGGCTGGCCCGGAGCTGCGAGCCTGCTTCCCTTCTTCCAGGAACAGCCCAGGGCTCAGGTGACAAGAGGTCAGAGAAGGGCTGGGGCTGGCCGGCCACTAGCACTGGTCACTTCTGGAGAGAAGGATACATGGATTCTTTAAGTCAGTCTGCTTTTTTTGTGGCGCTGAAGGTTGGACTGAACTACACCCCCCACTTTCACGCGTTGAGACGGGGTCTTGCCAAGTCACTAAACTGCTCAGTCTGGGCTAGAATTTCCTTTCTCCTGCTTCAGCCTCCCAGAGTGCTGAGATTGCAGGCGTGTAGCTCCATGCCTGGCTCATTTATTTATTTTAATTTCTAGGGAAAAAGGAAAAGCCAAAGATCGTGTAAGATTAAAGAGACCAGAATAAATTAAAGCTGCAGGCAGCAGGACGGAAAGGGAATTTTCCCATCAGGTGCAAGCCCGTGTGGGGACAGGGCCAACGGTGAAGCCCTCTGTGTAGTCCCTTGGGCCTGGACGGATGCCTCCCTTGTTCCATGGAAGGAAGGGGTTTGGGATCAAGCCCCACCCCGCTCCATCTCTAGAACATCCCCTGCTCCAGCATCAGAGCCTTTGGATACAGCCAGCAGTGGCGGCACACGCTGGTGATCCCTGCTGTTCAGGAGGCTGAGGCAGGAGAGTCGCAAGTTCAAGGTCAGCGTGGACAAAGCTTGGTCCTCGTCCAGAGAGGTAAAGGCCAGGTGCCAGCACTGTGGCTGCCCTTTCTGTGGCCGGACTCCCTGGCTCCTTGATTGTGCCTCCCTTCTTGCAGATTCGTCTCAGAATCTCCAGCCCAGGGTCCCACAGGCAAGCAGAGCTGTCATTTAGGACACAGTCAACCCTCTTCCCCTCTTGTGTTAAGACAAGATGCTGATACCCAGAGAGGGGCAGATGCTGGCCAGGGTCACACGGAAAAGAAACTAGAATGGACCTCACACTGAAGCCAGCAGGCCTCGCTTGGCTGAGGGTCTTGAAGTTTTGGGACTGATTATGGGGTTGGGTCCAGAACTGGAAGGTTTGGGGAAGCAGCTTCAAGGCTCTCGGGTTCTTTCCACACATTTCCCGGGCTCCTCTGTGACGGGGGTGGGGGCAGAATGGTACCCCAGGCCTGCGTTTCTTTGGAAGGAGATGGGCAGGAACTGCTGAGCATTTCTCAGCCCAGTGCCCCAGACCCCGCCTCGGTGTGGCCAGGTCAGCCAAGACGCGGCAGGCGGCGCCCAGGTGGGAGGGACGGCTCAGGAGACAGTTGCAGGCTGTGGCTGACACCCAGCACTGCTTCCTGTTCGTGATTTTAGGATGTGAGTCATCTAGGGGCTGGCCCAGCACATGCAAGCCCCAGAGGAAGCAGGACAATGAAAAGAAAAGGTTGCTTGTCCTGATTGGGGGCCCGGCTGGGATGGGAAGTGCAGAGGGGCCCCACTGCCCCCAAAGCAGCCCTTGCAAGTCAGGTTTCCCCTGGGCCCCCGATGCTGGCTTTGTGGCTGCTTCGGGACAAGAATACTGCAGAGCAGCCTCCCCGAGTGTGGAAGCTGCCCCTTCCAGAGCGACCACGGCTCAGCTTCCAGACCACTGGCAGCACAGCACCTGCTATGCCTACATTTCTGCACAGTTTCTCAAAAGGTGTCACTTTGTCACCTGAGGGTACATTAAAAAGCAATGTCATCAGGCCCTCAACAGATGTAGGAGGGCCCCCAGCAATCTGCAGGTCCTGCAAGTCTTCCAGATGGGTGCTGGGAAGCTATTGCTCCACAAGGTCTACCAGACTGCCTGGCATATAGTAGGTGTTCAATTAACAGCCTGGTCATTCTTGTCCATTGTAGAAAATGAAGTAGAGGCTCTCCTTGAATGCAGAACTTTGCATGTTTTTGAGAACCGGCCTCTGTCTCCACGTACTGATATGCACAGAGCTGGCTATGGTATTTCTTTATTCATCCCACTGGTGCCAAGCAATATGGCCAGCCGAGGTACTGATATGTGGTCTTTAAGGCCAGCCGACAGTTTCCTGCTTCCTCCCATCGCGTCCCCTGTAAAATGGTGGAAGGCAGCAGGATGGCAGAGCCAGACAGCTCCAGGACTGTCAGCTGGGTACCAGCCTCAAAGTAAGAGGCTGTGAGTCCCCAGGTACGAAAGTGTACATCCCAGAAACTGAAGCAACAGCCTCCTGAGTTCACTCACACGCTGTCCCCGTCGAGTTAAGCAGACTGTCCTTCTGCACGACTTTCTCCCTCACACCGCAGAGGTGCCTGCTCTGCCCCGCTAGGTCAGCTCACCTTGCTCACGTGATTCCCGCCATCCTCACTGTCACTCATCCCTGAGCCACTCCCTTCTTCACAAGGTAATGAATTCTGGGAGAGACCCTGGATCAAGGCCCTTGCCCCGTATAACTTCCCTTGGACTTAAGACACTCTGGCTGCCCTTAACTTTGAATATGCCTCAGTGTGGGTTGCATTGGAAGTGGTAGATTGGGATTAACTTGCCGGAACTCCAATAACATTTCAATGGGATCATAAATATAGACTTCCAGATTGGGAGGTGGACTGGAAAAGGAATTCCAATGTTTGGATTACAGTAGTCCATACTGCCTGCTGCGGCAGGATCAGAGTCATCGGCTTGCTTGGGTGTGAGGTGGCCGGGTGGGGAGCTCTCTGGAACTGGGAGATGCCCTGGGAAGCGAGGAGAGGCTCGGGGAGCCCCCGGGCCAAATTCACTTACTGGAGTGGAGACCAGAAGGCATCTTCCTGTCTCTTCCACCCATCTGCAAGGAGCAAGTGGAGCTTTGTGCTGCAGGGCGGAGAGGTGTGGTGGAGTCTGTCTGTGTCTGTGGGCGGGTCCGGGATTGAACTCCCGTGGGGGACTCTGGCGCATGCGCATTCTCTCATTCCTGTAGATCTTCGCTTCCTGCATGCACGTAGCCCTCGTCCAGTCATAGTCACTTGGACTTTATTGAGTTCCTCCTACCATGTGTCTCCTGTGATCAGGGAAACTGAAAGGGCCATAACCACAGTTTTCTGTCCCTAAGGGCGATGTCATCCAGCAGAATGAGGAGAGCTCAGCTGAAGGCCACAAAGGCCGCCCAATGGAACTGGAATGGCTAAGCCCTTCACTAGCCGTAAGGGTTTCCAAACTGGACCTTCCGGTGCCACGCATTGGTCACCCAGAGAGGACTTCCGATCGCTGCTGGTGCCACAGTTATGAAGGGAAAGGGGTGTGTAAGGAGCTATAATGTCACGGCGCGTGGCGTGCTGATGGAGGGCTCGCTTACGTCAAGGCAATTTCACACAGCATGGAAGTGTGGCCCTGGCCGCGGGACAAGCAATCACCAGAAAAACAAGGAGGGGAAGAGGTCCCAAGCAGAGGAACCCACACAGACAGAGGCTGGAGGTGCAGCTTGGGGGTCCCCTGGATGCCCAGAGTGTGAAGGCAGGGTGGGGTGGTGCCCATCTGCCCGAGAGGCAGCCTGGGCCAGGACATGAGGGTCTCCAGGGTCTCACTGAGGAGGCTGAACTCGATTCTGAGGGCTGTGGGGACTGTGCCTTGGGCCAAGTTGCTCAGCCTTGGGATCAAGATGGGCCTTTGGGGCTGGACAGTCCTCTTATGGGGGGCCATAGTGTGTTCGGTAGCATCCCTGGTTTCTACCCATGGGATGCCAGGAGCTCCTCACCCTGCCCCCTAGTTATGTCTCTAGACATTGCCACACAGCCCTAGGGTGGCAGTGGAAGGCAAAACTGTGGCCTGGCAGAGCATTTCCGGGCTACAGGAGTGTCCTGAGTGTCACATATCTTTGAGGGCTGGTCCTGAGCACAGCTGGAGAACAGAATGCAGGGACAGAGCCTCAGAAGAGCCCTGAGGTGTCATGATTAGCATCATGAGTGACAGGGCCAAGACCAAGGCCTAGGCTGGGTTGGGGTGAGGGAGGCCCAGGTGACCAGGCTCAGGCAGCTGTTAGAGGGACAGCCCGCCCTCACTGTTACCAAAGTTTACATGGACACCTGATGGGGGGCTGCACTGTGGTGGGGGCCAGATCAACCCCCATCCTGGGTGAAGAAAATGTGTCACTGTCTGTCCCCAGCTGAAATAAATGTGAGAGGGTGCACCCCTTTCTCTGGGGACAGATGGGAAGGACCACAGAGGACTATTCTGAAACCCTTTTCTTCCTGCCTTCCTTTCTTTCTGTCTGTCTGTCTTTCTCTCTCTCTCTTTCTTTTCTCCCTTTCATTTTAGGCCTGTGAAAAGTGGCTTCATGAGAGAAAGCCAGGATAATGCAGGGCTTAAGAGTCGGCATCAGGACCCTTCTTGCTAAAACCAGGCACAATAATGCCCGGTGTTGGTTGTTTGCTCCGTTGCTTGGCCTGGCCTGCTCTGGACATGTCTCCTCCTCCTTCTCCCCCTCCTGCCTATCTCTCACCTTCTCCTTTTCCTTCTCCTTCTCCTTCATCTTCTTCTTCTTCCTCTTCCTCTTCTCCTGTCTGGCCACCGTGGGAGTTTGACCTCTCACTTTTCCTGTGTGAACTGGCAACCCTGAACTTTTATCTCCACAGATGCAGCAGCTACTTCCAGAGCGGTCAGGGCTTTGACCCCACGCTGTCCCAGCTGTGGGTCTGCCAGGAGATTCCCTGCTCTTCGGGGCGGTACCTTTCCGCTGGGTGCTCTAGTCTTGATCCAGGCACCGGCTTCCGACAGGTCCCTTCACGGGCAGGCATCTGAGTCCTGCCTGAGAAGAGGAGGAAGTGTGGGTGTGCACGTCTTCACTGCCTGCTGAGGCTCATGTCACATTTTGGGTTTGTTTTGTTCGAGTTTGTTTTAGTTTTTTGAGACAAGGTCTTGCCATGTAGCTGAGGCTGACTTTAAACTCACTATGTAGCCCAGTCGGGCCTGGAACTCATGACAAGTCTCCTGCTTTGGCTTCCCAAGTGCTGGAATGACAGGCATGCACCACCCCGCCCTGCCCTTCTAGGAATTCTTGTGTATCTGCCCTCTGCTGATTTCCTGCTCCCCTGGGCAGGTACAAAGCAGTGCGCTTAAAGGAGTGCGTGGATAAAGGGCTGTGGGGTGGCGCTGCTGGAGCCAGACAGGGTGCCCAGGTGTGAGCTGGGATGGGGGTGCTGAGCAAAGAGCAGAAACACTGCACCCAGGAAGGAAGCCAGCCTAGGGCCATCTCTACCCACTAGGGGAGGCAGCATTGGCAGGAAGCGCCTGGAAGGCCAGTGATCCTGCAGGGCCAGAGTCCAGGCATCCTGCTGCTGTGGAGCCCTGGTCAGAGGAATTAGTGAGAGATTCTCCAAGCACGCCAGAAATTTGTACAAAGAGAAGGGGTTGGTGCCGGGGAGGCAGGGACTGTGCCCCACGGCCACAGGGTCAAGTGGCTGCCTACTCTGGCTGCCACTGTAATTTTTGTCCTTAAACCCTCCACCCTGGGCCTGACCCTGAGTTAAGTGCGAAGTCACCAGGGTCTTCGGCCCAGGTGGCCCAGCTGTAGGAGGGGGAAGCTCCCAGCAGCCTGCCCGAGAGGTTGGAGCACTAATGGTTTCCAGATGGGAATCCCCATCTGGTTTACTGGGGTGTGTGGCCTCCGAACTGGGCTTGGAATTTAGTCCCCACTGTAAGGTGTCAAGAGGGGGAGGCACTCTGACAGCCGTGTTCAGAGTGGGCCTTTGGAGGTGACCAGAATTAGATAAGGTCAGCAGGGAGGAGCCCCCATGACTGACTCGGGTGGTGCACACACGACCATGTGCGTCCCCAGGGCTCTGTCAGGAAGGAGGCTGTCACCAGATGCTCTTGACCTTGGCCAGAGCTATGAGCCAAATCAACCTCTGGTCTTTGTGATTTATCTAGTGTGTGGGACTGGCACTGGGCTCCCACATTTGGCCCCTGTCATTGCATTGCTGGCTGCAGTAGATGGGCCAGTTGGACCATTCGGCTTGGAAGTGTGGAAAGCACGCTTCCCCCCAGTGACATCCTACTCCTGGCTTTTAGTTCTCTCTTACGGACCCAGGAATTCTCCAGTCTGCTCCCTGGTGAGATGCGGGGCCAGTGGAAGTCTGTCTTCCTGTGCGCTCTATGGCTGACCTTCTGTGCAGGGTTGAAGCTTGGGTCCCGCTAGCAGCACCCTTGACACAGCTCATGTCACCAAAACCCTGGGACCCAGGTGATTTCCCAGGCTCCTCCTGACCATGAGGTGGGATTTTCCATCCCTGAAGGGCCACTTCCCAGTTTCCTGCTCCCCTCACCCAAAAGGCTCTCTGTACCTCTTTAGCTGCCTGAGTGAGGTGCCAGGGTGGGACGGGCAGCGGGGACAGAACAGCCTCTTGCTCCACGGCTCCAGCATGTCCTGCGTGCAGAGCCAGAGGACTGGCTGTGGCCACACATAGCGACCCTGACATTTGGACTGGCATTTAAAGTGGAGGGGGCGGAAGACAGCTCGAGGGACACTCAGGGGGAGGTAGGTCAGAGTCAGCTCCGCAGGGCGCCCCAGCCCCATGGATTCCTGGAGCGCTTCCTCCTGCAGTCTGTTTGCTGCCAGCTGAGGGACTCAGGAAGGAGCAGGGGCTCACTCCGAAGGGCCCCAGAAACAGTTAACATAAACAGACAAACGGAGCGTAGAAAGAACAGCGGTTTACGCGATGCTTGGACGTTAGGGCTGCGCTTCCTTCGTAAGCGCACACCTGACACACGCTCTAGTGTAGTGTATGCTTAGGGACTCTTTGGGTGCCCAGAGCGGTGTCGGTGTGGGCTTTTGGGGGAGCTGGTACCTACCCCAGGGGAGTTGGGAAGGTGGGCAGAGGCAGGGCAAGGGCAGAGGGCCAGCCCCTGGCAGTCAAGAGCCAGGTGGGAGCCTGTCCTCAGGGCCACTTTCTTGCCCTGCAGTAGGCAGGAAGACAAGGAGGTCGAGGAGTCACCCAGGGCGGGGAGAGAAGCAGGACCACCAGGGCCCCCGGGGGGCGTGTCCGAGCCTCGCCCCGCCCCTCCCGCCCCGCCCCGCCCCGCCGCCTGCCTTCCCCTCCGCCGCCGCCCGCTTTCGCTTTCAGTCGCTGGCGCGCGAGCTCAGGACGCGGAGGCTCCGGGTGCAGAGCGCGGGCCGGGCGCTCTCGGATCCGCTTCCCATGGCGCCCGCAGCGCTGTGGGCCGCGCTGGCCGTCGGGCTGCAGCTCTGGGCCGCGGGGCAAGCGGTGCCTGCCCAGGTGGGTGACTCGCCGGCTAGGTGACAGCTGCTATCCCGGCGGGTGCGCATCCCGGGGCGCGAGACTGGGGGACCGAGGGGCTCGGGGGACCCTGGAGCAGCCTCCCTGTGTCCTGTCGCCGCGCGCCCGGGACGCGGGGCCTGGCACACGTGCGCGCCCAGGGAACCCGGGTCCCCACATCCCGCCTTCCAGGTCACACGCACTCGGGTTCCTCGGGGTCGCGGGCCGGGCGTTCCGAAGCCGAGCCCGGTCCGCCCGGGACCTTCTCCTTGGTTCCTGCCACCGCGGCGACAGCCCTGGTGCCCGCGCGCGGAGTCGGCTGCACGGGTCGCTGCCCACTGCCCACGAGGGCCGTGCCTGCAGCAGACTTCCTCCTCCCTCGGGCGTCGGTTTTCCATTTTCTTAGAAACACTCGGCTGCTATTGAGAGCACAAGACGGGCTAAGCAGGGCGCTGTTTGCCGTGAGCGCCTCCCTCGCTTCTGGCCGGCTGCTTGCCAGAATCCTCCCAGTGGGTTTCCAAATGTGTTCTGTGGGCGCTGGGGACGGCAGGGCAGGGTGGCCTGGGGGCTGGTTATCAAGCGCGGAACGCGTGCTCTTCTGGGGAGCCCTGAAAATTGGAGGAGAGCAGAGATCACAAGACTGGACATTCATGTTGTCTACCGCAGTGACAAGGTTGCATATAGAAAAGGCTTGTGAGTCACCACTGTCTGCTAAACAGGGAGCCCCATTTCACAGAGAAGGAAAACCGAGGCCCAGAGAACTGGGTGTTTGTGTTAAGGTGTGGAGGTGGGTGCTTCCTTCGAGGGCATCTCCTCTCTTTCCCCTGGCTTCCAGGGAGGGCTGCAGGCCCCTCTGGACATCTTGCTGGGGAGGAGGTGGGAGGTGACATTGGTTTTTGTGATGATGTGAGGTAATTCAATAATCCAGAGCCCAGGAGTCCTGCTTTGGAGGAAGGGAGGGGTGCAGGGGGTTGTGGGGCTCACATGGACTCCCCCACCCATGGTGGTGCCAGGAGTGGGTGGTTCTTGGGGGCTGTCTGGGTGGAGGCCCAGGAGCACCCTCTGAGGGCTGAGTGTGGCTGTGGGTGGCTGTGGTCTCCAGCCTGACCATGGGTCATGCCACAGGCGCTGGCCTGATAAGGAGAGGGGCTGAGGTCTGAGCTGAGCTTGGCCATCCTGGGTGAGACCTGGATGTTTGTGAGTCCCAGTGGGCAGGAAGACCAGCAGGCACAGGGCACTGCAGGACCCAGGGCTTTCCTGGAGTTGCAGAAGGGTCCCTGCCACCTCCTTCCTGTCCTGACCAGTGTGGATTGGGCTCTCACATTCCTGCCCCTGGAGGAAGCTCTCTGCTGGGCGCCTGGCCCTGTGTTCAGTCCCACAGGTCCTGCTTGACAGAGAACCCTTTCTCAAGCCTTGGCCACCTCTGCTCCTCCTGGGGTGCCTCTGTGGCTCCCAGGGGCTCAGACCAGGGTGAGATGTCTGTTCTGCCCCTGCCCACACATGCCCCATGCCCAGTGAAACTCATGACCAGGTGGGCACTGTGCACAGCCTTTTGCCCATGCTGTGTCCTCTGCACAATCCACTTTAACTGTCATCCCAGTTAAATGCAAATGCCACCCATTCCAGGAAAAGCTGTCCCATTCTCCTGCTTAGGTTTGATCTGCTCTTCATCCTTCCCAGGGTGGCTTAGGTGCTGCCTTTTAAGCTGGTCCTGTTGTAGCCACCTCAGTGCATGGCAGGGTCCTTGCGGGCAGGCACTGTGGGTTCCTCTGTTGATCTCATGTTTGCACTACAACAGCTCCTCCTTCTTGGCCACCTACACGCGCGTGCCAGGCACTGTGCTAGGTATTTTGCCACAGAATCACACTGAAACCTCCTTTCCAGAAGCTCCGGAGAGGGAGGCGGAGCTGTTCCCATTGAGCGCAGTAGAAACAGCCCTGCAGAGGCTGTGGCATTTCCTGAGATTGCAGCAATGCGGTCCCCTGACCATCCGAATGCCGCTCGCTGGACTCCCGAACCTCTTTCCAGCAGACTCCCCTGTGCCCTGTGTCCACTACTGTCCCCACAGGTCCTTCCCACATAGCAGGCTTGGCAGTAACCCTCATGGGGAAAAAAGCCCCAAGGACACCTGCGCTGGTCAGGGGAGATGCAGACTCACTGTGCTGTCCCCACTGTGTCCCTTTGGCGGCTCGTGTGGAATGCACCATCCTTCCCTTTAATTGTTCATTAATTGATTTCTGAATGGGTCAGGGAGCTGGCTGGATGGGTGAGTGCTTGTGCCGGGAGCAGGGGGCAGCAGTGAGAGGACTGTCCTCTCTCAGGGTCTCCCCGCTACCTCCCCAAGTCTGTTTGTCTTATCAGGTTAGGGAAGAGCCTGAGGGCTCCGCGGCTGGCCTTCGGGGTGCAGTCAGGTGAGCTGGGGACTCCCCTCCCTCTGCCGTGTCTGTGACTGTTTGTCCTCTGACATCTCCAGGGGCGTCTGTGTGCTGACTGAGGTGGGTGCCCGTGGTACAGGCACCCTCATTCCCTGCCGTTCATTCCTCACCTCCCTTCTCTGCTTGGTGCCCAGCTGGGGACCAGCTCCCATCTATCCAGAGCCACACTGCCAGGATGTCGGGGCGGCATAGACCCTCAGCCCAGGGCCAAGCTAGGGGGCCCCTGTGCACCAGATGCCAACGACACCTACCTCACTTATCACAGTCAAAAGGGTCTCAGATGTTGCTAAATGTCCCCATCCTGAAAGGAGCCCGGATGAGAGCCCCTGGCTGAGCGCCACCGGCCTGGGTAGGTATTCAGAACCTGACACCATCCCACGTTAGTCATCTGACCTCCATCGTGACCCTGGGTGACAGATGACAAGTGAGAGTTTGACAAGGCAGCAGGCAGGGAAGGAAGTGGAGGGTGGGAGGGAGAGGTACCACGTACCACGGGGTGACCAGGAACTGAGTGAAGATGCAGTGGCTCCCGGTTCCCAACACTGTCTGCTAGGCAGGGGGCAGTGCTGATGACCTTGGGGCTCGACTCCAAGGCTTCTCGGTGTGCCGGGAGCCTCTGTGTCCTCATCTGTGGACAGAAGCAACCCCTGCCTCAGTGCTGATTGTCCCTAGAAGGCAAGGAGGGCGCATCTGGTAAAGGACAGGGGGATGCACCAGGCCTCAGCTTGCACACCTGTGAGATGGGTGCAGGTGGATTCTCTGAAGCTCTTCTGGTTCCTATCTGGGATGTGAGAAACTCTGTTTCCTTGTGACTCTGAGGAGGGACCCTGTGACAACTCTTCTGTGCTCCTGCTGTCCCTTCCCTCACCTCCAGGTAGCTCCCAGGACAGCATGGCTGGTGGAAGGAGCTCTGAGTGTTAGGAAAGTGCCCATCCGACCTGCTGTGTGACCTCACTCATACATAACCTCTTGGGGCTTAAGCACCCCTCTCTAGTAACCCTAACTGCACTGGTCTCAGCGCTGGCCGCAAAGATAATGAAAGTGTCAGCTTTGGATGTGTTTAACAAAGGCCCCAGATTTGGGGTGGTTGGGGGTTACAAGTTTCCCAGGAAAGAGAACCCCGAGTTCCCTGCTGCTGTCTCTGCTCCAGCCTCTGTTCTTTTTCCCTGCAGCCACTTGCTTTGGCTGAAATGGTTTCTTTGACTCAGGGGCTAGTGGCATCCACAATTTGGGGTGCAGCTGCACCACCCTGGATGTGCCCGAACTCGTTGCAACTCGGGGTGCCTGTTGGCTTGCGTGAAGCCACAGTGCAGAAGCCCAGGTGGGGCTGGGGCGTCTGTTGCCTGCCTCCCTGCCCCTGGTGGTTCATTAGCGCCTTTCACAGATCTGCAGCCAGACTCCGCTTCCCCAGCGCTGTGCATCCACTGTGGGCCCGCTGGCTGGGAAGCTCTGGTGGGAGGACACCGTCCTTGAAGGAGCCCTCTGTCGCCCCTAACAGGCACGTGCCCTTGGGTCCTGGCCCCGAGTTCCGCCTCCTCACCCCAGAGCTTTGGGCTTCCTGGCTCGTGGCCTTTTTCCACCGTGTCACACTGTGATGTCACAGGCAGGGGTGACGCCACTGTGGTTTGGGGTGCACCGCTGTGAACTAGGCAGAGGAAGTGTCCATTTGTGAGCGTGAATTTCCTTCTGCTGGGGGCTCTCGTGGAGTGGTGGCTGGGGGAGTCCCCAGCCTGCAGTTATCCTTGGTTGTCACCTGGCTGTCCTGGTGACTGTGATGAGCCACCCGGCCTCAGAGTCTCCATCTGTATCTTTTTTACCCAGAAGGAGGTGTTGGGGCTGTCACTTCTGGAGATTTGCAGTTGACAATCTTTGGGTGCTGTTACCCAAATAAGTTATGTTGGCTGGCCCGCTTGTTCACACGGAGCCCTGTCCGTCCCCGAGGGAGACTGCAGGCCACTCCGCAGGCCCCAGCTGGCCTGGCATGTGGCACAGACAGACGTGGGTGTGTTCTTCTGGGGAAAGCTGACAGCACGGTGGCACCGAGGGCCCTGGGAGACCCCCATCAGGAGCGCTGGGCCCACAAGGGGCCTGTGAACCACTGCTCTGTCCTCTTTAGCAACTGGGGCCCTGGTTGACCAGAGCTGGGGCAGAAATCCCCAGGGGCTTTTGTGGTCTCTTTGCCTTCCAGACAAGTGGCTGCATGGGTTACCATCTGAGTGTGGCCCTGAGCAGGTGGGCTGCTGGCCTAGGGTTCAGGGAATTGAGGGGGCCTTGCGGGTGAGGGCAGAGCGGGAAGAGGCCTGGAGGCGGTGGCCAGTCTGAGGTCTGTCCTGCGACCTAGGAATGAGGCTCAGGGGCTCAGAAGGCCCGGGTTCAGCCCAGTTTTGAAGCGGACAGTGATCCCTCCGCCCTCACCCTGGTTAGCAGGACTGCTGCCTGACCTTGGCTTCCCTGTCTGGCCTTCACCCACTGACCCGCACCTTGGCCCGGCCTCTGTCTATCTGCAGCTTATAGCAGCCCAGGCTCCTGGGGACCCTGTCCAGAGGGGCTCATGCCTGGCTGCCCTACTCCTGTGGCTCCATAAGCCCCGCACACTGTTCCTCCCAGCTCCCTGGAGCTTCCCACCGCACCCAGGGCGTCACCCTCCCGTTCCTGTGACTCCACTTACCTCGGGCCCAGCTTCCGGGTCCTTTGGCCACTGCCCTCGGCTTCTCTTGTCACCTTTCCAATTCTGCCCCATCCCGTCCTCCTCCCGTAGCACCCAGCGGGCCCCAGGGGCTGGCAGGTGGGCATGAGAGATTCCAGGGGAGATAGAGGAGGGAGGCATGGAGGCAGGAAGGGCAGGGACATGGCTGGGCTGGGGAAATGTGTCTGGGGTTGTGAGGGTGAGGCTAGACGTGGACCAGCTTGTGGGAGAAACCGTCCGATTATGCGGACGTTCCTTGCTTACTTCGGAGTTCTGTTCCTGTGACCAGGTTGTTAGATGAATTGGTCACTACACAGAGAATTGTGTATGTACGTACATGACAATATTCAGGACAAAGGCATGGGCAAAGGGAGCGCCAACTTGATGACTGTGATGTTACTTGTGTAACTTTGATTTATTTATTTTTTTGAGATAAGGTCTCACTCACTATGAAGTTCAGGCTGCCCTTGAACTCACTGTGAAGCCCAGGCTGGCCTCAAACCCACAGCAATCCTCCTGCCTCAGCCTATTAAGTGCTGGTATTATAGTTATGCACCATCTCACCGGGAGTTTTATTTGCATAACTCTTGCATGCAGTACTGTAATATAAAACTGCAGTACCACACTGTACAGGACGGTGAGCAGAAATTACAGTACTGTGTAAGCGAAGTGTACTGTACCGAAAAAAGCACTAGAGTTCCATAAACAAGATTTACAGAAGTGTGCAAAGAAAGAGCTGGGTTGTGAGTCTGAACAGTCAGTAAACAGGTCTGTTGATTAAGGAATATCTGTATTAAAAAATTATAGCAATATAGGCCTGGTGGCAAGACTCTGTTGTCCTAGTCTGTTGTGGGAAGCTGAGGCAGAAGGATCGCCATAAGTTGAGTCCAGCCTGAACTACATCGAGAGATCCTGTCTCAAAAAACCTGTCCTGGGTGTGAGCCGTGCCCTGAGGGATGGAATTTGGGGGCGTGTCTGGCTTTGCTGCTAGCCTGTCTTACAGCTGGGGGACCACAACACTGGCCTCTGTGCCCCCAGAGGGGGAATTCGAGGAGCAGGCCAGCACCTGAGGCTGAGAGCTGATGTCCCGGGGTGGCTGCTTCCCGTGTGCCAGGCATCTAGTCCCCAGTGCACTGAATGCATGGATCGCCTTGTGACTTCATAGTCAGGGGGACAGCGATCATGATTGATCCCTGATACAGAAGAGGTGGTGGCAGCAGGTGTGGAGGGGAAGCTTCATGCTCAGGGTCACTGCTGCTGTGATCAGAGCCAAGTGCCACCCACGGGCTCCAGAACACCGAGCTTCAGCCCCCCTCAGATGTGATGGCGGTAGAGGTGACCTCGGGCCCCCAGTCTGTCCCGCTGGGGCACCACCCCTCTTCACAAGTCTGCTTCCTGCCCACGTCTCCCACAAGCCTAGCTCACTGCAGCTGACTGGAAAGTCAGACTTTTACTTCTGTTCAGCACACTGCTGCGGCTGCTGCCAGGTACACTGGCTGGCCACAGGGCTGTGAGTGATGACCATGAAGGTAGTGACGCTGAGCTAGCTCAGTGCTGAGCCCTTCACTGGTGAGTCATGGCATTGCTTCTGTCCCTGGATGACAACAGAAACAGGAGAGTGGCCGAGCTGGATTAAAACCAGGAATCTCTAGAAAAAAAATCCATTATTCAGCCTTTGTTCATGATGGGAGACACCTAATAAATATTAAAAAATATTCTCGTGATACATTTACATTGGTCATCATCAAAATTTTCTAGAAGCAATAAAATAAGATTTCCTCATAAAAGGTGGTCTTGGTACAAACCCAATTGAGAAATCAAGGCTTTCATATGGCTGAGAGACTGACTTGTTCCTGTGTTGTGTGAAGTGGATCCATGCCTCCAATTGCATTCAGGTCTTCCAGAAGGTGAACAGAGATTTTTTGTGGTGACGGCCTTCTTTCAGATGCAGACCTCTGTCTTTAACAAACACTTGTGTGATGGATGTCCACTGAAGGTCGTTAGGTAAAAGCTTCTTCTGTATTAGGCAGGCATGATTGACTAGCAGGGGTATTTTGTGTCAAAATGGAAATTCAGGTTGTTAGAAAATGTCACAATGGTCATCCTATGATATTGTGTGTGGTTTTGATTTCTAATTTTCTGTGTAAAGTATGTAACTGTTAGGCCAAGGATTAGCTCAAATGCCTGCCTGACAAGCACAAGCTCTTGAGTTTAATTCCCAATACTCCCATCCCAAAAATCTAAAATATGTAACTATTAACATTCTACAGGGCTTTAAATACTAACACAGCCACGGCTGATAAAAAATAACGGTTCTTGGGTGGAGGATTTAGCTCAGCAGCATAAGCACCTGCCTGGCAAGTGCAAGGTCATGAGTTTGATCCCTGGTACCGAAACAAAGTAAAACAACATTTAAAAAGTTCTTGAAAAAGAAACACAGGCATCTGGCTCACAGCTCATAGTAGGGTGTCAGGGGAAGGTGTGGTTTCTTGAGGGGACATAAAAGGAGAAAAGAGAAATAACTCTAAAAATGTCCTGGTCTGGGCAGTGTGGAGAGAGCCCTGGGTAGTCATGGGCCCCGTGCAGGATCTCTGTGTCCAGAGGTTTTCATGAGGTGATAGCAGAGAGGACTCTGACAAGGTCTCAGGGATCCACCATGCAGGATGCTCGTGCAGAGGCGGCAGTCAGAGCCAGCATGGAGGATGGGTGTTGGAGACGGTGACAGGTGACCTCAGCACAGGGTGGCAGATGCTGGCAGAGCCCTGGCTTGCTGGGCATGCAGCTCTGGCCTCCGCAGTGGGAGTGGATGGATGCTGGGAGGAAAGACCGAGCCTGGATGCAGGCAGGTGGCTTCGATCTGTCCATCTGCAAAGGGACTTGTGGCTGGGAGGGAGGAGATGAGCTGGCAAGAGGGGCCCAGGTGCTGGGAAGGTGAGGAGATTGGGGACAACCACACTAGGAGGTGATGTTGGGGAGGGCTGGGGCATCCTCCTGCACTAGACTGCACGTTGCTAGGAAGCAGAGACCACACTTAAGCATCTCTGTACCCAGGCACGTATGTAGAACAAAGCCTTCCTCAGGAACCGGATCCTAGCCCAGGTTCCTGTCTGCCCCCGAGCTCACTTCTAAAGCAACATGACAGGCAGACACCTGGGGGTGACACATTCCTCCCCCCAGCCGCTACCTGTGATGTGGCTGGTCCTTCCTGACGCGGGTGCCGTTTGTCTCCGTGACGGCAGCTGGGCCTCCCCATCCGTCCCCTGTGTCGCCGTGATGGGTCTGTCTTCATGTGGTCGCCACCCTGTCTGTGGGGCTCCTGCAAGTACCTAGGGTCCACAGCCAAACACCCCTGCCACCCCACCAGCCCCTGGCCCTGGGGACCTGCTGTGCAGTGATGCAGCGTATTGCAGGGGACACTTTCTGCCTTTGTGGGGTCCTTGGGTCCCTGGCAGCTGTCCCAGCCTCTCCTCCTGGCCACACCTCTGCCCTGGGACCCTGGAGACTGTTTTGCCTGGGAGGGTCCCTGAATACCTGCCACTGCTCTGTGTTCTCAAGAGTCAGCTCCTGGATGGGCTCTTCCTCTGCAAGGACCCGTGCAGGAGAAGGACAGGATCCCAGTGCGTGATATCGCCAGAGGCCCCTGGGACAGATGTAGATGTGTAAGCTCTGCTCTGCCACTGTGCAGGCTACGTGGCTTCATACACTGCTTCAGATCACCAAAGCCCCCATTTCTGCATCTGTGAAATGGGCTTGCATTGACCTTGTTGCATTGGTGCAAGGGAAAAATGAGAGTGTAGATACACGTGCCTGCAGAGCAGCCACACACAGTAGGTGCTTTTCCTGCTCTGGATGGTCTCTGCTCGCCCTCCTAGCTTGTGTGAAGGGATGAATTAAGGGGGTGCTGTCTGTCCACAAAGCCTGAAGCTTCTCCTTGTCATTTCTTCCCCTCTTGTCCCCTGCTTAAGCTCAGCTGTGGGATCCCTGCTCAGGGGAGCCCCCAGGGAGGCTGGTATTGGGCTCCCCTTAGATTCCCAAGGATTCTAAGGTGATCGCTGGGAAATCAAAAAGCCATGCAGCTCCCAGCAGATGCTAAGCAATGGGGGCAGAGGAGCCAGGATATGGGGGCTGTCACATGACACCATCCGGGAGCCACTTCTTCCTTCTCCCCAGTCCTGCTCTGGGCTGTTCCTCTCTCACTATCTATTTATAAACAGAAGGGGCCAAGAGCCCCAGTTTGGTCCTCTTCAAGGCGCTTGGTCTGCAGATAGGTCACATGGCAAATGAGCCAGTCCTGGCTCCCGAGAGCTGACCCAGACTCTGGAATCACAGAGACCTCTGTGATCACCTGGCCTGGCCCCGCCTGACCGATGACCAGCATCCCTCCCACCCAGTCCTGTCCACCAGCTGTGCGTTCTGAGCACTCTAGGCTATGAAAGGGAAGAGACAGGAAGAGAGGGTGCAGGGGAGGACAGGTGGCCTCTGATTGCCCAGGTGAGCCACGTTATGCCAGAGAAGTGTGCCATGCTAGGGCTTTGCCCTCAGCTGGCCTCTGGGGTTCACTCTGTTTCTTTTTTGCGGGGAGGAATAAGACAGAACTTCGCTGGGGAGTTCAGGGTGTCCTTGAATTCACTATATAGCCCAGGCTGGCCTCAAAGTTGTGGTTTTTCTCTTGCTTCAGCCTCCTGGTGCTGGAATTATAAACATAGGCCTCCACACTTGACAGATGGGGACCTGAGGCCGCAGCATCCTTTAGCTGCCACTCACAGACCCCAGCCCCTGGGGTTTAGGCACCTACCTACCCAGACTTCTTATTTTGGGGTCGAATTACCGCCAGTGTTCCTCAGAGCAAAATCCCTTTGTGCCAGCCTAAGGCCACCCTCCAGGAGGCCCACAGCAACCCCTGTGCTGTAGCACGGCTTGGCCTTTAAGGACACCAGGCGCGGTGGGCTTGCCTCCGTCCCCATCTTCACATCCACGGAACGGGCACAGCCGCCCCTGCCTCCCTGGTTGGGTGTTGGGTCAGGGACAGTTTTGCTTCTTTGCTGCTGTCTGTCATCACCTGTCATCGGCTTGGACCTGGCTGTGTATGTCTTTATCCTCATCACTGTTGACCCATCATCTACCTGCCTAAGTCTTACCTGTCTACCTGTCCAGCATCTATGTCCATCTGTCCATCCATCTGTCCATTCATCCATCCATCCGTCCATCCGTCCATCCGTCCAGCCACCTTTGCCACTTCCCTCACTGCTGGCTCCTGGAGTCCCTACTGTTAACTGGGTGTTTAACTCTTCTCAGTGATTTCCAGATTTTCACCTAAGGCTCTGTATTTTGAAGGACTGAGCCGATAAACACGCTGTCAGTCTGTTTCTTCATTTGAGAGTACAGGCCACACGGGGTGCGTGGGGTGCTCATCCCCACCCCACATGGGAGGAGCTAGAGGCCTCCCAGGCCCTGAACTTCCTAGAGGTGCTCCCGTGTCCTGGGGACCTGGGAGGGGGGTGCAGCTTGTGTTGTTCCTGGGGCGGCCTGGAGGCCTGGTTTGCAGGCTGCAGAGGGAGTGACCTTTTGTCCTGCTCTGCTCAGGGGCTTTCTGTTCCTTATTGTTTGGCGGTAACTGGGCTCTTTTTTTTTTTTTCTGTTCAAGAGGACAAACAGGCCTGGAGGTTGCTGGGGGAGGGCTGACACCTCTGCCAGCTGCAGGCTTGGCCGGAGTCACACACACAGGAGGAAATGCTGCAGAGCTAATGCGCTAATCACAGTGTAGCTTCAGACCAGAAGAGGGAGGGAGGAGGCTTGTGCATGGGGTCCAGCTGCCTGTCCTTGGTGGCCAGTCGGGAGCCCTATCCCTGGCAGCAAGTGAGCCTAGACTTGGCCCAGGCAGGGCCCATTCCCATCAGATCCTTTGTGCCCTGACAGTAAATCCTTCCCCGGCCAGAGCAGGATCGAGGGGCTCCCCCAGCTTCCACTGCTCAGGGTGCTGGAGTCCCCTGAGACCTTTTTTTCTTGTTTGGTTTGTTGGACAGGGTCTTGCTCTGTAGTTCAGACTGCCTTTGACCTCACTATGCAAACCTGGTTGGCCTCGAACCCATGGCGATCCTCCTGCCTCAGCTTCCCAAATGCTGGGATTACAGGTGTGCACCACCATGCCTGGCTTGTGTGTCTTTAGTTTCACCTCTGTAGCTGCCTCAGTGTCCTGAATGGGTTCCCAGTGTTACCTTTCTTGGTCATTTTGCCTTGGGGGAAGAGTTCGAAGTCTCAGCATGCCAGTTCTGGTGAAGAGGGTGGTCGAAGGTGCCCCATCCCATTTTTACACTCAGCCACAAAGCTTTCACCTCGTACACACCTGAAAGGGGACTTCAGGGAGGACTTCAGAAAGGGGCAAGAACGATGGGTAAATGTGTTGAGGGGATTAATGACAGCGTGTCTTTTATTGCAATAAAACTTTTAACGTAGACACTCACCGTACATTCTGATCACACGTCATGCATGCACGTGTGCATTTGTGTGTGTGCACGTGTGCATACAGGCCTGTGTGAATGACAGTCCGGAGGGGTCATAGTGACTCAGACTTAGCTGCAGCATCCACTCCCCTCACCCAGCCACCTGCCGATTGTCTTGGGCGGGACAAGGTGGGGAGGGCTCAGAGGCAGGATCCTTCCAGGTTCAGGCTTGGTGGCTCTAGTGTCAGGGTCAGGCTTCTACCCTGGGAAATGACTTTTTAAGTAGGCCCCTGTTCCCATGAGCAGCGTCCAGCAGCTGTCCACACCAGGCTTTGGGCACCGTAGCCCCAGCCGGCAGGTTCAGAGGGCAGCTGTGTCTGCCAGGAGCCAGGAGGAGGAGGTCAGGATTCTGGGTGACTCACGCAGGGTGGGGCACAGGCATGGAGCCCGCCGTGGGCGGCTGCTGTCTGAGAAGGGCCCTTAGGGGATGCGTGGGATTTTGTTAGAGGAAGCAGGAGACAGTGAGGGGACCTGGAATGAGATTGGCCATGGACAGTCTGCAGCCTGAAAGCCAGCCCTGTGGGTCATCGTCCTGATGGCTTCCAGCTGCTGGCACCAAGCTCCAGGCTATTAGGCCCAGCAGGGAAGACAGCTGGGTTACAGGCCCGCTCCTCACTTGGCTCTAGGCAGTCACAACCCAGCCTGCAGTAGTAAGGGAAGGCAAAGGCAGCCAGCTCCTCCTCAGATGGAGGGGACTTGGCCAGGTCTGCACAGGCTGGGCAGTGCCCGCGGTAGCTGGCATCTGTGTTGATTGGTTGGTCCGGTGTGACCAGTTGCTCCCAGTGTTAAATATTTTGATGAGCTGGGTGTAGTGGTGCCCGCTTTTAATCATAATACTCAAGAGGCTGAGACAGGAGGATCACAAGTTTGAGGCCAGCATGGCTACATATAGTGAGCTTGTGACCAGCTTGAACTACATGAGTCTCTGTTTGAAAAAAAGAAAAAAAAAATCTAGGAGTGGGAGGTTGGAGTGAGCTTGTTCCCTTGCTGTTAGAAGTGAATCCTGAGAGGTGAAGGCCCTTGCCTGGATCTGCACAGCTGGTAAGTGGCGGAATGAGGAATTGAAACCAGGCTGCTCTGACTCAACGCGGGTATCTGGGAAGAGGCCGGACAGTTCGCTGGGTGAAGGTTTATGGGGCTGCTGCACGCAAGCGCAGTTGGTGGTACCATGAGGCCACTGCAGCCCTCCACTCTGACCTAGAAGTGCCCCCTGGTCACTTCAAGTGACGTCTGTCTGCAAGGCTGCAAGGGACTGGGCAAGTGCCAGCATACCTCCGCCTTAGCGTGTATAAACAGGTCCACGCCCACGTTTGCCTGCAGAGCAGACTGGGGAGGGTGCTCTGAGCATGCGCAGTCTTGCAGAGGTGGCTGCAGAACGCTAAGTCCCGAGGCCCGAAGGCCAGCTCCACCTTATGGAGGGAAAACCTAGGGACCAGGGACAGACGCAACGGTGGCTGTCCCTGGAGGGTCACTCCTGTCCGAGGGAGGAACACTGTTTGTCACTGTTCAGTTCTGTGCCCCTTTCACTCGTCGCTGTTTCTTTTCTCTTCGCGGAGGCCCAGGGCGGTGCAATTCAGAGCACAAACCGTGAGCTCAGACGGGATCTGTGTTCAAGTCCCCTGTGTCCCAGGTCCCCGGGGACCTGGTGGCCGGGGGAGCGCTCCTCTACATGCAGCCAACTTGGATGGGAGGTGGCGGAGGCTCCATAAGCTGAGCCTGAGCAGGGATTCTGGGACGTGCCGTCCTGGGAGCGCTTCCAGGAAGAGGGGGCGGGCAGGTGGCCTCTCAGCTGGACGGCCTGTGTCGCTGTGGTTGGACACAGCAACCACGGGGATCAGATCACCGGTGATGGGGAGCTGCGTGGAGCGAGCAGCCCCACCAACCAGCATTGAGGCCCTTGGGCCTGCAGCGCCTGAGCCGGAGGTGTGCAGGATCGTCGGTGCCCTCGGTTCCTGCCGACTTTGGCCCTGGCTGACGGCAGCGATGGCCAGCTCTGCATGGAGGGATGCGCGTGGAGATGTTTATGTAGACACACCCGCGGTGGTGGAAGGCGAGGGCTCCATTTGGGGACAGTGACATGATTGTTAGAAGGGGCCATAACCATGATCCGAGAGAGACCAGAGGCGGGAGAGCCTCTGCCAGGCTGCAGGAGCCACGGAAGGCCCCCTGGAGGAGGAGCTCCAGCAGGCTGAGCAGGCTAGCCCAGGACCTGGGTGGCAGTGTCTTGGGGCTGAGCTGTCTCGTCTTCCCTTTCCAGACTGTGTTCACGCCGCCCTATGCACCGGAACCCAGCAGCCCATGCGGGGATAGACAATACTACGAGAAGACAGCAGGAATGTGCTGCAGCATGTGTCAGCCTGGTGAGGGGCAGCCGGGGCAGGGGCAGGCGGGTGTGGTGCCCCTGGGTCTTTGTACATCCATCGCTCTGCCTGGCATGGTCCCAGCTCCCTTTCCTGGTTCACTCCGAGGTGTCCTTTACACCTCAGCTGAGCCGTCCCTTGCCTGTGTGGCATCCGCTGCTGAATGGAGCTCACAGACAAATGAGCAAAGAGTTGTGCTCTCCTGGCTATCAGGAAGTCTGGGGAAGGGAACAAGGCCGGGGGGTGATGGAGACAGAGGGAAGGGCTCTGTGGTGTTACGAGGGTCCGTGAAGGTGTCCCAGAGACGGTGACACTGGTGAGCCCTGCGGGAGGGGAGAGAGAGAGGCAGCATGCTTGGCAGCCATGGTGAGGAGTTTTGAGTCTGGAAGCCTCCACCCCTGGAGGCTTGGAGCTGTTTGTGGAGCTGTTTGGTAGAACATGTGTCTGTCCTGAAGCCACTTTAAGAGACCTCAGGCAAAGAGACCTTGCTTTTACTCATTACAAATTCAATTCTATTAATCCCAGCACTCTGGGAGACTGAGGCAGGGGGATCCCCAAGTTGGAGCCCAGCCTGGGCCATTTAGCAACTTAGTGAGCTCTTATCTCAAAATCAAAAATAATTCTTCAATTAAAAAATCCACTAGATTAGCATAGCAGTGAATTCGGCAGCATGGGGATAGGAATAGTACCAAGAAGGGCAGACACCTTCAGGGTTTGCCTTGGCGATCTCCTGTTCTCTGCCGTGCCTCCCTCTGGGCCCTCAGGAATCCCATGCCCTTATCCTTGACAGTGGAACTGTGTTCTTGCTGTCTCCTTTCCCCTACTCTAGTTTTTACTCCTAGGAACTGGCAAACCAGTTCTTACTAGAGTGTGATTGATGGATAAGAGGTTTCCAACGGTGAAAATTCAGGTACTGGAAACAGCAGAAGGGAAGATACTTTATGAGCCAAATGGGTTTAGAGATGGAGTAATGGCTGGTTCCTGGCAGATGTGAGATGAATCGGGCAGTTAGCCCTGGAACTCTGGGGAACAGGGGGTGAGCCCTGTGTCCTGGAAGAAGCCCCACCCTGCTGAGACTTCTGGCGTCTGCTTTCTTAGGCCAGCATTTGAAAGCCTTCTGCACCAAGACCTCGGACACCGTGTGTGCCCCTTGCGAGGACAGCACGTACACCAGGCTCTGGAACTGGGCCTCCACATGCCTGAGCTGCGGCTCCCCGTGCAGCGCCGGTAAGTGGACCAGGAGAGGGTGGCCCAGCATCTGTGCTGGACGCATTTGGACGCATCGGGCCCGACCCGTGCAGTGCAGTTGAGACTTGGCGTTTGCCTGTGTACCTTCCTGAGTGCTCCCCAGATTTTGCCTGGAAACTGGCCAGGGAAGGAGGTGGAGGCCCGGTGAGGGGGGGTGTGGTCAGGCAGGGGGAGGGCCGAGTGGGAGTGGTCAGAGGGGAGGTTGTTGGGTGACCCCGGCTGCTGGCTTCTCCTCCAGACCAGGTGGAGACTCAGGCGTGCACTCCGCAGCGGAACCGCGTTTGCGCCTGCAAGCCGGGCCAGTTCTGCGTGCTGGGGAATCCGGACACCTGCCGGCAGTGCATGCCTCTGCGCAAGTGTCTTCCCGGCTTCGGCGTGGTCAAGCCAGGTACGAGGACCCCACGGGTGTGGACTCCTCAGCCCAGCCAGTGGCGCTGTCAGGGTGGCGCCGTGCACCGCTGTCCTGCATCCCTTGTTAGGCTGCTACTGTGTACTACAGCCTGAGGGCCCCAAGGTGAATCAGCTGAGCCCCAGCAACTGGAAAATCAGAAGGTGCTGCAGACACCTGTTCAGTGGTGCCGCCAGCAATCAGTCCCAGAACTCTGGGAGGCTGATGCAGGAGGATCCCAAGTTCAAGCCTAGCCCGCACTACTTAGCAACTTTAGTGAGATCCTGTCACAGCATAAAAAATAAAAAATTCTTTGCACATAGATCAGTGCAAAGGCCCTGGGATCACTCCTGTACTGAAAAAAAAAAAAAAAAAAAAAAAGAGGAAAGAAAGAGCCGATGCAGGAAGGAGAATCCACATGACCCAGAGACCAGCTGTGTGTGTGCATATGAAGGAGCTGCAAACCAGAGTCCTTGGGCCCCTAGGCCTCCCCTGGCTTCCAGGATCAGGAACCTTTTGTGAGGTTCCAGCACTGACTGGGCCCCTACTGTTCCCTTCCAGGAACTGCAACCTCAAACGTGCACTGTGCCCCCTGTGCCCCAGGCACCTTCTCCAGCACTGCGTCATCCACCGAAGCCTGCAGGCCCCACCGAAAGTGAGCAGCTGAGTCCCTGGTTCTGAAAGAGAAGAGAGGGGTGGTGCCGTGTCCCTGGGGTCCGGGGAAGAGCCACCTGGGCCAGCGGATGGGGCGAGGCGTGTGGCAGGGCTGTGCCTAGCAGGCATCGCACCCTCCTTGACCTGCCCTCTGCGGGTCTGACCGACCTCCTTCTCTTCCTCCCCTGCAGCTGCAGCTCGGTGGCCATCCCAGGGAATGCAGCAATGGACACAGTGTGCGCGTCCGTGTCCCCCACCCCTGGAGTGGCCCGCACACCCCAGTCTGTGTCCCCAAGAGCCCAGCCCGGGGATCCCACTCCCAGGCCCAGTGCAGTTCCTAGCACCGCCCTCCTGCTCCCTGAGGATCTTGAGCCCCCGACTGGAAAGAGCAAGAATGGCCTCTCCCTTCCAATAGGTAGGTCACGGGGGCCCTGCCTTCTCCTCCCGGCCTCCCTCCTCTCCCTCTCTCGTCTCCCTGACAGCCCACCATGCGCCAGACCCTCTGCTCCGTCCTGAGCCAGGTCTTCTCCCAGGACTGGATCCTGTCACTGAGAGTCCCCGTGTTGGGAAAGACAGGTCCTGGCATCTGTTCCCATGGACAAGCCAGTGGGCTAGGCCAGGGTTTTCATCCGTGTCCTTTCTGGGGTTGGCACTGTACCAGGCCATGTCCGTGTGGCCTGCTGACACATGAGGTCAGCCTCGCTCCTCCCTGGCAACACCCCAGCCACCCTGGGTCCCCAGTGTCTGTGCATGAGTTTCTGAGCATCTCCTTTCTTCTTAGGACTGATCGTGGGCCTCACGGCCCTGGGGCTGCTGCTCATCGGACTGGTGAACTGTGTTATCGTGACCCAGAGGAAAAGTAAGATTTCATTCCGTCTTTCATGCATAGTCCAGGGAGCTTTTCTGGGTGCCTCTGGGGATTCAGCACCCCGTGCTGCCTTGTCTGGTTCTGTTGGAGCTTTGCTTCTGGGCAGCAGGCATCTCTGCTCACTAGGGCCCCTCGGGTTGTCCTAGGGTTTGTTCTGGAAGCCTGAGGAATTAGAGCCCTGGGAACAGGATCTCTGTGGGTGGGGGACGTGCAAGACAGGGGGAGCCCTAGGAAGAGCAGGCCATGAACAAAGGCGGGCTGGTGGATGGCACTGGTGGCCCAGAGGAGTGGACTGGTTTTGATCACACTGCCTGATGTGTCCCTCTCTCCTTACAGAGAAGCCCTTCTGCCTACAGCGAGAAGCCAAGGTGGTGAGTATCCCTCTGCTGGCTCCATGCTTCTCCTGGGTCCCCTCTCCTGATTTTGCTGGTGAGGGCGCCTGTCCACGGCAGTGTCCCTGGACTCCAGCCCCGTGCTCTTTGCCTGCCCTATGGTATTTCAGTGGGGAGGGGATGGTTTCTTGATACCTTGCTCTTCCCCTCTTCTGGCTTCATGGCAGTGGTGGCTGGCACTAGCTGCCAGGTGGCACACACAGAGCAAGTGTCCCTTCTAAGTTCTCCTGTGGCCCAGCGGCCACCTCTTCTTTCCTGGCTGGCTGTGGCCCAGGTGCCCTGCTTCCTTTTCCACCACTGAGTTTGTGTCCACAGAGAGGGGTCCCCAGCCACTGCATGCTGGAGCCACAGAGAGGCAGGGACATGGGTCGTGGTGCATGGTGTCAGCTCATTTCTGTGGCTGCCTTGCATGGCCATCTGCCGGCCCCCAGGGTCTCCCTCCCAGACATGTGTGTCTGGGCTGGTGCCACCTCTCTTGCGAGTCCTGAGCCCAGCTCTTTGCCGGATCCTCGCCTGTCCCTGGGGTGGGGAGCACCAGTGCCCCCATGTGCCCTCCTTCAGCCCACCCCTTGCTTGGTCTGTGCCCACCCTGTTTCCCCTCAGGCAGCTGGCACAGGCCCCTGCTGGAGCCCGGCGGGTGGTGCCCCAAAGGGAGCAGTGACTCAGTGCCAGCCTTCTCCCAGGGCTTGAGGACAGTGACCTCTTTCTGTTAGGAAAAGCAGTGGATGCACACATGTGAGCTCACCCATACACACACACACACACACACACACACACACACACACACACACACGCACAGACCTGTTAGTCAGCAGTGCACACATTTGCTGGGTGCTGAATGGGTGCCAGGTGTGGTGCTGAGTGTCACTCTTTGCCCTGGTGACAGGTGCAGAGAAGTTAAGTAACTTTCCCAAGGTGCCCAGCTGATAAACATAATCTAGGACACAAACCCAGGGATGTCTCTGTCGCTGCCACAGCACACCCACACCATGCCTCTTTCTGGCCACGTGCACATGGCCTCTACACGTGCACACGTGTGCATGCATGCTTCCCCTGCCCGCAGCCTGCAGACACATGCCCAGCCTGAGTCAGACAGCTACCTGCAGGAGCCAGCTGGCAGCTCGGCTAGGGTCTCCACCCTGCATAGTTAGTGGGCTGGGCTACGAGCTGGGGTCCTGAAGCTGGCTGGGGTCCTGAATTTGCAAGGTGTCTCCTCCGTGTTCCCCCATGGGGTACCAGACTCGGGTGGCAGCTGATCCTGAACTTTGCAACTTTTGGCATTGGAGCAAGGAGATGGGCTGTGACCTTTAGGGTTTCTGTTCTGCCTGGTGGTTCTAACCACCAGCCAAGCAGTGAGGCCCAGGCAGAAAAGCCCCGTCTCTGGAGGTGGTGAGGAGTGACATTTGGATCTGTCACGTTGGCCTCCCAACTCAGGGCAGGACCGGGTGTGGGGAAGTGGCCCAGGTCAGGGACAAGCACAGGCATCTTGAAGCCACTGGTGGGTGGGGCTAGGAGCCAGGGGCTGCAGCAATTGGCCAGAGAGGAGCAGCCCCAAGGCTGGACAGCTGGCTCCTGCCTCTGCTCAGACTGGAATTGCCCCACCCCCTGGACGGAGCCCAGGGTCTTAGCCTTGGTCTGGGTGGAGGCTGGCAGTACAGGGCCTGTGCTGGTCCAGCCCACCCCATGCCCATCCCTTGCATGCCAGGCACGTCCTGCCCAGTATTCATGCTCCTCCGTTCTCACTCTGCCCTGGACAGCCCAAGGACCTCTAGCAAGAGGGAACAGCAGGGACCTCTGTCATCTCCTTTTTGTCTGGGGTCCAGTAATCACCCAGAGCCCTACACATGTCCAGTCTGGGTGGACAGACAACAAATAGCCCAGAGGTGGCATTTTGGGGCGGCCCAGCACAGGTGTCCCAAAACTGGGGTTCTTGTCTTGATTCTCCAGAATGGAAACCTCAGACACTCAGAAAAGGAATCCTGGGTTTTAGCTCAACCCCACTGTTTCCTCCCTGTGACCTCAGACAAGTCACTCGTCCACCCCGTGCCTCAGTTTCCACACCTGCAAAGCTGGGGTGACACAGGTGGAAGTCAGTAGAGCAGTGTTTGGAGGGACTTCGGCAGCACGGGGCATTGGGTGGCACTCGGACCCCGACTAATGTCTTCTTAACGTTCTGGGGGAAGAGACATAGGAAAAGCCACAGAGCAGCGGGGTGGGGGCCTGGAGAGAGGCGGAGGCAGGGACTGGAGACCGAACCAAAGGGCCACATGCCGCTGATGGGTTTTTTGACCACAGGGTCAGTGACCTTTCTGCCAAGGATGGGCAGTGAGAGTGTTGGGCTTGAGGACAGCACAGTCTCCATAAACCCAGTGGCCGCGTCCTGTGAGGCCCTTCGAAGGCCTCCTGTCTTGTCTTCCTTGTTACACGTCAGGAAGTCTTATTATTATTTTTTATTTTTGGTTTTTTTGAGACAGGGTTTCACTGTGCAGTTCAGGCTGGTCCTGAGCTCACTCTGTAGCCCAGGCTGGCCTCAAACCCCCAGCAATCCTCCTGCCTCAGCCTCCCAAATGCTGAGATTACAAGTGTGTGCCACTGCACCTGGCTGAGAAATATTATTATTATTATTATTATTATTATTATTATTATTATTATTTTTGTAGTGAGGATTGAACTCGCAACTTCGTGCTTGCCAGGCAGGCGCTTGTGCACCTGAGCTATATCCACAGCGCAGAAGCCTTATTCTGTAACACATTTTTTGAGCCATTTAAAAATGGGAGAACAAAAAAAAGGAAGAACCACAAGCTGCACAAAAATAAGTAACGGGCTGCATGTGGCCTATGGGCAGTAGTTTGCCCATTTCTGAATTAACAAACTCACCAGCCTGAGGCCGGAGGATCGCTGTGTGTTCGAGGCCATCCTGGACTACAAAGTGAGCTCAAGGCCAGTCGGACACACGGCAAGGCCCTGTGTCAAAAACGGAAATCAAGAAAACCAAACCAAAACCAAACCAAAACTCTTGTGCAGGGCTTAAGTGCAACAGTCACTGTTCTCGGCATTTTCCTGTTTAAATCCTCACAGCTGGGTGATGTAAGTCATTGTGGTGATTAGGAAAGTGGCTTCCCTTCCCTGTCCTTGTGCACCAGCAGGATGAAAACCCGCCCCACTCCTGAGACTAGCTAGTGTGCAAGGCCACATGGCCCCCATCCCACGGGTGCACGCTGAGCAGGGCGGCGAGATGCTCACAGCAGACAGCTCGGACAGTCACCTGAGAGCGCTGAGCTGGGAAGAGTGCGCAGGCGTGGGCAGAGGCGTGGCGTCAGCTGTGAAGGGCGCATGCGCCTGGGCCGCAAGGAGGCACTCTGGCTGGGGGTGGCTGATGTCCTTTGCTCCTCCTGCAGGCTCACGTGCACGTGGATAAGATCCGGAGCGTGAC
This sequence comes from Cavia porcellus, assembly GCF_034190915.1. Lineage (NCBI taxonomy): Eukaryota > Metazoa > Chordata > Mammalia > Rodentia > Caviidae > Cavia > Cavia porcellus. The sequence continues at coordinate 7,376,460 of NW_026947508.1, forward strand.
CGGCCTGGAGCAGCAGCAGCTGCTCACTACGGCACCCAGCTCCAGCAGCAGCTCCCTGGAGAGCTCGGCCAGTGCTGCCGCCCCGGGCATGGAGAAGGCTGAGGAGTTTGGGGAAACCCGGACCAGCTCCAGGACCTCAGGTAAGAGGCAGGATGCACCTGACTTGGTCCTCTTTTGTACGGATGCCCTGGACCTATGATGAGATTACACCCCAAGAACCCCACCCTGTTGAAGATATTTCAGGAAACTGCACTTAGCACACCAGGCCTACAGGGCGCTGTAGCTTCCTGCCTATCTACGTCACTGTGGAAAATTTGAAATTCTTCTGGTTGTTGTTGTTTGGGGCTAAAAAAAATTGTTGTTCGAGATAGGGTCTCACTATGTAGTCAGGTGATCCTCCTGGCTCAGCCTCTTGAGCGCTGGGATTGACAGGCTTGCACCACCATGCCTGGCCCCAAATTTGAAATTCTAATGGCAGTGTCTTTGGAATGCTTGCTACTTTTGCACCTGTTGGGAAATTGAAACATCTCAAATCAAACCATTGTGACCCGGGGCCCATCTGTGTGTCTCCCCTGGCTTGTGTCCTGCAGGCCTCCTCCTGGGCCCTGCCCCTGGAGACCCCCATGGTTTGTGCCCAGCCTGCTCCATGCCCAGCTCTCCATAGAGCCACAGGGAGCAGCTTTCAATCCCTGACCCCGCCAGGCTCCCCCGCCTTCCCCATGCTGGTCCTGAGCACCGTCCTTTATGCTGGCCTCCCCGGCCGCCTTTTGCTGTGGGATCAGGACCCCATGAAATGGTCCATGCCGTCACCCCCATCTCTCCTGGCTGCTCCTCAGAGCTCCCTGAGCCCCCGTGAGTTTGAAGCCAGCCTGGACTACCTAGCAAGACCCTGTCCCAAAACCAACCAAACAAAACAAATGCACCTGGCAGTGCATTGCCTGGCCCTGATCTGTGACAGGCGCCACCCAGGTTGGCATTTCTGTTGCCCCCAAATCCCTGGGGTTTCCTTGGCCTTGCTTCATGGTGGGGAGGTGAAGTCTGTTGTATTGCCTGTGTCTCTTTCTGTCACCTGCAGTCGCAACCAGCAGTACCACAGAGAGTGGTCATGAGCTGGGTCACCCCCAGGTTCCTGTCCAGCTGTTCTAGGCCTTGGAGAATCAAGAGTAGCCTTCCTAACCCCACTGAGCCTCAGTTTCCCCACCCAGAGATGAGCATGGCACCTGCTGGGCAGGGCTTGGCGCCTTCCTGGGGATCCAGTCCTTCTGAGCTACCTCCCCATGGAGATTGGCAGCCGCCACCCCTGCTGCCCCTGGCCTGCCAGGCCCCTTGCTGGTCCTCATGCCATCCCTCTGCCTGCAGCACGTGGCCACCCAACTGCCCACTCATGCGGATTGGACCCCTCTGCTTTCCCCGGCCAAGCCACTGCCTTTGTCAGGGCTATGCAGTTCCGGCTGGCCTTGAATTCACGGCAGCCTATCTCAGCACCCATTGCAGAAGATTAGACCCTGTCCACCTGTCCCCTGTCCCCCTCAACTCTCCATTTCTGACCCGTCTCCCAGCCTCTGTGCACGGCTATCCTCCCCCTCCCACCCCAGCACCTCTCTCCACTTCAGGTACCCATCAGCCCCAGATCTGTGCCCCAGCCACCCCCACAGTGTCTCATTCATGAGGTGCAAAGGCTGTGGTGATTCTGGGTGACATTTGGGGTGGAAATGTCTTTCCGGCCTCATGATGGCAGCCCTTTCTCTCCTGGGCTTGTGTGTGGCATTTCTGGGCGGGCAGGTGTCAGTGCCACTCTAACCCCCTCACCCCTCCTGGGTCTCTGGAGGAAGTCGGAGGGTGGGCTGGGGCAGGAGTGGGGGGAACTGCTGCCTTGTGCCGGTCCTGTGCTCACAGCAGTGGCCGCGGCTCAGGAAGCCCTTGACATTTGTCCCCAGCAAGTTGGGCCTTCAGCTGTGTGATCCTCTGTGGCCAGGTCCTTGGCATCTGGCTCCCAGGGAGGCCACACACCCAGAATGTTTTCTTTTTTATTGGGGGTGGGGACAGGGTTGGGGATTGAGCCCCAGGCCTTGAGCACGTTGGGTAAGGTCTCTACCACTGAGCTAACCCCAGCCTCAGAGTCACTTAAAAACACTGACTGGGCTTGGTGGTACACACCAGTAATCCCAGTACTCCTGGAGGCTGCGGCAGGAGGATTGCAAGCTCCAGCCCAGCCTGAGCAACTTAGTAAGTCAGGGAGATCTTGTCTCAAACAAATTATCAAAGAGGGTGGCCTTCACTGTGAAGCCCCAGGGCAGTCATCAGTATTGAAAACAAAACAAAACAAAAACCCAATAAACTATATTACCACCATCAAGAACAAAAGGTATCTATAAGGTTTCTTAGTATTTTGGGTTTTTTTTTTTGAGAGGGTCTTGTGTTTGGTCCGGGCTGGACTTGAACTCACCACGTAGCCCAGGCTGGCCTCAAACCTGTGATGATCCTCTTGCCTCAGCCTCCTGCAGTGCTGGGATCACAGGTGTGCACCACCATGCCCTGGGGCATTCATGGACTGCTGCTTATCCATAGCAAGGAACAGTCAAAAAGTCCCTGCCCTACTGGGCTCAGGGTCTAGTGGGCTTGAGGGAGAGATTAAGGGAGTGATGATTGGTACAAATATGTCTGGAGAGGGAGGCCAGGGAAGCTTCTTGGAGGAAGTGGCCTTTGAGTGAAACCTTAGTGACCGGAAGGAGACACCTGTGCATACAAGGGAGAGATTTCCTGGGGCAGGAGCAGCATGTGCAAAGGCCCTGAGTCCTGAAGGGCTCTAGTGGTGGCCCAGAGGTGTATGTGCCTGGGAGACCTGCAGTGGGATCTTGGAGCAGCAGGAGGTCAGGAAGACAGACCTAGGGATGAAGGCTTCAGGGCATCGGACTGTGGGTGGGTGATGCTAGCTTTTCCCACACACCTTAATTGACCTCTTGGGCCCCAGACAGGCCGTTGGGGATACCCTCCACTCCAGGACCCTTGGATTAATGTCTCCCCTTTTTGTAATGATTGACAGACTCTCCCCCTGGTGCCCTGGGGACCCAGGTCAATGTCACCTGCATCGTGAATGTCTGCAGCAGCTCCGAGCACGGCTCACAGTGCCCTTCACAAGCTAGCACCTCGATGACAGAGGACCCAGATGCCAGCCCCTCAAGTGCCTCGAAGGATGAGCAGGTCCCTTTCTCCCAGGAGGAGCGCCCCTTTCAGTCCCTGTGGGAGACCCCAGAGGCTCCAATGCAGAGCCTGGAGAAGTCTCTGCCCCTCGGTGTGCCTGACCAGGGCATGAAGCTCAGTTAACAGGGCTGGTGTGGGCCGTGTCACAGCTGAAGGCGCTGAGCCCTGGCAGGGCCACTCCAGTCTTTCCAGGCCCCTGTGCCCTCCAGGCCCCTGTGGCTCTTTGCAGGTCAGGTTATAACAGTGGTGGGGAAACCCTGCTATCACAGTGCAAGTCCCTCGTGCATGGTGGCCGGCATGAACCTGTGGGACGCGTCCTTGTTGCCTGTAGCTGACCCCAGCTGGTCCTGCTTGTTTGGCTTCCAGAGCCCCTGGCAGTTTCTTTTCTTTTTTAAATCCTGGCCTTCTTCCCTCTGAGGAGCTTCCTGGGGAAAAGGGACACTGTGTGTCACCGGCAGAGAAAGGACAGCATTTCAGCCTGGATGCAGAGACAGCAGGATGGCCCCGAGGAGGGAGGCCATGGGTCAGAGGTTTCTGTGGGGAGGAGGAAGTAGCAGCCCTGTAGGGGACCCGGGTCCCTCAGATTCCCCGGGGCTCTTGGAAGGTACCAGCTCCACACCTCTTGTAGCTTATTCCTGTGTATCTGGTGTGACAATCTGATGCCCAGCGGGCCCAGGAAGATACCTTTACTCCATGCTACAGCCAAGATGGCAGACCTTGGACCTGGGGGGGGGGTGCATGCCCAGGAGTAAAGCATGTGTTCAGCATGCTTAGTGCTCTGGGTTCAATCCCAGCACCCCCAAAAATGTGAACACCATGCAGGTCAACAAGGCAGCAAAGCCAAGGCATGGTGGTGCATGCCTGTGATCCTGAGATCCTGCCTCAGAAAAACCAGAAAACAACAAAACCAGCCCCTCTGCTGCCTTCGGTGCCCTCTGCCTTTGACTTTGGCAGCAAAGTGCCTATTGCTTCAGCTCCCCACCCCATGAAAGGTAAATGACCTCACGTGCCATGATGTGGACTTCAGAACCAGGGAGGTCTCAGGCCTCTGCAGCCACCTTCTCCTACCTCAGCCTGGACCTGCCCGCAACTTCCCACCCCGACATTCCGGCCCCAGGACAGCTGAAGAGCCGTTTTGGTACTGTGCCCTTGATGATGCCCAGCGAATGTGAGAAGCCAAGTGTCAGGCGTCCGTATCTGTTGTGTTATGGTGTCCGCACAGTGGCTGCCCCCCTGAAGCAGCTGAAACCAGGTTTTCTCCACTGGTGAGACAGGAACATGGCAGCTGCAACGAGGGGTGGGGACCCTTCGGAGACCTGTTCCGTCTCAGGTACTTGGATCCTTGTTAATCAGTTCCTCTGGACTTGAACTTGGCAGCTGAACTGGGGCAGGGAGGAGAGCCTTCCTGTTACCATGGGGACCTAAAGGGCTTCCTATCCTGGGACCAAAGTGATAGGGCGCTTCTGCCCCCTGGTGGACAATCGTGAGAGCCCTGAATTCTTGGAGGGACTCTGCCTGTGACCTCAGTTCCCCTGCTTGTGCTGCTCCCACATGATGAGAGTTTGCACTGTTTGTTGGGCAACATTCCTAGTGATTAATAAATCGTGTTTGTTTTACGCGTTGACCCAGGCTCTGCATGGGTCTGGGTTAGGGTTTTTCCGAGGTCCTGTTGGCCTGTCACGTGTGTGACCAGAAATGGGGTCATAGCCTGGGAGGGCTCAAGCTGGGACTGACCCCAGAGGTCTCCCCAGGCAGCTGCTCCTGCCTGGCGCTTGGGAACGGTAATGCAGAACTTCTGGTTCAGAAGCGGGCAGCTGGTGTCCTGGTCCACCCTGGTCTTGGGCTCCCAGACTGGTTTTGGGCAGGGCGGGGTCTCTGCCCAGTGCCCCTCAGAAGCAGCTGATCCTCATCCAAAAGAGCCTGCTCTGGCCCGCACCTAGAAGCGCCCACCCAAACGATTACTTGATCCCAAAGGATCACCTCTGGCTCTGGGAGCAAGTGGTGTGGGGCGGGAACCCCTTACCTGCCCCTGGTGAACGGGTGGGAATTTTCTGGAACAAAGGGTGGGGAGGAAGCCAGGGACAAAGAAAGTTAGTTTGATTTTTTTAATATCAATAAGTTAATTTATAATCATTTCTGGCTTTTCAAGAATTTATTTAAAAAATATTTTTGCTGGGCATGGCACACACCTGTTATCCCAGCACTCGGTGGGGAGCCTCAGTTTAATGACAGCATAAACTACATAGTGAGACCTTGTCTCAAAAACGGACAAACAAAAAAATCAAGACCAATCTGCTACATAGTAATACCCTGTCTCAAACTTATAAACTCTATTTTTGAGGTGAGCACGGCATTTTACTCACCTGATTGCAGAGAACCAAGGTAGACTAGTGCCAGAGCTGCTTCCCACATAAATTAACACACCCAAAAGCTGGATGTGGTGCTGCACACCTCTAAGCCCAGCTCTGGGTAGGCTGAGGCAGGAGGATTGCCATGATTTAGGATCAGCCTGCTGTACATAGCAAGACCCTGTCTCAAAGCAAAAAACAGCAACAACAAAGATATGAACTTGGTACACAGAGCCGATCAGGAACACTGTCCTAGCATTGGGACATCGGGAGCTCAGTGCTATTGAGCGACATCTAAAACCAGGCCTGTTTCTAAGTATGTAGTGCTTTCGCAGAAAGTGACTGTTCCAGCAGCATCCTGAGTAGAAGAGCTGTCACTCGGCCACACTAGGGTATTCCTCCAGCAGGCGCATCTCAGGTGTCTCTCTGGGTGATCTTTGTCATGCAGGATGCCAGTGCACAGGAAATGAGCTCCGCCAGTTCTGGCACTGCATCCTCTTAGCTGGGGGAATGTTGTACCAAGGAGATTCGAGCTGGGCTCCCAGCAGGGAACATGGCACCTGGAGAATGGAGGTGGTGTTGAGAGGGAGTGGAGTCCAGGATGCCCGCAGCACTTTCCTTCCTCCCCCTAGCACAGCTGCCAGGGAAGAAAGCACACCCTCCAGCTGGGAGAGTAGCTGTGTGGGTCCATGGTGGCCCAGGAACCTGTAGGGGCCCCAGCAGGGAAGCCACAAGAAGGAAACAAGCACAAAAAGGCCTCTGCTCCTGGCCTTCTGATTTGGAATGAGAAGCATACACAATGCTCTGGGTCCCGAGTTCTGCACGCACATAGCTACGTGGGGGCGGTATTAGACTTCCATTTCTGGGGCAAAGTAAATACCTCACAGGTGAGAAGGAGGAGAGGCTTATTTTGGCTAATGGTTTCAGAGGGTTCAGTCCATGGTAAGCCGATTCGAGGTGGAAATACGGTGGCAGAGCGGGGTGGAGGAAGCTGCCTGTCTCATGGCAGCCAGGAGGTAGGGGGGTGGGTGGGAGGGGAAGAACATGCAACAGTAGAGAGGGGAAGGGCTGGGACAGAGCCTTCAAAGGTACCCCCAGTGACCCACTTCCTCCCCAACCACGAATTCTTCTGTGGATCAGTGCATCGATGTCATGACCGCGTCACTTCTGTAGGCCCTACCTCCAAATGTCACTGTGCTGGGGACCGAGCCCACGGATGTGCATCCTCAGGGGACACTGTTTATTTAAACTACAATATAGAATGAGACCGTTGCCTGTGTGTCCATTCACCTGACACCTGGTTCATTCCCAGTTCACAGTCATTCCGCAGCATGGCCACTTCTGCACCGGGCAACCTCAAGTTCCCTGAGAAAGGTGGAGCTCACCTGACCTCTCACTTCCTGTAACTCTGGACCTCTGCTCAGCCCAGCCCAGCTATGCTCACCCTAGACCAGGGCTCAGCAAGCTTCCATGAAGAGCCAGGGCGTACATATTTAAGACGCAGCAGGCCTGAAACTTTCTATCACAACTGTTCAGCTCTGCTGTTGTCCTGTGAAAACAGCTGTGCACCAAGCACAGAAGCACGGGCTGGCTGACTTTGAGTAAAGCTATACTGGTGCACAGCTGGTGCGTCTTGTGCACGGATGTAGTTTGCAGACTCCTGCCCTCATTGTTGATAACCGCAACATAGTCTCAGTGTTAAATGCCATCCTCCCCCTCTGCTACCTTTTCTATTCCTCCCTTGCTGGTGCCTGCAACCTGATGATCCTCCTCTCCCAGTGCCATGGCAACCATTGAGTTATCTCCCTTGCAGGTACCCACAGCTCACAGGGTAAATATTGCCAATCCAGGAGGGAGGAATGGGGCCATCGGAAGGAGACACAGACAGGATCAAGGTGAAACCAAAACCCAGCAGGGCAAATAGAAAGCCCTATTGCTCCACTCCACCATCTGGGGCACTTTATTTTTAGACAGAGTCTGGCTTATTAGGTCTGGCAGGCCTTGAACTCATTATGTGGTCCAGGCTGGACTCAAACTTGTGGGAATTCTGCCTCAGCTCCCTGAATACTGGGATGGCATGTGCCACCAAGCCCGGTTTATTTTGAACTTTTTCAGTCAGGTTCTAGCTATGTAGTTCAGGCTGGCGAGGAATTCACAGTGATCCTCCTGTTACTGGGTTATGGGGTGCTGGGGTCTTTTAGAGATGGTTTCTTAGGTTTTCTGTCCTGAGCAACGAATTGATCAAGACAAGCACAAACAGTAAGATTTTACAGTTGTTAAAGGCAGGAAAGGAAATAGCCTTTGCGAAATGAATTTGGGCCGAGAAAAAGTTGGAGAGTGTACCCTCCAGGGTAAGGATGGGACACTGGGCAAGACAGCATGCAGTGACAAAGATCTCCATGTCCACTGTCCTTTTTATATCCCCTGCCTGGGCCATCCTGTAAAAACCTGCTTCTCGTGAGAAGTTCGTGTGCCAGGCTTTGGGAACTGTTCTTCAGAGGTGTCCTGGTATTTTGTAATTATTGGGTCACATCTGCTTTCCCAGCCAGCTTTGCTGCACCCTAATCTCCTGCCTTATTCTAGGCTCAGCCTCTTGAGCACTGGGATTACAGTCATGCCCCACCGCGTCCAGCTATTTCTTACTTTGAAACAGGCTGACTGTGTTTCCCACGCTGGACTCCAACTTGCCTTCTGCCAACAATCCTTCTGCCTCGGCCTAGTGAGACCGGTCCCAAAATAAAAAAGCAAAAGAGTTTTTAAATTCTTAAAAAAGGACTGATGGTGTAGCTTAGTGTGATGGCGACAAGTTCAATCTCTAGTAGCAAAATAGAAAAAGGGAAGAAAAAAGCCCGGGGTGGGGATGTACCACCAGCATTCCAAGAGGCTCAGGCAGGAGGATCATCATGCATTGGAGGCCTACATAGTGAGTTCAAGGCTATCTTGGAATACACGGTGAGACGATGTCTTAGAAAAACAAGAAAACTATAACAAAGGAAGAGGAGTAAAAGAGGAACACACACGCAGTGTGCCAGGTGGTGGTAAGTGTGCAGAAGAAAAGGAATGGGGTGGAGTGCTGGTGGTTTCTAAGTGTGCTGCAGGAAGGCTTCTCCGAGGTGCTGGCATTTGAGCGTGCCCTATAGTGAAATGGAGCAGGACAGCTTGGAGACTTCTGGCTGGGACAGATCTGAACTGGGGGGAAGGGTGGGCTCCAAAGCCTGGGAAGGAGGTCTGATTTGACTTTCACTGAGCCAGAGGGGCCCGGAGCAGCGTGTGGGAAGCGGGAAGTACATTAGCTCTACTGAGTTTATGAGCTGGGACATGAGATTGCATAATTCCCCCCTGGGGACTGCCTTGCCGATAGGCGATAGGCGAGCTGCTCATGATCCTTGCAAGGCAGGGCCAGCTGGGTGGGACTCTTATCTCAGGCTGTTTACTGTGGGAGGCCCTGTCCTAAGAATTTCACCAGCCAGCTCGGGAAGCTTCTAGGGGAAGTGTTCCCCCCTGGAGTCTTCTCTGCCTGACGTGGGCTCAGAGTCAGAATCCAGAGCACTGAGAGCAGAGCTGCCAGGTGGCACTGGGCAAAACTAGAACAGAGAATCCTGAGGCCATGGCCGAACCCGCTGTGGACTCAGTATGTGAACGTGGGACCCAGAATCTCCACCTCTAGGCTGCAAGGCGGCCCACGCTGGCTCTGCTCTTGCTCCAGTGCCTTTTGTCCCCCATGGGGCGCGAGTGCCATCTGTCCCAGGACTGTCTGCATTTTCACAAGAGACAGTGGATCTGGGCTTCTGAGAGCGGCAGGCGCCAGGCTCAGGTGCCTTTGGAGCACTTGAAACAGAGCCGGGCCGAACTGAGATGTGTGCAACGGATCCTGGTGCAAAATACCAACGTGGAGGACTTGGACTTTCACATTGCCCGTGTGTTTGTGTGTGTTACCATGCAGGGTGGTAAATATCCTTTTGGATGTTCATAGATGCTTCCAGGTTCTGGGGTGCTGATTCTAGGTATACTCAACAAAGAATCAGTCAAAACACATGAAAAGGTAGTGAGGTTTCACTTTTATTAAAGGCAAGAAAGAAAGTATCGTCTGCATAGTGGAGTGGGCCAACTACAGATGGGAAGAGTAGTCTAGAGAGAGAGTGTTTATTATGCCTGCCAGGTTAATGACAGACATTTTTCATGCTCCCTGTTCTTTAGGTTGATGTCAGATCTAGGCCATCCTATCAAAACCTGCTCGATTTTGCAGTAGAAGAAGTGAAAGCATTTTCTAATTGGTCCCAGGTGCAGGGCTTGAGCGTCTTTAGGTGCATATATCCTGAATTTCTGTGATTGACAGGTCATGCCTAATTTCCCAGCCAGCTGAGCACACCCTAACCTCCTGTCTCACATACACACTTCATTATTGGTAACTTTTTTTTAGACCACCCTCACTATGTAACCATGAATTCTTAGTGATCCTCCTAGCCTCAGCCTCCCAAGTGCTGGGATTAAAAACATATACCACCAGGCCTGGCTAGGAATTTTTATACCTATGACATGTTGAAATGATATTTTGCCTACATGAGGTTAAATAAAAATATCAACATTAATGTGACATGCATTTTTTTCTCTCTTTTTCATTTGGTTTCTAGAAAAATTTAAACTATATATACGTGATTTATAGTCTATTTCTACTGGCCAGTACTGTTCTGGAAGGTTAAAAGCCTAATTAAATCCATTCATAATTAACCATTGCATCATTGTGATGGTGCGCGTCTGTAATCCTATGACCCTGGGAGACTGAAGAAGAAGGATCACAAATTGGAGCACAGACTAGGTGATTCAGCAGTTTAGTGTGATCTTGTCTCAAAATAAAATAGAATAGGTGTGGTGGTACACACCTATGATCCCAGCGTTCAGGAAGCTGAGGCAGGAGGATCACTGTGAGTCTGAGGCTAGCCTGGGCTACAAAGTGAGTTCAAAGCCTGAAATGCACAGTGAGACCCTGTCTGTAAATAAATAAATAATAAAATCATGCCTGGGGATGTAGCTCAATGTGAAGGCCCTGGATTCAATCCTGAGTACAGAAAGAGAAAAACTATAACCCTTTCAGCCCTAGGACCATCTTCTGACCATGGGGTTCCCACAGGACTCTCTCTCTGACCATGGGGTTCCCGCAGGACTCTCTCTCTCTCTCTCCCTCTCTCTCTCTCTCTGCTTCTAGTTATTGCTCCCTGCCTACACCTGCTGCTGGAACCCAGCTTCCCTCACGGTGAGCTTTGTGTGCCTTGCTCAGGGAGGTGTCCTTCAGGTGCCTGGACAGTGCCAGCACATCGTAGGTGCACAGTGTATAGGGAATGATGAACAGTGTGGGCACAGGAAGGGTCCCATACTCCACTGGCCAAATCTTCAGTTATTCTAGAGAAATTCTACATGCATGGGTTCTTCATGTATAGCCCCCATCTTTTTAAAAAAATCTTTTTGCAGTACTGATTATTGAACCCTGGGCCTTCACATTGAACTGTATTTCTGCCACCATGCCCTTTGAGTGTTTGTTTGTTTGTTTTTGGTCTTTTTGAGACAGGTTCTCACTATGCAGTTCAGGCTGGCCTTGAGCTCACTTTGTGGCCTCGAACTTGCAACGATCCTCCTGGGTCAGCCGTCCGAGAGCGCTGGGATTACAGGTGCCACCACGTCTGGCACCCTCGTTTTTTTTTTTTTTTAATATCAGGGATCAAACTCACAACTTGCCAAGCAGTGCTTCTGGCACTGAGCTAAATCCCTGCCCCCGCCTTTTTTTTACATTTTTAAAAATCTTTTTATCGGTACCAGGGATCAAACTTAACGACCGCCTGCTTGCAAGGCAGGTGCTTATGCTGCTGAGCTAAATCCCCAGCCCCCACTTTGTTTTTTGAACTGGGGTCTATACAGTTCAGTTTGCACTTGACCTCACTTTGTGGCTTAGGCTGGCCTCAAACTCATGATGCTCCTCTTGCGTCAGCCTCCTGAGTGCTGGGATGATACAGATACACTACGAAGCCAGGTATAAAGATTCACTTTAATCTTCAGTTGCCTGAGAGTCCTCTCTTCAGGTTCCATAATTTGCTATAATGACTCACAGAATTTAGTGTACATCTGGTGGAAGAGTCGCACAGACCACTGGGATGGGGTGAGACATGGCACTTAACTTGCTCTCTCTGGGGAGCTCCTGAACCCTTAGCGTTTTGCAGGTGTCCCATTATGCAGGTTGGTTACTGAAATGGTTGGCCTTTAGGTGGCCAATCTCAGTTGCACTAAATCTCCAGCCCTACCCGGGACTTGTGTGACAGTGTACCTGCCCACCTGAGGCGTTTTGGGTCTCATCATTTGGCTCTCTACTCTGGCAACCAGCCCCACGCTGAAGGGATTGAGAGGTGCTTCCAGCCATCCATTCATCATGACCAAGCAGAGACTCTGTCATTACTGAGATGCTGAGAGTTTTAAGAGTTTTAGGATTTTAGAGCCTTAGCATTCGTCAGAGGGGCAAAGTTGGAGTTACAGGGTGCAAATAAACTTCTGTGAACTATTTGTTTTTGTTTATTTTTGAGGCAGGGTCTTGCTTTGTAATTCAGACTGGCCTTGAACTTATAATTGTCCTCCTGCCTCAGCCTCCCCAGGGCTGGACTTACAGGTGTGTGTCATCATGCCTGGTAGGATCTTTAAATTTGTTAGCTAGCTGTGGTAGCAAATGTCTGTAATCCGGTACTTGGGAGGCAGAGGCAGGAATATTGCTGCAAATTCAAGGCCAGCCTGGGCTATACCCTGGGTTCAAGGCCAACTTGAACTACATAGTGAGACTTTGTCTCAAAAACAAACAAGATGGGCCTGGTGGTGCACGCCTATAATCCCAGCACTCAGGAGGCTGAGGCAGGAGGATGATGGCAAATTCAAGACCAGTTTGGACTACATAGTGAGCTCAAGGGCAGCCTGAACTGCATAGTGAGATCCTGTCTGAAAAAGACAAAAATGTAGCCTTATTGAGAAATAACTTGAATAAATTTACCCATTTCAAGAGCATGCATAAATGAATTGTGTACCTGTACATGAGCTTATGAAAGCGTCCCAACATGCAGATGTGGAGTAGTTCTCGTCCCCTCCCTTGTGTGCCTCCTGGTTAGTCCTTTCCCTCTTCTCCCGTGGTCTTGCCATCTGTGACCTGCCTGCTGCCGCTGTGGTCACCTTTCTGAAATTTCATAGGAATGGAATGTGATCTGTGATCTGGTTTTTTTCACCTTGTTGATATTTTTGAGATGTCTGTCAGCCGGTGCCTGTATTAGTAATTTTTTCCTTTTTATTGGTGGGTAGTGTTCCACTGCATGAGTGTATGGACATTCTGATCACTTCCTGTTTTGAGCTATTATGAATAATAGCGGCGAGGAACATTCACATCTGAGTCTCGATGTGGGCATATGCTTTAATTTCTCCTGGGTGAATACCTGGAAATTGGAGTTGCTGTATGGTAAATGTATGCTCAGGTTTATAGGAAACTGAAGACATAAAGACTTTCAATGTGCTGCTGAATGAACAATATTCTAAGGCAGAACACTGAGACCAGGTGGTCAAACTGCAACCCCACACCCACTGATCTGTAGCACAGTGCAAACACTGCAATTTAGGCTCTAGTTTAGAGAGAGCAGCTTTTATCCCATGCTCAGTGCTGAGGAAATTCCGCTCGCACGCTGCAGAGAGGGCTCTGCATGCCTGCTGGTGCACACGAGCCATAGGGTTGCCACCACTGCTAGTGTTATTGGGGTGGGCCCAACAGACAGACTCCAAGCTTTTGAGTACGGCAAGCAACGAATTGCAAAGTGTAAGCGTACACTTGATGATGAGAGAAAAGCAGCTATGTTTACTGAAGCTCACAAGCAGAGAAATGGTGCTGGGATGATAGAAAAAGCACCCAGCAGGCCGTGCAGACAGGTTAGGCTTCCAAAGGGTGCTTCGGACATAGAATGGTCCCAGGGTACCGTTGTCTACTTGTACAATTACTGTCTGATTTTTTTTTTTAAGATGGAGGTTGTCCAGGCTGGCCTTAAACTCTTGGCCCAAGTGCTTCTCCTGCCTCAGCCTCCACAGAAACTGGGCGTGTTTGCTTTTTAAACTTTTGTGTTTTTTTGAGGCAGGGTCTCCTCATATATTCCAGGCTGGGCTTGAACTTACTACGTAGCCCAGGCTGGCTTCAGACTCATGGTGATCCTCCTGCCTCAGCCTCCCAAGTGCTAGGATTACAGATGTGCACTGCCTTCTAGGAACTCAGGATTGGCTTGGGAGTGAGTCAGTTCATGCCACCCTCGTTAGCTGAGTGTTAGAGGGCTGGTAATTATAATGGCAGGCTTGTCGTGTTTCTTGCATCCGCAGATTTATATGAGCCTGGTGTGTTTCTCTTGCTCTTTTTTTGAATTTAAATGTATTTTTATTCATTTGTTTATTTTTATTTTTTGAGACAGAGTTTCATTCTGTAGTTCAAGCTGGCCTTGAGCCTCACTATGTAGTCCTGGCTGGCCTCAAACTTGTGGTGATCCTCCTGTCTCAGGTTCTTGAGTGCTGGGGTTACAGGTGTGTGTCACCATGGCGGGCTCAAGAAACACTGCTGAAAAAGATAAAACTTTTGCTTTTATGGAACTCTGGGTAGGAAAAGGTAACAACATATGGATAAACAAATACATAAAATAATTTCAAGGAGCTTTACATTCTAAGAAGGAAGTACACTAAGACAGTAGATGAGGGACTTTTAGGTAGGGTAAAGTCCTTTATGATTGGAGACATTTGAAACAAGAAGGGGTCAGCTCCATAAATATCCAGAGCTGTGCTGGAGCCATCAGTCACATGAGGCTTCTAAGTACCTGAAATGTGCCTAAGTGTAACTTGCTCCTGGATTTAAAAACATATTAGAAAATGACCCTAATATAACATTAATAATTTTTCTAAAAAACTAGGTATCTTGATACATGTCTATAATCCCAGTATTCAGGAGGCCAAGGCAGGAAGAGAGCTCCAAGTTGAAGGCTAGGCTCAGCTAACTTAGTTAGACTGTCTCCAAAAAACCCAAACCACAACCCAAGGTTTTATATATATATCTGTACACACATTCTGTCAGGCATGCTACTAAATGAGGTCTAGCAGGTCCCTAAACCCACCTTACCTATACAATTACCTGACTCTCTTCAAGGAAAAGGAATTTTCAGGACATGTAAGAGGGACAAAGAGATCCTTAAAAAGTATGCACTTAGCAAAATAGAGTGCAGGAACTTGCCCTAGAGACAGATGTACATTGTGCTCCAGGGGTGAGTGTATTTATGGGACTGGGACTGTCTTCAAAATGAGTGACCTAGGATATGTTTCCTGCTGTCTTTCAGATCACCCATCTGGTGGCTCCATTAGAATGCAAACCATTTACATATTGTTCAAAGTTGAGATTCACTGTCAACTAATATTGGATTCAATAACATTTATTGAAATCAATTTCACCTCCCCCCATCTCCTTTTTAAAAATGTACCAAGTAAATGTAAAATTACCTATGAGGCTTTTCTAGGTGGCTTACCTTGTATTTCTGTTGGACAGCAGTGGTTTAAGGGGAGCAACCTAAATAGAAAGAACAGCAAATGCAGAAGTGCTGCTGCAGGAACTGAAGCATGTTGGGCAGCGTGGAACTGGGAAAGTGGACAAAATAAGAAGAGACCATCTTGGCCTGGTGGTGCATGCCTGTAATCCCAGCACCGGGTTGGCTGAGGCAGGTGGATCGCTGTGAGTTCGAAGCCTGTTTGAACTACAAATCAAAAAGCAAAACAAAATGAAAAACGAACAACCAAAAAAAAAAAAAAAAAAAAAAAAGGAAAGGATCAAATTTAGTTGGTGCTTGGGGTAGCATACAGGGGAGGCTGCCTTCAGCTGGGAAGGGAACAGTCTGATTCCAGACCCCCGCGTGGGCCAGATGTTGTAAAGTCTATTGCAATTTTTGGTAGATGGAAAAAGAAGAATCCTGGGTTCCAGTACTTTGTAAATCACAGTCATGTGTTGGCCTGCTCTTCTTGGGACTTGGTTTCCCTACCTTTAAGACCCAGCGGCAATCACTGAAGCCAGATAACCCAGGAGCCAACAGCTCCGCAGGCGCCTGGGGCAGCGCTAGGGGGCGCTTTCTCGATGGCTCGGCGCTCGGCTGGCCAGACGCCTGCGAGTCTTCGCTCGATTGGTCTGGTCGAGCGCCGGCGGCCTGCGCCATTGAGAAGCGGCGGAGAGGAAACGCCGCGCAGTGCCGGGCTGGGCGGGCGCCCCGACAGCGACAGGTAGGGCCGCGGGGTCGCTCCGCCTCTGCCGGGGATTTGGGACCCGGCCCGCTGCGGGCGGCGCGGCGCTGCGAGCCCTGGACACCGGCGTCCGGTCCGCCCGCGCCCTCGCCCTCGCGGGGACCCCTGCGCCCCTGTTCCTGCCGGCTCCGCGGGCGCAGGCCCGGGGCTGGGGAAGCCCCCGGAGACCCGGGCGACCAGTCGAGTCTCCTTGACCCAGCACCCTGGGATCAGCGGGCGTCAGCTCGTGGCTCCTGCTGAGCCCAGTTTTTGGGGTGCAAGCTTCTGCTTTACCTCTAGGAATGGGGGACCAGACAGTTTTTAGGGCGGCTTGTCCACCTCCTTTAATCGGCTCCCTGAGATCATCTCTGAGTCGGGGGTCCTCAGGCCTCTGACTTGTCTTTAACCCTTGTTCCTTGGGGTCACGCCCTGCACAGTCCCCTCTCCAGGCAGGGGACCCCCAGAGCCATCGTGCGAGGTGCGAGTTTCTGTCTGCTGAGTGAGGCGTGGGGCTCCAGTGCGCAGGCAGCGGCAGGGACTCGAGAGCTTTTTCTTCTGGGCAGCAGTTCCTGTAGGGCCACCTGCCTGACACCCACCCCCCGTGCGTCCCATCTAAGAGCTCCCTGGACCTGACAGCGCTTGGCCCCGGCCGCCTTGGGGAGAGGCGGGACGCTCCGGTCCAGTTTCAAGTCTTTCCTATTCCTGGGTCTGGCAGCCTCTCGGGGAGGGGCCTGGCTCAAGGTCATACCCGGCTGTCTGCCCGCCAGTGGACTGAGCCCGGATTCCCAGTGTCACCTGCTCCCTGGGTGGAGGAAGCCAGGTGGCGTTAGTGCCAGACAGCTGCCTAGAAGCCTCCAGGATTCCGACCAGTCTGGCGCTGGAACCGGGATTCTTTAAGGGAATCCTTGAAGTGGTGTCAGGCTGAATCTTATTGCTCAGGAGAGCCAGTGGAGGGTTTCGGCTTCGGCCTCAGTTTACTGGGTAGGGCATTTTAAGGCACCAATCACCCTGCCTTCCTCTAAATCAGTGCTTTGCATTTTTCCACTCAGGGTAAGCAGGGTAGGGCCTGACCTTGTTTACAAAATGATAGTAGTTTCCTTTTAGGGAGGATGCATTTGTAGCTGGCACTGCAGGGAGTGTTGGCATTTATGGCCAGAATTAATGGCAGTAACAACAAAAATAGAGTACTCCAGCCAGGTGTCCTGGCCTAGGCCTGTAATCCTAGCTGCTTGGGAGGCTGGGGCAAGAGGATTCCGAGTTTGAGGATAGCCTACACATTTTAGCAATGCGATTCTGCTCTGAAGAAAAGACTGGGATTGTAGGCCTTGGGTAGAGTGCTTGTCAAACAGGCACAAGGCCCTAGGTTCAGTCCACCCTGCCAAAAAACAAAGTACTCTGACGTGGGTTGCTTGTGTAAGTGTAGTTGGAACTCACGTAGTAAGAGTATGCAAGTCAGCTTCACATTTTGTTTTCACAGGTCTACCTGTTTAAAAACTTCCAAAGAAAAACGTTTCTTTTACTCTGTTAAGCTAGCCTCCTGCCTTGGCCTCCCCAGTGCTGGGATTATGGGCGTGTACCACTATGCCCCGCTGGAAATACAAGATAATGCTGACAAATTGAAGTCAGTCTTTTTGTTTTATTTATTTTGAGACAGGATCTAGCATAGCCTGGCCTTGAACACACAGTGTAGCCTGTGCTGGCCCCTCACTCCTCCTGACCCTCCCACCTTGACCTCCTGGGCTGTGATTGCTGTTGTGCAGCACCACCCCTGGCTAAAAGTCAGTTTTTACTAGAGGTTGAGTTAACTTTGATGGGGGCCTGTGTTTGCGTCTTCTTGGGAGACAGATGTTCCCCTTGGGATGGGTGTATCTCCTGGCACTACGATGAATCATTAGAGGTGGGGCACAGTAGTTGGAAAGGATCCTGAAAGTAGGATGGTTCCAAGTGGGATATAGGCCACCGGAAACTGGAGTGTCTTGGCACAGTGACTGGTGACCGACCTAGGTGGCATAGGGCAGGATTTACGGCCTGCCGTTCTAACTGGAATCTGCTGCCTGAGCGACCTGGGAGCACATTTAAACATCTGGGCCTCAGTTTCTCTCATGTTGTTTTTGTAATACTGAGCACCATCTACATGTATTATTTTTATAATACTGAACACCACTTAACAGTACTAATTCAGTAATGAATCTAAATAGCTCTCATCAGTAGATTTCTAAAAGTTTTGTTTTGTTTTTGAGACAGTCTTGCTAGGTGGCCCATGCTGGCCTTAAATTTGCAGCGATCCTACTGCTTCAGCTTTTGCTGAGATTATAGGCATATGCCTGATTTTAATTAGTGGATTTCTGATATTTGTTGCTGTTGACTGATATCATTGTATCAGCATGGGCAGGTGAACAGGTACCAACAGTGTAGCTCCAGTACACATAAAGCACTCCCTCCTGCCTGTCATTTATATTATTTTATGAATGATGATCCTGATGAATAAATTTACAAAATTTAATTAGAGCAACCTTAATAGGCTTACTGGAGAATAAGAATTTCATTCATATACTCTCTTGGGGCATTTTGGCCTTCATCTTGGTTAGGGTTTCTCAGTATTGGTCCTGTTAATGTCTGGGTTGGATAATTCTTTGCCATGGTGAGTTGTCTGGTACTCTGTGGGATATTTAGAACCTGCTGTGGTCTCTACGCAGAAGAAATCAGTAGCAGCCACCAAAGTCATGGTAATCACAAATGTCTTCAAGTATTTGCAGGATCCCCCTCATACAGAAACCTCTGATCTCAAGGTGAGTACAGAGGGCCAGTGAAAGGCTACATTTCAAATTGCAGATTTTTAGAAACTTTATAAATGACATTCCTTGTGGATGCATCAGAATGTAGAAGTATTGGTTTAGCCCCACATTTCCCATGTTATCCTTAACTAGTTAATTAATTAGTTATCCTTAACTTAATTAATTAATTGATCAATTTTTCTGGAGACAGAGTTTTGCTATCTAGTCCAGGCTGGCCTTGAACTTACTATGTAGCCCAGGCTGGCCTTGAACTCATGGTGATCCTTCTGCCTCATCCTGTCAAGTGCTGGGATCATACGTAGGAGCCGCCATGTGAGGCCAAGTGAGTCATTTTAACAGGGCTTCTTGCCTCTGCTCTGTTAAGCCTGTCTCTTGTATTCATTCTCTATCAGGCAGGTAGGGTAATAAATCACCTTAGAAAGTCAGCCTGCTTTTTGTGTTGATTTTCATTTTTTTCTCTTGTAGATTCTTTTGTGACCATGAAAGAGAGACATAAAGAATGATCCATGATTTTTAAGCACTTTTCCTAAGGAAATAGTCATGTTGGAAGGTCTCGTCGCCTGGGTTCTCAACACCTATTTAGGGAAATATGTCAATAACCTGAACACTGATCAGCTCTCAGTTGCTCTGCTCAAAGGTGAGTTGTGTGGGTTTGTCTTTGGCAAAGTAGAGCTTAGCAGATGGCATTTCTGTTACTTACATTTTTCGTTCTGTTGAGGATAATAAAATCTAATGCTCGTGTTGCATCATGTTCTCTTGTGATGGTTACAGTGGAGTAACCTAAGTGTGTGGCTATATTGCTTTAGATTTTATGGAACTACTAAATACTCAGAACAAAACAAACTCTAGGCTGGTGTCTCTGCTTTACCTCAGTTCAGTTTTTGGCTTTATGGAGACAGCCACTTTGACTTTGGCCTCAGATACGGGTTTGTTCCTGTGTCTCTCTCACACACACACACACACACACACACACACCAACAAACATGTAAAAGCTATGTGACCATAGAAAAGGAGGGCAGAACGCTTCCACACAGTTGCTGTAAGGATCCAGTGAGATAACATTCAATCTGCTGACGTATCATAGACACTCAAGATGAGTTTCAGAATCTGTGACACTGATATGAGAACCCAAGGTATCCATAACTTAAATAACAAAATAAAAGATAATAGAAAACAAACAAAAAAAACCCCAGGGAGATAGAACTCATGGAGATGGGAGGGGAGAGGACAGGAAGTCGGAGGCCTCAGGATGCACGGGTACCAACATCCCATGAGGAGTGGATTCGTTATGTATTTCAGACATATGCTAATTAATACAGTATATTTTGAAGTTAACAATATAGTTGATAATTTGTAAAGATGGAGCAACAAAGCTCAGTGTCGTTCAAATGAATTATTCTGTGGCATTTTTATTATAAATGTGAGGCAGTATGCCAGCTCTAAGATGCTGTGCTTCCCTTTGAGAAGTGCAGATTTTGTTTCACACATCAAGTACTGAGCAGGAATAATACTTTTTAATAAAGGTTAACTGTTTGTTTCAAACTAAAATGTAACTGAAGACAATACAGTTGCATCAGAGGGGTAATGCAGTTGTCTGAAGTGTACCTAGCTTTTGCAGGGTACCTTGGCTTTATTAAAATTTACTTACCAATTATTGTACTATTATTAATTTGTGGGGTTTTTTTTGAGATAGGGTCTTGCTAGCTATGTAGTGCGGGCTGGCCTTGAACTGTCGCTGTCCCTTCTGGTCCAATTAACCCGTGCAATCCCGGGGGGATGATGGTGGCAGACGTGGGCTATGGGACCTGTCACCGCTGCTCCTCCCCATGTGTCCCTTTTATTGGAGGCAGAAGTGGATTTTCCCTGTTCTCCTGCTTTCCCTCCTGTCTTTTAGCAGTTAAATGGAAAGCAGGTGTGAGGAGGGCTGGCTGGATGGGGTGGCCCACACCCGTAATCCCAGAGCTCTGGGAGGCAGAGGGGGAGATCACAGGTTTGAATCCTACTGGGGCAACTTGGGGACCTAGTGAGGTCCCGTCTCAAACAAAGCACAACAACAGTACAGCACAAAACAGGCTGGGGTACAGCTCAGGGCAAAGGTCCTGGGGTCAGCTCCCAGCATGCCATGCATACCTCCAGACAGTGAGAAGAGCTGGGCATGGTGGTGCACGCCTGTGATCCCAGCACAAGGCAGGAAGACTGAGCTAGATAGCAGCGCTCTGTCACAAGCAAATCAGAACACAGTAGTAATGGTTCACCTGTTTGGTCACTTACTGAAGTTCCTTGGCACCCAGTGATTCTGAGTTGTGCAAGGCATGGGTAACAGGCCTTGAAAGAGAGCTGCAAAGCAAACCCTGCTAATGAAAGACCTGGTTTTCCAAGAGTAGTGTGGTGAGAACGTGTTTACTGAGGAAGTGAATACACATATACTTATGGCGTCGGGTGTTTCCTAGCGCCTTTGCTAATGACAGAGTTCTAATCCCGACAGGTTTTTAAAGCATAAATTTTTTTGAAGGTAGCATCTCACTATGTAGCCCAGGCTGGCCTCAAACTTGTGGCAATCCTGCCTCAGCCTCTTGAGTGCTGGAATTACAGGCATGCTACAGAAAGGGCTGTACTTACCAGCTGTCGCATTGGATTCTAAGAAGTAGAGCTTGCTTCTTGGTGGCTGGAACTGGAGGGGGGGGCAGCACTGGAGAAGAAAGGGGCTCGCGACTTAGTGTGCTTTACTAATTGAGGCATGTCTTCATGCAGTCAAGGTGACCTCAGGATTGAAGCTCACATTGGTCTTTTTATGGTGTTTCTTTTTTTTGAGACCAGGGCTCACTATGTAGCCCAGGCTGGCCTTAAACTTTTATTCTCCTGAGCCTCCCGGGCGCTGGGGTTATAGGCATTGGCCACTATTTTTGTTGATCTTTATGACACAGTTAAGCAGTGTTTAGGGCTGCGGGATCCTAAATAGAAATAAGGATGTTATTTTGATCCATCTGTAGCTATTTACTGTTATGGATGCATGGGGGGGTGAAAGGGAGACTAAAACAGTGGCTAAGAATATAGATTTTCTGTCGCGTGACTAGAGGAAATGAAGAAAATGAAAAGAGAAACCAGAACGTGACATGTTTTTCATTTTTTATTTTTTTTAGCCAGGATCTCACTATATAGTTCAGGCTGGGCTTAAACTCAGTGTAGCCCAGCTGGCCTCAAGCTTGAGGTGATCCTCCTGCCCCAGCCTCCTGAGTCAGCCCACCCTTGGCTCACACTGTGGGTTCTGATCACTTCTCGTGTTTACCAGTTACTTGATCAAAGACTCTGATTCTGCATACGTCGGTGTCCCTTTCTGTGAACTGGAGATGACTATGAAGTGTCTCACAGGACCCTGAGGCCCAGATAAAGGACTGTGGGGCCGAGAGCCTAGAGCTGTTGTAGCGCACATTGGGCATCCGTTGGATGTTAGTGTCATCGTCGTCCCCATCCTTGTGGCCACCAGCACAGGAGTGGCTGAAGGGCTGGACTTAGAGAGTAGATAGGGCACGTGTGCTAATGGTGATAAAAATGGGAAGAGCTGGTGGGGGACAGAGACAGCACGGTGTGCTAAGGTTTCACGCTTTCCATCATTCAGCCAATGTTTGCTGAGCTCCTGCCGGGAGCACGGCTCTGGGTGTGGACTGACACAGGCAGCGGAGGGAGATCCCAGAGCTCAGGCTCAGGCTCGGGGCCGGGGTTTGCCTGTTACGGGGTTGTCTGTGACTGTGGCGGCCAGAACCAAAGTCTCCTCTTCACCTGTTTTCCTTTTCATTGCCTGAGGTTAGACAGATCTGTTGTAAGCTCTGGTGCCTTCTTTTCTGTGTGTGTGTGTGTGTGTGTAGATAGGGTCTCACTGTGTAGTTCAGTTTGGCCTTGAACTCACTTGAACTCACGGAGGTAGCCCATGCTGCCTCAAGCTCACGGTGGTCCTCCTGCCTCAGCCTCTCGAGTACTGGGGTGACAGGTGTGCACCACCATCCCCGCTGCAAACTCCTTCATTTCTCAGAGAAAACTGCCTGTTCTTTAAGCCTCATTTTTATTACAAAAACTGAGAATCTAATTTGGGTTGACCATCTCTGACACGAAATGTTCTGGAATCTGAAATGGTCTGAAATCTGACACATTTTAGGGCAGTAGGGTTCTCCCAGCATTTCTAATTTCAGGGCACGTTGCATTTTGGAGTTTTGGATCAGGGCTGCTTAGCCTGTCAGTGTATGCAGACATGCCATGATGTCTAAAACTGAAATCTGGAAAACTTCTAGGCCCAAGCAGTTTGGAGACATCCGCACTCAAGCTGTAGAACTTCTTGCACTGCAGTGCAGATGGAATGAAGTAACGGGGGGCAGGGGCATGGCTCAGTGGTAGCGCACTTGACTGGCGAGTACGAGGCCCTGGTTTGAGCCACAGCCCCGATAAGGGGTGGAGGAGGGTGTGCATAAAGTACTCGGTGGACAGGAAGTGCTTAACTTCATGTCGGCGCTGTTACTGTTAAATGGTTTCCACCTCTCCGGCCCCTGTCCTCAGCGAGCTGCTGATCTGTTGGGGACGCAGAGTAGACAGCAACTAGAGGCCTTCTCTGTTGAATTGTGCTGGAGACAGAGGCTTAATGCAGCAGGTGCGCGGGGAGGGATGCTGGGAGAGCTGCTGTGCAAGTAGGTTTTGAGTGGGCTGAACAGGATTCTGATAGGTGGCAGGGGGTGAGTCACTGCTCCCCGGGAGAGTGAAGTCTGGAAGCTGGAAACTTGCAATCGCATGCGGAATGGTTTGGGGTCAGGAGCCAGTGGCTGCCAGTGCGTGGCAAAGTGGCTGGACTTTGGTCTGCATGTTCGTAACCCGGAACTTCAGTCCCTGCTGCTCCCTGTTTCTTGTGACATTGGGAATACAATCCGTGCCTTTGTGTTGAGCCACATCCCGCTCTTTCTGTTTTTCACTTGGAGACAGGTTCTTGCTGCATTGCCAAGGTGAGAGAGGTGCTTGTGATCCTCTGCTTCAGCCTCTCAGTGCTGCGGCCAGTTTCCTTTTTTTATTTTTGTTTTTAGTTTTTAATTTCCCCTAAGCTCCAGACCTCAGGCTGGTCCTTTACATAATATGGAACAGAGGGAAAAGAATCCAGTAGTCGACAGAGATTGCTGAAGAACGTTCAGTGAATAGAGTGTTTGCTAACCTGAGATGAGCAATGTTAAGATGAAACACTGTCTGCCTGGAGGGGAAGAGACGATATTATAATTTATAAATTTCGCCTCCTTTGGGTGCTCTGCTGCCTGGCTGCTGGAGGCACCGTGCCCAGCAGGGCTGTGGCGGGCACCTATGTGGGAGGGTGGAGTTAGGGAGCTGTGTCGCCTTCCCTGATTCCTTTGCTCTTGGGATGCTGTGGGCTGCTGTTTCTTCTCAGCCTTTCCTCTCCTTTCTACAACTGTATCTTGTTTTTGAGACAAGGTCTCACTGTGGACTCTTGGGCGGCCTTGAACTCACCGTGTATCCCAGGCAGACCTTTAACTCATGGCAGTGTTTTGCTGCAGTTTACCAGGCGCTGGGGTTCCAAGTGTGTGCCACCACCCTGACTTTTTCTAAAACTTTTCTTATGCTTTTTGCGCTTCAGCTTCTTTACTTGTCATTGCGTGAGCTGCGCACAATTCCTTCCGTTTCTCTAGGGCTGTGTAGAAGCCCGAGAAACCCAGGCAGAGAAACCTTGCCTTTGGATGGATTCTCCTACTGAGAAATAAGGCGGTTCCAAGTGAAAGCGATGCTTTTCTAAAGACAAAGAAACTGGCTGGATGTGTGGGTCGTGGGTAGAGCGCTTGTCCGGTCCACAAGGCCCTGGGTTCTGGAGGAACCAGTGTGCTTGTTCCTGTGTGGCCAGCTTCATTTAGGGAAAACGTTGCCTGATATTTTCTCCCAAATATGGAAATAGGGTTGTTTTGCAAGGATTACTTTTCTTTGGGGTACTCTTAATGTATGTGGGACCCTACATAGGTCTCATGTGTGCCTGAAAAAATAAAAATTAAGTAAAATGAGAAGGGGAACTAGGGAGAGAGAGGGTAGGGGGAAAACAGAGGATCCAGCCAGGTCACGCACAGGTACAGACTCCCTGTGATGAATGTGGTCATTCTGTATTCCTAAAGTCTACTGATAAGCTTAATTCATTAAAAAAGTAAAATAAGTAGACTGCATTTGTGCTGAATTTGCCAAATTGCTGGATTTTAATTCTTGGCCCTTTAAAGGGAGAAACACCAAGTTTCCTGCATTGTCTTTGAAATGAAAGCCTTGTCTGGCTTAACCCAGGGCTTCTTCCAAGTTAGTAGTTGCCTCTATTTCTTGTTTCTAGAAATATTTATCTCAGGCAGAGTTAAGTGGCTTGGAAATTCTTGTGCAAATAGCTTAGTAAAGCGATGGCGGGCCCTCCAGCAGTCTGGAGCTTGGGACCCGCCTTGCTCACTGTGTTCCCAGCACAGCGTGCAGGCCAGAGCAGGCCTCAGGGTACAGTGGCATGAGTGCGAATGCTTGCAGTCAGCTCTCTGTCACCGAGACTGCAAACCTGAGAGAATCAGCTTGATGTGAGGATGGCTTCATTTTAGTTTCAGAGGTTTTGGTCCATGGTTGCGTGGCCCCTTTGCCCCTGGTACCTGATGGCAGAGGCCTGTTCATCTCGTGGCAGCTGGGAGGCAAAACTAGGCAGGGCCCCAGGTCCTGGCACTCGCTGTGAAGGCAGACGCAGCACGGTAACCTGCCTTCCTCTAGTTGGGCCCTCCCTTTGGGGGTTCTGCCCCTCAGTAGTGCCAGGGCTGGCAGTCTGAGCGCTGACTCATGTGGGCAGAGCACCTGCTGTGCCTGCTGGTTCACATCATCCTAAGAGCCTGGGGTGAAAAGGATCGCGGTGGTATCTTTTGCTTTCCTCTGCTTCCTGGCATTTATTGCAGCTGCAAGCAGAAGAGAGCAGGGAGAGACCGTCTCCAGAAGAAAGCAGAATTCCTTTTGAAGACCAGTTTTATTTCAGTCACGGGGACTATATTCATTTTGAGGAGGGGTGGAGAGGAGGATGGGAGAAATTTGTTTAAAATGGCAGATTCTTGGGGTCAGGGTAAAGCTCAGTGGCACAGCGCCTACCTGGCAAGCACGAGGTTGTGAGTTTGATTCTTGGTACAAAAAAAAAAAAGAGGCAGATTCTGATGTTTCAATCCAGGGCTTCTGATCTGGGGATGGGCCTGGGAGCCTGCATGGCGTCCCAGTGAACCAGATACTGACTTTCCTGTGGGGCAGGGTAGCTGAAGCTCTGGCCTGCAGGCTATATTTGAGCTCACCAAGATGTTTTTTTATTTTTTTGAGACAAGGTCTTGCTTTGTAGTTCATGCTGGCCTTGAAGTCACAATTTAGCCCAGGCTGACCTCAAACTTGGAATCCTTGTGCCGCAGCCTCCTGAGTGCTGGGATTATAGGTGGGTGCCACTACACCTGCCTTACTGTTTTTTTTTTTTTTTTTTTTTTAAATAGTAGGGACCAGTATTTATGCTGGGTACTTCTGCAAGTTTGGCAACTGCTATACCACTGAGCTATATCCCCAGTCCAGCTTTTGAAAAAATAAGCCGGTTACAGTAACATGCCAGTAGTGTCAAGTATGTGGGAAGTGGAAGCAGGAAGGTTACTTGCGCCCAGGAATTGAGACCAGCCTGGGCAGCATAGGAGGGCCCTGTGTCTAAGCAATTACAGAATAGCACAGACCAGAATAGGCAGTAGATGTCATCAAAAGCCTGACACACTTTCTATTTGGCCTATTAAGAAAGTTAGATCCCTGCTTCCCTCTCTGTCATGTACGTGGCCGGAAGCACCACAGATGAAACTCTGGGGTGGCCGTAGCACTGCGCATGGCTTTATTCTGTTTTGTTTTTGCACGTGACCTTCTACAGCTGTGTTCTGGAGGTACAACTTTCACCTTCGGTGCTGTGCACACAGGGCCACCTCCTGCTTGCTGAATGACTATGTCGTGATGGTGTTTTTATTTTTTAGGTGCTGTGGAATTAGAAAACTTGCCATTAAAGAAAGATGCCCTAAAAGAACTGGAATTACCATTTGAAGTCAAAGCTGGTATGTGGAACTAAAGGAGAGGGAGGAAGCATCAAATTGTTTGGGACATGAAAGGAAGGGTTAACTGCACTGTGTGGTCTCTAGGCTGCTGTGTCAGGATGACTTCGGCTTCATAGTGGGCAGGTCAAGTGGCCCTCAGATCGACAGAATCAAAATCTTGAAATTTATGTTTCTAACAAGTACTCCAAGTGGTTCTAAGCTTACTAAAGCTAAGAACCTCCGTTCTAGATGCAGAGGGCTCTTATTCCTAGGGAATTTGTTATAGTCCGAGGTTTATAAGGAAAACGATTACATTACAGGACACTGAATTTGTAGTATTTTTATAATGGGCACCCAAGGAGTCAGTTACAAAGAAAGTGTGAGAAATCTGTCCATTGCACTAAAGACCTAGAAAATCTAGACGAGGACCTGGATCCCACAGCAGTGTCCTGCATGAGTCCAGCTGAAGACGTGGAGCCCATGTCAGTGCTCCTCTACCCCCCATGAGTCTAGCTGGGAGCCTAGATCCTGTGACAGTGACTCATGAAAGTCTGTATCAAGGATCTGTGCTGAGAAAGCCCAGAGGTCAGCGG
This sequence comes from Cavia porcellus, assembly GCF_034190915.1. Taxonomy (NCBI): domain Eukaryota; kingdom Metazoa; phylum Chordata; class Mammalia; order Rodentia; family Caviidae; genus Cavia; species Cavia porcellus. The sequence goes on from NW_026947508.1 coordinate 7,403,777, forward strand.
TGGAAGCTAGGAAGTCTGTGCCAGTGGGGTGACAGATCTGCACTGGAGCCAAGAAATGATGCTCAAAATAGGGACCAGGGCTCCCCTGAAAAGTACCACAGCCATTCTCAGTGACAGCGAGGTCCTGAGCTCCTTCAGTGATAACAGCTGAGTTCATATCAGGGAAGCCAGCGTGACAGGCTCCTCCAGGAGAACTAGCGGCTCCAAACAGCAGCACGTAGGACCACCGTGCTAAAGTCTCCTCTCCCGGTCTCCTTTGTATCTTGGCCACAGTCCTCAGGTGGGCCATCCACACAGCACCACGCTGAGTCAGTCCAGCTGGCGTTAAGTTGGCTACCGGTTTTTAATCCACCATGATGAATTCATCCTAGGTATTACTGCAAGATGGCTTTACTCATTAAATAAGAGGTGGGCCTTGCGACAGTATGCTTGGATTAATGTTCCCTCTCTGCCATTTTCTGAATGTGTGACCTTGGACAAGCTAAACACTCATTATAAAAGTCATCATAAAGGTTTAAAATGAGGTGAATGGGCTACGGATATAGCTTGGTGGTAGAGCATTTGCTTAGCACCTTGTGAGGCCAGGGGTTCCATCCCCACTAACCCCCCCCCCCCACACACACACAACAGAGAGAGACTAGTGGTACATAGGATTTTTGAGAAAGATACAGGAGTTAGTATGTTAATAATGAACTCACAGCCGTGCTTGGCATACTCAAAAGGTGTTAGCAGTGATTGGAATTCTATAGGAATTAGGTTGGTAAGGAAATAAAAAACAAAAGAAAACCTGTCATAGAATAAAAGTCTTTAATGAATGACCACTTATAAAATTAGCCCTTGTGCATGTAGATGCCTGTCATTGTTAGGCTGTTGATGTCAGTCTTTTATATATATATATAACTTTTTTTTTTTTTTGGTCTTTTTGAGACAGTTTCACTGTGCAGTTCAGGCTGGCCTTGAACTCACTTTGTAGCCCAGGCTGGCTTCAAACTCAGCAATCCTGTCTCAGTCTCGTAAGTGCTGGTTTTACAGGTGTCCTTCAGCATGCCTGGCCTTTTCCTGTATAATGCGAGCTTATTTAAATAAAATGCAAGTACAATGCAAATACATTGCTAGGTGGATAGAATAGAAATCTTGCAAAATATTTCAGCTTCCCGAAGTAGAATTAGGGATCGATTATAAGCAAGGAAGTAGACGCGGAGATACGGATGGATTCGAATCTGAAGGAAGTCTTAGAAAAGAGGGCCACTGCTGAAAGTGGTGTCACATGGCTGTAATCCCCTCCCTGGGAGGCTGAAGCAGGAGGATTGTGAGTTCAAGGCCAAGCTGGACTGCAGCGAGATCCTGTCCCCCTAAAAACAAACAAGAAAGGATGAAACTGGGTATTTTCTTTGTTTGTTTGTTTCTTTTTTTGTGGGGGAGTCTTTTATGAGGCAATTTCATTCTACGGTTCAGGCTGGCCTTGAACTCACTTTGTAGCCCAGGCTGGCCTTCAACTTGAAGTGATCCTCCTGCCTCAGCCTCCTGAGCGCTACGACGACAGGCATGCTCCACCGTGCCGCCTCCACTGGATATTTTCAAAAGAGAATTATTTGACTGTTGAAAGATTAAGAGAGGATAACTTAGCAACAGTGGGGAAAAAAAAAAGATTAAGAGAGGCTCTTCGGGAAAGATTGGTGAAGTTTTTAAATATTTGTATAAAAATAACCTTTTATGCTTTTTGCAAAAATAATCTATTTTGGTAAAAAGTAAAATGTAACAAGATATATTTTGTTGTTCTGTTACTATCAGAATGCTATGTATCCTCCCTCAATTAAGTTAGAGTAGAATTGCAAATGTAGTAATTATTACTAAAATTCTTCTTTGTGAAAATTGGCATATGCTTTCAGTTTAGTATAAATTTTATTAAATAAACTTGTTTTCATTTTTCTTGGTAAAATCCACATTTTTCATTACTTACTATAAGATTGCTTTAGCCAAGTGTGTGGTGTAGCCTGTAACCCCAACACTTGGAAGCTGAGGCAGGAGCACTGCTGTGGATTCCTTGAGACCCCTGCCTCAAGACAGCGTGACCGCTGCCCCGGTTTATGTTGTTTCATATTTTTGCAATACTGAAGATGGAACCAAGAGCCTTGCTTCTACGCTGCTCTGCCCTGCGCCACACCCAGTACTGCAGGACAGTGACCAGCTGCCTGGTCAATAACACAGTTAAAGAGCTGGGGACCGAGGGGACAAGCGTGTTGGTCAGGGACGAACACTCCTAGCTAGCATGTGTGAAGCCCTGGCTTTGATCTGCAGCACCACATACAGAAGAGGAAAACAGAGGAGAAGACGGTTGCTAATGACCTGCTCTCCTCTGAACCCTAATGGTAGCTGCCACTGCTTCCTGCTCTTGGAGGGTCAGGAGCACACCGTTGGTGTGTGTGGCTTTCAGAGGGGGGACATCGCTCGCGCTGTGTGGAGTTTTGAGAGCCAGGAGAATAATTCCCATGACCTTCTACATTATTCCTGTGGTGGTGTTATAAATCAATTCAGTTCTTAAAAAATTTTAATCAGTAAAAATTTCCTCACCAAATAATAATAGAATAACAGTACTTATTTCCATTGTATACCATTATCTTCAGAGTAGTTACTCAGAGTGTAAGACATAAACCAGAAAGATTATTTTTTTGTCTTTTGGTAGCAGGGCTTGAACTCACAACCACATGCTTGCAAGGCAGGCGCTATGCCACTGAGCTAAATCCCCAGCCCTAAGATTCTTATGAAAAAGAAACATCAACCCAAACTTTTTTTTCAACTAAGATAAACTAGTAGTAAAATGAAACAAATTAGCATATATTGAAATATTTTTAAAACAACAGAATGTGTTGGGGAGGTATTTGAACTCCCTATTATTTATCTCTCTTCTGTTTTGCTCTTTATTTGTGTACACATATATGTTTTGTGTTTCTTCTTACAAGTTAAAGAAAGCTTTTATTGTAGGAAGCCTGACTAGAAATTGGACTCGAGAAATAAATAGCATAGTTTTATCAGGTCATTTACCTTTCTGCATTCCTTTTTTTTTTTTGGTACCAGGAATTGAACTCAGGCCCCCATTTAGCTTTTTCATCAGCATATTTTCTCATAAACATTCAGAATTTTTTTTTCACAGCACTCAGGAGGCTGAGGCAGGAGGATCGTTGCAAGTACGAGACCAGCCTGGGCTACAAAATGAGCTCACGGCCAGCCTGAAGTGCATAGTAAGACCCTGTTTCAAAAAAGCAAAAGAAAAATTCTTTTTTATCACTAGCGTACCAATGTAGTGTTACCTGCATTTTAGTTTGTGATGGGTGTATTCAAGGCTGGACATACTACAGGTCTGAGAATTCCTAACAAACACTTAGCAACCAGCCAGTTAATAACCAGCAAGCATGAGTATTGGGCCTATGGCTTGCCCAGGTGCCGTGGGAAGAAAGGCACCCCGAGGAGGTTTAAGGTGAGTTCCCACTGGGAAAGCGTTTCCAGGGGCCAAGGGCACCTTTGGCGTGATAAAGTCTGCCTGAGCTTTCTCCAGCTTCCGTCACCATGCCTTGTTCCCAGCCTTAACTCGTTTCACATATGCAAGAGCCTGCTGCTTATTTGTTAAAATTAAAAAACAAATGGTAAAACCCACACAGCACTAGAAGCGGGAGGAGCTCATAGCGCGTGCGGGCGGTGAAGCAGACTTCCCTGTCCCGCGCAGGCTTCATTGGCAAAGCCACGCTGCAGATCCCCTTCTACCGCCCGCACGTGGACCCCTGGGTCATCTCCATCTCCGGCCTCCATTTGATTGGCGCCCCTGAGAAAGTCCAGGACTTCAACGATGAAAAGGAGGAGCTGTTGGAAAGGGAGCGCAAGAAGGCGCTGCTGCAAGCCCTGGAGGAGAAGTGGAAGGCAAGGCGGGGGGCCTGCTGGCCGGAGGGGCAGTGCTGGGGCCCCCGGGTGCGCGAAGGCCCGGACTCTAACCCCGGCTGTTTCCCTTGCAGAACGAGCGCCAGCAGAAAGGAGAGTCGTACTGGTACTCAGTGACGGCCTCGGTGGTTACCAGGATCGTGGAGAACATTGAGGTGAGCCCTGCTGACTTGTGCGCACGGGGTCTGTTGGCTCAGAGCATCTCCCTCGCTGGCCTGTTCGCGTGGGCATCGTTGACGTTAGTTGTGTCCAGGCGCGCTGGAAGAAAAACCTGAAAAGCAAGTCCTGTGCTCCCTGGCCAGCCTGGGTTTCTCTTGCTTCAGCTGGTTTTGAGTAGGCGCTCCTGTTTCACTTCTACATGTGGATGTTAGAATCCGCCTCCCTAAAGGACTTAGCTCCTCAGAAGCCAGGTTCTCTAGGCCTTGATAACTGTGGTTTCAGGGCAGATTGCTTAACTCCCTGAGTCTCTGTTTCTTCACTTGTGCAATGGGAGAGTTTGGATCCCCGATGGGAGGAGGTTACACAGTGAATTTTGAGCGGTGCTCTAGGGCTATAATCTCTTACTGATGTCTCTGGTGTCAGTTTGCTAAATTACAGCGCTGGTTATTGGCCACATTTTCTGTTCTAATTATGCTTGCGTTTTGTCTTCCGGAGTTAGATCAGAGCTGGGCATGGTGGCACACACCGGTATTCCTAGCAGGTGGGAAGCCGAGGCAGCAGGATTGTGAGCTGGACATCAGCCTGGGCTCTGTAGTGAGTTCAAGGCCAAGCCCAGGTGATGTAGTGAGACCCTGTCTCAAAAAACCGAAACCAAGCTAACAGAAAACTGAATCCGGATCCAGACTAATTTTCATGGACATCAGAGGGTTTTGCCTGTATTTCCAGAGTTTTCTTGGAATACCTGGTCTTCCAGGCCAGAAGGGTTCTGGATGGGCCGTGTTCCCACAAAACACAGCACCCTACACTGCGCTGCATCTCCAGCCCGTTTCATTTTGTTTTCATCTTTTTTTTCTTTGAGACAGAATTTCACTATGGAGTTCAGGCTGACCTTGAACTCACTGTGTAGCCCAGGCTGGCCTCTAATTCTCAGTGATCCTCCTGCCTCAGCCTCCTGAGCACTGGGATCACAAGTGTGCGCCACTGCGCCTGGGCAGCCCTTTTATTTTGAAACAGAGTCTTACTAAGTTGTTTAGGCTGACCTCAAACTTGCAATCCTCCTGCCTCAGCTTTCTGACTAGCTCAGATTTCAGGCATGTGCCTGCATGCATGAATATTTATTTTTAGGTGTCATCGATTAAAAAAATCCATCATCATTATTTAGTTTAGTTTTTTTGAGACCTATGTAGCCTAGGCTGAACTCGGACTTGTGACCTCGCACCTGTGCCTTCGGAGTGCTGGGTTACAGGTGTGTGCCCCTGCTCCTTCTGATATTTATATTTCAGTTTAGTTTGAACAACTTTGTTGAGATACAGTTCATATACCAGAATGCTCACCCTTTTAAAGTACACCATTTAGTGTGTTTAGCATACTTACAGAGTTGTGCACCAATCACTACTATATGATTTCAGAACATTTCCATCACCCCCATGGAAACGACCTTCCCCATTGGTAGTCACGGCCAGTTGACTAATCTACCTTCTCCGTGGATTTGCTTGCTCTGGACTTTTCATAGCAGATAAACAGAATCAGGCAGTGTGGGGCCTGGGCGTGTTCCTTAACCATCATGTTTGAAGGCTCATCCCTTGTGGGCTGTGTCTGTGCTTCATTCCTTTATGATGAACTCGTACGTTTCCCTGTGTGGACGGCCAGGGGTCTGCAGAGCAGGGCCCTAGTGAAAGTGGTGAAAACAGATGTCATTCAGTAACTGCTCCCTGGAGGGGCGGTGCTGAGCTCACAAAGGGAGCTGGAGCCGGGCATGGTGGTGCAGGCCTGTAATCCCTGCACGGGGGAGGCTGTGGCAGGAGAGTTACTTGAGAGTTGGAAGCCAGCCTGGGCTACATAGTGAGCTCAATGCCAGCCTGAACTGAGACCGTGTCTCAAAAGGACAAAAACCAAACAAACAAACAAAAATTTAAAAAAGGAGCCGGAGGTGGAGGAAGCCGGAGGGAGTGGGAGTTAGAGTGTTGGTGTGAGCAGGCATGTGCTCCGGACTCTTCTGTCCTTGCACTGGGCGGGCGGGGGCAGGCCCCTCCCCTACTAGGACATTCCTGAGTGCAATCTGTCACCTGCCTGCCTAGTCCTACCTACTGAAGAAGCGTTCACATTGTAATCCCTGCTTAGTAATACTGCCGGAAAGGAGTCAGCAGTCTGCGTCAGCTCTTGGCTGGAGCAAACAGTAAATTCTTTGACAATCCTGAGCATTTCTAGGAAGAGCTCAGAAGGGGACGGTATTATCTTTGGTGATAATATAGAGTGTGAGAAACTGTGTTAAAGTTTGGTCGAGTCTCTGTTTCTCCTTTTTTTTTTGAGACAGCATCTTGCTATTAGTTTGGCTGATCTTGAACTCCCTATGTTTCAGGCTGGCAAATGATGGTGATCCTCCTGTCTCAGCCTCCTGAGTGGTTGTATTATTGGTATGCACTCCCACATGCAGCAGAAAAGCTCCTTTTTTATGGCAGTGCTAGGGCAGTGCCAGGTCCTCACGTGCTAGGCAAGTGCTCTACCATCGAGCTGCGTCCCCAGCCCTCTTTTGAATGGACTGTTTGTGTGAAGAATTTCTGCAGTCCTCAGGATATACCACATTTTGTTTTCCATTTACCTGCTGATGGTCATTTGGGTTTTTTCTACTTTTTGGCTTTTATGGATAATGACACTAAGACATCTGTGTATAGTATTTTATATGAAGAGGTTTTCATTTTCCTTGAGTGGAATTACTGAATCATGGTTAGCTTTTTGAGGAACGAGGGACTGAAACTCTTCCAAGGAGACTGAACTGTATTACAGTTTGCCCGCAGGTGTGTCTGCGTTTTGACTTTCACCTCCTGATCACTTTTATTGTCTGTCTTTTGGTTATGTCCCTCCCTACTAGGTATGAAGGGATCTCCTGGGGTTTTGATTTGCATTCCCATGAGGGCTGACAGATGTTGAGTATCTGTTTGTGTGTGTGTTTTCATACGTGTTTGCTCATGTGTTGGCGCTGGAGCCCAGGCAGCATGCATGCTGGGCACCGCTCGCCACCGAGCTCTACAGCCAGCCCTGTGTGCCTTTTTTTCAGGGGAGGAGGGGGTCATAGAAATATCTGTTGAGATCTTTTGCTTACTTAAAAAATCAGTTTGTCATTTAATGTATTTTTTAAACATTCTTTTTTTTTTTTGGTTAATCATTTTATTGTTGAGTTCAGAGTGTTCGTTCTGTATTCTGGAAGCTAGTCCCTTGTCAGACATGTGATTCGGAAGGCGTTTCTCCCATTTTATTGTCTTTTTACTTTCTGCTATTGTTTTTTAGCTCATTGACGCGGAATTCCTCTCTGTAGCCCCTACAGGGCAAGGAGAAATAAATGCATGCAGCACCCCTGGATCCAACCCGGGCCTCCCACTGCACTCTGAGCAGCTTCCCCAGCTCACTTCAAAAATTTTGAGACTGGGTCTCATTAAGTCGCTAAGTTTCCCTGGTCGGGTTCAGAATTGGTATACTTCTGTCTCAGCCTCCCAGCATGCCACCATGCCCAGCTAAACGTTCTTTTGACTTATCTTCTTTTTTTTTTTCTTTTTATCAGTACCGGTATTGAACTCACAATCACACACTTTGCCAGGCAGGCGCTTATGCCCCTGAGCTAAATCCCCAACCCCTGACTTATCTTCTAACATAAGTTAATGAGAGTAGTTTACCTTTCTTCTTGAAGTAACACTATTGACAAAGAAGTGTGATTCCTGCGAGGTGTGGTGACACATGCCTGTGATCCTAGGTACTCAGGAGAATGAGCCAGGAAGATTGCAGCCTGACTGACTTGGTGAGATGATGAAAGGTTGGGTGTATGTTGCGGAGTGCTGGCCTAGCCTGCATTACGTTCTGGGTTCCACTCCTTTGTACTGAAAAAAGAAAGTCACATGCAGTTTGCGATTCTAACACTTAGCACGTTGCCGGATACTGGATATCTGTGTTACATTTGTGTAAAATGCTTGTCATGGTTTACTTCAGTGGAAAGGTTTGACCCCTACCTGCAGTTTTTTATCTGCAGAAGTTAGCTAAAATGATTTTTCTTTCTTTGCCTGTTCACAGTTAAAAATTCAAGATGTCCATTTACGCTTTGAAGATGGCGTCACCAATCCTTCTCATCCTTTTGCGTTCGGCGTCTGTATTAAGAATGTGTCCATGCAGAATGCTCTGAATGAGCCCGTGAGTATGGAACGTGACCGCAGTCCAGCAGGAAGCCATGTTCTGAGGACCGCAGCTCTGAGCTTTCTCCCTTAGTGTTGGAGGGGATTGTGCTCCTTCCTCCTCTGCTCCCCGGAGGTGTGCAGATCTTTGGTCTGTCTGTAGGTGAACTGAACTCCCTGAGACAGGGAAATAGTTAATGTTTCCCCGCCTTTGGTCACAGCATCTCCATTTTATACACCAGGAAACCGAGATGCGGGGGGTGGGGTAGGGGGTGGGGAGTGGGGAAGGGTGGGGGGTGGGGGGTTGGCGTTTGCCTCCATGGAAGCTCGTGGTTTTGGTTTCAGCCGCTACCTGGGAATGCTTGCTGATGCTTTCTGTGTCTTCAGCTCCATTTTCTGCCTCTCTCTGGCATGCACATTTGTGCGTTTTTTTTAAAAGTAATTGTGGGATGCCTCAGTGGTGCTTTGGGTTTGTTGGATAAAGCATTCTGTTTCTTTATATTCTTGACACATCACTTTTGATACCAGGTGTTCCGTAGTTTCCCCTCGCACACCCAGTACCACCCGGGGGTCCTGCAGTTGACTGCAGCGTGACTCCAGCCAGACCTCCTGCAGGCTCTGTCGGTTAAAGACAGGCTCGCAGGTGTCACCACTTCAGATGCCATTTGGAAGTCCCCGGTTGTGACCCATGCTTCGAATTATCCAGGCATCAATTACAGCTTGTATGGCCCATCGTTAGGTTGGATAATTTGCTTGATGTTTCACACAAGTCAAGGAAACACTTGACCAGGGTATGATAAAGGACATTATAAAGGGTACAGATGAGTTCCCAGCTGCAGAGGGTGTATCGTCCTCCAGTGTCCAGCAGCCTGGAAGCTCATCAGATTTCATGGTTCTTCAAGGGTCTTGTTATAGCCCATCTGCCTATTTCGCCGCCCTGAAGCCAACTGTTGTCTTCAGGGGTTGCTAGGAGAAAAATTACACACAGGACACATAATTTATAGTATTATTTATAATGTTCACCAAAGGAGTCAAATACAAAGAAAGTGCAGGAGATCTGTCCACAATGCCAAAGACCTAGAAAATCCAGCCAAGGGCCTGGATCCCACGGCAAAACCTGGATGAGCTCAGCTGAAAGCCCAGAGCCCATGACAGTGGCTCAAGGCTGTTTCACGGATCTGTGCTGAGAAAGCCCAAAGGTCAGTGATGAGAGCTAGAAAGTCTGTGCCAGTGAGGTGAAGGATCCATGCCAGCAGGCCGAGGTCTGTGCTGGAGCTAGGAAGCGATGCTCAAAAATGAGGACCAGGGCTCCCCTGATAAGTTCTGCGGCCATCCTCAGTGACACTGAGGTGCCGAGCTCCTCTGACAGTGAGAACAGCTGAGCTCATATGAGGAAGCCAGCATGATGACCTTCTGGAGGTTAAACAGCACACAGCTTCTCCTCTGGAGCCAGGGAGTGATGCTCAAAGTAAGGACCAGGAGAACCAGCTCCTCCAAACAGCAGCTCTTAGGAGGACCCACAACACCGCTCTTCCTCTCCAGTCTGCTTTCTGTGCTGGCAGCAGTCCTCCGGCGGGCCGTCCACCTCAGCACCACGCCGAGTCAGTTGGTTGGGGTTTAAGTTGACCACCAGTTGCCAGTCCCCTACACCAGCCTTTTTCCTTTACTCCATAACGTGTTACTGAATATTAGATCCGTCAGAGAACAAAATTGGAACAAGTTGAAGCTCTTAATTGGCTTTAGTTTCTAGAATTAAGCAACACAATTCTATACAACAGAGTAAGTACTTTGATGGGCTAGGCAGAAGAGGCTGGCATTTTTATAGACAGAGGGCTGAAGAATGCAGCAGCAAAAAGCAAAAAGTGATTGGTCCTTTCAAAGTTACTTTATTTTTAAGTGAGGGACAAAACAATGGAAAAATAACTGATGGATTAGTGTTAAATTTCTTCAGGTTGCATCTTGTAAGGACGAAAAGCTAAGGAAGGATGACGGGAAAATTTCCTGGTCGTCCCAGTTGGCAGGTCTGTTTGGGAAATCTGACTGCTGTTGCTTATTTCTCCTGGTTTTGGGAAGGTCACATAAACCTCTGCTTTGAGCCAGGTGAACTCAGCGTAATGACTCCATCCTGATTTGTAGTCTGGTCCTTTAGGGGCCAATGCATCGCCCTAGCCCAGAAAAGTGACTTCATGTAAATTTTATTTAACAAAACAAACAAGAGCTAGTAGTTTTTGAGCCCTTTTATGTGCTAGGCGCTGCTGTTAGCGCTTTCCATGACTTGACTCCTTTAATTCTCTGGAGTTTTCTCCGCCAGTGTTGTCCTCGTGTTACAGCTGAGGGTGCCAAGGGGCAGAGGTGAGGTGGAGCCGGGCAGACCTGCTCGGGGCGGGGGCTGCACAGGGTGGCCTGTCGGCAAATCCGCACCCCGTTTTGTACACTAAGGTTTATTGGGTTGTAGCGTCATCAGGCCTGTTTTGTTGTTATTTTGCTGCTTTTTAACACAGGGTCTCACTATGTAGTCCAGGTCGACCTTGAAGTCACATGTAGCTCAGGCTGGCCGCACACTTGCAGGAAACCCCTGCCTCAGTGCCGCCATGCCCGACTCTGCCAGCCTTGAGGTGCTTCTGCCTCAGCCTGTCTAGTGCTGGGATGGTAGGTGTGTGCCCCTGCCTCGCTGGTCATGACTGTGTTTGTGCCGCGGTGGCAAAGCTGAGCAGCCGCAGTAAAGCCCGCGTGGCTGCAAAGCCGCGGTCATTTCCTGTCTGTCCTTTACCAGAAGAGTTGGGTACGCCTGCTCCATAGCACGCGCTTTCACCCCGTACCAGTGTCCGGAAGCCTCGCGCTCAGCCTTCCCTCGGCATTCTTTACCTTCCATGTCCATGGGGTCACAGTGTTCTGCTCGTTTTTCTTCTAGCAGTCACATCTGTGCCTTCCTCTCCATCCTCTTGTCCTTTGGGGTCTGTCAGCTCTAGCTTGGGCTGATGGAATACCCTGTCCTGTGACCCTCTGCAGGTTTTTTTTTTGGTCTGTTTGAGACAGGGTCTTGCTATGCAGTTCACGCTGGCCTTGAGCTCACTTTGTAACGATCCTCTTGCTTCAGCCTCCTGAATGCTGGGATTACAGGCGTGAGCCACCACGCCCGGCTTATGACTCATTTTCTTTCTTTGTTTTCTGGGACACGAAGGGAAGGTCTGCCTCCGCCATCACAGTTCTGCATCTAAACCGTGCTCGTCTTGGTGCTTCTTACAGCAGCACCTTGGGCAGGCTGGGCATGACGGGGATGCCTGTAATACCAGCTGCACGGGAGGCTGAGGCAGGAGGACTATATGTTGGGAGCCAGCCTGGGCAACTTAGCTTAGTGCTTGCTGGGTTTCATCCTTGGTGCCGGAAACAGCCACTGAACCAAACGCCAACAGTCTTCTTGATGTCTAAAGTGTGAAGTCCAGAATCCTTAGCGTGGTGTATACTTCCTTTCCTGGTGTATTTGTTTTCATGGGCTGCCATAACACACTGCCATAACGCACTGCTGTGGACCGGAAGGCTTAAAACCAGAGAAATTTACTCTTGAGTTCTGGAGACCAGAAATCTGCAATCAAATGGACTTGTTCCTTCTGCAGGCTGTGAGGGAGAATCTGTCCCTTGCTTGCCTTAGAGGCTCTGGCTGCTGGAAGTGCTTGGCATTCCTTGGCCTGCAGTGCACCACTCGCCTCTGCCTCTGCCTTCCGCACTGGTTAGATTGGGGCCTGCGCTTGTCCAGCATGACCTCATTTTAACCTGATTCCGTCTGTAAGGTCCTGTTTTCACCATAAGGTTACCTTCACGGCTGGCGGGCGGGCGTGACTCCTCCTGGGGGAGACGGCACTATCCGATCGGGACCCCCAGGAAGATGACGAGATACTTCTCTCAGTGCCATACTGGCTCATCCCCAGTCCAGCTGTGTACTCATACCCCTGTGCCTGTGCTGTCCCCAGGGCCGCCAGGGCTCCAGCTACGTGGGTGTGTTCTATCCCCATCAGCCCAGTTCCTTCCTTCTACACAACTGTCTGTGTGAAGGGTGTGCATATTTTGACACTTATCTGCGTAGTGGCATTTTCTTTTTTGTGTGCTCATATATCTTGTATATGCTTCCTCTGTTTCTTCTGCATCATTAAAATTATTTGGAGTGTGTCCAGCTATTAGATTTAGTCTCTGAAAGGGGCAAAGTCATGTTTTGGCTCAGTTTTATATCCTTGCTAAGTGCGTGATGTTTTTCTCATGGTTTGCTGATTGCACTCATACATTTGTGAGTAATGACAGTCATCCTATTTTTCCCCATCTTTCTTCCATTAGGTACAGAAACTGATGCGGAAAAAACGATTAGATGTGGCAGAGTTTAGCATCTACTGGGACGTCGATTGCACCATGCTGGGGGATTTGCCGCAGGTGGAGTTACAGGTACGGCTCTGTAGAGGGCTCTACTGCAAGGCAGCACGGAGGGACAGTGTTTAGGGTTGCCGCCTCGCAGGTTGCTTTCTGCAGCTGACTTCCATTCCTGCCCCTCTCTTCCCCAGGCATCACTGGCAAGGTACATTGGCAAGGTACCTCTTACCCTGAACCAGATGGGTTTGTCTTGGCTCTGTCTGTCTTTCTTTCTCAGTACTCAGGGTTGAACCAGTGGGCTAATGGGTGCTAGGCAAGTGCCTCACTGTAAGCTACCCTTTAAGGGTGGTTTAATGACCCTTTAATTTCCACCCTTAAGGTTGTGTTGTTAAGATACATTGGTATGCTATGCATCACCGTTTGCTCCTGTGTAGTATTGTGCTATTTACCTGTGACGTACTGTAGTTTTGTATTCTCTTTGTTGTCATGTACTGGGCATCCATATTTTAAATGACCAGAGCCAACAGATCTGATTATTATTGTTATTATTATTTTTGGTGGTATTGGAGATTGAACCCATGTTTTGCATGAGATTAAGCCTAGCCTTTTTTTAACTTTTCATTTTGAGATGGTGTCTTACTAAGTTGCTAAGATTGGCCTTGAACTTTGATCTTCCTGAGTTACTGGGATTAGAGGTATATGCTACCATGCCTAGCCTTGAACTCACTATATAGCCTAGGCTGGCCTTGAACTCATGGCGGTACTCCTGCCTCAGCCTCCTGAGTGCCTGGTTTGCAGGCATGCACCACCATGCCTGGCCCAGGCTTAATTCTTAAACAGGAGCTCTCTTACTGTGTTGTTTGTGGGAATGTCACCTCTGGTAGCATTCCTCTAAGAGATACTTAAAAACTTATGAGTCATCAGATATAACATGTTACTGTTTGTAAAGCATAAAAAATAGTTCAGTTTGATCTTTTTATAAAGAAATAGTAGGTGGTTTAAGTGAAACAGGGGAAAATGACTCACTTTTCCTTGACCCAAGGTTATCTTTGGCTTGCAGCTTGTTGTGCAGAGAGTGGTTTTGGTTTTGCTAATTCTTTTAAAAATAAATACCTTTTCCTTATACTGGAGGATTACGCAGCTATTTAGAATAAAGGAAAATCTTTATGATGAATAAATACATAAAAGTCTCTAAGATACAGTATTAAGGTTTCAAGCAGGTTTTATAGCGTTTATGAAAGGAAACAGCTGGGTGCAGGCGCATAGAGAGACCGGGGGGGAGCTGAAGCTGTGGGGGGAGGGGGGCAAAAGAGTGGCTGGGGTCAGGGTAGGAAAGAGGTGTTTCATCCTTTTTTGCCTTTTAAATTTTAGAATACATGTTGTTGAAGTGAGTGCATCCTTTTAAATTTTATTTTATTTTTGTCTTTTTGAGACAGAGTCTCTTTATGCAGTTCAGGCTGGGCTTGAGCTCACTTTTGTAGCCCAGGCTGGCCTCAAACTCACAATGATGCTCCTGCCCCATCCTCCTGAGTGCTGGGATTACAGGGGTGAGCCAGCATACCTGGCTCCTTTTAAATTTTAAACCATGTGAATGTATAACCTGTGGAGAAATATAAAGAATGTTTTAAAATAGTAGTGAGCTTTAGGATGCAATTTGATGCTGTTTTTGGGTTCTGATATCACCCTGTAGGTTAGGTAACATTTGCTCTTAGGACTCAGCCTGTAGCTTAGCTTGACTGTCATAAAACCGCAGTCTGATCAATGGGCAGTGAGCAGGAGGAAGGCGGTCTGATAAGAGCAGGTCTTCTTGTAACGTGCAGGAGGCCATGGCAAAGAGCATGGAGAGTCGCAGTCACCACTACATCCTGGAGCCCGTGTGCACGTCTGCACTCCTGAAGAGAAACTGCTCCAAGGAGCCCCTGCGGTCCCGGCACAGCCCCCGCATCGAGTGTGATATTCAGCTGGAGACCATTCCCTTGACGCTGTCTCAGGTACTGGCCGGCCAGGCAGTGGCTGGGGAGGGAACGTGTTCATGGCGGCTCCAGGCCGCAGCCGTCCGCAGGAGGGCAGGCACTCACCCATGGGCCTGGTTCCTCCAGGTCAAAGCCGGGTCCCAAACAAACCCCACTTTCTGTTACAATCAGATTGGCTTCATCTCAGGTTCAACTATGCCTAAACTGCATAGGGAAACCCTGTCTCAAAAAGACAAGAAAAAAAAAATCAATAAATATAAATATTAATTCTCAGTGACTAAAGAAACGTGCTGCTCAGTGCACTGGATTTAGGTCAGGATTGACCGATATGAATTGTTCTTTTTGGGTGCAGGTCTTAACTGAATAAAAGAACCAAATCGTTCTAACTGAGTATGTCTTAATCTCTAATAAAAGCTGCAATATAGGCAGATCATGGAATTCCTCAAGGAGCTGGAGCGGAAGGAGAGACAGGTGAAGTTCCGGAAGTGGAAACCCAAAGTGGCGGTGTCTAAGAAGTAAGGGCTCACTGGGGCGTCTGGACAGCACATTTCATGACGTGTTCTTCTCTTTGGAAAATGCACTGGGAATAATGCCTCCGTGTCCCTCACACAGGGTTGGGGTAAAAGTATAGTTGATTTTTCTGGTCCTACAGATACCGTTCCTATTATCATTATTAATATTCTTATTGTATATTTATCCAATTAAAGTTTACTTTTAGATGAAGTGTGGTGAAATTCATCAGGCCCTCTAGGTCTAGTTTGGCAGAAACTCACATTGATTCGGTGAGATCTGGTGTGCAGTGGATGCTCTGTGATATTCTTCGAACCTTCTTTTCCCTTTTTCTTCTATTACAGTGCCTTGTGCATGTTAGACCACTGAGCTGCAGGCCCATCCCTCATCCTGCTTTTATGTTTTAGACTTTTGAGACAGGGTCTGGCTCTGGATAGCCTTGAGCTCACTGTGTAACCCAGGCCTGCCGTGAACTTGTGGTGATCCTCTGGGCACAGGCGTTACTGGCCTGATCCTGCTTCTTAATGTCTTCTCCCTTGCTGTTAGGTTAATGTTTATCTTGCACTTTCTAACTTCCGTAACAAACACAAATCCTCTTTCGTGTTACAGTGATAAACTTGACCAGTCTGATGCATTAAAGCTTTTTAAAGATCCTAGGCATTTCCATGTATTTCCCTACAAATTCAATTTAAACATTGTTTTCCCACTGGCTGGAACCCATGGCCTCGGACATGCGAGGCCAGCCCTGTACCTCTAAGCTTCAGTTAAAAGCCCTTGGTGATTATTGAAAGGTGGTGTTTGCCTTGCTGGCACCTTGGCTTTCCCTCAGTGGAGGCACTAACATTGTGGCAGTGCCAGTCAGTGGGACACTGTGATTATGGGTACGTAAGTCAGGGATCTGTTGTTGGTGTTCTTCAGTAGCAGATCTGCTTGTAGCTTTCGATTCAAATGCCCTGGACCTACATTGATGGCTGTTAGAGAGAAAGTGTCCAGGAGAAGAAGCGGTGTTACGGGGTTGCCTGGGCTGATAGCATCGTGGTCGCTTTATCGCGAGAAGTGACACATCCTTACGGGCTGTTGCAGCTGCCGGGAGTGGTGGTATTTTGCTCTGAATGCCAACTTGTATGAGATCAGAGAGCAGCGGAAGCGCTGCACCTGGGACTTCCTGTTGCACCGAGCCCACGATGCTGTGTTTTACACTGACAAATACTTCAGCAAACTGAAAGGAGGCTTACTGTCTGCAGACGACAAGGTGAGTGGACTGTGGCTTTGGCTTTCTTCTTTTCAGTCAGAGAAGGATTGGGGGAGCAAATGGGGTCTGTGAAGGCAAAGGGCGCGAGAAGTGCTTGGAGGCCCTAGTCTCGCGCTGCCCAGAAGCATCCTCCGTCTCCTGCATGAAGGGAGCCAGGCATGGTGTAGGAGGGCGAGGAGATGGCCACGGTCTTGCCAGAGCTCTGTGCCCATAATCCTGCCTGCATTTCTCTGTGCAAGTCACCGGTGTCACTTCAAAGCCGGTCCCAGTCCCAGATTCCCCTGAGTCTGTAACTGACCCCTGTGGCCTTTGCCTGTGTCTTCCATAGTCCTGGTTGGCCTCACTTGGCCTGCTTTTAACTTGTCCTCCTTGGTAGTGGCGGTGGCGGCCAGGCCAGGCCAGGCCGAGGGCTGCTGTAGGTGGAGAAGGCCAGCTCGCCTGGCAGTACCTGTGGGCCAGAGGCCCCATGACCGCCGCAGGGTGCTGCCTGGCGACCCCTGCTCCTCTGGTGTGCCTGCCTCACTGTCGCCTCGGAGCAGGCATTGGCAGCGCTGTGTCCCTTGGGTCGTTTTGCTTTTGTGTACATCAGGTGTGGTGAGACCACTGGGTCAATGCCTTCTTCATCAGTGTCTGACAGGGTGATGGTGGAACCTTACGAAAAAGATGGGATAAATCAGACATTTTGCTTTGCCTGGTTTTCTGAAAGGCACAGGCAAACTTGGAGGGAGAGGAAAACATGTAAGTTGCCCCTAAGGCAGGCACATAAATATAATCTCCTTTTTCCTAATGTTAAGGCATAAGAAATAGTTCAGGATACCGGTAGTTAACCTGCTTGCTTTTTTGGAGGCCCTGGGGATCTAATCAAGGGTCTCGTGTGTGCTGGGCGAATGTGCCAGCCCTGAACTGTGTCTCGCCCTCCGCTTGGTTTTCGAACTCAGCGTGTTGCTGGCTCGCATTGCCTTTCCCTGTCTGGCACGAATCAAGTGGAGATGAGCCTGTGGAGTTCAAAGCCAGCCTGGGCGTCTGTGCCAGTGCAGCGTGAGGGCGCTGGGGCCCGCACACGTGCCGTGTGAACGTGGGCCTCCGCCTCCTCACTTGAGGGTGGGAAGAGGGTGACGCCCTTTGGTCACCTGAGGTAACGCGTGTGGAGCTTGGCAGTGTGCTCGGCACCGGGCAGGGCACGGCAGCAGCACGGCAGCAGCACAGGCACGGTGGAGGCCCGCTGAGGATCGGGGACTGCTCTTCGTGTCCTTTCTACTCACCATTAGTTGCAGAAACTATGAAACTTGCTGGTGTTTTTGGGACCAAGTGAAATCTGATGGATTATAGGGAAAATGTTTAAACCAGAAACAGCAGCTGTGGAGCCAGCTGTACCCTGTTTCTTGATCCTCACTGGGAGTGTGGGGGCCGGTTGGCTCCCCAGTGGTACTGGTTCTCATCTGTGAGGGTCTCCAGTCCTTCCGGAGCTCCAGGGTCTGCTTTTGTTTGTTTTGCTTTCACCCAAACAGGACGAAATGTGTCGGATTGAGGATGAGCAGAGTTTTGAGGAACTGAAGATTCTGCGTGAACTGGTTCATGATCGCTTTTATAAGCAGGAGGAGCTTGCAGAGGTGAGAAATTGTCTAGAGAAGGTTTGTTAAGGCACAGTGCACTCTGGGCGCTTTCACTTTGGTCTGGGACTGATGGCACTCAATGTTGCAGTGCTATTGAGCTGCTGCCCCTGGGTGCCCACTTGTGCTCCCATGTGATTGCAGAGTCTTCGGGAACCTCAGTTCGATTCTCTGGGAGAGTCCCCCGGAGATCCGGAAGGCAGTGGAGGCAGCGGGATGCTGCAGTACCTTCAGTCCTGGTTCCCCGGCTGGGGTGGCTGGTACGGACAGCAGAGTCCTGAGGGCAGAGCCGTGGAGGGACTTTCGGCAGAGCAGCAGGAGCAGTGGACCCCTGAGGAGATCCTGGGTATGCTGGGCAGCAACCTGCACGTGCCCCTCTGCCACGGCAAAGGGAGACACTTGGTTGGTTCATAAAACTTGGGCTGTTGTTTGTGCCGTGGCCCGTGGTCCTTTTATTTTTATTTATTGTTTTGGGTTTTTTTGAGACAAGGTCTCACTGTGTAGTCCACACTGGCCTTGAACTCACTATGTAGCCCAGGCTGGTTTTGAACTCACGGCAACCCTCCTCCTCAGCTGCCCAACGGCTGGGATTACAGGTATGCGCCACCACACCTGGCCCTGTGGTCAGTCAGTTGGAGAACGGTGATTGTGTGTTGAGCAGAGACAGAAGCAGTGTTTGGGGAGAAGCTCCATGTGCAAGTCCATGACTGCGTATGAACAGTGGTACGCTGCTGAGTAGATTCTAGTGGCAGCTATATTTAGAGAATTAAACTAAGCATATTCAGATATTTAAGTTAGAAAAACTCCAAAGCTTGAATACCAGTCCAGAGGCACTCTGGGACCAAGAGCCATGGCTGCAAAAGGCTACTCAGGTTAATTATAATGAAGTAGAAGTAAATTGCCTAGCCACCCGAGTCGTAGTGCTCAGTGGCCATGGGGTTGCTGGCTGTTGTCCTGTCTAGTCCAGTCAGGCCGCTTCACCGTGCCGGGCAGTGCTGCCTCACACTGCACTGCATTGTGGGTCCTGTGCTGCCTGCTTTGACCGCTGATGAGAGCCTTTCTGAAACAGTAAGGTTGTTTTACATTAGCAGATTGAGTGGTCATCTGTGTCTTTGAGTTCCTTCCTTAAAAAAGGGTAAAATAGGGGCTGGAAATTTAGCTCTGCGGCATAAGCGCTTGCCTTGCAAGCAGGTGGTCATGAGTTCGATCCCTGGTACCAGTAAAAGAAAAAAGGGTAAAATGATCAAGTGGAGTTGTCACAGCTGCGATCAGTGTCCTGGTTATGCCTTTTTTAAAAAAAATCCTTACATGAGTTTTCTTCAAGCTTGTTCTTCCTTGTCATGTAGGCACCGAGGAGTTTTTTGACCCCACTGCAGACGCCTCGTGCATGAACACGTACACAAAGCGAGACCACGTGTTTGCCAAGCTGAACGTGCAGCTGCAGCGTGGCACAGTGACTCTGCTGCACAAGGAGCAAGGGACTCCTCAGATGACTGAAAGGGCATTCATGCAGCTCGAGTTTTCAGGTACTGGCCCAGGAGAGCCAGGGGCGACTGTTGTATCCTTGGTGCTGGGGCATGGGTGATTTGCATTATTTGTGTATTTTATAATCTAGCAAGTCACCACAAACATGGACTGAACCGCTGCTCCTCAGGGAAGTTCAGAGTTAGAGTCTTGTGAGCCTCTGAGCCTGTTATTTCTCAGTTGGTTATTTCTTAATCTATAGCTCTAGCCTTTTCTTTTCCATGAGTTTGTGTTTAAAGATACCTTTAAGCTTAGGGTAATGGCACATGCCTTTAGCCCCATCTACTCAGGAGGCTGAGGCAGGAGCATTTCAAGTTCCGGGCAGCTTAATGGGACTGTATCTCAAACTTTTAAAAAAAGGGTTGCAAATGTAGCTGAGTGGTAGGGTACTTATTTAGTATGCACAAGAACCTATGTTCAGTCCCCCTTATAAAATGAAGTTTATGTGTGAATGTATGTTTGTGTTGTTAATTCACGTTAATAGCCTGCGGCACTATAATCTGTACCCACACAGAGCTTCCCTAATGTAATATTTCTGGTGTAAAGTGTGTAAGAGCCTTCTCACATGCAGGAACAGTGTGCAGCACTTTCACACTCTACTTGGCTGTTTAATTTATTTACTTGCAGGCTGTACAAGAGCTGTAGCCCTGAGCTGCATCCCCAGCCCACTTGACCATTTTAAATTGAAAGATCATGAACAGAAAGCACACCGAAAAGGCAAAGAGCAGAGCTGCAGACAGAGCAGGACGAGGAGGCCTTTGCCGTGTGGGTGCCGCCACCAGGACTCGGCCAGCCCGAGGGAACGGGCAGGGCCACGCTCGGCGGACGACTCACACTTTGCTTTGCTTTGCTTTTTTTTGGTACTGGGATTGAACTCATAACCTTATGCTTACAAGCAAGTGCTTCAGCCACTGAGCTAAATCCCTAACCCCTGACCCACATCTTTTGTGACTTTGCCTAAGTAATCAAGAAAGTGCCACACAAGTGTTTTTTTTTGTTTTTTGTTTTTTGTCACACAAGTGTTGACTTTGGGGTTACAAATGTATCTTAGTGAGCAGGTGAAGGCACACAAACCAAGTCTGAATAATGGGGATCACATGTATCTAAGCGGTTTTTGGGACTTTGAATTAAGGATTTATAGATAAATACTCAGTGGTTTGGAGATTTCCCAATAATTTTTCAGTTATTATATTTTTGTGTCTTTTTGAGCAAGGTTTTGCTATGGTGTTTAGGTTGATCTTAAACTCACTTTGTAGCCCAGGCTGTCCTAAACGTACAGTGCTCTTGCTTCAGCCTCCTGTGTGCTGGAATTTCAGATGTGTGCCACCATGCCTGGCAGTTTTTCAGTTCTTGAAATAGCAGTTTATGAGATGCCTCAGTATGAGATGCCTTAGTTGAATGAGCAGACTCTTTGAAGTTAAATGAAAGGCTCTGTTTAAAATTAATCTTCCTGGGAAACTTCTAAAAGTCCTTTTTTTGTTTAAGTAGATACATAGTCAGGGAGTTTATTTTGGGTTTAGTTTCATGGAAAAATTGTTTATAGCATCTAAAATGCTCTATAAAATACTATAATATATTTAGAAGTAGGTTTTAATGTCATAATGTCAATTTTTACATTTCTGTTTTGTAGATGTAAAACTACTAGCAGAATCTCTTCCTCGAAGAAATTCCTCCTTGCTTTTAGTCCGGTTGGGCGGACTGTTTCTTCGAGACCTAGCTACGGAAGGGACTATGTTTCCCCTTCTGGTCTTTCCTAATCCGGTATGTACTGCGGTGGCACGGCGATGTAGCTAGGATGTTGGTAATTGTGGTCTGCTTTAGACAAATGGTAAGTGACATGAATGTGATTCTTTCTGATATTTGAACATCTCAAGACAGATAGGGTGGCTAGTTAAGCTGTTGGATTTTTAGAGAGGCTGTTGGTGAGGTTCACATGCTTTCTTCCCCTCTTGTGGTGTGGCTACCCTGGAATAGTTTGCTGTGTTTTGGAGGAGAATGCCATAAGCACCACTATTTTCTACATTTCAAGGTCAGTGTTTGAATTTCCTTCATGTCTGACGGTCATTTTCATTTATTCTGACCGATTATCATTGGTAAGAAATCCCATCACTCTAGGATCCAAAAGAGAATCATCTCAACCCCTCTCTTTGTGTAATTCCTATATCTGATAGGTTTATTAGTGGTAAGGTATTTGATCTTACTACCTGGCCATGATATGTTCCAGATATTTGGATATATAACCATTTACCCTGCCCATAACTTTTGGGTGATAGGGGGATGGCAGTGGAGGGGAAGAGAAGGCAAAAAATGTCAAGTTTGAGGAGTGGAACATACTTAATACTCATTTAGCAATCCTCGTTAAATGAAGTGAGTACCAGGTGGCGTGCTGTCAGCACAGAGGACAAGACGGGGTTTCAGTGGGGTTGGGAAAAGCTGAACAAGCCTGCAGGCACTCAGCAAGCCAGGGCGAAGTGGATTTCCGCTCAGGGTGCTAAGGAAGAGCGTTGCTGGAGGGTAAAACGTGTGAGTGTGCCTGGTGCTTTGATGTGGGAGGAAGGGGCTGTGCTTCCTCCTCTGGTGTTCCTGACCCGCGCCTGCCGCAGCAGTACAGCTAACATAGCTAGGATGCTGGTGAACTGTGGTCTGATGACACTGATGTGTCTTTCCATGTGTGTTTAATAGCAAAAAGAAGTCGGCAGAGTCTCACAGTCTTTTGGTCTCCAAACCACATCAACAGACAGAAGTGACCAATACCCTGGTAATTTTTTATACATTCTTAAAACTCACCCTTAAATATGTCATTGTTCCAGATTGCTAGTCTTTGATTAGAATTAGGAGAGAGAGGTGTTTTCATTTATTTTATTTTTTGGTACTGGGGATCAAACTTACGACCTTGTGTTTGCCAGTCCAGTGCTTATGATGCTAAATCCCTGTCCCTGAGAGGTGTTTTCTGTTCTGAGCACATAGTTTGCCATGTGGATTTGTGTGGGGCCTTAACTTGCGTGCACCTGGGGCCATGTTGCAAGGCCCCTGGGACTTTGGTTAGACCGGATGCTGCCCAGACTTCATGATTCCTGTTAAACTTACAAGGCTCCTACGGTGAGCATCACTGTGGGCTGGCTGGAAAATAATTTAGAGAATGTCTTTCTCCCCCGGCAGAATTCTTCATAGGCTTACTAAGAATAAAGTGATTGTTTTTGCTGTGCTCCATTTTCTTTCTCTCTTCCTTCTTGCTTCCATAGCTGCAGACCCAGAAGACCCAGTTTTTGAGATGCTGTATGAGAGAAATCCAGCACACAGTCATTGTGAAAGACGGCTCAATGTCAGCACAAGACCCTTGAACATCATCTATAATCCCCAGGCTATTAAAAAAGTAGCAGACTTTTTCTACAAGGGAAAGGTTCATACCTCAGGTTAACTTTTTTTGTTTGTTTGATCTTATGTTCCTTACTAAGAACATCTTTCTTGTCCTTTCTGGTGCTCTGGACAAGGTTATTATTCCAGGGACCAGACAGTGGTAGGCAGCAGAGGCCTGTGCAGCGAGGATAGGGTGGTCTTCAGTCACTGAGTCAGGGCACATGACCCTGGACAGCCTCCTTTTCTGGAAGAATCAGTGTCTGTCCATATTTTCTGTTTGTTTCCTTCCCTTTGGCATGTTTTGTTTTTTTCTCATACTTCTCATTCCATTAGGTTGGTATTTCCTTGGCTACACTGGGGTGTTAAGTGAACTGGGAGGGGTGTTCAGGGATGTCCTTCCAGATGCCAGGATCAGGTCTTCACTTGTTTGGTAAAGCATCTTACAGTGCAAAGGTCTAAATATCATTGATTTATTTATGCTTCCCTGTGTTCTCAGGAAAGATTTGAGATAGTAGATACAGTCAAAGCACTTCCGTTGCCAGGGATTTTTTTTTTTTTTTCCAACCTCCAAGGTAAAGGTGAAATTGCCAGGGATTTTTGTAACTGATTGTTTCATTTTTCTGTAACAATGGAGCCCTTCTAGTTTTTTGCCCAGTTTTGGAGACTTTTCACGTAATTGGTAGCCATGAGTATTGTGGCTTCTTCACTCTGTTACTGATAGACTACAGAAGGCATTTCCTTCTGAATTGCACTTTGTCTGTCAATGTAGTCTTCTGTTTTATGAAGGTTTTGAAATGTAGTAGTTTGGAAATCTTTAGAAATCGTGACTTAGGGACCTTCCCTTGTGTGCTTCTTTTCTCTGCATGCCCATCCACCACACCTGTGCCCCGTTCCTGTGTTACACCAGGTTGAGCAGGGAGCTGCTGTTACTGATTGCTTGTTAGCTTTGGTGGAGATTCCTAATTAGCATAGACTCACGGCAGCATTTTATCTACCCAGTCATTGGAAATCCGACTGTTGTGTGTATTCCAATCTTGCAGGGTTTGGCTATCAGTCTGAACTTGAACTGAGAGTGGCCAAGGCTGCCCGAAGACAGTATAACAAGCTGAAGATGCAGACCAAAGCAGAAATCCGGCAGACACTCGATCGCTTACTAGTGGGCGATTTCATTGTAAGTGGTTGCACGAAACACTTGTAGGGGTGGCAGAAGTAAGCACTGTTTCCTGACGGGACGGTTACCTACCCTCACTGGGCTTGCTTTCCCAATTACACTGATTCAGTGACCAGAAAATACGAAATCTTCCGCAGCTACCATAAAATGAAAATGTCATGTCTTTCACAGTCAAGGTTTTCTTTCTTTTTTCCTTCTTTTCTTTTTCGCTATGTGGTTTTTTTGGGGGAGGAGGGCTCTTTTCAAGACAGGGTCTCATTATACAGTTCAGGCTGGTCCCGAGCTCACTTTGTAGCCTAGCTGGTCTCAAACTTGCAAGGATCCTCTTGCCTCAGCCTGCTGAGTGCTGGGGTTGCAGCAGGCCCAAGGTTTAATTTATGTTTTCTAGACTTGATATTCTGTGACTGTTTCCCTTAAAATCTTCTCCTCATTGCTTACCTCTTGCCAGAATATAAACAGAGAGCCTAAGGCCCACCTTCTACTCCTGAGCATGATGGTTGCTTTGTGATGCAGGTGACCAGCGGATGTGAAGACACCACGGACAGGGAGAGCAGGAAGCATCCTCGAGAAGGGGTGCAGTGCTGAGATCCAGCAGTAGACGGGGCAGTGGGATAGGGGCAGGACCCAGTGTTCAGAGTGGGGTGCTGGAGGTTTGCGGGGCGGGGTGGAGAGTGAGTCCTGTGGTTTGTATGTATGTTGACACAATTTGTGGTGATATCTTCTTGTTATCGTAGACAGTGGAGGATTCTTCCTGACAACACTTATATAAATTAGTTTTTATTTAGATATGCTTCATTTTACTTATTTATTTATGTTTTGGCACTGGAAATTGAACTCACGACCTCGTGCTTGCCCAGCAGGCACTGTGCTACTGAGCTGTATCCTGGCCCTTTAGGCTAATGTTTAGTTGCAAGGAAGGAGTTTACAGATTCTGAACTTAGTGTTTACACATTTCAAACTTCAAAGCACAGTATTTTGGCATGAAAGTTCATGTTATTAATATCAGTGAATAAGTAAAAGCATTTGGATTTTTATATTTGTTTGAATTTCATAGTTCCCATAATATTGTAAAGTATTAGGCCCTGTGAATTAGAAGCAGTTTTTCCTAAATGATGGGCTTACCCGACTACAAATAACCCCTTAAATCAGTGTTTTGCTAATTTTTTTCTCTCCTCCTCAGACATTTGCGTGTAGGAATAGCTCCAATTGTGACTTACTTTAATACGCTTTCATCTGAAACTTCAGGCTCTAACCCGGTGCACACCCTGTCACCCACAGCCCTGGCTGGGCTCCAGGAGGTCCAAGCACCGCTAGAGCTGCGCGGCACAGCCGTCGTGGTCCGCAGTCCTGTAACCACGGTCATTCCTTTCCCCAGGAGGAAAGTAAGCGCTGGACCGTGCGACTGGACATTTCTGCCCCTCAGGTGATATTTCCTGATGATTTCAAGTTCAAGAATCCTGTGTTAGTTGTCGTGGACCTGGGAAGAATACTGTTGACAAATACCCAAGGTACAGAGCTGGTGTGAAGTAGTGAAGACACTTCATGGCAGACTGTTCGGAGTAAAGCCTGGCAGGAGGTTTCCGAAGCCTGTTACGTTACGTTATGTCAGCTCATGTCGAATTCTGTTCTGTTGTGTGTCAGATTTGTGTGCAGCCTTATGCATGCACACTAGGCAAGTGCTCAGCCACTACGCGATTTCTGCAGCCAGTAAAGAGATGGAGAGCTTCCCCGAGTGCCTGTTCTGCCCGTCAGTGTGCTCTGGCTGAGGACGCGCCTTTTTCTCTGGGCACTTGGTGCCCATGTTTTCCTTCTGAGTTGGAGGCCGTTGCCAACAGACTCCACTGCTATAGTTCCATCTGTTACTTTTGATTTGGCTTATTTTTAGACAAGGTCTTGCATAGCTCAGATTGGGCTTGAACTCAGAGCAGCCCTCCCATCTCAGCCTCCTGAGTGCTGGGGTTGCCAGTGTGTGCCACCACACCTGGCCATCTGTTGCATTTTAAACTGTAGCTCTACTGGATTATAATTCACAATTTCAATCAAACAATTCAGTTATACTTGGTTTATTGGAAGAATTGTGCAGCTTTCACTGCTGCTTAAATTCTAGAACATTCTTCTCATCCCTTAAAAAGAAACTCTTAACTCTTTGGCATTCACTTACCCCATGTTTTCCTCCTCCTGTTTCTGACAGCCACTGATTTTTCTTCTGTTGCTGTCTACTTGCTTAATCCAACATTTTATGTGAAAAGAATGAAACAACACGTAGCCTTTCGTGCCTGGCCTTTACTTATTTATTTTTGTCTTTTTGAGACAGGGTCTCAACTATCCAGTCCAGCTAAACTTGAGCTCACTGGTTACTTGAGCTCACTTTAGCCCAGCTGGTCTTAAACTGTCAATGGTCCTCCTGCCTCAACCTCCCGAGTGCTGGGATTACAGGCGTGAGCCACTGTGCCTGGCTTCTGGTTTTTTATTTAGCCAACTGTTCCTGCATGTTGTAGCATGCGTCAGGATTTCATTCCTTTTTCTGGCCAAATAATAGTTCAGCGTGTGCATATACCACATTTTGCTTATCCATTTATTTATCCATTAGTTGGTAGACATCGAGTTCTTTTGAATTTCCTTATGAATTTTGGAAGGTTTTTTAAATTCTGAAATATGTCGAGGGATTTTGATAGGATTGCACTGAATGTGTAGATCACTTTCGGTAACAGAGCCATTATAATAATATTAATTCTTTTGATCCATGAGCATGGGAGTTCTTTCCATCGTGTCTTCAATTTCTTTCTTAAGCATTCTGTTACATTCTTTTTGAAGGTCTTTCACCTCCTTGCTTAGTTTGACTGCTTAGTATTTTATTTTTCTGACGTTATTGTCATGGATTTGCTTTCCTGATTTTTCAGTTCTTTATTGGGGTATAGAAAATTACTGTTTTTTAATGTTGTTTTTGTATCTTGACATTGTGTACTTTAATAGACATTGTTTCCTAGTACTTAATTGTAGGGATAGAGCTTTAATCTGATAGATGGTGTATATAAAAAGGGACACTTGGAAGGTAATTTCATTACTATAATTAGATCCAAATAGTATTGGTTGAGGTGGGAGGGGAGAACGAGAGGATTCATGGGGTAAATAAAATTGGGAATTTATTAGCTAATCTCAACCTTACCTTTACTGAGAAAACCTGAAAGAGAAGAGGGTATGGGGCATGAGCAGAAGGGGAAAATTTGGTGCTCAGGGGAATGTTATAAGGGGGTTACACCTGAATAAAAGGGTCACGGCTGCAGAAAATATCTGCTTGACTGCACCAAATGTGCAGTGTCCAGAGCTATGATTTCATTGTCGAGAAGGCTCAGCCTGGGTAGGGAATCACCAGCACGGATCTGGGCTCTCAGGCTGTTGTGTGAACGAGACAGAGTGGTCCGCTCTTCTTTCAGAGCATCTTTAGTGCAGGAAACACAGTGAACCCTGAGAACGCACAAGGTAAAGAGGGGAGCGGGGGTGGAGACAGTGACTCACGGCCCTGGCTACATCCACAGGGGCCGGCGGGCCCGGCTCTCCTCGCAGTCACGTGTGTTTACTCCTGTGTGTTGGTTTCCAGATTCATAGATATAGTCACCTTGGATAGATGGCACGTACAGAATTTTATGCTTAGAGTTTTCATCCATTTTTAAGGAAAAGTGGGGTTGGTTGAAACTACTTTTCATCATTGTTACAGAGAGGGGGAAAGGAAGCAAATGACAGACCGTGTCCTGAGGGTTCTCTTTTCTATCTGCAGAGGACTCCAGGAGGAAAAGTGGGGACGGGTCAGCTTGTGAAGAGAATCAGTTTAGCGATGATGAGTATAAGACCCCGCTTGCCACCCCTCCCAACACCCCGCCTCCAGAGCCAGGCACCAGGAGCGGCGAGAAAACACCTCCCTTTTCCGGAGTTGAATTTAGTGAGGAACAGCTCCAAGCACACTTGATGAGTACAAAGATGTATGAGAGGTACTCGCTGTCGTTCATGGACCTCCAGATCATGGTGGGACGCGTGAGGGACAACTGGAAGCATGTTCAGGATATCGACGTGGGCCCTACCCACGTGGTAGAGAAATTCAACGTCCACCTCCAGTTAGAGCGCAGGCTGATTTACACTTCCGATCCCAAATACCCGGGGGCCGTGCTGTCAGGCAACTTACCAGACTTAAAAATCCACATCAACGAAGACAAGATCTCTGCTCTGAAGAACTGCTTCGCCCTCCTTACCACCCCAGACATGAAGACCTCGGACACTCTGATTAAAGAGAAGATCTTCCCCCAGGAGGAGCCTCGGGGCAGCTTGCAGGACTCAGTCATGAACCTAACCCAGAGTATCGTGATGCTGGAGCAGCACACCCGCGAGGTGCTGGTGGAGTCGCAGCTGCTCCTGGCTGAGTTTAAAGTCAACTGCGTGCAGCTTGGCGTTGAGAGCAACGGCCGCTACATCTCTGTGCTCAAGGTGTTCGGCACCAACGCGCACTTTGTGAAAAGGCCTTACGATGCTGAAGTCTCTCTGACCGTCCACGGCTTGCTCCTGGTGGACACCATGCAGACCTATGGCACTGATTTTGACCTTTTGATGGCCTCACATAAGAACCTGAGTTTTGATATTCCAACAGGAAGCCTCCGGGACAGCAGGGCGCAGTCTCCTGTTGCTGGACCTAGTGTGGCCAGTGTAACGGAGGTACCCATCCCGAGTGACCCATCAGTGACCAGTGTTTCTCTTGAAAAGATTCTCACCAAAGAACAAGAGTCCCTTATTAAATTGGAGTATCAGTTTGTGAGTTCAGAGTGCCCATCCATGAACTTAGACAGCACCCTTCAGGTGATTTCCTTACAGGTAAATAATTTGGATATTATCCTAAATCCAGAGACAATTGTGGAGCTGATTGGTTTTTTGCAAAAATCCTTCCCTAAGGAAAAGGATGATTTGAGTCCTCAGCCTTTAATGACTGATTTTGAAAGAAGCTTTAGAGAACAAGGAACATATCAGTCTACTTACGAACAGAACACTGAGGTTGCAGTAGAAATCCACAGACTTAACTTACTGCTCCTTCGGACGGTGGGAATGGCCAACGGAGAGAAATACGGCAGGAAAATTGCCACGGCCAGTATAGGTGGCACCAAGGTGAATGTCTCCATGGGGAGCACCTTTGACATGAACGGGTCTCTGGGGTGTTTGCAGCTTGTGGATTTGACCCAAGATAATGCTAAGAACCAATACGTTGTCAGTATTGGAAATTCCGTAGGCTACGAAAATATTGTCAGTGACATTGGCTGCTTCGAATCGGTGTTTGTCAGGATGGAAGACGCAGCGCTTACTGAAGCTTTGAGTTTCACACTTGTTGAGAAATCCAAACAGGAATGTTTCCTTAACCTAAAGATGGCTTCCCTGCATTACAACCACTCTGCTAAATTCCTGAAGGAGCTGACATTGTCCATGGATGAGCTGGAGGAAAACTTTCGCAGCATGCTGAAGAGCGCTGCCAGCAAAGTCACCACCGTGTTGGCTACCAAAACCGCTGAGTACAGCGAGATGGTGTCCCTCTTCGAAACTCCCAGGAAGACGCGGGAGCCCTTTGTCTTGGAGGAGAGTGAAGTATACGGGTTTGACCTGGCTTCGTCTCACGCCGACACTGTAAAGCTGATCCTGAACATAAACATCGAGTCGCCCGTCGTCTCCATCCCCCGGAAGCCTGGGAGTCCTGAGCTGTTGGTGGGACACTTGGGACAGATATTCATCCAGAACTTTGTGGCAGGAGACGACGAGTCGCGAAGTGACCGTCTGCAGGTAGAAATCAAGGACATTAAGCTGTATTCTTTGAAATGCTCTCAGCTGGCAGGCAGAGAAGCCTCTGGGTCTGAAGTAAATCGGCCCTTTTGCCCTCCCTCGGGGTCCGCCAGTGTCAGCAGTCAGGAGGAAGCTCACTTCACACGACACGATTTCTTTGAATCTTTGCACAGAGGTCAAGGTGAGCAGCAGATGTGTTGTTTCATTTTGTTTAGAGGTTCAAAACCCAGCTCGTGTAATATTTTGCTAAAAACCGACTACAGCAAAGCATTTTCTTTTAGAATTATCCTCAGTAAATATTTTAGAAATCGTAATAGGATTTCATTTATTTACTTATTTTATTTTTTTGTCATGCTGGGGGTTAAAACCAGGACCTTGTTCATGCTAGGCAAACACTGTCACTGAGCTACATCCCCAGCATTATAGGATTTTAATAAAATGCTTTACTTTTTTAAAAACATTTTTTTATTGAACACTTTTTGGGAAGTAAGGACTTTTTGAAAAAGTATTTCAGTCTCACCCGTTTGAAATTGGATGAGTGCTCATTTAAGGACGCTGCAGGGGATGAATTCTGTTACACTGTTGCTTCATGTATCAGGCATACCTGATTTCCTTGTGCTTGGCTGTAGATCTTTCTTAGTTGAATTATTGTAGCCCCATCAGTTTATCTTGCACCTCTGCTTGTTAGTTTGGCTTCTGGATAGCCATCAATGTTTTTTCTCAATCAAAGACTCCAGGAGCCACGCTGATTTGCCTTCCTGGTCTGAGAGTAACTCGGGGGCTCTATTTTAGCCCTTCTCCACTTGACCAGCAACAACAAAGCAGCTACTAGTGTTTACAGTCTTGTTTCCTCTGATTTCTGCCAGCTTTTCACATCTTGAACAACACCACCATTCAGTTTAAACTGGAGAAGATCCCCATTGAGAGAGAATCTGAACTGACTTTCTCTCTGAGTCCAGATGACCTGGGAACTGCTAGCATCATGAAGATCGAAGGGAAATTTGTCAATCCGGTTCAGGTAATCACGCAATTGATTTTCACGTCAGGGGAGTTGAGGTCACACACAGATTGAGTGGGCCCAGAAGTGTTTTAGACTTTGGATGTTGAAATATTTGCAGAGGCTTTATCAATCGATTGAGTATCTATGATTCAAAAACCTGAAATCCATAGTGTTCCAAAAATCTGAAACTTTTTGACCATCCTATTGGATTTCAGATTAGGAATGTTTAGCCTATGTGTTTATTTTATGTTTATGTTATATAAACCTAGATAATTCATAATATATTGTGTATTTACGTACATTAAATGTTTGAAGGCACATATAAAACTTTAAGGAAATATCATTAATGCATGTGGCTTGTCAATAATTTGTTCCAGTAACTGCAGAGTCTTTTTAGCATTGGGCACTCTGTCCTGTTCGTCTTCTTCATGGGGAATAAGGGTGACTAGTGCAGAGGAAGAAGACAGATCCTTAGCTTTATTACCAATCAGAGGCAGGAAAGTTAATTGCTTAAAAAGTAAGTGCTCTGTTTCCTAAGAGGATCCAGTTCTTGTCACACTTTGGGCATGTTAGGGAAGAGTGTAATTGTCTTGTGGTCTCTGAAGTGAAATGCCTCGGGATGGAGGTTTTGTGGGCGTGTGTGGCGGTGGGAGCACTGTGTCTACACCCTTTGTTCTTCCAGACTGCCGCTTCTTAAAATTTATTTTACAGGGAGTAAAGCAAAGAGCATTATAAAAAAAGGAGAAAGTGGAAAAGAAATAAGTGATAAGTAATCGTGGCTCATTCTCTTTATCATTTAAAAAGTGGTAAACGTTAGTTGTTACTGTAATTGGTGATGCCCAGCCGCTGTGAAAGCGGAGTCTTGTTTCTCAGTCCTGTGATGTATCCACAGCAGGCGTTAGGCAATAATCTCTTCAGTTTCTGCAGTTCTTTTGTGTGGTTAAGAAGAATGGCTTTGCTGATCCAGGCACACAGTCAGCAGTTACTGAACAAAAAGTTTACTGTATGTAGATTATGCTACAGAGTGCCAGGGAAGAGCTTCACGAATAGAGGTGGGGGAGAAGGAGTGAAGGGAGAAGCTGCGGGAGGGATGATGGCTCACGGCTGTAATCCCAGCATTTGGGAGGCTGAGGCAGGAGGATCACTGTAAATTCAAGGCCATCCTGGGCTACACGGTGAGTTCAAGAGTAGCCTGGACTGCTAGTGAGACCCAGTTTCAAAAAAACAAAAACAAGACAGAGACAAAGGGCTAAAAAAAAAAAAGAATTAAAAAAAAAAAAAGAAAGAAAAGAAAAGAAAGGGTAACACTTTCTATCTACTGTCTTGCAATCTTGTGGGAAACCCAGAAACATCAACTGTGAAAGTTTATGGACACTGCATCTGAGTGTGAATAGTAAAAGTGTTAGAGTAACGACTTTTTCCCTCTGAACGCAGGTGGTGTTGGCCAAGCACGTCTATGAGCAGGTTTTGCAAACACTGGACAACCTCGTGTATAGTGAGGATCTGAACAAGTTTCCGGCCAGCACTGCCTCCTCCCCCTGCCCTAGCTCTCCTCTGCCGGCCCTCAGGGCCTGCGGAGAGCCTGCTGTGGAGAGGAAGGAGAACGGACTGTTCAGCCACTCCAGCCTTTCCAGCGCTTCTCAGAGGTCTTTGTCCCTGAAGGAAGCCAAAGCCTTTACTCAGATTCAGGCGAACTTTTGTATATCAGAGCTTCAGG
The DNA here is from genome assembly GCF_034190915.1 of Cavia porcellus. Lineage (NCBI taxonomy): Eukaryota > Metazoa > Chordata > Mammalia > Rodentia > Caviidae > Cavia > Cavia porcellus. The sequence goes on from NW_026947508.1 coordinate 7,436,301, forward strand.
TTCAGCTGAGTGGAGATCTGACTCTGGGAGCCCAAGGTCTAGTGAGCTTAAAGTTTCAGGATTTTGAGGTGGAATTCAGTAAGGATCACCCTCAGACCTTATCCATCCAGATCGCCCTGCGGTCCCTGCTGATGGAAGACTTGTTAGAGAAAAACCCAGATTCCAAATACAAGAACCTGATGGTGTCTCGAGGCGCTCCCAAGCCGTCCAGCTTAGCGCAGAAAGAATACCTGTCGCAGTCTTGCCCTTCGGTGTCCAACGTGGAGTATCCCGATATGCCGCGGTCTCTCCCGTCCCACATGGAGGAAGCTCCTAACGTCTTTCAGCTGTACCAGAGACCCACGTCTGCGTCCCGGAAGAAGCAAAAGGAAGTCCTGGACAAGGACTATCCCTTGACGCCACCTCCTTCTCCAACAGTAGATGAGCCCAAGGTACTTGCTGGAAAGAGTAAATTTGATGATTCCTTGGTCCACATCAATGTGTTCTTGGTGGATAAGAAACACCCAGAATTCTCTTCCAGTTATGATCGTGTTAACCGAAGCATTGACGTTGATTTTAACTGCCTGGACGTGCTGATCACCCTGCAAACCTGGGTTGTGATATTGGACTTCTTTGGAATTGGCTCCACTGCAGACAACCACGCCCTGAAAGTCCTGCCAGAGGACACTGTGCATAGTGTGAAGTCAGAGTCCAGCGCCTCAACAGGGCCTACCCTGCAGGACCCAGTTAACACTAAGCTGGACCTCAAGGTATCGGTTACCTGTGCCCCATCGTGTTCGAAAACTGAGCTTGAGTCTGCTCATTAGATAGATGTGAATATTGTGCATTTATTGTGGAGAATAGCTTTCATTGGCAGGAGAGCTTTATAGTCTTTTGACAAAAGGGTGGGCATTAGTATTTCAGAAAAGGTTTTGGTGTAAAGTCCATCTGGAGGCAGGGAAGATAAGCAGTTTAAGGAACTTAACCTTTTTTTTTTTGGATCTTACTTTTGGGTTATGTAATTCATTACGTTGCTTTTTCTAGTCTCAGTTTCCAAATCTGTCATCTAAGATAATGAAGTGAGGTCATGTATACCAAGCACTGAGCAACATGTCTTGTATATCAGTAACGTTCAAGTATGGCCTTTTATTATTCTCTCCCCATTTTCTGTAAATATTTGTTTTCATTGAAGGCAAGAACGTAGCCGTTAGTCAGAAATGATGTCTCTAAAGTCAGACTGCCTGCCTCTGACTCCCAGTAACTTCACTGTCCCTATCCATCACCTGGTGGCTTTGGCAAATCATTTAGCCTGCTCTCCCCTCCCGGCTTCACGAGTAAGAGGGTGTTCAATGGTGCCTGTGCTGTGGGACCTGTGAGTGTTCATTGGGGCGATGGCACACGTGGCTCGCAGTGAACATCGAGTGAGGGGTAGCCATTACTGCTGTCATGTTTACATGGACCTCGCCTCGTACCATAAGTGCATTAAAGAGCCGTAGGGTAGGTGGCGTTTGACGTGGAGGACTGAGCTGGCTCTTGGTGGTTCACATATGTGCCTTGCTTCGTTTCTGTGTCCAGGCGTGTGTGTCTCGCGCACACTCCTGGGGTGAGGCAGGGAGGAGAGTGTTTCCCAGGGCCGTTGTCTTATTCCCCAGCTGGTTGGTGGGCTGCGTGCCTCTGGAAAGGGAAGCGCTCTCAGGGAGGGATGGGAAGGAGCCAGGGCTGCTTTCCTTCTCAGTGGCCAGTGAGTGCGCTCAGCTGGGGCCTGCAGACGCAGTGCTTGCGGGCTGCTCGGAGTCGTGTGTCCACGAGCGTGCTGCGGTCAACCCTCTGCAGGTGCTGCCTGGGGCGCAGTACTGCTGAGGTGGCTGGTTCTCCTGGAGAAGACGACCAGGAAACAGCCCCTCCACACGCGCTTTCTGAAATAAAAAGTTTTGAAAAATAATATTTGGGGCTGGGGATTTAGCTCAGTGGCATAGGCGCCTGCCTTGCAAGCAGGCAGTCGTGAGTTCGATCCCCGGAACCGATAAAAAGGAAAAAGACCAAAAAAAAATAAAAAATAAAAAAATAGTATTTATTTTGAAAACTTTAAAATATGTCATAGAGAAAGAGTCTAACAAACTCCCATGTCCCCAACCTTGTAGTTCATCACATTTACTTTATTGCCATTTTGTCTTTGCTCAAGGATTTTAAAGCAAATTCCAGAAAACATTATTTCATCTCAAGATCCTTGTGCATGAATTTCTAATGAAGAATGAGTATTTTCTTGCATAACCACAATACATGTCACATCTAACTAAATTAACAGGAATGCCTTGGTATGATGTAACACCTGCCAGTCCTAACTCAGATTTTCCTGTTTTTTCCCCCAAAATGCCCTTTTATTATAGATTGTAGAGGAGTGAATGGGTTAAAGAAAATGTGTGATTTTCCTGTGGTCTTTGTAATTCGGTGGGATATTATGCTTTCTTAGCCAGTTTCCTTTTCTATAGAATGAGGAGAATTCAGTAACATTGATTTTGGGCTCCAAGGTTCACACGTTGTATTTTCCGTCACATTTTTCCCCCTGTTGTGGTGTTTTTTTGGAGACAAAGTCTCACTGTGTAGCCCAGGCTGGTCTCACTCATGGTGATCCTCCTGCCTCAGCATGCTGAGTGACGGGAATACAGGTGTGCACACCATGCCTGGCTCCTTTGGGTTTTTATGACAGTCTTGCTATATAGTTCAGACTGGCCTTGAGCTCATTATGTAGCCCAAGCTGGCCTCAAACTCACCTCTTGCCTCAGCCTCAGCCAGCACTGAGATTATAGGCATGTGCCACCAAGCAATGCCTGCTGTCACATTTTGTAAATCTCTTTCACTTAAAGTAAATCAGCCCTTCTCCCTTTTTATTCTGCCCACACATTTAACTTTCTAGACAGCTGGGGCAGAGTCTCGAGTGTGTCCTGCAGTCTGGGTTTGTCTCTTTCCTTGTTTCTGAGGTCTTTGTTCTCTTGTCTTTGGAAATGGCAGTTAGTCCTGGAGGATCGGATTCAGGTGCGCTGCTGGGTGAGAACCTGGCCCATGCTTCCTGTTGCCTCCCAGAGCTGTCTTTAGTGACCTCAGACTCATGCCACGAGTGGGGTCAGGTGGCGATGGCCAGACTCCTCCAAACAAAGCATTTTGCACCCATTAGATGTGTTACTTTGGTGACTGACTGAGCTTTTCCTGTTTCCCCCTTCGTGATGCTCTTGATGCCTTAATATCTTTCTGTGGCTTCTGCCAAAAACCCTACTCCAAGGGACCTGGAGCTGCCCTGCCCGGGTCCCTGCTCGGCCATAAAAATCTGCTCTTTCCCCTCTGCCTTATTCTGTAGCTGTTCTTCCTTCTTCTTTTTCTCTTGTTATTTTCCGTTTTTCCTCCCAGGCATTCATTCCCCAGGCATCCGCAGTAGGCACTGAAGGTGGAGGCCACTAGAGGCTGGCCTCTGCCTCTGGCACCAGCCGTGGGCGGGAGCTGGAGACTCGCAGCTCTGCGTCTCCTCCTCTCTCCCGCTTCTCTTTGACCGGTGCCCGGTCCCTGGTGCTGGTTTTCTGAGTGAGAGAGCTTGTTGTGACCCAACTCAACAAGTCTCAGACACTTATATCTTTTTAGTGTTTATACTTACAATATTAAATAACAGAATTTCTTTATTATAAGGAATGCCGTTCCCATGACAAGATTTTGTTTGCCTTCTGTTCAGAGTTTTCCCTGTAAGGAAGAATCTTTTTTGTAGTCCCTAAATGAAGTCCTGTTTGGTCATCAGAAACTTCTGTGAAATGTTTTTTCAGAGGCATCGGGCAGCACTGTAAATCACTTTCATCGTTTTGCCTTGGTGAATTTCTTAGAAGAGAGACTTCACTACATAAATCTGAGTTGCTGCAGAATTGTGCAGTGTTTACAATGAATACCAAAATGGGAGAAGTCCTTTTATAAATACAGCATCACTGACAGGTTTTCGGCCTGATAGGCATTGAGAAGTGTACTGAGCCAGGATTCAGGTTGCCTGACTGAGTTCGTTTCTTGTCAGTTCTATCAGGAGGTCACAGTTGGACAGAGAGAACAGAGCAGAAATGAAACTGACGTCGTGAAAAGTTTCACCTGCAAGTGTCTCAAGCATGTCTGCACCTTCCTTGCCTTCATTCTGTCCTTGGAAGATGCCCTGTCCCGCTTGTAATAGTTGCCTTCCTTTGTATTCTCATCAATTCTAGGTTCATTCGCTCTCTCTCGTGCTGAACAAGACCACCAGCGAGCTTGCTAAAGCCAATGTGTCCAAATTAGCAGCACACCTGGAAATGATTGGTAAGTGGGCAAGCCTGAAGCTTGCAAAGCTGGTACTTGAACATCCCGACAGAAATCCAGCTGTCTTTCCATGCTGAGTAAGGTGCGGATCAGTGGCTTGCTTATGGTCTGGCCATGAGTTATGGTAGGTGTCCTCAAAAACTGGCTTTTGGATCAGGATAGTCTAGATAGTTGGTTAAATATGCAGGTGTCTGGCATAACTACCTTCATTTGCTCCTCTCCCACTGCTGACCTAATAATTTGATTTTGTAGGGTTTTTTTTTGAGAAAGGGTCTCAACTGGCTTCATGCTAGAATTTATACTAAAATTATTTTAGAAAAGCTTCCCAGAAGAGATTGGATTTTTTTTTTTTTTTTTTGGTCTTTTTGAGACAGAGTTTCACTGTGCAGTTCAGGCTGGTCTTGGACTCTTGGACTCACTTTGTAGCCCAGTTGGCCTCAAACTCGTAGCAGTCCTCCTGTCTCAGCCTCCCGAGTGCTGGGATTACAGGCGTGCACCACCACACCAGCTGATTGGCCTTTAAAACTGTGAGAAACTTGGGTATTTTTTGGTAGCGGAGTTTAAGAATGAAATGTAAGCATGTGCCTTCAGTTACAGGGCGGCGGTGCTGGCGTGCTGCAGGGGGCAGTGTAGTGATGGTAGGAGAGCTACGTAGTCATCCTGATGATGGATTTTGTTTGCAGGAAGCAGCAGTTGAGAACGCTTCTTTCCAGTGTCCACACAGTGCTGAGCGCTGCTGTCAGGGTCAGGGAGCACCATCCACGCTTCATGGCCCCTTTTCCCGCTCTTGCCTTGTGGACTCTGCTGTTGTGTCTCAGACCTGCTTGGTCAGTGTCTCCTGTGTCCTCAGCCCTTTGATTTCACTCTTCTATTAAAGCACAGTGAAGCCCCGCGCTGTTGCTTGGCCCCCTGACATGCTCCTAACACTTCCTCTTTTTTATGTTTTTGGAATGGGGGTCAAACTCACGGCTTGGGCTTGCCAGGCAGGCCCTGTGCCACTGAGCTGAGCCAAACTTCCGGCCCCAACAGTTCCTCTTTTACTCTTGCAATTGGTAGGCCCTGCATTGTGTCACTAATTTATAATTAGTGGTGCACTCACAGTGGATTGTGGTTTCCTTTGTATTGGTGAATGTTTTGTCCTGTAAATTGTGTATGCATTTACTTTATTTTCCCCACATCAGGTTTGGGCATAAGGTCACTGGATTCCTTCACCTCTCTTTGGACTTCAGCATAGAGACTCTCTGAAACATGACATGAAATACATTTCTGGGTGTTCTGAGATATGAAAATTTGCACCTGACGTTTAGTTTGATTAAAAAGTAAAAGTGAATGATGCAAAGAGGTGCATACTAACATGTTGTCATTTAATGTCCCTAGAGGGAGACCTGGCCTTGCAGGGCAGCATTGGGAGTCTGTCTCTGAGTGACCTCACATCCCATGGAGAGTTCTACAGAGAACGCTTCACGACGAGCGGAGAAGAGGCGCTCATCTTCCAGGCTTTTAAGTAAAAAAAGTCCTTTTTGTCCTTCTCGACAGCGTTTTGTAATCACTTGCTGTTTAGCATGACATTCCTGCCAGGTTCAACCACCTGCATGACCATCCCATCTGATGGTTTGTACCACAGGTGGTACAAATAGATCTAATCACTTTTATCGGTCTTTTTACTAATAAAATTAATAAAAAGCCTCCAGATGGGACAGTGATGCAGGCACCACCAAAGGTTCAAGCCACCTGGTGGTAAGATGGGCAAACTACAGCCCTGTTATGAATGGGTTATGGTTTTTTTTTTTTGGTGGTGGTGGTGTGGAATCGAACTCATCACCTCACGCTTGCCAGGGAGGCACTTGTGCCACTGAGTTAAATCCTCAGCCCTGTGTTACAATTCTTGTTGGCTCACCAACAAAGAAGAATTTAAGAAAATTTTACCTTCTTCGAGTTGTCAAGATCTGATGTGAGGGTCCTGATTTGAATGGATTTTTGTTTGAAGAGGGCTTAAATACAGCCCACTGTATTTAAGTGGGCTGTTCAGGCATCATATATAGGTTGGGTATAAATTCTGATTATTAGGCCTGGCCTCATACTGGCTTCTGTATGTGGCCTCGGGCAAGTTACTTAATCTCCATGCATTAGTTTTTCTCTATAAAAGCCCAAGGGACTGAGATCGTTTCTAAGTTTTCATGTAGCCCTAAGATTTGGGAGTGATTTCAGTTTAAGAGTGTTGTTGATGACCAGTCACAAATTATATTATTTTTTATAATATGTATTTTATAAACGATCTGTATTGAATACTTTTTATTTTATTTATTTATGGGAATTGAACTCAGGACCATGTGCTTGCTAAGCAGGTGCTTATGCCACTGAGCTGTACCCTGCTCCTGAATACTTTTTATTTTAGAAGGCATCTTTAGGCATGTCTATATTTTAAAAAATGATTTTCTCAGAAGACAGAGTGTTTTTTTGTTTAGTTTTGTTTCGCATTTTGAGACAGGGTCTCACTGTGTAGTTCTGGCTGGTCTTGAACTCACAGTGCTCCTCTGCCTCAGCCTGCCTCAGTGTGCTGAGTGCTAGGATTATAGGTGTGGGCCACCACTCCCAGCAAGACAGGCAGTTTCAAATGGTAGTTATTTCCCTCTCTGAAAGGTGTAAGAAAACATGGCTGCCCAAGTCTGCCCATGGGTATTCTGGTTTGATTGGTCTAGGGCAGTGTTCAGTCTGCTTCCCCCCTTTTTAATGTACGAGTGTCCATCCGGGATTGAAGAAAACTGTTCTAAAAGGTCTCTGTGGGCTAGGAATGTAGCTCAGTGTTGGAGCTATTGCCTGGCGTTTGTGAAGCTCTGGGTTCAGTCCCCAGCCCTGTAAACCAAACCAAAACAAAGTCTGGACTTTTTCAGGGCTACTGTATACCCAGTAGAATATTACTGCACTCGATGGAAATCGAGATCGATTTGTATACACTGCAGTGGCATGATTCTGCAGAAAATGAGATAATTACTGTAAAACTCTTCTATTTCTCTGGCACAAAATGGGTGCTTAGCAAATGTGAATTTCTGTCCCCATTTTGACTATGTACTGTATAATAATTTCTTCTATAGTATTATGCTCTATTGAATTTTAAATGATTACAAAAGTCTTCCAATTTAAATTGAGAGTCCATTCTTCTTTGGTCTACATTTTAGTGAAGTATGGCGTGGACTTCTGTCTCCACAAGACAGTTTTCCCGGAAACACTGGTTATGAGGCCTGATTTTTTGCCCATCAGTTTGTGGACTTTTTTAAAATTACTATCTTCATAGTCCACATTGTCATCGTCTTTGGCAGGGATGGCCATTGCAGGAATATACCTTTCTCCCAAAGACCCAGAAAAGACATGGGGGAAGGTCAGAGCACAGGGAGCTCCTGGGTGAGCACAGGTCTGGGAGTTGCCCATGCTGTGGAGCCCTGGGTATCCCAGCGGACTGGGCATGACCTCTGTGTGTTACTTGAAAGGGATTCATTTGTGGAGGTTTCAATTTAACTTTTTTTCTTTTTTTGGGTCTTTTTGAGAGAGGGTCTTGCTATGCAGTTCAGGCTGACCTTGAGCTTGCTTTATAGACCAGGCTGGTCTCATACTTGCAATGATCCTTCTGTCTCAGCATCCCGAGTGCTGGGATTACAGGTGTGCGCCACCACGCCAGGCTAGGTTTCATTTTAATATTGAAGCTGGGTTGTTTGTTTTCCTCTTGAGACAGGGTCTCACTACGTAGTTAAGTGTGGCCTTGAACTGACCATGTGGCACAGGCTGGCCTCAGACCCATGGTGCTCCTCCTCCAGAGGAGGTGCTGCCTCCTGAAGGCCGTGGTCTTAGTCATGACTTTTCCTCACCCTAGATACGGGCAGCCCGACCCTCTGCTCCGGAGGGAGCACGACATGCGGGTGAGCCTGCAGATGGCCTCCGTGCAGTACGTGCACACGCAGCGCTTCCAGGCCGAGGTGGTGGCCTTCATTCAGCACTTCACTCAGCTGCAGGACGTCCTGGGGCGCCAGCGAGCTGCTATTGAGGGCCAGACGGTGAGTGGCCTCCTTTCTCCAAGTTGCTTTTTCGGTTTGGTTTATCAGTAGACCTTTTAAGCCTCCAGAGATATATCTGGCAAATCTCACTGTAAAAAGCAAAGGTTATTTATACGTCTTCATGTGTCCTCCATGGAACAGGTTAGTAGTGGGAGAGCTTTGTTCCTTGGTGATTATATAAGGCTTTAGTTCTGTTTAAAGCTTTCTGTACAAAAGATATAGCAAATTCACAAATAACATTTAAGACTTCTGGGTCCTTTAGGGCTTTAGTTGTAGGTTTGTTTTTGTTTCTTTTGCAAATGAATTAAAAGTTCCCAAACTTTTCAGTTGCACCCTTAATGACTTGGTCGTTTTTTAGTGGTACATAAAGGTAGGTCGAAAGAAATTTATAAGGTGTTTCCTCTTACAAAGTAAGTCTAAAGAAGTTAATACTTACCTCCAACAGCTTCATAGGTGTTTGAAAAAGTAACATAAGATCCCCAGTACCGATAAAAATGAAAAAAAAAAAAAAAAAACAGAAAAAGTAACATAAATTGAAAGAATAAAATTTAGTTATGTATTTTTGTTTTTCTTTTTTTTTTTTTTTTTTTTTTTTTTTTTTTTTTGGTACCAGGGATTGAGCTCACAACCTCAGGCTTGCCAGGCAGGTGCTTAAGCTGCTGAGCTAAATCCCCAGCCTGTATTTTTTTTTTTTGTTTGTTTGTTTTTGTTTTTTTTTTTTTGAGTCAGTGTCTTGCTATGCATTTCAGGCTGACCCAGGCTGGTCTCAAACTTGCAGTGATCCTCCTGCCTCAGCCTTCTGAGTACTGGAATTACAGGCATGCACCACCTTGCCTGGCTTGATTTTTAATTGTTTTTAATTTTTTGTGTGTTTGTGTGTGGTGCTGGGGATCAAACCTAGGGTTTTTAAGACAAGGTCTTGTTGTGTAATTCAAACTGACCTTGATCTCCTATACTCCAGCCTGACTTTGAACTTAGTGGTGAACCTTCTGGCTCAACCCCTTGAGTGCTGGGATTATAGGCATGCACCAACATCTGGTTTTATCTCATTTAAAAAAAAATGTTTATTGGTACATGTTGGGAGTGCACAATGATTCCATTCACTGTGGAGATTTAATTCATGTGGCATCTTAATTGTTTTTATTTCATTTTATCTCATTCTTAAACAACCACAATTGCATACCTCTTGGGTGCTACACGTATTCTCAAACTTGGGATCAGGCAGAATACCCCAGCCTTTCCTATTCTGCATCTGTTTTCTCTTTGGTACTTACAGTTTGCCTTAGCAACTGGTAAAGTTCCAGCTCTGTGAAGATGAGCCCTCTTTGACAGGAATGCAACATGAACTAACGTTGAATGTGGTATCTCGAGCTAGTGGCTTGCGTGCTGTTCAGTAAAAGTTTCCCTGGAAGTTTAGAATATCCTGGCAGTGCTTCTGTGGTGTCTCAGTACACTCTGAGGACCACAGAAAGCAATAATATAACTGTTTGTAAAAACTCCTTTTCCTAGGCAGCAAGTTGCAAGTTCTGGGGCAGGTTAGGCTTCAAAGTGAAGGCAAGGCCAGCCTGAACTATCTAGAGAGACCCTGTCTCAAAAAGACAAAACAAACAAAGAAAAGAAACCTTGTTTTTCTTTTTAAAAGAAACTTTGTTAGATAAAAAAGATAAAAAGTTAACCTACTTCAGAAATAGGTTCAATCTTTTATATGACTGTTTTTAGAAATTTACATTTAAGTTCAAATACAAATCTTCTTGAATATGTTATATGAGTAAATTAATTTGGTGTACAAACAAAGTAAAAGCAAGGCATTTTGAGAAAAGTTTATTACTTTTCCTGAACCAGTGCTTGTTTCTAGTTTCTTTCCCTGGAAGGAGGCAATGATACTAGTTGCTTGTGTATCTTCCAGAGGATATATTAAAAAAAAAAAAAAAAAAAAAAAAAAAAAGCAGCATAATTAAATTACAGAAAATCTAGAAAAAGGAATCACACATTTTACCAGTCTGCTAGTACTATAGGTATGTTTTTTGTTGGTTTCTGTTTTCTTAACTGTAAATTTTTCCATGATTATAAGTATTAAATAAAATCTTAAAAAAATTTTAGTATTTGACTCACATAAAAGACTATCTTATAGCGTGGTTATCAGTTAGAGTCTTGTGATGAAGTGAATATGAACCTGCTCTGAAATGGAGAATTAAGACATTGTTAGTTTTATATAAAAAGGGGGTCTTTATTAGGGGAATTGGCTCGTGCAGTTATGGAGTCTGAGAAATCCCGTGATTTCTGCAAGCTGGAGGATCAGGAAAGCTGGTGGAGTGACTGCATCAGAGTCCCGGACACTGAGAATCAAGGGACGCCGTGGTGTGGCTGAGGCCAGGCCAGCCTGGCAGGGCCGCGTGGAATCCGGGCGCTGTGAGGGCCGCTGTCTGCTGCTGATGTTCCTCCCCATCTTGGTGCTGGTCAGCTGCTCTGTTGACCACTCTTAGCATTTTGGGGTCTATTAGACATTTAAAAATATCTCTTGTTTTGTTTGCTCTAAGCTCTACAGAAATGGCATTAAACTGTATTTTATGGTCTGTGCCTTGATTGTGTTCTTTTTACTTAGTGCGTGGATGAAATTCATTCATTGCATATATTTGAGTTTCATTTATTTAGGCTGCTGTATTTCACAGTATGCATTGCACAGGGCGTTCATCCTTTTTGCTGTGAACATTTGGGTTGTTTCCAGTGTTTTGCCATTGAGCACTGTGTCTTCTGAGGCACATTTATAAGAATTTCTCTGAGATACCTAGGAGTGGAATTACTGGCCATAGAGCCTCCGTATGTTTATTTATTTATTTTTGTGTCTTTTTGAGACAGGGTCTCACCCTTCAGTTCAGGCTGGCTTTGAACTCACTTTGTAGCCCAGACTGGCCTCAAACTAGCAAAGATTCTCTTGCCTCAGCCTCCCAAGTGTGGGATTACAGGCCTGCACCACGGTGCTAGGCCACATGTTTATTTTGAAAAGATAATGCTGGATTGTTTTCCAGATTGACTGTCTCAATTTTCCCATTAGCAGTGTATGAGAATTCTTTTTAATTCATATCTTTGCCAATACCTTCATTTTGGGCTAGTAACTCGATGTAAAATATTGCATCAATGGTTTACATATGTTTTTAAGGAAAACTTCAACTTGAGTAGCATATAGGCAAGTATGTAAAACTGTATGCATATGTTTTTAGAATCTGGCTTCTTTTCTTAACTTTTTGAATATCTTTTTCCATCCTTTGTATTTCATAGTTACCCTGTGTCATAACTGGGTAATCCATCAAGTTGGTTTGTTTAACCATTTCCTTTTTTTGTTTTTTGCATTGTGGAACTGAGCTGAGGGCCTTTGCATGCTTAGGCGAATGCTCTACCCCTGAGCTGTATCCCCAGAACCCACTTCCTATTTTTTTAATGTTTAATAGTTGCTTTAACTGTTTCTTTCTAAGGAATAATTCCATGATTATATTTTTATTCTTCTTTCTATGATTTATCTTTATGGCATAGAATTTTTTTTGTTAACTTTGGAAGGTATTTTTTTTTTTTTTTTCCTTTTTTATCTTTTTGAGTCAGGGTCTCCGTATGCAGTTCGGGCTGGCCTTGTACTCACTCTGTAGTCCAGGCTGGCCTCAAGCAGTCCTCCAGCCTCAGCCCCCTGAGTTCTGGGATTACAGGTATGTGCCACCCTGCCTGGCTACTTTTGAAGTATTTTTATTCATTAATTCTTATAAATGGTATTGTTTGATGAAACCTATGTATGCTTTTTGTTACTTTTAGTACAACTCTGCTAAATGTTTGTTAAACTTGTGTATGTTTAAAGCAGTTATTTTTATATGTATGGTTTAAATGACAGTAAATCTTAATGTGAATTGTTTGGGTTAGGAAATGAGACATGTGCTTTACCAAGTAATTGGGTGTAACTTCCTGGGGTACATTTTACTTTATCAAGTTAAATAACATAAATAGAAGATCGGAGGAATCTCTTTCTATCTTGAACATCGTTAAAGATGTGGACTTTGAGAAAAGCTGATCCTCTCAAGAATCTTTTAATCTGACTATTTGAATTAAGTAGATTTACAGAGCTAAAGACCTACTTTCATTTGGTAAGAATAAGAGGCTATTTTGTTTGAACTTTAAATTCTTTTTCTTCTAGTACTGAATTGATGGCAGATGTATGTGACTTACAGTGGTACTTTGTGTATGTGTATGTGTGTGCTGGGGTTTGAATTCAGGGCCTTGGCATGCTAAGCATGTATTCTGTTACCAAACTACACTCCTCCCTAATAGGATATTTCTGCATTTTCTGATGTCTGTAAATAATGAAGCAATGTGATTTTAAATTTTTTCTAATTTTGATATTTTAAATGTTAAAAATATAAGTTGTACCAGATGTAATTTGGCTAAATATATATTATTTCCTTTATATTTTACTTGAAAACTATAATTTTTCTGTATCTTCTACTTTGTATCTTTTATATTTGTTGAATTTCTTTTATCACTAATCAGTATAAGTGCAGATTTTTTTTAAGCAGTAGGGATTGAACTCAGGACCCTCCCACTGAGCTATAACCCCAGCCCTTTTTATTTATTTATTTGCAACAAGGTCTTGCTAAGTCCCCCGATGGGACCTGAACTGTAGTGGTCCTTCCGCGTCTGCCTCAGGGCTGGGATGCTGGTGTGTGCCCGTGCTGTGGCATGGAGCACAGGTTTCTGATGATGCTAAGAAGTGATGGTTGCAATTGAAAAATATGAGGGCAGAATTCTGGAGTTGGGGCTTCACCACTTACAGGTAGTCAGGCGTCAGAGTCCTTAACGTCCTGTGCTGACGAGGTGGCACCAGGATTTCTCTCTGGGGTGGCGATTAGGGGTGGTTTCCATTTTCTTCTCTTTACCATTTTAAAATTTTCAACAGTGAATATGAATTAATATATACTTCCTAAACTTACTGGAAAACAAAGGCAGTCACCAGCGGTTTATCAGGAGGGATCTCATGTAGTTAGGGAATGAAAACAGTGTTTATTGGTTGTAAATTTGTCTGACTTCTTCACTTGACCTCCCAAACGACGTTTTGTGAAGTTATAGCTTTCTCTTTTTAGAGTGTAATACAATTTAAGTATAATTTTTACCTGTCAATTACAGTAATACTTTTAAATAGGAAATTAAAAATATGGATAAGCAAAAGGTAGAGAATTACAGTATCTGTCTTGTTCCTACTTTGTAATACATATTCTTATCACCCAATTTTGTAAATTACAACCACAGTCAAGATATAGAACATTTCTCGAATCCCAGGAAGTGTCCTCCTGCCTGAACCCCTGCGATCTGGAAGGCGGCTCTGCTTGTCTGTCACAATCATTTGCCTTCTAAAGGAGTATAAGTAAAATAACACAGCGCATAGCCATTTGTGTCTGGCTTCTTTCACTTAGCGTTTGAGATGCGCCTTTGAGATGCGCCGAGCTGCTCTGAGCAGCAGCGGCTTCCTGCTTCTGCCGCTTTGTACTGCCGGGTGGTATTCGGTTGTCTGACTGGCCCAGTGGAGAGCGGTTGGGTGGTTTCCAATTTTTGGCCATTAAAAACACAAGCACTGTGAACGTTCACGCCAATGTCTCTGTGTGGCCGTGAGCGTTGGTTTCTCCTGAGTAAGCACCTAGGAGAGGAACTGCTGAGTTTCATGATGATTGCATGCTTCATGTACAAAACTGTCTTCAAAATGATTTGGTCTGTTCTGCATTCTCTGCATTTCTATATGAATTTTAGAGTCATCTGTCAAAATTTGTAACAATTTTGTTAGGGATTACATTGGATCTGTATATTATGTTGTGGAGAATTGACATCTAATAAAAGAAAGATTTTGGCTCCTTGAGGAGGGTATCACTTTCCTTTTAATTTTTTTACATTTAATTTTAATTTTAGCAATGTTTATATTTTTGGTTGTGCCAGTTTTACACATGTTTAATTAAACGTATTCCTCAGTAGTACTATTTTTTTTTTTTTGAGACACAGTCTTGTCACATAGTCCAGGCTGGCCTTGGACTCACCTACATCAGCCTCAAACTCATGGTAATTTTCTTACCTCAGCTTCCTTAGTGCTGGGATTACAAACATGTGCCACCACGCTTAATTCTGTATTACTGATTTTTGATGATATTGCACAGGTACCAGAAAAATAATTTAATTGACCTGTAGCTTTGTACCTTGCAGTCTTGCTAAATTTCTTTATTGTATTTCCTCTAAATTCTTTAAACCTTTCTATGTAGGTGATTATAAGCAAAAGTTTTACTTTTTTTTTTTTTCAACTAATACTTTTTTTCTTATTGGCACCTTTTTATTTTTATCTATTTATTTATTTTTTGCAGGGGGCGTATTGTTACCTTTTTAAATAGTACAGTGTTGAATCGAAGTGATGAGATTGGATGTCCTTGTTTATAGGAAAAAATAGGCCTTCATAGTTACACCTTCTGTTAGCTGTAGCTAGGTTTCTTACTTAAAAAAAAAAAATGTTCAGAGGTTCCCTTTTCTTTCTTTCTTGTTTTTTTTTTTTTTTTCCTCTTTTTTTGTTTTTTTGAGACACGGTCTCATTCTGTAGTTCAAACTAGCCTTGACCTTACTCTGTAGGCCAGGCTGGCCTCAAACTTGCAGTGATCCTCCTGTCTCAGCGTCCTGAGTTCTGGGATTACAGGTGTGCACTACCAGGCCTGTTGTCCTACCTGTGAGTTGTATAGCCGTGTCCTCCACCTCTTCCAGATATTGGCAAGTTTTCTTTCCTTCTTTTCCCCATTTGATTAACTTAGCTAATTTTAGTTTTATCATTTACCTAACCAATTTACTGTGGCCTGTGTTATTATGGCTTAGGCTTATTCTTAGCAAATATGCCATTTGGACTGGAAAAGAATGCGCAGTTTGTAGTTGTTGGTCCCAGCATTCTGTATATATCCCCACTTGATCTTTGTTTTCTATCATTGATTGTTGCTCTTTATTATTTTCTTTCTTCTACTTTAGGTTTCCTTTTCTTTTCTTTTTCTAGTTTCTTAAAGTAGAAGTTCAAGAAGTGATTTTTTAAAAAAAATTTTATTTGAGAAAAAAAAACAAGGGTACAAATTATACAGAATTTCAAAAGAAAAATAAACAGTAGGAAATCACTAGTTAATAGATTACATATTGTCATCTTAAAAATAGTTGTTCAAGTTACAAAATTAAAGCATGCAAAATAGTGAGACTGCAAACAATTCTGTTCAATGATCCAACAAAAACTCAGTAATATGGTTATCTATCTTATATGCTTAAATATATATGCAGTTATATCCTTTAGAGCACTTTCTTTTCCTCTCTTTTTTACAATGACAATTACACATTTTGGGTTTTATTACTCCCACAGTTCTTATTACTTTTTTTGGGAAGAGAATAAAACCAAATGTGACATAACAAAACAGAGTCAGTCAAATCAAAAGGATGGACACAGTACATAATGTAAAAACAGAATACAAGGTGATCAACAGTGGTTACCATAATGCCTCTTGGTATCTTAAAAAGAATTGCCTATATCATCAGTTATAATAAAATTGAACAAAACAGTAAAGAACAAAACCAATAAACCCAAAACATTGGCGATATTACGGGACTTCAAAAGAAGATAATAGTCAAACCAGAATGGGCATCATAGTGAATCTTATTGTCTTCACAGTTGTTGCGTATACACTCAAACTTGGTAGTATCAAGCAAAACATTATAGAGGAAAATCAGTCAAAACAAGATGGTGAGAGCAATACAGGGTTTCAAATCAAGTTAATTAGGAAATCAAAGTGGGTTGCTATAATATATCCTTTTTTTATTAATTTTTTCCTTAATTAAAAAGATAAAAATAAAAAAAAATAATAAAAAGAGATTGAGACAAAAGAGGACATAACAGCAATAACAGCACAGGTCAGAACATAACCATTTAAGCAAAATAGTGTTTCACCACAAGATATACCGACATAAAAGTAGTTACCATAGTGTCTCTTTCCTTGAAATCTTTGAGTATAACTTCATATACTGTAGCATCAAACATATCAAGACAATGTAAAACCATTCAAGAGAATGATAGTATTACAGGGCATTTAGAACCATCTAACAGAAAATGTTTCTGTATAATCTCCTTGTCTATAAAAGCTTTTGTTTATATTATCACATATAATAAAATCCAATAAGATACAACCTGTTAAGACCAATGGAGACAGAAGAACAAAAGCTTGATGGGACTTCAAAACAAGATGATATTAAATCAGCACTAGCTATTAAGATGTCTTGTTTTCTCCAAAATAGCTGTTCCTACCATCCAACCTTCTCTGCCTCATTTCTGTTGAGCTCTTTTTCTGTCGTTTGTTGTCAGCTTGTCTTCTTCATTTCGCTTTCAGTTCATTTCATTGTGGCCGCTCTGCCACTATTTCTGGAGTCTTGCTATTTTTTCTCTTTTAGAATGTCCTGCAGTATTCTCTGTAGAGTTGAATTGGTGATTGCAAAGTCCCCTAGTTCCTCTTTATCCTGGAAGCGCCTTGTTTCTCCATTAATTTCTAGGGAGAGTTGTGCAGGATATATCAATCTTGGCCTGAGGTTATTGTCTTTCAAAGCTTGAATTATTTCCCCCCATGCTCTTCGTGATTTGATGGTTTGTGCCGAGAAGTCTGCTGTAATTCTGATGGGTGTTCCCTTGTAAGTGATCTGTTTCTTGTCTCTGACGGCTTTTAATATTCTGTTCTTATACTGGATTTCTGGAATTTTGATTATTATATGCCTGGGTGTAGTTCTATTTCTGTTGTAGGTGGCTGGGGTCCTGGATGCCTCATAGATCTGAGTATCTTTACCTTTTCCCATATTAGGGAAGTTCTCCTTGATTATTTGTGTGAATAGCCTTTGCAGTTCATTTGTTTGTATTCCTGCTTCTTCCTTTACATTCTTAATTCTTAAGTTGTAGATCCTCTTATCATCTTCTAGCCTTTGTTTTGTTACTGCTTGTTTCCTTGTTATTTTTAAGAAGTTTTCCATTTCATGTTCCCATATTACAAATCTGTCCTCCAGTTCAGATATTCTATCCTTAGTTTCTTTCAAGCTGTTATACCGCTTTCAATAAAGTTTTTAGTGTCCTGATAATCTCTTTGAACCTGCTTCACATATTCTATGTTTTCTCCATCAAACAATTCTCCCCTTTTTTTCTGTTCTTCCATTCTACTATCTGCTTTTTCTTGGGAGGTGCTTAGCATTTCTTTAACTGTTCTACTTGTATCTTGCTTTACTTGGTTAAAATACTTTACTTTTGAACTCGTCTATGAGGTCCTGGAGGTATTGCTTTATGTCTTTAGTGCCGTGCCTGATGTTGCATGTTTTCTGTCTTCATTCTCCTTGCATTTACCTTTCCTGGATCAGTGTTCTCAGGATTGGGGACTGAGGACCCTTTCTTGTTGCTCCCTCTTCCCATACTTTTTGTTCCTTCCATACAAGGGTATATAGGAGGCCTAGTTTCTTTCTTTGTTGGTTACAGTTTGTTTGAATTGCACTGGCTAGGTGTTCTTGCCCACTGCAGTGTACTAGGGAGACACAGACAGGGACAGCCTATGCTGGGCCCGCCCCTCCAGGTCAGTCAACCTGCTGAAGGCTTCACTGCATTAGGGTGCACTGCCAGGTGCAGGGACCTGGTTTTGGCTAGCCTACTGGGTCTTAGTCCGCAGTGTCACCCAGGTCAAGTGCTGCCCACCAATCCCGCTTGAGAGGGGAATATGTGACTGAAGTCACTGCAGCATCCTGTTCCGGCTAGTCTGCCCAGTCCCAAATGTCCTCTGTGGGAGCCTTCTCGTCTATGGAAGGGTCCCTGTTCATCTCATTCACCGCAGGTCGATGCAGGGCTCCCCGCCAGCTCTGCTCTCAATTTGGTTTGCTGATTCCTGCTCTCAGAGCTTTTGCGTCTCTATCCATGCTGCGCTGATTCAGATGCAGCAGCGGTGGCAGGAAATTCAAAAATTCAAGCCGTGGTTTCCAGAGGCGCGGGTTCCAGCTTCGGCACTGAGATTTTAGGTGTTACAGTCGTAGCACCTGGATTGCATTTCTAGTTGGTTTCTCTCAGCTTAGTTGGTTCCTGGGCTGGCAGGGTATATGTCCCCTTGCTTAGGACTCCCCACACTGCACCATTCCTGGAATCTAAGCTGGCTATCTCAGAGAACCTCCCTAGCTGCTGTTATCTATCTGCCATGTTCTCCTGGAAGTCCAAGAAGTGATTTTTAATCTTCATTCTTTTCCAAGTAAGCATTTCATGGTACATATTTATTTCCTGCTGAGCATTATTTTTAAGTATGAATTTATGTGTGAATGAATTTTCTTTTCCTTTTTTGTCTTTCGAGTCAGGGTCTCACTATGTAGTCTGGGCTGGCCTTGAACTCACTGTTGGCCCAACCTGGCCTCAAACTCACAGCTGTCCTCCTGCCAGCACTGCCTCCAGAGTGCTGGAAGTACAGGTGGACACCACCCCATTCTGCCCTGTCTGATTGAACTTTAAGATATTATTTTTATCACTTCGGTGCAGATATTTCTCCGTTTCCCTTATGGTTTCTTTTTTGACCCGTAGGTTATTTAGAAGTGTTTAATTTTCAAGCATTTGGGGATTTTCCACTATCACCTTGATAGTGGTTCTGACTGAACTGTGTAACTGTCATAGAATATGCTCTGTGTAACTTTTAGGGTGTTTTGTTTTTTTTGTCTTTTTGAGACAGGGTCTCGCTCCGCAGTTCAGGCTGGCCTTGAGCTCACTTTGTAGCCCAGGCTGGTCTTAAACTCTCAACAGTCCTCCTGCCTCAGCCTCCCGAGTGCTGGGATTGCAGATGTCACCACCACGCCTGGCTTGGTTTTTGTTGTTTTATTGACTCATGAGCAGTGTGTGGTGGCGCACCCCTGTAATTCCAGCACCTTGGAGGCTGAGGTGGAAGGGTGGCTGCAAGTCTGAGGTCAGCTTGGGCTACATAATAAGACTCTGTCTCAAAAATCCTAAATAGATAATAAATAAATACATTCATGAAACTTTTGGGAACCTGAGATAACTTTTTGGGTAAAATTAGGTAAGTAGTGGAGCTGCTAAGTGGTTTTCCTTCCTCCAGGTAAGAGATCAAGCTCAGCGCTGTTCTCGGGTTCTCCTGGATATTGAGGCTGGTGCTCCTGTTCTTCTAATCCCAGAAAGTTCCAGATCAAATAACCTGATTGTAGCAAACTTGGGGAAGTTGAAAGTCAAGAACAAGTTTCTCTTCGCTGGTTTTCCTGGAACCTTTTCCTTACAAGACAAGGTGAGTACTGAGTGTCCATTCCCTGTTCAGCTGGACTAGTGTTTGGACCTGACTGAAGAATCCGTGTGCTGCCGTAAGAGATCTGTAACTGCTCTTACTTTTGCAGATTGTTTGGAAGTAATTAGGATGCACATTGCTGTCATTTTCATTTTCCATTCGGGCAAACTAAAACTCTTTGGGATAAACAGTAAAAGTGGAAACAGTGAATCAGGAGGTTGGGAGGACCTTGGAGAGGCTTGATCAGGCCCCTTCGCCCATGTTGCATTTTGGAGACCAGGTGACATTTCTGCAACTGCAGGTGTCACTTTTGGTGTTTTTTTTAATCACTCCTTACTACTTTCCAGAGTAGCTCTTCAGGCTGTGCTTATTCAGTGCAGACCAGTGGTAGCATTCCGGGGAAGCACTAACTGACGTGTGTCTGTTTTTAGCTTAATGACTAATAACATGGGAGAGGTTGCCTTTGAGATGTATGTAAGGTTTGATTGTAAGATCGTAAGACTGACAAAAATAAAGATAAATAGCTGGTATTTGTCGAATGCCTGTTATCCATCAGTTAGTACTAAGTTCTTTCTTTACACATGGAAAGGAAGCCTGTGTTCACAACGCTGGTGACACCACCTGTGTGGGTCCCCGCCCCCTGACTAGACTTCAGTTCTCTATAGATAGCACCTGGGTCTCCCGTAGTTCAGTTGTGACACTTGCTGGGCACAGTTTGCACAGCCCCCACTGACACCCTTTGGTTTCCCACAAGACTGACCCCACTTTGTATACCAGTCACGAGCCCAAGTCTTCTGTACTTCTGAGCAAGGAGCCATGAATTGGGGGTGCTCACTGTCCCTCCCTCAGGTTCAATAATTGTCTGCAGTGGCCCACAGAGCTCAGGGGAGACACAGTGCTGGTTCAGTGTAGCAGATTTAACAAAGACACCAGTGAACAGCCGGATGAGTAGGTGCAAAGGCGAGGCCTAGTCAGGTCCTGAGTGCAGAGGCTTCTGTCCCCGTGGATCGGAGTGTCTGTCCTCCTGGTATGAAGATGCAGTTACCAATTCGTAACCTGCTGAACCCAGGCATTTACTGTGGGCTTTTGTTTGTTTTCTTTTTTTGGGGGGAGGGCAGGATCTCGCTACATAGTTCAGGCTGGCCTTAAGCTCACTTTGTAGCCCAGGCTGGTCTCGAACTTGCAATGGTCCTCCTGCCTCGGCTGAGCATTTACTGTTTTTAATGGAGGTTCCATTACATAGGCATGATAGAGGAAGCCACGGGCTGTTGGTGATTTGACCAGCTTTTGAGGGCTTCCCTTCTTTTGAGGGTGGGGAGTATAACTGGTAGTTCTGACCTTTGAATTACATAATAATTTTGTCGGTCATAAACCTTTATTTTGAGGCCACGCTAAGTTTTTTAGTAAGAGCTCAGTTGTAGCCAGAATGGGTGATCAGATTCAGTAATACTTTTGTTTCTCTGTGATCCCTAAAAAGGACAGTGGGCTGATTTTCTGTATCAGATAGGTCTATATAGGCTCAGCATCCTTTGAAGTTAGCCTTGGAAGAATTGCCAAGATATTTAGACATATGTGCAAAAAGATTTCTCTTTTTTTTTTTTTTTGGTCTTTTTCGTTTTTATCAGTACTAGGGATCAAACTCAGGACTGCCTGCTTATAAGACAGGCACTTATGCCGCTGAGCTAAATCCCCAGCCCAAAAAAGATTTCTCTTTAGCTGGGGATTTAGCTCAGCGGCGTAAGCGCCTGCCTTGCAAGCAGGTAGTCATGAGTTTGATCCCTGGTACCGATAAAAAAAAAAAAGAAAAAAAAGATTTCTCTTTTGTTAAGCCATGTAATCTGCATAGTTTGTAATATTTTAATGAAAACATTTCCCTGTATTTGTTTTTGAGGATTTGATTTTAAGTGGCAGTGCATACAAGGATCACTTTTTCTTCAAGGTATTACATGTTGTTGTTGTTTTGTGTCCTGGTTATTCTGCAAAACCTTATGGGATTCAGCAGTCAATTTTCATTTATATATTTAAAAAAGAAAATGGAAAAAACTAACCATTTATAGTATTTTATTATTTGAGGAAGCCTGCTTATTTTAATTTTTTTTTTTTTTTTTTTTTTGGTGATTTGCTTTTGTGAATTCCTTCCTATATAAAAAAAGTTCTTTTTGTGTTTTTGAGACAGGGTCTTGGTATGCAGCTTAGGCTGGCCGTGAGCTCACTTTGTAGTCTAGGCTGGTCTTGAACTTGCAATGATCCTCCTGCCTCAGACTCCCAAAAAAGTTCTTTTTATGACGCATTAAAAAGAATTTTTTTTCTTTTTCCTTTTTTAAAGCCCTGGTTGAACTTTCTTATGTGTCTTATGTCCGGGAATCCTAGGAAGACGGTTGTTACTTACCAGAGCTTGTTCTGTAGAATTCCATAAGGGCTGTTTGGAGTGTGCTATTTGATCAAGTGTTGTAACTAGGTAAACTTGTCAGTGAAGTTTACCTCCCCATGTGTCCAGTTCAGCTTAACTGATTGGAGCCTTTGTAATCTTCCGCAGCAGTGGTCACTTTGCATTGTACTCTCCTGAGTGAGCTTTGTGTAGTGCACGTTCCAGTAGTTCAGGACAGGAAACGCGCCTCACTCAGCCCTCACAGGGAGGCTGTTTTCCCTCAACTCTTTTTTCTCTCTTTTCATACCAGAATCGAACTCAGGCACTTGTGTGTGCCAAACCAACACTGTGCTGCTGAGCTGCACCTGGCCCTCCCTCGGCTTTCATGACTCCGCGTGTTTGGAATTGTTTTATGTAGATCATGTCTTGATGAATGCACCTTTGAGTTTGTTGCCTGTGTTTGCCTTTTACTTTTCTTGGTCATAGCTTGTGCGCCAACCATCATTTCTAAGTCTGTCTTTCAAAGGCTTTGAGCTAATTGCTTCAAGCCACTGATTTATTTATTTAAACCAGCTACAGAAAGGATGTGGAGATAAATCAAATGAAAGAGAAACAAACATTCTCCAGAATTTAAATAAACTAAGCAAGAGGACAGGTTTAATATTGAAATACTAAATAATAGCATTTACATAGTAATCTGCTTTGCAAAAAAAAAAAGTAGGAAATAAGAAATGGTTTCTTTAGTATTTCTTGTAATTGCTGCTCAAGGTAACCGTGAGACAAAGCAGTAAACACCACAAGCGGTGCTAAAGGGAGACTCATGCTTCCTGCCCTCCCCGGCTACAGGGACAGCGGCTGGGCAGGAGCAGGACTGTGTGCACAAACCACCAGAGGGGGATCCCAGGGAAGATTCAGAGCCAATTATTAACTCATCCTGGTGAAATAGACTTTTTCCCTGTTAGCAGTGAACTAAACCACCAAGAATGTAAGAAAGGAGTAGGCTTTTCAATAGAGTCACAGTATCTGTTCTATTCTGTATTAGCCTTTCTTAATTTATAGCCAAAGCCATATTCCATTTTGGGGTGGTGATGCTGAGACACGGGGTCTCACAGTGTGGTTCAGGCTGGCCTTAAATTCACTATGTGGCCCAGGCTGGCCTCCAGCTAGTGATCTTCTGCCTCAGCTTCCTGGTACTGGGATTGCAGGCACATTACCACCCTACATAGCTCCACTTTGTGTTCATTTCCATGGTTTCTTAGAGAAATGAGAAGTGTAACCCCATGTGGGCAGAACTTCTGAACTTCTAGAAAGTTCAGACGCACTGCCATGGCCCCGCCCCATCGGAGTCATGCTGTTGTCGTATGTGTTTTCTCAAGCAGTAAGCTCCCCTCCCCTGAAAGTTGTGGACAGATTTGCTTTTGTTGAATCCAACCACGTGAAGCATTTAGCATCTTGGCATTTGCTCTTGAGCCAAAAGGCGGTGTCTCCCTGTAACAGTGGAATAGGTTTTAACAGGGATAAGTCACCTATAATGTCCCTGCTGATAATCAGTGGTAGGAGTGCCATGACGCCATTGCTGTCTTCTTCATGGGGTCGGGAGGCTGAGAGAGTCGCAGTCCTTGAGAGGCTAGAGATAGGGACAGGACTCCCAGGGTGTGATAATATTGTCACCTCCACCTTTCGTTTCTGCATTCAGGTTTTATTTTGTGCTTTCCAGGAGTCTGTGCCTTCAGCTTCCCCAACGGGCACCCCCAAGCACACTGTGAGGAAAACGACAAGCACAGAGGACCCCAAGGGGCTGTTCATGATGCCCCCTGCTGAAAAGAGCCCGGGTAGCCTGAAGAGTGAGTTTGTGCCCAGCACCTCCACCAGGCAGCGAGGGCAGCAAGCTGTGCCACCTGTCGGCCACAGTTCCAGTAGTCCAGGTAAAAGAGGAGGAAATTAAACACGCATGCACGTGTGCGTGCACGCACACACACACACACACACACATGGGCACACACACACACATGGGCACACACACACGGGCACACACAGGAGGAAACTGCTGCATAATGAAGATGGGAACATTTACTTCCCTGGAACCCAAGAGGGAAATGCATTGTGTTCCATCAGAGGTCAGCAGGGATTTCGCATGTCTTTACTAAGTTTCGCTGTGCTTTGAAGACTCATGAACATAGGAATTAGTCACTCTGAGGAAGGACCCAGTTAAGCCTCTCTAGTTTTCTGTTGCTGCGCGGATTGAGGATGTATTGTGGAAGCGAGGTGCTGCTTTTAAGGAGCTAGAGAGGAGGTAAATGTGGTGTGCCACAGGGAGCAGTCCAGTGTGACAGGATTTGGAGAGGGGAGGACAGCAGTGGAGGCTGGCTCTGAAAGACCTGTGCAAGATAGAGTCAAGAAATAGCGAACTCCCTATGGTACCCTGGAGTCTTAGAGATGACAACGACATGCTTTACAGCTGTGTTGACTAAATGAGATCATCTTTTTTTTTGGTGTGTGTGTGTGTGTGTGAGAGAGAGAGAGAGAGAGAGAGAGAGAGAGAGAGAGAGAGAAAGAGAGAGAGAGAGAGAAACAAGGTCTGGTTAAGACCCCAGGCTGGCCTCGAACTCAGTGATTCTCCTCCTTCAGCTTCCCAAGTGTTGGGATTATAGGTGTGCACCACCATGCCTGGCTTCATCTTTGATTTTAATAATTTTTTTTTTTTTTTGTCTTTTGTCTTTTTCATTTTTATCGGTACCGGGGATCGAACTCACGACTGCACACTTGCAAGGCAGGCGCTTATGCTGCTGAGCTAAATCCCCAGCCCCTGATTTAATACTTTTTTATTGAAGAATATACTATTCAGAAAAGTATGTGGCTTAGTTAGTTTTCATACATTTTACATATTCTTGGAAGTGGTATCCAGAGAAAGAAAGAACATTACTGGTATGGCAAAAGAGTGAGAAATTCTCTCGTCTCCTCTCCTCTCTTCTCCCTCTCTTTCTCTCCATCTTTCTTTCTCTATGTCTATCTCTGTCTCTGTCTCTGTCTGTGTCTGTCTCTCTCTCTTTCAATGTAACATTAAGGTGAAAAGAGAAAGTTAGAAATTTTGGATTTGCTGTTTTGGCCCCTCTGAAATGCGTTTATTGGTGATACATTGCTTTGAATTAATGCAGTGCTTTTCACGCTGTTCCTCCATGTTGCTAGATTCTGGGACAGTACCCTAGGAAATCTCTGAAGCCACTCCATTTCTCCTCTTTACATTTTCCCTTTGATCTGTTTCTTCTGTTTATCAGGGTAATGAACCAAGCAAGAACTACATTTATTGTATTCCTGCTTAATACCAGGTATTACCGTATTTCACTCCCTGGTAAACTAACATGCTGTTATACGATTTCCTACCCTGATTATATTATAGACTAATGAGAAAGACATTAAATGAATGTATAAATATTGATAGATGACGGTAAGTTTCATGGGGAAGATAAAGACCACGGAGGATCCAATTTAGATGTGGGTAGTAAGGTCGCGGCTGCCCATGAGGCTGTTGGGAAGCAGGGAGCCTGCGCCTGCGGGAGACAGAGGCCTGAGGGTTAGTGAGCGCGTGTGCGGGTGGCTTGAGGTGGGGCTGGGAAACTAGGCGGTGGGCCTTCGCGTGGCCTTGCAGGGATCTGGGGAATTTTACCGACACTTTTAGATTTAAAAAATAGCCATTAAATTGTATAAAGGAAAGGAATGGGCTGTTTCTTCTTTCTTTCTTTTTTGTTTAGCTGCTGCTCAGGTGTTTTGTGAGGGCTGCAGTGGAGTCACACGGGTGCATCGAGGAGTGTTGGTAGTCGCGGCTTGGACTTGAGTCGTGGGAGTGGAAAGGGTTAAGCTAGTGTTTGGAAGCGAATTCTGCTGCTGGGATAAGTGTGGAATCATAACCTCTGCAGCCTCACGGTCAGGCAGGCGCGTGGTCCGCAGGGGCTGTGACAGTGCGTGTCTGGTGACCGGGACGGTAGGGTGTGTTGTGCACACAGAGCTCAGTGCAGGGAGGTCTTGAGTAACGGAGAGCGGGGACGGGACGGGGAAGCAGGCAGTTCTGTGTCCCCCAAAGACGCAGTGTACTTGTTTTGACCTTTTCATTTTGTGTATCTCCTCCCTTTTGGGTTCTCTTTTCATCACTCTTTTCTTTCGGGTCCTTGTAGAAGACCACATCTGCCTGCTGGACTGTATTGTCGTGGACCTACAGGACATGGACATCTTTGCTGCAGAGAGACGCCCACGAGAGGACTCGAAAGCTTCCGAGGACAACAGTGGAGATCTGATCTTCCCCTCCTACTGTGTGCGACACACAGGCGGAAGCCTCTTGACTGAACCTTGTAGGCTGAAATTGCAGGTGGAAAGAAATTTGGACAAGTGAGTATTTTATCTGAATGTCTGTATATTACACAAAGATTTAGTACAGCACCTCAGAAATCAGTGCTGCTACAGTAAGTCAGGAGGAACACAGTTCCTTATTTATTTACCTGTTTACCGTATATTGATTGAATCCCTACTGTGTGCTGGAGATGAAGGTTTCTAGGATGCAGGAGAAGACTTCTGCTCTCGGGAGCTTAGGTTCTGTGAGGGACACAGGGTGGTAACTGGTGCTTCTGATTTGGTGTTTCACTCAGTGATTGCAACTGTTATAAGATTTATAGCAGTGCCTTGGGAACGAAGCAGGGACACGAATTTAGCATGGCTGTAGGAAGTGAGGCTGGAGTGACCATGGGCAAAGTATTCCGAAAGAGGTGGACGTTTGGATTACATGTCCCAGATGTCCTGGAGGCGTGGCCTGGTGCAGCTGCGTTGACAGCTCCATTTCATTCCCAGAAGTTCGCCCTTTCTGTCCCCAGAAGCAGTTTGGGTGGACTGGTGTGTGAAGGGGAGACTGCTGCTGGACGGTATGTGACTGACCCCCCGACCTGCCCTTGCTGTTGGCCTGGCGCACACTGTGCTTGCTCCATAGTTGGGAGCGTTGCTCCCGGTGCCAGCGGTTCCGTATCTGCCTGGGAAGGGTCCTCTGAGTGAACCTGCTGGATCCTACCTGAGACGGCAGAATGGGACTCTTAGGGCCGTCACTCAGGTGTGCATTTAACCAGGCCCTGTAGGGGAGCTTCCGCTTGCCGGGGTCCCGCACCTGGACCGAACTGCTGAGTTCATTGTGTGGCATCTTTCAGGGTGAGGTGTGCGTTTTGAAGAAATCAGCATTTCACATTCCCAGGGAAAGATGAGATGTGACCGTGTAATAAAGAAGGGTTTTCCTTCGTGGCATTTTGGAAAGCAGCCTTGTTACTCGCACAGAGTGTGGTTTGATCTCTGTTCCACTCCCTCCCCAGTTCCTGGGCCTGAGCGGTCTTTCCATGTCACTTGTGAGTTTCTTGCCGAGCGAGTGCACAATTTAGCCCTTCTCACTGGGGCGCTTGTGTTTCACTCTGACTTGTTATTCAAGTGCTCCCTGGCTGGCGTTCAGTTAGGGTTGGCATGGGCTATATTTGGTTTTACTAGCTTAACAGTCTTAAGAAGAACTTCATTATTTAGAAATTGAACACTCTGTTTTCTTTTCAAGTAATGCGTTAAAAAATGTGCTTTGCTACTCTGCTTATCTAAACTTCCCCCCTCCTCTCCAGCATTTATGTGTAGATAATTATGCTCAGCACAGGTCGAAGGCGACACTGAACACGGAGTATGCTGTCAGCCGCTCATCCCACAGACAAGAAACCCGGATGGCCCTTGATAGCCCTTCCCCTGTTTCCTTTATTAATTGTCGTTGGTCTTTAAAACTTTATTGTGTGTAGATTTATCTCTGTAGACAAAGTGAAAAGGCCCTGGCGAGTGAACCCAGCAGGTCCTCATGTATGCTTTCTAGCCCGTTTAGCTCATGCCAGGATTTTCTACATGGTATTTAGGAGAAAAGGCTTTTTTTGGGAGTTGAAGCATGAAGTCATATACCAACTTTCCTCTTTTTTCTCCATTTTGCCCTTTTTCTGGAACATTTTTGTTATTAGTTAAAAATTTGGTGATTAGTAATGCAAATGAGTACGTTTGAGCCCTTATATTTGGATATGAGCTGTGTCATAGTTAAGGTAGTAAGTGACTTCTAAAGTGATCTTTTCCTTTTTTCATAGAGAAATAAGTCACAGTGTTCCAGACATATCTATCCACGGCAATCTATCTTCTGTCCACTGTTCCCTGGATCTGTATAAATATAAGCTGATCCGAGGCTTGCTAGAGAACAACCTTGGGGAGCCCATAGAGGAATTTATGCGGCCTTATGATTTACAGGATCCAAGAATTCATGTGAGTGAGACCTCTGTTATTTAGTGACTTTCGCAGTCACAGCTGATGGTTGCCCTTTGTGTGTAATCCTCAAGTTGACCTGTGGGAAAAAGGCAAAACCACAGGCAAATTAGATTTCTTGACCCGCGAGTCTGTGTTTCGGTTGGCATCATCCACCAGAGGTTGATTGGCGCTTTCCTCTTTCAGACTATTCTGAGTGGAGAAGTGTACACTTGCATGTGCTTCCTCATTGACATGGTCAATGTAAGTCTGGAGCTTAAAGATCCAAAAGGAAAAGAAGGTGCTGGATCCCTTGCCAGGTATGGGTTTAATATTATTTCAGTCCCAGTAATGGTAATACAAGACAGCACAGTACAATACAGTACAATACAGTACAGTACAATACAGTACCGCTCATTTGTGCGTTACCATAGGGCAGAGGGTGCAGGATGGTGGTACACAGCCAAAGGAGGTCTGTGAGTGCTTTTTGGTTGGTCCATAGTGTGCTTATTTCTTTTTGCAGTGCTCCTGAGCTAAGCATATTCTCTCCTCACTGAGCTTCGCCTCCAGACCCCAGAGGGCTGTTTTATAAAGTTTAAATTTGAGACGCTGTCAGCCAGTGATGGTTTAGGTTTGCTTTATTTTTTATTTTTTGGTCTTTTTGAGACAGGGTCTCACTATGCAGTTCAGGCTGGCCTTGAGTTCACTTTGTAACCCAGGCTGGTCTCGAACTCACCACGATCCTCCTACATTAGCCTCTCGAATGCTGAGATTACAGGTGTGCACCACCATGCCCAGCTAGGTTTTGCTTTAATACCCCAAATATCAGTGATTTAGAGCAGGGAAATCGTGTTTCTCCCTCAAGTTCAGTGGCCACTGTGGGTGGCTGCTCTGCTTATTTAGTCTGCCACGATACGGTGTTTTATGTGGTTTGGTTTTGTTTGTTATGCTTCCTGTGTTGAGCGGGGTCTCCCTGTGTTGCCTAGGCTGATCTCACACTCTAGCCTCAAACGATCTGCCCATCCCACTCTCCCACCATCAGGGCCCGCTGGCAGACTGTCATAATGTGCCAGAGAGAAGAGTAGGAGGCACGACCTGTCCTGCTGTGGCCACTGAAAGTGGGGCTGGAACATGGTCCCACCAGCATGAAGGGCTTGGCGAGGGCCGTGCCACCATGTGTCTGCATAGTTCTAGGGGTGGCAGCATGGATGAAGGTCTCACTGGTGAATGTTGTAAATTTGGCAGATTTCACACCAAAGTAATTTTAAATAATTCCAGCTTCTTTTGAAAAATTGGAAGCTTTGGCAGTGCTAGGCCTCAGTACTTCTCGGAGACATCTGGAAGCCGAGCGGCACCTGTTCCTTTTAGATAACAGGTCACATACTTAGTCCCTTGCTTGGTCAGTGTAGATGTGTACGTTTGTGATTACTGGTGCAGAACTCATTACTTTCACACTGGATAGATAAATTTTATTTTTTGTGTGTGATCTCCTCACAGCCCTATAATATTGGCCAGCAATTACACATATTTTCCAGGTAGAATTTCCAACTATCATAAGATTATGTGACTGGAAAAGTGATTCCATAGTGGAAAACAGAACTTTGAGGCTAGAAATGTCCCTGTGAAACTCTCGGTCTCCTAGTCTGTGCTGTGTCAAAGGTCTTCAGGGACCTGCCCCTCAGCTGACGAGTGTGTGCTGCAGTGAATCTGGGGTCCTACTGAATTGTTTGTAAGCCAGAAGTTTTTCTGATGCCTGACTGTGCCTTGGTTTTTCTCAATATAAAGCAGTTCTGTGTGGATTGTCACAGTGGTACTGAATAATTACAAATTTCTCGGAATTTTCTTCTCTTACCAAAATGTTGATTTCAAATGCATTTCCTGTTGGAAGATGGATTGAATTCTTTCCCTGTGTGAAGACTACTATGCATTCTGGGCACTTCCAGTGAGCTTTAATGATTTTACAGAGAAATCTGGACAAACTCTGGAGAGAAAGACCTCCAGGCAGGCAGGAAGTTAACAGATGAAGGTCTAAAGCAGGGATGGAAAACCTTTTAGGGCTTTCAGTGATGCAAACAGCCCACTGTGGCACATGTGCCATTCATTTGCTGCCACTGGTTAAGGGGACATTTGACGTCTCTTGGGGATTGTTATAAATAGACAAGCATCTTAGATTTATGATGGGAAATTAGAATGACAGTGAATCAAGAAAATTATATATTTATGGTATTGCTATTCCTCAGGAAGGTCCCATGAACAAGATCATCTCTTTGGAAATGGAAAAGTAAGATACCAGCCGTCAGGCCACTGAATCCATCTTGAGGGATCTGTTCATAAAATCAGTCCGAGATCTCAGACTAAAAGTTACTCACCTTCATTCAGCTTGGCAGTAGTGATGATTTTGCTCTTTTTGTTCTGATTTGTATGTAATTTTGTAAAGCAGAATTGTGCTTAACATTTTCTTTGCTTTCTCCCTTTAGATTTGACTTCAAGAAATGTAAACTGCTCTATGAAAGTTTTTCCAATCAAACCAAGTCCATTAACTTGGTTTCTCATTCCATGATGGCTTTCGACACCCGCTACACCGGGCAGAAGACCAGCCCTGGCCCTGCCAATGTGTTCAGCTGCATATTTCAGCCGTCCAAGAATAGCAGCACCACCCAGGGGTCCATTCAGATTGAACTGCATTTCAGGTGGTAGAGCCAGACCTGCCTCTCTCTTTCTTCATGGAGACATTTCTTTTCATGCTAGAGGATCAGATCTGCACTGGCTTTAGAACATAAAAGGACGCAGGAATCACTGAAGAGACGGACAGACAGTGGCGTGTTAGCACAAGGCACTGTCTGTTGACAGATAGACTGCATGCTTGCAGTTTCACTATTGGCCAAAAGATGTCTCTATTGCCTTAAAAAAAAAAAAAGTGCAGAATTAAACCAAGTCCTTAAACTTGGCCTTCCAGTAAGCTTTAATTGTAAATTAAATTGAGAAAGGAAGAAATCATGCTGGTTTGAGGGAGAATAGAAAAAGAACCTTCTGGTTTACGATGAAAGGAAGGTGGTTTTGGTTTGCTCACCTGCTTGCCTGCTGAGGTCTCACTGACACTTGTACATGACTGGAGTCTATACCCTTTTTGAATGAGATCATGTTTTCCTCTTTTGTGTTACAGGAGGCAGCGCTGTGTGTGGAGAGAGGGTGTTTGGGAGTTACAGCTAAACCTTTATCTGTTCTTCCTTGCTGTGTGTTCTAGGGCAAGTTGTTTAGCCTTTTGAAGCTCATTTTTCTCTTTTATAAAACAGAAAAGACTGTGCCCCCCTAATTGGATGGAGATAAGAAAAAACAAAATGATTTTGGTGTATTGCAAAGTACAGAGGTAGCTTGTTACTTTGTGATACACTCTTAGGAGTGTATCACAAAGTAACCTAAGTGTGCCTAAGTGTGCACAGCCCTGAACTGAAACATTAGGCTGACCTGAAGAAGCCTTCGGTGAAAATCTCAGAGACCCTGGCAGCCAATGCCAGTTTCATCCTGTGCTCAGTATCATCAGCTGTGTTTCAAATATAAACCACTAAGTAGAAAGGATGGGGGAACTTAGTATTTAAACACAAAAAGAAAAACTAATCATCAAATAATCATACTGTGTTTATGTCCCTGACATTGCAGTGTGCTGTTCAGAATTCGTCAGAGTTCAGTTTTTTTTTAGATGGGGATCATGGTGTCCCCGAATGCCTGTAGGAAGCCTAGCTGACGTTTAAGCTTTTGTGTGCACCCTTACCTCAAAGTTCAGTAGTAGCAAGTCTAACTGCCTCTCCCTGGGCCCCGCCATGCGCGAGGCACCTTACCTACTGTCATTTGAATCCTTCCGTGAAGTTCGAAGAGCAGGTGACTTCTCTCCCCTTTTACAGATGCAGATAGATGCCTGGAGAGTTCCAGTCACTCAGGCAAGGTCACACAGTAGGAAGTCAGTAGTCCAAGCGAGCCTGGGCCTCTGACTTCAAAGCCGCGAACTCTTCCTGCCCACGAGCTCTCTAGTCATTGGCTGAGTGCAGCCAGGTGCAAAGGTTGTATCTTGCAGCTCTTTGGTGTGAAGGTGTTTGTGGGAACCAGGAGGCTTGCATGTATTTGGTCCTTCTGTAGAGATAATTTACTTTTCGGGTTTGTTTTATTAGCATTATTATTTCTAATAGTGACTTTCGTGTCTGTGACATTTTATCACGGAGCTGTAACCCCTGTCCTTTTAGTTTTGTTTTCTCTTTTTAAAATTTCTTACTCATGTTGCCTGGGCTGACCTGAAAGTCAGGATGCTTCTGCCTCAGCCTCCCAGATAGCTGGGATTAGAAGTGTGCACCGTGCACTGTGCTCCTTGCTTTATTGTTATTGATCTGACTTCCTAAACTGTCCGTGAGTTGTCCCACACATTATGGTTTTACAGTACAAGGAACGTTGCAGTGTTATTCTGTTCATATACTAAAGTTGTCTAGTTTCTTGGAATCAAATGTATAACGTCTTACCTTGGCTCTGGTAACAGAAATTCTATTGTTAGTGAGAGAAGCAAACGTCTCTTGATTGAACTTTTGAATGCTTTCTGTGTCTCAAGAAGAATTGCTCTTCTGTTGGGACTTTGTGTGTCAAATATAAATCACTTCACAGTGTTTAAAAGCTTGAAATATTTTCCAGCAAAGCGATCTGACATACTGTGACTTTCCAGTTAGTGCAGAGTTCTGACAAATTCTGTTCAGAACGGGGTGGAAAAATTTTCCTGAGGGTAGGATTTCTTCTGTCCTACAGAAGGGTGGAGTGTTTCTGGGGCAATTGCTATGTTTGTAGGAAGGAGACACGCATCATGTGCCCTTTTATTTGAGGCAGTGAGCCAGGTGTAGAAGACACGAGTGACTGGCGGATCAGCCTCAGAAACACCCCAGTTAGCCTTTCCCTAGCGGGGCGAGGGACAGGTGCATACAGCAGCTAGAGCCCGCAGTCTTGCTTTTGGCCCGTCAGTACCAGGTCCAACCCAGAAAAACCTGAAGAAGTGGCCCTCGCCCTAACGAAGAGGTCTTGCCCACCTCTGCCTGCCGCTGTACTAACGGCCTGGGTAACACCCGAGTATGCCATGGTTTGAAGCCAGCCCTGAGCGGCCTTGGGAGCTCACCTAAATGGGAAATTTGAAACAACGAGTACTCTGAAAGTTTCTCCCGGGCTCCAGCCACTGCCCCAACTCCGTGGGCTCTCGGGTGCTAGAGGAAGGCCCGCAGGAAGTGTCATCTCATTTGTTCGCTCTCAGGCTGAAGATCTAGGCTCTCAGGTTAATTTCAGCTAGAGAACCCACCAGCGCCAGAGTGTAGGCTTGGCGTTTATGAAGGAGCCGTCCTAGATCCCAAAGAAGGGGCGCCACAGCCATCTCAGTGCTGCCTGCAGGGGTTGCTGTTCGGTAGGTGCCCACTGTGTATCCGCTGCTTGCTTTCTCAGTGTTAGTGCCCCTCATTTTTAATGAGGGCATATGCTGGGAGAACGGAGGGGACCTCGCTAGGAGAACACGGTTTGTAAGTAGCAGTATTTAAGTCTGGTTGCCAGTGTTAGACGCTGTGCTTTTCTGCTCCGCTGGAGTTTTCCAGCCGCAGCACCCCATCTTAAGTATCCCTTACCTGGGGTGTTTCTAATGCTTGGAAGGCCATGGGCTTTTCCCAGAGTTCAGACTCTTTTGCAACGACTTTGCCAGTTAAGCATCCCTAACCCCAGATTCCAAACTATGAAATGCCCTCAGTTTCAGATTTGGGAGCATTTCAAATATTTGGCCTAGGGATGCACAGAAGAAAAATCCTGGCTTTTGCCCCCCAGATGCCAGTGGCAGCCCCACAATTATGATAGCCGAGAATGTTTCCAGATGCTGCCAAGTGTGTCCTGGAGATCACTGGGCTGCAGTTTGCTGCTTTCTGAAGTCCATTTCATTTTGTTTTAAAAAAGTGATTAACTTTCAGAAATTATGTACTGCCTATGTCCTTAAAACAGTGTTGAGCACTTAAACTGCCAGCTTAAAAAATACTAGAATAGAAGCTGTGTATTGGTGTGGGCCTGTAGCCCAGCTGCTTGGGCAGGAGGCTGAAGCAGGGGGGTTGTTTGTGTCCAGGATTTTGAGGCCAGCTTGGGCAATACCGTCTCAGAATAAAAACAAAAACATTGGAGTACCCCCTGCCCAAGCGGAATAACATATTTGCAGCTTATTTAAATGCGATGTTTCTGTTTCTGTTTCTGACTTCATTGTTTTCGTCTTTTTTCTTGTAGATCTACAAAAGATTCCTCCAGCTTCACAGTAGTCCTCAACAATCTCCGGGTGTTTCTCATATTTGACTGGCTACTGTTAGTCCACGATTTTCTCCACACACCCAGTGATATTAAGAAACAAAGTGTTCCTCCTGCTCGCCACCGTAACTGCAGCAGCGAATCTGTTGTCATTCCCAAAACCGTGAAGAGTGGAGTGGTTACCAAGCGGTCTTCCCTTCCTGTGTCCAATGAAAGGCACTTGGAGGTCAAGGTCAACGTCACAGGTGACTGTGCGGAGCCGTGCCTCACTGGGAGTGTGCGGGTCCACCCCGTGTGGCTCACAGGGTGATTCCTGTGTGGTGTCTCAGTTTGAGATGTCAACGCTTACACATTTGCAGCCTTTGCAGCCAAGGAGCGTCAGGGTTCTTGACCTCCCTTTTCAGCTGTGAGCTGCCGACAGCTGTGTGGTCTCTCAGCCTCTCCTCTGCCCTTGTAGCACGTGTGCCCAGCCTCAGGCCCTGTCTGGCCAGCTGTCTTGTCCCTAACCAGAAATCTGGCTTCAATTTTCTGTTTGGTCTAGGGCCCCAACAGTGTAGGCAGATTTGGTCTGTGAAAGTCTCGGTTTTGAAGATAAGTGACAGGATTGTTATTTTCCTTACAGAAACAGGATTTTCCTTTGTAGATGGATTTATTGTTTCTTACAGCTGATGGACTCTTGTGCAGCTGAATTGTGTTTGTGGGCTTACTGTTGGGTTTGTGTTATCTTCTGCCTACTTCTCAGTGGTTTTGATGAAGCTGCCTAAACACACTTTTCTTTAACGTGTTTATTTATTTATTTATTTTTGGTGCCGGGATCGAACTCACAACCTTGCACTTCCCAGGCAGGTGTTTATGCCACTCAGTTAAATCTCCATCCCTGTGGTCACATTTTAGGTGGATTCAGTTGCAAAAGCTTGTTCTGCACTCAGTGCAGAACTTGTTTAATGAAAATGCAGTCGGAAGCGGAGTATTTTGGCTGTATATAAATTAGGCACTGATTTAAAAAATCTTGACATGAATCAGTCTGTGTTTTTCATGCAGCTTGAACGCCTGCTTAGGTGTTGTTACAGTGTGTGACACCGCCTAACAATGTTATCGTTGAGTACACTTCCTGGATTTAAAATCAGGCCATCACTTGGAGATGGGGTGCTGTTCTGAACTTCTGAGTGTTGGATGGGCCTTCGGGATGGCAGGAGCGCAGTTTCTCTCCTGGAACAAGCATGCTGAGGAGAGAGACGCATCCGGTCCTCCCGCCGGCGCAGTGCTCTGCTGGCGCAGCAGTGCCTGGCCAGGTGGGGTTTGTCTGGGCTGGGGAGGAGCTGAGCTCAGTGGCACACCCCATGGGGCACCGAGGCCTCGGCAGCGTGCCCGCCTCGCGGAAGCGCTGCCGCCCTTGCCACTGCGTCTGGCTCTGCCCTGACGTGCGATGCTGTCCTTTCCAGGCACGGAGTTTGTGGTCGTTGAAGACGTGTCCTGCTTTGACACCAATGCCGTTATTCTGAAAGGCACCACGGTGCTCACCTACAAGCCCCGCTTTGCCGATCGCCCGTTTTCAGGAAGTCTGTTTGGCATTGAGGTAAGAAGTCTTGTGTGTCCACCACAGCACTGCATTTTGGGCTCCACAGAGAAGCATTTAGACAAGAATTTGCTTCCTGTTCTCTGATCAGGGAAAATTGCTCACGGATCGGAAGACCCTTCACTTCCTCCCCTGTGACGCACTTACCCAGTGTATGCTCTGCAGCACGTGGAGGGACGTTTTCTCTTACCGCCCCCCCAAGAGTTCACGGAGTCCGCTCTAGTCCCGGTCCCCGGCGGGTACCTGTGTCGAGCCCTTGGCACCTTCCCGGCATGCTCCTTTCCCCACAGTGGTGTGCTCTGTGATGAGCCAGGGCGTGGGTTAATGGAGACCTGAGCAGAAGCAGTGCCCTGGATTTTATGTGTCGCTGGTGAAGAGGCTCCCGTCGGTACGAGGGAGCGCCACAGAAGAGAGCCACGTCTCCAGCGAGGTGGATAATTTGCACTGGTGTGAATCTGCACTTGATAGCCTGAAAATTTTGCAATATTACATAAAAATCACTCTCTCTTGCCGGGGATTTACCTCAGTGGCGTAAGTGCCTCCCTGGCAAGGGCGAGGTCGTGAGTTTAATCTCCGGTACCAAAAAAAAAAAATTGCCCTCTCTTGTTTTAAGCCACGGCAGTAGAGACAGCAAGGGACGCCTGGCAGACGGTTGCCTTGATCAAACGCTCTTAATTCATGGAAGATCCTCTCGTTACAATGTTAAAATAGTCACAGTTCTTTCCACCTTAGGACTGCACTTTTGTGCTTTATTTTTCCCAGTGGTATTGCTCAGGGGTTGAATGAATACAGCTCATTTTCACTGTCAGCAGCGGATGGTACGTTTTTAGGAGTCCAATACAGCTGACTGAGGCAGGGAGAGATTTCATTCACTTAACCATTTGTTTCTGTAAGGTAAAGAAAGCTCAGTTGGTGTGAATGTGGGCTGAGCATCAAGTCCCAATTCACCTGCTTTCCAGGTGATTGATTAATGAACTGTCAGGTACAATTGGGTTTTGTTTAGTAGCAGCCCCTGAAGGAGCAACGGAAATGAAACTTTCCTGCTTCCAAGTCTTAGGAAAACGACATGGCAAAATATTTGAGCTTCCTGGAAGCTCCTGTTAGTCTCATTCTTAAGACAGAGCAGCTGACTCTGAACCCTGATACGTCTTGACAAGTCCTGGGGATGAATTACAAGGCACAGTGTGTTGGTTTTGAATGTGGCGTGGAACCGTGGTGACGTGGAACCGTGGTGGCACAGTGTTTTTGGTAGCACTGTGAAGTGCCGCACAGTGACAGGGTGAGCGTCCAAGGACCCCAAAGGAATGTTGTCTTCTTTCCTTCGTACTCTCCTTGAACGTACAACATAATTTGGTCTAGAATGGGGACACATGCTCCCTTCCATCTTCCACAAATGTGTTTATTTATTTTTTAACATTTCATAGAACATTTCAAACGTACGAAGTAATCAACTCCTGTACCCCTATCGCCTAGCTTCAGTAGTTAGTGTACTGTTAATTGTATAATTGGGAAAGGAAAAAAAAAGTCACCTGCCCCCTCCCCCCCCATTTTATAATTCTGTTGACATTTTGCTGTTTCTTTCTTTAAAAAAAGTGATGGGGCTGTGTTTTCATATAATGTGTGTTGTAACTGCTTGTGTTCGGGGTGATCATTTAAAAATGACGGCAGAATGTTGCATTTAGAGTGATAGAACCTTTGTTGCTCTCTTAATTTTTAATAATAAAAAATAGTTCACTGAGATTTTCTGTATTTTGGCTTCTTTCCTTAGGCTACTTCCCAGAAAGAAGTCTGGCGGGTAAAGGTGTGGGCTCTTTCAGCCTGGGGGTGAAATGTTAACTCCTCTCCTCTTGTTCTTGGCAGTGAGTGAGAGCCGCCTCACTGGTTTTGGTCTTCATTTCAGCCCTTGCGGGGCTGTGACAGCGCGGGGCCAACTGCTCCGGAGGTGGTCTCCCCGTGTGGCTGGTCAGGGCAGGGCCAGGCTCGGTCACCCCGTCACCCTCCCGTGTTGCCTTTCGTTTTCTAGGTGTTTTCGTGCCGACTGGGGAATGAGCAGGACACCGCTCTTTCCATTGTTGACCCGGTGCAAATTCAAGTGGAGCTGGTGGGGAATTCCTCTTACCAGAATAGCTCCGGCTTGATGGATGCGTTCAATAGCGAAGATTTCCCTCCGGTCCTGGAGGTAATGATGGAAACCTCTAATGCGTCCGCACACCTTCAAACGCTGTCCGCTGCAGGTGCCTGCTTAATCAGAGCCAAAAGCATGTCAGTGACTTCAGCAGCTCACAAATTAAATCTTGTGTTATCTCTGTTGTGGGTGATCTTGCAGTCTTAGGGAAGATAAAAGGCCTTTTCATTGTCTGGTATCATCTTGAAGTTCTGTATAACTGTGCAGGAAGCCAAACTCCAGCTAGGCAGGGAAACTCATCAGGGTAGAGTGCAGACCAGGGCCGTCAGGAGGAAGCGCAGGGTGGAGAGCAGTGTCCTGGCAGAGGGAGGTTTGCAGGGCGGAGAGGAAGGAGAAGGGAAAGCCGGGTGAGTGGGGCTCAGGAGGTACGTGCTTGTGTGTCGGTAGGAAGGGTGTAATTAATTAATCAGGGTACATTTGGATCAAAGGAGATTGAAGATGAAAAACTGTCTTCTCAGAGAAGTAAAAAACAAAATAGGTGAATGAAGAAAGCCCCGTGTCCTCATTGGTGCCATCCTCCAGGGTCACCCTTTACAGTGGCCTGGCACTGGGGGGCCTGTGCTGCCCTCACCCTTGGGAGCTGTGTCACTAATCTCGGAGGGAGTACTGTGGCCAAACATGACTCATGGAAGGTTGTGCCTGAGGGAAGAAGAGAGAAACTTTGTTGGTTAGTTTGTTTCAGAGATTTTAAAAAGTTAAATAGGCCAATGCAAAAATAAGTTAGCAAAATATTGTAATAGCTTGTCCTGTCTTCTCCTGAGCACTTCTCTGATTGAGATGTAGCGTTTAATACATTTGTATAAAGTTCATCCTGCTGAAGTATTAATTGCTATAATTATTTTAGCTAAGTGTGCATGTGTATTTATTTTATTCCTTTGTGACTTTTTTTTTAAATTTAGTGCACTTTGTGGCCATTTCATTTTATTACTGAGATATCTTACCTCATGGTTATTTGTGCTTCATTCATGGTCTTTGCAGTCATTCATTCATGAGACAGGTCTCACTATGTAATTCAGGTTGGCTTTGAACTCACTGTGTAGCTCAACCTGACCTCAAACTCATGGTGATCTTCTGCCTTAGTTTCCTAAGTGCTGGGATACTAGGCTTGCACTCCATGCCTGGCTCTTTGCAGCCTTTTAAATGAGAAACTTGCTATAGTGTCTGTTGGACTTTAGGACTTAGTAGAAATTACTTCTATAAGAGGTGTGGATACAAAACCAAAAACATTAAAAAATTGCTACCTTTTAAATTTTGTTAGATTCAGTTACAAACCCTGGATATCAGACTCTCCTATAATGATGTTCAGCTGTTTCTTGCCATTGCCAAATCCATCCCAGAGCAAGCGAATGCTGCAGCGCCAGACTCAGCAGCCTTGGGGGCAGACTCTGCTAGCAGTCACCTTCCAGGTGCATCTCACGTCGGAGAGGAGAGTGGGGAAGGGGCGAGACATGCCTTAGATCCTGTCCTGGGTAGGTGTTTAACTGCATACCCACACGGTCTTCTGAATAACCCTTCTTCTTCTGAACTTTCACAGTTTTGTTTTTGCACAATTAAATTGTTCAGAGTCTAAAGATTTGTTATTAAGTATAACTGGAGTCCTCACTATGACTCTGATTTGTATTTAAAACAAAACACCCCAAACCCAAGTGCTGTGGCCTACACTGCAACTGCTGTTTACCTGTTACAGTTCACTTTCACAGTGGCTGATGCTTCCATCTGCTTTAAATGTTTTCCTTAGTCAGGTTACACCTGGCAGAAGTCTGCATGAGGGGCTCTTTTTAGCCTACAGAAATGAAACGCTTTAATCACTATTTCTGAGTTTCTTTTCTCTTAAATTGGACTGTGGGTTAATTTGCGAATTTATCTTCCAGAGTTACAGCTGGCCAGACTGCAGGAGCTGGGGTTCAGCATGGATGACTGTCGCAAAGCTCTCTTGGTGTGTCAAGGTAATTTGAATGAAGTTCCGTGATCTGTTGTTCTTCTTGACCACGTGCTTCCTTCCTGTTTCCTCCTCCACACCCGCAAGTTGACTTGCAGAGCGGGGGCATATTTAGAAGCTCCTTCATGTGTCTTCTGGGAGCTGAATAGATTTTCAGTGGATGAAAGGTGGGCTCTGGAGTTGACTTCCTGGGTCCCCTTTTTAGCTGTGAATTAGTAACTTCTGGGCAAGCAAATGTCCCAGCCCTTCCTTAGCTGTGAATGGAGGAGAAAGGGCCTGGCGGACCGGTACTCAGTAAGTGAGAGCTGGTGGCTCTCCTAATCCTGACCATTCACTGAACATGCTAGGGTTTCTGTGGGCGTTTCATAGCCTTCGGAAGTAGCAGTTATTATCCTGCTTGAGATGAGGAAGCTAAAGATAGGTTAAGTAAATTTGTCTGCAATCACCCATTTAGTGAGGGCCTAAGATAGACTTAAAGCCAGGTCCGCCTGATTCCAAAACCCAGGTCTTCCCGCTGTATCACACTGTACCACACTCTGGGATCCGATTTCTCTTAACAATGACAAATGTAGCCCATGCTGTGTTTCCTTCAAAACGCACTCACTTTCTGTTTTTCTGTGTATTGTGCATACCCATGCATACATACTTACAGGTATGGTACAGTTACAGATTATACAGCAGTCCCCTCTTATCTATGGCTTCACTTTCTGTGGTTTTGGTTTCCTGTGCCCAGCCTTTATCTGAAAAGATTAAATACAAAACCCTAGAAATAAGTATATGTAAGTTGTGTGTATGTATGTATGTATGTATGTATGTGTTCATTTATTCATTTATTTATTTGGTCTTTTTTTTTTGAGGCAGGCAGTTCAGACTGGCCTTGAACTCATTTTGTAGCCCAAACTGGCTTTGAATTTGCAGTAACCCTCCTGTCTCGCCTTCCAAGTGCAGGGATTACAGGCATACACCACCATGGTGTCATAAATCCTAACACACACACCCGTCCAAGGAGTATGATGAAACCTGTCCTCCCAGGACACGAATCTTCTCTTTGTCCTGCCTTTCCACACAGTGTGTGCTCCCTGTTTATTTAGTAGACACATAGCTGGCTCATTTGGCTGATCTGTGGCAGTACTGCGGTGCTGTGTTCCAGAAAGCCTTGTCTAACTTAGTAGTGGCTCAAAGCAGAGGAGCAGTGATGATGACAGTTCAGATATGCTGAAGAGAAGCTGGAA
Source organism: Cavia porcellus (assembly GCF_034190915.1). Taxonomy (NCBI): domain Eukaryota; kingdom Metazoa; phylum Chordata; class Mammalia; order Rodentia; family Caviidae; genus Cavia; species Cavia porcellus. Next base: position 7,477,834 of record NW_026947508.1, read on the forward strand.
AGTACTTCCTATAAGTGAAAAGGTGAATATTCCTGACTTGGTATGGAAAGAAAAAAGTTATATTCTGGTGTTGCTGAATCTCCTATTCATTAAATTAAGGGGAATTAAGAACTGCTGCTTTTCCTGTTGTAGCTCAAGTTGTGAAAGTTGTGGGACAGAAATTCTTAGCTAAAAGATGGAGAAGGTATTAAATTGTAGGGTTTGGTACTGTAGAGGGTTTCTGGCATCCACTGGAGGAGTCGGAGCCCCCTTCCTTGACAAGTGGGGACTGTTCTGTTGCATAGCTAATTTTATAGCTGGGTGCATTGGGGCTCACCTGTAATCCCAGCTACTCAGGAGGCAGAGGCAGGAGTTTGAGGCCGGCCTGGGCAAGTCAGTGAGGCCCTGTCTCAAAATAAAAAGTGCTAGGAAAGTAGCTCAGTGGTAGAGTGCCCCTGTGTCAATCACAAAATGAGCAAAGCCTTTTAAATAACATTGTGTAGAGTTGTAATTTTATTATGATTTACTTAATATTGCATAAGTATCATCTTTCCATGACATTAAAATTATTTGCAAACACCTTTTTCTAAACATTGGTTCTACAGATATAATTTATTTGACCATTAGCTTGTGTTTTATTTTTCCAATATTCATCTTGAAGCATTACCTTGGTTGAGACACAACTGTTGTAAATGGTAGACCTGAGGGTGGAGGCGTATTTTTCAGGCTCCTCATTCAAATTGACAACTCCTTTTCTAAAAAGATCATACTGGTTACACTCTAACCAGTTACATGTGAAATATTTGTCTCATAACATAATGCTTTGCATCAGTTTCATCTTGACAAAATGAAGATGTAGTCATTATCTTATGTTCCTTAGTTTCCTTTTTAACCAGGCATCATTGCTTTTTTAAGTGTTTTTTTTTTTTGTATTTGTATTTTTACCAGTACCAGGGATTGAACTCATGACCACAGGCTTGCAAGGCAGGCGCTTATGCCACTGAGCTAAATCTCCAGCCCCTGCTTTTGTAAGTTTTAGTTAAGTTTATACACCTTAGTGTTTATTTTTTCTGTGGTTTTTACTGTATCATTAGCAATTCAAGCACATTTTTAAAAATTCCCTTTTTATTTTTTTGTTTTTTAAGACAGTCTTACTATGTGGTACAGATGGCCTTGCCTCCCTAGATAGCCCATGTTAACCTTGAACTTATGGCAATCTTCCTGCCTCAGCCTCCCAGACCTATTTTTTTAGAGTTCTCAGAGTCTTTTAATTTGCTAACTAAAACTACTTAGTTAGTTTGCTAACTAAAACTACTTAGTGGCGCTTATGCCACTGAGCTAAATCTCCAGCCCCTGCTTTTGTAAGTTTTAGTTAAGTTTATACACCTTAGTGTTTATTTTTTCTGTGGTTTTTACTGTATCATTAGCAATTCAAGCACATTTTTAAAAATTCCCTTTTTATTTTTTTGTTTTTTAAGACAGTCTTACTATGTGGTACAGATGGCCTTGCCTCCCTAGATAGCCCATGTTAACCTTGAACTTATGGCAATCTTCCTGCCTCAGCCTCCCAGACGTATTTTTTTAGAGTTCTCAGAGTCTTTTAATTTGCTAACTAAAACTACTTAGTTCCATTAGTAGTAAAGATAAATAAGGGTTTCTTGAATATGAACTCTCCAGTACCGCCACAGATCTGACAAATAAGCCAGCTGCTAAGTAATAACAAGTAAGTTGGAGACATTGGAGTTGCAGACTTTGACAGGTGCACTGTGTGAGCCTCACTGTCAGCTTAGGAACGAATCTGACTCCTGAGCAGGTCTCCTGGAACGGAACTTGGTCCTAAATTGGGGTCTTACTATGTCCCCAGCCGGGTTCTGCTTGGAGGACTCCCTCATTTCCTGTTCATAGCAGTCCTCTAAGTGCAACAGGGCACAGAGGATCAGGTGGCTCACCTGAGAACCTGCAGCACTGCAGAGCCCAGGCCCGGAGCTGCTCTCCCTGTGCCTGGCCTCTGGTGACCAGTGACTGTGGGCTGCACTGCTGCCCTCTCGCCCTTTCCTTGGGCACCATTCTTGGCATTAGCAATCTGGCTGTGTTCAGGCAGCTGCTGTTTAACAGTTCTATGTTTCACACATGCGGCTCTTTTTTTGCTCTCTCCAAGAGGAAACATTTGAAGACAATTCACAAAGTAGCATAAACTACATAGCAAAGATGAGTAAGTCCTTAGGCACTGGGTGGCATCTAGAATCTCAGTGTCTTCTCCAGCAGATGACAGAGGAGAAGAATGGCCCCCCGGAGGCACTGGGTCAGATCGGGAGAGGTCTGCTAGACCTTAGGAAGGGTGTGCAGCAAAGAGAGCCTTGTTCTCTCGGCTCAGAGACAGAATTCCTCTTACTGTGCTGGCAACCACCCCACATCTATAGATGCTTACAGCTGAAGGCCTTCTTGGGCTGTCCAGTAGTTCCTGTGAAACCCTTTCTGCTGCCAGTACCCAGAGTAGCTACAGAAACTGGTGAAATCACTCACGTTTTAATTTCTTTGAAGGCCAATTGAAAAAGGCAGCCAGTTGGTTGTTCAAGAATGCAGAGCCGCTGAAATCTCTTTCCCTGGCCGCTGGCAGCCGAGAGAGCCCAGGGGCCGTGTCAGCACCGAGGATCTCGGGCGTGGAGATCAGAGCCGAGAGCGTGTGCATCTGCTTCATTGATGACTGCATGGACTGTGACGTGCCTCTCGCTGAGCTCACCTTCTCCCGTGAGTGCTCAGCTGACTTTGGGGCTTGTTGGTGGGGCATCGGTGATTTTTGCATTATTTAGACCTCTTAAAAAATGTTAGGGTCCAGGGATACAGCTCAGCAGCTCAGTGCCTGTCTGGCAAGTGCAAAGTTCTGAGTTCGATTCCCAGTACCCGCCCCCCCAAGTCAAAAAAGTTATTTTTGCTGTCTTTTGCTTAGTAATATAAGTGATAATGGTTTTACATAAGTTTTTCATTTGTATATTTTACAGAGATTTGTATTTATTTGCCATATGTGGCCGTCAAGTTTAGGATTAACAGAAGTTGTCATTGATGAAATTTCCATTACACTAACAGCTCTAGCTAAGTAATTCCTGACCTCCCCATCTTGCTTATTCCTTTGTGTATCTCAGTGTTGACGTGAATACTAGTACTAGAAGCATTTAAGAGATAAACTAAAGAGCCAGGTGTGGCCCGTGCTTCAAGCCCAGCTACTTGGGAGGCCCAGATTCAAGGCCAGCCTGGCCATACAGCAAGACCCTACCTCAAAATAAAGTGAAAAGCCGCAGGTGCCCTGCTTTCGGTCCTCAGCACAGACCGCTTCTCCCTGAGCAGAGAGACACTCTGAGAGGATGTTGCTTCTGCCTTGGTGCTTGCTTAAAAAACAGACGAGCCTCTTGTAAGAAACCTCCTTCCGAGGACACGGAGAGGTGACTCATGGATAGGGCTTTATTGGTAGAATGGGGACCAGAGCAGGGCGCTGTGTCCTTCAGGGCGTCCTTGAAGCAGGTCATTGAGCTGCTGGGAGAGTGGATGGAAGCTGGCTGCTGGGAGTGCTTTGTGTTTCCCGTTGTCCGTCTTACTGGCTCTCCTCCCTGTGAGAGAGTTTGGTTCTGGGACTTCAATCCAGCCCTTTGCACGTGATCGATGTCACCCTTTTCCCTGTGCTCTCAGGCCTTGCTGGGCCGCTGCTTAAAAGCTGGCATCTTTTCTCTAGAGGATTAGAGGATTTCTTATTTTTCCAAGGTGGTTGTAAATTTCTGAGCTAACATCAGGACGCGCTTGCCCTTATCATCCTGTCCTCTTTCATGTATCCAGGTAGAAATACCTTTGTGTGTTCCCGAAGGCCTTGGAATCCTGTGCCTGAGCAGGGGCTTGGTAGGCAATTGAGGCCCTTGTACTTGGCACCCCATTGGATGGGCCACTGCCAAAATGCTTAGTGATCAAGATACATAAGACTTCCATACAGTCTTCTGTAAAAGAATTGCTGGGAGCCATCGAATAAACAGTGTCACGATTTTGTGTGCTGTCCTGCAAGATCACAGGTGTGGCTGTGACCTCCGTCTCTGCTGTGCTTGTCGGCACAGCCCGCCTGCAGCTGCAGTGACATTTGCTTTCATTGCAGGTCTGAACTTCCTTCAGCATGTGAGATCCAGTCCTGAAGGCTATGCCCACTTCACCCTGTCTGGAGATTACTATAACCGTGCTCTGTCAGGTCAGTGCACGGCACGTGCTATAGGGGACTTAAAAGTTCAATTTAGGTGTTCACCTGGGCCCATTGCTGCGAGGTTCTACCTGAGGGAAAGGGCAAAGGTGGGGCGGGATGGAAGATGGAAACCAAGTGACCACATAAGCACACCAGATCCAGGCCATCTGTTTTTTGTAGAACTGTATCTTATAAACTGCAACTGAATTATTTAAAAAATAAGTTTTCATAGTTAATTCTCTTTGATTCTAAAGTTTGGCTCATTCTGAAACTTGATATTGTTCAGTAGTAAAGGATCTTTCGTTTGGTCCTTGTTTAGCTATTTGGTGGTAGTAGCTAAATTTCATGGGATATTTATGTCCATAACTTTTTCTGTTTGCTTTTTGAGACAAAGTCTCACTGTTGTAGTTTAATCTGGTCTTGAACTCAAGGTGATCCCTCCTCCCTCAGCCTCGCGAGTGCTGGCATTACAGGTGTGCACCATAATGCCCTGCAGCATCTTAAGCTTTAAGTCCCTACTTTGCACTGGGCCGCTATGTCCCCTGGAAGCCTCCTGAGGCAGGAAAAAATGTGTAATCTGCCTTACTTACATCCTAAACAAAATACAGTTGATCTGAGCAAGCTGTCTTTCTGGAGATAGGAACCTGGATGAAGATACTATACTGCAGGCCTTTTCTTCAGGTTTTTCTTCTCCTTTTGGAAAGACCGAAAGACCTTAACAGCCCACATTTTATTCCTATAACATACCTGAGACAGGTTACTTTATAAAGAAAAGAGGATTATTTAACATAGAGGTTTTTTTTGTTTTGTTTTGTTTTTTCGTCCGTTTGAGACAGGGTTTCCCTGTGCAGTTCAGGCTGGCCTTGAGCTCACTTTGTAACCCGGGCTGTCCTTGAACTCGCAATGATCCTCCTGCCTCAGCCTCCCGAGTGCTGAGATTACAGTCTTGTGCCACCATGCCTGGCTTTCATGTGGGTTTTTAGGGCTGAAGACTGGACAGGCCACCCTCGTGAGGAGGCCTGTGGGTCGGGGTTGACGTTGGCGTCCTGGCAGGAGAGCCTGTGAGAGCCAGTGCTGGCACGACAGTCGGAAGGCTGGAGCGCGCCTCGGGCCAGCTTCTCAGCACCGCTGCCCCGGGAGAACTGCGGGAACTACAGTCATCTCTTCAGGGGCGTGTGCGTAGCAGCCGCCACCTCAGCGATCCCACTGCTCTCACACTGCCAAGCGGGCACCTGCTTTCCACCATGGGAGGCTTTGGGGAAGAACTATAGCGAAATGAAAGCAGCCTAAAGCAGGTTGGCGTTGGGAAGGCAGCGTCCATGAGGCTCAAGTGTCCCGCGCAGACGCCTGTGCCTTTAGAAGAGGTTATGGAGTGCCATCCCGTCCAGTCCCGTCCCGTCCCGTCCCGTCCGCGTCCTGACCCTGCCGGGAGCGCACCGAGCATAGGAGCGCTGTGCCCGCAGGCTGCAGCCGGGGCAGCGAGTCCTCCCGTGACTCCGGTGAGCGCACAGCGCGAGGAGCTACTCTAGGCTCCCAACGTTTTCCTTTGTTCTGGATTCACGTGAAGGCAGCACCCTTACTTTCTCGCCCTTCACAATGATTAGCTTTAGAACAGTGGCTTCTCGGGTCTTCCTCGAGGAAAGAAACTCTACCAGGGCACGTGGCATGTATTTTTTGGGAATCGTTTATTTTCCCGGTTAACCTCCTTTTACATTTGTATGAACATGCTCCATTCCCCTCACTAAGCACCAAATGGCATAAGGAAACTGATCCCCTGCTCTGCGTGCGTGGACTGCATTTGCACTGTGGCTGATTGAATGACTATTTAAAAATTAGTTAAAAGTTTAAAAAATTCTTTATTAGTGTGTTTAAAGTACATAAATAATGATTACTTCCATCCTGGGGAGTTTGTACAGGTTTATAACACCTTTTCATCCCCGCCCCTCCCCTTCAAAATCTTCAAATTTTCAGAGTTAATTGGCTTTCAAAAATAGAATCTTTTAAATCACAGAGAGCTCCCGCATTAAGTTTGGGAACTCCCTCATGCTAGGCAAGCAGACTACCCATTAGCCCCCAGCCCTTTATTTTATTTATTTTTTAATTAATTTTTAAAAGTGTTGGAGATTGAACATAGGACCTTTGCACCAAACTACATTCTCAATGTTTTTTAATCTTTAATTTTTTTTTTTTTTTTTTTTTTTTTTGAGGTAGGGTCTTGGTATGGTGCTGAATTGTCTGGGCCGGGCTTGAATTTCTGCTCTTCCTGCCCAACTCGCCTAGAGTGCTGGGGTTACAGACAAGTGCCACCATACCTGGCTGCTTTATTTTGAAACAAGATCTCACTGAGTTGCCCAGGTTGACCTTGAACTTGTGATCCTCCTCCCTTAGCCTCCCAAGTAGCTGGAATTACAGATGTGTGTCACCATCCCTGCTAGTAACCATTTTTTTTAGCAAATTAAGTGTGGCACTACTATGTATTTGTGCAGATATGAACCATAGTTCCTGCTACTAGAATTGTTTGGGTTTTTTTGGTCTTTTTAAGACAAGGTCTCATTATATAGTTCAGGCTGACCTTGAGCTTACCTTGTAGCCCACTCTGGTGTTGAATTTGCAGCAATCCTCCTGCCCCCACCTCCTGTGAGCTGGGATTACAGGTTTGCACCACCATACCCAGCTACTACTAGAATTATAAATCAGTACAACCACTTAGGAAGAGAAATGGCTATAACCTCATAGAGTTGAGACTCAGCATGCTAAATAACTGACCTGTACACTGCTTTTCAGATCTTTACCATAGAGATTCCCTTGGCTATGTATAGGGGACTTGTACATATGGTATATTCTTCCTAGTAGATTAAGTCAGTGTCTTTCAGAAGAAGAATCGCTAAGTGAACTATGTATGCATAGACGGTTACCAGCTTCCCTCTCTATGCTCAGTGATAAGCCCAAAGGCTTGTTAGTCAAAGTAGCAACTTGAAAAGATGATGGCTTCCACTTAGGTGAAGGTCAGGTACAGGACAGATAATTAATATGTTTGTAAGAAACTTATATATGTGTGGTAAGATTATAGTGCAGAGCAAGGGAATGATTAAGGACTCAAACAAATGTTTGCCCGCAGGTGGGCAGGAGCGGGCTGGTGGGAGGAAGTGGAGGCTTGGCGTTTTCAAAGGAACTTGTAATTTTCTGTTTCTTAAATTGAATAGTGGGTATGTGAGTATTCCTAGCAGAATTTTCTTTAAACTGTATGTGTGTTTAAGTTCCTTTTGTGCATATGATATATTTTAAGATACATATTTTAGAATTTTAAGCTAGAATTTTAAGCCTCCACATGCACCTGTGTGTTTACCAACTGATTGTTCATGTAATCAGGAGAATCAAATACCCTCCTTCATAGGTCACAGTGCTGCTTTTCTGGCCAGAGTTTGAGACTCCTTTTTTATCTTAAGTGGTACAAGAACAGGTGCTGCCCGCTGTTCAGTGGTTCAGGGTGTGTGTGTGCTGCCCTGCTGTCCCCCACTGAACCCTTCCACTCATATCCCTGGAGCGGCACAGACACTGTAGGTGTCCTGAGCCAAAAGTGGTGTGTTCGTTTGGAGCAATTAAGCTCTGCTCTGTCCTTGGTGACGTTGGTGAACTGTGTTCCCTGTACACTCTTGATATCTGCCAAACAGATGTCTTACTTCCTGTGTTCTTTAGGCTGGGAACCATTTATTGAGCCATGGCCATGCTCTGTATCCTGGCAACAACAGGCCGCGAGCCGGCTCCATCCTCCTCGACTGAAGCTGGAGGCCAAGGCCAAACCCCGTTTGGATATCAACATCACCTCTGTGCTTATCGGTGAGTAGAGAGCGGGCTGCAGTACGCTGGTCCCCAGCTGTATACAAGCTCCTAGGCTGGACACCGTTACTCCTGGGCAAGCAAATGTTTGGTGCCATGCCTGGCGCGCTTACCCATCGTGGCCACTTTCCTAGTAAACCCTGACGTGGACAGGGTTCTTCTCCACCGCCCTTCCAGAGTTGGCACCCATGTTGATGCTCTCAGTAGACCAGCAGGAGGCCAGGCGCCTTGGGAAACGTAAAGGGCTATGGTGCACTTTCTTCTTGTAGTGCTTGGTCACTGGGGCTAATTAAATGCCCTGAAAACAAATTTAGATTTTTCTCCCAGCCTTTACATGGAATACCTCTTTTAAATATGATTTTTGACGTTGGTTTTATAGCACAGGAAGTTACCTATGCTGTTTCCTATCAAGTATAAATCTTACCTAATTTCCACAATGAATTCACTTACGGAATTGGTTGGTTCATGTGTGCGTTCCGAAAGTTCGTCATTCTGACATACGCCTTTCTGGATTTCATGTTGTAATTGAGAACCACTGTCATATTTTTTTGTTTTGATCATTGAACAACAGAGTAGCAGTATCATACTATCAGGTAATTTATACATTTGTTATGAAAACTCAGATTCACTGATTTATTGTTCGACGTGATCTAATTTTGGCAGTATTATAATTATCTTTGAGCAACAGCATATACTGTTGCAAATGGTGAACTTTCTTCAGTGTATATGGCAATTGACACTGTTAGCATATCTGTAACTTTACCCCCACCAGAGTAAGGTGTAGATAGTGACAGTTGTGAGGAGGCTGAGCAGGAACATTACTGTGAGTTTGAGACCAGCCTGAATTAACGGCAAGACCCTGTCCCAACAAACAAACAAAAAAAAAAACAGCGTACAGTGAAATGGGACAGTAAATTTTTGGATCCCCTAAATTTAAAACTATTGTTTAAAGAAATTCCATATGTTAATTTACTCAGATACTAACATCACCTAGTCACATAAATTATCCATAAGATCCTTTTGCATTGTTTTAATTTGACCCTTCTGTTGTTTTCACATATCTGCTTAATCTGGAAGGTTAGACAGTTTGTTTCAGTCCTTCAGAAAGTTCTAGTAAACAAAAGTACCTCAAAGGGACTCTTGTTAGTATTTCTGATGAGCATTTTTCCATTTAAAAATATCCTCCAAAAGACCCTTTGGTCAGTGTTTTTAAAAAAATTTGTTGGTTAGGCTGGGGATTTAGCTCAGAGGCACAAGCACCTGCCTGGCAAGCACAAGGTCATGAGTTAAATCCCCAGGACCAAAAAAAAAAAAAAAAAAAAAAAAAAAAAAAATTTTGTTGATTTAAACTTTTAATTCCCTCTTCCTAAGTGTTTGGAAATCCAGAAACATTGCTAGAACCTCTTAGTGTTAAAATAAATCTCATTTAAGTACCCAAGTATTGGAATTGAAAACTAAAGACTTAACAATTTTTGTTTCAAAAAATATAGTTACTGAGTGTAAAAGATCTTCGTTTAGGTGTAGGGCCTCATAATTATTTCATTAGTTTGCTATTTCCATTATAATTGTCTTTAAAAAATAAAAACTCCTCATGAGAAATTGCCGCAGGAGTTTTGAGTTTATTTCTTGGTGAATTCCTGAATGGAGTCCGTATCTCCATATCCTCTCTCAGCATGCGCATCATGTTCTTCACACACTAAATCCTTTCTTTTCTAGATTGCTGGACTGTGCCCCTGCATCCATATGCTGTGTGAAAGTCTCACACGAATACTCAGGACTTGCCTGGTTTAAAGTTTTTGCATGTGCTGTTCCCTCTGTCTGACTATTCCTCCATGCCTAGGCTCAGTCCGTCAGCAAATGCTGAGCCAAGTGTGTCCAGGCCATCGCCTGTGGTCCTGGACAGCTAGCAATGTGGCTCCCACAGATCATGAGCGCTGAGCATCAGCGTGTGACTGTTGGCAGTATTTTTCATGGCCTGAATGTGTGAGCACAGACTGTGTGGTGACAGTGGAACTACACGGGAGGCACTGGTTTCACTAAATAAGGCTCTCATCCATGTAAACCTGGCTGTGTATTTTGTGTGTGGCCCAAGACAGTTCCTCTTCACTCAGTGCAAGCCAGGCAGGCCAGAAGATGGGACAGCGTGCTCTGTACTGTTCTCTGTGTAAGATTCACACAGTGGCCTCCACCTCTCTGAACACTTTCCTGGACCTTGGTGTACACGCCTGCATTTCTGCCAAAGCAGAATTAATCTCCCCACTTCTGTGCCACGGGGCTTTTTTAAAAAAAATCTTCCTTGTGGCACCTTTCACACCCTGGCATAGCTTTGTGTTGATGGTTGTTTGTGCCCATTACCGTCAGCCCTGGAGCTGAGGCCCGGCAGGACACTGACCCCCTCGGCATCCGCGGAGGCCTGGCACACGGGGATCACTGTTTGACCTGAACGCGCAATCCTTCCTACTTCTCTTAATACCCTCTTGGGTTCTTTCTAGACCAGTATGTAAGTACCAAGGAATCCTGGCTGGCGGATTACTGCAGAGAAGACAAGGAACCGGATTCGACTCACTCGGAGGACTGGATTGGCTCGTCAGTGGACCCTCCGTGCTTTGGGCAGAGTAAGACTTCTGTCTGCTGGTGTCTGTCTGAGTCATTGCTGGTTTACAGAGCAGTGCCTTCCTGCTGTAGAGCTGTTGTTCCTTGTGGAAAAAAGTCTGTGGGCCATTTTCTCCTCTATCGATCTGTTTTAATCTTTGCAGCAGACAGTTTTCTGGCACCAACTCCCGTGCTCTCAGTGTGGGCTCTACCTCTGCCTACACGTGGGAGACGGAGCCCAGTGCCTGATCCCTAAATTCTGGGACCTCTGTGGGTGACCTGGGGCCCCTCAGAGTGTGTTAGGACCAGGGATTCTCAGCAAAACATTGTTTTTCCAATTGCTTTGATTTTTAAAAACATCTTTTCCACCAATTGAAGCTAGAGGATAAAGGGTTTGTGTGTGTTGTTGAAAAGAGGGAGGGCAGGATCCCATGTGGAAAACGTTTTTAAATGAGAGCCTTGTATTGTTCATTAAAGTAAAAAGAATTGAATGCTCGGCCTGTGGAGGGAGGAGCAGTCGGGGTGTTCTCTGCTGCCTGGGTTTTCTTCCCCTGTTTAACACTCACCACGGCTCTGCAGCCGGCGGAGCTGGGGGCTGTGATGGACAGCTGCAGGGCCGCGGCTGTTCCACAAGCCATCGGCATCCACATTCAGCTGGGGACTCTTTTCAGTGCCTTTTCTTTGAGGAGTCTTGGCTGGACTTCACATAGCTTGTGAATACTTGAGCACTCCATCTGGTCTGCGAACACGGCACGGAGGGTGGGTTTTCTGTCTATGAAGTGTTTGCCTCCGTCAGGGCGCGGAAGCGGACATTCTGTCTGCCTGGTGCGACTTGTCCCGGGGAGACAAAGAGACATCAGCTGTGCTCGCTCGCCGGGTTCCCAGGCTGTTGCTTCTGAATCTCAAGATGGTTGCTTAGGAGCCAGGGCTCTCAGACAGCGTCCGCTTCCATTCTGCTCCTCCTCTGCCCTGCCCTGCCCAGTTTGTGCCTCAAGAGAACATTATAATAAAACTGTTGAGTCTTATTTGAGAAAGCTTAGTCCTATTCCCCAGAAGTTGTGCTTTAAACTAAAACCCTTGAATACTGTTAGTATGAGGTTCACCCTAAGGAAACTGCTAACTTCTTGCTATTTCCTTAGTGGAGAAAAGAAAATATGGGCCTCATTTTGACATAATTGTATCCTTTGCTGAGTAAGGACTGAGACTTTGCAAGTCAATCTGGATGGCATGACACTTTCTGGAATGTATTGTTTTGTATTCCAGGTTATTTTATGAAAATATCAGATATAAATGTCCTGAAAATCTCAATGATTAATTTAGAACGTAAACAATACTATGAGGTAATTAATCCCTTACGAGAGCTTGTTTCGAGTTGGAACCTGGATGGTGTCTTCCCCTGCATGTTTGAGAGAACGGCCACCCAGGGAGCAGCAGCCCACTGCTACAGTGTTTTCCAGTTGGAAAGGAGCAACTCCCACTAAAATTTGCACTGATTGGCTTTTGTCACTTTCCTGTGCCAGTAAAGAACATTAAACTTTAAAAAAAATTCAAAAGTGCCTATCATCCCAGTACCCTAGAAGGCTGAGGCAGGAGGTTTCTAAATTGGAGCCCAGCCTCGGTATTTTAGGGACTTGGCAAGACCCTTTGGCAAAAGTACAAACATGTAGGGATGTAACTCTGCGCAGAGGCCCTGTTCGATTGATATTAAAAGCTAAAACCTCACAAGGCTTGTCATTTCTGTGAAAGACCATTTAATAATACTGGAAAAGGAGGAGCACACTGCTTTGACGCGGCCTCCACAGCGTGAGCCTGCGTAAAAAACGCCGCGCTCACTCTGCCAGTCCTCTCCTGTCTCCTCGTGGTTATGGGAGGGTGCGCCTGTAATTCCCGGATGCCTGCTCTTCTGTAACGTTTCCTTGTTGTGCTGGCCGTGCGGAGGTGAGTCTTCTGTGCACTGTACTTTCTCTCACCCTCTAACTGTGTCTCTCCTGTCTACCAGGCCTCCCCCTTGTCTACCTTAGAACTAGGAGCACAGCCAGTCTGACTAACCTAGAGCACCAGACCTATGCTAGAGGTACAGTACAGCCAGGAGAGGGCTGGCGTCCTTTCCTGTTTTAAGAACTGCCTTGTGCATCAGTGCTTTGTTTTCTTTTGTTGTTTTGTGAATGTGACTTGAGGGGGGATACCCTACGCTTCGAGGCCCTGGCTTGGTATCAGAAAAGAGTGTTTCCAGTTAACCAATGGAATTGCACTTGATGTTAAGCGCGAGTGATGTGCTGGTTCTTCATCCTCTCTTCCCTCTCCCTTAACTATTGGTGGAAGTGGTGTAAACTCCTTGCTGTGATGCAGAACCACCTACTGCCAACAAGAGGAGACTTGTCCTGAAGAGGCAGTAGGTGGAGGAACTCCTTCCTCCGTCAAGCAGCGCCACAAGTTCTTATTTACAGACCGCTCAGGAGCGTTTATTCTCATGAGAATTAGGCTCCATAATAATCATGAATAGAACTAAGAAAAAATCTTCTCAGTTCTTATTCAGATCTGAACTTTTTTTCTTTTTCTTTTTGTCTTTTTCCTTTTTATCGGTACTGGGGGTGGAACTCACGACTGCCTGCTTGCAAGGCAGGTGCTTATGCCGCTGAGCCAAATCCCCAGCCCCAGATCTGAACTTTTAATTTCACTAGATATAAATTTATTTGTTTAGGAAAAAGAAAATAATTTTTATTTATATCTCTGACCCTGTAAGATTCCTTGAGAATTTGCCTAGTAAGTGAATGTGGGAAAAAATGTCACACATGTTGAGGAATTGGAACCCCAAGATGTTCATTTCTACTTTGCTTTGAGGAGCATGATTAGTCTATTTCCGGATCTGGGGTCATGGTACTTTTTTTCATGGTACATTTTTATACAAAGGGCATTTGAGCCTCCCCGAGCAGAAGTACAGAATAGGGAACTACACAAATACACAGGGATGTATATTACTAGGGCTTTGCTTATTTCTTCCTGGAAGATTTTATGGGGGTTATGTTTGAAGGAGGGCTCATAAAATAAGTCTATGGCTAAACTTTCATTTATTAGTGAACTTATACCTCTGAGCTTTCAAATGTGTTATTAACCACTCAGGCAGAGCCCACCATTATTCCTTTGTAGCTGATCAAGACAGTGAGGCTCAGACAGACAGGGTGCTTCGCCTTCATTCACTGACTGGCTAGCAGCGGACTCAGGACTTCATAAGTATTTGTGAACAAGGTCCTTTCTAATAGATTGAGTTGCTGTGTGGCATGAGCTCTACACACTGTGAATAACGGCTGAACTTCTTTGGGAAACAACTTTAAAAGGGTAGACGTTTCCTAAGCTGGAGCCATTTAAGGCTGAACTTGGATGTGAGAAGCTTTAGGTTAGCTCAGCTCATGAAAAGTTGGATCTGGTCACCAGAGGCAGCCATCAGGGAATAATGTTCTCTTTGATGGATTTGGGAACTTTTTCTCTGCTGCTGTGCCAAAAGCAAGGACAGTTGATTTGGACCCTGGTGCAGGAGATGTTGGATCTGTTGCTGGACGCTCCATTTGGATTTGTGTGCATGCCGTGTATTTTATCCTCTGAGAAGTAGGTTACTGCAGTTTGCGGGGTTCTGTCTGTTCACGCAGGAAGCCTGGGGACCCGAGCAGTATGTCCGATCGTGCTGTTGAATTCCAGAGCAGATGCTGTGGGCATCCGTGTATGGATTCCTACTATGTTATTCTATATCACAAAGTGATCAAAGCCGTCTGCCACCTGTCCTTTCTGAATCTAATTTGCAAATGGAAACTTCTAGTCCAGCTCACCGTGGATGGGGAGAGCACATCTGGCTCCCTTCCCCTTGGCCCTTTAACCGCTGTAATAGAAGCAGCTTTCCTTGTTCCCATGGCGGGAGGCGCCTTCCAAAGCCCACAGTAAATTCTGTTTACCCTGCAGATGGCTCTTAAATTTTTTACTCCCCCTTCGCTCTTGTCAGCAGCCTCACAGCTAGCTACTCCTTAGTTTTCTACTTGATGAGCACTGTCTTGTTTGTAAGGCGGATGGGGACCGGAGTGAGGCTTGGGACAGGGAGTGGGCATGTCCCTGACGGAGGCTGCCTTTAAAGGCACTCAGTGGCTCTCTCTCATCGACTGACTGCACTCCAGAGACTCCTCTCCTGCACGATCCCCGATCCCCGTGCTCAAGACTCTGCTGAGCCACCTTACCAAATGCTTTCACCCCAAATAGTGTTAATGCCGGGGGACTGTGAAAGATTCAAAGGCGGGAAGTGACTGCCTTTCAAAGATGCTGATCACCACTGACTCTCAGGGGTCACGGCAGGCAGGATGGATCATGGTTTGCCTCCTCGATTTTGGGTGGCTGTGTAAGATGAAGTTGGGTTGCCCCTGAACTGTCTTCTGGTAGCGTTCGCCTCTGTCTAGATGCCAGAGCGTTCAGGCTGCGGTCTTTTCAGGCTGTCATCGTGGTTTTAGGCGGGTCACAGAAGGGGATGGGGTCATGTCCTGCGCCCTTTGTGGTTAGCAGGGTGTGTGTTGCGAGCTGCTCATTCAGGATCCTCATTGTCACTGCCTGCTGGTCCTGCTGCTGCCACCCTCAGTGGAGGCCACAGAGGCCCTCGCCAGAGGGGCCTGCAGAGGGTGCTGGGGCAGCGGGGGTGCTCGGGTTTCTTACAGTCCTAACCCACAGTGCCTCGCTGTAGAAGATAGCTCCTGACAGTTTTGGACTGGTTGTTGTTTCTCTGCAGTTTGCCTGAGGAAAGGCTCATTTGTGGAGCCCCAGTTCCGTTCCTTTTTAGCTTTCATGGGGTCCTCCAGTTGGTGGTGATGTCTGTATTACAAAATGGACTAATGCTTCCATTTTAAAAGCTCTGATTTTCCAGGGAGAACGAAGTCAGCTATTACAATGGGAGCATGTCAATGGATATTTTTATTTTGATATATTACGCATACTGTGGCTGAAAGATGTTTATCTAAACAGAGGCTTTCTTAAATAAAGGCTTTCGAACAAAGCTGTAGTAAGCGTCCGTGGTGTATCTTGCTACCACCTGTGTTATCTGTTTAGAACAGACATCTTGGGAGGAGGAGTTCATTTCAGGGTTTCCTGATTCCGCCAGTTGTGTTCCTGATTTCCTCTTCTAAGGCCAGTAAGAATTGTGGGAGGCTTGGGGCTACCTGGGGGGGAGGGGGCTACGTATGGGGGCGAATCCCATGGCAGACAGCAGACACAGTGAGCTTCTGTTTGTTCTTTTAATAAACCTGGGATTGCGGCTTCTCTCTTCCCTGTGCCTTTAATCCCTTCACACAAGACACAGCTTTGGGCCCTGCCTCCAAGTACAGGGAGGGTCGCCCCACACAGACAGACACCTGCATTAATAACCTTTTCCGTTTGTCATAGCAGAGGTGAAAACCCCCAAGCGCCGGCAGCCATTTGTCCCTTTTGCTCTGAGGAACCACACGGGGTGCACTTTGTGGTTTGCCACCCTGACCACCACGCCCACTAGGTAAGAGCCTTCGGAGCTGTCCCCGGAGTCATCTCTGCCCCTAAAGTGTTGCAGCCAAGTATACTGGGGCCCTTCTGAGGCCTCTGGGATTATATTGGAGTCAGTAACATGGTGCCGTCCTGACATCAATGGTGGAGGCTCTCGTTCTGTGTGGGATCTGCGTCTCAAACTGTCACACTTTGATGTTGGCCTGGTATGCACCATGTTTGAACTATAAGTCAAACCATGGACACGTGTGGGAAGTGGTTCTCCTCGGTCTCTGCCCGCCCAATACTCTTTTTGAAGACGCTAGATGTGGCCACTAAGCTAATCATTTTGTAGTTTTTTCCATGACTTATTTGAGAGTGTTCTCCATCCTCTTCCGCCCCTAAAGAATTATTTTTCTTACCTAAAACATACTTCAACCCAGGTGGAATTAGGCAGTTTGAGAACAAATGAGAGTTTACCAAAACTAAACGACAACTTTTTCTGGCACCTCTCTGCCTGCGTGGATCTTGGCTCAGTGCTCCAAATACACGGTAATCTTAGGGTCTGAAGTTCATAAAATGAGAATCAGCAGCATAAAAATGGGATTACCTCCACCTTCTAATAAGCATGGGAATGTCCTGTTGGCGAAGGTAAACTTGTTACTTAAATTCTGCTTCAGAAAGTCATGTTAACTTAGCAGGGCGTGGTGCGAACCTGTGATCCCAGCACTCTGATAGGCTGAGTTAAAAGTATTGCAAGTTCGAGGCCAGCCTGGTCAGCTAAGTGACTAAAGTGTCTCAAAAGAAAAAATTTAAAGGAGGCTGGGGAGGTAGCTCAGTGTGAGGCCTAGCTTCAACCACTAATACTGAAAAAAATGATGGACACATCCCGGATGCTCTGCTAGAGTAGTGAGTGGGTTGTGACAATTTCCAGCTCTTTGTAATAATTCAGCTAAGTTGTGATTGAGCGTGAAGATATCCGTGGTGACCGCCTTTTATGTCAACTTTCCCAGCAAGGTTGTGCTGCCTGTTTCTGCTCTCAGCCCTGAGATCTCATGAGAGGAGCGAGGAGCAGGGTGGCCAGCAAGGTCCTTCTCTTTCCCCTGTGCTGCAGGGCAGCGCTGTCGCACAGTGGGAGTCCAGGGGTGGTTCCCGAAGGCAACGGGGCTTTTCTGGGGGAAGCGCACAATGTCAGCGAGTGGCGAGAAGTCCTCACCGGGGAAGAGATTCCCTTCGAGTTTGAAGCCAGAGGAAAGTTGAGACACAGGTAAAGTATGATTGTTTATTCTTTTCCTTAAAACTATGAAAGTAAACATAAATGATTATCTCTAGTATTTTGTCTTTTCACTTAATGATTTTAATGTTTTATTTTTAAAACATTTTAAAAATCACTTTCCTTCTAAAAATATAGACTGGCTTGCCATCTTGGAAATACACTTCTTCTTTCCACTGATTATCCATTTACTCACCATGTGAGGAGATAACTTGTGTGTGTCATTTGGTCAAAGCCTGGTTCAGGGAAGTATCCAAGTTCATTGCGTCCTGGCCTGGTTTCCACATCCAGTGGTGATGTGCTGTTCTGAAATATTTTCAAAGCCTGGAGAGTTTAATTTTAATATTGTTAAGTTCCATGCGACACTTCAGCTGATAGTCTCAGGAAGCAGAGGCACTAAGACGGCGGAGAGCAGTTCATCCAGCGGGGACTGCCGGCTGCAGTGCCCCCAAAGTAGCCAGCCAGAGAGCTGGGATAAATATGGGGAAGGTTGTGCCTCTGCTTACTGAGAGCTCATGCATCCAGTAAGATATCCCATCGTTTGCAAACCCTTTTCAAGGGAAGGGCCATGTAGCAGCTATGAATGGGTTGAGTCCGGTGTGCAGAAAGGTGAAGCTCTTAGTGCTTGAGCCTCTGACAGTTGTCAGGCTGAGCTGAAAACCCAAGAGACTGGCCTCAGGCTTCTGTCACCCTGTGCTCCTGCTGGAGCTGATGTCCCCATGCCATGTGCTGCTGCTGCTTGCGTAGCTTCGCCCTTGCTGGCCAGGACCCGGGCTCTCGGAAGCTGCACAGCGGGAGCAGGAGCCCAGTGCTGGGTGTGTGTCCCTGGTCCGCACAGGAGTGTTTCTAGGGCCGAGTGGCGAAAGCCGAGTGTCTTTGCGCCCCATTGTTGCAGGAGCAACAGGCCCGCTGAGGGGATCTCAGAATGAGGGCAGCCTCTCGTCTCAGAGAGGGCTTGGCCTCTTCGTCATTTCTGTTTTCGTTTCCCTGTTTTGTAACCCATTTCAAGTCCCACTATTCTGGCTGAGTTATCAAAATAGATGTCTTTTCTGGCGTTTCTGCTTTTTGGCACCACTGTGCCCCATCCGTGTCTCCCTCCTTTCTTCCCGTTAGCCTCAAATTCAGTTCCCCATTGCAGGCTTCTGGCTTGAATTAGGCAAAACCTAAAATAGAATTAAATGTGCAATTTCCTCTTGCTCCTCCTGTTCTGCCCACTGCCTTCCACTCCAATTTAAGCTGAACACTTGAGCCCCAAGCTCTGAGGGTTCCGCTCTGCATAGCCCACCCCATCTGTGTCCTGCTGGGCCCGAGCCAACTCAGTGTGGTTCTGAGAGAAGCAGGGTATTCAACAAAGGAACCAAGAAGGAGAAAAGTTACGCGTTTTTGAGAGTATGGTTATATGTATGATCTAACTGCTGCATTTTACCACCCCAGTGAAATGATTTGCACTGACATCATTCCTTTATAGAGGTTGGAGTAGGTGCTGGTGGGGGAAGGCCTGGCCAGCGTGCAGGTTTCACGCTGCCTATGAGGGGAGGGTAAATGCTCAAACCTCCAGATCTTGAAATTTGTGCCGTAAGCGTAAGACCCGCTTAAACCAGTCTCTTAATTTCCCAAGAGCTAGTTAATCCCCAGGAGGCTTAGCTGCCGGGTTTTACGTCATCACACAGTAACCAGGTGGGGTCTCGGCTTCTGCTGTCCCTCGCCTGTGACTGCACTGTATACCCTTGTCTGTGTTCTGCCTGACAGACACACCCACGACCTGCGCATCCACCAGCTGCAAGTGAGAGTGAACGGCTGGGAGCAAGTGAGCCCGGTGTCGGTGGACAAAGTCGGGACCTTCTTCCGATACGCAGCACCAGATAAAAATTCATCTTCCTCTACGGTGAGTGGCTGTGGAGTGAGTGTGGAGCGGCACAGCTGTGTGGCGTTGCAGCCACTGCCCCCTGGTGCAGTCTGCAGTGAGAGCCGTGCTCTGTTGACGTTCTCCTCCTCCTCACTTCCCCAGGTCTAGCAAGAAGACTTAGCGATTGTTTTGGCTCAGTCATGGGCCTTAGGCAGCAGTATATGGACAAGCCAAGCAGTAGTTAAGTGTGGTAGAAAATAGAATTAAAACTGGCAGCAACCCTTTATCTCACCTAGGAGATCTCTCATACTCAGCTGGCCTGATTGGCCACCCCTTAGGGCCCACTGGGGCCGGCCCAGGACCCCAGTCCGCCTTCTGATCCCAGAATCTCCAGTGTCCACCCTAAAGTGGTGCGGCGATTGCACACGGCCTGCACGCATCCTCCCGTGTAAATTTCCTCTGGGTTTTTCCTCATACAATGTGAATGCTGAATGAATTGTCACTGTGTGGTGTTGTTCAGAGAATAAGGAAAGGAGAAGGGAGCCTGTACACGTTCAGTGCAGGTTGGCATCATCGGCCTGATCACACAGTGGGTGATCCACATGGGTGAATCTGTGACCCCAGAGCTGTCTGTGAAGGGCAGGCCCTGCTGAGCATGTTTGATACTGTGTTATGGCTCCTAATTTGGGAGAGAGGTCCTTATGCTTTTTTTTAAAGTGTAATTTTGGTAGTACCTGTTAATGTTATAAAATCCTGGTTTCAATGCCTGTATTTTGATAGTATCCATCCCTTTATTCCCTCCCTGAGGCCTTGGCCTCTCTCCTCCTTGCTTACTCACTCTCTCTCATCTACAGTCTCCCTTCTGTTTTTATGTCCTTTGTTTTTAGGTTCCACATATTAGAAAAATCATGTGATGCTTTTTTTTCTGAGTCTGTTTTCTGTCAATTCACATGGTGATCTCTAATTCCGTGGATTCTTCTTCATGGCTGAGTAATATTCCCTGGTGTGTTTACACCACATTTTTTTTTTATCCATTCATCCCTTGATGAGCACCTAAGCTGGTTCCATACCTTGGCTGTTGTGAATTGTACTGCAGTATCTCTATAGTATGCTGACTTTAATTCTTCTGACATAGACCAATAAGTGGTATAGTTAGGACTTCCGGGAGAACATGGCGGACAGATAACAGCAACTACTGAAGGCTCTCTGAAAGACTCGGCTCAGAAGCCAGGAATGGTGCAGACTAAGGAGACATAAGTCGGTGGAGATATGCTCTGCTGACTCAGGAACGAACTGGGCTGAGAGAAGCCAACTTGGAATGCAGTCCTGCTGCTAAAACAGGAACAGAAAAGACTCGGTGTGGAGGCTGGAACCGCGCCATTGTAAGCCGCGATTTGGGTTTCCCGCCGCGCGGCGGCTGGCTGCCTCTACAGCGGCGCGGCAAGGAGAGAGACGCGCGGAAGCTCTGAGAACGGCAATCTGCGAACGGCAGGGAGGCGTGCACTGACTTGTGGTGAGGTGAGTGAGAGAAACTGACACACTACCACAGTTTGACTCCAGCGGAGGACTTTCTGGGCCCGAGCAGTCCAGCGGGAGCAGGGTGCGGTGGCGACTCCAGTCACACATCCCCCTCTCGGGCAGGATTGGTGAAAAGTGCCTGGCCTGCGTGACGCTGCCGGCGGACCTGGTAGGCTGTCCCAACCCAGATCCCAGAGCCTGACGGTGGCCGGGAGGGGAGACGCGTAGGCTGCCTGGTCCGTAACTCCCTGGTGCGCAGCGGTGAGCGGGAACACCTAACTGGCGCAATTCAATCAGGCTGTGGCTGACTGGGAGAGAAGCTGGGCCTCTTATATAAGCTTGCATATATAAGGAACAGAGAAGAAGAGGCAGCATGGGAAGAGGCAGCAACAAGAAAGGCTCCTCGGCCCCCAATTCTGAGAAACAGGCAATATCAGACACCGCACCAATACACATAAGGCACCATATAGAGAGCCTCATAGACCAATTCAGGAATGAAGTTATCAATGACCTGAAGCTAGAAGTATGCAGAATAGTTAGAGAAATGCTAAGTACCACCCAAGAAAAAACAGGTGGTGGAATGGAAGAACAGAAAAAAAGGGGAGAATTGTTTGATGGAGAAAACAGAGAAAGCATAGAATACGTGAAGCAGGTTCAAAGGGACTACCAAGATACTAAGAAGTCTATAGAAGACTGGCATAACAGCTTGAAAGAAACTAAGGACAGACTATCTGAACTGGAGGGCAGACTTGTAATATGGGAGAATGAAATGAAAAACTTCTTAAAAATAACAAAGAAACAAACAGCAATAATACAAAGACAAGAAGATGATAAGAGGATCCATAACTTAAGGATTAAGAACATAAAAGAAGAAGTAGGGACACAAACAAGTGAACTACAAAAGCTACTCACAGAAATAATCCAGGAGAATTTTCCTAATTTAGCAAAAGGTAAAGATACTCAGATGTATGAGGCATACAGGACCCCAGCTACCTACAACCCAAACAGAGCAACACCCAGGCATATAATAATAAAAATTCCAGAAATTCAATACAAGAACAGAATATTAAAAGCTGTAAGAGACAAGAAACAGACCACTTACAAGGGAACACCCATCAGAATTACAGCAGATTTCTCTGCACAAACCATCAAATCACGAAGAGCGTGGGGGGAAATAATTCAAGCATTGAAAGATAATAATCTCCAGCCAAGATTGAGATATCCTGCACAACTGTCCCTGGAAATTGATGGAAAAACAAGGTGCTTCCAGGATAAAGAGGAACTGGGGGAATTTGCAACCACCAATTCAACTCTACAGAGAGTATTGCAGGATATTCTAAAAAAAGAAAAATACAAAGAATCCAGAAATAATGGCAGAGAGGCCACAACGAATGGAGCAGAGAACAAAATGAAGAAGACAAACTGACAGCTACGGACAGAAAAAGAGCTTAACAGAAATGAGGCAGAGAAGATTGGATGATAGGAACAGCTATTTTGGAGAAAATGACATCTTAATAGGTAATACAGATTTAGTATCATCTTGTTTTGAAGTCTCATCTAGCTTTTGTCCTTCTGTCTCCAATGGTCTAAATAGGCTGTATCTTATTGGATTTTATTATGTACGATAGTATAAGCAAAAACCTTTTAAAGACAAGGAGATTATACAGAAACCATTGTTCATTTTGTTAGTCGATTCTAAATACTCTGTAATGCTGTCATTCTCTTGAATGGTTTTACATTGCTTTGATATACTTAATGCTACAGTATACGAAGTTGTACTCAAGGATTTCAAAGAAAGAAACAATATGGTAACTACTTTTAGGTTAGGATTATCTGGTGGTGAAACACTATTCTGCTTAAATGGTTATGTTTTGATCTGCGCTGTTTCGTTGTTATGCCCTCTTTTATCTCAATCTCCACTCCATTATTTACTTTTTTATCTTTATCCTTTTAATTAAAGGAAAAAAAATAGCAGGATATATTATAGTAACCCACTTTGACTTTTCATTACCTTGATTTAAAGCCCTGTATTACTCTCACCATCTGGTTTTTAACTGATGTTCCCCTATTCTGTTTTGCTGGATAGTATCAGGTTCGAAAGTTTAGGCATCAGCTGTGAAGATAATGAGATTCATTATGACGCCCATTCTTGTTGACTTTTATCTACTTTTGAAGACCTACAATGTCTCCAATGTTTTGGTTTTGTCGGTTTTATTCTTTACTGTTTTGTTCAATTGTATTATAACTAATGATATAGGCAATTCTATTAGAGATAGCGGGAGGCATTATGGTAACCATTGTTGATCACCTTGTATTATGTTTTTACATTATCTATTATGTCCACCCTTTTGACTTGACTGATTCTGTTCTGTTATGTCACATTTGGTTTTACTCTCTTCCAAAAAAGTAATAAGAACCGCGGGAGCAATGAAACCCAAAATGTGTAATAGTCATGGTACAAAAGAGAGGAAAAGAAAGTGCTCCAAACTATATAACTGCATGTATATTTAAGTGTATAAGATAGAAAATGATATCACAGAGTTTTATTGGATCAATGAACAGAACTGTTTGCAGTATCATTGATGGAATGTCCACTTTACAAGCTTTAATTTTGTGACTTGAACAATTATTTCTAAGATGACAATATGTAATCCATTAACTAGTGATTTCCTACTGTTCATTTTTTTTCTGTAAATCTGTATAACTTGTACCCTTTCCCTGCTTTTTTTTTCTTTTCTCCTTAAATAAAATTAAAAAAAAAATGCTATAACGTACACAGAGAAAAAAAAAAAAAAAGTGGTATAGTTAGGTCGTAAGGTAGCTGTTTAGGACCCTTCCAACTGATTTCCTCAGGGGCTGTGTTAATTTACATCCCCACCAGCAGTGTTCCCTTTTTCCTCCTGCATCCTCACCATCCTGTTGATTATTTATTCTGTGTGTGTGTGTGTGTGTGTGTGTGTCCATTTTGAACTGACTTTGTACAGAGTGACAGGTCGGGCTCTTGGTTTGTCTTCTGGCCAGCCTCCAGTTGTCCCAGCACCGTTTATCAAAGCCGCTCTTTCTCCAAGAAGTGTCTGCTTCTCTGTCAACAGTTGGTGCCTGTAGCTGCGTGATGTCATTTCTGTGTTCTGTCATCTGTCACATTGTTTTTTTGTACTTATTTTTATGCTTTTTTCGTTACTATAACTTTGTAGTATTATTTGAAGCTGGATGTTGTGATTCCTCTATCTTTGTTCTTTTTGCTAAGCATTGTTTGGGGCATGCTGTTTCGTGTTTCCATGTAAATTAAAGAATTTTTTTCTAATTCTGTGAGAAATGTTCTTGGAATTTTTTTGGAGATTACGTTGAATCTGTAGATTACTTTTGGTATTTTGTATGCAGCCATTTTAATATTAATTCTGCCTAAGAATGTAGAGAATCTTTTTATCTCCTATCTCATCTTCAGTTTCTTCCTTTAGTGTTCTGTAATTTTCATTGTAGAGGTCTTTCACCTGTTCAGTTAGGTTTACCTGTAAATTTTTTTTTTTTTTTTTGGGTAGGGGGAAGCTATTGTGAATGGAATTATTTTCCTGATTTTACAGTTCATTATTGGTACATAGAAAAGTTGATTTTTAAAAAAATGCTGATTTTGCATTCTGCACTTCCTAATTTTTATGCTGCTTCTTGATCTTTCTATCTCTCTGTTCCCAAGTCCTTTTCTGTTGCAGAAAGAAAGATGCCTTTCATCAGCTATTTCCTGATCACACATACACTTGCAGAAGCCTGCCTTAATTTTACCCAGCCTGTAGTCCGGGGGCTGCAGGACCGGCCGGGCAGTGTGTGGGCAGCGTCCCTGGCCCTTGTGTGCAGGTGGAGGTGGGCATCATGGCTGATGCAGCAGCCGTGACTGTGTTGGGCAGGTGCTTGTCTGTGGATAACTGCACTCATGTGTGGACAGCAGTGACAGGGCAGAAGCCGTGAGTTTGCAGAGCTGTGACGACTCTCCTCAGGTCTCGTCCTCCTTCCGGAGTGCACCTTTGGAGGACACTGCTCTACAGTGATCTACAGATGTTCACTTTTGGGGCAATGCTCTGATGCCCTGCTCTCCTCGCCAAGGAGAAAATTGTTTTCCCCCAGGTTACTTTTCTCCCTGAATTCATGTCTGGATTGACTGCTCAGCACTTTCTTACTGATGTGTCCTGGAGAGATTTTGTATACATCAGATGGCTGTAGAGTTAGGATGGTTTTACCCCTGTCTTTCAAAAGATGTTTTAACTTGATAGTGGCGTGCTTTACCTGGAAGTATTTTCAAACGTGGTCCTTTCAAACAAGTTACATTGTCACTGATTTTAATGTTACCTGTTGTCTTACGTCTATATGACTCTGACTTTCCCTCTTTCTTCTTAGATTGGCAGCCCAGGCAGCAGAACCAATATCATACATCCTCAGGTTTATGTGAGTATGATTTCCCTCTGGTTGTGTTGCGTATGTTCAGTGTAGCCGTTCCGTGTACCTGTGTGTGTCCTGGTGATAGAGGGCTCTTCAGATGTGTGATTGGGACTTCTCTCTGCCCTTTGTGACTGATGACTGCCTGCCTTTTCCAAGAATGTACCAGAAAGTATCTTCTCCCAACTCAGTGCATGTGACTAAGTACCGATATTACAGTAGAATAAGCAGATGTTTTAGTCCAAGGGCTCCTTTTCTTCCTAAGTTACAATAGAAACGTGACCCTGCATGGCTATGAATTGCGTATGTTTGGGTAACGCAAGTAAATAAGAAGGACAAGTAGCAAGCCTTCTTTTCCCCCATTGGCTTTGAAACATAAAGTGATATTAAAAAAACTTTTTCAGGTTTTTGCTTATTATTTCTTCTCCTTGAGGACCCAAGTTTTGTCTGTGTGTGTTTTTTTCTTTTTTTTGGAGACAGGGTCTCGCCATATAGTTCAGGCTGCCCCTGAGCTCACTTTGTAGCCCAGGCTGGTCTTGAACTTGCAACGATCTTCTTGCCTCAGCCTCCCAAATGCTGAGATTACAGACCTGTGCCAGAGGACACAAGTTTTGAAATGTGAATCAATCTTTCTTCTTCTTCTTTTTTTAAAGTCATGGTGTGGCCATGTAGTTCAGGATAGCCTTGAACTTACAGCGATCCTCCTGTCTGGGCTTCCGGGGTGCTGAGATGACAGCTGTGTGCTACTGTGCTTGGCAGAAATAGGAAGTTTAAGATAAGCTCGAAAGCAGCAGTGTGGCAGTTTTAAACAGTCCCTGGTGGCTTTGACTTTTATTCGGACCTGTGTTTGAGCTTTGTGGCTGACATGTACCTATGTTTATGTCAGTCCAAAAACACTTCAGAAAATTACCTGGTGCTGTTTCATTTGGACTTGCTGGAAGCGTTCGTTTTCTTGTTCATTTAGGTTGATTTTCATACGGTTTGCTTTAATAGAAAAATTGGGAGGATGAAACACGTTACTGTGATGTTGCTCACTTCTGCAGTGAGAAGCGCTGTTGCTGCGTCCTGGCCCTGGAGAGCAGCGCTTTCAGAGGCCTGCTCTTCGGTGTGCTTCGTGTGGGATCTTGGGTCAAAAGGTGTCCTGTCACATGGTGATGGTCCAAGACGTGTGTGTGTGTGTGTGTGTGTGTCTGTGTGATTAGACATATGTAAGTATATTGTAGTGTTGTTACCTGGGACCAAAAATAAATAATTTTCTTCACTGGGTTGAGCTTTCTGAACCTTGGTATCCTGTTTATAAGAGAATGATTATGGAAACAGAATTTAGTCTGCATTTAAAAGTCTTTGAAAACATGTTAGTTTGTTGTAGGCATGTCAGCACATAGTGTGTGGGGTCCTGAACCATGACCTGAGTGACACTTAGAGAAAAAGAAAGTATTTGTGGCTGGGAATGAAACATCAGTACAGACTACTCTTGCCTTTTCTGGGTTTTTTTTTTTTTTTTTTTTTTTTTTTTTTTTTTTACAAAGACCAGTTTTGATCTCAAAAGACTTCCTTCTGTTTTTCTCTATGCTTTCGGGCAGTACCAAACTCACTGTTAGTATTCTAGGAAAACTTTCTTAACCTGTCATTAATCTGGGAGGAGAATGCCCCAGGTGACGTCATTTCGAGACTGCAGAGTCCCACCTCAGTGTTTGCAGCTGTGCTTGCTTCGGGTGGTCTTTGCTTAACCCCTCCGATAGGGTTGGAGCTAAGTCCTGTCCGAGTTTCTGTGCAAGGGCTGATGTGTGGAAGCCCAGAGGCGTCACGTGTGCTGGTAGCTTGCAGCAGGTGCTGTCTGAGCAAATAGCAGGGAGCCTGGGAACCGGGGAGGCTCGCACTGCAGTCCTAGCTGAAGTTCCCTGCCATGGGTCTGGAGGGCAGGAGTGGTTTTCTTTGCAAACAGTTGCTGTCACATCTGAGTCCGATACCTTTGTGGAAGCCCGTGGAGTTGGTTTTGCGTCCTGTGCTTCTGTAGCTGGTTTACTCCCGAGAGCCGGTGGTGTCAGGGTAGAGTGGTGAGAGCCCTGAAGAGCTGGGGCAGTTGCTGCGCCTTGCTTTAGACGTTCGGTGGTGTTGCTCAGAAGCTCAGCCCCTCTGTTCCCGCTTTCCTTCCCAGTTCTCCTCACTCCCACCTGTGCGGGTGGTCTTCGCGGTGACCATGGAAGGCAGCGCTCGCAAGGTCATCACTGTCCGATCGGCTCTCATGGTGAGGAACAGACTTGAGACACCAATGGAACTGAGACTGGACAGCCCGTCAGCACCAGACAGTACGTTCAGTTTCTAGAATGTAGTAAATGTTCCATAATAATTGTTTTTTTTTGTTTTTGGTTTTGTTTTCTTTGAGATAGGGTCCCAACTATATAGTGCAGACTGGCCCTAAACTTGCTTATGCAACCTAGACTGGTCTCGAACTCACAGGGATCCTCCTGCCTCAGCCTCCTGAGTGCTGGGATTACAGGTGTATGCAGCCCCACCTGGATCATGAACACTTGTTAGCTGCAGTCTGCCTTTGCAGTCTGTCCTGAGCTAGCCTTTGGGGAGGAGGACTGTTGTCTGAAAGTGCTAACCCTTGTTTCTGTGGCAGAGCCAGTGGTGCTTCCCGCTGTCATGCCAGGGGACTCGTTTGCTGTGCCTTTACACCTCACTTCTTGGCGACTGCAGGCCCGGCCCAAAGGATTGGGTGTGTTTTTCTGTAAGGCCCCGATTCACTGGACCAACGTAGTGAAGGCGGCAGAGGTCAGTAGCAGCAAGCGAGAGTGCCACTCCATGGACACGGAGAAGAGCCGCTTCTTCAGGTAGGCGTGGCCGCCGCTAGGTCCTAACGCGAAGTCAGTCCTTAGTGCTTAGGTTCCCGATGAGAGTTCATGAGAACCCGAGGGTAACATCTGTCGGTTACTTACTTCCTATTTAGGGGAGAAGCCGCCGCCCAGCGTGTCCTTCACAGGCGTGTGATCAGCATAAAGGGAGGGCATAATGGGAGGGGAACTCACCAGCCCCTGTGTCTAATGGGGGAACAAAACCCTGGGCCTGCGAGTATTTTGAATGACAGAGTTTAAATACTTTGGATGAAGGTTCACACTGTTATTGTTGACTATCTAGAACACTTAAGAAAATTGCCTGCTGCTTAAGTTAGTGTTTTTCAGTAATAAAGATTGTAAGTAATGTGGTACTAGATTCCATGTTGGAAAAAAATGCTAGATTGTTACCCTTAGACCTTAATAAATTTAGACTTTAAACTTAGAGATTGTTTGCATTAGTTTTCTTTATAATGAAGACAGGCACTCATTTAGTTTAAATTTGAATAAGTATCAGAATAGTGTAAAGAATTCCAGTCGACCCTGTCCCCAGACTTGACAGTTGTTAATACGCTTAAGAGAATAGGTTTGTGCACACCCAGAGTTGGGTATTTAATAGTTTCTTTGAGTAATTTGTAGAACAAATTAAAAAAGACACAAAAGATTTGAACAGTGCTGTTAGCAAGCTGATTCCAGTTGGCACTCAGAGAACATTTTGCCAACAACTCCAGATGGTACCTTCTTTTCAAGAACGTGTATAACATTCATAAAGGGTTATTATCTGCTGGGCCATAAAACAAAGATCAATAAATATTAAAGAACCGAGATACAGAATGTATTTTCTGATCACAGTAGAACTAAACTAGAAATCAACAACAATCAATGCCTAGCAAATTCCCAGTGGGATCAAAGAATCAGTGACAAAAGAAAGCAGGTGTTCAGAATCCAGTAGCAGGCCAAGTCCCCAGAGCAGCAGCAGACGTGTTACCACGTGGGGTGCACCGCAGACGCAGGTCCTGTGGGGAAGGTTAGTTTCACCATCCTCCCAGAAGATAAGAAAGTATGCTCTTTTACGTTAAGAAGCTAGAGAGGAGCGCACATGATGGCACACGCCTGTACTCCCAGAAGATAAGAAAGTATGCTCTTTTACGTTAAGAAGCTAGAGAGGAGCACACATGATGGCACATGCCTGTACTCCCAGCACTCCGGGGCTGACAGAGGAGTATCACTGCAGGTTTGAGGCCCGCCTGAGCTGAAAGCCTGTCTCAAAACACAAAACAAAAAAATAACAAAAATGAAAGTTGAAAAAGCCTGTTACCCCAGTATTCTGGGAGGCTGAGATAGGAGGATTATACACTAAGGTCCAGTCCAGGCAATGTAGCACTTAGTGAAACTGTCTCTAAAAAAGCAGAAAGGCTAAAGGAGAGCAAATTAAAAACCAAGAAATAGAAAAAAAAGAAACAATAGTTCTGGCCATTGCAGTAAAGAATAAATAAATAATAAGGAATTCAAAATACATGAAGATTTGAGAAATGCAATTGTTATCTTCAAATGACACACTTGCATACATGGAATATGGACGAAATGACTAGCTAGCTTTATCAAGGTTTCAGGGTATAAGATCATATAGAAATCAGATGTTGCCAAGTGAGGTGGCCTACACCTGTAATCCCAGCATGTGGGAGGCCGAGATAGGAGGGTTGCCATGATGTCAAGGCCATCCTGAGCTACACAAGTGAGTTCAAGGGCAGCTTGCACTACATACTGTGACCCTGTCAAAAAAAAAAAAAAAAAAAAATTCTGTTGTATTCTAGCTATGAACATGTAGAAAATGTACTTTAGAAAAATACCATGTACTGTTGTATCAGAAAACATTAAATATCCATGACTTAATCTAACAAATGAAGTACAGATGTTCCACCCTAGAAATTACAAAACTTTTCTGAGAGAAAGAAGACCTAATAAGTGGAAAGTCATACCAAATTAATGGAATGAATGACTTGGTATTGCTAGGATTTCCATTCTCAATAATTTGGTCTAAAGACACAATAGTATAATCCTAGTATAAACTGTGATGGCCTGTTTTAAGGAAATTATAAATTTATATGAAAATATAGAACTTTAATGCTATCTTGAAAAAGAACAAAGCTAGAAGATTTACAAAACCTGTTCTCAAGAGTCACGGTCTAGTGTTAGTAGTTATCAAGTGTGTTGTTAGCGTGAAAACAATTAGGGACCAATGGGAGATAAAGGGAATTCAGAAATGGACCCACGTCTAGAAGATGCTAGGTCAATCTGGGGTGAAAGACAAGTCTTCCAGACAGATACTGATGAACAAGTGAATGTCCATATGAAAGCATGAACTCTAACCCCTGTCTTACTTCATTTGGAAAAATTAATCAAATGGATCATAGACCTAAATTCAAAATTCTGAACTATTGTTTCTAGAGACTTTGGGGCAGGTAAAGATTTTCTGTTACACAAAAAACACTACAACAACAAAGAAAAATTTCAGAAATGCAGTAAGAAAAGGAGTAAATGACACAATTGGAAAAATATATGTGTCTGAAAAAGGTTTCGTACATAGAATACCAACAGTAGGAAAGAGAGCCTACTGATTAGAGTAGGCAAAAGGCTGAACTGCTGATTTAGTGAAGAAAATGCGGTAGTCAAAAGAAGCCCGGCATCATTAATCGTTCGGGAAGGTTATCGAGTCCTGCTGTACCCTTACTCCACGGGATGAAGTGAGGAAGGGGGATAGTCCCAGATGGTGGCGACAGACAGCTCCCCTAAGGAGCTGATGAGAATGTAAAAGTGTACAGCCAATTTGAGAAGTGTTTGGAAATTTCATCACAAGACAGAGGACCAGCAAGTCCATTAGTCGGAATTGGCCTAAACTGAAATGAAGATACATGTTCAGGAAAGTATTCTACAAGAAATTTTATGTATCCCTGAACTAGAAGCAGCCCTACTGGATATAACAAGCTAATGAATAAACAATAATTCACCCCACAGCATACTATAGGCAGCAGCACCTCAAGAGAAATAAGGCCTACACACAAGAGTAGTACTCACCGTCAGACCCTTTAGATGCAGTTCAAGGTCAGGTGCAACTAATCTATAATAATTACTAGGGAATGATTACTTGATTGATAGGAAGAGGACATAAAGGGGCTTTCAGGAGAGAAAAATAATTCTGTTTTGAGTGGTGGTTATAGAGGTGTGAGTAGTCCTGTAACTCATCGTCTGAACATTTAAAATCATACAGTTTTATTGCCTGTTACATCTCAATAGACGTATTTGATTAAAACACAAATACCTCCCTGACTTCGGAACCATGTTAACGTTATTCAGCTATGGTAAAAGACTTCAAGTATTTCATTCAGGTTGATAATTTTCATATCATTTTGTCTTTATAGGTTTTGTGTGGCTATAAAGAAAGAGAACTATCCGGATTATATGCCCTCCAGCATATTTTCTGACAGTGCAAAACAGATCTTCAGACAGCCCGGGCACACCATATATCTCCTGCCCACGGCGGTGGTCTGCAACCTGCTGCCTTGCGAGCTTGATTTTTATGTGAAAGGGATGCCGATCAACGGGACCCTGAAGCCTGGCAAAGAGGTGGCGCTCCACACGGCCGACACATCCCAGAACATCGAGCTAGGTAAGCTGTGCATGGGCTCATTTGTGTGACCCTGTGAGAAAAATTTTACCAGTGTCTAGCTTGTGATGGTAAACATCTAGGAGAAACTGAGGCACCTGTGGTAGCTCAGAAGCCCCTCAATACAGTTACGAGTTGGAAAGAAAAACACCTGGATAAGCCAGAAGGGTTACAGAGGAAGAACTCCAGAGAGCCCGTTCTGTTCTCTCATCACTCACACTCGTAGCACATACTGGCCTGATGCATGTTCGGGGGTTCGTTCCACCCCCTCCAGCAGTGCCTTCCCTGGCGGTAAGGTGAGCAGAGCTGTGTGTCCCTCGTTTCCGAGAGGGATCACACACTCGCTAAGTGGCCCTGTTTCCAGACATGAGCCGGCTGCTTCACACGTGTGACCCCTTGAGGACTAGTTCATCCGTCGTCCCATTTTGCTGAGGGTCTGGAGGTTAGGCTGCTTAAGCACCGAGTGATTCTCAGTTCTGAGGTGAAGGAAGGAGTTCCAGAAACGTCCCGTTTGCAGCCCTCAAAGGGCTGCTTCTGCAGCTGCAGCGGGAAGAGTTTCCTTGCGACTGCCACGGACGCGCTGCAGTAGTACCGTCTCGGGTACTGATCTCTGTCCAGTGTTGCGGCTGCCTTCACCGCGTTACCTCTTTACCTTACAGATGTGTTTCAGGCTCAGACAGGTGGCGTCCGTGTTTTGTGGTGGAGGAAACGGGACTCATTGAACTTGAGCGCTGTGTCCCACGGTGGCAGGATTGTACCTCAGTGACCGTTTTAACCCCCCAAGCTTAATTTAGAAATGAGAAATGGTGCATGATACTCAGTGCTAAAGAAAATAGGTCTTCAATGCTTATATTTCTTCAAATGCTTCCTAAGCCCCTCTCCCCTGGCTCAGTGCTGCTGGTCTTCAGTGCTGTGCTCTACCCGAGTCTCCATTGTTCGTTATGGTCCTGCTGCGCATTTGCTGTTTTCTGTTTGTTTGTTTTTGTGGCTTTTTGAGACCAGGGTCTCACTATGCAGTTTGCGCAGGTTTTGAACTTGCAACAGTCCTCCTGCCTCAGTGTCCCTAGTGCTGAGATTATAGGTGTGCACTACCAGGTCCGGCTCAAATGCAATGATTCTTTTTTTTTTTTTTTTTTTTTTTTTTTGTACCAGAGCTTGCCAGGCAGGTGCTTGTGCTGCCAAGCTAAACCCCAGCCTGCATTTGCTGCTGTCTCTGCAGCTTGCAGATGAGACCTAGAGAGCTTAGAGAGCTTAGAGAGATCGTTCCACATCACACAGGTGATACGGCCAGACTGGGGTGTGAAGCCAGGCACTTTGGCGGAGAACCCTGTGCTGCTTTTCCTGTATTTCAAGCTTCAGACACAGGGCCCAGCACATAGCAAGCCCCTGATGAGCGTCACCAACACTGGTGGCTTCTCGGACTTGATCCTCGTGATGTGCTATCCTTCACTTCAGGCCTTCTCATTTGCTTCATGGTTTCCATCATCCCAGCTAGAGAAAAAAGATGGCCTTTGAGATTTTTTTACCAGATAGATTCTTAATGATTTTTCCAAAATAAATCCAATATAGTTTCGATTTTAGTTTATTTTGGCAAGTTCAAGTGAGGCTCCAGAAAGACAGTGGCTTGTACCTTCCCTAGGTGTGTCACTGGAGAACTTTCCTCTCTGCAAAGAGTTGTTGATTCCACCTGGGACTCAGAACTACATGGTGAGGATGCGACTCTACGACGTCAACCGGCGGCAGCTAAACCTCACCATCCGGATTGTGTGCCGAGCAGAAGGGTCCTTAAAGATCTTCATTTCCGCCCCCTATTGGCTCATTAACAAAACAGGTATGCCGAGAGGCTGTTCAGGACCTCTGGCACTGGTCATGGGAATTTGGATATATTTGTTCAGCTAAGTGAAGCCAATGCAAATAGATGACTTCAGCAGTCCAAACTGCTAAACTCTCCTGCCGCCATAATCCATGCTTCATCATGGTTAGAACTGTCCTGGCAGATAATGGACTGAGCCCACTAAATAAACTCAGTTTACACTATTTTTCCCCTGGGTGGTTTTTTTCATTTATCATTTATGTCTTTCACGGGTAGACTGGGTGGGATCGATATAAACTTTTCCCCTCCTTCCTAAAGGGTTACCACTGATCTTCAGACAGGACAATGCAAAGACAGATACTGCCGGCCAGTTTGAGGAGCATGAGTTGGCCCGAAGCCTGAGCCCTCTCTTATTCTGCTATGCTGACAAAGAGCAGCCAAACCTGTGAGTACGGTTATTTATGGGAAGGGGAAATAAGCTTCTAGGCAAGGGGAGAAATTAGCGAAGGCTATAATATATCTGTGTAAGTAGAAATATACTGTAGATAACAATCCTGACTTGGCAGAGAAGTAGAACCATGACCTAATGGGATTTGGGGGATCTAATTTCTGTGTTATTTGATACTAAAAATAAACCATTTGTTGGTTTATAATGAGAACTAGTTTTATTTTACAAGTATTGAAGCAGTTCTCCTACTCAGAACTGCCAATGGAGAGAAGCCTACACATTCCCCATCTCTGCCTGCAGTTTCCCTTCCCCTGGGAACGTTTAGCACAGCAGAGGGACTGGCACGAAAGAGGAGCCAGCCTGGCCCTGGGGAAAGCCTTCAGCCTGTTAATCCAGCTGGGGCTGTTTGTAAAAGGTTTTGAACTCCATAGGGTACCCTTGGGTGTTTCGTGGCAGGGAAAAAGAACAATTGTGAGGATTAGGTGACATGTCTTTTTAATGTGTACAGGCACATTACTTTTGTTTTGGTTTTGACATTCTGTTTTTTGTAGGAGTCTTCTAACTTATATCCGTAATGCAAAGATAAATGGGCGTGTTTCATACACTGTTATCTGTAGAGTTCTGCTGAGAGCGCAGAGGCTGCCTGTCAGCAGTGTGTTTACCGAGGAGGGCGGCTGCGGGGCAGTGCTGGAGTCAGTCAGGGTTCTGGCTAGTGTAGGAGGCACAGCCAGCAGCCTGACACGGTCAGCAAGCTCAGTCCCATTTTGTTTCTGAAAGGATTTTGACAGTCTGAGGTCTAAGACTTGGCATTTGTCACAGACTTTATCTTATCCGTGGAATTCACAGTTCCCAAAGTGTTTCTGTGTTGACCGTCTCATTGGATGCTCCCTGCCCCACCCAGTGTTTCGAGGAGAACAGGAATTACCACTATATTTTAGGATGAGGAAACTGAGGCTCAGGGCGAGAATCACCTGCCCAAGGGCACACTGCTCGCTAGTGGCAGAGCCGGAGCGAGCACACATTCAGGAGCTGGTGCTGGAGTCTGCCAGCTGCACAGGGCTTTGCCAGTGTGATGTGTTAGTCCTTAGAAACAACGCACTGTAGCTCTGTATCTTTACCCACTTTGATCAGGCTCATTTTTTCTTGAGTCTTTGATTTTTAGAGGAAAAGCAGAAATTGTGGCATTTCCTCAGTGTCACTCTCATAGAATCCCGATGCTCTACAGTGTGTAGAGGGAGATGTCAGTGCCTTTCATGCACCATTCTGTTTTGACCCCCAATTAATCTTTTCGCTGTGCTTGGTAATTACGTGAGAGTGAGGGTGAGTGTCGGTGATGGAGCACTTCCTGATCAGAACAGGTAGATAAGACTTCTTGTGGGTGAATGTATCGTCTCTGCTTTTCTGCCCCACAGCTGTACGATGAGAGTTGGAAGAGGGATTCATCCGGAAGGCATGCCGGGCTGGTGTCAGGGCTTCTCCCTGGATGGTGGTAGTGGTGTCCGAGCCTTAAAGGTCATCCAGCAAGGAAACCGCCCGGGGCTGATCTATAACATCGGTGAGTTACATGTGGGGCAAGGGGAGGAGCCGAACCACTGGCCAATGGCCTCAGCCTTGCAGGACACTGGCCCAGTATTTTGGCCTGGTTGCCAGCACTGACTTTCTCATTTAACAGTGGGTCAGATATCTGTTCTCTGAATGCTTGGTTGGTGTCAGCACAGCTCGATTCTCCCAGGGATCTGAGGAGCCACCTAAGCACTGCCATTTTGAGCTCTGTTTCACTGTTTAATTTCAGGCTCACCTGTGTCAGGAAAGTATCAGTTTGGCTTGACTCCTTGTTTTTCAAGGGAATAATGGGAACACTTAGAATGGTTTTCAGTCTCCAAGTATTCCCACGCATTCATTAAAATCCGCAGGCTCTAAAAGGGGCAGAGCATTGTTCTCTCTGAAACTAAAGCAGAGAGGTTAAGTGATTTGGCCAGATGTAAAGGGGATGTCTGGGTTAGAAGTAGGTTTAAGATAGGGGGGCTGCACATTTGAAGCAGAAAATAGTAAAACGCGCTTGATGGTTGTCATTAGAAGCTTCCAGCTCATTGGCTTCTGGAGGTAGAAAGGGCACGGGAGGCACCGTATCCCTGTGCTTCCAAGGCCACTTGAGAACCTGAAAGGGTTTCGAAGGGTTAGCGCAGTTTGATTTAAATAGGCCTCAGGGTTAAAGTGTTAGCAGTGCCTCCTCCTTGAAAGGTGTAGTTTCCAGGGGCCTCAGAGTCGTGGCGAGACTGGAGTGCTGGAATGGCTGTCACACAGCTGCTGTGGTGACCGAAATGCTGTGTTAGCACTGCCCGAGACAAGAGTCACTAACCACACGTGGCTGCTGAGCAGCTGAGGGCACTTTCCTGAGAAGCACAGCAAGCAAAGCTGAGGACGTGGAATCTTTCAGTTTAATTTAAATTTAAATAGCCACATTTGGCTCAGAGATGCTATATTGCACAGTACAAATATAGACAGCCACGCTATAGGAAGAAGAGCCGAGAGGAGAGCATTGATGTTCTCACCCAGAATCCTGCGCACAGCTGGGGGCGTGTAGAAGGGTTCTAAGATTTCTTATTCAAAGAATCTTTCGAGTGTAGTTTCCTTTTCAGATTGTTTAAGACATGGATTCATATTGATGTTCTTGTGATATGTAAGCTGCCTCCTTACAGCTAGTGTTAAGATTTTCTGAAGAAACAAACTTTATGTGATCCTCTAACTAAAGATACTTTTCCCTCACATTTGTTTGCTCCA
Organism: Cavia porcellus; assembly: GCF_034190915.1. NCBI lineage: Eukaryota > Metazoa > Chordata > Mammalia > Rodentia > Caviidae > Cavia > Cavia porcellus. The sequence continues at coordinate 7,514,541 of NW_026947508.1, forward strand.
CCCTTTGAATAGGAAAGTACCACTTCATGCTGGGTTTGGCCTTCTGCGGGGGTTTCTTGCCTCTGATACATTCTCCAAGACACGCTGTATAGATCAGCTGGAGATGTTAGCAGGCACAGCTTTTGGGAACAGGGAGGAGAATGGAACTTGTTCCGTTAGAGCAGTTGCTACAAGAACCCTTACGGAGAAGCAAAGGGAGCAGACCAGTTCAAAGCGTGCAATAGTTTCATGTACGAATTTCTGTGCTAAGCACATTGATTAAAACTCACAGTGTATGTTTTTAGGACAATACTGCAGTTTGGATTTTGTCCTATTACCCAGGGGAAGGAATGAAAGAGTGGGCTAGGTAGGTCGTTGTAATGCTTGAGTTTTATGAGATTTGGAAAAATACCAGGGCAATTTGGGGAATCTCTTATTTGGACATTTTGAAGAATTAGGTAGCCACGTAGCCATCTATCAGGAACTTTTTTTTTTTTTTGGTACTGGGAATCGAACTCACAATCTTATGCTTACCAGGTAGGTGTGGTGCTGCTGAGTTGTATCACCGGCCCAGTGTCAGGATCTTTTAAAGCATGACTATAAACTGAAAAGCCAAGGGCGTCTGGCCATGTATCCTCACATGCACCACCAAAGGAAGTGGTTTTTTCACTTTGATCTTTGCAGTTCTTGACTTACTGTGGACTGCCAGGGCAATCTAAGATGAGACAGAAGACAAAACACCCCCCCCCTTTCCTAAAATTGAGTCTGTACCACTGAAAGGTATGCTGGACTCTTTGTATGCCTTTTGTAGGGAGACTTTGTGTTAGTTGAAGTTTCATGACTCTTTCAGAAAACTTTCTCTGTATACCACAGAAGGAAACATGAAAGGTGCCTTCCTTACCCCAGTGCTATGTGTTGTTTCTTACTCGTTGTTCTTATGGTCTGTTCAGTCTTTAAGTATTTTTGAGGCCTATATTAAAGGAACACCAGCAATTTCAAGCCAGCACAGGCATATTGTTAACAACCAAATTCATTGTGATACTTATAATTGGTATTGTGTTGGAAAACCTAGGGTACCTGACTGTCATTTTAAAAGGCAGAGTCTTCTGTGTTTATGGCTGTCTCCATGCTTGCTGACTGCTGAGTTAGATCCTTAAATGAGTCCCATCACAGGCCAGGAGATGTGCGGCTGGAGGCGCTGCCTGGCTCTGAGTCCCAGCCAGGCTGTCTGCTAGCCGCACGATGGAGGGCAAGTCACCTAGCTTTGTGCACCTTGGTCTCCTCGTCTATGAAGTGTAGGCAATTACAATGCCCATCACAGATACTACATTTATAGCCTTTGGCAGAGGATCTAGCATATATGAAAAATTTGGTAAATGTTACTATTATTGTTTTTTACTATTTTTACCGTAAGTATTTTTCTTGTGTAGCTAGACCTCCGCTTTGAATGTAGTTGATATATATATATATATATATATATAGTCTGATTGTCTCCTTGAGTTTTGTAGTTTTAGAAATAATTATTAGATTTTTAAAGACAATTCAGTTTCATTTTTCTTAATTTGAACTTGTTGGTTTGAAATTTTCTTATTTTGCTGTTTTTTTGTAGTACATAGTAGAAACTGAAAACCTATTTTATGAATTAAAATTCTATACTATTTAGCATTTCAACTGGATTGTTATACTCAAGAAGGATTGACTGATTCAGGCAGTTCAAAATCCATCCACATACCCTAAAATTTCCACTGTATCCTGTAAAGGAGGCAAATTCTCTAGGGTGAAGTTTTATTTCCCAGGTGCAAACAAAAAAGGTGTCACACGAAGCTTTTGTAGTAATTAGTGTCATAAGCGGAAATGTGAGGTGGCCAAACCTGTATGAAGTTGCTGCTACACTGGTAAGCCCTTTGTGAAGGAACCAGAATTGTGGGGCTCTTGATATTGTCCCTGAGAGTTTTGAGGCTTCAGTGGGAATTAGGGATAATAATGTGTATGCAGTTGTTATTCTTGAAAGGCCTGCTGTCCTCTCTGGTGATATAATTGTTTTCTCAGAGAAACTAAGTGGTTGTGAAGTCTTTTTATTTTCGTCAGAATTTTCTCTCTTCTGGGTAATCCGGGGAAATAAATGGTTCTTGTTAATTGTAGGTATTGATGTCAAGAAAGGCAGAGGTCGCTATATTGATACCTGCATGGTCGTCTTTGCCCCCCGCTACCTGTTAGACAATAAATCATCTCACAAGCTCGCATTTGCACAAAGGGAATTTGCCCGGGGACAGGTAAGGAGTTTTGCTTTTGGAGAATAACTTATTTAAGAGCACGGTGAAGTGTAAGGCCCTGGCTTCTCTCCCATGCAGACTGCTCAGTGAGTGAGTAAGGCTCAGTAAACCTTGGCATCTTCCTGAAGAGCTGAACTGACTTGTTGACCAAAGCCAGTGGTCCTGTGTTGCAGGGAACAGCCAATCCTGAAGGCTACATTTCCACCCTGCCTGGCTCCAGCGTGGTGTTCCACTGGCCTCGCAATGACTACGATCAGCTGTTATGTGTCAGATTGATGGATGTTCCCAATTGTATTTGGTCTGGAGGCTTTGAAGTCAACAAAAATAATTCTTTCCATATCAATATGAGGTAAGCTTGAGGCTCTAAATACAGACAGAAAGGAGCCTTGTTGGAGGTGCAGTAATATAAACAGCAAACCCTCACTGCTCTTGCAGAGATATTTCTGGCCCAGACAAAGTTCTGAGTGAGTGTTTTGATGGAAAAAGTGAAAAAGGCTCTTGGCAGTTTTAGCACAGTTAGCCGCTGTGCAGAGGACTGTGGTCGGAGTGGCTGAGTCCAGCGGTAACGCTGCACTTACGTAACAGCTGGCTGCGGTTCTGAGAAGCCTGTCTGCATTCAGACGGTGACACTGATTACAGAGGTGTTTGTGTAGTCTCACACATTTACATACTCTTCTCTCATTTGGGGCTTGTCCAGTAAATCCTCTGGCTTCCTAAGACCAGCCCAGGGACCCTCAGTTTCTCGTTAAGAGAAAGCAACCAAAATGTAGCCTCAACTAGTCCAGGAAGACTTAACCTTTTTGCCTGCTTTTATCAAGTGCATTTTATTAAATTTTATTTTATTTTACTTTATTTTATTTTTGGTACTGCTGGAATTGAACTCAGAGCCTTCGAACAGAGCTAATCTCTAGTCATTTTTTAAAGTTTTAAAATTTGAAACAGGGTCTTTTTAAGTTGCCCTTAGACATTTATTTTTGTTTTTGTTTTGAGAGAGAAGAATCCTGCTGTGTTTCCCAGTTTGGCTTCAAATTCCTGGGCTCAAGTGGTTTTCCTTTCTGCCCCAGTCTCTCATGTACCTGGGTCTCGTGTGCCTGGCTTTAAAAAACCAAAACCAAAACAAAATATATATTATATATACACACTTATATATGTTACAGATTTATAATACATATAATTGTGTTAAACACACACACAAGATAAAACTTACCAGCTTAGTCATTTTTAAGCACATGGTTCTCTTTTCAGTGTACTCACATTTGTTGTACAATCTCAGTCTCTTTTTCTTTTGCAAAACTGACACTGTGATCCATTAACAGCAAATCCCCCTTCTCCTTGTCCCTGGCACCTGGCGGCCACCACCGTGCTCTGTGTCTCGCCTGCTGCTTTGTTTACCTGATGGCAGGAGAATCACGCAGCAGTTGTCCTTCCTGCATGGCTTGTTTCACTTAGCTAACTCCATTTAGTAGCGTGTGTCAGGGTTTCCTTCTTTTTAAGGCTGAATAATACTCCACTGTCTGTGTGTTTGTACACTTTGAGCATCTGTTCACCTGCTGATGGGCTTTGCATTGCTTTTTCCTTAGGTTATTGTGACTGATGCAGTGATGAACCTGGGTATTTAAATACCTGTTCAAAACTGCTTTCAGTTCTTTTGGATGTAGACCCTGAAATGGAATTGTTGGATTGTATGGTCATTCTGATTTTGATATTTTGAGAAATTACCATGCTGATTTGTTTTTTCTTGTCTTTTTGAGACAGAGTCTCACTATGCAGTCTAGGCTGGCCTTGAGCTCACTTTGTAGCCCAGGCTGATCTTGAACTCACCACGATCCTCCTGCCTCAGCCTCCCGAGTGCTGGGGTGACAGGCGTGCACCACCACGTCTGGCAACCATGCTGACTTTCATGGCAATTGTAGCGGACCAGGGTTTACGTTTCTCCATAACAGCACCAACATTTGTTGTTTTTCATTGCCTATGCTTTTGAAAATAACCACCTAAGAACAGGGGCACTTTCTCGAATAAATACTATTATTCCCTACTGAAGAAATTTAAGATGGATACAGTGTTTTCTAATGAACTGTCATCATAGATAGAATGCATATTGAAAGAACCTCCACATCCATACCTGTCCCCAGTGTGGGGTCTGGACTGGGACCTTGTGTCTTATCCTGGGATGTGCACTCTGGCTGTTCTTTCTTAATCTAGAGTGATCCTGTTTTCCCCTTTCTGTCATTATTGACATTGACATTTTTGGAGATTCCAGTGGCTTCTGTAGAACGTCCTCTGTCAGGCCTGGGGCCAGCCCTTCCTGTAAGAGCACCGCCCAGCAGGGGCTGTGCGTTTCCTGTTGCATTGCATCTCGAGGCCACCCGAGGGTGGCCCATCACTCAGAGCTCACTCACTCACTGGGTTATGATGGTATCCACCCGGGCTCTTTATTGTAAAGTTGTTTTTCTTTTTTTGTAAAGAGGACTAATCCATGGGGGATCATTTAAGACTAAATATTGTTTCCCAGAAGCCTGTCACTGGAAGTTTGATCTTTTTACGTAAATCATTTATTACACCGGTGGGGGCAAAACGGTGATCTTCTGGTTTTCTTATTTCTTCATTTGTTAGCTAAGACTCTTCTGTAAAGATGGGTTCATTTTCCTTTCACTCGAGGATAGTCTCCATGTACATGTATGTACCAGCACATGCACATGCATATGACACACGTACTTCTCTACAGAATAGTAGCAAATCTTAAGAGATGAAGGAATTAGAAAAATGACCAGTTGGTGGTTGTGCTGTCAACATGGTCACCTCCCCATGGCGGGACTGAGGCTCAGTGGGGTTGGACAAGGTCTGTGCAGTGCCTCCATTACGTGGTGTGTAGGGGGAGAAAACCTGCAGCTCCCCCCCTTTTGATGCAGCCTCTTGTTCCGTGTTGCACAGGGATACCCTGGGGAAGTGCTTCTTCCTGCGAGTGGAAATCACTCTCCGCGGAGCGACCTACAGGATCTCCTTCAGTGACACGGATCAGTTACCCCCTCCTTTCCGCATTGACAACTTTTCTCAGGTACCAGGTGGAGCTGAGAGCCAGTTGGGCTGCTTCACGTGTTGGGGGTGGGGTGTAAGCTGCCTCTAAGATAGAGGAGCGGTACGCTGACAGGAGGGCATGATAGCTCGGCAGCCCGAAATCGTGCTAGAAATCCTCAGCATCTGGAGCTGGTTTCTGCAGCTGTCTTAATAAGCATCACGCATCACATGATGCCCCTGGTTAGTCATTCCACGTGGGTAGAAGAAGGCATCAGAGGATCTGGTGAACGTGCAAATGGGCAATTGTGTTGGGTAGAGACAGTGAGCATTACTATAACTCATGCAGGTAAAGCCGAAATGGAAATCATGCGATTCTCTGAGTGAGAGCGTGGCTTAGAGTGTGTGACTCCCTAAAGCCCGATCCAAACCCTTTCTTCGCTTCTGTGCTCAGAGTGTAAGCACAGGAGCCTGGGCTAGGACAGGTGCACTTGGAGACCTGCTTCCCCGTGATCTTCGGCAAGCCTCCCGCAAGCTGTTTATCTAGAGACTCTCCCTTGTCCTCCAGTCGGTGGGAGCTTTGGAATTTGGGGCGGGTGGGGGAAGATTCGAGGGGGTGAGGCGATGGGCCTCGCCTGCCTGCCGTGTGTAGACTTCACTCGGGGAGGAGCTGGCACTTAAGCCTCCGGAGCCCTGTTCACTTCCTAGTCAGAGAACGTCTTTTTGTTCTCTGCCCTCATCCTGCAGGTCCCCGTGGTCTTCACGCAGCATGGCGTGGCGGAACCCCGGCTCCGAACTGAAGTGAAGCCCATGGTGTCCCTGGACTATGCCTGGGACGAGCCCAGCCTGCCGCCATTCATCACCCTGACGGTGAAGGGGGCGGGCTCCTCCGAGGTCAGCTGCAACATGAACGACTTCCAGGATAACCGACAGCTTTATTATGAAAATTTCATTTACATTGCCGCCACATACACATTCTCCGGGTAATTCTGGATGAGTCACTCTTCTCATGAAGTAGCAGAAGGGCCCCTATTAACTGGCTTGAAATTGGAAGCAGTTTCTGTGAGAATAAGCTGTGGCACATTTCTTCATCCTTTAGCAAACGCTAGGTCAGGAACTTAGAGGTCCGTTAGCCTAAATCCTTGTCTTTTGACTAGTATAAAGTTACCCAAAGAGGCAAGACTCTTCTTTCTAAAGACCTCCCCATTAATAATATTTAGTAATTTCTGCTGTTACATGTTATCTTTATATCTTAAATTTCTCTTGTGTGAAGATAATTTTTTTTTATTTCTTAAACTTTCTTTGTCTTTATTACTCTTTTGGCTGCTTTTCTTTTCTTTTCTTTTCACTCTGCAGTTCAGGCTGGCCTTGAACTCACTCTGTAGCCCAGGCTGGCCTCAAACTTGCAGTGATCCTCCTGCCTCAGCCTCCTGAGTGCAGGCGTTACAGGCCTGTACCACCACGTCCAGCTCATTACTCATTTGAAGCTGGCTAATCTTCATAATTGTTCACCATGATTCTGACTCCCGCCTCCATTGAGAGAACTGATTAATGAGAGGCAGAAGGGTTGATCTTAGGATTTACCTGAAGCCAAGTGTAAGTGACGTAATTCCATTTGCTTTAAGATTGTAATCTTCCAGGCCGCTAGAATAGTTACCTTTGGAAAACTCAGGTGAAGCATATTGAGCCTGTTCTAATTCTGCTGTTCATTTGGCACATGAAGAATTTTTAACCCTAGGCTTTCAAAAAGTGGCCATTCTACCAACTTGTAAATGCAGCTGTTTGAGTGCCAAAGTTACAGGGCCATCTTTATCTGTGAAGAAATGGGAAATAGCTGAATCTTTAACATGGTAAATATCAGTCACTTGATGAACAGCACATTGAAAGTCACGTTCCTTTCAAAACTGTTCTGAATAATTTTGCACCCTGAATGAAGTTCTTATTTGTCCTCTCGGCCCCAGAAGGACCTGTCTTTGTGTTGCCCTTCTTGCTTGCCTAGAGTTTGGATTTCAGGAGCAGTAGGTTGGCGCTGCAGAGGCGGCCCTTCTTCCCCTTGTCTGTTTCCGTTCCCTTTGGTAATGACGTGCTGGGGTGTTGATCTTGTTATAAGCCAGCCAGTAATGTTTGCTGGCTTCTCCTTTGTTTGTTTTTGAAGATTATGTCTCTTAACAGTGTCATGTGCTTAAGGTTGCACCTGCCTGAAAACCCAGCCCTGACCCTGGTTGGTAGCCAGCTTGCTCCTGTTCTGTCAGGGACAGCAGCTACTAAGCTCCTTAACTGAAGGGTCCTAATGGAGGGTTAGGAGCTCGGTGGGTGAAGTGACATGGAGCAGGGGAAAAAAGAAACTCCGGGGATACTGCTGTGCAGAATCTAACGGGAAGTGTGAATACTCCCGATGCCTAAGAGTTGAACAATCTTTTAAAATTTTCTTTAAATCGAGGTGAAATTTATACAACGTAAAGTATTGTAATGTGAACAGTTCAGTGGCATTCAGTATATTTTTGATGTTGTTGACTACCGTCTCTAGTTCCAAAAATCTGTCACTCCCAAAAGAAATCCCAAATTAATCAGTTACCCCATGTTCCCCTTCTCCCAGTCCTTGGGCACCACTAAGCTGACTTCAGTGGTACAGATTTACCTGTTCTGGCTACTTCTACTTCGTGGAGATGAAATCGTGTAAGTGGTCTTCGGGGTCTTTACTTAGCATGGTTTTTGAGGTTTAGCTATGTTGTAGCACGTACTGGTGCTTCCTTCTTATTATAAAAAGTATTTACTAACACGTCGTCTTATCAAGAGAAGGAAAAATATTTAATACTTTTTATGGCCAAGTAATGCTCTGTTGTAGGTATAGTGTTGTCTGTTTGTCCATGCATCTGCTGGTGGATATTGGAGTTGTTTTCACCTTTTGGTAATTGTAAGTAGTACTTTTTGAACATGCCAGTACACATATTTGTTTGAGTACCTCTTTTCAGTTCTCTCATGTTAATACCTAGGACTAGGATTGCTGGATTTTGTGCTAATTCTGTGTTTAAAGTTTTGAGAACCTGGTGACTGTTTTCTGCAGTGGCTGAGCCCAGAGTTCCAATTTCTGCAAATTTGTCCCCAACACCAGTATCTTACTTATTACCTCTCATTTTACCCATTTTACTTGGTGTGAGGTGGTTAGTTCATTTTGACTTTGACTTGCATTGTTTCTTTTTTATTAATGTGTGCTGTTGTACATTTCTTAGTAATGAGTAACGTTGCACATCTATTCCTGGGTGTATTAGCCATTTGTGTATTTTCTTTGGAGAAGTGTCAAGTCATGCCCTTTGCTTATCTTAAAATTACCTTATTTGCCTTTTTATTGCTGAGCTGTGAGAGTTCTTTATGTATTCTGGTACCAATTCCTTATCAGACATTGATTTACAAATAGTCTCCCGGGCCGTGAGCTGCCTGTTTTCTTCCGGCAGCGCCCTCTGCTTGGCTCCTGCTGGATAGTGGAGGCTGCCTTGGACTCACTGTGGGACTCGGCTGATTGCTACAGATTCTCCTTGGAGAAATAAAGTTTTCCAGTCTGATAACATCTGGTTTTTTCTTTTTAATACTTATGTTTTATGTCATGAAGACTAATTCTAAACTCTGGACTTATGAATATCTTTTGAGATAATAATGTAAATAATTCCCCACCAAACACCTTACAGGGTGGTGAGGCTGACAGATTCCCTCAAGCTCAGGATTTTAAAGCCACAGAGAAATGCGATAGATCAGATTGGGGGAAGGTAATTGTTAAGCCTGGATTTCATTGCATCAAGGGATTTGTGATTTCTTGCCATCTTGGGGATGCAGTGATGCCGATCTGCCTGGCAGAGTAGAGCTAATTGTTGATCCCTTAGACTGTCCACCTCGGGTTTTGTTTTTATCCCCTTCATTCCCCTCCCCCATGCCCAGTGAGCCTTTTATGTCTGAATTTTAAGGCCTAAATTATTAAGAGAAGGAAAAATTGGCATGTGTCTTCTTACACTGAGTCTTTGACGCATGCAGGAAAACAATACAATCTTAATCTTTCTACTCAAGTCCGACTTTCTCCTCTGTACCTTAAGAGATGTTCTTCTTGGGTAGAGGCTTCATGCATTTGCTTGTGAATGCTTGCACATGTGTGGTGTGCATGTGTAACATTCACTCATTTGTGTATCCTAGTTTGCATGAGGGAACAGGAAGACCTGTGGCCTCTAACAAGGCTGTTACCTGTGCAGAGCTCGTCTTGGATGTCTCACCAAAGACTCAGCGCGTCATCTTAAAGAAGAAGGTAAGAGCTTAGAAACTGGAATTTAAAATAAAGATTTTGTAGCATGGACAGGTGCTTAGATGTCCCTCTCCCTCCCTCCCTCCCTCCCTCCTTTTCTCCCTCCCTCCCTCCCTCCCTCCCTTTCTCCCTCCCTCCCTCCCTCCCTCCCTCCCTCCTTCCTTCCTTCCCTCTGTCTTTCTTCCGACAGGGCCTCACTGTGTAATTCAGGCTGCTTTGAGCTCCTGGCAAGGCCCTTATTCTTTTGGAGAACCTTTTCCTCGAATTTGTAGTTGGTGTTTTTCACTGCTTTATTTTTCTGTTGTAGTACTTCCCTCATCTTTTCCTTAAATTGATTTTTTTAAAAAAGTCACACTGACTAATATCCCCTTTTGTATTCTTGTTGCTAAACCAGCATAAAAATGGACAGAAATGTCAATTTGACCATCTTTTCAAGTGAGTTTAGGGAAATGTTTCTACCAGTGGACCTAGATTTGGAGAGAAAGGCCAAATTTGGAGAGAAAGACAGTAGAAAGACTGGTGATAAATTGTTGAAATTGACAGGATTTGGGGGACACAGAGCCACAGAAGCTGCTCTCAAGGGAGGGGAACGGCAGCTGTAATCACACATTTTTTCATGTGTGACTACTTGTACATGTACAGTGTGCATGTACTTTGAAATACATTGACCTGAGTAATGTCTTCAAAGAATTGTGTGTAATTTATGTCACATAATTCAAGGTGAGCTCCGACAGAAGATGTCTCTTTAAAGTGGTATCCCATGCAGTGGCTCTGTAGCTTGTTCTTAATTTGTATGGCTTTGGCTTTGAAGATATGAAGCTCTTGACAAGTTTTTGTTTTGTTTTGTTTTTGTCGTTTTGAGACAGAGTCTTACTATGTAGTACAGGCTGGCCCTGAGCTCACTTTGAAGCCCAGGCTTGAACTTGCAATGATCCTCCTGCCTCAGCCTCCTGAGTGCTAGGATTACAGGCGTGTGACACCATGCTTGGATTCTTGTCAAGCTTTTAATTGGCAGGAGCCAGAATAACCCTTTATCCCCCAACTCACACAGCCCCTGTGGACTTGTGCATTCCTTAGTCCCACGTAAAGTTTTGGGAGGAACTGGAAGGAGGATGTGCACCTTGGCCTTTAAATTTTGGTGGTTTCCAGCTTATGAGGGGCTTGTGCACAGGGCAGGTGGTGGAAGAGACTGTAGGAGGATTTGGTCTCACCTGGGCATCTGTGCTTTTGACTGACAGTCTGTCACATCTGCAGGATACTGGAGAGACGGCCTGTGTTGGTTCAGTACTGTTCATGTTGTATTCTCTTACTATGGACAAAGTGGCAGGCACATGGCGATGAGAGAGGGAGAAGCATGGCCCAATTTCTTCTCCCTGTAGACTCAGGAGCCAACAGCACCCATTAGAGAGAGCATCATGCCTTTCTCAGTTCGTGTTCTGGCACAGTGACTTTTGTTCTTGTTGTTTTGGGGAGACAGGTTCTTGTTATATGGTCCAAAATGGCCTTGAACTCACTATGTAGTCCAGGCCAGCTAGGTGTAGTGGCTCATGCCTGTGATTCTAGCTGCACAGAGGCTGAGGCAGGATCACAAGTTCAAGGCCCACCTGTGCCACATGATGAGATCCTACCACAAACTAAAATTACAATGGGTTGGGGCCGTAACTCCCTAGCACACATAAGGGATTCTGTCCTTAGCACACAGGAAGAGGGGTGGCGGTGCTCCGGTGTTTCCCATCCCTCTCTGAGCTTCATATCCTGCTGACCTCCCAGGTGTATTAGAAAGACTAAGATGACATGCACAGTGCTCTGCTGAGAGATGCAGTAGGGCTAATAGCATAGCAGATGGCTGGCAGGTCATACTCCTGCCAAGGGTGTGCGAAGCAGCCTTTGCTTGCTGCACCGAGGAGCTGAATTTCCCTCTTTGACAGATCGGTAAACAGGAGCTCTGCAGAGATCTGGTAACTTATCTGAGCTAACTCTGTAGAAGCCGTGCAGCTGGGCCTGAAATCCTGGCATTCTCACCATTCACTTTGGTGGTTGCTACTTTGGAGAGCATAGGATGCTAAATGTATCTTTCCAGAACATGGGGAGAATGTGAACGAGGTGTGGGGCCCTGACTTGCCTGTTGCTGTGCGGGGGCAGCTCCCTGATGGGAGCGCGTGATCCGATGGCTCTAGTTGGAGGAGAGGTGTCCCTGAAATGCTTGTGCTAGGAAGGTGGCACAGTAGAGAGGCGAAGGTTCAGGCTCTCGAGTTAGGCTGTGGAGACGGAGATCTCAGTCCCAGCACCTCCTCAGTCTGTGGCGTGGGAAATTCCTTCACGGAGCTTTGACTTGCGTGTCTATAAGTAAGCGTTGTAACAATGTCTGCCTCGGTGGATCATTTTCAGGTTAAGTGTGCTATTGTGTGTAACTCCCTGGGACCAATACCTGGCACATAATATATTTTTAATAAGTCTTATTATTAGTTCTAGTATATAATGGATTGCTTAAACTTTTATGACTCATCTGGAAGCCTTACTGCTGTTTACAGTATTCCTGAGGAGAAAATATACTTAAAATGAATGCCAGTCAAACTGGTAGAACATTAGACGCTAACTAATTTAGCATTCAAATATAATCAACTTGTAAAAATTGGAAGCCATCCCTGTGATATGCTTCCCTTCTGCACCCTGGGGAGGGATGGAGGACCTCTGGTAAATTCAGGGTGTCAGCCAGTTGCAAGGAAGACCCATCACCAGATTCCAAGAACGTCACATACTCCTTAGCAAACCAGGTCCTTCTCTAAGGTGAGGTGCCCAAGAGCCACCGTCTGGAAGAGCGGTGAGTGGTGGCAGAGCTGCAGAGCAGGTCACCCTGCCATTTGTTTCTAATCTTTTATACAAGTTAAAAATGCTAAGTGTATTAAAAAGAGTAAATTAAAAATTTATTTGTAATTTTGGGTCGTCTGGCTGAAAAGTTGAGCAGACTTCATCTGGCATGCAGCATCACAGACTAATAGCAGCGTACATTTAGAGTGAGCCTTTGCAGGACGTGGAAATGTCCGAACACATTTCCTCCCCCAGCGCCCCCTCGGCACTCGGAGCAAGCCCCTGCAGTGAGGAGCAGGCGTGGCTGCACATGGTGGCTCTTCCTATCTTCTGTGTCTCTGCTCAACAGGAGCCAGGCAAGCGTTCTCAGCTCTGGAGGATGACGGGAACAGGAATGCTGGCCCACGAGGGCTCTGCGGTTCCTCACAATCCCAACAAGCCCCCCGCCACCTGCTCCACCGAGGGCTCTGCCATCCTAGACATTGCTGGTCTTGCCGCAGTCACGGACAACAGGTAACGTTCTAGAGGATTCGTTTTTGTTTTTGTTTCTGGTACAGAGTCTCGCTGTGTAGCCAGGGTTGGCCCCTAACTCATGGCTATCCTGCCTCAGCCTTCTGAGTGCCAGGATTATAGGCATATGCCACCACACTTGGCTCAAGAATTGTTAGGTTTGTAAGACTGAGTGACTGACTGATTGACTGACTATAAGAACTGGACCTGTGCAAAGGCATTTTACCACTGAGCTGCATCCTCAAATTTTATGTATTTATTTATTTTTAAGTTTTGTGTCAGGGTCCTTAATAAGTTGTAGAAGTTGACCTCGAATTGTACCCTTCTGTCTCAGCCTCTCAAATAACTGGAATTGCAGGTGTACTACCATGCCCGGCACATTTGTATCTATATTTTTTTCAATGACAAAAACCTGTGAAATTCCCAAATATGAATTTTGTATATTTCACTTAATTTTTTAATTACTACAGTATCCATGCTGATATTAAGAAACATTAATACAAAAGATCTTATGAAAAGTATTTCTTTTACCCAAATTTCCAGTCTATCCTTTTTCCCTAGTAATGAAATTACTTTTTAATAAAATCTTCTTTTGAGAACAGAGATTTAAGTTAATAAGAGACTATTCAAATGACTTTTCATGAGTGGTTTATGAATTCATATCAGCCTTTTAAATTTAAATAAGTTATTTTATTTGCCTGTGCTTTAACGTCTCCATAAAATCAGTTAATATCTTATTTTCTTCCAGAAAGAATTATAAGTTAAAACACAAAGTAAAAATATTTAGAAATAAAAAAGATTTGAGTACACATGCTTCAGGAAAAGAAAAACTTGTGTAAATATTTTAACACTAAATGTATTGAGGTACCATGAGATTAATGTAATTTACCTTTAGCTTATACAATTACAAGAGGTGCTCAAAGTGGTGGCCACGAGTTTCCACACATTGATTAGTAGGGCAAACTGCTGCTCAGGTGACTTTGGTCATTGAGATTGCTCTCATACAATTTTCCATTTCTTCTCTAAGAGCTGATGGCGTAGTGGGTTTTCAGTGATATACGATGTCCTTTAGGGTCCCCCATATAAGGGTAACACCACCTGATGGAAAAACATGTGCTAGTTTTCTTTTCCGGAAGTGTGTACATTTCTTTTGGCGGACTCCGCGTGTAGCAGGTGTCTACTCCTGTGCTGTCGCTGTGAGAGTGATGGATCCGTTTTACTCACCCTGAAGGACTTGGCACTCCCGTGTCCTCCTTGTCACCTTCTCTTTGGCTTTCTTCCGCTTCCCTCCTTCAGCAGCTCCTCACTCCCCACACCACTGAAGCTGTCTGCACGTTAGTCTTGTGGGTGGAGAGGCCTGAAGAGAGAAGAGCAAATCTCGATCCTCACATTTTCTTTTTGCCTGAGACCATAGACCCGGAGGGCTCACTACATTTCTGTTTGTCCAGATATGAGCCACTGATGCTAAGGAAGCCTGACCGCAGGCGGAGCACGACCCAGACGTGGAGTTTCCGAGAAGGAAAACTGACCTGTGGCCTGCATGGGTTGGTTGTCCAGGTTGGTAACTTCTGACACCCTGAGTTGCAGCATGCAGGGACTGAGGCTGCTTCTTCAAAGCAAGGCCCAACTAGGTTATAGGTGGTAAATTGTTAAGAGGAAGAGAAAATTGGTACAACTCTTAAAACATAGACATAGGCAAGGACTTTCTGAACAGAGCCCTGGTTGCACAAGAAATAACACCAAAAATCAACAAACAGGATCATGTCAAATTAAAAAGCTCCTGCACAGCAAAGGAAACAATCCGCTGAGTGAAGAAACAACCTATAGAATGGGGAAAAAATATTGCCAGCTACTCTTCTGATAGAGGACTAATATCTAGACTATAGAAAAAACTAAAAACAAAAATTAGACCCTAGATGAGCAATCCAGTAAAAAATGGGCACCTGATATGACTAGAAACTTAAAAGAGGTGGTCAGTCAGGTGTGGTGGTGCGTGCCTGTAATGCCTTGTCTGGGGGCTGAGGCAAGACAGTCCTTGCAAAATGGAGGCTTGCCTTGGCTCCATAGTGGGATAGTTCAAGGCCAGCCTGGACTATCTCAAAAACAAAAACAAAAACAGGCCAAAACAACTGTCATCAAAGATTCAAAGAACAGCAAATGCTGGTCTGGTTGTTGGGGAGAAAGGAACCCTTCTGCATTGTTGGTGAGAATGTAAACTGGTACACTTTACAAATCAGTGTGATGATTCCTCAAAAGTCTAAAAATGGGAATCCATCCGACCCAGCTGGTTATCTTCTCAAAAGAGCCAGAGTCATCGTATGATAGTGATAGAGGCATTCTGTGTTTACGGAGCCCCATTTACAACAGCTAACTCACAAAAATGGTTTATATATTCATCCACTAGTGAATGGATGAAGTAAATTCGGTATGTCACACAATGGAGTTCTAATCAGCCATAAAGAGGGATAAATTTTAGTCGTTTGTAGGAGAATCGACACGATAAGACTAAGTGACATTAGACGAGAAGGTTAAGTACTGTACGGTTTCTTTAATATGAGAAACCCAAAAGGTAAATGAAGAGCCAGATACAAGAGGCCATGTTAAGAAACAGGAGGTAGACACTGTGGAGGCAGGAAGGGGACCTGGGAAGAGGGAGAGGGGAGAGTGGTGGGGCCGGGAGGAGCCAGCGTGACCACCGTGTGATATGTGTGCGCCTCAGTCTCCAGGCTGTGTGTCATGCTATGTATTGCCAACATATACCATTAAAGTTTTTTAAAAAAATAATGTGAGAAAATTAAGACCAGTGTCCTGGGAAGTATTTATTGTTGACACGATATAACAAAAATATCATTAAATGGAAAAAATTAATTACCAAGCAATACATACTCTGTTCCACTTTTTTGTTAAAAATCTGTCAAGAAGCTTATTGAGCATCTTACAGGGGAAGCATTTGTGAAGGCAGTATACAACAAAAGTGTTAAGAATGGTGGCCCTTGGGTACAGAGGGGCTTTTTTTTCTTGCTTCGTCTGGGTTTTTTCTCTGATGACATAAATTGCTCGTGTAATTTTTATTCAGTTATTTATTTTTGGTACCAGGAATTGAACTTACGACCTTGTGCTTGCCAGGCAAGCAGTGTGCCGCTGAGCTTTATCTCTGGCTGCTTGTGTAATATTCAAAAGAAGGAAAGCAGCCCAACACTAAGTTAGACGGTTAGTTTTAGACCCGTGGTGTCAATGTAAGAATCTTCTGTACTGTGTGCTAGGAGACGGTGAGCATTCGGCCTCTGCGTGCTCTCGATTCTGTTTATTTCTGAATTCTTAGTATTTAATTGTGGTAGCAAATGTCAGAATCATACTTGCTAGGCAGTTTCCCCTGTCTTTATCCTAGCCAGCCTATTCCATACTAAATCCCCAGGTGCTTTGTAAGCAACTATAAATATGTTTTTGGAAAATTACCACAAGTTTAGATTTTTCTGTTGATTTTAGCTTCAGGCTTAGAATGAGAGAGACTGTGGATAAAGATGAACAGACAGGGAGCTGACTAGGAGGTTGGAGCATATAGCAGAAACACATATGCGCGTCTGCCTTGACCTAAGGTTTTACCCCCAGAATAAATACTTGAACGTCAGGCCCCTGCTGGAGGACAGTCGGTGTGTTTGTCCCTGGTGGAAGCTGGGCTGTCTTCCCTATAGGGAGACTATAGTCCAGGGAACATACACAACTGTATGAAGCCTCTGACTGCTATTTAGTCAGATTTATTTTCTTTATCTCCATTGCCCTGAGCTTTTCTCATCAAAGACAAGTTGCTTACTTATACAAAGCACACATCTGGAATGGATTTGTGATTTTCAATTAGCAGTACAGTTAGACTTCCTTCCAGAGGCAAAGAGGGCTTGACATAATTGGTGGGTTCTGGGTCTGTCCCTGACTTTACTTCCAGTTTATTTCCAAAGCCCATGTAATTCCTGTTCTCTTGTAGCATTTTGCTTCCCCCAAATCCCTTTCTGTTGTTTGTCATTTCTCAGGTCTATTTCTTCATTTCTCTCCTTGTGAATGACCCCATAATAGTAGTATCCAGCACAGCGAATGTGTTTTGGTTAGGGAAATGAGCTCGTTCAGACGTCTGTGGCTGTATAAAATCACTGAAGGCACTGGAGTATTTCCTGACTGCTTCATTAGGTTGTGTGCACTTTCTAAACTTACACAGCAGTCTCAGAGCTTCGTCTGTACTGAGACCTGTGGTGCAGACCCAGCCCGGGGATTCCTATTCCTCATTCAGTACTCACAAATCAACAGAGGGCTCCGGTCCCTTAGTGAGGGTCCTCTCTGGGCCTGACAGCCCCACAGGCCTGGTCCTAGATGTGCCCTTCGTGTGGAGCCTACAGGCAGAAGGTGCTTTTCTCCAGAGGCTGGCATATGTGACATGTGGTGACCTGCCCCGCACTGGGCTTCAGTGGAGAACAGGCACTAACTTTGGAATTTTGGGCTTGATTTTTCAGCCAGTGGCCTTTTGGGGGAGACTTTCAATTCTAGAATTTTCTTCTTGTTGGAATTTTGAGTGATAGTAATATTGTTTTATTTTGAGAGTATTCCAGGTATTTAAATGAATCCTAGCAAAAGGCAGAAAGAAAGCTGCCTTTGGTTCCTCTTACAAGTTTTTTTTTTTTTTTTAATGGCTAGAAGTTATTATGGGGTAGAATAAAACCAAAAGAGTCTATCCACAGCATTATGTCTTACTAGAGGTATGTATGTAATCCCCCAAACGCATAGTCCTGCTGATTTTATCATCTGCAGAGCTGAACAAACAACAGATGCTTTGCTATTCGTTGATCATGACTCTCCAAAAGAGAATTTAAGTTTAGTAAACTGTTTCAAGTGGTGTTAAATTATCAGAATTGGTGTCTTTGCCTTTGCTTATATGTCTTTACTCCAATGTTCTTTAGGCTAAAGGAGGGCTTTCTGGTTTGTTTGATGGAGCTGAAGTTGTTCTTGGTCCTGACACATCTATAGAACTTTTGGGGCCAGTTCCACCCGAGCAACAATTTATTAACCAAAAAATGAGGCCTGGTTCTGGAATGTTATCCATCAGAGTCATCCCAGATGGACCCACTAGAGTGCTCCAGGTAAGGACTAGCATGAATCTCACGTCTTCCCCAGCCCTATAATTAGTCATTCACTATATAGAACATACTTATGCTGGGGATGTGGGTTCCGCTCTCTAAAATGGGGATAGAGATATGACACTGAGTTGTTACGGAAATAAAGCTGGGCATGTTGGCTCATGCCTATAATCCCAGCACTCAGGATGCTGAGGCAGGAGGGTTCATTGTGAGTTCGAGACCAGCCTGGGTTACAGAGTGAGCTCAAGGCCAGCCTGGACTGCATAGTGAGACCTTGTCTCAAAAAAAAGGAAATATAAGTAAAATTTAATGTAGAAGTGTAAGAATTAAAGAAGATAATGCTAACAAAGCCTATTCATATAATTAATGTTATTATACTAATACTTAAATAATTCACATACTAACCCTAACATTAACAACAAAAAGATGTTAAGCACCTAAGCAGACAATTAAAATGTTACAAAGGAGTAGAAAGTATATGGAAAGGACTTGTGTTCCTGGGTTTGGAGGCTGGATGAGCTTCCTATGAGAGAGAGTAGTTAAGCTGAGCACTAAAAGGTAACTGAGGGGAGTTGACCAGGTAGACGGGAAAGGGGGGCTTTGCTTGCAGTAATGAGCACATCCATTCAGCAGTTATTTATTGAGCAGTTGGCATAAGCCAGTGAACAGACATGCACAATTTTCTGCCTTGTTAGCATGTACACTCTTGGGGGAGGTGGAGTCAGTGAGAAATAAACATAATAAATAAAGTGGGTAGTGTTTGGGAAGTTGGTCAGTGAAGACCTGCAGGTAAGGGAGAGACCCTCAGCCTGCTGGCACAGGTAAGAAGTAAGCAGGGGCCAGATTATTAAAAGCCTGAGACGAGCCGGCTCATGCCTGTAATTCCAGCACTCGGGAGGCTGAGGCAGGAGGATCTGTTGTGAGTTGGAGACCAACCTGGGCTACAAAGTGAGCTCAAGGCCAGCCTGAACTGCATAGCGAGATCCCGTCTCAAAAAGACCAAAAAAAAAAAAAAAAAAAAAAAAAAAAAAAAAGCCTGAGACACATACGTGTCTCATACAATGGTTTTTCCAAGTCACCAAGTCAACAAGGATTCGGAGCCTGGCATGATCAGTTCGTTTTCATCATCCCACTCTGGCTTCAGGGTGCTGAACTGGATTGGGGCGGAAGTGGAGGTAGAGGACAAACAGAGTTTCTTGCAGTAATGTGGATGAGAGATGATGGTGACTACACTAGAAGAAATGACAGGCTGAGCGTGAGGACGGGGAGCAACATAGAAATGAGGCTCCTTTTGGAGTGGCATCAGCCAGATGTAGGGATGGAGTGTGGGGGTAGTGGAGAGCAAGGATTCAGGGGTAGCCTTCAAGGCTGATCTGGGCACTGTGGGGAAGGGCAGGCCCGGTCACTAAGAGGTGAACACAGAGAAGCCTCGTGGGGAAGGGAGGACTTCAGTTTGGGTCTTGTTGACTTAAGGTGACTCATAAGAAGATGCCCCAAAGTAAATATAGGTCCTAAGTGCAAAGAGGAGTTGTGAATGTCTTGGTCACGCATCAGGAGTGTAGTAGTGAATTCTCTGAGACAGTGAATCACAGTCCACAGATTCTCTTTAAAAAGTGGTCTGTGCTGACAGCAAAAGTGAACGTGCATTTTGTGTACGTGGACTTTGCACTATAAGTCTAGATCTCATGCAGATGGGCTTGAGCTGTGATTCTCACCCCTGTGTGAGACTCTCAAGGTCGGCTGCTGGAGTTTGCCGGTAGACTTAAAACCACACTTACGTCATTATTACTTCAGTCTTACCATGGTGTTTTGGAAACATTAACTTCCATAAGATTTCTGGACAAATAGCTCCTTTTTGCGGGGGCACAGGGTGGGACTGAGGATTGAGTCCAAGATCTCACGCATGCTAGGCAAGTACTTTACACTGAGCTACATCTCTCCTCTTTCTAAATTTCATTTTGAGATAGGGTCTTGCAGTCTTAAACTTGCAATCTTTCTGCCTCAGCTTCTCAAGTGGCTGGGATTCCAGTTGTATGCCACTGTGCGCAGGCGTATATTGACTTTTGACCTACACAGTTGGCTTGGGTTAGAATGGATTTCAGTGTGGATGTGTGAGTCCTATTTATGTGGTGTTTCGACTTTAGATAACAGATTTCTGCCAGAGGAAAAGTGATCGTTCATCGTATGAAGTGGATGAACCTCCTGTTACTGAACAAGAGCTGCAGAAACTGAGGAATCCAGATACAGAGCAGGAATTGGAAGTACGTTTTAATGCTGGTATTTCTTTCCTTGATTACCAAGTTGTTGAGAATTTTGCTCTGTGGTTTTCTGTTTTCATTCTGAAATTCTGATTACCAGTTTTGCTTCATTCTATTTACTGTTACTGCAACATGATGTGTGACTGTTATGTGATGATAACTAAAGTTTACGTGGAATCAAAATGTAACAAATGTTGCTCATGTAAGATGATGAAAAAAGAAGCAAGCTAGATGATTTGAGTTTAAATAGGGGTTAAAGAACAAGTGCCTTACTTTCTTGCTTTTAGACAAAATATCCAGCACCCACAAGTTAAAGGAGGCAAGGTTTATTTTAGTCCGTAGTTTGTAGAGGTTTCAGTCCACAGTCAGCTGGTCCCGAGGCAGAGGGGCACAGGAGAGGGCCTGGCAGCAGAAAGACAGTCCCTGGCTTGGCAGTGAGGAAGAGGTGAGACTCCCCTCCTTTTTCCTGTCAAGCCTGTTGATTGGTGCCACCCACAGCCCAGGTGGGCCTTGCCTTTTCAGTAAGTCCATCATCCACTCTCAGAGTCATTTGAACCAATCAGTGAATTGATCCAGTTCTGTCTCCTACCCATGATCCAGTGTCACACACCTATGATCCAGTCATTCTCCAAAGCTGTACCTATGAGTGCATGAGGCTTCAAGGGGCCATCTAGATAGAAGCCATAACAGTAAGAAAACTAGATTTGTTTTGTTCCAGGTAACTCTAATATATTTCTTCCCTTTTCCTTTTTGCATTGAAGGGATAATGAAAAGTTTATAAAAGAAGTTAAGAACATGAAAAGGCACATTTGCTTGGTACTTCTTAAGTAATTTTTAAAAATGAAATGCCTGTGTGTGAAGTGCTATGTCAGATCTTGTGGAAGTGCCTTGAGTAACCTACTGAGAGCGTGTGTCCCACATAGGGAGAAAGATTTCCCAGCAGTTACATCCCTGTGGTGCAGGCTGTCCACAGTCCTCCGCCTGAGGTATCAGCATGTCACTCTGCAGTTCTCTCAGAGTGGACGTACCTGAAAAGCAAAGGTTCTAGTGAGGCGATGGCATTTGAGCCAAATGTGGTAGTAGGACTCTGCTCAGGCCATTTCCATCTGCTCAGATGTCAGGAGTACAGAGACTGAAGCTATTTACTTCCTTGTATTCCATTGAGCTATATTTCAGTCAATCAGTGGTCCATGTTTTGATTCCCTTTTAGGTGCTTGTAAAGCTAGAAGGTGGAATTGGTGTGTCCCTAATTAATAAAGTCCCAGAAGAATTGGTTTTTGCCAGTCTTACAGGAATCAATGTCCACTACACACGGATGGCAACGAGTCACATGCTTGAACTCAGCATACAGGACGTGCAGGTAAGGGAGGAGGTTCAGAGTTGTTACCTCCTTGTTGTCTTGCTGACTTCATGTTTGGTGTTCTAAGTACTGTATCGTTTTAGAAGAAATACAATGTGATCTTCAAAAAAAATCATCCTATAAAATGGGATGTGTCCAACTGCTGTTGTCTCATTAATTTTTCTTTCCAGTATAATTCTGAAGATAGTTGGTGCCTAAGTCACTTTGCTGACTCAGTCAGGGTGACACAGAGGAAGTTGACCCATCATTTTCCATCTTGCCATAGAGCCCTGATGAGTAGATGACTTGAAATAAAAAAGCAGGACTGAGAGTCCAGAGAGATCCAGGCAGCTGAGTTTGTTGGACAGTGCACCTGACAGGAGAGAAGAGTTCCTGAAAGGATCTGTTTCCAAACAAACTAACTGTATCCCTGGACAGAGCTCAGGATTTATCATAGTACAAAGTATTCAGCACTCAAGAAGCTAAAGGTCACAGACTGACATCCTGTCAAAAGTTATCAGTGCGTGGAGGAACCAGAAAGCACACTGTAGTGAGGGGCCCAAGGTCTCAAAATTTCAGAAGACACCTTTGTTAATCTGACTTAAATTCAAAAGTTAAGCTGAGGTCTGGAAAGTATAAAAATACCCAGACTTCTGGAGATTATAATAAATAAAAATTGCTCTGGAGGGGATAGAACACATAGCCTGGAAGGAAACTACAGTTGGCCTTCCACATTCCTAGGTGCCATATTTCAGAGTTCAAACGGCCTCACATCAAGACTGTTTCAGAAAGGATTGTGTCCGTAAGACTTTTTCCTTGTTATTATTTCCTGAACAATGCAGCATAACAACTATGAGGTGTTAGAAATAATGTAAAGATGATTTAAGTATTTGGGGAGTATGTATAGATTGTATAGAAATACTGCATCATTATATGTAAAAGACTAGAATATTTGGATTTTAGTATGTATAGGTCCTGGAACCCATCACCTGCTGCTGTTGAGAAACCTAATTGTATTCCTAGGCACATCATAAGCACCATCTCTAACGTACTGAAAGTCGGGGTTGGGCGGAGCTATTGTTCTAGAATTATGCACAGTGTGTTCTTTGACCACATGGACTTCAAGTAGAGATTTAAAAAAAGATAGAAAACTCTCCAAATGTTTGGATACTAGAATACTTTTAAATAACTCATAGATCAAAAAGTATATCAAAACAGAATTAGACATTGTGCTAAATGAAAACACTGCACCTCAAAGTTTGTGGAATGACATGAGAGCAGTTTGTAGGGGAATTGAACACTAAATACTGTATTAGAAAAGAAGAAGGGTCTCAAAGCAGTGACCTCAAGTCATTTTAAGAAACTGTAAAAAGAAGGGTAGATTAAAGCTACAATAGAAGGAATTGCAAAGATCACAGCAGTGATCAATGAACAAGGTAACCCAGTATCACAGTAGAGAAAAATCAGTAGAATCCAATGTCTTTATTCTTAAGAAAATTAATAAGCCTTTACGAAACTAGTCTTACCAGAAGAAAAAGGAAAAAAGGATGCATGCTTGTTGCTGGTATTAGGAACAAGAGAGGTGTCAGGCAAACCAAACAGCGACAGCGCTCTGAGGCTCGGCCTTCGCGGAGCTGCATGTCTGTTCTGTTTCTTCCGCTGGCTGCCAGGCCTCTGTGGTTGTTGCTGTGATTGCAGGACTGCCCGCTCTTGAGGCTGCTGTGGAGCTGGGTCGGGAACAGGAAAAGTTACAGTGCCCTAGGGCTGGCCATCCCCCCCGCCTAGCTCCACTTAATCATCTAAAGTGAATGTTGTGATTATTGTAAACCTTTAAGATTTTGTGTTCTGAAAAAGTTGATTTTGTTGGTGGAGTTTTATTATCATGCTCCCCTCAAAATTCCTATATCTGTCTTTTTGTAACATCATACTTACATCCTTTCTTTTCCTCTAACCTCTATTAAAAGTATATGTCCTCTATTAAAAATATGTGTCCTGGAAGCTACTTGCTTGTGAGCATTTCTGAAAGGTATCCCCGAGTCTTGCCCTGCGGTCATGTCCCTGCATGGGCAGCATACTCTTACTGGCCCTCAGGGCTGGCTCCTTCCCTTTCTGAGCACATCATGGCAGTGCCGAAACTTTTTATGACAATCTTTTCATGTAGCTTGTGCTACAACTGGCCAACATTTTAGGTGAATCACATCCCATTGTTTGAGGACAGATAGAAGCTGAATATCTCACTGCTAGTTTTCTTTGTGCTGTATTTTTTGATATTATAGAAAATATCCATTGCTAATCCTTTATAGTTTAACTTGATAGTTTAATTAAAAAATTTAAACCAAATACCACTTGATTTGACGTGTGCTCCCAGTGACAGAAGATAAACAAACTTGAGAGTTTACTCTTGGGGCCAGGGAGGTACTCTGTGGTACAGCGCCTGCCTGACAAGCAAGGTGGTTGTGACTTCTGTGACTTTTAACAGAGGTTAGAGGAAAAGAAAGGATGTAAGTACCAAAAAAGAGAAAGGTTTACTGTTGTGGTGGTGCTGTGGGAAGAAAGCCTTTAAAATGGAGAGCTGGATGTGGAGGGCAGCCCTGTGCTCCCAGCGCCTGGGAGGCGGGGCAGGAGGGTCAGCACAAGTTCAAGGCCAGTCTGGGCTACATAGAGAGCTCAAGCCCAGCCCAGACTACACAGCAAGAGCCTGTCTCAACAAAAGACAGACAGACAAACAGGAAAACCTAAGTCCCATTCTTAGTGAGAACTGACACTAAGCAGAAGTATGAACCAAGAATTAGTAGTCCTCAGTCCACTTTGGATAGAATGAGTATGCTTTATCCGAAATGTTCGGGACCAGAAGGATTTTGGATTTTTTTTTTTTTTTTGGAATATTTACCTATACATCATGATCTACCTTGGGGAAGACATCCACATTTATGCATGAAATTCATTTGTATTGCCGTATGTATCATATATTTGAAGAAAAGTCTTAAGACCATACACTCAAAAGTGAAATAAATCAGGCTTGCATGTGTAAACAATCATATTGTCTCCCTAATGTAAAAAATTTAAAGAGTAAATAGGATCCAAAATGTGCAATAGATATTGTGCAGGTGAACGGGGAAGAAACTGCTCAAAAGGAAAGAGCAGTTGGCATGAGGGAAAGGAGAAAAGAAAGAGGGTTCTTCTTTGGGTTCTGAAGCATGAGGATCTCAGAGCTTTAGGCGGGGGATGCACGTCCTGTCAGAGGTGTGGGGCAGGCACAGTGGTGAGCACAGAGTGGGTGGGACCCTTGCTGCCAGTCGTTCCCGGATGAGGTTTGTAATGACGTGATGACGGTTTGCTCAGGAAGTTCTTCCCGAGCCCAGGTGTGGGCCAGCAGGTGCTGGAGACGCGACTGTGACCCAGGACACGAACTCGCGTGCTGCCCTCCTGGCACTCAGGGTCCTGGGAGGAAGTCAGTGCTGTGCAGGTTAAAGCCGTGGTGTCCTGAGAGCTCCCTGAGGACCGATGAGCAGAGCCGTCTCTAACTTGGGGGAAGAGAATGGACAAGCCGTGGAGAAGGCTCCTAGGAAAACCATCCCAGTAAGGTTCAAAGGCCCTGAGGAAGGAGGGACTCGCCCACATTTGAGAAAAGACAGAGAGAGATGGTGTGGTGATGGCAGACCAGGAGGTCAGTGGCGTGTGCTGAGGCTGGACATAGGTAGGCCCAGACGCGCAGGCCTTGGGGGCTGTGTGAGAGGCTTGGCTTTGTCCTGAGGGCAGGGCAAGCCACTGAAAGGTGTAAAGGCAGGGGGAGGAGGAGGAGTGTGGCTGGATCAACCTTCAGATCGCTTTGCTGCTCTATAGAGAATACCTCGCAGGGGGCAGGAACGGAGGCTGGAGCCTCTTACCCTTCTGTCTGTGCTCTGAGAGCCCACAAAAGGGATGTCCACTCCAGCTCCTGCAGTGCTGCTGTCCATAAGCCCAGGTAATACCACGGAAAGGGTAAAAAGTTTGTGCCGGAAGTCCTGCATGTGAATTCCATCTCTTCCACACCGTAGCTGTGTGAGGGTGAGCCAGTAATTACTGGAAGTTTCTCTAAGCTTCTGTTGACTTGTGTATAGAACGAGTGGAATACCTTCTACGATGTGGTGTGTTTTAGTTACTTTTCTCTCATTGCTGAGGCAAAATACTGGATGCCCCAAAGTAAGCAGACAAGCTCAGTTTGTAGAGGTTTCAGGCCATAATCAGCTGGCTCCAAGGCAGAGTGGCCTGGCAGAGGGGAAACTGTTTATGGCTGTGGAAGGTACCAGAAGGAGGAAGCCTCTTTCTCTCCTTTTTATTGTGTGCATGCTACCCTCCCTAGGCAGGTACAGCACTTACACCCTAACTCCAGTGCTAGACAATGAACCAATCGCAAACCCTAGATTCAGCTGCCTCTAAAAACTGCACCCCTCCCACGATGGCATGAGGCTTTAGGGGTCGTGCTGACACAAACTATAACAGGGTGGTAGAGGGATGTGAGGTGTTGTGCAGAGTACCTATTCTGGTCTCTTCTGAGTACCCAACAGATGGTCTCTCTTCTTTCCTCTGTCCAGAGTGGATCTTGGTGTGAAGCAGAGAGCCTAGTGGGTGCCCCGCTGTGAGCCTCCTGACCAGTAAACATCCCCCTGCAGCCCTTGCTTTCTGTGGTGGGTCTTGGGGCAGGGGGAGGTACTAGCAGTAGCTCTGTTCCCGCTGCCTGACTGTGGCATTCCTGAGAAGGAAGTTGGCTGCAGCACAGGGAGCTCTTCCTGGTTGGTAGCCACCTGAGCTCCTGGTTCTTTAACTTTGATGTTCTTTATGGGATTGGAAAGGAGAGAGGTTTTCAGCGCCTAAGAGCCTGGGCTCAGGAACAGGCAGACCTGGATTCAGGTTCCACGTTTATCATTGATCTTTTTAAGCAAGGGCCTCCCTCCTCAGCTTCTTCATTTCTAAGGTGGGGCTGTGTGCCGGGAATTTCAGGAAGGACTGCAGCAGAGCCCTAAGCCTGATGACGATGGGCGTGGTGTGGATCGCATGGTTTGCTGAGGGAGTGTGTGTGAGGTGGCCGGAGCTGTGCCTCCCAGGTAGTCCTCACATGGTGAAAGTCTCCTTTCAGTTCTGTAAATAATTGTTAAATTGATGGGTGAAAATGTGTCTGTTATGTACAGTGCTGCAGTTGAAGTATGTATACGCTGCAGAATGGCTACATTGAGCTAATTAGCATAGGCGTGAACCCACGAGCCACTGTTTGTGGCAGGACAGCTTGTCACATCTGATCTCTTAGTGGAGCCCTCCTCTGATACAGGTAGCTTCCCTAACTGGTCCTCCAGTCGTTATTCCTGCTCCTCGGTGCTGTCGTGGGTTCCCAGCTGCTGCAGAGGCAGAGGAGGACTAGCTTACTTTCTGAGGAACCTGCATGCTTTGAGGCACTGCCCAAAGGAAGACATGAAAATTGAGCAGCTGCTGTTTCTGTTTTGTTGTGGCACCTTTTCATACCCTAGGTGGACAATCAGCTCATCGGCACCACGCAGCCCTTCATGCTCTACGTGACTCCCCTGAGCAATGAGAATGAGGTTATCGAGTCCGGCCCTGCCGTGCAGGTCAACGCGGTGAAGTTCCCCAGTAAGAGCACGCTGACCAACATCTACAAGGTGGGCCACGCCACATGGGAGGCTGGCATGTTCAGGGAACAGCCTGCCAGGGTGAAGTCACGTGGGATTGGCGCACTGCTTAGGGGGACGCACAGGAACCCCTTTCCAGGGCACTTTGCATCACAATTGTGTTTTCGTGGACTTTGCAGGTGGTTGGTAGTGCTGAATCCACAGGGCTGGGGTCTTTATTCACCAGAGTCAAGTGTGTGGGAGAGTGTGGGATGGTCTAGGTTGCTCAGATGTAATTCTAAAACTCCAGAGGTCTAGGCACACTGGGAAAGATACATAAGGAGTCTGGCCTTACAGTAGACACCCTGCTACACAAGCCACCATGCTGTGTACTGGAAGCAGTTAGGACAAAAGTGGTAAATGCTCTTGGAGAGGGCCCCTTGCGAACGCTTGCTGTCACTGCAGCTAAGTCTGGAACAGCCGGAACAGGTAAAGGGGTGCTTCCCGTCTTTCTGGTTCTTTACCACCCGTGCCCATGAGACCGAGCTTGGCAGTAGCCCACAGCTCTAAGCCCAGTCATGCAGCTCCTTAAATGAGCTGCCATTCGCCTGAGCACTTTCCATAAAGTTCACCCACCACAGTGCATCCGAAGCTGTAATCCTGACTAATGAGACCCAGATGCTTTGGGAACCCAGCAACAGGGTGGCGAACTGTGCACTAAACATCTGGAGTTTTCGGTTGATTGTAACAGGGTAAGAAATAAGCTAGAGGTAATTTGGCACTATCATTAAGTCACGTGAGTAAAGAATATGACACTGGGAACTTTTCTTTTTCTGTTTATTTTTGTTTCTGAGGCAGGGTCTCACCATTTTGTTCAGGCTGGTCTCGAACTCCTAGACTCAAGCAGTCCTACTTTAGGTGCCCAAGTAGCTGGGCCACTGGGGCCACTGCATCTGACTCTTTGGGGCCCTGCTTAATGGTATAAGTGAAAGTTCCTCTCGTGTTCACCCTAAAATTTCTTTCTCTCTAGCATCTCTTAGTCACGGCTCAGAGATTCACAGTACAAATTGAAGAGAAACTGCTCCTCAAACTGCTAAGTTTCTTTGGCTACGACCAAGCAGAGTCAGGTACAGTTAAATGTTCGATGTTTGTATCTGGGGTTGACCCATGGATGGTATGTTTTAATCTGTAAAAACAGGCAGCCCAGCTGAGTGTGGTGGTGTATGCCTGTAATTCCAGCACTCAGGAGGCTGAGGCAGGAGGACTGTTGCACATTTGAGACCAGTTTGAACTACAAATTGAACTCAAGCCCAGCCTGAACTATATAGAGAGACCCTGTCTGATAAAAAACAAAAAACAGAAAAACAAAACAAAGTAAAAACAGTTGGCCCCCAGATGGTTGGCAGGCTTCCTTGCCACTCTGTAGCCTGAGCGAGCTGCTGAGGTGGTTTCTCTGCTGTCCCTCCAAAGTGGTGGTGTTATCTGAGTCTTGTCCACGAACTAAGCAGCCGCGGGTGGGTCTAGGTGTCCTGGAACAGCCAGTGGTAAGCAGTGTACTATTCCTCTGGGCTTTGCATTTTTTGATTCATCTGCTCTAGTGTAACAGAAATGATGTTAGTCATTTAGCAAACCACTTTGTTGCCTAACCTTTGTTTATTAAACAGACTCAGGGCCAAGAATCAGAAATCCCTCTGGTGGTTCCTTTAGTTTAGTTGAGGAAAAAAAAAAGGCTAATGTCAATTTAGTGGCTTTTGACATCCGTACCCTTGTGCCTTAATGTAATTATCAAGGTTTCTAGTTACTCTCTTTGAGAGTGAAGTCAAATAAGCTGTTGAAAAGCCAACATTTCCAGCGGTACTACAGAAGGTGTTTTTGTTTTTTGAGACAGAGTCGCACTGTGTAGTCCAGGCTGGCCTTGAAATCACTCTGCAGCCCAGGCTGGCTTTGAACTTATAGCAATCCTCTTGCCGTTACAAAAGTAATTTAACTGCTGTCTCCTCATTTTAAGTTCCTCATCATAGCCTTTCCCCTGCTTTTAACTTTCAGGGCCATACGTACACCTTAGAAAGGAGTCAGTAATGCTCAGCCTTCTAAAGCCTAAACTATGATAAACTGAAGACATGATAAGAAAGAGACTTTTGTGTTTGTTCATGTTAACTAGAGAGAAAAATCACTGCAAATATGTACAAGTATAGTACAATGCAAGGAAAAATACTTCCTTTTTCTAATCCTACATTTAGAATTAAGCTTGATTGGGGATTGGCTGAGGATAGCACACAGTGATAGTGTCTATGCCTATTAGCATGTGCAAGGCTCTGGGTTCTGTGAGCCACTTGAAGGCTTGTTGGCCACGTATCCATCCTGCTTTGATGTCTTCCTGAGTTTTAGTTTTTTTTTTTTTGTGCCGAGGATTGAGCTCATGCCCTCGCACACGCCAGGCAGGCACTTATGCCGCTGAGCTAAATCCCCAGCCCCTATGAGTTCTACTTTAAATGTGATTCTTGTATGTTTTTTGTAAGTTGCTCTAATAATTTTGCCCAAGAATTGTATAGTAGTTTAGACTTCTGCGCAATTTTTGTCTGCCTTTCGATAGAGGTTTGCCTCTGTTTTCAGTAGCTCCATCTGTTTCCTGAGCACAGACAGGCAGGTCTCTCGTACAGTTGTGTTTTCTGTAAATAGAATCAATAGTAGCTTAGACCATAGGTTTGTTTGCGAAGTAGGTATGTGCAGTCTCTGATTTTCTTCCTGAGGCATACGAACCTGAAGCGAAACCTGCTGCCCAATACACATGGGTGCAGTGTCAGCTACAAGGAGCACATCACTATGCTTGAGCTGTGTCGGTGCTTGTTACCTTGTGGGTGGCAGATTAAAAACTCTGGCTTGATTATTCTGTTTAAATTGATGCCCGCCATTTGTGCAGGGTACTGCTTGTATCAGTGTCATTTTTTGTGATCTCAGCCCAGTTCTTTTAAACGCATTATTTCATTCAGATTCATTATTTAATTGGTGATATTATTCATTAGTATTCACTCATACACGACTCCAAATCCTTATTTGGATATCATATAATGAAATAATTAAGTAATCTGGCTTATAAGCAACAACAATAGTTATAGGAGGCCTGTGACCAGCAAACGCACTTGTGATCTTTGGCCTTCCCACCTGGATAATTTTTTCTGAAGATGTTATTTGCCACATGACATCAACTCACAAGTTGTAAGACTCAGCTAATCGATATGTATGTGTGTGTGTGTGTTACTAGGGACTGAAAAGAGCCTTTACACTGAGCTCTGTACTTAACCTTTTTTAAATTTAATTTAATTTAATTTTTTTTTGAGACAGGTTTTTGCTAAGTCACTGCATTGCCCAATCTAGACTGAACTTGTGATCCTCCAGAATAGCTGAGATTTATAGTCATGGGTCACCATGACTGACAGTGGTCTATTTTTTTGTTATAAATATGAAGCAGGTCTGCTTTTATAAAGAAGCAGCATCAGGCTGGGCATGGAAATGCACACCTGTAATCCCAGCACTTGGGAAGCTGAGGCAGAAAGATGGCTTCCAGTTCAAGGCCAGAGTGGACTACATAGAGAGACTGTGTCTCAAAAAAAAAAAGAAAGAAAAGTCATATCACAATGCAGTACCTACCACTAATCTCTCAAAAACTAGTGAGATGTTTATATTTTTGATGAATTTTTCAATAGGAATATGACTCTTTGGACCATAAGACTAATAAGATTTTTCTGTGAATTCTGCCTCTGTACTAGAGGTGGAAAAGTATGACGAAAACCTCCATGAAAAGACAGCCGAGCAGGGTGGGACACCGATTCGGTACTACTTTGAGAATCTCAAGATCAGCATCCCCCAGATCAAGCTGAGTGTCTTCACCTCCAACAAGCTGCCACTGGACCTCAAGGTGAGCTGGCCCTGGGGCTTTTTAGCCCTACTTCCTTCAGAAAGCAAGGAGTATGTCAACTATTTGCTTTTTCTGTCTTTTGCCAGCATTTGTAGCAGTTATTTTTATAGGCTTTCTTTCTGAGATGGCTTCTTGACTAATATTTATGTCTTTTTGTTTAATGCTTAAATATAACTTTGCTATAGATCACGAAGTAACTACAGAGAATTACGTAAAGCCCACCTGCTTTCTCCTTAGCTCCTGGCTTCCTGCTAGACTCGGAGAGGACAAGCCATGCCCACACAGCATCTTCCTTCGTGCCCACGACCTGCCCCAGCTTAGTTCTCTCTTGCCCTCCAAGTGTCTGCCGCCTTGGGTCCCTGTTACCACGAATGTCTGCCCCTAAGGAAGACTCAGCCTCGTACTCAGTGCGACCTCGTCTGCCAAGTCTGCCAACCGTGGGCAGATTCGGTCTGCGCACCACCTTCATTTTAGCATTAAAATACGTTTTAACTAAGAGAGAGGGCCGGACTCAAAGCCAGCCCTAAACGTATTTTTTCACTAATTGTGCTGTGACCTAAACATAAGGACTTAAGAAAGTTTTGACCTGTGAATCCTCAAAGGCGGCCTGCTTGGTAGACAGGAGACTGAAACTCAAAGTGTTTGCTGCTCAGGCCTGGGTAGCAGCAGTGAGAGGACGGGAGCCAGGCGATTGTTAGGAGGTCTTTCCGTAGTTTGGCTCTTAACCTGCCCCTTACTGCTTGAACCCATGGGTTTGGCTGCTTTCTGCCTCTGTACTCAGACACACTTTATCAAGCCCGCCCTTTCCCCACTAATCACCGCTTCCCACTCTTTCCTTTCCCTCTGCCCTGTGATGCTCCTGACAGATGCAGCACTCTGGTGTGCGTTTCTGGGCACGAACAGCCGGAGGCCTGAGCCCATGAGTAGGAAATCCGGAGTTTTAGATTCTGCTGCTCGCATGGGCTCTTGTGGCTGCACGAGTGACGTGCGGGGGCCATGGCAAGCGCCAGTGCACTTCCTGGGGGAGCCGTGCTGCTCAGCGCTGGCCAGCTGTCCTGGGGGGCACAATTCAAGCCCCATGTTGCCAGATCTTCATATTTTTTAAAGAGAAGCCGGAAATCTGGATTTTTATGTGGAATCTCCTGGTTTTCTGAACGTTGGCAACCAATTCAAGTTTTTTTTTTTTTTTTTTTACTTTGCGGGCCTAACAAAACACATGTGTGGGCCTCCTGTGACCTGTGGTCTGCCAGCTCACAACTTCCAAAACAGGCCTGTAGGTAATGAGACAGTTGTCTGGTCAGGATTAGATTGTATTTTGACACAGGTAGGGAAAGGCGACTGCTTCTCTGAAGTGCAGGTGGAGAGTGAGCAGCCAGGTGGGCTGGTCGGGGCCAGGGAAGAACCTTCCGAGGACAGTGCAGAGTCATCTCCTCGCCCTGCTGCCCTGATGCCTCATTTGCTTTAATTTCATGTTTCCCAGGAGACCGAGGTACTTATAATTAGCATGGGAGCGAGGGGAAAACCGTGGGGAAACACTATCTTCCTAATATCCACAAGTATCCACTTGACTTCTGCGACCCTTTGCAATGGGCTCATTTGATGAAGTATATTTCCCCAGAACCCTTGGCACTCACCCAGCAAACCAGTGTCTAGCATTTCCTGCAAGTCAAGACTTCTTGTTTTTCAAATCATTGTTCTAATAGACGCAGACACCTGACTATTCCTTGAAAATTGCTCCCAGCAGAGAACTGGCCCAGACTGACAAAAGCAGTGGGATTCTCTGCAGTGGAGGTGGCTCCAGGCGGTGGTCACAAGGCATCGGCGCTGCCTGCGCTCTCCCTACAATGGGCTGGAAATCTGTTCTCAGAGAAGTGGAAGTAGGATTCAAGACTGAAGGCGGGTGCCCACCTGGCACCTAGCGAAGGGACATTTTCAGATTGCTACTGAACAAATGAGATGGCACAGCCACGTTAGCAGGCAGTGCGGGGAGCCCGGTGTGGTGATTTAATGTTTCTAGCAGGATGCTCGGAGTTGAGGCTTCAGAGTGAAGCTCTCAGCTTGTGGAAGTCACCATCTGTGTTTTGAGTTCTCCTGATGGAGTCTGGGGCTCATAAGATAATGTCATTTATTCAAAGAGTTTCCTAACACAGTAATATCCCTTTATTAGGTGGTCCTAGAAAGGGCAATCTGCACTTTCTGATGAATACAGAGTGGTTAGAAGTGTATGCTTAGCAGATGGGGTCCCTTCCCTGAGCAGAAGTCACAGGAGTCTGACTAAAAGGTAACCGTGTCTCCCGCACTGAAGAGATAATTACCTTGATTCTGCGAGCTCCTGCCCGCAGCGGAGCTGTCAGACATCTCCGCGGGGAGCCTCTTCAGGTTTACACTGAGGGTACATTGTTGCCAGATACAGTGTCTGTTCAGAAGGACTCAAAGCATTTCCACATCTGCTGTCTCAATTGGATCCCTGAGCTGGGATGGAGGAAGGGTGAGGTAATAGCTCATTTCACAAATGCAAAGACAAAAGAGCAGCGCTCTCCCCTGCCGGCCTCCCCCTTATTCTCCCAAGTTCACGTGCTAGAGAGTGGCCTAGCAATACTGA
This sequence comes from Cavia porcellus, assembly GCF_034190915.1. Taxonomy (NCBI): domain Eukaryota; kingdom Metazoa; phylum Chordata; class Mammalia; order Rodentia; family Caviidae; genus Cavia; species Cavia porcellus. Next base: position 7,548,243 of record NW_026947508.1, read on the forward strand.
AAATGCTAGGTACTCTTCTGTGTGTGTTTGGGGCTGGGCTTTTTTTTTTTTAAGATCAAAGGAGTCCAGGAGCCTGTAAAAGGCTTCACAAGGTGGCCTATAGCCGTCTCCTTCCCATTTAGAGCATTGGGGTATTACAAAAGCAGGGCTTTAATTGAGCAATCTAGTTTGGAAGAAAACCCACATTTTAATGGTCAGAGAGCAAAGGGGTGGGGGTCAGGGGGAATTTCAAACAAAGACACTATTTAAAAAGCCTAAAACTGTCTTCTCAAAGGCTTGAAATAATTTGTTGGGAAACTTCAGACCCTTTACTTTTTTCCTCCCTTCCCTAAATAAAAACCAGATTTGTTAAAAAGAAAAAGGATCCAGTATTGTTAATTGTATTTCAGAAAGTGCCAGAGAGGGAAATATCCCTGTAGTTTTAAACACTGTCCCAAGAGGGAAATAGGCAAATGCCCTGCTTCATATAAACAGTCTCTATGTACCATAAACAAACCTTTAAAGAATGAATTCCAGACAGTTTTGTTTAGTGCAGGATAAACTAAGAAAGAAAGGGCAGGGCTCAGGGCGGAGCCGGGGTCTGAGGCCTTCCACACAGGTATTTCTTCCTGAACTCCGTTAACTGTTCCGGCGGTTTTTGTGGGGGAGGTAGGATAGACAGTCTTCCTATTTTTGTTAAGAACTTCAGAGCACAGCTTTGCTTTCTGCAGAATCCATTTTGAAACAGGAAGCTGTCTGGCCCTTGAGTAAATAAGCACAACTTCGCATACTGCTGTATTTCCTTAGTCATTTGGTTTCTACCAGAAAAAGCCCTGTTTGGCCTTTCCTTTTCCTCCCATCTCGCCTCCTGCGACTGGACCAGCCTGAAGGTGGCAGAATAACTCGTGCCACCCGCTGAGGGCCCAGAGCCGCTGAGGATTTTTACTTGAGGCCAGGCTATTTGTTTGGCTTTAAGCGCCTCCAGAGGGCCAGCATCTGTGGTTGGGGCTTTGGAGATCTCAGTCTTCCCCGCTCTTCAGTGCTTGGTCGCACGGAGGAAGTCAGGTTTAAAGAGTCTTTGATCCACTTCCACTTCTCGGGGAAGAGAGGGGTGCTCAGAGCTGAATGGTAAACAGGGTGCTGCACTGAGTGGCAGCCCCTTCCCATCCCGGGAGGAGGAAGTGCCCCAGAAGAGATGCAAGCCCCGGCTTCCGTGCTTGCTGCCCCTGGGGAGTTGCTGCTGTGAAGGGGGACCGTGGGCTGTTCTAACAGTTCTGTTCTAACAGTTGGCCCCGAAATTTCGGAGCACCGCTCAGCGTCTTCAGTTGCGTGCATGTGAGAGAAAGGGGCCCAGGGAGAGAGAAGCTGGGTTAACCGTGGCCGTTTAGATGCCTGAAATCCTTCGTCCTGGAAGCATTTCTTAGGGGTGGTCAGGGCCTTCCCAGGGCCACCAATGCAGTGGCCCTGTTTCCGGTGCCCGCCAGTGCTGAGTGCTCTGCAGGTGTCTGGCGCGTTCTGCAGCTCCTCTTCCTACTTGTGGCTGCTCTGTTTTTTTCCTGCTGTTTTCTTTTATTCTCAGCTGTCCCTCCTGAGTTGGCCCACATGGTAAAGAGTCAGTTTTTTCTTTGTGAACCCTCTGGTGATATCGCTCGTCTACGTTTCTACCAGGTTATTATTATTGTTATTTTTAAATCTCTTTTAGAAGCCCTTTATAGAAGTTTTGGTGTTGATGAAGCTTGCAAGTATTCATTTTATTTTGTTTTTAAGTGTGTGTATTTTTAATCATAAAAGTTTTTTATTTTTACATTTTTATTGCTCTGTTGCCGTTTTGAATCAGAATTTTAATTTTAAGTTATAAAGAAAGTTTTCCTGTTTTTAATAAAATTTCTTCCATCTTTTCCTTAATTTCAGTCCTCTAGCCCAGGTGCTAGGGATCGAACTCAGGCAGGTGCTGCACCACTGCACTAAATCTCAACCCCTAAATCTCAGTTAAATATATTCTTGTTCCAAAGGAATTTAAAGTAGACTCTGAAAACACATGCAGAAATATTAAGCGTTGTGAGAAACAGAATAGATAAAATTTTACCTTATAATAAATGCATTTTAAATCAGTAGGAAATTAGATTATTATAAAATTGGATTCATTCTTGATATTGTACTTAATGATAAGTTCCAAGTGGATCAGAGATTTTTTCATAGTATTAGCATGAAAAGTGTATTTATATTCACTACAGAAGAGTATTTGCCATACCTTCTAAATCATGTGAAATAAAAATATCAAGGTAGACATACCTTCAGGAACTTTTAACTGGCTGATTCAGAACTTCAACAAAGTCAGAGAAGAAAGTGTCTGAAGCCGTTAGAAAGCTAAGAAGACACCAGGATGAGGATACAAGACTCAGGAGAGGGGATGTTCCAGCGGGCAAACCCACACTCATTTTGTGTTTCTTCTTGAGACTTCTGATGTGCACGCAGTGTGGGCAGAGAGGCACAGAAGCAAGGTGGGAGCAGCTGCAAGGGGCTTGGCAGTGTCTGCAAGGGAAGGTGCCCCATCACCCTCCCGGGAGGTCAGTGTTGCACTGCAGAGCCGGTCCCGTGCAGTAAGGCAAGCCAGATCTGGGGAGGGAAAAGGAAAGAAAAGATCTGCAAACTGGAAAGGAAAATTAATATTGCTGTTTGTAGAGAATACGGCACTCTATCTAGAAAATCTAAAGGAATGTAGAAATAAGTTATCAGAAAGATTAAGTAAATTTGGGAGGATTATTGGTGAGTGTACATGAAAATCAATTGTATTTCTACACATCAGAAACAATTACAGGGGAAAAACTGAAAGCCGTCATTTCCAGGACCATTAAATGCTGTCTTACCTCTTACTGTATAAGAAGTGACCCTCAAATTCTGTGGTTTGTGGCCATTTTACTTGTTCATGGTTCCGTGGCCCAGTCATTTGGGAACCATGGAAAGGGCTGTGCTGGCCTCACTGTGGTTGCTCCTGTGCCCGGGCCATCGGGCAGCTCAGCCGATCCTGCGTGGGCTAAGGTGACCTCACTCACGTGACAAGCAGTCGCTGCTGGCTGTCAGCCGAACCTTCCTCCTTGTGGCCTCGCATCTTCAAGGAAGCTGCTCCCAGATTCTTCCCATGGCAGAGGGCAGGGCAGATGCTCCAAGACCTCCTGAGGCCTAGGCTCTGCACTGCACATTACTTTTTATGCACCCAATGACTGGAGCAGGTTACAAGGCTCATGAAGGTTCATGTAGAGGGGGCATGGATCCTACTTCTCAGTAGAAGATGCAGAGGACTTGTGGATATGCTTCATCCACTGCTAGGGGGAAATCTAGGGGTTGGTTTGTTTGTTTTAGAGATAGGATCTCACTCTGTAGTTCAGGTTGGTCTTGAACTCACTATGTAGCCCAGGCTGGCATTAATCTCACAGTGGTCCTCCTGCCTCAGCCTTCTGAGTCCTGGGATTATAGGCGTGCACCACCATGCCCAGCTCACTTAAGGGGAATATTAAAAAAAAAATGTATGAGACCTTACACAAAAAAACAAGGAAACTTTGTTGAGTGAAATTGAAGCCTTCAGTAGATGAAAGCATATGCCATGCCTAAATTGAAAGATTCCATATTATGTTTTTTATCAAGTTGATCTGTTGATTCAAAGTCGTGATGAAAATTCTGCCATGTTTTGTGGCAAATTAACAAGCTTTTCTGAAATGTATATGCATTTGTAAAGTGCAGAGTAGCCACAGTGGTCCTGAAGAAAAGGAACAAAATTGGAGAGCTTAGGGCCTGGGGTTTAGCTCAGCGGCACAAGAGTCATGAGTTCGATCCCTAGTACCAAAAAAAAACAAGTCGGGGAGTTTATATTACTAGATTAAAAATCATTACAGACTGCAACAGTTAAGGCAGTGAGGTATTGATAGAAGAGCAAAATTAAACAAAAGAGAATCCGGAAACAGATACATAATCATTCATGATAAAATTTACCCTGTTATGCCACAGACAAAAGTTAATGTCTTCAATAAATACCAGCCAGTCAGATAGCTGCAGAACAAAGACTACCCCGGTCTCTCCCTCACACCAAGTCTAGGTATGTTATAGATGTAAGTGTGAAGAGTAAAACACAAAATTTCATGAGTAGACATACAGGACTGTCTTTGTGATTTGGTTTAGATAATAACTTCTTAAAACAGAATGCTTTTATCATAACAGAAGACTGATGAGATGGATTTCCGGAAAATCAAACACATCTAACCAAGGCACCATTTAAAGAGTAACAGCCCAAGTCACATAATAGCAGCAGAGATCTGCCACACACTTACTCACCGAAGTAACCAAATACAGTATATATGGGAAAAAGCCTAGAAGGCAGTAGTAGCAAACAGCTCATTACACCAGAGAGCAGCAGGCTTGAGTTTGGATACCAAAAAAAATGACATCCAAATAGCCAATATGTTTATTAAAATGTATCTAGTCTCAGTTGTCAACAGAAACGAACATTAAAACCACACAGAAGGATCATGACACACCTATCGGAATATGTCTTTTGAAAAGCTGCCAAGTGTTGAGATGTAGGATAAAGGAATTTTGCAGACTGGGAAGAAACGAAAACTCGTTAAACTACTTCATAAAACTCCTGAGCTGCAGATGCTGAGGTTGAACACGTACCTTTGTACCTCTGTGACTCCGCAGCTCTGCTTCTGAGTAGATTCCCACTACAGTTGCGTTCACTTGTGCCCCAAGTGATGTGTCTGTACGAATGACTGTTCGTAGCAGTGGCGCTCAGAGGAGCATGGACTTTGAAATGACTTGGGCTATCATCAGCAGTAATGACTAAACGAATTGGATTTTATTTGCATAACAGAATATTAAATAGTAAACAGCTATAAGCATCAACCTAATAACATCTACATACTTAGTGTTGCTTATAATACAACAAAAGTATATACTAACGATTTGATTTATATAAAGTTCAAACAGGAACACTGGATCCGTGATGATCATTTCTGAGGAGAGAGGGTGGGGTGCTGGGAGTCTGCAGGGGTGCTGGGGAGCAATGAGGGAGGAACAGTAGTCCACTCTCTGACCCAGGTGTAGGTCACATCCGTGTTCTCTCTGAGGAAAACTCATTCTCAAGAGTAAAACCTGACGCACACAGATTCAGAACAGACCCAAAGGAATTAGGTCGTGAAGCCCAGCACGTATGTCTGGTGTATGTGTCTGGTGTATGTGTATTTCCCCTAACATTGTTACCTTCATAATTACATGGAAAATCCTTGTATAGAAATATTAAAGCCTTGACTCCTGCACATGACGTATAGCACTCATGGAATCCAGAATTTTACCACTCTAGAAATCAACACATAGCTGAAGTGTGTCATTTCCTTTTCTCCCTAACTAGGCCCTAAAAAGCACCTTGGGATTCCCATTGATTCGGTTTGAAGATGCTGTGATTAATCTGGATCCGTTCACTCGAGTACATCCCTATGAGACCAAGGAGTTCATCATCAATGATATCCTCAAACATTTCCAGGAGGTGAGCCTGGGAGAGGTGCTTAGTGGCCGGGCCAGAAGCAGAATGTTTGTTTTGCTTATTTGGGAATCGTGATTACTAAGACATCACCACTGAGAAGCCAGGGCAGCAGTGGGGCTCTGCTGGGTCACATCCCACGGAGCTCGTGTTTACCCTGAGAACCCTGAGACAGTGCATTTGATTTACGAGCTGTTTGTCCTGTCCCTCAGAACTGGTCTCAGGGGCTTCTCCTAGGTTAGTCACAACTCTTCATGGTTTAATTGATGCTTTAATAATAACACAGAGTACTGTGAACTCTTTATTTACCAGGCATGGGTCTACTTTCAACAACCACACCAGTGTTCTTAGAGCCTGTGAGATCTTGCCCTTGAGTTGAACTTGCAATTTTTTTAAACCATGTTGGACATTCTCCATTTTGTATTTATTATTCAGACTGCACAGACCAAAATGTAAAGCCAAGGCATATTACTCAATGAATAGATTAGTCAAGGTCATACCAAATGTATTAGCTTTCAAGTGAAAATATATTGTGTTCTTCCTTCCTTTTCTGCCTCCCCGTTGCCTGCCTTCGCTTTCCTAACTGTGACGTCCTGCCTGAGTGTGAAGAGGCGCTCGAACTTGGGTCAGGCAGGCAGGGGTGCAAGAAGAGTGGAGCCTCAAGCCACAGCTGAGGAGGGGCCTGGAAGTCTCCCTGCCCCTCCGCCCCTGCTGTCTCAGTGAGGATACTAGAGAGTACGATGCATGTGCTGATGATGCTTAGAAAGAATCCATCCCCTGACTATTGTTATTCTTCCACAGATCTTTGAACAGTGTTTCTAAGTGCGCTGAGTACAGTTCTTGGTGTCTGTATTGGGAGAAGTTTAGGTGGAGCAAATGAAAGGATAGACAATTTGTTTTGCAGTTGATGAAGACTTATTAGGCAGTTGTTAATAAGGCAGTGGGGATGGAGGCCAAGACAGCTTTCCAGCCTCTCCTTGGGATGCTGATACCCGCGTTTATGCCCTGGTGCCCACTTGACTTTCCTCTACTGCATTTGGCAGGAGCTCCTCAGCCAGGCAGCTCGGATCCTAGGTTCAGTGGATTTTCTTGGCAATCCCATGGGGCTTTTGAACGATGTCTCTGAAGGAGTTACCGGCCTGATAAAGTATGGAAATGTCGGGGGCCTTATCAGAAATGTTACACACGGCGTGTCCAACTCTGCTGCCAAGGTAAGGAAGTGGAGGGGAATTCCGTGATGTTAACCCCCACAAGCCCGTGGCATCATGGACCTTCCTAAGTTCCCGGGAAGACACTGCCGTCATGGCCTTTGCCTCCCTCCCCCTGCAGTGGCTGTCACCAGGGCCAGCGAGACCCCCAGGCCTCTCTTCCTCCTTCCCGTCCCTTCCCACCACTTCAGCCGGGTTCAGTCACTGCAGCCACCTCTTGACCCCGTGCATCTTTTGTGCCACCAGAAGGAACCTGGATTCTAAAACATGAAGTTGAATTGTGTTCTCTGGCCTAAAATTTACTGGCAAACCTTCAGAGCTCACAGGGAGAGTCCCAACTGAGAACTCGTCCTGTGGCGGCTCGGTCCTTCAAGGCATCTGAATCCAGCTCCGGAGGCCAGCGGGACAGTTCTCCTGCCGCTGGAGCCTCGCTGACCTTCTTGCTCACAGATGTCATGTTTAGTGGGCATCGTGTTAGTACACTACCGGTGTCCGGCAGGAGCTGGTGTGGGGTCTGAAGCTGGAGGGGTGGCTCTTGCTTCCTCCCCGGTGCTTGCCGGCTGCACACTGCATTCGGAGACTGCTGGGTCACGCGTGCTCTGGGCTGCGGTGGATGGCAGGGCCCGAGGGGGCCTCTGAGTAGGTACACAGGGACCTGCTTGAAGAGCAGAGCGGACGTGGCTGGGACAGCTCTTCTGCATTGCGTGGCACCCTTCCTAGCCCTGTGCGAGAGCTGGAGATTCGTCCCTTTGGTCCACATTGTTGTCTGGCAGTAACAGTTCTCAGTTTCTTTGAGACAGTGGTGTTGCCGACCCAGACCAAAGTGGACTGTTTGTCTTACGATTCAAAAAGAAAATTCATTGTTGGAAGGAGGGGTGAAAGCAGAAGCTCAGCTCAGGGCCGGCTGACTCGGCTTCGCTGCCGGTCTGCACCCTTCTGCCCCCTTCTGCCTTGACCGGTTTGCGCTGCCTTTACTGCCAGGCGACATAAACTCTCATGATGGTGGCACAGATTCGTTGTGGTTGTTTTAGCTCCTGAGCTTGATATAAACAGATACACCTAAGTATTTTATTTCTTTCTTTATTTTGGTACGAGGAATTGAACTCAGGACCTTGCGCTTCCCAGGCAAGCACTTGTGTGGCTGAGCTACATCCCCTGCCCTGCACCTAAATATTTAGTTGTAACTGCCCAGCTTAAAGATTTTATTAAATTTTAAAAACTATATTGAATGCTGATTAAAATAGGAAGTCTCCTGCATGAAATAATCTGTCTTTGTTGTGCTCCTGGGCTCACTTTGCTACATGCATACGCTCGTGGTGTGGCGAGAGGCTTTCCTCCCTCCTGAAGGGGAAAGCCCTGGCTGCACAGGCTGGTGGTGAGGACAGAGTGAGGAGGGTACTGCTGAAGGTGCCAGCCGGAGCAGCGCGTGGTGTGTAACAGCTGCCGTCAGGCCACCCTCTGTGTCCTTGAGGTGACAGCACACCCCGGCCCCCGGAGGGGGCGAAGCTGGGTGCTGCGATGGCAGGGTTGAGACCCCGTTTCTGCTCAGGCTGGCTGTTAGGGAGCCTTTGACCGCAGCCTTCTAAAGGGATGGAGACGATGCGAAGGCGCCTGTGGCCTCCTGGTGGGTGAGGCCTCTTGCAGTTTCCTCCCGCCTCTTGCGCCTCCTCACCCTTCCTCATGCGTAGACGTCTTATCTGTTTCCTGGGTCTTTTCTCCCTGGAAAGCTTTTCAAAGCTTAAGGGGCCTCTTAAGAAGCTTCAGAGTCCTCCCCGTCCATGTCTTCAGCCCAGGTCTGTAAGGAGCCCCCTGGCAGAGATTGTGCGTTGTGTTGGAAATCTTATATTGTGGTTGGATTTGCATAAGGGGCATTCCAGGGCCTGCGTCTCCCTGACTGCAATCCCTCTTCACATACTTGCTTGCCCTGAGCTCATCAGTAGTGGAGGCACATGCTGCTCTTGACAGGGACTACGGGGTCATCTGTTTGGATAGCTGAAAGCCTGTGCTTGTTACCGTAGTCCATAACTGACTGGCAAGATGAGGAAGCAGCAGAATGTAAATGACCGCTTCACACTGGAAGTGTGGACCAGAAGCTGGTGTATCCCCTGCATGCTCCTTTGGGCTATCTTTGATTCTGTGCAGGTGGCTGGGCTAAAAATCTCCATTTTCTTATAGTTTCATGGGCTGAAATCAGATCTTTAATGTTGGATTGGGGGAATGTTTTGTTTGCTTCTCTTTGTACACAGGGGAAATTTAAGGAAGTGCAAGTGACCACAGTAATCAGCTTTTGGCCTGGGAAGTATTCCTGTAGAGAGCAGTGGAGTCCAGTGATTAAAAGGACCAGGGAGGCCAGAACTGAGCCTCCTGCCCCCGGGACAGCTGGCCCCACTGCTGCAAGGAGCCCAGCGCTGTGACCAGGCTCAGTGGAGGCTGAGGCAATTCTGTGAGCCTCTTAATTATGAAATGGTTTCTAGGAGGAAGGCCTAAAGTTTTTATTGGATTTCTAGAAAGGTTCTTGCCTGCAAAAGATCACAGGCTGTTATTGTATGCATAGAGCTGTGCATAAGGGGAGCTCGGGCTGTAGTCAGGATATTGCATCTCTGGTTTCATTTCTGCCTTTGAAAAATCTTTTCCTTGTTAGTCTTGAGTGTCTTTTTAAGACAAGGCACTGCAGTGTGGCCACTTTTGAGATTTGTCATTCCCTGTATTTTTTGTTTGTTTGTTTAATATTGGCCTCAATTCTCGTATCTCCCTTTGTTGCTATCTGTTCCTCTCTGCTTTTCTTCTTGACACCCAGCCCTCAGAAGTAGCTTCTAGATGCATTCTGAGGTGACTAACTCGGCTCCCCACTGTACTGAGAATGTGTTTTCTACGGCTCCTCTGCGAGGTCTTGGCAAGGTGACTCCAGCCAGCCCTCAGTAGAGCCTCTAAGATCTGACCTCTCTTCTGAGACTGCAGCAAGATGGTTGCTTCTGGAAACCTTTCCTGGAATGTGGCTTTACAAAAGGGATAGCATAGAACGTTCCAAAACCCTTGTCAGACAACAGGGTTCTTTTGCAGCATGAACTGCAAATAGAATGCCTTCTCCAAACTGTGTCACGTGAGTATCTGCACTACTCTCTAACTAACTTGTTTGAAGGCCGGAGATTTGGGGAGACACCTCTCATTGAACAAACTTCCTCCCTCATCCAGATTTCCTACATACTTAAGGAGAATTACTATATAACCACCGTCAAAAAAATGAAACGTCTTTCCAAGCTAAGAAAGCCTCAGATGTTAGCAGTGGGGCCGGTGGTTCCGTTCTCCTTTCTGTTCCTGTGGAATCTGTTTCCTCTGCACAGTGGCCCCTGTTCTCCCTAAGAAAGCCAGCAGCAGCATCTCCTTCCACAAAGAGGAGGAGCACTTTCGGTTGTCACTAAAGAACCTCCGTTCTGTTCCGTCTTCCTGTTCCTCTGTCTTCAGTAAGTCATTATTTTACGGTTTTGATCTGAGTACCTTGTTGATGCAGGTGTGTTTTATGTTCAGAAATGCAGATATTTTAATAGTTTCCCTTGTTTTTAACTGAATTGTTTCATGATAGTCCATTGTTCCTCATGGAAATTAGAATTCTTTGTTCCTTATTTGCTACATTCATTTTACTGATAACTTTTAAGCTGCTATGGTTGGTTTATATCTTTCTCCTTGCTTTGTTTCATTTATTTCTACCAACCATAAATTTTCCAATGCAAACTGTGTAGGTATAAATTTTTGTAAAGAGGTAAGACTTTTCTGTTGATTTGTTGATAATTTTGTTTTATTCTGTTGTCTTATCCATCGCTTTACTTTACTTCAGTGCTGTTTGTTATGAATTAAGTCAACCCTTACAGTTGTGTAGTATTTTCTGCTGCAAACAGCGCTCGTAGAGAAAGGCCTTGGAGCGGCCTTTGGCCCCTGTGCTGCTGTCTGGCTGTTACTGATCTGCGAACATGTCCAGAGCGCCTTCTGTTTGTCAGGCCTGTGTGAAGAGACCCTTGATATACATTGTCTGATGCTTGCTTTTCTCTACCCTGCAAATCAGCACATGAAACTTAGAGAAATTAAGTGACATTTTCAAAGTCACACAACAAAAAGTGATGGGCAGACTTGATCTGTCTATGTCTAGCTAACCTTAAATGCCCTTTTTCCCCCTACACAATGTTTTTCCTGTGTCTTGCATGTTTCAGACTTTTTTCCAGGCACTTGAAAGAACATAAAATGTTAATGCTGCTACTTCCCACTAGAAGCTGATAATCTGACATCACTTGGTTGGCTGGAAAGTTGGCCACTATCACACATCCTGCCCAAAGCAGGACTCTGGGATGTAGGTGCTTGTGGTCATCCGTGGGTGGGAGCCCGGAGATTCACCTTCGCAGGTAATCGGTGGTGTTTTACTCGGGGGATTTCATTGGCCTGAGACAACCGAGGCTGTGTTAGTCCCAGCATATAAAGTAAGAAGTGAAGGGTATGTCAGGCAGCTTTTGGTCTGTGACCAAATACCTGAGAAAAGCAACTTAAAGCAGGCAGCATTTATTTTGGCTCAGGGTTTCAGAGGTTTCCGCCCGTGGTTCCCTAGCTCCATTGCTTGTAGGCCTGTGTGAGGCAGAAACATCAAGGCATTAAGAGCCTGGCTGAGGAAAGCTGCTTACCTGGTGAAACCTGGGAAGAAGGAAGGGGGAAAGAGCCACAGAGGGACGGCCCAGGGGACCAGGTGTGGTCCCCACAGTCCTGCCGCTGGGACTCACTCCCCTCAGCAGGGCTCCACCTCCTCTTTACATCACCTGCCAGTCATGCCTTCAAAGTATGATCGCCAGTGATTAATCCACTGATAAAGTTAGAGACCCTTTGATCCCGTAAGTTAGAGCCCCTCTGATCCAATTATCTTCCAAAAGTCTGTTCTCCAGATACACGGACCTTCTAGGGTCCGTAACTGTAACTGAGACCCAGAGAGGTAAGGTGAGTTGTCCAGGGTCACACAGGTAACTGCAGAACCAGGTCCTGACCTCTGGACTAGCACCTCAGTTCTCAGTTGTGGCTGCTAACTGGAAGATTTATTCTAGACATGCCCCCGTATGTTTAAAAGTAAAACAAACAAGAAGGGGAAGAATAAAAAGTAAAGGCCGTCCTGCCTGTGGGCTGCGGAGGTCGCCTAGCTTAGTGGTGGAGCATTTGCCTGGTGTGTGTGGGGCCTGGGTTCAGTCCACAGCACCAAACAGGAAGGAAAAAAGTGCTGCCTCATCTCAGAATGAGTTTTTATGGGTTTAGGAAAAGTGTTTGAAGATAAATGAGAGAAAGGGAGAGAGGGAGGGAGGGAAAGGTTCTATTTAGGTATTTCAGCAGACAGTCTAGCCAGGACTTTAGATAATGTTTTATTCCGTTTCTTTGTTCTCTTTGGGGACAGCAGGCTCCTTCCAGGAGAACCTTTCACCACACTTCACCCCAGGATACTAGATGTAGGGCGTCGCAGTGGGCCAGGGGAAACTATTTTCCCGTCCCTGTGCTCAGAGATCAGCTGCCAGCCTCCTGTCAAATATGCTGTGACCTTGTTGAGGGCAGGGAGGACCATCTGCACAGGGTTTGAGATGAGCATTTGTTTGTGTTTGCAGGCAGTGTATTTAGAAGGCTCCAACAAAACTAAAAGCACTGTTTATTCAAGGCAAAAGTTTTGTCTTTGCACAAAAGAATGCCTGGAGTGAGCGCCTGCACGGGTTCTGAAGGGGAAAGGCAATTTATGACTGTGTCTGTTTTCGCCATTATGTATGACTGCTCCGTTTTACTGTGGAGCTGATTATCCCCATAATAGCTTTTCCATGTACCTGTGAGCGAGGCGTAGGTGAATGCCTTCTCGCAAGCGTCGGGGCTTAGTGTGTTTGAGTTGGCACACGACCTTAGGTGAGATGAAATTCACTGCGGACAGTGAGCTGTCCCTCAGAGAATGCAGTTTTCGAGTCTCAAAAAGACTTTGATCTTAAATAAATCACCTGCGGGATTTCTTTTCCAGCCAGGAGAAGGCACATTCCAGCTGAAGGTAGAGAAATGACTCAGGTGTTTGGCGACAGAGGTTTTATTTTCCTTTAGTAATCTGAAAACTAAAATGATTTCCTTAGTGTGAGCTCCCTTTGGTTACAGGCAGCTTTTAGAGGCTGAAGGAATTATCCTCCCTTGGGCAAATCTCAGACATCTGGGTGGAGGGGAAGTGTGTTCTGTCACTAGTGAGCAGAGTCCCCAGGCGTCCCCCCCAAGCCCGCTCGTGGAGGGTGGGCATTGCCTTTCTTCTCTTCCCCCAGTCAAGCAGCTCACTGCCCTGAGGTAGAGGGCCGGACGTCCTCTTTTTGAAACAGAAAGGTGGAGAAAACGTGACACTTGTCTTCATTGCAGGGTCATGGTTCCATGAAGAACCTGGTTCTGCAGGGCCGTCTTGAGCTGAGGGCGGTATGCTGTGGTTTACGTCACCTCCCCGGACTGCCGTCTATTGTGCTGGAAACGATGCTAAGCTGGAAAGACAGAAAATACTCACGTCTCCCGAAAAGTGCTTTTCTACTCCAGTGTAGAGACTATGGTTACAGAATAGTGTGCTCAAGCCTTCTTAAGCTGGCTGGACACCCCGGGGGTTAATAATGCACCCTTCCCCTTGGCAGACAGTCTGTCTGCTGGGAAGGTTCTTTATCCCTTTAGTTCTTCTCCCTTTTAACTGTTTCTTTAAAAGTCTCTGCATTTTAAAGAAGAGCTGGTGTTTTCTTAGAAGAAAAAGGGGATTTCTTAGTAGCACAGTTAAAAATCAGAAAGGGCTGTAAAGAATGCAGCCGTGTTTAGTAATGACTAGAGTCTAATGTAGGAGCAGGAGCCTCCGTGTGCCTTCTCCTTTAATTGTCCGATTTCACGGGTGAGAAAGTGAGATTCAGGGCGTCGCTCCTGTACCTGAGGCCAGAGGGGACTGAGTGCCTGTTAGAGGGGGAAGTTTTAGCAGAGAGTGGAAGTGGGCTAGCCGTTTAATTTTGCTTCCAAAACAAGGCTTCTGGGTGTAAGCTCCTACCAAACTCGCCCCACTGTGGAAGCCAAACCAACACAGTGGGAAGCAACACCATTTCAAAGGAAAGCTCAAAGTCTTCCCTGCTTCCCAGCTTAACCCTTTGTGTTGGATTTGGAATGCTGTAGCTTTAGCTTCTGAGGTTTCTATCTGGGGAGGCCTTACCTAGTGTAAAAGTGTTGACGTGGAAAAGGGGGTTGGGAGAGTTCTCCTTGTCCATGTGGAAAATGTGCGCACCGCAAGTGTGTGAGTGCGGACGGGTGGCGCGCGGGCTCGGGTTCCTTCCGACTTGGACCAGGAGGCGTTCGCAGCCTCAGGCCTTTGCTCCTGCATTGCCTGCCAGCAGACCTGAGCTGGCGCCATCCAGTGAGCAAGTGACCGGGACCTGCAGACCGTTTTCTCCGGGCCATCTTCCTTGGAACCTGTGCTCCGAGTGGTAGTTTCTTTAAGCTGTTTCCTGACCTTCACTACTTTAATGATGTCTGAGCAATTAGGACAGACACTGTTCAGTCATCAGCACAGGATGCCTGGCCTAGGGGAGGATAATGTTCATGGCAGAAGGTAAATTTGTTCTCCCCAAGAGTCCTTTTCTTCCCTCCCACTCCTGCTGATCTCACACAGTGCTGTGAGCTCTGCGGGGATGTTTGGCTCTGTTCTGCGGGCAGCTTGCCTTCACCTGCCAAGCGTGGTGCCAAGTGCGGTGCCACCACTGGGCGCCAGGAATCGGGGTGAAGAACAGGCTCGTCAGTGTTTATTTCTGCTGACCTGTTCTGGGGTTTGGTTCTTGGAAGAAAGGGATATGGGGAAGTGATCACAGTTTCATCATTCCTAACCTGGGTATTAATGATGGGGCCACTTGGTATTTGTCTGGTTAGTTGTTGGTAACAGATCTGTATATTTTTGAGCCTGTTCATAAGCATGCAGCCAGGCAGATATTACTATTACTGTTGCTACTCCTATTGTTACTGTTACTATTTCTACCACCATTTTAGACATGAAGCCACTAAGTGGAGGTCAGTGGAAGGGAATAACTTGCTCAGGATGGCCTGACAGGAACTGGTAGAGCTTTGCACTCCTCTGCAGGTCTCCTGACATCTGGCACGTGGCTAGAATCACTTCTGGACCAGTATCTTACCTTGTAACACAGACATGGGCTCCACCTCTCTGTTACATTTTTCCGTTGCCTGGTGCTCTGTGAGTCTTGTTAACAGGTCCTTTCCTGCAGAGTGGGTCTTAGAGTCCAGAGGAAGATAGAAATGTTGCTCCCTCTCTTAGAGGCTTATTGAATTGTGTATTAACCATGGTGCTATTTATATCTGATATATGGAATCATCTATTTGGGGATTCACAGATGGTGAAAATAATTATTTGAACAAAATGTTTGTGGAACAGAAGGTGGTAGGGAGAAAAACTAAAGCTTATTGAGGATAGCATGTTAAATAACTTCTACAGTGTTGAAAATCCCCCTAGAAGAGACTGTGGAAGAGCAGGCCAGCTGCTTCCGGAGGCTCACTGTACGCCTGCTCCTTTCCTCTCATGTTGTGCATCTGGGCCATCTGGCAGGGAGGCCGGGCGTGGCCTGGAGTTGTGACACAAAGGTGCAGTTGGCAGTGTGGAGAAGAATATCCCGTGGCCCCTCTGACGGGCAAATGGCTGAGGTGGCCTCTCCCTTTCTTATTCCATACCAAAGGGGAACCCTCCCGAGGCATTCCTGAGAGCAAGGGAAATTTCTAGAGCGGCACAGGGAAGGTAGAGATAAGTTCAGAAGCCAGGCGGCACATGGGGGAGGAGGGGAGACAGGGAGCTGTCTGTCCAGATCAGGGTCCCTCCTGCCTGTTCTCTCTCTCCTTGCTCCTGGCTCAGGCTCACCCTGCCTGGGGTGTCCTGTACCCCATCTGGCCAGTGGCTCAGAGTTTGTAAGGTCCAGGCCAAACACTATGCCGAGACGTGGTCTTTCCCTACTTTGTGCTTCTGTCCCAGAAGAGACCACCTTTTCCCCTGGACATGTTGCAGGCATCTGGCAGCAGACGCTTACCATTACCAGTTGGGTGCTGGGTCCTTGGGAAGGGGGACATTATTGTGCTGTGTGCGAGAGAGAAGTGGAGCAGGTGCGGCAGCCACGAGCCCATGGTCCTGCTGCACGGGGAGTGTTTCAGACCCGTCTGGGCGCTCATGAAGGAAGTGCTGTGGGGCTCGGGGCTGAGGACACTAGCTGTCCCTCAGGGCGAGACCAGCCGCAGAGGAAACACGGAATGGCATTGTCCATGTGTTCATTCACATCCCTGCGTAAACGTAAAGGTCCTGGAAGGCAGAGATTTTATCTGGCATCATTTTTTTGTCAGTTTCCCCAGTGACTAGCAATACCGATTTGCTATGAGAAAAATGAAAACGATCCAGGCTTTTATGTAGTTCAGGAGTGTTCACACGGTATATATTCAATGAATAGTTAATAAATAAATATCTGCTTGGTGTTTTCCTGATTTGTATGTGAAGTAAATAAAAGCTGTAGCCAAGTTTACCCTCCCCCTGTATCCGTGAGCTGGGGGGAGACAGTCATGTGTGGACGCACAGGCAGGAGAGCCCCACGGTCATTCCAGGCCGGTTCCCTTCCCTTTGTGCTCACACGGCCTGGTGCAGCGCTGAGGCGCAGCCGGTGCCCGGCAGACTCCGACTGGGATCCCCTGGCAGGCTGCACTGCCAGGCCAGGCCCAGGCCTGGCTTTAAGTTGCAGGGAGACTTGAGAGACTCAGAGGGGAAAGGCAGGCAAACTTTTACATCAGTGAATTAAAATAATATCTGTGGGAATAATCAATTTGCTTTATTTTTTTCAAATTAATTTTATTTCAAGGAGAAACAAATTTTGAAACACGTCAATTCTAAAATTTAAAAATATATCAATCTTTTGGCAGGGGGTTACTGAGAATTGAACTCAGGACCTTGCGCTTGCTAGGCTGTTGCTTATACTGCTGAGCTATATCCCCGGGCCCTGTTTGCTTTAATAGAGGAAAATGTTTAAGTAAAATTTCTTGCAAGCTCTTGAAATTTATGTGAGTTTTTGCAAATGTTAATTTCCAATGTTTTCACTGAAATGAAAATGAAGGAGCACATGCTTTTGTGTCTTTGTGTTCAGGATAGAGTAGCCTGGTCACTGGGTTGTGCTCTTCTCCTCACTGGTAACTGGGAAATGAGCACAGATTGGGCCAAAGTTATAAGAGAAGCGGTGGAATGGCTCCTTGTGGTTTCACAGCCATTTGTGCTTTGTAGTGAGCTCCTGCTGCCACTTGATCGTCATGGGCTTACACATTAAAAAGTTGAGGATTGTCCCCACTTGACAGATGAAGAAATTGAGTCAGGTAAATTGGCTTCTGGAGGGTCAAATGGGAGCTTGCAGAAGATGCCGAGACGCAGACCTCTTTCCCATGGGCTGCACTGCTGCTCTAACCAGTGTGCTTTCATGTGTGTGGGATCACCAGCCTTGCAACAGCCTTGTCAGGCCAGCGGGGCTGGTGTCACCACTTCCCTTTCAGTGATGGGAAAGTAGGTCCCACGGGTCGAATGGTTCTGCTGAGGTCTGGCACTGGGTGTCAGAAACAGGGCTCACCAAGCCAGGCCCACTCTTTTCCCAGTGAGACCCAGCCTTCTTGGGACCACCAGTGGCGCTGCAGGTGGGCTGGGGCTGTAGGAAGCCCGGCCTCCGAGAGGGCCCTGCTTGCAGCCGTGCTGAGTGGCTTGAGTACGTGGTGTCCCTCGGGTCTCACTTTGGCACCAAGGGGCAAGGCGAAAGGGGCAGGGGCAGAGGCTTTAGCAGCCTGTTTCTAGGAGAGCCTTTGTGTCCGGTGGCGAGGTTTGCACAGTGCCACAGAAAGGCAGCCCAGTAACAGATTAACTCGACAAACTGGGAGTTTTGATAAGTAATGTGGAGAATTTACAGTTCTTGGAACTAAACCCAGGAAGAATTTGCTGCTTATTTCTCTGTAAAAGATAAAATATAACAGTGAACTAGACAGATGTGCGTGTGTGCATGCATGTAAGAGTTCAGGAAGAAGCCTTGCTTTTGTGATAGTTCACGTGGCCACTTAACCTTGAACCTCTGCCTTCCATGGGTGCATCTTGCATTCCTCCTGAGCGATGCCTCAAGCTAAGCTCTTCTTAGCTTAGCCTGGAAAAGTCAGCTCTGCCTTCCTTCATTTGAATCCTTAACAGCCTCTGATAAGTCTGCAGCAACTCTTAGGGTAGCAGAGTGGGGCGAGAGTGCTGCCGGCTGCTGTGAGCGCGCTCAGATATGGTGGAGACGGCAGTGAGGCTCTCACTGCTAACTGCAATCACAAGGGCAGCTTTAAAATTCAGCTGGCTGCAGACCCCTCCACCCTTCTGTGGTGTTCCCAGGACCTTCTCACTGAGTTACATTATCAGCCCTCTTTAAATTAAGTTAAATTAAACAAATTTTTTGAGACAAGTCCTCATAAAGTCACTGAAGTGCCCAGGCTGGGCTGAAACTTGCACCCTCCCGTCTCAGCCTCCCAGAGTGCTGGAATTACAGGTGTGCACCAGCTGCTACCTGCTTTTGTCCTTTAGAAGCGAGGGGTCACGAAGTCATAGGGTCAGAGCCCTGCCACCGTGGGCATTTGTGCAGTGTTCTTTATACGGTGCTTCGTCTGTTTGTGCGCCTGTCTCCCACACTAGACTGCGGACAAGGGACTAAGTCATGGTCCCTTAGTTGTTTTAACCCCGAGCACTGCGCGGTCTGTGGAGAGCCCGCAAGGCTTTACCGTTCCCCAGCCGCCCTTTTTTGTGCAAAGGTTGACTCACCTGCGAGGGGAGGAAGAGGGCTCCTTTGAAGCACCCAGTGTCACTCGTCTTTCAACGGGATCTCATCCAGCCAGGAAACTCCGCGAAATTCATCTCCCCTGAAAGCGAAGCAAGGAGCCCTGCATAGTGAGGTCCAGAGGGCAGCTGGGGACATGAAGTGGGGGTGAAACGTGGATAGCTGTCTTTGATGCTAAAATTAGCGTAGCTTTGTGGGTTAGGGTGAAGTTTAAGGAGATTCTGTAAGTGTTTGTGTTGGTCTGTTTGTTGTTATAACCCTTGTCATTGGTTCCTTCTCATCTGTATAAAGAGAAGAGAAGAGAAGAGAATCCTTAGTACCGATCTAGCTGGGAAGAAATGGCACCTCGCCGTTTACAGCTCTGAAACTACGGTTGTGTTCTCTTCCCTGTGGCCTAGCGAGCCCCAAGGAACTTGAAGGTTTTGTGCTCTGTGATAAAAACACTGTGTCTAAGCCACATGCCTTGCGACTCCTCCTTGGCAAAGGAACTCCCCGTGCTGCTTCTGGCCACTGCAGACAGAGTGACTTCCAGGCCCATCCCGAAGGGAAGGGCAGTTCGCACAGTCCTGACAGTTGTCCCTGTGCTGGGCCCTGGAACCTCCCGCGGGACCTGGAGTGCCAGGCCAGGCCTCACCCAAGGTGGTCATTGTCAGGGACTCCTGCCCACACTGTCCACCTCCAGGAAGTGCTGGAGACCTTTCACATTTTCTCTTTTTCCTTAAGCTGGGACACTGCCAACACGGCAGACCAAATGGTGACTGAGTCTTGACCGCTCTGCAGGCCAGATGAACCTGGGCCCTGGTTGTACCAGGTCTATCTTTGGCGTCCTTCTCTAGATTCAGACCTTGAAGCCCCAGGGAGCCCCTCTACAGCCGACAGTGTTTTGTCAGAGCAAGATTGCAAAGAGTTAACACTTCTGCTTTTTCGGAAAGTTATCTGTGAAGAGTATTAGTTGTTTAATAAAGCGTGCCTGCCCTCCGGATGAACCCGCCAGTGACTCTGCAGCTGGGGTCATTCCAAGTTCACGCGGTGGACTTTTGACTGCCTTCTGTGTCTGTGAAAACAGTCGGCAGCTCCTGCGGGGATCATTCATTGAGGCCTGTAACACAAAACTATTGCCAATGGGCACCTGCTGGGGCGGCTTCCCAGGAGGGCTGGGAGGGGAGATACCAAACTCCTCAGGCATCTGCGCAGATAAGGGCTGCAAGGGCTCGAGGGATCCTGCTACCCAGGCTGCCTGAGACCCGCTGCGGCCAGCAGCCCTGGCCGTGTCAGGATGTGTTAGGGAGGCTGCCCGCAAAGCGCTGAGCTAATTAAAGGCCTGTGACAGAGAGGAGAAAGGGTGCTTGTGTGCGTGTTTGCGTCTGGGATGGGGGAGGAGAGGAGGGAGAAAGAGGTTGCAGTGCATTCCCCAAATTTCCAGCACATTCTTTATTCCTCAGAACAGAAGAAAACAAAGAGCCTGAGCATTTGCTTATTTCTAATCTTAAATTGTCATTCGTTCTGCCAGAGCGTATATCGGTTTTAACTGCTATTCTTAATGGCTCTTTCTATGAGATTCTATATACCATCAAAGCCCAATTTTGCCACATTTTGCCCTGGAAACGTCCTGTTCTTGAGATCAGCTGCTTGAATTTTATACATTTCCTCAACTTTGACACATGTAAGCGATAGGTACTCACACAGGCTGTGTCTGAGGTGTCTGTTTTACGTGGAAAGCCCACCTGCCTGCCAGCTCTAGAGGATGTTGCTGGGAGAACTGCGGAACTTTCTGTGGGATGTGTGTGCTTGAGTCTTAGCTGCTGAGACAGCTTGGTGCTGTGGTCTGAAACGTCCAAGCATGCACTTTCTGGGAGACACGGGGTGGCTGGAGCACAAGCCTCCGTCTTCGAGGTGCACACACTTGGGAAGAGTTGATTTACCTTACTCTTTTATTTATTTCCTGGTGCAGTCACTGCATCCCCAGCAAGCAGTACACTACTTTATCTATAGGCGTAGGTTACTGGTGGATGTGTGGTGTTTTCTTAATCTGCCTGTTAATGATACATTTTTTGAAAGCAGTTTTGTTCTCACACAAGCCTACCCCTTTTTTATATCCCTCTGATACATTTCACATAAATTTGTCTGTGTGCAGTGCAACATTTGTACTAATCTCGTTACTAATCTCATATTCTTGAGCTACATGGTAACAGTCCTAGGAAATTCCGATCAAAAGCCGACAGCCTGCTTCCTTCATCCTGGACGTGGTGTGTCTGGCTTTGTATGTGTACCCCGCCCCCATAGGGAGTGACAACAATGTTAATTTTGTATTTCCTTGGCGTTTATTTCCCATACTTTGTTGCCAAAGTTCCTCAGGCAGCCTGTCCACTGCTAGGAAACTGTAGGCGCAGTGAGTGTGGAATGTTAGATGCGATATACTTTTACTGTGTGTTTATATGTTAATTGCATTTATGTTTGTCCTTGAGCATTGCTGTATAGAAAACATAGGACACACACTGTACTTCTTACACCACTGAAATGAATTTTGAGCTTAACTTAGTACCTAAAGGGGTACTTTAAAAGTGATAGTAGCTGGGCTAGGAATTTGAGCTATAATTACATTAAAAGGCACCTTATACACACACACCCCACCCTGTGTATAGCGTGTGTGGTGCCCTGAGTTGAATCCCAAAGGGCACCACCAGTACCCCCCGCCCCCAACACAAAGTACTAGCTAAGTTTACGGATTGCTCTGCCCTGTGCCGAGTAGTATTCTAAGTCTCCACACAGACCGAGCTGTTTACTCCTCCTAATGGTCTACTGAAGTGCTATTTACAAACAGGGACACTGAGGCTCAGAGGAGTCCCTGGTTGGGAAGAAAGCTGGGCCAAAAAGTTAGACTGTGTTCAGAGTGCATATTCTTAGCTCTAGTGCAAGAGCTATGCTCTACCTAGGAGGCTTCATTCCTGGCCTCCTCTCCAGCAGGATTTAACTACCGAAGCCTATATTCTTGAGTGGGTACAGAGAATTTGAGTCACAGTTAGAGTCATTTCCTGTAGTGCCCTCTTGTATAATTAGCTCTTTTGTAGATGCTGCACTATCTGGGCCAAAGTATGCAGCCACAAGTCAGGAAACAGCATTAACTTGGTCTGAGATACTGGGGGAGGGCATTTTAACTTCATTCCAGCTGCCTAAATATAGATTTGTGTAAAAGGTATAACCTCCTGTTAACATATCTATTAATAGTATGTGTCCAACTAGTTCCCAACTGTATGTGGACAGCTGGAAATGTCAGCCTCTGTGCTAGGCACTGGGGAGGTGACTGAATAAAAACGATGTCTCCCTCCCTTAGGCTCTCGAGCAGCAGGGGAGAAGGTTGTGTCCGCAGTGCTTGCAGGGAAATGGTCCAGGGGCCAGGTTGAAGTCTTCAGAGGCTTCAGTGGGGCCCCTAAAGAAGGAGCAGACTTCTGAGTCAGGGCCAGGAAGGCTTGGCCAGAGAGGAACCCAGGGCTGGATCGTGAGGTCCAAGGAGATGCTCGCCATGAGGCTGGGAGGAGGCACCTAGGAGGGAGTGCGAGGGGTGAAGCCACAGGGCTTGGGCAAGAGGCTCAGTGGCACAGAGCTCGGCAGTGGTCACTCCGCCACTGTCCTCAGGGGAGGACTGGCCCACAGCTCACACTGCCCCCCTCTCCCGGTAAGTGAGCTGAGTGGGTCACTCTTGAGCTCAGTGTTATTTTGGTGACTATGTTCAGCATATAGACAGTGTTAACAGTTGGCCTTCATAGGAGTTTTTGTGTGTGCGGGCATAAAGAGTTACACCTTTTGCAGAGAAAGCCAAGATAAACAAAAACTGCCAGCCTCCCACACTCTGGGGGAAGGGGGAGGCCTGACTCACTCTTTATGTAATTGTAATTAGTGCTAAAATCAAACCAAACCATGGCTTGTTTGTTTTAGGCTGACTGCACCAATCTGTCCATTGCTCAGTTACAGACTCCTTAGTATCGGTCTGAGTATCTTCATCTGGATGCATAGAAAGCCTCCCTCCCCAGAGCTTGGAGCTCAGGAGCCCAGGGGCCTCGGTAAAGGAAGGGGGAGTCTTTGCACCTCCACTGAGGCACTGGGCTCCAGGAAAGAAGGTTGCAGGCTCTGTTTTTGCCACACTGCTCTGCATAATTTGGTGCTCAGTAAGTGAAGTGTTTGCCACTGATCCCCAAACCATTTTCTGGGAGTTGTCTCAAGCCATCTGACCAGCTATTAAACTGTTTGGCCATTCGTTTTTCACATTCTTAACTTTGAGAGGAGAGAGCACATTATGCAAAGGAATGATTTCATGGCTTTTGCTCCCAACTTTTTCCCTCCCATCCATTCCAATCAGTAGATTATTCTCTGTAAATCCTTCCTTTCTTGATTCCACTCAAGACATCTAACAGTGTCCAAGTTTCGGTATGGAATTTTAGTACTTTTTCATGCATGGATTAAGAGGGGACATTTATGTTTATCTTGAGGCAAAATGGACTGCTGTTTTTCTGCACACATTTAGGCTGAGGCCAGGCAGGTTTCCTGTTGACTTCTTGGAATCTTTGAGCCTTTATGTTCTCCCAGCACTGAAGACCATCGTGCTGGATGGCATCTGTCCAGCTCTTGGGTGGGGAGCTGGGCTGGGCCCTTTAACCCCGAGTTGAACTTAGGTTGGGCAGCCTGGTGTACCCAGTAAAGGAAGGGCACCTTGTGCAAACCCAGCAGAGTGTCTATCAGGATGATACTTATCCTGGCTTGCTTGGCACACCTTGCGTGTCTACCCTGTCACCACAACCTTGAAAATTTGTGGCTGGCCACGGTACCCAGCACTTGGTGGACTGAGTCGCTGTTAGAGGGCTTAGAGAAATTTGCATGCACTGTGGACCCATTGTTTGTGGCCATGTGTGATGCGCCTGCCTCTGAGGGAGCAGGGGACTTTGGGAGATGGTTGAGTCTTACAGGCAGAGCCCTTTTAGAGACCCCTGCTGGGTATAGTTGCTTACACCTGTAATCCCAGAACTCTAGGAGGCTGAGGCAGGAGGATCATAAAATCACAGCCCAGCCTAGACTGCTTAGGGACCTAGCAAGACCCCATCTCAAAAAAGCAAAAAGGGTTGGGATGTAGCTTAGGCCCTGGGCTCAATCCCCAGTACAGGGGCTGGGGAAAAGGGGGCAGTGTGGGGAGAGAGCCCTGAGAGCACACTCGCCCCTGCCTGCATGTGGGGTTCTATTAAAAGGTGGCCCAGTCCCTCCCAGGGCCCTGAATCTGCTCTGTTACTGGGCTTGGAGAAATTTGCATTTCTGCTCTTGGGCTCAGACTTACAGCCTCAGAACTGTGAGGATTAATGCTTACTAATTATAAGCCACCCAGTTAATGGCATTTTGTTGTCACAGTACAAATAAACAAGGCCACACATAACACAGGATGCTATTTCTTTAAAAAATTTTATTTAGATTTTGGTTTTCCCCTTACCTGTCTGTGGGAGCTGTACCTCGTGCTCGTTGACTGTGTGAACCTCAATGTCTCGCTCATGCCCTGCGAGCCCCGATGCCAGAAGTCCCAGGATTTGAGGAAAGTCAGCCAGCATCAGTCTCAGGCTGTGCACATAACGAAGCCAGCTGCTTGGTGTATCCTCACCTGAGGGTTCTCTCCGCAAATACCCTCGCTGTAGTGCGGCCAGATACTCTGCTTTGGATGCCTGCAGTCTGAACTAGAACTGAAAACCTGAAATGTAAAGAACCTATGCAGTGTGATGGATTCCTGTGTGCCAGGTGAAATTAGAGGTACTTCATACCATTTCCCCCCAGTGCTGGGGATAAAATCCAACGCTTTGCTCATGTTAGGCACCAAACTACACCCCCCATCCTTGTCAGTCTTTGAGACAGGGTCTCGCTGTTGCCCAGGCTGGCCTCAATCTTAGGATCCTCTTACCTCAGCCTCCCAAGTGACTGCAGCTACAGGCTACTGTGCCTGGCCACCTTTCTCTTTCTTCTTCTTTACTTACTTACTTACTTACTTTCTTTCTTTCTTAATCAATTCTGCATTCTCCCATAAATTGCTCAGATACCTTGGAGTTGTCCTTGGCACATTTTTGTTGTACCGCAGGTCCAGTCCATCAGCAAATCCATTGGCTATACCAAAAATCTGGGCATAGCTAAAGACATGGCATTTGAAAAAGAGCATACCTGTTTGAAATACAGACTTTTATGTTCAGATGATGGAACAGTCTTTTGGGTTCATTCTGGAACTTATGAGGGAGACCCACACCTGTCACTTGCAGCCTTGGAATAAAACCACTGTCACTCCTCAAGCTGACACTCTCCTGTGCATACCCGGTCCTGGCCCAGGCCTGACCCTGGAATAAAGCTGCAGTGGTGGAGAAGATGGATGTCCTTCCTTTGAACTAAAGAGTTTCTGTCAGTGAGTCTCTAGGATGTGTGTGTGTTTAAAAGGAGCTACTGGAATCTCAGCTGGGCGTGAAAGCACACACCTGTAATCCCTGAGACAGGAGGGTCCTATTATAAGTTTGAGACCAGGATGGACAACCAGTAAGAGCCCACCTCAGAATAAAAGAGGCTAGGGAGACACAGCTCAGCAGCACAGCGTTCCCTAGGGTGCCTGAAGCGTGAGCTGTCCCTCTACCGCCTCCCCGGACGAGGAACAGTCTCCCGATTTTATTTGCTTGTCTCATTCTTTGAAGTTCTAATGTTCATTTTAAATCAGCCTTGCTGTTTTCTCTTGCCAGCTTAGGAAGTCTGTGACACTTTTCTCAAGATTTAAAAACACCCAAGCCAGAGGCTGTTGTTTTGCTGTCTCTGACCCCGAGGTAGGCTGCAGCTGTGGGTGTGCCCTGTCTCCCCGGGGTGCTCCCTCTGCAGTTGCAGCCCAAGGAGCAGCACACAGGGCGCTCCTGCTGATGAGCAGGGCGCACAGTGGTCTGATGCCAGCGGTCACCAAATACGTTCCCTGGGTCTTTAGTCACACAGAGGCACAGGATTGGGGACACCTGTCAGGATTTGGTCCCCACCTTCCTAAGGGTGTGCGCCTTCGGCGGAGATGAGAATGGGTAAGGAAAAGGAGGCATTGTTCAGCCATCGGAGTAGAAACAGCAGAGCTGGAGCACAGGGGGAGGCAGGCTACAGTCTTTCTAAGATTGGGGAGAGTGGACTGTAGCATAACCCGGAGAGGAGGAAGAGGCCAGAAAGGCTGAAGAAACGAGAAGACAGCCGGCTCTTACAGAAGACGGACAGGCACAAGGCAGCGCTTTTATTCCGTGTGAGATGGAGGCAGGAAACGGGTGGAAGAAAATCGGGGGGCAGACTAGGGCTGAAGAGCCGAGAAGGCAGGCAGAGCAGCCCCCGCGCACTCTGCCCTGCGGCCGGGCAGTAAAGCTGCGTACAGGGCCTCGCGTGCAGAGCAGCCTGCCTGGAGTCAGTGGGACACAGATTGAAAGGCAGGCCAGGCAGCAGGGGCCACCATGCCAGTCAGACCACCCGCAGAGGCGGTGCAGGGCCAGCTGACTGGTGGCTTTGTGTGTGGGGCACGAAGGAAAAGCAGCCCTGGCTGCAGGTGCCGTGGGGTGGGCATGGTCCAGTTCATCTGCTCCAGCCGTTATGGTCACCTTGGGTAACCGGGGCCTTGTGGAACCTTCCCTGGGCTTCTGAGACCAAGCAGTGCCTTTTATCTGTTGTTCTCTGCTCAAGTGATGAGCAGTCATGTGTGAGCTATTATATTGGTCATCTAGAGATAAAAATCTACATTGAAAGAATTATTGAAATTTAAGACTTTGGTACCACCTGAGTTTAATTTTTAATGTAATAAGCCGTATCCTTACACATTTTAGAGGCAGATCTCCAAATCGGCACGCTTGGAGAGAAATCTGATGTGAGCCACATCTGTAATTTAAAATTTTCTTACCACCTTACAAAAAGAAAGAGTGATGAAGTTACTTTTAATGTTTTCATTTAGGCCATACAGTATACTCAGAATATTATTCCAGTATCTAGTCAATACGTAAAAATGATGGCGATGTTTTGCGTTCTTATTCTCACCATTGTTTAATTCTGGCGCATATTTCCGCCTTGGCAGATCTTGGTCTGTGCTGAGTGTGAAGGAGCTGCCGTGGCGCCTGCTCGGCTTGCCGGCCAGCACGGTGGCACACCACGAGGGGAAGCTGAAGTGCGCACGTTTGTGTTTGTGCTTGAGCAGAGTGTTTCCAGTCTCGGGTGTCTTGATCATTGGAGTAGGTGAGCTGTACATCGCCCTAGTGCATTTTAGTCACTGTCTCTGTCTTTTGCGGATCGATTTATTTCCAGCACTTGCCTTGATTTTAATGCACAAGGAAGGCGTTGGATAAAGAACTTCTACCCAGTTTGGTGTCGTCACCTTCATGGCAGCGAGAAGCTTTCTGTATGTTCCCCTGAGACTATCACTAATAGCCATTTCTTTATTTTTTAATAAGTAGCAAATTGCTGTTATTTTCCCCTTAGGTTATGTGTTTCTTTCATCTTTTTTCTTTCTGCCTACTTGGCAATATTCAGAAACATTCTATGATGTTTCGTAGTTGAAAATAGAGGAAAAATTTGTGCGAAGCTTGTTTTTAAAATAAATTCTGTTTTTAGTGGCATGCTTATAAAACAGACATTGTAAGTATTTCCTCAGTCGTAGGCTGTTCTATGGTTTACATGCAGTATAAAGAAGAAGGAATGCACGCGGTGACCTAGTTAGTCCTCCCCCTGACGGTAGACTGTCTGGACTGGTGTTTTCGGCTGTTATTTTGGTGGAGTAGCCCACGTTTGCAGTGCGGTGAGTACATTCGTCCCGGGAAGCTGATGCCTGGCACATCTCACTTTTTGTACGTCCCTTCCTCTCCACCAGTGCTTCGGAGCCCATGTGCTCACATCCCTTCCTGCACCACATTCCTGGGGTGATTACTGCCCTAATACTGTGCTAACCGGGTCTTCCTTTCCGTACAGAATTTTGCCATGTTTATGTTTCACTGAACAATACATTTCTAGTTTTGCACATTTTTAACTTACACAAGTCCTACTCAGTATGACCTTTTGTGATTTTTTTTTTAGATTTATTTATGATAATATATATAGATGTAGCTCATTCATTTTCACTGCTATTATTTTGTTATAAGAAAGTATCACAATTTATGTGTTTCATTGTTAAACATTGGACTGTCTAGAGTTTGCCTAGCATGAACCGATGCTGCTACAAACATACTGATCATGTTTTGTGGCACATATATGTGGAGTCCCTCACAGAAGACCAGAACTTCTTGGTCGCAGAGTATGTGTTGCATCTTAACCGTCTTCTCTTTTCTGTTCCGTTCTTTTTTCTCCCCATCCCCTTCATCTTTCCCTTGCTTCCCAGACAGTTCCGATCCCGTTTTAACTCTCCGCCTACATCTGCCCTTTCGTATCTTCTTTGCTGTTGGTAAATGTATCTCATCTGCCGCATTTATTCTTTCTTTTATAGCTGTTCTTCCATCTGGGTTATTTTCCTTTTGCCAAAGAACTTCTTTTGACTGATGTTCTAGCAGTGGATCTTCTTTTAAAAAATCTTTATCTCACATGTGTTTTTGAAAGACATATTTACTGCTAGAATTCTAGGTGGCAAACTGACTTGAATGCTTTAATGATACAGGTCCATGTTGTTTTATCTTTTCTCTTGAAGTAGCTGTGTTATCATTTGAAGGTAATGTAACTTTTTTCCTTTGACTGCACTTAAGATTTATTCTCTCACTTTAGCTTTTAATCTCAGTGTATTTCAGTATAGACTTTTCTGCTTCCAATTTGTAGAACTGCTTAAATTTGTAGCTCGATGTCTTTTGACAGTTTTGGAAAGCTCCTGGCCAGCACCACTGAGGATGTTGCTTCTGCTTCTTTCTCTCTTTTCGTTCAGTGACTCCACTTACATGGAAGTTAGATCCTTGCTGAGTTTGATTTTGGGGTTTTGGGTGTTTTGTTTTGTTTTATTTTTGACAAGATTTTGCTGTGTAGTTCAGGCTGATCTTGAACTTAGTATGTAGCCCGGACTGGCCTTGACTTTGTGTGAGCTGCTTGCCTCAGGCTGCGGAGCGCTGGGATTACATGTCTGGCTTGGACTTTTTTTTCTGTATTCTGAATGCTTTTCATCCTCTTCTATATTTTCACCAAAACTGTTTATTTGTTTGTTTTTAATGCTTTAATCTGGCTATTTTCTGCTACTTTCCCCCCACTTGACCAGTCTTCTTTGGTGCTCTGTCTACCCTACTACCTACCTATTAAAATCTTACTTTTTTAGTTTTCTGGGAAAATGCTTTATTTTTTAATACTTTTAAGATAGCAGTCATGACCTTGGTGAGTGATTTTGCCTGTTTTCTTAGCTTTCGGTCCCTTAGAACTATTTCCTTACAGTATTTGGTAACTTTATTGCATGTTGGACATTATCATAGTTAGTTTTCTCGTTGCTGGAACAAAATACACACCCTGTGGATAAAAGAGGAAAGGTTTCTTTAGCTCACAGTTTGTAGAGGTTTCAGTCCATAATTGGTTGGCTCCAAGGCAGAGTGGCACATGACAGAGGAGCAACATTCACTGATGGCAGAATACAGCAGAAGCAGCCAGAAAGAAAAGGGAGAGAGAGAGAGGACAAGCCTCTGTCTGACCTGTGTTGTATATGCAGGGTTCCTGCCGTGGAGCAGATCCCAGCACCTTTAGTCCCAGCACTGAACCATGATTAAATCACAAACCCTAGATTCAGCTACCTCTGAAAAAGTTCCATCTAAAAGTACATGAGGCTTTAGGGGAACATCTGTACAAGCCGTAACAGACATTGTATAAGAAAAAATTTAGAGCTTCTGCCAGTATAATATGTAAGTGATAATAATTTCACAGAGGTTCAGGGATGCGTTAAACCTGAAGTGAAGGGTCCCGAGGTGGGGTTCTGTTTCTTGGTGATGACTAGAAAGGTTGGAAGACTTGACATAAGCAAGGTGGAGAATCTGTCAGTCTTCGCTCCTGAAACTGGAAGAGAGGCTATAACGAAGAATCAGCTATGCAGATTTCCCAGCACCATTCTTTAAAGAGGCTGTTTTTCTTCCAGTGAATGTGTTTAACCCCTTTGTCAAACATAATGTGGCTGAGTGTGTTTGAAGTTGTTCCTGCATCTTCTAACATGTTCCATTGATCCTCAGCTCTATTTTTCTGCCAGTGTCATGCTGTTTTTATCACAGCAGCTTTGTAGTATAATCTCAAATCAGGAAGTATGCCCCCTGCCTGGTCTTTGTTGCTGAGATTTGTTTTTGCTATTCTAGGTTTCTTCTGGTACCAATCCATGTTTCTTACCATGCATTAAACTAAAATCGAAATGGATCAAAGATCTCAATATTAAAACATAAACATTAAATCTGCTGGAAGAGAGAATAGGCAGAACTCTTTTTTTGTTTGTTTGTTTGGTTTTTTTTTTTTTTTTTTTTTGGTCTTTTTCCTGGTACCAGGGATTGAACTCACGACTGCCTACTTGCAAGGCAGGCACTTATGCCGCTGAGCTAAATCCCCAGCCCCAGGCAGAACTCTTAAAGACATAGGTGTACACAGAGATTTCATGGACCAAATCCTGATTACACAGGAAATAATACAAAGACCCACTAACTAGGATCTCATCCTATTAAAAAGCTTTTGCACAACAACAACAAAAAAATCACCAACAGAGTGCAAAGACAGTCCACAAAGGAGGAAAATTTTATTCACTTGTCCCTCAGACAAAGGACTAGCATCTGGAACATGTAAAGAATTGAAAGAAAAAAAATCAGACCTTCCAAATTTAAAGACCCAATCCAAAAATGGGCTCTGAGATGGATATGCATTTCTCAGAGGAAGAATTACAAACAGCAGATACTATGTGAAAAAGTGTTTAACATCACTGGTCATCTCTCTCTAGAAAGAATGGCTATCAAGAAGTCAATAAAAAAGCTGGAGGGGCTGTGGGGTAAAGGAACGCTTTCCACTGTTGGTGGGAATGTAGCCTGGTACAACCACTGTGGAAATCAGTGATTCCTCAGAACCCTAGAATTAGAAGTCTCATTTGACACATTTATTCCCCTTCTGGGTATCTTGCTAGAATAATTAAAAACATCATACAACAGTGATCTGTGCACACCCATGTTTATTGACAGCACAGTTTGTAATAGCTAAATCTTGAAAGCAGCCCAAATGCCCATCAACCAATGAATGGATTAAAAAAAAAGTTGTGTAGTTTTTTTTAATATAATGGAGTACTACTCAGCCATATAGAAGGATAAGCGCAACATTTCTGGGTAAATGGATGCACGCTGAGACCGTACTCTTAAGTGGAATAAATCAGAAACAGGTGTGTAAACATCACTTTGGCATGAGAAACTGAAAGAGTAAATAAGGACCAAAATGTACAATAGATATTGTGAAATGGGAAGAAATTGTTTAAAAGAAAAAAGGGATTAAGGAAGGGAAAGGACGAAAGGAAGAAAAGGGAAAACAATAAAATGGAAACAAAACTTTGTGAACAGGGAAGAGGCTGGAAAAAAGAAGAATCAGTATACATCACATATGAGTACAAATTCCCCTGGCGGATGTGATCTTCATTTGTGTCTAAACGTACCAATAAACTTAATTTAAAACAAAAGAATCAGTTCCCTTTAAGCAGGAAGTAGTTGAATCTTTTTAAGAAATGAGGATGAATTAACTATCTTATAACTAAAAAGTATAGTGAGAGCCCCCATTTTCTGGTCTTTCTGGTAAATAAAGTTTTTGTTTTTTAACCCGCAAGGCCTCAGAATCGGCCTCTGTTACCTTTGGCCTGGGACGCTGTTTGGTTAGATGAGTTGTGCTCCCTTCCTCACTCCAGGACTTTCCAGGCCTGCAGTCTGTCGGCCTCTAAAACCCCAGATCTGCAGGCAGTGGGTGGACATGATCCCGGGTGTCCTCTCCTGGTCACCACTGTAGGCTGGCCGGACGAGAGCAGAAGCACCGATGCCTGAACAGCCCTGTGGGAAGCCAGGGGCAGCTTTGCCAGGCTCCACCTGAAAGGTGGGGATGTACATACAGAAAATCATTCACTCATTTGTATTAACTAGGAAGAGCCTTCTCTGGCTTTTCATTTGAGCCTGCGATGCAGCCAGGTCTCAGGAGGGGAGTGAGCACTTGCTTTAGGTACCTTGGATTGGAGACAGCCTCCCGTCCCATCCTGTCCCCCGAAGGATGCGTCTACGGAGCCGTTCTCCCAGGGGCTAAGGACCTGTCCCAGTCGCGTTCTTCCCTCGCGCATCACACTGGCTCGTGGATGCCTTCTCTGGGCCCTGTCCACGGCAGTGATGGGCACCCTGTAGAGCTCTCAGTGCTACAAGCAGCCCCATGTGGCACACGTGCCCTAGGTAGAGCGAGTGTAGCACTGTGTATTTAGCTTTCCAAGAGCAGAGGCTGTACCCGCCCACCCCTCCAGCAAGTCAGCTGCTAGGTGGCGTGTCACTCTTAACGGGTCAGGGTGCTGGGAAGACCAGAGCACTAGCGGAGATGGAGAGAGGAGGAATGAAGGCTGTCCTGACTCCCCGTTGGGTCTTGCCCATTTCCTCCTCCTGTGTTTGAATCATCACATCTCCTGCTGCCACATAAAACAGTCACTTCTTTCTGGCTTTGATTTGCTTGGCCACACCATCCCTGCCCAGGCAAACCTTTGGCCTTTGGTGCTCCATGTCATGTAGTGAAGCCTCCTCCTGTAAGAAGTTTGCGTAGGAAAGCAGACTTCTTGGCCACAGCTTGGCACTCTTTGTTTTTGTTTGTTTGTTTGTTTTTGTTTTCTTTTGTTGAGTTTTTGAGATAGGGTCTCACTATGCAGTTCAGACTGGCCTTGGGCTCAATTTGTAGCCCAGGCAGGTCTGGAACTCGCAGTGATCCTAAGGCAGGCACTCTTGACATCTTTGGCTTGGCCTCCATCTTGGCCTGCATGCTAGCAGCGAAGCCCAGCGTGTGCAGGGTGGGCTCATGAGGGAGGTTCCCCAGACCATCTGTTACTGGTTGGGAAAATAGCGTTGGGGAAAGGAGGCAGCGGCTTGCAGGCTTCTGAGTCTGGAAACAGGGACGGGTCTGCGTCAGGGGTATGGGCCGCCGAAGGAGCCCGACCCCTCCGCCTCAGCCAGAAATGGATGCAATTCAGAGACTTTTTATCATTTGCGCACTGTTTCGGCTGCCTTCTTTCATCGCCTCTGCTGAGAGAGGAAAGATGTATAGGGTCTCCGCAGCATTCAGAAAGGAATTCTGTCAGAGGGCAACAAAATCTGAGTTGGAACCTCTCTAGATACCCTGTAGCAAATGCAGCATTCTTGGGTTGTCCTGAGGACTGAACTAAGTACTGATTTCACAGCAGCCGGTGTGCGGTGAGCACTGTCAGGTGGGGTGTGATTCCTGCAGTCACCCTGAGGGCCTCGGCTGGCAGAGCCTGGCCCTTCCTCATTCTGCTTCTGGGAGCCTCAGACTTCCTTTGTGCAAAGAATCAGCTGGGAGCAGATCTCTTCCTAGAAACCTCATCGAGTTATCTCAGACTCCAGTAGCCTGTGTGACTTTCGCAGCGAGCAGCTCAGCTTCTCCGGTGCCCAGTGCCCAGTGCCCAGTGCCCAGGGCCCAGGGCCTCCAGTTGTTTCGCCGCGACATCACCCACCTCCTTTCTTCCCAGGCTTTTGGCACTCACGAGAATACACTTTGAAATACAAAGTCTCTCTCAAGAATGAGGTCCTTGTGACTGACCTGAGGATAAACCCGTGCTCCTTTTCTATCGAGGAGGGCTCCGTTTCATTTCTGAATTGTTGTATCTTGGGATTCTAGTCTATTTATACTTGACGAGTTTAGTTTTCCTTTGCTGCAGGATGGGCGTAAGGCAATTCCTGTATTTCAGGATGAGACATGCAGGGTTTCTTTAGAAGAAAGGGCAGGATGTGCAGTGTCACAGGCGGCGTGGTGGTGTTTTCTGGGTGCTTTGCAGCTGAGGCCTCGCCGGGTAACTGTGATAGTGCCGTCTTGTGGATAGAGCCCGTCTTCCTGAAGGAGGAGTGTGTTGGGTTCATCGACCAGGGCTGATAGTTGTGGCAGAGGTAGCTTTGGGACTCTGCTTTTCAAAGTTGATGAGCTTTCCTGGAGTGGAAATAATGTATCCACGAAGGTGGGCTTCATTTATGGTGTGACCACCACCAAGGGAGTTTTTTTCCCCGTCGTAATCCATCTCCTGAACTGAGGCACAGGCCATCCATATAGATTGAAAAACCTCATTAGGACAGCAAACCTGGAGCTCTGTCCTGGACCCGGGAGGCTCATTTCCTTCAACCAGCAATGACTGTCTGGAACCCACCTGCCCGCTTCCCTCCGCACGCTTCGAGGGCTTCTCAGCAGTGGACGAGTGGCGCCTGGCAGCCTCCATGCAACTACCAGCCCTGCTGCCAAGTGGCCAAACTGGGCACAATCCATGTGGTGCACAGCCAGCACATATAGCAGTGCATCTTGCCTGCATAATTCTTCCCATTGGCGTAGCAAAAACAAAGGACCTCACTGAGCTCTGACCACTGGACTGATGTTGAAATTCTGTCTTCCTAAGACTGCGTGTATTCTGCTTTTTTCTCTTGCCTCCAGCCATATAGCAACTGCCAGTCCTTTTTAAAGAAAAAGCAAAATCCTATTATGGAAGTGCTTCAAGCCAGTCTGAGCTTTCAGATGAATCTGAAACAGCATCTGAGTTCATAACTGGGTCACAGTTGCAGAGCGGCGAGAGAGAGGCTCTCCGGTTCAGCAGGCGTGCGGCCCGGCCGGTGGGGTCTCAAGGCGTGGCTTCAGACCTTGTGTGCTGAGATAATCTGGTGGCCGTGGATAACTTTGTACCTCCACCGAAAAGGAGTGTCTGGGGCCAGATAAGCGCCTGTCAATGAAGTGGCAACACGGTGCGCATCTGGGGACAGAGCTGCTCTCAGAGACCCAGAGGAGTGAGTGTGGGGGCGGAGGGAGCTATTGAGATCGTTTGCTCATCGGGGTCCCCTATCCTAACTTTTGGCTTTCAGGGCTATGCATCATCCGTAACCGGATAGACTTGTAAGCAGACAACCTGTTCCACTTCCAGGGGATAGAAACGTGCAGGCCAAAAATGCCCCTGCCAACTCCCAACGTGTCCCACCCCTCCCCCCAGGGTAGCCCTCCCCATTTTCCTCACCCGTCACGTTTGGCGGAGGGAGGACTCACTGTTTAGTTTGGCTTCCTCAGTGGCTGGCAGTTAGCGGTTTGGATCACATGTAACTTCCCTGTTCAGAAGCCTCACAGAAGGGCTCTCCAGTGTCAAGAGAAAACTCACGTTAAGAGTGACTTTCAGCTGTGGCTGTTTTCATGGAAGCTAACAGAAGGAAATGGTGGAGACTTCATTTCAAAGCGACTTAACTCTTGAATGATCTGAAGGTTTCCCTGCTATCTCCTAGCAGAATTAAAAATGACTGTGATGTTTAGAGTTCCAAACTGCTTCTGAGAAACTTGCAGACGTCAATGACAAGACAATGTGTCAAGCATCCTGCTTTCATTCCTCCCAGGACCTTCCTTCAGAGCTATCCCGTGGTGTGGACGGGGAGTGGACAGGGAGTGGACGGAGGCTGGTTTCTGGTACAGTGAGGTTCAGGCGAGTGGAGCAGCTTTCACCAGCATGCACAGCGGTTAGAGAGGGACGGGAGCACTGGGCCTCCCGGCCTGGCACATTTGACTCCATCCTGGTGCCTGCATGCTGCTCCTTCACGGCCGGACGCAGCACACACTGGGGTTTCTCCCTGCAGGAGCTCCGCACGGCTGATTGCAGGCGGCGTTCTGTAGCTCTGGAGCTGTGTTGGTAGCTGAGACCTGCAGCTGTACGACCTTGTACTTGGACAAATATAAAACTTTTCCCTCACACTAGAGTCCTGTCTCTTCTCTCTCTTTTCTTGTGAAACGTGGTCACCATCTGCCCTGGTGACAAGGGAGATACTGTCACCAGCAATTACTCAGTGGGACAAGGGTATTGAAAGGAAATTTCCATTAGGTAAATAACCGTGAAAGAAGAACCCCAGAGAAGGGGGAGAAACTGAAGCCCAGGCTCCTGTTACACTGGCCGAATACCTTTGGCATCCCGTGCTTGCAGAGGATCATAAAGGGTCAGGAAAACTGACAGGCTGGAACAGAGGGACACAGTGTGAATTTTTCTCTTAGCATCATTCCAGCATCTACTTGAATTTCAGTTTTATAAAATCAGCCATTCAGAAAGAGGCTCCACACCCGGGCCGATTTGAAGCGTCCCCCTGTGTATGGGCACTGGGATTATTTTTGGAAGGTGGGGTGTCGACATGCACTGTGTGTTCACTGTTCAGGAGAACTGGCGTCTTGAAGCACTTCGGAGGTTTTCACTCCCTTGCCGAAAACATTGCTCTGTAGAAATTAACGACTTTGGACGAGGGCCAGAATTTACAAGCGTGGCGAGTGTTGAAGCTTTCTTCAGCAAGGGAAAGGAAAACGGTCATCCGTGTGGCTCTGTGGCAGGTGTCCTGCAGGACGTTCTGTTCCCTGGTACCTTGCATCTTAGCTAGGATGACATTCACTGAAGTATTTTTGGACCTCTTTGCCCTGTGACATGCGCTGGCCCTCCTTGAACGCCCTTCTGTTTGGAGGTGACCAATTATCCGCACCTTACTCCCGGGTGCCACAGCGTTCCTGTCGCATGGCTCGCTCGGCTCTGACATTTTTCTGGCCCTCTGGATGGCTTCTACCCCTCGGGGGTCGGGGGGGTCCCACACCAGCTGCCAGCAAACCCCTTAGGCTGGTACTATATCCTGGTTAGCAGGTTACCTTGGACTGCTTGGCGCTGCTGTACGAATGACTCCTTGTGCAGGGCCTCACACACATTACCCTGTCCCCACAGCGGCCTTGAAAGTGACATTCTTATCCCTGTTTCAAAGCATGGAAATAGACACTGATAGAAGTTAAGTGACTTCTCCATGTTCTCGCCACCGCCATCACAGTCAGGGTTTAAGCTCGGCTCCCGCGATCTTTCTGCTGCGCCACGTCCACTCCTCCAGAGGGTGGTCCTGAAGGCAGGAGTAGAGACCGTTCCTGGCTTCTCACTCCCGGCCTCTGCCCTGGCACGAAGTCGGGGTTCCATGCACTCTTGGCCGGTCACACTTGCTCGGATCCTGCAGCTTCTATGCCAGGGACTCTGGGATTCGTTTCCCCTTTGTCAGAAAGATCTGAAGTCTGCCCGCAGGCTTCACCTGCCCTAAGACAGTTTGAGAAGTAGGATGAAGAAGGTACTGGAGCGATCAGATCAGTGCAGTGACATTGTAGCTCTTGTGGGTGTCTCTGCTCTGTCTTGTTGCACATTCTCAGAGTTGAGGATGTGGGGAAGAATGCTTCCCAGCCTCAGTGCAGACCAAAGCCAGAAAGCCCCCCATGCAGGACCCTGGCGTCCTGTCCCTCTGTGGCCAGCAGGTGCTCAGGCTGTCTCAGGATGGAACAAGATGGCTCAGATGTACCTCCCCACTGAGATGGAAGGGAGAGGTGGGATTAAGGATGACCAAGTAAGCACCCCATGGTAGAAGAAGGTCACATGCTTTGTGGAGGCCTGGATCTGGTACTAAGAATCCAGTGGACCAAATCCTTGATCTGGTGACCACAAAATGAGTATTATCTGTATAGCTTTTGGTTTATTTCGGTATAATATCTCTTCCCTGTAAGATCTGATTAACCTCTTCCCAGCATGGGTTTGATTGGATCACAGATTCCAACATCTACCCAAATTTTCAGTTCTCAAAACTACATTTTAAGAGTAAAGATCTTGGTAATATTTACCTGTTGATTCCCACATCCTTTACTCAAAGGTATGTTTGACTTATTGGAGTAATTTTTATAGACAGAGATGTGAGAATTCACACAGAAGTCCTACAGTAGTTGAGTTAGATGTGCAGACTCCTACCTGTTGCAGAGGTGGAGCACGTAGCTTGGTGTGGTGGCACGCACCTGTAATGCAGCTCCCCAGGAGGCTGAGGCAGGAGGATCTCAAGTTCAAAGCCAGCCTGGGCTATGTAGTGAGATACCATCTCAAAGAGAATGTGAGGCTCCCGAGAAGCACGTGGATGAATACAGCATTTAGAGGGAAAAGTAATCTCAGAGGTTCTTATCCTGTTCCCCTTGGTGTTCAGTATGGACGTGTGTCCAGAGAACACCAGACACAAAGGGAGTGGACGGAGATGTTGCTGCGAGCCCGCTGCAGCAAGGTGGGCTGGTGGTTCAGCGTGGACAGGTGCTCACTCCCAAGGCTCAGATACCAAACCTGTTTAATTGGCAGGAGGCTTAGAAGGCGAAAGCAGTGTTGGAAACTTGGCTTAGATTATTCTCCCATATTCTCTTGGGAGGAGAAAAGTTTTGTGACATGTTACCTTCTTCCTAGCAGCTGCCTGAAGCGGGCGAAAGGGACCTTAACTTAAGCTTTCTTCTCAGGAAAGGAAGCGATACCTTGGGAAGAGTAGGGAAGCTTTGTGAGCAGCCCAGTGCCCCCGGCTCTTCAGAGGGGTGGGTAGCACCTGGACTGGGGGACACGTGTCACCCGCACAGTTCACATAATCATGACCTCGCTGCCTCTTGGCTATCAGGAGACACATTTTTGTCTCAACCCCAAGTGAAGAACACTGACACCTTCCAGAGTTCCAGAACACAACAGGGACTCTTTCTGACCCTCCCTAAAACAAGGGTCACATTTCCCTCTCTGGGTTCCATAGGGCTTGCGGTTCAAGTTCTGAGTCCATGTTGCTGGCTGCTTCAGAGATGCGGATGTTATTTAAATGAAACTGTCAGCTCCTTAAGAATACGGTGGAGAATATGAGTGCTGGCACTCGTGTGTTTATACCTACAGCTGTCTTGGGCCCAGGGTCAGAACTCACA
The DNA here is from genome assembly GCF_034190915.1 of Cavia porcellus. NCBI lineage: Eukaryota > Metazoa > Chordata > Mammalia > Rodentia > Caviidae > Cavia > Cavia porcellus. The sequence continues at coordinate 7,586,771 of NW_026947508.1, forward strand.
CATCCTCCTGTGGTCCTGGATCACACACTGTCAGGGATAGAAAGGACTGGGGAAATCAGAAAGTCCAGCAGCCTAGCTTTATAGGTAGTACCACTCCAAAAACTCACTTTGAAAATTAGTCTTTCTCTACTGGAAAAAGAGGGAATTCTAAAACTGTTAATCTCCGGTAGTACTGACCACATTTCAAAACCATAAGAGGCTTTCTTCAAATAGGCAGGACATTTGGCTTTGGACAAGTAGCTGAGTAATAACATCAGTGGTAGATACCAGCACCGAGCCCTCCAGCCCCAGGACAGACCAGGCACCATCACCAGGCTCCAGAACAGAGGGAGGCCCAGAGGTGGGGTGGGGTGTGGGGTGGCGCTGGGTCACGTAGCCCCCACACTGGTCCAGAGAAAACTGCAGTCAGGTGCCCAAGCTCAGGGCCTTCTCTGTACCGTGGAACCTCTCAGATGGGGTCTCTGACTAAAGCCCTTACTCAATGGTCCACATAGGAGGCTTTGCCACGTCCTGCTGTGCCTCCCCTTGTGCTAAAGAAATTATAAAATTATTTTTTATGAACTTTAATTCCCTTATTAGACATGGAGTGATGGGGAGATAAGGCAAAAAAGCAAACACAACGATAGGGATTGCATTTCCACTAAGGTCAGTGTGTCATCTCTGGCCTCAGTCAGCGAGCGTTTGTACAGAGCGAGAGGGACAAGTGTCCCGCAGCTCGCTCCGGGAGCGGCTGCTCTAATGGCATTGCTGCTGCTTCCTGTGGTTGCTGCTCCCTGTGCAGAGCTCACCTGTCACTCGTGTCAGGAAGCCTCAGGACTGATGGTTTCCAAGGCAGATCTGATCTGTTACACACCCAGGAGGAGTGTGACCCGGACTCCAGGGGGCTGCCCAGTGCCCTGCCTTCTCCAGGCAGGCTGAGTCTTTCCATTGAGCTTTCTATCTAAATCACATTCCTGTGAGTTTTCTAAAAGGTGAGTCCTGGGTCATTGGCACTTAGACCACTTGTTTTGGTAGATCCTTCCTGAGAAGGTTAATTATATATTTGATATCCTTCCCTTTTTATGCCTGAATGATGAGGATAAGTACCCTGTGGTTTATTAACTGTCACTTTAAACCTTTTCAAATTGCCTTGTGACAAAACAGAGTTTTATGTCCTTTTTATCCAGCTTTGATGGATGAGACAGCTTTTCTGGTTAAAGTATGCCAGGATAAATAAAATCCTACTCTGATTTGTATTTGTGGTGGAGGGTGGGTTTGCATTTGAAGTCATGGGTTCAAGTGTGGGGACCTAACCCATCAGTCTTTCCATCTGCCTCCTCTTGTCCTTTTGACAAATGGGACTTGGCACTTGATAGGCGCCTGATAATTGCTAAATGAATGAAAGAAGGCATCTTGTGAGGGAGGTGATAGCTCCAATTTCTTTTTCCCTCCCAGTGCTGGGGGTTGAGCCCAGGACCTCTGCTGTTGACCTGTAACCTTAGTGACCTCTCCAGAAATTTTGGTACTAAACCCTAAAGCAATAATCTAACATGTTTCCTGCTTTGAATCTGATTCTTAGAGCAAAGGGCTCGTGTCCACACCATCACAGCTTCCAGATCTCACCTGTCCTCCCCCGAGGCCCTTTTGGTGTGCCTTTAATTTTTCAGTGAATTTGCAGGAGTACTGGTTAAGTTTCCTTCATCTGAAATGCTTGGGACCGGAAGTCTTGGATTTTGGGTTTTTCTGGCGTGGGAGGGGTACTTGTGTGTGTACACTGAGCTATCCACTGCTAGAAGCCAAGTCAAAATAGGAAATTGGTTTGTGTCTCATATAGTCCCCAGAACACAGACCTGAAGTAATTTCATGCAGCCCTTTCAGTGCTCCTGCCTTTCCAGCTGCAGCTCCTCACTTGAGGCCATGTATGCAGTTTTCTACCTGCAGTGTCTTAGCAGTACTCAAAAGTCTCATTCTGGAATGTTTTGGGTTTAAAATTTCTAGATTAAGAATGCTCAGCCTTTGTCGTGGAAAATAAATGTCATTAGGGAATTTTAGCAGTCACTCTGCAAACCTTGTTGTACCATTGTCAACCACCCGCAACTTGTGTCTGTCCACTGCCTAAGAGCCACGCTGCGGGGCAGACGAGTACACAGTTCAGCACTCGGTGTCTCTGCTACCTGCCACTTACCAAACCCTAGTCAGGACCAAGAGAAGGATTTGTTTGAATCAGCAAAACTAGTTCTGAGGCTGTAAAATTCTCTTTTTGTTTTTAATCCACTCCAGTTTGCAGGGACATTGTCAGATGGCTTGGGGAAGACAATGGACAATCGCCACCAATCGGAGCGGGAGTACATCAGGTACCACGCAGCTACCAGCGGGGAGCACCTGGTGGCCGGCATCCACGGCCTGGCTCATGGTGAGTCCTGAGTCTGGGGTCGGGGGAGAGTGGCTCCCCACTGCTCATCCTCGAAGGGGCTATGTCCCACCTGAAGGGAAGGTGACCAAAGCAAGCCCCAGCGGCAGCGCTCCAGGCCGCGTCCGCTGGATCCTCCCGGCAGTGGAACAGAGACAGCGTGTGCCAGGCGCAATGTGGTTCCTCCCCGCCGGCCTCCCTGCAGCTCTCGTTTAGCAAACAGTCAGGGGCTGCTGCTTCGAGGCATGCTTTCTGCTGACCTGTTGTTCCCTTCCGAGGAAGTGGGACTGTGAAGCTGGCTGTCAGGTGTGTGTCCCAGTAGGTCCAGGTGTCCTGAGTCCTGTAACTGACACACTCACCAGCGTGACAGATATCTGTGTGCAGAAGCGGGAGGTGATAGCACAGAGGTGCTGTCTCAAAATTGAATTTTAACCCTAAATTCTGACTCATCTGTGTGCCTTGGGAAGCGTGGCCAAGCCCAGCCAGTTTCCCCCAGTCGCACAGCACTTGAGCCACACACAGCTGTGCGCTGTGCCTTGCACGCCCATGAGGCCCCTGCCCACTCCCAGTCCTCTGCCCTCTCCTCCTCTGCCTCGCTGCCCTGCCTATCAGAGTCCCACCCAACTCAAGTGACACTCACAGGCTAGAAGTAAAATTTAGCTGAGTTAATCTGCGTCTAAACTTTAAAAGTCGGCAGTGGGATAATCCTTTGGGATTGAAGGTGCAGCCTTCTTTATTAACTGTGATGGTAGTACTGTGACTGTCGGAGGTCCGCACTGGCACGCGGGAGTGCGTTGCCTTCTACTCGCCAGTGTGCAGCCTGCGTCTTTGGGCTGCAGGGGGAGAACATGGCTGTCCTCGCATTTTAGATGAACTTACCCAGCTGCTGAGAAAGTGGGTGATCTGTTCACGGTTGCAAAGTCACTTCTAGCCGAGGATCATTCCAAGAATATGCTCAGCTGCAGCCGGAGCGGCTTGGGCCGGTCTAGGTCCCAGATCCAGTGGATACAAAGAGGCCCTTTGAGCTCAGGCTAAGAGGAAAGCAGTAACCTGCGATGACAGTGTTCCTCCTGGATGAAGAGGCCTTAAAAGACGATGAAGTCAGGTGCGGCAGTGCATGCCCACAGTCCAGTGCTCTAGGTGGGAGGCTGAGGCAGGATCATACACTTAAGTACAGTCTGAGCAGTTTAACCACTTAGTGAAACTCTTTCTTAAAATAAAGGGACTGGGGATGTGTATAGATCATTGTAGCGTGAAAGCCCTGGTTCCACTCCCAGTACTTCAAAATAAACAGGCAAACAACAGAGTCCGTTTAATCTCCTTGTTGTACAACGGGAAGTTGTGCTTGCTTGGGGTGTCTGTCTGTCAGCCCCAGTCTGACTCTGTGCTGTGCACACTCCACTAAGAACCTGCTCCCAAGCCTTGGGAAAGCGTTATCGCCTCCCTGAAGCCAGCGAACCCGAATCTGGAAGAGATGCTGTGAACTGTTAGTACTTTCGCACCCAAGGAGTTTCCTCTACCAATTTGTCTCACTAGAGCTGAAGGGCCCAGAGAGCTTCCTCACACCCCACTGTCGGAGGGTAAACATCTTGTGAGTGTCCCTGGCACAGGGCCTGGAAATGCTCCCCGACAGGACCTGCCTCTTCCCTGCAGTGCCTGTGACCTTCCAGCCTTTGCCAGTCTGGCCACCTCTGAGGCCTTTTCACACCCATTCCTGCAACTTTGGAATGTTGTTGTCTTTTTGGCCTGGCTGGTCTTTTGAACTGACCCATGGGAGCTCGGGCTATCTCTGGCAGCTTTTTGGGGTGCCCTTTGTAAAGGCTTCATCACTTATTGCTGTCTGCTCTGTCTGATCCCTGCAAAGCGGGCAGTAGCTTTTAGCTCATTTCACACATTGTGTGGTAGTGTCTGGGCAGAGAGCGATCTTAGAAAACCGAAAACATGATTTTAGCCCTCTCCCTGACCTGCATTTCCTAGGACCTGACTTCTCCACACCTGCCCCAAAGGCCTGATTTTCTGGTCTCCTGCTGACTTAATACTGCTCTCTACGTATTCCCAGGTGCCCGCCTCCCACCCAAGCTCTAGGAGAAAGCTGCCCACAGGTCACTGCCTAGCCTTTTCTCTCGTGTTCACACTGGAACACACTCTGCTTTTCACTGACGTGTAATATGTACCCTCCGACTCTGTGTTAGTGGGTGAGTCTACTGGGCCCTGTGTAGTGGCCACTCATCTACCACAGAGATTATCGGAATGTCTTAAGTTATCACCTCAGATGTTTGAAACCGGGGAGTTGGCTTCATTGAAATGTTGTAGCGCTTGTCTTTGGCCAGGCTACAATCACCTTTTTTTTGTTTTGTGGCTAGGCATCATTGGTGGCCTGACCAGCGTCATAACGTCAACAGTGGAAGGTGTGAAGACAGAAGGGGGTGTCAGTGGTTTCATATCTGGCTTCGGGAAGGGGCTCGTTGGCACCGTAACAAAGCCAGTGGCCGGCGCCCTGGATTTTGCTTCGGAAACAGCGCAGGCGGTGAGAGACACAGCCACGCTCAGTGGCCCCAGGTCAGTGGTCCCGGGGGAGTGGATCCGGGATTTCCGGCCAAGGTCTGCTGCTTCTCGTACTCCTCCGTGCTGTGTTTAATCTTATGCTCTCCGCCTTGGTGATGGGATTTTTAACTTGAATACTTCTAACCGAAGTTTCTGATTTGCCGCATATAGATGATGAAAGCAAGGTGCACAAACCTATTTTTGGTAGGTAGATAAAAAAGAAAGAATACAGTGTGGCATTTTCATTAGAAAGGTGAGTATTTGGGTTAAATCATTACAGGCTTCCCTTGCTCACCAAGCTAGGTGCCCATGAAGAAAACCATCAAGCTGCAGGGATCAGGGTCCTTCCTCCTAGACCCGTGCTATAATTCCAGAATCCTCACATGGGTTGTTTTCTTACCACCTGAAATGGCCAGCCAGTTTCCTAACATCATTTTTAAAAAACCCCAAAACTGCCTGCTTCCCCTCTGCCCACAAGTATGGTGGTGCTTCTGCCGTGGGGTGCCGGAAATCAGAGACGGCCCCCTTGGCTCCCAGCCCCCAGGACCCAGCCACATTGACTTAGCCATTCATTTAATGGCCTATTTTAGCCTCTCTTCTCCAGAGTAACTAACTGGAGACCCTTATCAACAAAGGGTGTAATGAATGTTAGTGTTTCCAGCCAAGCCGGACTTCAGCCTAGAGGAATTTCCCTGTTGCCTGGATAATAGATGCACCCTGAGTGAACTGGTGTGCCCTTTTAGAATACCTAGACCTGGGCCACGTCTGTTACCCTGTTCTCCCCCAAATAGGCCTTAAAGTAAAATCATCCCCATTCAAAATGAAAGCCGGCTGGTGACATGTTTCTGCAAGAGGGGAAATGCTTGAGATTGCAGACGGGGCCGTGTAGTGTGTCCTGCCAGAATGTCTTCCATCTGGAAGCAGCTGCTTTTTAAAAAAGGGTTTGTACAGTTTACTTAAGTTATATTCTATTCTGAGATATAAAGCTAAAACATCCTCGAGTATATTTTGGGGATATTTATGAAGTGGTGGAGAAGGGCAGGCAGTAGAGAGGTTTCAGAAGTATCTCTAGTGTTTTATTTCTGCTGGAAGTTCAAGAAGTCAAAGTAAAATTGAAAACCCCTGAAGAATTCTCAGCAAACTATCCTTATACTTAAACTCCTCAGATAGTCAAGGTTAATGATTGTTGATTTGATATGCTCAAAAAGGAATTATTAAATTTTGTGTGTTAAGAATTGTAAGCCGGGCATACTGGCTGATGTATGTGGTCCCCACTTGGGAGGCTGAGACAGGGGGATTGCCATGAATTCGAGGCCATCCTGGGCTACAAAGTGAGTTCAAGACCAGCCTGAATACAAAGTGAGACCCTGTCTCAGATAGAGAAATAAGTAAATAAATAAATAAATAAATGTTCCTGTAATTTTGTGCTGTAAAAGGTTAATGATGAGCAGAAAGCAATCACTTGCATTTGTCCATTGTCAGTTTGAAAGTCTTGCTGAGGTTTTATATTCTAAAATTTTAGGAGCACAAGTAACACAGCCACAGTGGCTGCAGAAATAGAGATGTCCGTGTTATTTTTACCAGTTGTCCTGCATTGCCATTGAAGCTTTGGATTAGTGTCATCTGGTACTTATCTGTCATTCATTCATGTCTACGCAGTAGATACTAAATATTGATTGGAAATCTCCTCTGAACTCTGGGCTAGGAAAACAGCAGAAAGCAAGACTGTCTTAGCCTCAGAGAGCTTGTCACCAACCAGGGCCACAAACATAGAAAAAAACTAGATAGGGGGTCATTTGTCAGAATTGTGCTAAATATTACAAAGGCGGGGTGGGGGGTGGGGGGTGAGGAGACGTCTATGGGAGGGAGGGAGGGAGGGAGGGAGGGAGCGAGCGAGGCGACTGACCCAGCAGCAGGCCCTTCTAGGGCCGCGATGCTTGAGGTGGAGCCTGAGGTATGGGAGGAGCTGGCCAGGTGGACAGAAGTGGGAATCACGCTACGGGGTGGGCAGCGCCTCCCAGAGGGACCCTCCCTCGTGCTTACTTGTTGCCAGTCACCGTCTGTGGGCCTCCGCTCAGGCAGTCTTGTTCATCTCTGTCCTTCATTTACGGATGAGGACTGGACAGTTGTGCGGGGCCCGCCGGCCCGCTCCCAGCTACACAGCTGGGGACAGCAGGCAGACCCGCACCCCTCCTGAGCGCCAGCTGTGTCACCACAGCCCTGACCGACTGGCTGCCCTCGTTAGGTTGAGGCGGGAGATGCGTGGTGACTTCCTTCCTGCCGACTCGAGATCTGCGTAGGTTACCCGCGACACTGAACCCAGATGATGACAGTGTGCTGGCCCGCTGCCGTCTTCTGCCTGCTCCCACGGCCTGTAGCCTGTCAGCATCTGGGAGCAGGGACTGCACCCTCTTCACTGTGCTGCCCTTGGCGCCACCGATGGTCAGCACTTGCAGCCTTCCTCAGCACCCGGTGCGGTTTTACACTTCTGGCTGTGCTGTGCCCGGGCCCGGAGCACGCAGCGAGCAGGAGCCTGGCTGGGGTGAACTTCAGCTTTCCTCCATAGGCGTCTGTCACCGGCCCTCTGCTCCTCCTGCAGACTGAGCGAAGGAGAGGCCAGGGGCCTGAGGACCCAAAAGCTCAAAAGTGGGCTGGGGCTTGGACTTCTCCAAGTGCTGCATTCCTGCAGGTGCCAGTCCGTGGGGGAGCTGTGGCAGGACGTCCAGAGGGGAGGGCACACGCTGGACCCCCACTGACTGGGGCCTCAGTGGCCCCCAGGGCCTTTCGCTACACTGAAAGAGCTTTGTAGGTTCTGTCAAAGGGCTCAGCAGTAGTGCTTCCAACAGGGTTCTTGGGTGCATTTGTCCAGTTCCACATTATTAATGGGGAGCCATGTGTTCGACAGAGATGAGCACTTGACCCAGAAAACAATAGGTCAGCGTCCACCCCTGTACTTGCTGGCTTGCCCGGGTCAGATCGCTTATCCTATCTAAGACTTTTCTTCTATAGCTTGGAGATAATACTTACTCTACCTCAAAATAAGTCAAATCAGAGTTGCTTTAACATGGAAGCTAGGAAGAACTGTTACGAAGCCGGACAGTATGATTTGGGGATCAGATGAAAGAAGCTCGGAGCTCCCTGCAGGTGGAGGAATGTTTCATGCCTCCAGGATTTGCTCCATCGACACTGCGCTCTCTGAGGAACAGCCTAGTTCGACCCAAGGGATAAATCACCCTGGTTTCTTGGAAGTGAGATCCAGGCATCCCAGTTGACTGAGCAGGATCCAAGGGTGTTACTCAGGGCTTTTCCCCGCTGTTTAGACAACAGGGACTAACAAACTGTTTGAAGGGATTAGAAGTGAGATTCTGACCGAGAACTGACCTGAGTCCAGGGACCAAGCCAAGAATAGGAACCCAAGAGTCCAAGAGTTCTGCCTCTGAGTCTGCACTTGGAAGAAACCTTCTGCTTCCTCTGTCATATTTCATCCAAGTGAGGGCTTAGATCTTAGCATCTAAGTTTTAAATGTCCCAAAATTTTAAGCAGATGATAGCAAAGTGAGCCATAAAACTGAAAGAATATTCCTTCCAGTAATCCATCTGAATAGTAGCCTTACAGGAAACATTGGCTCCTTTGTGTGTTTATTTGAGCATGGGTTTTTATTTATAGGGAACCCCCTCCTTCTGTTCTGTCAGATGAGAATACTTCCAAGTTCCTGTCCTTGCTGGAGTGTCCGTGCTTTCCGAAAGAATAGCCTCAACCTACCAGTGTTTCCATGTGACCTGCTAGTTCTCGGGAAGGCAGGTGGCGTGAGTGACGGAGAGGGCGGAGGACAGCAGGGCCTGTGGCCTCCACATGAACGCTGTGGACCAGTATCCCCTGCTGCATTTGTTAACTGTGCAAGTATGTGTGGTTTGGAACTGAAACAGGAAGCCTTTTCCAAGGCAACGTTCTGCTGGCTCAGGTTGCGTCTTCCAGTCTACGTGTACTGGGTCACATTTGTCTGTTCCCAAATAAAGCTTCAGGCCATGGCACTGATACAGCCACACCTGGGTGCCACTGACACCGCGTGAAAAAATCTCTGCTGCGCTTCTAGGCCACTGAGCCAGGCAGGGCCCCCAGCTGTGCAAGGGCCCAGCTCTGCCCCAGCACAGTGGTGCTCGTGCGGGTCGTGGAGAAGATAACTTGGGTAGAGAGCGGCCTCAGGGACCCTGGAGCAGCACTGTCCTGCAGAAGGCAGCGGCGCCCCGAAAGGGAGCCAGCACCTGCTGAGGGCGGTCTGCTCGCTTATTTCTCCCCGCTCTGCAGCCGACCCTGAGGTGTACAGCGTGTTTAGAAAGCAGCAGGGGAGGATTTATGAAGCTGGACCCCAAGGTTTCCTCCAAAATATTTCTTCACCTTTTCACTCAAGGCCCAAAGTGGCAGAGAGAAATGGGAGTTGTCAGAACTGGAAAGATTTAAACTAATTTAGCAAAGCCCAGGAGTGTTGAGCTTATCTCATTATTTAACTTAGATAAGGAGGACGGGGAATCTGAAGCATAATGATAGATCAGTGTTTAAGAGTACAGCCGTCAGGACCGAGAGTGTTCTGGAATCCTGGGACCCTTGAACAGGGCCATAGATCTGAACTGCAGTTGCTTGACAGCTTTTGAGTAACTTGTGGGCTGATTTCACCGGAAAGATTTATGATGGGCATGTTTGAATTTTTCAGTAAAAATACTCCCAGATTTTGTTAATGACGTTTTCCATTAATGGCCTCTTCGATGTGAAATGAAGATGGATTTTCTTAAGGGAAGTTTGCTTAGAGTGTGTGTGCCTCACCCTGACGCAGAGTAAGCAGGTTAAGAGCCTCTGGGGTCTGCAGAGCCTGACGCAGTCAGCTTGCAGCAGTGGAGAGGAGTCAGCAAAGAGTTCTCAGGCGACACTGCCACCAACCCTTTCTCATCAGTGCAGCAGTAGCTCTGCTTTGGATTATTCTGCCCTGAAAGTGGCTGTATATTCTCGGTGTTCACACAGCATATAGACAGAATTGGTTTGAACTGAGATCTTAGAGAACCCCAAAGATAAAACTCTACTAAAAATACTGGAGGCTACACTAGCAATCTCAGTTTTCTCCACTGTGTTCCCTTTGAGGCAGAGGACAAGAGGTAGTTACCCCATGTGTCTGGCTACAGAGCAAGTCCAGTGGTTTTTTTTGAGTGTTTTGTCTGAAAACTGTGAATAAATTTTGCATTGTATTACATGCTTACTTAAATAAGAAACAATTTAATTGCTACCCAGGAGAATGTACCATGTCATCCAGTGGTTACCATCTCATGCTTGTTTAAAAGTTCAAGCAGAGCCTGGAGTTATGGTGTATACCTTTAATCCAAGTAGTTGGAAAGCTGAGGCAGGAGGATCTCAAGCTCAAGGCCAGCCCAGACAATTTAGTGAGACTCCCTGTCTCAAAGAAACAAAACAACTGTTCACTCACCTGCCAGATGAGTCAGACCAAGAAAGCATCAATACAGATAAGTACATCGAGTGGGGTGAGAAGCTGGAGCTAGCTTAGGGTACATATGTGGGCCTCGGGCAGATCTGCATGTTGGTGGTGCAGCCACCTGTGGCTTGGCCTGTGGTGTGTCAGCTAGTGTGAGGAGCAGCTCCATTTCCATGAAGCCAAAGCAAGATTGCTCTGTCTAGCTGAAGGCAAAGATGGGCCTGTCCTGTCTCAGCCCTGTGGTCCACAGGGACCACAGTGGACAGCGTGGCCACCACCCGCATCTTGTCAGACCAGGCCTCTCCAGACAATGCATGGAGATGCTGGTCTTTTTCTCACTCCTAGAGCTACCTGAGCAAGCCCAGAAGAAGTAATATTCGGAGCTTTGTTAACGAGAGCAAATGTCTCACTTGGCTCTGAAATGCAGATACATGAATTATGCAGGATACTTGTTTTGTCTGTTTGTGTTTTAGTACTGGTATTGAACTGAGGGCTTTTAGGTTGAGCTACACCCCAACACACCACACCTTTTCTTTGTTAAGACAGAATCTCACTAAATCACCAGGGTAAGGTAATTCTTAAGAAATATCTTACCAGTGCTGCAGCCTTATAAGTTAAAATTCCTCTCACAGTAATACAAGCGGAGAAGCCCTATTTTCTGCGACAGATTTCTTCCCTCTTGTTGAACTCTAAATACTTTACTCTGCTTTCACTCAAAAGGCCCCAGACAATACCACCCTCATTATAGCGTAACTTATGGAAAGCTCAGATCTGCTGCTGAAAAAAATTCAGAGTGTGTGTATTCATGCACACACGTATTTGAGAAAAGCCTTTCCATTTCTGAAATCCCATGACTCATTTTTATGCAAGATTATCTGCTAGGGAAAAAAGAAAAAACCCACTTTTTTGGTCATGGTACATTATAATCATTTCTAGAAAAGAGAGCATCTGATTTTTGCCATTTTTGGCATGTAGACTGAATTCGTAGAAACAGCATAGTCTCACTCCTTAAAGTAAAAATCAGCTGAGTTTCGGCATGTACGCACTTAAAGGCCCGTCCCTGCCTGCGACCCTGCCAGCTAGCCCTTGCATGAGGAGAATGCACAGGGAAGTACAAAGACTCTCTCAACTTGGCTTCTGCCGTTGGAATAATCCAGCCATGTAAATCTGTAGTCCCCCGGGTGAAGTGAATTCATTTTTTTTTTTTAAATTTTGGGGTGACACCTAATCTTATGTATGTAAGGTACACATTTAACTTCTGACAAAACAGTGTCTGTGGTTCTTCCTAAGAAAAGTGTGTATGTATTTTGTGTATTAGAGAAGGATGAAGAGGTCTTTGCTATCCATGGAATTTCTCTGCAGAGGGCATGGGATTTAGTTTTTTTAGGTTTTGGTGACTATCGTACGTCTCTCATTGTTTGCCTTCTGACATTTGTCTTTGCCCAGGTGAAATTGGAATCTTCTTCAAGAGAGGATCCAGGTTTGAGTTGAAATGCCCTGCTCCCAGAGAGCTTCAGAATATAAAATAATTCTGAAATACACTGAATTAATTCTCTGGTATGAACTAGCAAAGAATTAAAGACTTAGTATCCTGTGATAAATAAGGGCATCCAAGCTTCACGGGGAGGGAAGGTGGACCAGGGCATTATGTATCATTCACTTTTAGTTAATACTGTCCTGTCCAAGAGCCTGTCAAAGACATTGCTACATTTCTTCCTGATTTATAAATGGGAGAAAAATAAGATTGAATAAGTAAAACATTTTTATCACAATATACTGTGAAAGAAACAGGGTTTTATTACATTGGGCACATGTAATCCAAATCAGGTGAAGAACGTTACCTAATCCATATCCTTAGTGGTTTTACATTGATATGTAAAGGAAACCCAATTTCTAATCAGCACAGAATTTTGTACACATGGGTCTTTTAGAGCAGGCGTTCTTAAAATGTGCTTTAGGGTCCTCTAGGGAACCCCAGCTCTAGAACATCAAAACTCTTTTGCATGTTCACATATTTGCATATGAGGACACATGGTCACAGTGGTTTCGATGCTGATAGCAGCTAATGAGTGTGCAGTGGAGCTTTCCAGCACCACGCAGTCTGTGTTACCGTAACAAATTGAACGTAGACATAGACACGAGAACGCAGCTGTTCCCTATTAAGCAAGACTCACAGAGATCTGCAAAACTGTAAAGCAGTGCCCTCCTCTCACCTCCTGTGACTCTGTGAACATGCTACCGGCCGGCAGATACACCTGTACCTGGTTAATTTCTTTGACAAACTGTTCCGTTTGAGGAGATGGTGATGATCCATCATCTTGCTGATAAATAGCACCTATCAGTGACGTTGGATTAATTTGGATTAAACTTTAGGAGCCACTGTAATGTGAAGCTCTGCTTTGGCTTCCTGCCAGCAGTTGTCAGCCCCCTCCCCATCTGCTCCTGACTTTTATTGGGTTTTTTAGCGTAACAATTGGGAAGATTTTATCACATACCAGAAAGTCCTCTTACAACAATTTACCTAATTTAATCCTTCATCTTCACTACCATCCCAATAAATCTCAACTCGGGCTGCACGGTGTGTGCTGAGATTGGTTCAGAGTACAGGGTCTGTCTAATCAGAAGCCACTGGGCATTAGTAAGGCCCCAGCTCGCAGGTAATTGAAACGGTGTATGTCCTTCAAAGCTTGTGTGCCAAAACCTTTCTGCCCCAGCAAAGCTGTTGGAAAGAGTGAAGCCTGCAATATTTGGATAAGCTCCTTTGAACTCCTGGTGGAAGGCAGCTTTTACGAGGCAGTTGTTCTGTGTTAATACCGGAGACAGCTCCTAGTACGTTTTCCCCAAACACACTTCAAACATCGGGATGCAGGGGTGACTCAAGCCACATCATAAAATCTGGGGACTCGGAAGACTTCAAAGGGGAGTTGGAACAAAAGCTCACCTCTTGCTTACGAGGATCCTGGGTCCCCATGTCCCAGCCACGGCCCTCACTGAATGACGCAGGAGGGACAGAGCCCAGCTCCTCTGATCCCTGGTCATCAGCAGTGGACAATTAGGGCAGTAGTAACTGGCACCTGCCCACCTCCTAAGGTGGAACAGGCCAGGTTACCAGGTGTAAAGTGCTTTCATCGCCCTCTGGAAAAATGCAAGCCACAGAGCGTTTTTATGTTTCTGTTTGAACTGTCGGAGCCCCAGTAACTCAGGTTAGCCAGTTCTGCACTTGTGATTTTGAGGTAAAGTTGCTTAATAAGAAAATTAACAGCAGAAATATATTAATTAATCAAGTATTGAATTCCTGCCATATCCCGTGCATATAATAGATATTAAGGACTTGAGATTACTTAATTAAGACGAGACAGCTTGACTCTTCCAGGTTGAGAAACAACAAGCTATTTGGTTTACAGCTGAACACTCTTAAACCATACTTTCTTAAAATATCCTTTATTAGTGATTTGGCTCAATTTTCTTTTTAAAAATTTTTTTAACAGGAATAAAACCAGATAAATGTGACAAAAAACAATGAGAATGATTTTGTACTTGAAAACAAGACAGGAAATTCACATAGTTAGGGTATTGCATATTGTTACCCTCTAAATAGGTGCTCAGTCTACCGGCTTTAGTCTGCAAAGTCAATCAGACACTGTAAGCATTAAGTTCTTTCTTTCCTCCAGTCGCTGTCATCTCAGTCTGTGTTCCTCCGACTCAGCCTGTAGTTTGGGAGGACAAATCTTTCCCGGCCTGCATGCTGGCTGGCCGGCGCCTCGGAGGGTGCTGCTTCCTGCCACTGCTTTGTTCTGGAAAACAGCGGAATTGCGTTTGTGTGTGGTGCTGCTTGAGGAAGGAGTGTTTGCAGACCTTTCTTCACACTTTATTACCAAACGCATCACAGCTCTCTGAAAACAGTCATGTTAGTGTTACCAGTTGTCTACAAAGTTAGCAAAAGATCCTTTGATGTTTCAGTTTTTCTTTATAATTCATAAGTAATGAATGTTATCTACTGTGTGCATAATAAGAACAGGGTTTTAAAAACCTATGATTTCTCACCTAAATTGGTTAGCTGTAACAATTTACCTTTTCAAGTTAATTTTATCAATGGGGTTGAACTGCAGTGTCATGAGTGTTAGTCAAGTGCCCTACCACTGGCTACATCCAGCCCCCTTAAGTTTTTCTGCAGACAAGACCTTGTTTAGTTGCCCAGGCTGGCTTCAAGTGTGTGATCTGCCCACTCAGCCTCTGGAATTACAAATGTGGGCCACTGTGCTTGGCAAATCAGACTTTGAAAATGTCTGAAAACCTAAAGTTGCAGTCTCCTGCCCCGGCTTCTCCTGTTCCTAATGGTTGCTGCCTGAGAAGCAACCCCTTTGCTGCACTTTGGAGGTTTCTTTAGTTTGTCAGTATTTGCCCCAATAGGTCTAAAATGAATGAATGAACGGATGAATGGATGAATGTATGCTGCTGCTCTTTCCTTTTTTTTTGAAACTGAGGATGGAACCCAGTGCCTTGGGGCTTTGGGGCCTTGATACTGAGCTAAACTTCAGGTCTTTTTTTTTTAATTTTGAGGCAGGATCTTGCTAAATTGTCTAGGCTGATGTCAAACTTGCGGTCTCTTGCTTCAGCTTCCGAGTGGTGGGGTTGTGTAAGTGTGTACCACTGTGCCCAGCCATGCCACTCTTTCAAGACTTCATGTGTCTTCCTGCTGTCATCCATAATCCCTGTCTGCAATTTTCAGTATAGCGCCTTTTTTTGATAAATCAGGTTTTACATTATTGTGGCTACATAATATTCCCAGGGAAGCCACACAGGTTACTATGATTATAATGTTTCCCTTTTCAGCTTTTTTGCTTGCTTTTTTCTCACCTGGAGTTAGTAACTGCTTAAGTATGTTGTTTATTTGGTGTTCTGTGTGGATATTTCTGATTGTCCTCAGACGTTTACTTACTTCAGCTTTTTTCCCCTTGAATTAACTTCCTTTTTTTCTCCTTCCCTTTTCCTCTCACTCTTCCTTCCTCTTTAGTTTCTGCCTCTTGCTAGTTTATAAACTTGCCTCTGTATGTTTAAAATGACTTAGGTAAGTTTCCATGTCCTGGCTTCTCTTGGGAATTCTCCCCCAGCAGGTCCGTGCCATCGCTGTGTGTCCCGGCTGCGCTCTGGCTCGGAGATAAAGCCGTTTCCTGGTGCTGGCCCGGCCGCTTCCTTTCACGTGTTGTGCGTTTTGTCTTTTTCCTTTCCAGCTGCAGGGAGTCCTCACATGCTCAGTGGTTCTCGCTCTGCTCCCTCCTGCCACAGAGGAGGCTCGGGGCGGCTGCCTGGGAGCTCCCAGTGGGGCCGGTGGACCCGTCCATCCTGACCTTTGCGGAGGAGCAGACTGAACGGGCATCCGAGGGAACCCCGAGTCTCCCTGCTTCCACGCAGACTTCGTCCCGTCTTCTGCTCTCCCCACTTCACACGCGCCTCTGTTCCTCTTCCCTCCCCAGGCGTTAGTGCCCCGTTGTTCTGAAGTCAGCAAGCATCAGCTTCTCCCTGTGGCTTCCAGGCCTCGGGCTTGCGTTTCAGCATCAGGTGTCCGTCTGCTTTTGAGCGTCCAGGACACTGTTGATCCCTCCTCTCTATCCATTTGGGTTCAGGCCTTTGTCTCCTGTGGCTTTTCCATTAGCAGGGTATCTGGACTGGGTCTGTCATGTCAATCAGAAGCCCTGTAATTTAGACTTTCGCTAATTCATTCGTCCTTCTCAATGCCCGTTACCTTCCACCTCCAGCTGGTGTCTCTGACTTTCGGAGGCGTTACTAAAATCTACAGCCATTCCTTTCTTTATGATTGTGATGTACTAATAAATACTAATGACACAGTTAGCATTTTTAAAGTTTTGCTGTGACCTAGGCGTGGCTCCATATAGTTCGCATGCATGAATTCTCTAGCTTCACCACCACCCCAGCTTGTGGACCATACCTGCAGGCGGTGGCTCTCTTCTCTCCCGGCACAGTTAGGAAGACATCTGATGAGAAGTCATTGCCGGCCCTGACTGCAGCTCGGAGTCTGCTATTGGTCTTTCATCTCTATTTCTGTGTGTTGTGAAGAAATGGGTTGAGGAAGGCTCTTGTCAGACCCTGGGGACATGAAGGAAGTCGCAAACCCAACAGTAGTGACACGGCCCTGGCACCGCCCATCCTGGAGCCATAGACCTACTCAGCGGGGCCAGCAGCTGGCGGGCGACTGTGCTTAGATCCTGGGTGCTGATGGGTATTTTGTAGTTTCCAGGGGAAGTTGCTGAAAGTTTTCTTATCATGACACTCCAAGGGCCAGAGGTCTCTCTTCAAAGAGAAGTGCTCATTCCAGTAAAGAGACGTGGTGAGAACATAAAATCGCTGGTTTTCCCCCAGTACTAGAGGGGAAATGTGACAGCCAGCATAAAAAGAAACCATGTATTTGTAGGACTCAAGAAGGGGCTCCCTGGCCCACCCTGTTGCTTGTGTCCCTGCATTTAAGCTATTGCCCTGCTGTTTTTTAACCATGGCCTGGAGCAAGCATTTCCCTCTCTGGCTGTCTCCAGGTGAGATTCCTTTGACTCCTGTGGAATAGGGATAGTAATACCTCCTTGGGTGGTTATATGGATTAAGTTATATAATGTACACAGAGCAGTCTGGCAGAGGGCATGCAGTTAGGGCTCAAGAGGTGGCGTTTGTGTTGTATTCTGTCCTGAGGATAGAATGTTGAGCCAGAGCGAAATAAGGATTATGTGACTAGCTTGCTCTTCTGCCCCACACTTGCTGGAGTGCCCAGCCTGAGAGCTTATGTGCTCTTCTGGGCGTCTGTCCTTCCCTTCCTGCTCCTTCTCTCCAAATCAGCAGTTTGCTCAGGCCCAGGACCTGGAGGGTCTCACCTGGGTGCTGAGCTTGAGTGTGAGAAGCCCTCTGGAGAAGGTGTGCGGAGGCCACGAACTCACTCTGAACCCACTCGGGTAGAACAGGTGATCCCAAACTATTGTTAGTGTCTGCGCTAAATGAGATGCCTCTGGGTTCGAGCAGAGTTCAGCCAGAAGCCGCACATGACATGGAAATCTGTCCGGGAGCCAGGTTCGCCGGGTAGAAGTTATGTAGCGAATGTCTCCAAACCTTGGCATCTGCTGTCTGCCAGGGTGGACAGCAGAGATGGAGCGCCTGGGGAAATGAGGATGGGGCATGCGACCTGCAACAGCTGACAGGCCGTGTTTAGGCCACTGTTGCTCGTCCAGCTCTCTTGATAAACAGCTTGGAAAGCATTACGTGGCTTGGAAAGCATCCTTCAGAAATGGTTATATTTTCCAGGCGCATGACAGCCTGCAGCTCGGGATCGGTTAAGGCTAGAATGGTCCTTCAGACTCCCCTTCCTTGGGGCTGTTGTCACGATTGAGGGCTTATCTGTCCCACACCTGCAGGACAATAGCACAACAGTACTGTCATAGTTTGGGGTCCTCAGTGTATGTTTGCCAAAAAAAGTACTCAAGTTCAGTGCTAAGGGGTTTAAGAGAAAAAACACTGTTTCTTTCTTTCTAGCTTAGTGCAATGGACTCTTTAAAACATGCCTTTCATCATGTACCTTTTATTCATGATTTCTGAGTGATGAAAGTAAGAGATAACTCTGGATATTGTAGTGCCTTGAGCCTTTGAAAATGAACTTTCTCTACGTTATAAAAAAAAGTTCATTTCCTAATTCATGTAAGACCTCAGCCTTCCATTCGTCCACCTCCCAGAAGTGTAACCCCTGTTGGCTTTTGAGCCTCCTGCTTAATTCTAGGTGCCTTTGGGAGAGCAAGGGAACTATTGGGGGGCAGCATGTAGGCCAGAGAGTTATCTTGGGCTTAGAGTCATCTGGACCATATGATAAATGCCTAGTACGCAGAGATTTTCAGAAAACTGTATCAGAGTCTAATATGCCACTATCGAAATGAAACATACCATAGATTTTAAATGTAGGGTAGGAGCCCTACGAGTTTCCTTGTGTCCCAAAATGCAGTGGTCGGGCTTTCAAGGGAGCATCAGAGCAATGTATCGTGTTGAAGTGGTAGCAGTTTGTATTCGTCCCATCTGTTAATGTGAGAGCAGTTCCTCCTCAACTCACGTCTCTGTGATCAAAATAACCTGTGTGGGTGTCCCGTCAGGTATGGGGCGCAGCGTGGTCTTTGGCGAGAGGACAGCATTGTGAGCCGGGAGGCTGAACTCTACCTCTGTGTACTTGGGCAGATGGCTTTGGTCCCCTCTGTAGGTCCCTCTCCCTCAGGCAGAGCAGGACGGTGTGTGTGTAGTCAGGAACTCATCATGGAGCTCCCTGGAGGGATGTCACAGAGCGGGCAGCTTCCCAGGGCTGGCTCTGCCAGCAGCAGCTCAGCCGGACACCAAGCTGAAGAAAGCCACATAGAACACACAAACTTGATAATGTTTTCTAAAAATAAAAGAGCCCCAAGCTAATCTGAGGCTGTCTTGTACTTAAAATATTCCTCAGCAGCTTGTGGCTCTGGTCCATCCCCAGATGGACTTAACACCATTCAATTTGGTTGTTTAACCCCCCAAAGGGGTTGAGTCAGTGGCCAGCTCTGCCTGTTACTGCCTCGGCCCTCTGATGTCGCCTGCGGGAAAACCACAGCGGCCTGACTGACCAGCGGGCTGGCTCAGGCGGGCAGAGCCGCACAGTGACCCGCAAAGGGCCGCTTTCCACGCGCTCCCTGCTTGTGGAGGGGCTTGCGTGTTTACAGTTTCTTCTTAGCGTTTGGCTAGGAGGTCAAGGTAAACCAAACAAACCCTCGAGAAGCATTTTGAACAAGAATTAATACATGTGGTAATAAAAAGCAAATTCCGAAACATACTTTTAGTTCCCAAATCCATATCAGCTTAGTGTTTGTTATTCACAGCCCGTCTGTGGGCCGTGAGCCTGGAGCCTGTGTATAGCACAGTCACGGGGCTCAGGGGAAGGGCAGCCCCCAAAGGCGTGGGTGGGAGGTGTGGGCAGCAGTCCACGGGCAGCACTGGCCACCGCTGTCAGCTGCTGCCTCCAACTGTGTGCGTCGGTTTCCAGAGTCTGGCCTCCCTATTCACTTAGGATTTTGCACTCCTGGACTTTTCCCCTAAAAGTGGTCCTAAGGCAGAAAAAAGGGCACCAGGAAATGGGACCACTGAGGTCACTGTTATTAAGTTCTCAGAGTCTGTGTTAGACTATGCTAGAGTCAGGGTAGGCCCAGTGTCCCAGATTTTAATGTATCAGAGACTCTCAGTGCCTCTGGGCTTGTGCCAGGTCAAATTAGGTGCACACCCACTGCCTAGCACCAAACCCTGTGCTAATGGGAGTGTGAGTGCTCTGTTGATTTTCCTAGGACCTGGGAGGTAGGAGGGCTTACTATGATTGAAGTTAATTGAACTCTGAATATGTGTATGACTGACTAGAGACAGACTGAATGGATTACACATTTTCCTTGAGAATTTCTTAAATGAGCCTACCTAACGTTTTGTTACCTTGTGAATGTGAAGAAAACGCCAGAATATATTTACAGTTCCATTCAGAATTACCCAGCTTACCTGGCATGAGGAAGCCCAACTTTGTAGCTTCAGATGAAGCAGAGTCTGATTTAAAACAGACCCCTGGCTTCACTGGGCTCTGTCAAAGACATCTGCCTGTGCCCGGGACCAGAGGGTGCCGGCGGACCTATAGCCACTGGTGTGGGCTGCTCTCTCTGTCCTGAGATGAGCCTGGACGTTGGCTAGCACTGTGTCCAGGAGGCTGAGGACGAGGCAGGCGGGAGGTGCTTATCCAGTGGCGGGGAGAGGGGGCTCTGTCCTGAGTTGACCGCAATTTGGTTCCTTTCTGTCTGTTCCTCCTACTTTTTCTCTCTTGTGCTTACACCTTGGCGAAAGGAGTTCTAGTAAGCATTGTAGACTTCAGAATTCAGCCCAGTGGCCTCACAATAGAGCAGGCCCAGCAGGACACAGACACACATGACCAGCTCCAGGCTCGAGACTGATTGCTGGGACAGCGTCCTTTCTGGCAGCCACAGCATCACCTGTTGTGAGCTTCAGGTGCGCCATTCTGCAGCCAGCCCAGGATGCCCTGTTGGTGGGGCACCTGCTGCAACCACAGCAGATGCCTGCCGGCGTGGGCCCGCTCCTCAGCACTCTGTATATACATCAGAAACACTGGGGATTTGGGGTGAGAATGTATGGTCAGCTTTTTAATTCCGTGAGGCCAAAGGGCCCACGAACACCTCCTTCCCACACATGCGCACACATTCACAGGCAGTACGTGTGTCCTCCTTTTGCAACCAGGGCTCAAAAAATAAGTTGTTTTTGTCTGTTTTGTTTTGTTTTTAAAAATAAGGACAGCTAGGGCTCTGTTTGCTTCCCATCTTCCATTGGCCCCAGGCAGCTGTAGATGTAGGTGCCCTATAATGTCTCAGTTCCCCTAAGACCCCGAAAGCCCCCAAGTCCAAGTGAAGGTGCGCTGCAGCCACCGTGTGGTTTACGGGAAGTTCCGTCAGGGGTCAGACTGAAGAGTTCGCCTCGCAAGAACAAAGTGAGATCGTGCAGTCAAGAGTAGCTCGGGACCTATATAGAGGCCCAAGGCCTGCTGGGATGGGGTTTCACATTCGGCTGTCCTTTTGCCCTTCCACTGAACTCTTTTCATTTCAGTCATGAGCAAACAGTCAGAGCCTGAACTAACAACCCTGCAGTCCCGCGAAGCAGGCTCGCTTACAGTACCGAACAAAGGGAGGGAGGGAGGGCCTCGCGGGCCGGCCCAGGCCGAGGAATGCGGTTCAGGGTTCTGCTCCATAAATTTAACCAGCACGACGAAAAGGAGATAATATGAGCCTTCGTGATGATCTGAAGGGGGAGGCTCTGTGTCCCATTGATTGTGGTCTGGCCCGGTGCCAGGCCCAAGCCTGACCGACAGTTGAACCATATCGTTAAGGCGTGTAATACAGCTCGAGTCTTGTACTGCCGCCAATGAGTACATATCCACAGGGCAAAAGTTTATGAAGAGTTGAGGCTGTCCTGTTTAACCCTCTCACACTGCATGTAATAGACCCGCTGCCATTCAGGACTTGCCCATCGAGGTCACCCGGGGAAGCCCACGCACTTCTTTTCCTTCCAGCAGCTTCTTGGGGCCAGGAAGGGGAAGGAGCGCCGTCTCCAGGGGTCCTGTGGCAGGATGGCCCCTGAGGCCAGCACTGCAGCCAGCCTTCCTCCCCTCCCCCGCCAGAAACGGGACACCGCGGTGCTTTCTGCAGGGTGGCTCTCTGTTTGCAGTATAATGTTGCTGAAGGAAGCGGGGCTGCCACAACAGGAAACCTACCCGGCTCCGAGGAGGCCGCGCGGTGGCAGAGGTGGTCGGAAGCCCACGAGGAGCAGTTCCATGGAGCTGCTGGGGGGCAGGTTGGTCCTGGCTCCCTTCCTCGCTACCCCAGCACCACAAGGGCTGTGAATGGCCTGGCCATCTGGCCTCCCACAGCTAGGCCAATGCGCTAAAGCAGAGCAGGTGGAGGGCTGTCCTGTGCAGCAGCTCGGAAACCCTGTCCCCTCACCAGGGAGGGCGTGAGGAGATTGCAGTGTCCAGCAGGCCCAGGGCTGCGTGGCTGTCAAGCAGACAGTGCGTTGAGCAAACAAGCAGGCAGACAAGGATTTAGCGTAAGTGCTGTCCCAGAAAATGGCCTGCCTTGCCCAGAGACTCTGTAAAAGTGGGCAAGGGAGTTTCGTCTCGTCCGTCAGCCCATTGCAGACCTTGGCCACGCTGGGAGCCTGCTTACCCTTGTGCCACTCAGCCAGCCAGGCTCCTGTCATTTCTGAGCACTGCACACCTACAGTGGGCCAGGCACCTTACGCTTGGATGATGATGGGGTTTGAACCCGGGCAGCATGAAGGCGGAGCGCCTCCTCCTGACAGCGCTGCTGCATCTGGGCCATCCCTTGGTCTCTCCAGTCAGAAGAACCGAGTCAAATCTGAGCCTTTGTGCCAGGCCTTCGGTCTACATTCTTGGATGTGAAGGACAGGAGTTGGGTAGCTGATGATGACAGCAGGATTTGGTGGACAGATGCAAATACAGTGGGGAGGGGCATGATAAACTTTGGCTCTCATAATTTGAAGGATATTCACTGTACTTTCCCACCCCTGCCAGCTTCACCCGGGGATGCTGTGAGGAGCACACCATACCAGGGAAAGCTTGGAAGGGCTCATGGTCCAAGTCTTCTTCGGGACAAGCAGCAGTGTGCTTGAGCGTGGGAGGCCCTGGCCTGTCAGGACCAGTGGGCAGTGAACCAGGCCTCTGAGCTCTGGCCAGAAGCTGTGCTGCCCCCAGTCCTCCCTAAATGATGAACCACTGCAGGCTTCCAAGTCCCGAGTCTCTGCCACCTTCACCACATGGTAGTGACACTTCTGGCCCCAATCTCATCTCTGTTCTCTAGCCGAAGCCATCTCCATTAGCCAGTCACCTGGGAACTCCAGCTGGTCCGCAGGAAGCCTCTGCTACAGAATGTCCAAGTTTAGCCTGCTAAAGATAGGCTTAGCATGCAGCGACTTCCTCCAAGGACAGCCTCCATTTGGTGCAGTGGGGCATGGAGATAAGGCTTCTAGAGGTAGCAAGAGAGACTGCTGGAGCTAAAGTCCATCGTGCATCTGTGGTCAAGGTGTTTAACCAGCTCAGAAACTGGTCACACAGGGGTCCAAGATGGAGCTAACTTGCCATCTGGCCTCTACTAACCAATTGCTAAATCCCGCGTTTGTTACTTGGTGTCTTAACCCAGGGCACCTATTGGAGCTCCCTTCAATGTGTGTTTCAGGTTCAGTTTAACAGTACCTGAAGATGCGTGGGTTAGCCAGCTACTGTACTAACTGAGGTTTATACTGTTACCTGCAAACATCTTAAGACCAAGAGAGCTCCAGAAGGAAGTCTGTCCCGGGTCCCTGGATCTGGGCAACCCTTTGGAGAGGGAGCAGTGAAAATCGGAGACTGGAGTCACTTCCAGCTTCTGTGTGACTCACCCCCTCTGTCAACAGCAGGGTGGTTCTGGGCTTTGCTTCTTCCCTCCACCCCAAGGAACTTGGACCTTGAACAGCCAGCCACAAGACTGCCCTTGTCTGCTGTCTGCCCTTGGGTGTACAAGTAGAAAGCAAACCTCAGCTGGAGGAATGGCAGGGACAGAGATTTTATGTTCTGTGTCAAGGAGAAGTAGAGACTCCTGGCTGCACCTGTTGCTCCCTGAGGCCTGGGGAGGCCAGGGCAGAGAGCAGAGCCAACTGCTGACTGCCCTGCCCTGCTCACACAGGGCACTCCAGTGCACAGCGAGCCCATTAGAAAGGCTCGTTGTGGGTGTGACCAGTGGCTGGCACCAGATCTGGGGGACTTTTGTTTGCTGCCTCATCTGTCTGACAAGATCTAGTGTCATTCCTTCTCTCCCTGTATCGCCCAGCAAATTCTGAATACATTTTGCTGCTTTTTTTGGGGGGGGGCGGTACTGGAGATCAAACTCGACCTCACCCTTGCCAGGCAGGTGCTTGTGCCCGTAAGCTAAATTCCCAGGCTCCTTAACACATTTTGAATATACACTGTTTCCCAGTCCAATAGAGGTAAGCCCCTCAGTCCAACAATTCAAACAGATTCAGCGTTGCTGGCTCTTGTTTCAGGAGGAGAAGTGCTCTGAAGGTTTCTTGTCCACTCTGACCCAGGGTGTGTCTGATCCTTCTGAAGGCACAGAAATGCACCTGGGATGACCCAAGTCCTTTTCTTTCATTTTTTGATCTCCTACCACCTGGATCATTAATTCTGCTTTCAAAGGGGATAGGAAAGAGAGAGCATTTCAAAGCAAAGTTGATTTGGTCTCTGAACCAGCTTGTCTTCTGGGTTGTACTTCACCCTGATGAGAATCAGAAGGGACAGTTTGTAAGCCCCTCAGTCTCATGGCTCTGCAGCTGGAGAGCCTCAAAACCAGTTCCAGATGTCCTCTCTGCCTGTGCTGGCGGGAAGGGAAATTGGGCAAGCTGGGAGGCAGAATGCTTTTGCTTTGGCCCGGTTTTTTTAAAAAATTTTTTTTTACAGTACCCACTTGCAATTCATGTCCTGCCTGGGGGCTTCTTAAGGTAAATGTGATGTGAGCCTAGGTCCTCGTGGGCCCTGCCAGCACCTCCTGCTCCTCCTCTGTCAGAGTCAGACCCTGTTCAGAGCTTGCTGGCTACTGCAGACAACGGAGGAAGCCTGTCTCTTCCTACCATTCAGGATCATAACAGCAAATCAGTGCTAATGAAGTTAGGTCCAGCGCCTGGTGATGAGCCTCAGGTTAGCATTGCCTTCAGCGTAGGGCAGGGCTTTCACCAGTCTTGGGGGCCCTCTGCTTGAGAAGTCCCCCCAGACCTCCTCCTTTCTAGAAGAAAGCCATCAGGACACCTCTGATTTTCACCCACAGCACGCTCGCCATTGTGTAAATTTGTACACATTCACTCTTTGAATCCAGATGCCTTTTAGTCATCTTGTTGTTGGTGCCTGACTGCTTTCTGAATCATTGTGTTTTTTAAAACATGTCTTAAGTTAAAAGTTATGTACAACTGTAAAGTGTTTTTGAAAACCCATGCAGTATACAAATATTTGTAGTGTTTAGACATTGCTTAAAAACCCTTGTTTGAGTAATCTTTTAAATTGTTACAGCAAGCCACTGAGATAGATACTATTATTACTGTTTGGTTAGTTTGGGGGTTTTGGTTGGTTGGTTTTGTTTTGAGACAGGGTCTTGTTATGTAGTTTAGGCTGGTCTTGAACTCACTATATAGCTTAGGCTGGTCTCAAATTCACACCAGTTATGCTGCCTCAGCCTCCTGAGTGCTGGAACTACAGGTGTGCACCACCACGCCCAGCTCCTTATTACTGATTATATATTTACATGAATGGGGACGTATATTTTTCTTTCTTTTCTTTGTATGTGTGTGTGTGGGAGGGGGTTTCTAGAGATAAATCCAAGGCCTCAAGCATGCAAAGTTGTATGCTTGCAGCCCCAAGCACAAATAATGATAGGTAAACCTTACCCCCCCCACTCAATAATGACTAGAATACCTTTCCATTATGAAAGTAAATTATTTTTAACGTTTATGTAGTGTTAAACAGCAAATGTTAATCCCTCTACTGGTGGATGTTACCAATTCTTGCTATAGTAAGCCTCTTCTATCCCTATGTTTTCACATGTGTATAATTCTCTCTTAAGAAAATGCCTAAATTCCTAAAAGTATGATGCTGGGTTTGAGAGTAGGACACCTGTTACACGTCCTCCTGGAGTGGAGCATTCATGTTCTTCCCACGGTGCGTCAGAGGCCCCAGCTCCCCACCTCCTGGGCTCTGGCCTCAGTCAGGAACCTGGGGAAGTGGCCGCCCTGGGCCAGGGGCTATCAGGAGAACCAGGCGCGTGTCTCTGCGTCTTTGCCCACCTGAAAGCAAGCGTGCGGTGTTACTGCTCAAAGTTCTTTGATAATGGAGAGTGTTGAATCACCTTTTCCCATTTGATTTGGCTATTTGTCTTTTTCTTTTTTTTGCATTCTCATTTGCCCCAGTCCTTTTAAAAATACCATCATTGTTTAGTGTTTATTCTCGGCCTTCCTGTGTCATTCAGCCAGTGTCTCGCCCCTGCGATTAGCTGTCCTTCTTCCAGACAGCGATGAGTTGGGTGTACTAACACAGGATGCTGTCACGGTGCCTGCATTTCTGCAGCCAGCGACGGTGGCTCTAATGGGAGGCATCAGTGGGGTGTTTGGGATCATGTGCTCCCTGGCTTTTACCTATTATATGTCTCCTCCTTCTGCTCCTCAGTCTTTGTTATGTGTTATAAGCCTTGTGGATCAATGCTGGGCTCTCTACCCTTGTATCATACAAATCCTGCTCGGCCATGAGACAGGGCCCTCCTTCGATCCAGACCTTCCCAGGAAGCCCGTCCTGTCCCCCCTCCTAGCGTGTCACGTCAGGTCCTGCCAGTGTTCCCACTCAGCTCCTTGCTCTTTGACCGCTGATACGTGGCCCAGTGTTCTTCAGCGGTCATCTCGGGGTGCGGCCTTGCTTCCCCATTGCACCATGAGCTCCTGGTGTTGCCTTCTCTGGTGTCCCTTCAGGGTCTCCAGAGTGCCTCACACAGGAGGGACGCAGTCATGCTGGTCAGCATGTTTACTGAGTCCAAGAGAATGAGAGAGCCCCAAGGTCACTGACCAGCTGGATGGCTCTGTAAGGTGCGGTGTTGTCATCCATAAAACGAGGTACTCATAAATGCTTTCTAAAAAAGAACTGCGTGAGAATTAGGGCATCCAGGACATTGCACACTGTGGTCAGGCATGGCGGTGCATGCCTAGAACCCCAGCACTTGGTTGGCTGAGGCAGAGGATCACTGTAACTTGTAGCCAGCTTGGGCTACAAAGTAAATTCAAGACCAGCCTGAACTGCATAGCCAGACCTGCTGCGGACTTGGTGGCCCAGCAGTCCTGGCTTGGTGTCCTCTCACCCAAGGCTGATGGAAAGGGGTGATGCAAAAGCTAGTGGAGGTGGCGGTGCTCTGAGCCTTTGCGTGGAGTCCTTAGTGTCTCCTGTGTGCCTCTGTGTGTGAGTCTGAATCTGATTTTTACCAACACGGACCCTTATCATCATTCAGGGATCCACGTGATGCCTCAGGCTTAGAGCATGCCACTTTTTCTCTCATGCTCTGCCAGTTTTTGTTAAATGGGAGCGTGAGTGCATGTGCACATGTACATTTGTATGTCTGTGTAAAGTGCCTGGAGTAAAGGTGCCTCGGGTCCTGCCTGGCATAGCAAGTGTTATATCCAGCAGCTGCTCAGCATGTTACCGCACGGACTTTAACTGATTTCCTGCAGTTCTATTTTTATTTTATAGTTATTTCAATGTATGGGGAGCCAAGTCTTCCAAATGAGACATTTGGTCACAAAGGCCTGTTATTTAGCTTAACTGCTACAGCTGCAGCTTCAGCAGCAGAGGCCTGCGGAGAGGATTCTGAGAGCTGTTTGCTCATGACCTGACCACAGCAGTGGCCCCTGGGTCTGCAGGCACACAGACCCGAATGGGCAGGCTGGGCAGCCCAGTGTCACCAGCAGGGTGGGCGGGCATCCCCGTCTTGTTGCCAGCACTGGCTCCTCCTCCCCTGCATCCGGTGGCCCTCGGGCCTGTGCGGCATCGGCACAAGAGCCTTTCTGGCCCATGTTGCCCTGGTGCGCTGATTAGACAGGAATCAGCAAATTGTTGAGTACATGTTTAATGTGACACAGATGTGGGACATGCTGCAGATCTATCTGCTTTACAAATTTTCAGCTTTTTGCATTTCATCAGTGTTGCTTATTATTTACAGAATGTAACTCGAGACAGCAGAACAGATTGTAACTTTTAAAAAGGTTTGGTGGGGGTGGTGGCAGCGATGGGGCCGCAGGGGATCTGGGAGAAAAAATCCAGTAGTGTGGAATGTTGTTTGCCATCCAGACCAAACAAACCAGTTTACCAAAGGTTGATGGACTATGACAATCAGCCCGGTTCATGTTAACACTGGCAGCACTTAATTAAAAGGCAGCCTGACTGTTCTATCACCAAATAAAGAATAATCTTTTGTCCCCGGGTGGAATGTCATGGCACAGACGTGCCCCTCGTAGGTGAGGTAGGGGCGGGTGACGCTGGGCTGCCGGTGTGTGCTCTGCTTCTTGCCTGGCTGGTCAGAAGGGACATCATTGAGCCCGGTCCCCGGTCAGGTTCATAAATACTCTCCTTGCCTCACTCCTGCAGGGCTCTGGACCCCGAGGCAGTTGTGAAGACAGCAGAATGACAGGCCGAGGCCAGGTGAACACAGGCCTGAAGGGACGGTGCCCTCTGTCGTCTCCAGAGACGCACGTTTGGGGGGAAGTGTGTGTGTGTGGGGGGGGGGCGATCCTTGACTTCTCTTCTTCTGAGAAAGCTCAGCCAAGGTTAAATTTGAGGACAACTAAAAAGCATCAGCTGGTCGGAGGAACGCTGATGCAGAGGTGATTGGCTGGCTCTTTTATGTCTCCAGGTCAAGAGTACCTGAAAGTTGGGCCTGACGTAGGGAAAGCTATGTCGTAAATATTCTCCGGGACTTCTGTCCGAGCTGGAGGGTGTGCAGGGATCTGATCCCTGGGTCAGGAGGGTCTGGGTGTGCAGACGGCATTTGTCTCCCGGGGGCCCTGCCCGCCAGGATCGGAGCCCGGATGTTCTTTCCCTTCCCGGAAGGTGCACACGGCACACTCCGAGGCAGCTCCACCACTCGAGGCCCGGTCACCGAGTTCCTGTGTCCCCACAGTGGAATGATCAGCATTCCTCTGCTCCAGGGGTTCCTGGGTTGCTCCCAATGCCCCGCCTGCCCTGGCCCCAGCTACGAAGGAGTTCACCCCAGACTGCCTTTCCCTGCTCGCCTGGCCACAGAGGCAGCCGCTCCAGACCTTCCACACCCGCGCTAACAATGTTGGGACAGCGCTCTGTTCATTGGTCACCGCCGCCGTGCCTGTGTCTGGGCCAGGGCCAGGACGGGGCACAGTGACACAGCTTCCAAACCGCATAGCACTTTCCTTTCTTTCATGGTTCGATTGAGAACACAGAACCACAGCCCACCTGGGAGAGGTCTGCGGCTGGAGAGAGGATGTCACTGGCCCTCCCCAGCCTCAGTTTCTCCCTCTGTGCCCCACACGGCTAGCTGTGGGGCCTGAGCCAGATCCCGTTGAACCCACGAGTGTGGCACCTGTGTGGCACCTGGTGCTTTCATTGCAGGCTTGCTCCATGAAGCATCTTCTCCTGCTGCCTTTCTCCTTTCTGCTTTCTCCCCTTGCCTGGTTGATGAAAGAGAGTGTGAAAACTCCAGGCCCAGCCAGCAGGTGGTCTGGAAAAGCGGGCTGCAGGGCAGGGGGAGGGGCCCCATTGCTTGGCTGTGACCAGGACAGGGCCCTGGGAGGAGCCTCCGGCAGCCCCCCGCTGTGCGCCGTGCCAGGACTCACCTTGGTGAAGGCAGCAAGGGTCCTTTACCACAAAATCCAGGTGTGATTTTTTTAAACCACCAGAATGGTGCATTGCATTAATGGTAATATTCTAAAACTTCTTTAATTCAGATGCTAAGAATTTGATATTTGATATAATTTATTAACTTGCTAGGTATTAGCTGTGGCTCTTAAAAGACTTCTTTAAGGAAGTAAGATCTGGATGGGGCAGGTCAGGTGAATAAATACTTTGAGCACTGGTGCTCGAGAAAATGCTACGTATCTAGCAGTTGATGTGCTCTTAGGAGTCCTTCTCTTTTCTGAGACGGGATCTCACTGTGTCGCCCCGGCTGGTCTTGAACTACTGGGCTCAAGCGATCCTTCTGCCTTAGCCTCCTAGGTATCCTTAGGAGTTACTCTAACATGTTCAGTAAATTGTGTCTTTCATAGTATTCAATCAAGATACTTTTTTTGTTTTGTTTGTTTGAGGCAGAGTCACACTATGCAGCTTAGGCCAGCCTTGAACTCACCAGATAGCCCAAGCTGGTCTCGAACTCACAGCGATCCTCCTGCTTCAGCCTCCCAGGTGCTGGGAGTATAGGCATGCACCACCACACCTATCTGGGATAGATTTTTAAAGACTACCCTTTTGCATTTGGGGTATCTTAAATTGACTTAATAGCCGGTAATTTGATGTAGGAAGGAGGGCAACAGTTAACTTTCATGAATCCTACAGTGCATGGTGTATGTGTCTCACATTATCTCAACATTATCAGCTAAGTATTGTTCCATTCTCGTTGACTGATAAGGAAACTGAGGCCATGAACAGCCTAGTAAACTCTTTAGTGTCCCTCAGCAAACAAATGGCTGGACTGGGATTTCCTTTGGACCAGGATTTTCATTCATTTCTTTCATTTTGAAAGCCCCATCTTTCTCCTAACTTTCATCTCTTAAGAGAGATCAACTTTGAGGAGAAGGTAGGCAATATAAAATGTAAGAAAAAACACCATGTAATCACTTGCCGGAAATTAATTTGGTTTATTTAATTTAATGAGTATTATTAGCATTTTTACCTAATGTCCACAGACATTTTAGTTTTGCCCATGTGGAGTATGTCTTTGGGGTCAGCTTTAGTGGTGACAGGTGATGGAGGAATGCGACCCTGTCTTGAGAAGTCACTGTAAGCACCGCCCTCTCTGATTTAGAATGTTACAGTGAAGATGCAGATGAGGCTCACATTTGTCAGCTGCCTTGTTCTTATGAAGACGGTCAAAATTGCACGTCACTGCAACTCGCCTGTCAGTTGTGAAAGCAAAGCAACCCCAGAACGCACGCCAAGGCGGTGGTGTTGTAGCCACTCAGGGCTGCCGGCAGTGCTCTGCTCGTGCTGGTATCTGCCCTCCCCGCGTTCCGTACACAGTGAGCCTGCCTTGCCCTCCTCACCCAGGCGAATTAACAGGTAGTTACCCCCGAGGCAGCCGACTAAGAAAAACGGCTGGAGCATTTTGTCTGAAGTCCCAGTAGGCGTATCTGTTGGCATTCGTCCTACCAGCTGTCGCAGTTGCAGTGTCACAGGGTCCCCCAAACATGTGTGAGATTACGGGAAGCCTTGACCCCCATAAACAAATCAGGTGTGAATCCCACTGAAGGGAGCAGGCCCGGCCCGGGAAATGTCATCTCCGCTGCTGCTGGATGTGAAGTCACCGAACACTGAGCAGTACAGGCCTATTGCTAACGCTCTCTTGCGTCAGCATCTCTCCCCCAGGCTCAGTGGCAGCAGGGCTGTGTGGGGTTTTATTGTTGTCACGCTTGTGATTGCAGAACTCTGGGGAGAGGAGGGTGGAATGTTGACCGCAGAGTAAGTGGGAAAGGGGAGTCCTGCAGTTGGAGGCTGTGGGCCTCCCTGTAGGAAAGCGAAGTGCGTTCCTCGGGGGCTCTGGCTGTCACCAGCCCGGTCCTGTCATGCACCCAGGGCACCTTCTTACAGACCCACCCAGATGATAGTGGCGTCTCGCTGTTTTCCAGGCACTGTCCTAGCACTGGACACATGCTGCTCTGTGCTCCTCTTAATAACCCCACTTTAGATCTGAATAAACACCACTTGGGAGTGGTGATCCATAGCCCGCAGCCTGGCCTCGGACCCACTCAGCCCTCGGGTCACACTGCCTGCTTCCCTTCATCTCCCTGAAACTCTGGAAACTGCCTGGAGGTGATTCATTCCTGTCCCCCCAGAGGCCCAGTGCTGCTGTGAGTGGTAGCTCAGGAAAGGGCCATCCACCAAGCGGGGGCCACCGAGGCAGCCACAGCCAATTTCAGGGCTCTGAGCAGACTTGTTTTTCTGGCTCCCTTAGTTTGGATTCTCAGTCAGTACTTTCATTGAATAGTCAGTCTCTGCTGACATCAACTTTCTTTCTGCCCAACCTAGTTTTTTCCTGTGCCCAGAATCCAAACTATCCTGGCAGATACTTGCTACAGTTTTCTTGGTTCATGATTTAACAGTGAGAGCTCAGTAGTTACCCTTAAATATGTGGATTGTATGCTCTCTGTGGGTAGGTTCTGGAAGGTGGATTTCTGTCTGTCTTAGAACTGTCTGGGAGGAAATTGAAAGTGAACCAAACTTGAAAAGCTTTCACTCTGCAGGAGTCTTCTTGGATCACAGTTTGTACCCAAAGCAGTGAAGTCTGTGGGGCAGATACACTTTTCCAGAATCTTTTTGGAAGAGCATGCACACAGCAGAGAGCAGATAGCTACACATCATGCCGTGATGTCTTCTTTGACTTCCAGATCCTACCACAGTGGACAGCAAAGGGCCCTGTGACATAAAGTACACTTTAGATGGACTGTCTGCTTCCTTTTAGAGAAATGACAACTGTTTAACTGAGCTTTTCAGTATCTTGTAGCTCTATCAGTGAAGAGTCGGTGTTCAAAAACATCATCTAGGGTAACTGTTGGCCCTGTTAGTTCAGTTATGGTAGAGCACAGTATGTATCAGTAAGCTGTCTAATTGCAACAAGTCTGGGACACATACATAAGATGACAAAGCACAACCTGCCACTTGGTCTACTCCATGCATGCAGCCCCTAAAGGTGGCAGTCATCAGCTGAGCGGACATCCTCGCTCTGCTAGGAAGCCACAGGCTTGACACACACTTCCTCCTCATTTACTGATTGTTTGTGGACATAACTGGCCCATAGGCATCGGCCATGACAGACTTCTCAGCCAACCAGTATCTCATCTTGAGTCGTACAGAGTGTGTGGATATGTGCACAGCATCTGTCTTCAACTAGCAGAACCACAATGCCGTTACTCATCCTGTGAGCTCAGAGCAAATCGTGGCCGGTCAACTGCTGACCCAACTCAGGCTGAAAGGCAGGGTCAGCCAAGTGGGATGGGTTATATCTCCCATGTCACCTTGTTTGCATTTAGCATTGCTGGAAAAAAGCAACACGGATTGTTTTCATTGCTCTGATCCTCAGTTTGGGGGCCTCCAGTGTCTATAGATAGCGCTGGCCAGATAAAGGTGATTGGCCGGGTGTCTGCCACGTATCAACTGGTGTATCAGCCACTGTGTCAGCAGCCCCTTTCCAGGGTGGGGGGCACTCGTCCTCTGTGCCGTATCCCCACCTCCTGCCGATCTCATGCAACTCAAAGCTCAAGTTCTTTGGGTGCTGACATTTTGGATTAGCTGGTTGACTGGAAGGACTGCTGCTCTTTGCGCTGTGAAATTTATAAACCACAGCAGCTGAGGGCTTCAAATGGCCGACAGCCCCCAGCTGGCAGCAATTAAACGCACCGCAGACCTCCGGCCGCACAAAGGCTGGCGGCGGCAGGGTCGCTGCCTGCCTGCGCACCGAGCGGGCTCATGTTTAAACTCTCTCTCACATCGCGTGTTGGTTAGTAAGAGATGCTGTCAACTGACAAGAGGTGAGGGAGTGGGTTTTGCCGCCTCTTATTTAACAATCCGTCATCCCCAGGCTAGTAAGACTGGGAACCTCACCACGGGGCAGCACATTGTGACAGTGGAAGGGTCCACAGAGCAGAGTCACCAGGGAGATCGGGGTGGGAGGTGGAGTGGGGAGCCAGGGTGGTTCAGACCCTGAACAAGTGGAAACCAAAGTCTATAACAAGAATGTGCCGAAGCACAGTTTGAAACTGACAGGGCCATGCGGGACGGAGAAGCGCAGATAATAACCCAAGGCCCAGACCCCTGCGCAGAGGAGGAGGGGGGCCCAGGGCCAAAGCCATGCAGACCAGCCATGCAGACCATGCCCGCTGTGGTCCACGAGGGAGTTGCTATACGAGGTGGGCTCTAGTGTTTCAAAAAATGAAGGTCATGGTGATAGAGGGCCCTGAGACGAGAATAAAAGGGACTTCGGGCCTAGCGTCTAGCTTAAAAAAGGGATCATGTTCTTTTCTTCCAGGTGCTCAGAGTCTAACTGGACACATATGAAAGTGACACTAGAGCCCTCGATCATTTTAAAAGTGGCCATGCTAAGTTACTGAGTCACAGGGCGTGACTAAGTTTCAGTCCCCCTGTGGTCTGTGGGCTGGGTGTGCCTGCCTTGCCTGGGCCACACAGAGTGAAGAGGGACTGTCTGGGGCTGTGTGTAAATACATACTATAGTCACTGTATACAAGTACCGAAACTTCCTTTATTATTGTTTATTCTTCTAAACGTTGACACCTGTGGGCCTGAACTTGTTTACACGTGGTAACTGAAAAACACCATTCTCCCTTCCCCGGTCCACAGCCTTACCAACTTGGACCTGAGAAGTTGAAATTTTAGTTGAATTTTAGAGAAAAAAAACCTAATTTTTCAGGTATTGGCAATGAATGACAAGGTTACGGAGGAATGTGAAGGAATTCCTGTAATCCAGTGTTCTGCTTGTACTAAGACCATGTACTAATCATCCCTGCCTCAAGTAGTCCCCCGTATTTATAAGGCTAAAACAGAAAACGACATTTCCTGCTGTGGCCAAGTTTTGCTCCTTTCCCTTCTGTGTTGACACGAAACACGAGGCCTGCAAACCACGCTGGGCGCCCCTGCCCAACTGCACTGAGCACCGCGTCCTCCCCGGCTCGGTGTTTGGCCAGTCTCAAGGCGAGGACCTTGGCAGCTGGAGGCAGTTTGCAGCTGCTCAGGGACAGACAGGGTGAACGCTGCAGAGAGTCAGCGCGTGCCCGTGGGGGCCGCCCTGCCTCTTGTTTCCTGATGTTCCTGTGAGTCTGTAGTTCGCAGGACAGAGGAGAATGTGTTGAGTGAGCAGATGAAGTGTGGGAAAAGCACTGAGGGGGGCCCCTCGGCCCAGGGGAGCTGTTTGCCCTGGCGGGTGCTGGGAGTGTGATCGCATGGGGCACGCCGCCCTGCAGCATGGCTCCTCCGCTGGTTGGAGATGGGCTCTCCGAGCGCTCTGGGCAGAGGCAGGTCACCTGTCCGTGGCCTCTCTGGCTTCCCTGGACTCCATCAGAGACTCCATTAGTCAGTTTTCCCTGATGTGCTAGGTTGTTTTCCCAACTTTGAGTACTACTGAAGAAATCTGTCCTGCTTAGAGAAAGACACCTGTCCCCAGAGGTGCCACTTGTTCATGACGGTGCCTTCACGTCCCTCCTTAGCTTAGCCCGGAGGACTGGACAGAGACACCCTTGCCCTTCCTGGGAGGAAGGTGCAATTCTAGCTGGTTCACTACTGCGTTGGCGCTGTTGGCTTTCAGAGCTCCACGGCTCTAGTCCCCAGACTTCCCTGTTGGCGTTGCCCTTTTCCTCGGTAGCTCAGTGAATGGCCCTGAACAGTCAGTCCTTCCCGCACAAATGCATCTCATCCCCTCGTCTCTCTGCCGTTCACCAGTGACTGCCGGCTCCCGGGACAGCAGTGAAGAGACAGGAACTCGTGGAGCCAGGCAGCAGGAAGGTGTTTTATCCAAGTGGGATCTGAAGCAGGTGCACAAGTGCCCTCCTCGTGACGGGGGACAGGGTTGGAAGTGGGGTGGCTGTGGAGCCGCTGTAACACCATGCAATCCGGAGTCCGTGTGTTAGGTTTGGCAGAGCAGGAAGAGGGTTGAATATCATATATATATTGAAGGTGAGCCTGTGCAGGGGTCCTTGTAGATTTGATTGCTGTGCTGAGGTGACTCAGAATCAAGCCTTATGTGTTTGTTCATTTGTCTTTTTGAGACAAGATCTCCCCATGCAGTTCGGGATGGTCTTGAACTCACTTTGTAGCCCAGGCTGGTTCGAACTTACAACAATCCTCCTGCCTCGGCTTCCTGGTGCTGGAATTACAAGTATGGGCCTCCATGCCCAACTCCAACCTCATGTTGAGAGGGCAAGGAAGCAGCTCTGCCATGTTCCTCTCGGATCGGCCTTTGAGCTTCTGGCACGATAGCCACGGGACCTCTCCCTGGAGCTTACGGGAGAGAGAACAGTGGGGGACCTGCAGAGAGGACGCTTTATTAGCCCGCTGGGCAGGGTTTCATATGCAGTGGCTGTGTCGTTGGGCTGCCTGGAAAAGAACACTCAGCCCCTCTCCTCGGTTCCCTGGCTTGCAGGAGTCCATAGGCACCATGAAAACCGTGGTCATCAGACCTCCCCATCAGCGGGTTTCCAGGAGTTTCTTACACCATCCTCCCTACTCTCTGTTACTAGTAGGAAGCTAGATTTGAGGGAAGATCTAGATTTTGAGGGAAGAATTCAAACTAGGAATACTGAGAGTGTGTGAATCTGATATAAACAAAATCATGGATTTTTTTTAATACCCATTCTCTCAGTGCACACCACTGAAACTCTGCCCCAGAGAGCACAGTTAATAGTACTTATGGCATCCTTGTCCCTGGGGTTTTGGAAAATTATCACTGGGTTTCTAGCTTTGAGGCTTTTATCAAACATCAGCCAGGTATGGTGCTGTCCTTGGACACCGTAGCCTAATAATCTGAGGGTCGACCTGGGCTTAGGAGCACTTTCCAGTGATCCCCGCTTTGCAGCTGGCCAGGTGCATGGCCTGGGCCCAGTTGCAGGCATTACCACCCGTGTTACCACCCCACTCCCCTATCCCGGGCACTCTCTGCCCCTTGCCCGTCTCCCCACGGCTTCTCGTGGGCGGCTCCGAAGTGCTGACTCAGAGTGGATGCCTGCGCCTCTCCTTGAGGTATGTCTAGAGAGGGCTGTTTTGCTTCAGTGGGTTCCAGGAACAAATAATAAAAAGTACAACAAGTACAGGGCCGAGGACAGACCCAGGACACTCTTATCAGTCATCTGAAATATGCACAGCCTTTCCAAGACAAATATGGACTCCTGTTTCTAGGAAAACACCGAAAAGTATTTATCAATTACCCTGTCTATGGTTTGTGGAAAAAGACAGCAGCAGCCGACCCCTGAAAGTCACAGCAGAGCAGATTCCTTTGGGTAAAGCAGCAGCGGAGTGACAGAGTTAGAGCCCGACTGGATCCCGGCCGTGGCCTGGGCCTGGGCCCCGGCCTCTCTCCTCCTCACGGGGTCACCGCAAGCCTCACCTTCACCCCGCCACTGAGCACAGCTCAGAAGCCTAGAAATGGGCAGGTTCTCACTGAAGCCTCCGCCCTTCAGTCTTCTACCCCATTGCAAACGCATACATGGCCTGCCCCAAAGAGAGTCCTAGAAACGTAGGTGCGGCCCAGTGGCAGTCTTGTGTAATAATGACCTTAGCAAGGGTCTCCACTGATGGTCGTCATTCGTGGAGCAAAGAGAAATGGAGGTTAAGGAACGTCACTAACTTAGGCCTGATCCCATAGCTCGAAGGTCTGAGGGCAGCCATCGCAGCGTTGAATTCACGGAAACTCACAGTGGCCCGTCTAGCCACACCCTCGTCGTGTGCTCACAAGTGTGCCGTGTTCAGCTCTGCTCACCCAGCGTTGTGTGTCTTGTATTCAGTAGTGCCT
Source organism: Cavia porcellus (assembly GCF_034190915.1). Lineage (NCBI taxonomy): Eukaryota > Metazoa > Chordata > Mammalia > Rodentia > Caviidae > Cavia > Cavia porcellus. The sequence goes on from NW_026947508.1 coordinate 7,624,050, forward strand.
TTGTCCAAGGTGAGAAAGGGAAAGGGTTCAGCCTTAACGCGTGGCCTCCTCAACTCGCTGTCCTTCTGCTCCCAGGACGCAAGCACAGAGGGTTCGGAAACCGCGCTGCTGCACGGGCCCGCAGGGGCTGCTTCCCCGCTACTCCGCGAGCCAAGCCGAAGGACAGGAGCAGCTCTTCAGGCTCACGGACAACATCCAAGATGAGTTGTAAGTGGAAGCCATGGGTCAGCCTGGGCCACTGGGCCACCTCCTCCATCTGTGACTCGGGAGATTCCTGCGGTCGGTCGGAGGGAGCGTCCTCCCGACTGACATCTCAGGCCTGTGTGGGGTTCCCTGTCCCAAGTGCTGTTCCTGGTGGCGGGTGAATCCCTGTGAATAGCTCTTCCTGGAAGGAGTGTCCTCAAACTGTGTTCTACAGCCCGGCCTCACTGTTCTGTTCCTGAAACACTGTGCTTTTTCTAAATAACTCAAAGGAAGAAGGTAACAGATTCAGGGTTCTCAATTTTAGCCTCCTCCCTCCCCCGTAAAATTTTCTTAAACTTTTATGGCCCATTGTTTGCTATAGAATGTTAGCAAACAAACAAATAATACTCAGATGTTTGGGAAATGTTGTTTCCTTAGATTGTCTTGTAAATCTTTAAACATTGGCGCCTTATACCTAGGACCTGTCATATTTCCAGTCAGCAAAATTATTCCTGGTTGGTCTAGTTGAACTAAGTGTGTCACTGCTTTGGGATGTCTAGAAAGGGCTTTAGAACTTGTCGAGGTGTTAGAACCACCAGCCTGGAGAAAGGTGTTCTGGTCTGTGTGACTGCTGTCATGCTGTTTGTGTCCTCTGAGGTGAAGCAGGCCAGAGAGGGTTCCGAGCACTGTGGGTGTTTCTGGTTGCTGTGCAATGTCAAGTGGTGGCCAGCTCCTGGGGTAGTTTTTAAGGTGATGCATAGAGACTGTTAGTGGAAGCTTGTCTGCTTTTTTCAGTATCAGTGTTTGGAAAAAAAGATAGAAAAAATGAAATCCAGAACTCATTTATTGCTTGCCGTATCAGGCAGCCTCTTCCTAGATGTGTCCTGTGTAACTCAAGCCCCCGAACATTACTGGAAGATCTCTTGATGACATAGGTAGGTATGTGTCATTCTCTCAGCCTGCTCAGCCTGAGCAGCTTAGGCCTGGGAGCGCTGGTGGCTGTGAAGTCTGGGACTGAGGTGCCAGCCCGAGCCGTCTTGTGCTCACCCTCTTGTGGACTTGCAGACTGCCTCCTCCTCACCGTGTCCTTGCATGGCAGAGGGCAGGAGCGCTTTCTGGTGTCTTTAATCAGGACACTAATTCCACTGGACCAGGACCCATCTCCTGACTATTTGCCCTTCATCATTCAATCACAGATACTCCCTTGGGTTTGGATGTCCTTGATAAGAGGCGGGGTGCAGTTCAGCTCCCATTCAGCTTGTGACGGGAAGAGGTTCTGCTGTCGGTAGCCTAATCTCTCTGTTAACCCAGAATCCCACCCAGTTTCACTCCAGGGAGGACTTCATGTTCCTGCCTTCCTCGGGGTGGGGATTGCTGCCCCTCTGCCCTTCATATCGCTTTGCCAGCGGAGCTGCAGGCCTCTGGATTGGAGGCCAGGGAGGTGCTTCTGAGGCTCCACTGGGCCTGGCGCGGTCAGCTTGAGTGGCAGCTTCCTGCAAGCCGGGACCTCTGACTGTCCACTCACTGGCCAGCTGCCGGCCTGGAACGGGCACTCAGCAGGCCTAGCTGGACAGCCGTGTCCACTTTCAACCAGTTAGGGATTTTTTAAAGATCAAAGGTCAACTGTGATCATAAATACACTGAACTTTAAAGCATTTCCTACCCAGCTTACCTCTCTCCAACTCACACCTTCCCTGGTCCTTAGAAAATTCACTTGCGTTAGAATGAACTGTGCCAGGAAACACAGGAGAAATGGAAGAAACACTGCCAGGCAGACCTGCTCCCAGGGAGGTGCGTGCGACAGAGCCGTGGAGCCGAATCCGGCTCGGAATGAAATCAGCCAAGCAGCTTTCATGAAACGCTGCAGATTCATACACAAGAGGAACAGGTAGTGGCATGAATGAGTTTTGACTTTAAAGATGGAAACCATGTGTCAAACCAAGCCGTGGCTGAGATCTGGCCCGTAAATGTCTAGAGAGGCACGTGACCGTGGTCTTCCTCAGTGCACAGGGAGACACAGGCAGGGACCCCAGGGCATGGGTCTTAGAAACGGCCCCAGCTGCTGGCTTAGTCTCCACGGGATGTGAGCACTGCAGTCACCACTTTGCAAGAAAGGTTTTCAGGGAAACACCCAGATGCTGAATTAAACCTCTGACTTTTATCCTAAATGTATAATTAAAAGCATGTTTTAAAACCTAATTATTTGCATATTTCTCTTCAGAGTTAACCCCTTAAAAGGGTCTTTAGTACCTTGCTCTACTGTTCTAACTAAATGTTTCCACATTTTTTCCAGTTACACTTCTGGAAAATATTGTGTAATTACTTCCCACTGGAGCGAAAACCTCACCGTGTCCCCAGTGCCACAACGTCTTCAACTCTGTCCTCCCTGATCAAGTTGCATTTAGTTTTATTTCATTTAATTAATTAATATTAATAAGATAGTAACTGACGTATGATTTACGATCTGGCCAGCTGAAAAAGCTTTACTTTCATATTAATCCAGTGTTTCCCCAGTGCGTTGTAGAATTAGCATCGTTTCCCGTTTTTCTCAATGTTGACCCAGCGTGTGAGTTAAAATGGTGTTAAGGAAGGTTTAGTCCTGTGTGGCTAGGTCTCCTTCTTCCTAACTGGTGCCTGATTTGTAGCCAGAAGCCTCCTTTGGGTTGCGTTGTGTCTCTGTCTGATCAGAGAGCAGGGCACACACCTGGCCGTGAGGGTGAGGGCAGCTGCTGTAGCTGCAGCCGTGCCCAGGGCCGGGCGGCCCAGTGAGCCAGCCGCTTTCCCAGTGTGGCCCTGGGGTTCCAGCACCAGCTGTGTGGAAAGTAACGTTGATGAGGTTTGTAAATACAGAAAACAGAAATAACCTTCAATCCCGCAAGCCAGACAAGGCCTCCTTTTTTAATGAACCAAAGGTGCATGCGTGGTTAACCAATTCCGAGTCACAGAGAAGCCAAGTGCAGAGCAGAAGGCCCCTGTCTTCCAGCTTCTGAACACGCCGTGGGTGGTATTTTGTGTGGCATGTCCTCAGAAATTGCATTGTGTCAGAATTCTTTCTGAGCACAGGCCACGGTATTCATTCTAACAGCATGTAACGTGAGTTCAGATCCTGCAGTAATACAGAGACAAAAATGAAAGCCTGGTCCTATCAAGGCCTAGGGGCAAACTGATCACTTCTGTGTTCCTTTGGACACGGGTTCTGAGGATGGAGCCCTGGGCCCCCACCTGGACCTCTGAGCGACACCCTCAGCTCCCAGCTGCCCTTCCTAAACATCTACAGGAACAGCCTGTCAGAAACTGTTGCCACTCAGGAGTGGGGTGACGCTCGTGGTGCCGCTGAATTAGAGCTCATGTTTGGCCGCTGCTCTGGTAAAAGCTGGCCTGGGAATCTTCAACAAGTTAAGTCAAGTTCTGGGTGAGCTTTTAACTATACTGCCGAGTTCAGTTTGCCCGTCACCCAGAGTTGTCCGTGTGCCAGCACATTGTGTGCCCCTGGCAGTGTCACTTCACTGTTGCTTTGAGACCTTGTATGTGAAGTCCCACTGCGTGCCAGGACAAATAAGAGCCTCTGTCCTGTCCTCGGGTAAGCAAACCGCGCATTTATGACCCACACTGTACCATAGGCCTCGCTGTTCAGGCACATGTGTGTGCCTGGCCAGCCAGGGGAGCCTTGACAAAGAAGGCTGCGGACGACAGGCCAGGCCTTAGGGTGGGGAGGAAGGCATCAGAGAGGGGAGAGGGGCAGAGGTGAGGCCAGGAGAGCTCCCGGTGTGTCCGGAGGATGTGCGGAGCGTCCTTCCCAGCTGCTACGGGCCTGGCCTCCGTGGTCCTGCTGGAGGCAGCATGAGAGGTGAAGAAGAGACAGCTCAGGCTCAGAACTGCGTGCTAAGCGGAGAAAGAGATCTGCAGAGGGAGGGGATGGTGAGGAGGGCAGGGGTGAGCCTGCTGTGTGGGGAGGAGGCCAGCTTGGAGTCTGCCGAGGAGGTGAGGAGGCGGAGCCCTGGCCTGCTTGCTGGTGGCAGTACTGGGGTGAGCTGAGGAAGGGGGGACAGTTCAGCATGGGGATCTGCACAGAACCCGCTGAGCTTCTGGATGCACCGGCAGGCCAGGGAGCCCCTGGGGCCGAGAAAGCCCGCGGGGGAGCACTCCTGGAGAGAGAGCGCTCAGGCCTCTCTGACTTGGAAGTGACTCCAAAGGGAGTAGAAAAAGAAGAATAAATAGAGCCGATAACGCAGAAGTAAAAGGCAAAGCAGGAAACCGAATGGGGCGATTGGGACAGTTGCTTGGCAGATGTCTTGCTCCCTGGGGTGAAATGGGACCTGGACCTGCTTCTTCACAGCCTCTTAGCCGACATCAGCTACCTCCTGCTCATGGGCGGGGCGTGCACACTGGCGGCTCCTCAGGAAGGCACCAGGAAGGGATGGGGGCCGAGGCGAGGCCAGGAGAGGTCATGGCATGTCAGAGGATGTGCCCAGCACCGGAGTGACTTGGCCCCTGCCTTCCGCCGGAGAGAGATGAGAGACACCCCAGGCTGAGCGCCTCTGCTGGGTTGGGCCTCGAGGCCCCGTGGTCCAGGGGAGAAGGGCCTTGCTCTGAGCACCATTGCCTGGCCCAGGCTCCTGCAGTGAGTTTGCCCCAGCCCTGAGTGAGCAGCAGCTAGCCTCAAGAGGTGACAGCCTCACGAAGTGCCACAGGGCCTCCAGAGCAACCTCGCAGTTCTCAGCTTGCCTCCGGTGTCCCCTCATGAGGCTTTGGTGGCCAGCAGCCATCCTATGTGAAGCTCGGCTGCACAAAGGTGGAGAGTGGGCAGCCCGGAGTCCAGGGGCCACTGGCCACCACCTGCACAAGGAATGAGAGTGACACTCACAAGGCCTGCAGAGAATTAGCCTGCAGGTCAGCAGCCAGGAAGGGGCTGTGGCCCTGAGAAAGGAGGGACATAGAGGAGACGTGCCTTTGTCCTCCTGGCCTGTGGCTTCTCTCCCACAGAGTGACAGTTTGGAATCAGTGTCCATCCGACGAAGGGATGGTGTGGAGCTGTTTGAATGCATCTTTGATGTGGTTTCCAGATTTGTAAAAACCCAGAATTAATAACAGTGAAGCCAATGTGGCCCAAAGCCTTGGCCAAGGGTCCAGGGGAGCAGAGGAAGCATCAGGAGGAGGTAGAGACCTGTGGGCTGGCCAGTCTCGGGGTCACTGCCCAGCTCCTTCCCTCCATTGTGCCCTTGGGCTCTGATCTGCTTTTGATTTAAAGACTTTAGAACATTTTGTGTAACCACTCAAAATATGTGGTTATCAGTAGCAGCTCCCGGGTACCAAGGGGGTCCTGGACCTCCAGGGCAGCAATCCAGGCAGAGGTGCAGAGCTGCAGCTTCCTTCACTCCTCTGGACAGCCTCGTCCCCTGCTGGCCTTCACACATTCCTCAGGCAGGCAGGCAGCACCTGTGTGTCAGACACCAAGAGACCCAGCCAGCAGGGCAGCCGGCAGCCTGGCCAGAGTCCCTGCCTTTCTGCAGAGCTCCAGGGTTGCCTGGTCTGCTGGATTACACTCCGCAGAAGGAAATCAGTTTGAAAGCCTGCAGAAGCCTCTGCCTTCTGCGCAGGCCTCAGGCCACCTGCCTGGTGTGAGTGCCTGCCTTGGGGGCGCTAGGGCAAGGCACAGGAGCCCTGTGCTGGGCTGGACTGGAAGCCAGAGCCGCAGTCCGGTGTCCACCTGTGCTTCTGAGCACAGAGCATTTTCGGCTTCTGGGCTGTCCTCTCCCTGAGCACCTGCCGGCCCGCGGCACTTCCTCTGGGCAACAGTGAGCTTTGCTCTCTTCCTGACTTCCCTGTGTCTCTGTGGCCCCCTTCCTTCCCTGGACGCCTATTTTAGAGTCCCTCCAGCCCGACACGTTGGTGGCACTGCCCTGACACTGTGGGGCCGTGGGGTGTGAGGACGGCTGCGCTGGTAAGCAGCCGAGCCCTGAAGCTGCCAGCCACTTCTAATTTCGGCACCGAGGCTTTACAAGTCTGCATTCTTGGCATTGCCAACCAGTTAGAACAGAACAACAAGCTCCAGTTTTTGTCATGGAGGCCGTAATTAAGGTGACAATTGGGACAAGGCAGACGTCTGAGTCCCCATGGGGAGGCGCTCAGGGAAATTGGGCTTAGAGCTTACTCACTTCTTGAGCCGAGATGCCACATTTCCCTGGGGACACAGAACATCCCATGTTCGGCAGCATTCAGAGGGCGCCTCTGTGCAGCACTTGCAATGGGCACAAGTATTGGGGAGCCCTCAAGGGGCATCAGACCTGAGTGCGGAGTGAGAAAGCGAGGGCGGAGTGTTTAGGGCAAGCAGGTGCCCGGCGCAGGGGAGCCGGCGGGCTTCCTCCTGCCCAGCCGGCTTCGCCTCCCTTGCAGGGATTGCCCTGCAGACCTAGGGCCACGGCCACCTGGGCCTATGGTCGGGGCGGTACCAGGGGCACCTTAACTCTGGGCAAGAAGTGGCTGCTGGGTACTGGGGGGTCCTCTCTTGTTCCCACTGTCATCTGTCCCCTTCTCTGTCCCTTGCTGCCCCATTGTGAGAGGCAGTGTGAGTCACGTTGGCCTCCGTCCGGCTGGGAGAGTTGTCACAGTGGCTTCCAGGGCTCCCTGTTCTTGGTTCGCAGGCGCGCAGAGAGGTCAGGCTGCCTGAATTTCTGCTTTTGGTCTGCCAGGCCCACGGGAGGGAAGTTAGGTGTTTCAAGTTTGTCTTACCTTTCCTTTCCTTTCTCCCTCTCCCTTTCTTTGGAGCTAGGTCCTCCCTCTCCCCGTAACCCTGAAGCTCACAGAAGAAATGACTAAAAGTTTTAAGACAAAGATTACGAGTTTGCCCACAGAAGTGCTTTCTGGCCACTCAGCCTTCCCAGGCATGTTGTGGCCTCCCACTTCCCCGGAGCTGCCGAGCCTGGGGACCGTCACTCAGGCATTGCAGCGTGCGCGTGCTCTGGGGTCCTGCCACCTCCTGCGCCACGCGGTTTGGTGGCCCTCTTTCCCTGCTGGCAGCGTTTACCCCTGCCAGCCCCATCTTCCAGCCTCTGTGTCACCGCCGCATGCCTGGGCAGTGAGTGCGCCCAGCGTCCGTTTAACATTTAAAAGTGTTGTGTTTCTGCCCACAAAGCATCGCTGCCTTTTCCCTAAGCCTTACGCTCACCCCTAAAGCACCCCTGAGCACCTCTTGCCGAGGTGACGTCGCTTCTCCTGTAGGAGCTGTTGGTCACTGTCACCAGCTGCTGTCTGCTGAGTGTCCTTTGTGGAAGGCTGTACTCACGGGCCCCACAGTCCCCTTGAGGCTGGGGTCCCTCTGATTCCAGCTGCCAAGCCAGGAAACTGAGGCCTCCTCCCCGAGTGTGCTGTGCAGGGTTGGGGGTTCGGGCCCTGCCCGTTTCCTCCCCTATGGGCCGGGCTGCCACCCACCCGCCTCCCCCACCCCCACCCCCACAGCTTCATCGCCGTGGAGAACATCGACAGCTACTCGGTGCTCATCTCCTCCAAGGCCGTGTACTTCCTCAAGAGCGGCGACTACGTGGACCGGGAGGCCATTTTCCTCGAGGTCAAATACGATGACCTCTACCACTGCCTCGTCTCCAAAGACCATGGGAAGGTGTACGTGCAGGTGACCAAGAAAGCCACCAGCTCCAGCAGCGGCGTGTCCATCCCGGGTCCATCGCACCAAAAGCCGATGGTGAGTCCCCCACTGCCCAGCACCCGGGTAGGTGTGTGCAGAGCCGGGGCCAGAGGTCGCTGTCCCTGCAGCCTTGCCATGACCCCCACTTTCCCACAGCGATTCTTCTGGGAGGTGCCAGCTGTGCTGGGTGCCACCCGCCTGCTCCTCGGTGGGTGTCCCTGGGCCTGTCACTCAATGCTTGCCCCTCAGCTTCCCACCAGCGTGAGTGGATAGCAGTGCTCACTCTAGTTAGCTGTGAGCGACAGCCAGCCAGGTCCCTGGAGTTCTGCATCTCTGAATGTGGCTCTTGGGTGCCCTGGGCCTGAGGCAGTGAGAGCCCACACTGTAGTGTTTCTGTGGTCACCGTGGAAATGGCCTCTTTTGTTCTGAGCAAAGCAGCAGCACCTAACATGCTCAGCAAAACTCTGTAAATAGGGTCACGTTTGCTCCGGAGGGTGGAGGTGGTGTCACGGCAGGACTGGGACTAGCGCTTCACCAAGGGCTTATTCCCTCGTGGGTCGTCCTTGTCCCCCGTGCCACTGACTGAAGGGGTAACAGCAGGTGACTTGTTTGGGCCACACAGTGACTCTGGAAAAATCTGGTGTCTAGGCCACAGAGCCCTTGCTGTGCTGTGCTGATGTCCCTAGTCTCGGTCCACTTGTGGCCTGCATGACACCCCAATGTTAGTCCTGGTACTCGGGACTCAAGAAGAATGTGTCATTCACAGTGACCTCCTTGTCTCGGTGTTCCTGCCTGAGAGAGTCACCGCCACCCTTGCTGGCCCTCTTCCCTCAGGGACACTGGCTCCCCGTGCTCCGGATGGGCTTGGTTTTGTCTCGGCTCCGAGGCTGCACTTGGGGGCCAGTGGCCTAAGTCCCACCCCAAGTGCTGTTGATGTATGTACACATTCCTGCAGGGTGAAGCACCCCAGTGGCGTCTCCCCCTTTCGGGGCACGTGAGCAGTGGAGCATTCTTGGGGTGAAAGCCTGGGCTTCTCCTTGTTCGCTGTTCCTTCTCTGGTGGCCTCCAGGCACAGAGCTGGAGGTGCACTGTCACTCTCTGCATGGTCCCCCTCGGCAGATCCTCCTGGGAGTGCAGCCAGCATCAGTCAGGGTCCCCAGGTATCCATGATGGCTTGGCTGCCGTCTCTGGGGGAGATGTACCAACAACTCAGATCAGAACTAACCCTGTGACTTAGTTTTTCTAAAAGTGTCCCATATTGTGGTTCGCAGCCAGGCCGGGAGCTGCTGCCTGCCTGCCGGCTGCATGTGGCCATCCCCGCCCACCATGGGGCAGGTGCTCATCCCCTTCTCCCCTTTAGGTCCACGTGAAGTCTGAGGTCCTGGCCATCAAGTTATCACAAGAAATAAACTACGCAAAGAGCCTTTACTACGAACAGCAACTCATGTTAAGACTCAGCGAAAATCAGGAGCAGTTGGAGCTGGACTCATGAGGAGTCCCAGCTCGGGGAGACTCCTGGGCACAGACCCCATCATGGGGGCACAGATGCCACTGCCCTGGGCTCACGTTAGAGGAAAGCCAGAAAGAGATTTGGGGGAGGCGGTTCCAAGGAGCAAGGGAAAGATACAAATGGAAACTGCATTCACTGTGGGGCAGGGAGTTACTGTAAATTATGGGGAAATCATTTTTAAAAGGTATCAGTTGAATAACGTAAAATGTACTGAAATGAACCTAATTTTTAGATCGCCCTGTATTTTGTTAACGTGTACATATGTACAGCTCTGTGTCTGTAAATACATAGCACTCTGAGCAGGGCTGGTCCACGTGTGAAGGCTCCTTCCTGTAAAGTGATTCCCACCGTGCTGGACCTCCAATCGCACTCACTCTGCGCGCCTCACTTGGGGACTCTGGACAGGCATCCTTGCAAGCTGAAGTGTCACACTGGGGACTCACAGATGCAGTAGCTGGCTGGCGAGAGGTCTGGGTTCAGGGGCGAGGCCTGGTGGCTTTCTGTCACCCAGAAGGAGCTGCCAGCTCGAGTGAGCAAAGGCAGAGCCACAGAGAGTGGTGGCAGCTGCTTCATAGACAGTGCTTAGGTTGTCACGGATGGTTTTCTAAGGTGTCTGTCCCTGTGGGTTTCCTGACCAGCCTCCCCCACCCAGAAGTAGGACTGTCCCCTTTCACGCACGCACACACACACACGCACACATGTCAATGTCACTTTTTTTCATGCTGCTATCAGGGACATGTGAGACACTGGTGACACTGTTGAACCCAGGAAGGGTTGCTGAGCTGTCCTTTGGGACGTGTTCAAAGCCCCTGTGAGAAGGCCATCTCCCTGTCCTGCCACCAGCACCAGGGCGGGGACCCCGGAGACTTGAGTTCTGAATAAAGCCATGTACTGATAGCATAGCTGCACGATCCCAGGGACACGGTGGTGACACTGCCATGAGGAGAGAGGGGAGCAGAGTGCTGGGCGGAGTGAGACGGGAACTGCGCAGCCATGCCATGGGCTCCCCGCGGAGCTGGGCGTGGCCCTGGTGTAAGCTCAGGTGTGAGCGCCTGAAAGCCTCACTCCAGGATTGAGCGAGTCACCTTGTGACTCCAGGAGTTTTATTTTAGTAAAATACATCAGTTCCTTCCACCTCTCATACATAGCTGAGCTCTAAGGTGACCCTGGGGATCTGTGGATATGTAGAAGACCTTGATGTCTGTAATTCAGGATGCAGATTCTCTCAGGACACAGAATGAAGCCCCTCTCCCCCGCTCTGGGTGTGCAGCCAGCATCAGTCAGGGTCCCCAGGTATCCATGATGGCTTGGCTGCCGTCTCTGGGGGAGATGTACCAACAACTCAGATCAGAACTAACCCTGTGACTTAGTTTTTCTAAAAGTGTCCCATAATGAAGTCCATCTCCCCCCTCTAGGTGTGCACGCACATGTGTGTGTGTGCATTCGTACACACAGAGGGGAAGGAAAGGTGCTTCTTTGTGGACACCTGAGCCCCAGCGTGTTTCCCGGGATGGGTGCCTTGAGCCCCAGGGTTTGCATGATTTTCACCTGGCTCTCACTCGGGGCCAGTGTAGAGTGGAGTGGGGTTGGGGTGGTCACTGAGTGGTTGCCATGGTGACCTCAGCACTCCTGTGAGACCCGCAGCACAGGGCCACGTCTTAGCCCCCCAGCCTCCTCCCTGTGCCCCACAAGCCCAGTGTCTGATTTTTGCCTCCAGTAGTCCACTGCCCGAGTCCTCGGTCTCTCCTGGATGAGACTCGCAGAACCGCGTGCATCCACAAGCACGCGGACAGGGTCAGGGACAGGGTCACCTGAAACGTCCCTCCTGGGTGAAGGGCCTCCCATTCCTAAACAAAGCCAGCCCAGGGCCCAGCTGCAGGAAGGCGGTGAGGCTGCCCTGGCCTGGTGCTTTGGGGAGACCCAGGGGGTGTCCAGGGCCTCTACCCTCGCCTTTCTGGTTAATCAGCACTTTAAATCGTTGCCTATCCGTTGAGGGCCTGCCACCTCCTGATCAGCACCTCCGAGGGGCAGGTGTTAAAAGGACCAAATGGGCCCCTGGCTGCTGCTCCCGGGCTCCTGCCCGCACCACTGTTTGCCAGGACAGCATCCAGAGCGGCAGCAGAGCAGCCCCTGGCCCGGCTCCTTGAATGCCCGGTGGTGCCCAGGACCTGGACAGGATGATTTCTGTCGATTTTCATGCTGCCTGCAATACACAGTTCTTTTTCCAGGAAGAGAAAATTAATGGAATGGGCTGGGGATAATAGCTCAGTGGCACAGCACCTGTCTGTCAGGTGCAAGGTTGTGAGTTCGATCCCCAGTACCCCAGAAGGAATAAAAAGAAAATTAACAGAATGTGTCAGGGCTGCTTCCGAAGAGGACTTCAGAAGCCATCCCTGTCCCCTGGTCCAGCACAGCTGGGTGCCCTGAGCCAGTAGGCCAGCCTGGCAGTGTCCCCACCCTGTGCCTAGTGGATGTCTGCCTCAGCTTTCAGAAGGCGGCAGGGCCCTTTGTTTTCAAGTGTCATCATGTGTGCCTCGAAACCCCCTGCCAGCTGCTCGATGGGCCACTGAGAGTAAAGCTCAGGTGGGTCACTGTGTCCCCAGTGTGCCCAGACTCTGTAATCTGGCTCTCGTGTCAGAGACGTCACTTTTCTTCCTGTGGAATAAAATGCATTGCTGACGTCCCTGCCTCTGTGTTCTGGTTTCTTGGGTTCCCTTCAGTTCCAGAGCTGTCACCAGCTACAGATCCTGCGCCCTGTTCTCCATTTGCATAAAGTGTAGCCCTCTCCTTCTGCCAGGGGAAGTGCAGCTCTGGGCCAGCCCTGCACCTGGAGCTCAGCTTCCTGGAGAACAGTTCCCCTGCACCCCAACCTCCAGCGGGTGGGGCCAGCCGCTGCTTCCTGCGCTGAGCTGGAGAGGCAGAGAACCCCGTTTCACAGTGGGATCGGGACAGAGGCCAGGCTGAGAGCAGTTTGGGTGGTGTGTGAGGCTGAGGACCAGCTGGAGGAGATTGAGAAGACAGGAGAGACATTGGAGATGCCACGCATCAGCGACTGGAGAAACCCGGCCATGAGTGGAAGGAGAAACGTGCTTGGGACCCCACGAGGGAAGGGTGGCTGGCAGTGCGTGCCTGTGGTCCCCACTCCTCGGGAGGCTGAGGCAGGAGGACTGCTTGAGCCCAGAAGTTTGAGACCAGCCTGGGCAACATAGGCAACTCCATGTCTAAAGACAAGAAAGGAAATGGGGAGGCAAGGAGACAGCACGCTGGCGGGAAGAAGGGTGGATGCTTGGCCTCCATTTTCCAGGTGAGGTAGCCAAGCACAAGCGCAGAGGGGAGGAGGCAGTGGAGGCTTAGGGAGAGGGTGGTGGCCAGGCCAGGGAAGCACAGCGTTGCCCAGCACCGCTGAAGGCCCCTGAGGTTGAGCTGAGAGGCCTGGTTTTATTCTCTCCAGCTGAATTCAACTGCTGGGTTCAGTGTGGAACATGCAGAGAATTGGATTTCACCAAGAAATGCTCGGGCTGCCCTGCAGCCCCACCCCAGCCACCCCACCCACCACTGCCCTCAGCCCACAGCAGGCCGAGGTGAAGGGGTGGGGAGCTGGGGGCAGGGAGGGGCCTGGCACCTGCTCCCCTGAGCAGCAGAAAGGTTGGGTGCACTGGGCACCCCACAGGAGTGGGGTGCAGCGGAGTGGTGGGCAGGGGTCGGCAGTGAGCCACCCAGCCCCTCGGGGCACCAAAAGCGAGTGCATGGAGCTCTCCCATCTCCTGGCCAAGCCCAGCGTGCTGCCCCACAGGACCGGTGCTCAGCAAAGACACAGCCCAGTTTTTGTGGCTCCTCACTCCAATCAAGCTGAGTATTCACAGCGCCCCAGGCCCTGACTCCCAGGACCCGAGCACAGATATTTGAAAGCTCTGAGGCCAGGCATGGAAGTGCAAGCCTGAAATCCCAGCACTTGGGAGGCTGAGGCTCAGGTGTAGCAGTCAGTTTGAGGCCAGCCTGGCCTACACAGCAGGCACTGTTTCACCCCTCTCTCCCAGCCCCCCGCCCAACAAAAGTTCCAGAAGTGGTTTTTGAAGTACAAATCCAGAAGCGTTCACCATTAGGAGGAGCATTTGTCCAGGAAATGGGTGAGATTTTACTTCATCCACAAAGGTAATCACGAATACTAGCTGGGTCTCTGGCTAAAGAAGCGATCGTGAAGACAAAGAAATTTGCTGCTGAAAAATCCTAGTGGAAACTTTATATTTTTATTTCAATTTTAAAAAATTGTGGATATGGTGTGTGTGTGTGTGTTTTCCTGGGAATCAAACCCAGAGCCTCGTGTGTAACAGGTTAGCACACTCTCCCTGAGCTGTACCCCAGACCTTGCACTGTTTTAAAGTTAGATTTTAAATATTGATACAAATAGAAAACAAAAATACGCTTTCACCCCTACAGTGTATCAGAGGAGGACAATTATCACAATATTTTTCCGCTTTGCTCCTCCCCAATTTCACCCCTCTCCTCCATCCACTGTATTTCAAAATTAAGCTCTTGTGTTACCCAGATCCTCACTGTGTTTGTGTAATTACCTGCAGACGTAGACAGAGATGCACAAATCCAAGCGCCCAGCATCGCTTTGGAGTCATGCCAAGAGCACCATTGTGGACCTTTCTCTTCTCCGTGTCGCCCTGGGCGGAATCACTCTGCATTTCTTGAGTGTCTTCATCGGAGTTGAGGATTAAAGCGCGCTGCCCTTGTGAAATGGGCCGGAGTGTGCGCGCACACACACACACACACACACACACACACACACACACACACAGCTTGCAGTAGGCGAACAAGGCTGTAACCTGCAGCCCCAGCTTTCTCCAGTGGTTCCCTTTCCTCATGCCCTTGCTATCTGTCCAAGTACTCAAGTTTTCCATTCCCGCTTATGTGAATTCTGGTAACATGGATTTGTTTTTTCAGCATGGCTCACTTCTGCTAAACTTTCTGAATGTCTTGACATACAATTGCAGAGATTCTCTTAAAATGATTGCAGTGCTTCATGTATCTGATTCTTCTTTCCTCATTCCTAATCCTCTGTATTTCTACCCTTTTTTGATAACTTAGTCTGTTGTTCTTTTCAAAGAACTTGGAATTTATGTCTTGGTTACTGTTCCCTAGTCTTTTATTTCCTCTACCTGATGGCTTTGATTTGTCTTACTGTTTTTTTCTTTGTTTCTAAGCTAAGTCAGTACAGTCACCCTTTAGTATTCATGGAACACTGGTTCTGAGACCCCCAGCCCCAGCCCACAGGGCGACAAAAGTCCCGAGGGGCTCAAGGCCCTGTGGGGAATGGCACTGTGTTCCCGTGTGGCGTGCTCGGCCCCTGCACCCAGGGCATCTCTGAGCCACTGCTGACACCTAAGCGGTGGGAACGCCAAGCAGACGGGATTGACACGGTGGTGTTTAGGGAAGGCGGGGGACGGCCGCAGGTGACCCGCACAGGCACAGTGCTTTTCCATATGCTTTCCTTCACCAGTTCACTGCATTTAGGGATGAGGGGGGCGGGCCGCCTCTTCCTTTCCTGTACCTTTTATCTCTCTTCTTGAATAATGATGGCGTTGTAAGTTTATAGCTTTCTCTGAATATAGATTTGCCTCATGGACTTTGGTGTTAAAATGTCCTTTTGTTGCTTTGTAGGTACTTTTAAATTTTATTTTTCATTTCCTCTTTGATCTATGGATTACCTAAGAATGTTTCTGTTTTTTCTGTCTGTTTTGCTGTCTCTCTCCCTCTCTTTTTTGGGGGCAGGGGAGACAAGGTCTCGCTATGTATTCCAGGCTGGCTTTGAACCCCCAGCAACCCTCCTGCTTCAGCCTCCTGGGTGCTGGTATGGCAGCCATGCACCCTGTCACAGCCACCTTAGGCTGTTTCTTAGTTCCCAGAGTTCTGTTGTGAGTTTCCCTTTCTCCAAGTACTTGGTCATGTTTTAGAAACGGTCCACGGTCCAGAAGTGCAAACAAGAGTGTGTGTGTTCTCTCCCTGAGGTCAGGCAGGCAGATAGATGTTTACGGGCTGAGCTAAATCCCACCCGCCCTGATTTACTTCTGTAGCCCGGAGAGCCCTGACCTCTGTCTTGGCCTTAGGGGCAGTTTCTAACTTAAGCTATGTCCTCCAGAGCAGCAGTAAGAGCTTAAAGTAAACAAAGTTAGGGGAAAGGAGAAAAGAACCCAGCAACCTTAATTAAACTTCCTTCAAATAATCCGGTTGGAATTTTGGAGGGATTTGATGCTGGAACAGTTGCACGGCAGCAGCTCTGCCTCCTCCACGCCCCAGAGCCAGGCCAGCCCATTTGTTGCTCAGAGCCGCGCCAGCCCGGTTCTCCCACGGTAGCTGTCCAAGCAGCACGCCCGCCCTGTGGAGCTGCTCTGTAGCCAGTGAAACCTCACACCTCCTGCTTAGCTGGGTCTGACTCAAAAGCGCACAAAGGTCACGGGCACACTTGGCCTTTGGGGGAGGGAGGGTATAAACCAGGACCAGCTTGAGCCTTGGAGCTCTGAGCAGGGAGCCCCAGGGAACCAGGTCAGGTGCCAAGGGGACATCGAGAGGTTCTTGCATCGTGAGTAGGTTTTCGGAGGCGCAGTTTCAGGGGTACATGGACTTCTGGGAAGTTTGCTGGAGTCTGCAGAAAGGCTCCTCCCTCCTGACTCTGCCTGACTCTGTCCATGAAGAGCCCACTGTTCCCAGCGGTTCCCAGCACAGGGAGCCCCTGCAAGCCTTGTGGGCATCAGGGTCCGGACTGAATGCCAAACCATGCCATGAGAGGCAACGCTCGGGGCTCTCATTGGGCTGAACCAGCAGTGTCAGGGTGAGCACTGAGGAAGAGGCAGCGGCCCAAATCCAGAATCTGTGAACCAAGCGAGGCGTGCTGGTGCACGCCTGTAATCTCAGCCCTCAGGAGGCTGAGGCAGGAGGATCGTTGCAAATTCAAGACCAGCCTGGTCTGCAAAGTGAGCTGGAGTTTAGCCTGGACTGCGTGGCAAGACCCTATCTCAAAAAGACCAAAACATAACAATCTGTGAGTCAGAGAGAAAGGCAGTGGGTCCAGGGTCTCTGAACTGGCTGGGTCCTGATCAGACCGACGAGGTGAGAGAGGCAGAGTGGGCTGGAACCTGCTGGATTTCGAAAGCCTTGCTGGGAAAGGATCTAAGCACGGGATTGTGCTGTAAAGGCAATGGAGACGCCTGCTGGCCTGCAAAATCAGGGTGGTGGCCTGTGTCACAGGGCACGGTCACTGCAGTAATCCAGGCAGGAAATAGTGATGGATTTGAGCAGAGATGGAAAGACGCACTGAGTTGGGATATGGTTTCAGGAAGAAGAAACAAACCAGGGACATAGATTTCACATAGAAGTTCCAGGAAGAGATCCTGGAGGTGCTCCCAGGTGTCCAGCTCCTGTAGTCAGGGACCCACCACTGACGTCACCAAGTGAGGGGGACAGGGAAGGAAGAGCTATATGTCTCCGTCTGTGTCCATTTTCTGACTGCTAAGAGTTTGTTGATTGCTAAGTGAATATGTGATTGTCTCCTTGGCCTTGTTTGGTTTGGGGTGCAGGTACCCTAGGTGGAGAGGATGAGTCCCAGTGTGTGTGTTGGGAATCATAGTAGTGGATTCAGTTGCAGAAGGGTCTGAACCAAGCCCTGAAGAGAGCGGCTCTTCACGCTGCTGGAGGGTGACAGAGATGGAGAAGCATGGCCAGAGAAGTGGGTGCAAAGTACCCCGGGAGCTGTGGCCTGCAGGACTGAGTGGCCCCCGAATGGCAAGAAATGTGTGCATCAGGTCAACAACGTGGTGGGCACCAGTTGTGAGCAAAGTTTTGCTGGGTTTTGGGGAGCAAAGTGAGTCTGGTGATGAATCCACAGTGGGTGTGACAGGGTGGCCCAGCACAGTTACCTCCCAAGGACAGCCCGTGGGAGCAGTAGCCTGGGTGCAGGCACATGCATGAGTGTGTGGCCTGGAGCCGATTAAAAACAAGAACAAAACGAGACCTCACAGCCAGTCTGCTTTTTATTATCACCATGGGCTCGGCAATTCTAAATGAAATCTGCTGATTTTGTGAGGAGATAAAAATTCTCTCCTCTGAAATCTTTGGTGGCTTTGAATTCCATCAAGTTTTAATCATGTATAAGCTTTCAGTTAGCACATTCCTAATAAGTTCTGTGCCCCACTTGGAAATGAGCTCTTTGGAACCCCCGGGTTGGTGGTGAGCGCCCGGCACACAGGACTCAGCTCAAAACCGAAGCCCTCGTCACAACACTGAACCCGGGTGCAGGTCTCAACGCTGATTGAGATCATAGCACAAGCGTTTCTGTCTGTCCTTCCACCTAACTGTTTGCTGTGTACTTGTGTTTGAAACTGCGGGCAGCGACTCAGCAGACCGTGGTGCAGAATCTTTTTGTCTGTAAGTGCAAAGTCTTAAGTCACGCGTGGAATATAAGGAAAATCGTACCATCAGTGGTGTATCATATGATTGCTAAAATTGTAACTTTTGTAGACATATTGATAGAAACAAACATTGGGATACAATCAGAAATATCAAAATTAAGTCAATAGAAAAATGTAAATAGCAAAAATGTATTAGAAGATTAAGTAGCTGTGACCTCTTTTATGCTATAATAGTTTTAAAATTTTTACTGGTTTGATCATGTGTTGTAAAAGTTCAGTAAAAAGTTAGCACTGTCTGTCCTCGGGCTGTGAGTCGGGGGAAGAGCGTTCGCCTAGCATGTGCCAGGCCCTGGGCTCAATGTCCACTTCCACAAAATGCGTCAGAAAATAAAATCTCATCTCTCCCTTTCCTGTAGCTATTTATCATTATGACATGACGGACAACTTTATGCTTTAAATCTGACAACTCAGGTAAAATGGAAGCACTGTTTGAAAGACACAAATTACCTAAACTGACAGAAATATAAAATCTGAATAGCCTTGATAGCAAAGAAATTAAATCTATAATTGAAAGCCTTCCCAAAGAAGTCCAAACCTGATGGCTTTCTTCATGAAATTCGTCAAACGTTTAGGGAAACATTCACATCCATCCTGTACAAATCCTTTCAGAAAATAGAGAAGAAAGCATTTGCCAACTCATTGTCCTCATATACAAGGCTGTATAAGAAAACCAGTAATCTTCAGTGATGCATAATAGAAGCCATGTAGCTTAACCCATGTTTAGCCATCAGCTCGGTAAGTCATGGAACCCAGGTGAAAACAAGCACACGTTTGAACAGATGCTTCACAGGAGAGTTATACGAACGGCCAAGAAGAAGCATGCAGAGTGATTAAGATGATAGCGTTTGACAATAGTTGGCAAGGATGTGGAGCCCTGGAGCCCCACGCGTTGTTGGTGGGAAGGTAAAATGGTGCCACTACCTTGAAAGGCAACGAGCAGTCTGTCTAAGAGTCAAATGCTCATCACCGCGTGCCCGTTAATCCTACTCGCTGGCTTCTGCCCAGGAGGCTGGAGAACGTGGTCACACAGATGCCTGCACACCAACGTTTATGCACAATGGCTGACAGTTGGGAACAACGTCGCCACCCTTCAGCTGGTGAATGGTGAACTGGTGTTAGTGTAACACAAGGCTGGACCACTACTCAGCAATCAGAGCAAGCTGCCCCCACACACCCAGGTGGATGACCCGCAAAGTCTTGCTGAGCTGCATACACAAGGGTGAGCCACATCCCATGGATGGGACATTTGGTCCCATCAGAGTGGACCTCAGGGAAGTGGGCGGGTATCAGAGGTCAGGAAGAAACACTCTCTTTCTGCAGGACTCGAACCCAGGAAGTGATAAGCCTGGAGCAGCCAGGAGCCAACCGGAGACGGGCCAGTCTGCACGGAAAGTGGGTCCTGCTCAGAAGGTCACTTACTCATGGAGGCCGCCCATGACAGAAAGGCCTGACCACTCGGTCAGAGGGAGGACAGGGAGAGTGCGGCGGTCCACAGGGACACATGGAACTTGGGGCCCTACAGTGACCAGACACTGGCCAAAGGACAGTGCCTAGAGAGTTCATGGATGGATGTAAGGGCTATGAGAGGCCAGGAGGCTGGGGAGGCTGAGAGCTCACTGCTGTGTGTGTGTGTGTGTGTGTGTGTGTGTGTGTGTGTGTGTGTGCGCGCGCGTGCACACACGTGTGTCCTGCGCTGATGAAAGAGCACCTAGAGAGCCCTGCAAGGGTGCCAGCTCCGCCCTGGGGTCGGATTGAGCAAGACAAAAGAGCAGCCAGTGGATCTGGAAACTTGGCATCACGTTGGTGACCTTCTGCCCAGCTGCTCTGGGGGTGGCAGGCCGGAGATCGGACCCAAAGGTGAAGGTGGGGGTGTCCAAATGTCCCTAAGCCTGACATGGGAGGGAAGAGGTTTTGTTTTTTTCCTTTTAGGTGTTTTTAAACAGGGACTTGTCTGGGGGTGGGGGGAGACAGAGAGAGAGATAGAGAGAGAGAGAGAGAGAAAGAGAGAGAGAGAGAGAGAGAGGAGGCACAGAGGCAGAAGCCGTGTGCTTAGAGATGTGACCTGCGGATTTTGCTGCATGAGCCTTAGAGTTAGGTTAGGGTTAGGGTTAGGGTTAGGGTTAGGGTTAGAGGCCTGGAGGCCTCTGGAGCCTTGGGAGACTGTACATCATCCAGGCTCAGCATGGAGGCAGAACCACAAAGCTCACTGTGGAGCAAGGAACGTGCTTGTCTGGGGCTTGCCTTCCCCTGCTGTAGGAGGGATGAGCGGTAAAGTCCAAAAAGCCACCACCACCCAGCATGGATGGATGAGAAGGCCAGTGATTACAGTGACCAGTGATGACAGCCTACAAAGTGGAGTGGCCACCAGTCATCTTTGATCCCCAAGCTTATTCCAAAGCCCCCCCTTTAGGCAACTCTACCCTGGCATGAGAGCGACACGTTTCAATCTCCAAGCAGACCAGCTCCCACATAGAAATGTGGGGCGAGTTGGATGGAGGGTTAAGTATCTTTACAGTGCTGCGGATCGAACCCCAGGCCTTGGCCCTGAGCTCTACTGTCAGTGCTTCATTTTTGAGACAGGATCTCATGAAGTTGTTGGACTGCCCAGGCTGGACTTGAACTTGTGATCCTCCTTCCTCTGGAGCCAAACCAAGCAACTACAGTTTCGGGGCCAGTGTTCAGTCAGCCTCTGTGGGAGGCGGCATCCCCCAGCCCTGATCCTAATGGCCACTGTGCAGAGCTACACCTTCAGTGTCGGGGCAGGGGTGAGTCACTGTCAGGGTGGGGCCGCAGGGGTGGGGTGGGATGAGGCTGGGTCAGGGACACTGGATCACAGCGGGTGGGGACAGAGGACAGACTGCCTCAGGACGGGGAGGGCACAGGGCCTGTGGGCTCCAAGTGGCCAGGAAGCAGCAGCTCGGGAAGAGGACGTGGCATGGCTCGTGGGCAGCCTGTCAGCAGCGACACACTGTCCCGATGCCAAATTCCTGGCGTGAGACGGTCTGGCTCTGTCATTTCCTCCCTCGAGACTCCTGTGTGCCTCAGAGAACGTTAGTAAGTCTGCGTGGCCATCACATTTGGGGGGCTTCTCCTGATGCTTCCTCGGTGCCCTGAGACCCAGGGGTGGGAGCTGGTCACAAGAGGCCAGAGGGCCATCTGTTTGTCCCTTGTCTGGGCTCCAGCAGCCTGGCTCTGTTTGCTAAACACGAAGATGAGATTAGGCAACTCTGCAAACAGAACCAAGGTCCTGGCCTGTTGCCCGGGGTGTTTAAAGTCCTGGGCACTGGGCAGGCAATGTGCATGTGGCCAGGCAGCTCGGGGCAGGCTGGGGGGGCACAGGCGCAGGCCCAGGAGGCCACAGCCAGATGACTGGAGGGTGCCCTTGGCTGGTCCATTCCAGCCGCCTCTGCACAGGTGTCAGTGGGCACGAACTTGAGCCAGCTGAATCCAGATGTAACATCCATCATGCTCAGAAACACTGAGGGCTTAGGAGAAACGGGACAACCTGTCCACGTGTTAGCAGGTCTCACATGGAGACCCCAAACTAACCCAGTGATCGCACCCAGAGTTCTCACAAATGACAGGAGGTATCTGCAGCTAGAAATGCTTTAACTTAATTGACCATCATAGTTTTTAAATGTCAACAGACAGAAAACAGGAATGGCGACCCACTGTTTACAAACTACCCCCAGGAGTCATTCGTGCCATCATAAGCACAAAATAAGTCCTTAGCAAAGGCAGAATTACGTCTCACGCCAGGAATCTGGCACCAGGACAGTGTGTCGCCGCTGACAGGCTGCCCACGAGCCATGCCACGTCCTCTTCCCGAGCTGCTGCTCACGTCTGCCAAAAGGTCAGGCTGACAGCCCTTTAGATTTTCTGCACAGAACGCGGGAAGCACATATTTAGAAGACAAAGTAAAGGGTGCCTGAACAAGATCACACTGAATGGAGTTTGTTGTGCTGTCTCCTGCGTCCTGTATTTGTTTTTCCTTATTGTTTATCTTTTGCCTTCTGCCCATCTCTGCCATCCAGTTACTAAGTCCCCTCCCTGGCTTCTTGTGTATTTCTCCAGAGGTACACACTTGTGCATGCACACACACACATACACACACATACACACACACACACACACACACACACAGGCACCTTATATCTGTGGATACACAGACATCTACATATTCTCTCCTCTTTTGTTTACTTTTTAAATTTTTTTAATTTATTTTTTATTTTTAATTTTTTTTTTTATTGGTACCGGGGATCAAACTCAAGACTGCCTGCTTGCAAAGCAGGCGCTTATGCCGCTGAGCTAAATCCCCAGCCCTACTTTTAAAATTTTAACTTAGTGCTTCCTTGTTTTATTTGCTTAACAATATTCATTGGAAATCACTTTGTGTCAGCACACAAATGGTTTTCTAATTTTCCTGGCTTGTGCACGGTTTCCATTGCACAGATAAACCATATTTATGTGACCACCCCTCACCAGCGGTCACTGAAGTCAATCCCAGGCCTCTTGCTGTCGCAAATAAGTGAGTCACAGTACACAGCCCCGATTTTGCAACCTATCAGTTAAAGTCCTAGAAGAGGATTTGCTCAGCCCTTCTTGCACTGGTCATTTTGGTAAATATTGCCCGGTTACCTGGTGTGGCGGTTCACCCATGTCCCTTGCCACTGCAGATGATGCCCGTGTGTTTGCTCACACCCTTCCCCAGACCATGTCGGGACAATCGCTTTTGATCTTTGCTAATTTGAGGGAAATGAGTATCTAAGCGGGCGTGCACTCCTTTATGGGAAATTATGATTAAGAGCCACTGTGGTTTCAGTGTGGTTTGTCTCCCAAGGGTTCATGCGCTGGAGGCTTGGTCGCAGGATGACAGTGGTGAACTGGGACCCGTTAGAGGTGGGCCCCACAGGGTGTGCTGCCACAGGCCTGAGCTCCCAGCACTCTGGGAGGCCGAGGCTGGAGGATCATGAGCTCCTGTCAAGCCCGGGCAATTTAGCAAGACCCTGTCTCAAAATAAAAATAAAAAAAATTAAATGGCTGGAGTTGTGGCTCACTGCAACCCCTGGTGCCACACACACACACACACACACACACACACACACAGTTGGCAGTGCCTAATGTGAAGTCCTTAAAGCACCTGGGACAGGTCCTCAAAAGGGATTGGCATAGTCCTCATGGGAACCTAGATAGAGTTCTTAAAGGACCGAGGTGTTTTTGTTTTTGTTTTTGAGACAGGGTCTTACTATGTAGTTCAGGCTAACCTTGAACTCACTGTGTAGCCCAGGCTGGTCTCCAGCTTGCAGTTATCCTCCTGCCTCAGCCTCCTGATGGCTGGAATTACAGGTGTGCACTGTTGTAGCTTGGCATAACCGACGCCATCTTGAGCCCTGCATTGAACTAGTGCCCTGTATTTGACCCAGGAAAATGGAAAATTACCTAGAGTACAAGTCCCGTGAGAAAAGCAGAATGAGCTTCACCCACAAGAGAAAAATTAACCTGCTCAACACAGAAGCAGGATACAGGTGTCAACCAAAAATTACTGCAAGATTCTAGCTAAATTGTTTCCAACAGGATGTCTTTTTGTGGTTCTCTGTTTAAAAGCTTTATAACTTTCCAGTTCAGGGCCACTCAGTGAGACTCTGAAAGGGGTCCACGTGAGTGGCTGCTGAGCTCAGCTAATTAAATTCCAAAGTTATCAGTTTAGCTGCGTGGATTTCTATATTGTTTACAAACCCATCTCATGCACCATCAAGGCCGGCAAGAGTGAGTTGTGAGGGCCAGGGCCTGACCCCAGCTGCTCCCAGCTTCCAGCCCGCTAAGATTTTCCTTGCCCCTCCCCCATCATGCCCTCTGCCCTTCTCCTCACCGAAGGCCCAGCCCGACCTCGGACTCTCAGCCTCCTGAATGAGTGTTCTGTAAATGTCTTCTCTTCATAAGTACCCTGCGTCAGGTATGTTGTTACAGTAATGAAAAACAAACTAATACAGGAACCATTTCCTTTTCTATAAACAAGTTACTTTAATTTTTTTTTATTATCTCTATTATTTGGAAAGGCTAAAAACAGGTCCCTGAATGTTGTTTTTTCTTTTTTTTTTTATAAGTACCAGGGAGCCGACCGTGTGCTTGCAAGGCAGGTGCTTATGCCGCTGAGCTAAATCCCCAGCCCCCTGGTCCCTGATGTTAAAATCCCTCTATATGGGAGAGTTCATACCAGCAGCACCCGCCCAGCCTGTTACGGTGGGGCAGTTTCCCATGACCCTCCTAAGTTACTTGGGAAAGAGAGAAACAGGAGCACAAGGAGCTGCAGAGACCTCGGGGCTGCTGCCCAAGCTGTCCCGCCCCTCCCAGAGTGCGGGGTTATAGGCCTGCACCACCACACCTGGCTTCTCCTTCCAAACCATCTCTCTCTTGCTGTACGGTTTTGTTACATCTGCTGTTTGGCCAGCATCTCAGAGAGGCGAGATCAAATCCCCACCGATGAGTCTGGCGTTCTAGATTCTTCTTTTATTTATTTTTGGTACAGGGGATTGAATTTACGACCGCGTGCTTGCAAGGCAGGTATGTATGCTGCTGAGCTAAATCCCCAGCTAGATTTCTCTTTTAGTTCTTTCAGTTTTTGCTACCTGTATCGAAGCTGGCCTCATGCATACTTAGGATATTTATTTCTTTTTGAGCAATGGGCACTGCGCCTAGCTGTTTCTTGGCTTTAAACATACACAGGGAGAGACTTTATTCCCAGAGTACATCTAGGTTCTCAGGAATACTGAGTGGAAAGTACAGACACTGCCATGTGTTCTCACCTCCACCGCACACAAGCTCCCCCATCCCTGACATCCTGTCTGAGAGGGTGCGCTGGAGAGCCCGAGGCAGAAGGAGCACTCGAGCCCAGGGTTTGAGGCCAGCTTGGGCAGCAGAGTGAGACCCAATTTCAAAAAAATTTTGTTCATACAACAATAAAACCTTTATCACAATCAATGAACCTACATGGATGGACCGTTGTATCTCTTGGCTTTTGTTATTTGTTTGTTTAGTCTGCTCTAGAGATTCTAGTATTCAGTCTTTAGCCCATCAGAGCCCACCTTGAGTTACTTGTATACACCTTTCCTTCTGCTATGGTTTGTGTCTAGAGATTCCTGAGAGTGTCACACGGTCACAGGCGGAGCTTTTGGAAGGTGGCTGGTTTAGGGCGCTTGATTTAGGGCGCCTGAATGTGGTTAAGGTTAAGGTTAAGGTTAACTAAGCTGGTTTAGCAAGTTCTGGGTGTGTGTAGTGCCCTGGGTGTGGGTGGTGTCAATCAATAGGCTTAGAGCCTGTTTATTTATTGATGTATTTATTGCCATAATGGCCCAGGGATGGCATTTTTGTGTTGGTCCAGTTTGGTACGTGATACACTTCTGGAATCTGTGGATTGATGTCTTTCATCCATTTTGGAAAATGGCCATTATCTCTTCTAATATATTCTTGGTCCTAGTCTCTCTTCTTGCATTCTGTAACCCCAAATAAAAGCATATGGGCCCACTTAATATTTTCCCAGGGGTCCTGAGTGCTTTGTTGTGTCTCCTTTGATTTCCTCTTGGGGCTTTGCATGCTTCAGCTTGAGTAATTTCTATTGCCCCGTCTTTGCATTCACTGATCCTTTCTTCCACCATCTCCCGTGTGATATCCATCACTTCCGAGGGTTCATTTCAGAGAGTGTGCATTTCAGTTCTAGCATGGTTTCAGTCCTCTGATGAATCTCTCCGTCTGTTTATATGATGTTACGGATTAAAAACTGGTGGTCAATTGGGTGAGCACGGAGCTGAGTGCAGATGGCTCCCCTAGGAAAGGTGCCAGCATAAATAGAGATGCGAGGAGAGAAGAGCATGGCGTTGTGGGTTCGCCTAAGTGTGGCTGTTTTGGAGTAGTTGGTTCTCCTGGAAGGGCTCATCACGCTGGCTTCCCTGAAATGAATTCAGCCATTCTTACTGGAGATCTCAGGACCTTGTTGCTGAGAGTGGCTGTGGTTCACTTTGGGGGAGCTCTGGTCCTCACGGTGAGCATCGCTTCCTGGCTCCAGAGGGGGAGATGGATGCTGCTCATTCTCCAGGAGAAGCTTGTCTCACTGGCTCCCTGGCTTGTACTCAACTGGCTCCCTGGCTTGTACTCAACTGTTCTCACTGTTGGAGGAGCTGGGGACCTCACTGTGACTGAGGATGGCTGTGGTACTTTTCAGGGCAGCCCTGGTCCTTATTTTGAGCATCACTTCCTGGCTCCAGTGCAGAACCCTCAACTCACCAGCACAGATCCTTCACCCCACTAGCACAGACTTTCTAGTTTCCACCGCTGACCTTTGGGCCTTCCCAGTGCAGATCCATAAAACAGACTTGCATGAGGCACTGCTGTGAACTCGAGGCCTCCAGCTGGACTTGTGGGAGGCATTGTCATGGGCTCTAGGTCTTCAGCTGGACTCAAGCAGGTCATTGCTGTGGGATCCAGGTCCTCGGCTGGATTTTCTAGGTCTTTAGTATTGTGGACAGATTTCCGTATTTAACTCTGGGTGACCATCATGAAAAATGCTATAAATTCTGTGTCCTGTATGTAATTGTTCTCCTGTAACCCCTGACCACAACACATAGTTTGTCTACCCTTTTTGCTAAATCCTTTAGCAAAATTATATATTTTAAAGACTTTGTCTGCTAGTCCCAACATCCGGAGTGAATAGAATTTGCTACCATTGAGTGTTTTGCCCTCTTATTTATGGGTCACATTTCTGTGTGTGTCTGATAATGGTATCATTATCCACTAGACATCCTGAACATAGTGGAAACTACTCTGGATTACAGTATGGTCCCCTAAAGAGTGTTGAACCTTTTTTATTTTTCTAAAAGACAAATAACTGGTAGGTTATCATGATTTTAAGGATCAATTTTAGACTTTGTTAAGGTGGTTTTATTTCAGTTTTACTGTCTAGAAGGAAGCCCTTACTCCCAGAGTTTTGCTTCTGAATTCTTTCTAGATATCTCTGTGATTCCCTATTTGTGTCACCTGTGCCACAAATTCGAGCTGGCTTGGCAGCCACACATTCTGAACTGCTCTCCATCTGGGGGACTGTGGCTTTCCGCTTGGACTCCTCTTCCTGGGTCACAGTTCAGACATCGCCCCCGGGCAGAGAGCCATGGCACGTGAGAGCTCAGCCTCATAATTATTTCACAGATTTTGCCCACTGTTATTCTTTGTAATGGTACCAAAGTTTATTTGAAAAAGTAAAAGTGAAGAGTTAAGGCGGGCTGTCAGGAGGAAAGCCTCTTTTATGATCATTTTATGACAGGCAGATAAATCTAGTACCAGCAAGTCTACTATGAACAGAATAAGAAATTTCTCCTCTGTTCCTTTTCCAGTGAAGCTTTTATTCCCCATAATTCCGCCTTTCCAAGGCCATCGGTGACCTCACATTGCCAGCTCTGGCGGCTCCCATCAGGAGGCCTCCCTCACCTGGCTTACCCCCCCACCGCCTTCACCCCAGTGCCTGCTTAGGCTCCACCTCCCTGGCCTCCAGCTGTCGGGGAGCCTCAGAGTTTCCCAGCAGCTCCCTCCTGGCCAGCCTCAGTGCTCTATGTCGCTGTGGTTTCTAAAACGCTGTCTCTGGCCCGGCTCTCTGCCCTGCAATCCAGACTTGGAGCTCCAACTGCCTTCTCAGCGTCTCTGCTTGCAGGAAAGCACCCCAGACTTACTTCGTCCCAAACTGAACGTCTGGGCTTTTTTCTTCCCACGTCACGTCTCCTGCCCCTCGCCTGCTCTCCCAGGCCCAAAGCGGCGGTGGCCTCATCCTCGAAATCCCTTTCACTTGAACTTCGAATCCAGTCCATGGGGAAATCTCGTTGGCTCAAGCTTGGGAAGCCACTGGCCAGCAGCACCTCTGCCTGGTCACAATGGCAGCCTCCTCCCTGGGTTCCTGGCTTCCGCTATTACCCTCTGCGTCTGTCAGGGCCACAACAGGACGTAGAGGAGCTGTGTCCTGGCACAGAGCATGGGACTGTGCAGTGGAGTCAGAGGGGTGGATTATAAGAGATCAAGGATGTAAGAAAGAGATGGCAAAGTACCCCATTGTCACCCCTCCGCGATGGGGCTGGGGGACAGACAGACCATGTATGTCGGGATAAACTGTAGAGGGCGCAGTCTCCCACCTCTACCCCACCCCAGAGGCTTCTGACCCAGGAGAGGGGGAGCGGGTTGCATTGCTCTCTGTGGCAGGAGGTGTCCCAATGGCCCAAAGGGACCGTGGCTCACACTGAATCCGCCTGGGCCCCAGCCTTGCTTTAGCGTAGGGCAGAAGCTGTTCTGTGCCAGTTTGACTGAAACCAACTGATGGCCAGCCCAGCACCTCCCACCCGAGTCACTAGGGTGTCAGCTGTCTACCCTGTGGGTAAGGCCTCATGCAGAGGCCGCACAGACGGGAAGAGGCCCTCAGGCCTTATGAGGGGGCAGAATGACCCAGTCGCCCCAGCAAACCCAGTGAGCCCATCTTCTCTGTGTCCCCACAAGGTCCCTGGGTATAAGCCTGGGCCATCGGGCCCCTCTTCAGCCTCACTGAGTCCCAGCTGATTACTGAAGCTGAGCTCAGGCACCAGCAGACCCCAAAGTGATAATCAGATGTTTGACTGTGAACCTCTGGGGTGATTGGTACAGAAACCCTGATATTTGCACAGCCGGCCAGGGCTGGAGCCCAGGTGCAGTGGCTGGGGTTGGGCGTCTGTGGCTATAGACACCCCAGCTCCTCCTGCAGGGAAGCCCCGATGTCGCAGTGAGGCGGATGCACCGCTGGCTTCACAGGAGCCTGTGTTGCCCCTTGGCCGGAGGCTGTGCTCGCTGGTGAGTCTCCATTCCTCTTCTTGATTGGCACTTTAATGAGGGCAGAAGGGGTGACCCCCTGCCAGGGGGCCAGTTCATGCCCCGTTTATCTCACAGCCCGAGTCAGACTAAAACAACACTGCAGGCCGAGCGGCCAGGAGCCGGGGGGCCCTGGAGCCCCCACCCGGAGTGATGGATTGAGTGACCGCCGAGAGTTGGCAGCTGAAGTGTGTGGTGGCTGCATGGACCTGTCAGCGTGCAACAAAGCAGCCAGAGCCACCGCTGGCCAAACTGCTCGGCTCCCCAGGGGTCCCCAGGGCTGCCCCCTTCCCTGGCTTCCCCCAGCCCCTGGCCAAGGTTCCAGAGACAGGCTGGGGACGCTCCAAGGGGGTGAGACCATTTCTGGGGTCCTGGAGGGCCTGCGGGGTGGAGTGGGGGTATCAGGAGCTCAGCACCTGCAGGCAGAGCAGGGATGAAAATTCGGGCTTCCTGGGCCTGGACCCTGTTCTCACCAGGCGCCCTTTATTGCGCAGATTCCTCCAGCAATCTGGAGGGTCCCAGCCAGGCTTTCATATGCTGTGCACCCTTGAGTGAGTTAGTCAACCCTTCTGACCCTTTGAGTCCTCCTCTGTAAGAGGCAGAGGTAGTGGTGCATGCCTGTAATCCCAGCATTCCCGAAGACTGAGGCAGAAGGGTCCCAAGTAAGTCCTGCTGGGGCAATCTATTGAGATCCTAACTCAAAAATAAAATGTAATCTGGGCCTGTAGCTCAATGTGAAGGAGAGAGAGAAAGAGAGGACTGGCTTCTGTTTCCATCACCTGATTCTTCGGAGGAAGACCTGCTGGTGAAAGCTCCTCTATTAGAATGCAGGTTTGCACAAGCCAGGCTAGGCCTCAGTTTACCTGTTGGCGCTGACTTTCCCTTTAGCACCCCATGCCTGTGTTGGCTGCCTCCCTAAGGAGCCACTGGTGGCAAACCCTGCTCCTCATTCACCACCAGGAGCTGTCACCAGATACCCCACTTCTGGTACCATATCCTGGAGCTGTGGACAGACACCATTTGAGACATGGAGAAACTGAGGCTCAGAGAGACAAACCTGCCCCAACCTCGCAGAGAATAGAGACAGACTGGGGATCATAGTAGTCCTTGTAGCCGTTCCCAAGGCACTGAGTTATGGGCTGGAATTTCCCCTCCAGGTCTGTGGGAGCCGGGACAGTTCAGCAGTCCCAGAGGCAAAGAGCCAGTGTGGTCACGGTGGCCGTCATTCTCCTGGCCATCCCCATATCACAGTGTGAACTTGAACTCAGGCCACTCCATGCACCTCACAGGAAGCAGGGAACCCCAGCCAGCTCCAGCTCCGAGGAGTCCCAGGTCTGGGGTCCTGCACCCGGGACCCACTGGTCACAGAAACCCTGCTGCTCGGTCCTCAGAGCTGGGCAGAGGGCACACAGAGAAGCATGTCAAATGGCTCCTTAGGTCCCAGGGCCCTCTGGGGCCTGACGTTGCCTGGCCTCCAGGGACGGGAGGGGCGGGAGACTTCACCTCCCCGTGAACTCCCGGAGGGCAGGAGGCCAGGCCCTGCTGGGGTCAGAGAAAGTAGCAGCTCCTCGGTGGGGCTCCCCAGACAAAAGAGGACCTGGGAGGGTGGGGCCCTGGCAGCCCAGGCCTCCAAGTGGGGGTTAAACTCCAAACTCTGATCTGCCAAACTAAGCGAGACCCAGTTTTGGCCTAGAGTACAGAGCAGGAAGATGGCAAGTCTGAGGTCAGCTGTGCCACTTACTAAGACCGGGTCTCAAAATAAAAAATAAAAGGGGGCGGGGATATAGCTCAGGGAGAAGACCCCGGGCTCAATTAAAAAAAACAATCCTTCTTCACATAGTAGCTCTGATCACCCTTCAAGTACCTCTCCAATGTCACTTCCCCTGGCCCTGGGTTCCTCAACCAGAAGAGCCCTGGACACACGCCTGCGCAGGCCACACACGTCTGTGCCCCATGGTGAGCTGCCGTCGTGCTGTCGAGAGTTCCAAGCCCCAGCAGAGTGGCACGTGGCACTCAGCACACACCCCAGAGGCCATCATGGCCCGGGTATCCTCCTGCACTCATGACACCCCGGTGGACTGTCTGTCTTATTCCTGCCATGTCCTAGACTGAGTCTTAGCCCCCCCGGTGGCTCTTGATGGGTACTTGACAAATAGATTTGCTAAAAGTAACAACAACAAAAAAGGAAAAACAGTGATAATCACAGCTCTAAATCAAGAAAACTGACCCCAATACAAATCCAAGGCAAGACAGCCCAGCACTCTGGGAGGCTGAGGCAGCCTCCCAGGGTCACAAATTCAAGTCCAGCCTGGGCAACTTATGACTTAGTGAGACTTTGTCTCAAAAAACAAAAAACAAAAAAACAAGGCTGGAAATATAGTGCAGTGTGAATGTCCTGAGTTTGAAACCTAAAACTGGAAAAAAACAAAAACAAAAATAAAAAGTGAATGAGGAGATTCTGTGTTATTTTGTCTCAAAAGAATTATCCCCATGCTTCAGTGAACTGGGTTTTCAGGAGCCAGAGCGTCCAGGAAAGTGGACCAGCCCAGCACAAAATCAATCACATTTCTCTGACGGGCCAGTCCCCAGCCTGGGCGCTGCTGGGTCTCAGTGTGCACACATGGGGCATCTCAGGGAGAGGAACAGATATCAAAGGCCACACATTTTCCAAGGTGCTAAGTTTTGTGAGCCAAGTGAAATGTTAGGAAGCAGGAGGCAAACAAAACAATGCTTCAGGTATGTTAAGGAGCCCATTGAAAGAAAAAAGAAAAAAAATCACGCTTCTGATATATGTGACTAAGAGAGCTAAAAGGATTATGTACATTTAGAGTCGTTAGAGCCGGGCAGTTGGCAGTTGCGGAATGCTTACCTGTGTGAGACACTGTGTTAAGAATTTGATGTCTCATTTACTTGTGGGAATACAAGGCAGTCCAGTCAACACGTGCGGTCTGGTGTCTGTCCCATGTCCCTATTTTTTCTCTATTATCAGTGAAAGTCTCTGATGCTTTTGTTTGCCCTGGAAAACTCTTACATTCCTGCCTTTGTTAACTCTCTCCAGCCAAACAGTTGCTGCAGGTGTAATCCATGCATCCAAGTGCCAGAGGACGGAAAAACCATGCATCCGATAATTGGCTCTCGGGTACAGTTCAATTATTTTTGAGTTCCCTTGGTTCTGCAAATATGGTAATTATTACTGTGTGTTCAAGACACTCCTATAAGACTCATTTAGGGTAGTTCTAACAGAGACTGGAAATCTGAAAATTTATTGTGAGCTCTTCAGTCAAAGACCACGTTTTATTTTGGTAGTTGTAAATCACTGCTGCAGAGGCTGGGGTGTAGCTCAGCAGGAGACGGTGGCCCTCGCGTGTGCAGAGCCCTGGGTTCCATGTCCAGTAAGGCGAGCACATGCACACACACATGCATGGAAAGGAGAGGGAGGAAAAGGAAACAGGAATGCAACCACAGCTCCTAAAAATAGCTCTTGTTCTAGCCCCACTTTGGAATTCAAGCCAAAGAAAAAGTTTAAAAGCTGGAAAAAGCCAGAATCATTAAAACGTACATGGGAACTGGCTACGGTGGCACACACCTGTCATTTGCATACTCGGGAGGCTGGGATCGGAGGTTCACAGTCAGCTGGAATAGTTTACCACTCTATCCAGACCCTGTCTCAAAATAAAAAATTTAAAGAGGGCTGGAGATGTAGCCCAGCCCTGCAAAAGCCCCGGGTTCAACCCCCAGTACCCAGTAAATAAATAATAAATAAGTACTCACAGCAACATTGTTATCAATGGCAAAGAAACACACCTGGGAGAAAACTCAGACAACCTGTTAGCAAAAGAGCTTTGGCAAGATACGGTAAAACCACCTGAAGGAACAGTCTAAGTGATGTTGAAAAGAATTTTGAACTATTGTGAAAATACCGAATTAAAACATCTATTTGCGTTAGCCAGGCCATCCAGATTTGCCTGCCCTGAGCGGGGTCGTGGGGCTCTCGGGGGTCACAGCTTGCAGGCACGGAGGGAAATACTGCTTGCCTGGGAGGCGGCGGGGGCCCAAGGCGGCTTTTTTTCTTTTCTTTTCTTCTCCTCTTTGTCACGCCACCTTCTTTTCCACCGTGCTGGACACATATTCGAAAACAATGAACCCATGGGTGGACCATCTGCTCCGGGAAGCCCCTGGCCGGGGAGCTGTGGGAAAAACAGGAAGCAGGAAGGTCACGGTCCCCAGGGGAAATCCCACTGCTGGACGACTGGGCTCCAGAGGACTTGTCTCTCGGGGGAGGGGACGCGCAGGGCCGGGGTGACCCGGTTTACATGGTCAGCTGTCTCAGAAGGGTCACGCCAGTTAAAAACGGGGCTGCTTTCTACCCTCCTGGTTTGCTTTTGTTCGTCCAGTCAGTGCATCCGATGGGCACACTCTCTGGACGGCCTCGGCAGCCCTCAGTCCCTACTGGCCTGTTGAGTGAATGAACACCAGGCCACCCACTTCTGGTGCTGCCTCGTACCCTGTCTGGGTCATGTCCCTTGACCCAACCTGGATCAGCCACGTCTTTGGGTCGTGGATCCTTTCAGAGCACCAGCAGGCTGGGCAGTCATGGGTAGACCAGATGGCTACGGGGGGCACAGCCAGTGAGTGACCAGATCCAGAGACCTCCAGCTCTTCTGCGGATCCTCCTTTCCTCCTGGGGAATCCCTGACCCTTGTGTCCTCTTCCGGCACGTGCTCAGTGGCTTGAAGACTTGAGAGGCTGTTGCCCTCGGTGGCACCTGGCAGTGAGTAGGGGCTGCCAGTTGCCACTGGAAGCCCTCTCTGAAGATGCCCCAAGGTGGCTCCAACTGGGGGTCTTGCTAGGGACCCACCCCAAACCTCCAGGGCCAATGCCAAGTAGGATGACTTAGGTCTTCTACCAGGGAAGCCTTCTTCCCTTACAAGGGCAGAGACCAGCGGGGGAGAGGGGAGAGGACCCCAACTCTGCCAGGCGTGACCTTTGTGCTGGTCCAAGCCCTGTGTCTCTAGCTGTGGTGACACCAGGCCTGGGCCCCGCACTCTCAGACTCCCACCTGGGCTGTGGTGCAGGGCTGGGGAAGCAGCAGGTGACAATCCCCCGGGAGTTACAGCTGTGGGGTGGGATCCGCCGCCACCACCTGAGAGTGGGTGAGGAGCAGGTTAGCTGGGTGAAAAGTTCACGATGAGGGGAGCTGTCTGTTTCCCTCGCTTAATTTATCCACTATTTGGCTAACCTTGCTCTGAACCCAGGCCCGAGACCCCTCTCCGTGCTCCCCCGCCTCCCCACTGGGCTTCCGAGCCACCACTGGCCCTCCCGCCGCCCTCGCCGCAGGGCAGGGGACACGCTGGCCTTGAAGAGGCCGGGACCCTCGGCCCCCGGGGGACAGACGGGCTGCCCGGCCAGGTTGTTATTTATGACCCGAGCCCTCTTCCATTCCCAGTAACCAAAATAAAGTCCGGTTGCCGGCCAGGTCCAGGCCTCCAGGGCCTCAGGAGGAGCCCCACCCGTGGCGCCTTCGCCAAATACACAGCCGCGCTGGAGACGGTGACCTTTCCTTCAGGAGCCATCTGTCATCCCGGCCTCAGGCGGGACCTGGACACATGGCCCGTGGGTAGCGGCGGGGCAGGCCAGCCTCCTTCCCTGGCCCCGCGATGGCCCCTGGGCCGTCCTCCGTCCTTGACCGCTCAGGTTGGTCCTGTACCTCTCCTCCGCACAGCTGACCTTCTTCCAACTCTGTCACAGGATGCGAGTGGAGGGGAGGGGACTGTCCCACATCCGTGACCCACCGTTGTCCTGCAGGGTCCCTGGCTGTTCAGGGCGCCCGACACATGTGACTCCCTATAGTCCAGGCACCGAGAGCCCCCGTCATGGTGGAGGAGACTGGCTGGTGTGGGGGTAAGTGTTCCTTCTTCAGTCTCCAAGTTGTTGGTGATCTTGAAGCCAGTGCTCTGTGCAACCCAACCCATTTTCCTGGTCTCGCTTTGTAAGCTTTCACTGAAACCTTTTTGGCACCCATCAAAGTCACACGTGTTCCCAGCAACCAGAGAAACACAGAGATACATAAAGGGTGCGTCATCCTGCCTGTCCCTGGCCGGCCCCCACCCCTGCATGTTCCACAGGACCTTTCTCAGGCGTCTCCAGATGTAAGAATGTGAGGGCCCTTGGGCTCCTGCATAGACAGGCCTGGCTTTTCTGTGTGCGTGTGACGATGACAGGGACCTGGGGTGCATGTCCCTCAGTTTTTTCCAGTGGTGACATGACCCACAGCAGTCCCGGGTGGAAGGCGTCCCAGTCACTCTTCCTCAAAGCTGCCTTGTCACCCTGGTTTGGATGGACACAGTTATTCTGCTTGCTTATTTTTGTAGTGAGGTAGGACAGACAGACAATCCCAAGGGCATGGCTTAGCTGGTGCTGCATGTGTGTATCCCACGCAAGATCGAAGTGCTGTTTCCAGCCCCTGAGGACTGGTGTACACTCCTGTAATCCCAGGCCTTGGGGAAGCTGAGCTGGAGGCTGGAGGTTTAAACCCAGCCTAGGCTATATAGCAACTTTACGAAATCCTGTCTCGGAATAAAAATAATTATAAAAGCAGGGCGTGTAGCTTAGTATAAAGGCCCTAGGTAGATCTTTGATACCAAAAACAAAACAAAACAAAAAATAGATTCCCACCCTGTCCCCAAAATAATCACTAGCACACCCCTCTTTCTGCCATTGCACCTTTTGGAGGTCTGTGTGAATCGTGTCTTACAGAGCGAAATTTTGCTTCATATAATGGTTGCGAATCTCTCTATGTTGTTGCCTGTGGTGGGAATCCCTTCATTTTCAGTGCTGTATAGTGCTCTGATGTATACATATTCACCATAATTAATCCATCCTACAGTTGGTGAAATGTGCATGGCTTTCCCTGCAGGCTCCCACTCTTCTTTAGAACCCTCGTTAGCTGAGCCAGGCCAGAAAGAACTTTCCAAGCCCTGGTGGGGAGCTCTAAGCTTTATCCTGTGGGCAGTGGGGTGCCACTGGAGGTTCTAGGCAGGGAGTGGTGTGGTCACTTCTGTGTTGTGGGAAGGCCTCCTGGCTGTGTGGTGTGACATCTGCAGGGCCGGACTCTGTGCTTGCAGACTGCCTTGGAGATGCAAAGTCCAGCCTTGGTGGAGGGTGCGGGGATGGTGGGAGCCCTAGAAGACAGAAGGGAAGAACAGAAGGGGTGGCTGGAGGTGCAGCCAGGGGCTCTGCATTTTCCAGATGTGGCCCCCTGGTGTCCAGGAGGCTAGACGTGGTGCCTTGTCATAGCACCCCATTGAGGCAGTGAGTAGGCTCGGCCTCCCCTGCTCTGCCCAGGGCCAGGCCTGCAGCTCCTCCACCTGGCCTGGTCCTTTGTGATGCACATAGACTCCGGCCTCCTGCGCAGTCCCCAAAGTGAGAAGATGCTCCTGCTCTTGCCCAGACCTTGGGCCCCACCCCCATCCTCAGCTGCCAGGCATGAGGACGCTCTTCTGTCTGTAGGAACCATCCTGCTTGCCCTGGAGCGGGCAGAGGCCCCCACTCAGTGCCCCCACACAGGGGAGCCACCTTGTTTCCTGCCCTGCATCCACTGTTGGGGTCTGTCCTTCGGCTCCAGCCGCTTCTCAGCCCCGGCACGCCTGCTCCAACCACCTGATTCCCCCTGGATAGTGATCATGTTCCTCCACTGGACTTGGAATCTTTGACTCTGGAACGACCTTTCTAATGTCTGATCATGGCTTGGTTTGGTCCTAACACCTCCTGCCTCCCTCCTAGGAACCACTGTCCTCTAAGGCTTGGTGTCCAGAGTCCCCAGTGGCCCAGGCCTCCCTCGTGCTGTTCTGCCTTCTTCTGTCCCTCCCTGAGAGCCCTGCCTGGCCCTCACCCCTTCTGGCTGTCATTTCAGGAGGCAGTGCCCCCCCTAACCGAAGACCTGGCGAGGACAAGTCCCTGCCTATCTATATCAGCGACACCAAATGAGCCCAGCAAATCAGGCACCCATGCTAAGAGTTCTAGATTCCTCCACCCCAGGGCCTTGGTACCTGGCTCTCAGAGGACACAGCAAGCCCCAGATGGCCTCAGGCTCCTGCTGGGCAGGGGTTCCTGACACCACATGGGGACAAAAAGGTTTTAGAATCAACTCCACCTCCTGAGCCACCAGTCTCCCTCCACAGCTGTGGAGAGGTGGGCAGGCTACTTTCATTCCTGCCAGGCAGGCAGAGGCAGGGGTAGATGGCGGAGGCATGGGACATGTCCCCTCCCCACCTTGGGGCAGCCCGTGATAGACTGCCAGAGAGGGTAGGTCACTGCCAGGCACCACGCTGCCAACTGCCCACCAGGGTGCCAGTCAGGAGGGGCTAGTAGTCAGGAGGGGCTAGTGGTCAGGAGCAGGGCTGCCAACTGTCTATCACCATCCCGGCCAAGTGTCCGTCAGCAGAGGACAAGTTCTGGGAGCTCAGTGCTGCCTGTCAGGACACCGGCCAACTGTCACTCAGAAAGCCCAGTGGCAAGGCAGAGAGTTCACCAAGGATCACTCTAGTGACAGCTGTGTTTGCCACCCAGCAATCCCTCACTCTTCTCTGGCGAAGGTGCCCCACTGGACTTTTGGGGGCCCCTTTCAGTCTGATTCCTTCATCCTCCCCGGCTTAGTCTGTAGGTCAGCCGGGATGGTTCCCTACGGCTGCAGGGGCAGTCTGGGCTCGACCATCAGAGCTCTGATTCCCTGGCCGCTGCGATTGGTTTATGTGTGGGAAAGTTACTGGATGGAGAGTGCCTGGGGCTTTTTTCTAGATTCTTGGTGTCCGGAGAAAAAACTGGACAAGATGCATAGCAAATGCGGGGAGTGTTAAAGGGAAGAAAGAAATTGGCTCTGCAGAATGACAGCCAGCTGGTGAAAAGGCTCACAGTGGCCCCAAGGATAAGGGAAAAAGTCTTTTTATTCAAAGTCCCTGGGTTCACTGTCTTTCATGCAAATGAGGGATTGGGAAAGTCATCCTATCAAACACCACTTGGCTTCACATCCATTTGAGAGCTGTTATTAAAAAAATCCATTTGACTTTTCTGTTGTATGTAAATGAAGCATAGAAGTAGCGTCATTTGATTGGTTGTGCCTATATGCAAATGAGGGATTGAAAAGAGCGTCTTCTGATTGGACCTGTGAACAGCTCCGGATTCAAATGAAAGATTGGACACTGCAAGTTTCTCCTTGGTGCAAGGTATTTCTCCCTCCCCTCAGGAGTGCCCCTCACTCTTGCTTTTAGACCCGTGACCAACCCATCACCAATCAGAACTAGTTCTGAGTGACTAGAGTCTTTCTGTTTCTGTCACCCTGGAACCTGGCAGCTCCGCACCCAGAGAACAAGGGGTCAGAAGGAAGGCAGTGCCGAAGATATGAAATGAAGGGCAGAGAAAGAGAAATTCCTGCCAGGTGGTGGAATCCGGCTTGTACCCTGGATCTAGTTATACCGGAAACCAGTTACCTCTGGGCTTTGCTTCCCCCATTGGGCCAAGCAAAAATGTTTGCGATAGAAGCAGTGGTCACCCAGGACTGGGGCCAGCTCTTGTCTGAGGCTGGGAGTGTTTCTCAAGCAACTTCCTAGGGAACAGGCTAGACAGGCTGACCCCGGCTCTGCCGCCCCTGCCCTGGCTGCTGAGTGTGACTGTGACTTTGATAAGCAGAGCAGAGATGTGGGCTCGGCTCCATGGGATGGGGGCAGCAGAGGGTAGCTGGAGCCCGCAGCGAGACCCTGGGATCCAGTGGCAATGGCAGCTGCCATGGCAGCTGGGCCTCACCAGCCGCCCTGTGGTCAGACTTGGAGGCTGTGGCCTGGCAGCTTCTCTGGCGTCTGCCTAGTTCTTGGGTCTGGTTTAAGCTCCTTGTATTCTGCTACACAGTGAGCCAGTGGCTGCTACTGGGGTCCGGGACAAAGAAACCCACTAGGCCTTTATGCCCTTGGTGTAAGACAGCTGCCCGCAGCTCTAGGCTGGGAGTGTGAGCAGTTGGCTTCGGGCTGGCAAACTTCCACGCCGGGTGGGCATTCTGCAAAGGCAGCTTCTTTGACACACCCAGCAGAGTGCTGGTGTATTTTAGGGGCTCTGGGACTTGGCACTGCCTGGTCTGCCAAAGGGCCTGGTCTTGTGCTCCACCCTGAGGGCCTGAGGAAGGGGACTGCTCCCTCTCAGGGCCACAGTTAGGAGGCAGGGCTGAACCCAGGGAGCTCCTGGCTTTTGAAGGAGACACATATAGAAAGGCCTCCAGGGTCCACCCGACATCCACTGCCCTGGCCCACCCAGAGGTGGCAGAGCTGACAGCAGCAGTGACCTGGAGCCACCAGGAAGAGGCCTAGCTGGAGCTGGATAAAATAGTGATGGATTATGGCAAGAACTGGGTTTGTTCTCTTTACACAGCAGGCTTGGAAGGCCACAAAGCCAGGCGTTTAAGCCCAGGGTTTTGCAACCAGACTCTGAGGTTCAAACCCCACTCTACCAGTTACAGCTGGGAGCAAAGCCCTGGAAAGATTCCTTCGTCTGCCTGTGGCTCTGCTTCTTGTAAAGTGTTGGGAGGTTTTCAATCTTATACGCATATAGCTTACCGAGCACAGAGTGATTTATTACTTTTATTGTATAATAAATATATTTCCAAGATTTAGCTGTTACAAATTGTGCTGCTAAAGACATGGGTGCACATATATCACTGTGGTATGATGTTTTGAACTCTTCTGGGAAAATATCCAAAGGGGAAATAGCTGGGTCAAACGGAACCTCAAAGCCTAGTTTTTTTGAGGAATCTCCACACTGATTTTCATAATGGTTGCACCAGTCTCCACTTCCACCAAAGGTGAGAGAGGGTTCTTTTTCCCCACAGCGTTTGTTATGGTTGATTTCTTAATGATGGCCAGTCCTACATGGCAACTCAGCATTGTTTTAATTTGCATCTCTCACATAAGCAATGATGTTGCACATTATTTCATATATTTATTTGCTATTTTTTTGTACAGGGAATCGAACTCAGGACCTTGTGCTTGCCACGCAGGTGCTTGTGTCACTGAACTATATCCTTGGGCCTGAAACAACCCAAACGTCCATCAACCGAGGAATGGATAAGAAAAGATGTCATATTTTTTTATACAATAGAGTATTACTCAGCTATAAAGAAGGATAAACTTGAGACATTTACATGTGAGACCATACGCATAAGTGAAATAAATCATATTATTTTCCTTGTGAAAGAAGCTAAAAGGGTAAATAAGATCCAAAGTGTACAATAGATACTGAGAAATGGGAAGAAATTGTCCAAAAGGAAAGAGAAACTGTGGGATGGTGGAAAGGAGAAGGGAACAGGGGAAAAAAACCCCCATATATATATACATACACACACGCACACACACACAGAGTGGTTAAGATAGTTATACTATTAATTGCTATTGGTTCACTGAAAAGAAAGATTTGTGCTCATATTGTTTGATTAGTTTTCATGCCTATATCTTGTCATGTGAGCAACTGCTTTGAAGATAACAACATGCAATGTACTAACTACTGTTACTCTCCTACAAACTTGTTTTGAAGTTTTCTACCATTGTTTCTATTTTCTTTAAAAAATAAAATAAATATCAGCTTATTACTTGGTATTCATTGGCACTGAGCACACATCCCTTAATTTACCATGTGTATCGCACTCTTGATTTGCACAGCCACTCTGTGGAGCACAGGGCTCTTGGTCACATGCTACCGATGAGGAAACCCAGGCCAGGGAGGCTAAACCCAGGTTAAGGTGAAGCTGGAGTCAGGACTGGGGATCTCAGCCGGGTGTGACTGGCTCCAAGCACCACTGTCTTCCCCCTCCGCATGCTCCTTGGCTGCCAGCCGCCCTGGCCAGATTGGCTTCTCTCACCCAGCTCCCCAGCCAGTGTGGACAGGAAGCGAGCTGGGCTGGGCACGCAAGGAAGAGGAGGTTGGGCCAGCGCCCCGCCCGCCCGTGCAGCCCCAGCCATGAGGAATCCATCGTGGCCTTTGGGGGGGTTAGCCTGGCCTCATACTCAGCATGCCAGGGCTGCAGAGGGTCACATGCCCACAGCCATGTGACCTTCCCAGGCAAGCGGGATCCAGTTACATCGCAGCAGTGGCCCCAAGGAACAAACACAGCTTGTGTCTTCCTCCAAGTGCTTTATTTCCTTTGTCTTGTGAGCATTGAAAAATGAAAGGAATGATAAGGATTTGATAGAGGGGGGAGGCTGGAAAATTATACAGAACGTGGGTAAGTCCTCAAGAGGAAAGCGAGGACGAGTTTTCCAGCCAAGTCCAAAGACAGAGAAGCTCAGCTTGCAGGCCTGAGGTGTGTGAGGTCTCCTGGCTTCCTAGGTTCTCTTTGGTGGGGGGGACAAGGACCCCACAACCCAGTTCTGCCACCAGCCTCCTGTGGACGGACCACTATATTTCGCTGCCATTCGGTAATGCCAACTCCAACAGCGCTGGGTTGTTGCAAATAAATGATAAAGTATTTGTGGCCAGGGGCCTCTGGTGGGCGAACATTTAGCTCCTCTGGGGACATCAGGCAATGTCGGGAAACTTTTTTGGTTGCCACACTGGGGAAGGAAACTGGAGAGCACAGAGCAGGGAAATCATGTGGTGCCCAAGATGCCCTCCCAGAGAAAGCTCCCGTCCAGAGACCCCAGGGGATGCAGGTGAGGCCGTGTTGGTGTGGTCTCAAGTGCTGAGCGTATGTGGGAAGGTGGGCGGAGAGCCAGGTGCCCCAGCAGGAAGGCAGGGCTTCCATGGCAGCCGCCTCTGGAGAATGATCAGCTGTCCTCCTCCAGATAGCCCAGGCTTATAACCCCTGCTCTCAGGAAGGGTCTGATCCAGGTGGAGAGAGACGGACAGACAGACAGCCAGACAGCCAGACGAAGCAAGCAGTTAAGCAAGCAATACTGGTTTCAAATCTTCCCTGAGGATGTTGAAT
Organism: Cavia porcellus; assembly: GCF_034190915.1. Lineage (NCBI taxonomy): Eukaryota > Metazoa > Chordata > Mammalia > Rodentia > Caviidae > Cavia > Cavia porcellus. The sequence goes on from NW_026947508.1 coordinate 7,665,683, forward strand.
GGAGTGAGGTCTGGACACAGAGGGGCCTTGGCATCCTGCTAAGCGGGAGAAGCCATCGCTAAGGGCCACCTGCTGAGTGACTGGATTGCTACAAAATGCCCAGGAAGGCAGATCCATGGACAGAGTGCTGCCCTGGCTGAAAGAGTGGAGGAAAAAGGCAGAGAGACCGCTAAAGGCTGCAGAATTTCTTTCTGGGCCAATGAGAACGGTGGTGCTGCCTGACTCAGTCATATGCTACACGCCACGGGGGCACACGCTTGAATGGGCGAGCCAGGAGCTATGTGACCTACATCTTGATAAAGCTAACAGTCACACTAATAATGCATAAGAATGCCCACGCCACCATGGTCAGGTGAGACATCAGCAGATGCCATTGTAGGGGGAGAGAGGGACCACGTTCCAGGCTGAGGGGACAGGACACTGTGTGCAGAGCCCCCAGCTACATCCTGCAAGGGGATGTGGCTGCCTGCAGCGTGGAGTGGGAGCTGGGGGAAAGGTGGCAGAGAGGACTGGGCAGCGACCTTGTGACCTGGCCTCTACACTCAGGATACCCCAGAAATATTTCCTCCCAGCTGCCCGGCGCTTGGGCGGATCGGCTGGCTTCCACATACTGGGTAAGTGGATTTGCAATATTTCTCATTATTCCTTTCAGGAGTGTTCTCAGACCCCGCGGGGAAGCGTGGGCAGGGGCAGGGTGCCAAGGAGCGCGTGGTAATTCAACCCAGAGAAGTTTCGACCTCTACCACCCCAGGGTCATGCAGCTGCGCTCTGGCCAGCCAGCCTCCTGGGCTGGCCCAAGCCACCCTGCAGCCACATCCATTGCCACCTGGTTTGGGACGAGGTCTCTTTGTGGTCTCTGCTCCGAAGCCCCCGTCCACCTTGAGGATCAGCCCGTTTCCAGGGCAGCTTCAGAGCAGGGTGATGCTGACTTTCCTCACCGTCCTTCTGGGGAATTTCATGTTTCCCACACCATGGAAAGACGTGAGTGCCAAGAAATGGTCCGGAGCTGACAATGGCGGGAGATGACAGAGACTGTCCTGGAAATGTCCCACCACGTGAGCGCTGGGCCCTGCCCGGGAGGGCAGCAGCCTTTGTTCCCTGGAAGCTCCCTGCTGGGAGGCACTTGGCACTGCCTCCCCTGGGGTCACCCTCTTGCGCACTCCCCCATCAGTGTTAGGGTCTTCGGAGCCACAGCTGCATTCCCCCACCATGATCACAAGGGAGCCCGTGCCTGGAAGGGTGCTGCCACCACAGGCCCGGCCAAGACGGTGACCCAGGAGCCCCGAGTGGCTGCTGGAGCTGTGGGAGCCACCAGCATCCTGACATCCCCAAGGGCACACAGAGCTTTCTAGGCCAGATTTGTCCTGGAGGCAGGAGAGCATCAACATCACCCCCACTCTGCAGGTGGGGAGAGGTGACATCACACAGAGGAGGTGGCACAGCCCAGATTGGAACTCAGCTGGTGGATTCCTCCCCCAGATGCCAGGGCTTCCTGTCCCTTGGGGAACCTCCTGGCCTCAGGGAGGGTCTGTGAGAGCCTGGGCACTTAGGTGGGCCTGCTGGGGATTTGGGGGACAGAGGTCTCAGAGGGTGGGGGATCTGGACCTGGACAGATGGGGGCAGCGGCTCCCGGGCCCAGGAGGAATGAACTCTGGCCCCCAGCAGGCAGCCCTCAGTTTATGCAGTTTATGTGTGTCAAGGAATATTTGTAAATCAATCAGGATGACAGCTCTTCCTTCCTTCCTTCCTTCCTTCCTTCCTTCCTTCCTTCCTTCCTTCCTTCCTTGCTTCCCGCAGGGACATCTGTCACCTCCCGGCCTTGGCTGAAGTGAGGGGGTACTGTGGACTCCTCCTCACAAACATGGATCTCTGGGCTGTTACCCACATCCCCAGGAGTGGGAGGGTGGGCCTCTAGCTGGTCCGTCCCTACTGCTCAGTGTACAGGTGAGGTGACCTGGCTTCTCTTTCTATCCCCCATCAGACTGGGAGGTCCCCAAGGGCAAAGACTGCTTCCCCATCAGTTGGGGCTCTGGGTTGGGGAGCAGTGTGGGTGGGGAGGAGCTAGGGCTGAGGCCTGGCAGAAGAAGAGAGCCAGCTTCTCAAAGCACCAGCCCCTGAGACTGGTGATGGCCCCAGGACTCAATTCCTGACCCCATGCCAGCCCAGATAGCCTGGTCCCCTGGAATGGAGCCAGAATGGGGCTTGGGTCTGGTGCCTCCTCGGGCTCAGCGCCCACCCCAGTCTGGCTCTCTCTGGAAGAACCTCAAGCATGGCAACTGGGTCATTTCCCAGGACCCAGGACTTCTTTTGTAGGGTTGGCATGCCCTGTCCTGTCCCTCGGGGGCTTGGCGCTTGTCACTCTCCTTCAGTCGGCCAAGCAAAGGGACAGAATTAGCTCTCCACTCTCATCCTCGAGGCTCTCCAAGCGGCCAAACCATCCCAGGGAGGGACCAGGATTCGGCCTCCTGGGAATGCGCCCAGGGCCTTTTCCCCTGGTTCCTCTGGGAAAAGATCCAGAAAGAGACTGAAGGCTCTTGGCACACACGGGTGGGACCGGGCCCTGCTGTGCCATCGAGAGAAGCCCCTGGGGCTCTGGCAACCCAAGAGATCCCACTGCGGCCAAAAGGGCGGTTTGGGCCCTCAGTGGGCCCTCGGGAAGGCTGGCTGGGCCTTGCTCCCTTCCCCTGTCCTTCGTTCCCCAGGGACTCTCACTGCATTCCTGCTCCAAAATTTCACGGAAACTTCGGAAGTCAGATCCTTTCCAAAGGGTCAGCCGGGAGCCAGAGCCCGAGCGCAGAAATCCATCAGCTGTTAGAAAGTCCATCAGCAGACATGACCCCCATCTGGTCTTCATCTGTCTCTGCCCACCAGGATGTGTCTACCCCCAGCTGCATTCTGGGAGAGCTGGTCACAGGCCACCTGCCCTGTGTGCCCACTTAACTGGACTTCCTTATGTGTGTGTGTGTGTGTGTGTGTGTGTGTGCGCGTGTGTTGGGGGGCAGGATAAAAGATAGGCAGGGGCAATCCCAGGAGACCCTTTGGGAGTCCCCCTACCATCCCCTTTGCTGACGCATGTCCTCAAGTCCTAAAGGAAATGACATGTCTGGGTTTAGCAGTTTGTCATTTGCCAGAGTCTGGTGAGTAGAGATGAGTTTAAATTCCTGACTAGACCAGGAACAGTGGCAAAGATCTGTAATCCCAGCTACTTGGGAGGCTGAGGCAGGAGGATTCCAGATTAAAGTCAGCCTGGGCCACAAAGCAAGACCTGGTCTCAAAATATAGAAAGGGCTGGGGATGTAGCCCAGTGGTACAGCGCCCCTGGATCCCTTCCCCAGGAGTGAGGAAAGGCAACAACAGCTCCGGACCGGCAAGCCTTCCTCCTGCCCTGTGGGCTTCTCACCTGTGAAAGAGGTTTGGTAATTCCCTCTGGCTTTCCCACTGTGAAGTGTGAGCCGACAGCCGCCACCTCAGGACGCTGCTCAGCACCCGCATGCGCTTCCCTCCATCCCCGGCGGCTGCAACTGTAACTTTTCCTCCTGCCATCTTCTCCCCTGGGCATGTGCAACACAGCCAAGCACTCTGCACAGCACCGCATTGAAGATTGTACTTTTTGCCGCCCCAAAGGCAGGTTTGTCACCTGACCTGCACTGGCCAATGAAATGTGAGCACGAGTGACATATTTTGTCTCTGGGCAGAAACTTGAAGAGGCAGTGAAGGTTCGCCAGAAGAATACCTACCTAAGCTACAAGACGTGGTCCTAGATAGAGGCCATTCATCAACCTGAGTCCTAGAGCGAAGACAGCACCAGACAGGCAGTCACTCTGTAGGTGCTCAGTAAACAGTGGCTAGGATCATGACGCGGTGTTTCTGCACCAGGCCCGATGTGAGGCGCACCTGGGCTGAGGGTCTAGGCTCGGCAGCGGCAGGGTTCAGCCTGAGGTTTGTGTGTCAGTGCAGGCTTATGCAACTCTGGGGGAGCTCCTCTGCTGAGTCAGAGGCCCGTGACCTTCTCCTCCCCTTTGGGGGAACCCTGCCTGCTCCCGCCACCCACCTGCAAGAACAGGCGCTGTTCCCCTCCCCCAGGGGTGGCGTGATAGAACCCGGGTCAGCAGAGAGGCCACACACAGGACACAGGACACAGGACACGGGCATCTGTGCCTACCACTTTGGGGCTAAGCCTGCATCACTTCCTTCTGCCACTCCACACCTTTCCCCTGCAGTCAGATGTGGCGAGGTACCCGAGGCACCTGTCGCATTGGGCTACAAGTTGTCACTGTTTGCTGATCCTTTCCGTGAGCCAGTTGGCATCTTGTGCTGGCATCCTGAAGGTTTTAACTTTTCTGCGGTGCTAGGTGCACAGCAGGGGCTCAATAAAGATGGGCTCTGCCGCCCTGAGCCGGTGGCCTGCTGTCTACAGCGGGGCTGGGGGGCTATGCAGGGAAGCCGCAGGCTGTGGGGAGGGCTTGAGGAGCAGGGAAGGAGCCGCTCTGAGCCTCAGAACCTGGCTCTTATTTCTCTCCAGATCGCTGTCGCCTTCCTTCCTCCTGGCAGCTGGGGACCGGGGTGGACCAGTTCTCTCCCAGTGGATGGGGACTTTTGTGCTTAGGACTGGCCCCTCCCAATTTGCCACCAAGGATTTGAACCAAGGAGCCTGCAAAAGCGATCGCTCTTTATTTTTCATTCCTGCTGTTCAACCAGTTTGCTCAAGCTGAAGATGAGCAGGCTCCGAAGGGGAAGGCGTAGCGTCTGGGACAGACCCTCCTGCAAACAGTCTATGCACACAGCTGAGGCTGGTTAGACTTGAGAAGCAACGTAACAATAAACTCTACAGAATTAGACATATACAGAAGTGTCAAGGTGGCTGCTGGCTGGATTCTTGCCCCGTGTAGAGGTCAGAGTTGTACCCATCAGTCCTGTGCAAAGGTCCTGGGGCTGACCTGAGGGGCTGAGAGTCTTTGCCTGGAGCAGGAACAGACCCACTTGCCCAGCAGTAACATGCCCACAGACAGGCATGGGTGTGTGCCCAGGTGCTGTGGGCCCCTCAGGCTCTGCGGCATGTCTCTGCCTCTTGCCTCTATGTCCGTCCTTTGAAAGTGTTCATGCAGGTATAGGTTCCTGAGAATCTGTGGATCTCCTCCATTGCAGCCTGTGGGAGGATGCTGGGGTGGGGAGAGAAAAGACACCTGTCATTATGGTGGAGAACAGTGGCTGGGTCCCTGGTGGCCACAGGAAACAGGGTAGTAGACTGATGGTCCCACAAACTCCTCTCTCTCTTGCCAGGTTGCACATCAAGTTCCCTATTATCCACGCCTTATTTGCCAGATGTTGGGCAGATGTGTTGCCCTGCCCTTAGATGTCCCATCCATCCAAGCTGTGAGCCAAATGAACCTGTGTACTCTATAAACCACTCAGTCTACGGCACTCAGTTATAGCAACGGAAAAGACTAAGACAGTATCAGAGATCAATCAACTCCACCCTTTGCTTCCTCAGCACGAAGACTTCCTATGTGGGGCTGAGAGAGGTCAGGGGCAATTTGAGTGTCACGTCCTCTGGGGCCTCATAGGCCTCTCCTGGGTGTCACCCAGAGCTCCTGGGTTTCCCTGCGATGATCTGGGGTCACCTTCACCAGTTCATCAGTCACATGACTGCCTTTGTGATAGACCATCTCTGATCCCTGGTCCCACAGAGCTGTGGTTCAGGGAGGACCCCCAGTCTGTCTGTTGAATCAGACTGGAGACCCCTGCTCCACTCAAAAGATGGGAAAGATTTGCTTCCAGGAAGAGCTATCTGGAAGGCTTCCTGGGGGTGGCGGCCCTGTAGTTGTACATTTAAAGATTTCTCTTGGGGAAGGGGAAGAGGGGTTCTGTGCCGGGATGCGGAGGGGAGGAGGGGGGGGTTCTGCTGCCTGTGGGGTGTGGGAATGCTTGCCAGGAGCCTGACCCACTGCTTTCTCCCCCAGCTCCTACCTTTTCAAGATAACGAGGATGTGCATGGTCCACGGGAGCAGGAGGAGGGCCTGGTTGAGCTGCACGGCCTCCACCGTCCTCCGGGCCACCATCTCTGGCTTCAGCGGGGGGAAGAGGTTGGGGAACCTGAAGGCAGGAAGAGACGCGGTGACTGCTCAGGAAGCAAGTGTTTCCGCTAGAAGCTGCTCCGTGGCCCCCACCTCTGGGACGCCCCTTGGCCTCTCCTGTGTGAGACCCAAGCCCACGGAAATGCAGCCCTGACTTCCCGGAGCTCCTCCAGCCCGGCACCTGACAGCTTCCCTGAGAATCAAGCACATCTCGCCCAGCAGCTGGCCCTTCTGTCCTTGTCACCTTACACTCTGTGATCAGGGCCTTTCACTCGTCCCCACAGCCAGGCTCACTCTTGCCGGGTCCTACTACTGGGAGCCCTCTCTGCAGCGCGGACCATTGACGGCCACCCCGAGTGGCTTCTGATCTCGACCCCTGCAAATCCGTCTGGCTGCATTTGTCACATCTGGAGTGGCCTCGCCTGTCTCCTTGTTAATGGCCACGGCCCCACCACACTGTGAGCTCCATGAGGGCAGCAGCCTGGTCAGTTTTGCTCTGCACAGTATTCTCAGGCATAGCAGGTGCTCAATAAATACTGGCTGAAGGGATGAACACTGGCCTGTTTGCTGCTCCCCCAAAGTGTCCTGCTTGTCTTGTCTGGAGGCCTGGTTTCTCCTGTACTAGTCAAGTCACTGACCATTCCAACACCTGCAGAGTGCTTTCCATGAATTCCTAAATGAATGGATGGGTGATTGCAGGGGCTCCCCATGCCCATGCCTCAAGCCAGGCCCAGCAATGATGCTGTTTCAAAAGCGCCAGACCTGTGCGTGAATCATCTCTCCAACCAGCAGATAAGGAGGCAGAGGCTCAGGTGATGAGTGGGCGGCCTGGGCCTGCAGGAACACGAGGCCACTGCACTGGTGCCTTCGTGCCCTGATCCTGCCACCCTCCCCGGCTGTAGGCACAAGGCCAGTGCCGCTGGCTCTGACCTCAGCCACACAAAGGGATCTGCCCTGGCACTGGGGAGATTAGGGGTGCTGAGTCACTGGGTCTGGAGTCACTCTGGACCTGCTCTTGGGCTCCACGGTCTCACCCCTGCCCTGCGTTTCCTTTTCATGTCATGGTGGTGCTGTCCGCAGTCCAGAAGGGCTGACCTGTTATGAATGGGCGCTAATCTTGGAGCCCAGGAGATGCCGTGGCTGCTTGAACCGTCTGTCTCTGCCTATTGCCCATTTTGTCTCTGGGGGAAGAGATGAAGGGCAGACAGGCCAAGCTCGTGAGCTTGAGGGGAGTCCCAGCAACACCCCAGGAGACCCGCAGAGGAGCCTCCAGCTGCCTGCTGGTGGATTTCCTCCTTTCTCTCCGTGGTGCCTGGGATGGTGTCTGGGCACTGTCCGAGCTCTGGATGCCCACGGTGGCCACACAAAGTCCTAGCTTTCAGCTATCCAGCTATCCAGCTCCTTGCTGTAACTAATTTCTCAGCCCCAGTTCTCTTGCCTACGATAAAACTCCTTCTGAGTTGCCATGAGGCCACATGTGTCTGGGGCTGGTGTGGGGTATACAGTACATCAACAAACAGTGATTTACAGACAGCAGCACCCATGGCCACGGTGTCTCACTGGGGAACCATCAATTCTGTCCCAACTTGTTCCCCACCTTCAACCCTGGGAAGCTGCTAAGCTTAGCTGCAGGAAGAAACCAATCTTTCTTCCTCCTACCCGTCCCTCCCCTCTTATTTTCATTTTCCGTGTTCTCCCTCTCTCCTTTCCATTCTTCCTTCCATTTTTCTTGTCTCCCGTAGCCACCAGCTAAGTCAGGTCTTCCTGGCACCACGCTAGCAGTCCCTCCCTGGGACTCACCCGCCCCCTAAGGACAGTTCATCCAGGGGACGTGCCCGCAGGCATCGCTAGTCGATTTCCACCAGGAGTCATCCAACCCTTGAAATAAGGGTTACAGGGATGAATCCATTTGCAGAGAGGAGGCAACCGAGGCCGAGAAAACTCAAGTAATTTGCCTGACATCACGCAGAGCTGGGATTTAACTCCAGGCCACACATGGTCAACACTCCGAACCACGAAGAAAAATGACTTAAGGAAACTTTGAGTTTCCTTCTTAATATGATGGAGGGCGAGCATGTTGGAAGATGAAATAGACATGCAAATGCAATGGCTGTGGATGTCGTGTCCCTACTGTGCCCAGGGCACCCCTTGAAAACATAGATTACTCCTGCCAACATGCATTTATTGAATGCCTCTCATTTATGAAAAGAAACCCTGAGTTCTCAAGGAAGAAAGAAAAGCTATCAAGGAATATTAGTAGAATTTATACTAAGATGTTTCTATTATATGAAGACGTTGCTTAGTAAAAATAATAAACGCAGTAGCTTTTTATTGAGCATCTACTATGTCCTGGACCTTGTACCTCATGCATGCATTACCTGGGTTATTTCCATTCTCTCAGTAATCCCATGAGGTGAATATTATTACCCCCTCACCCCCATTTAACAGAGAAGCCAAGCGAAGCTTGGCGAGGTCATAAAACAAGGCCAAAGCTTTCCACCCACAGCATAGCTGGGGAATGACGCAAAATCAGGTATTTTTGACTGTTGAGCACTCCAGCCACGCTGCCCTGTTAGAGCCAACCAAGGTGTGCAGAGTGGCTCCCATCTGCCTCCTCGAGTTCTCATGGCGTCCCTTGCACGTTACCCTCATGTTTGGGTGGAGCCTGCCTTATTTAGAAAGCAGGCCATCACAGGCTACACAGCAAAAACACGCGGAGAAAACAGCTTTTGGAGAATGCCTGGTTCCTATGTATCGAGATCCTTATGCCCTGCGTACATCACGAGTGTGGCTATGTACTGGGCGGTGACCACAGGGCACGGGCACTGGTGCTGTCTTATCCTCACCTACTGCGTGGTCATCGGCACATTTTACGATCAGCCATGGAGTCTCGAGTGGTAACGAATCAGACCCGTGGCCGCTCAGTGCATCACAGCCACGGGGGAGCCGCTGCCTAGCAGCTGGGCTCCTAAGACTGAATTTCAGTCTGCGGTCCAACTCCCTCTGCTGGGAGGGCTCCAGGGAGAGAGAGCTGGGCCTCTGTTTCTTTGCACTGAGCTGTGTTTGTGAACCACAGAGGCACATGTCTGAGCACACAGCTTGGTTAACTTTTACCTTTGATTTTTCAGCTGGAGAATCAGACACCAGAGAGAGAGAGAGACCAAGGCTCCCGGGTGTGTTTATGGTCTAACTTTCCCCATAGTCCGTCCCCTGGCCACGTCGGCGCGGGGAAGGAGGCTGGTCCCCGGCACTGACCTGACCCTCATACCCTGGAACATCTCTGTGCTGGTGTGGAAGGGCAGCACAGTGGTGGCACTGACACCTGGACAGTCCAGCAGCCCCAGGGTCAGGCTTTCCATGAAGGCGAAGGCTGACGCTTTGGATGTGCAGTAGTCGATGGCTCCCGGGATAGCAGACAGCGCCAGCACGGAGTTGAGGCACACGATGTGGCCATTCTGCAGCTCCAGCATGCGTGGCAAGAAGGCCTTGGTGGTCTGAGGGTGGACAGGGGGTCAGCGTGGTGCTGATACAACTTCCGTGACCCCTCCTCCCTGCCTGGGGACAGCAGCCTGCTACGACGCCTACCCCACTCTAGTGACCGTGCCTCCCAAAGGCAGGGGGCCAAGGGCCCGTGGCCGTGGACACTGAGCTCGCAGATCAGGAAGCCGATGGCTTCTGTGGCCAGTTGTTCTTCTTAGGTGGCCACTTTGTCCACGGAGGTCCCCACCGACCTCCACCTTTCTCTCTGTTCCCATCTCACCGCATGCCCAGGGCTGGCTTGGGGTCGGGTGAGCCCTTACCCAGAACTGCCCCAGGGTGTTGATGTGCTGGGACTTGAGAAGGGCATCATCGTCACTGTCCATCAGGCTCTTCCCGTGGACCACGGCAGCATTGTTCACTAGGATGGTGATGTCACCCACCTGTGGACAACAGGGAGCCAGGGGTCATGAGGACGGCCAGCCCCAGTGGCTTGCACCTGAAGGGGCACAGACCAGAACCCACCACCCCCAGTCCCATGGCGTTGGGAGGCTCTGTCACCTGTCTGAGCATCAGTCTTGTGTATAAGATGGTGGTGGTGCCAAACCAGCCGCATTCTGAGGATTAGAAATAACCTATGGCACCCACCATACCTGGGACACAGTACATCTATAATAAATGAGAGTATTACCTAAAAGTGGTTAACATTACCACATGCCAAACACTTTAGAGGGGTTCACCGACACACAGTCCAAGATGCCTAGAGTCAGGAGGATTTTCCCAGGAGACAGTGGGACATTTGTCTCCAGGTTTAGATCCACAGGGCCTCAGCTGCCACAGGGACAACCACTGACCATTCTTGTGTATAACCAGCCCAGTCCATACTCAGGTACTCTGAACCAGCGCCCCAGGAGTGTCCCCAAAGTTTCCCTGGACAGTGCCATTCTGCCGTAAGCGGAGCTCCTTTCTCCCTGGCTCTGAGGGCATATCCTCTTTGCCTGGCATTGCCCTGTGTTCTGCCGTGCTGGGCACAGACCCTCCCAGGACACTGACCTTCTCCCGGACAGCTTTGGCTGTCTGGTAAACCTCCTCCCGGTTGCCCACGTCGCAGATGAAATAGTGGCACTCAGTGCCCATCTGCCGAATCTCCTCCGTTGTCTCCTTTAGGCATTTCTCAGTCCGGCCCCAGAGAACAATCTAGAAAGAGAGGACAGGATTGATCAGGGAGTCAGGAAATTCAACATCTTCTTGTTATGGTTTTGATCAAGGTTCTCGAATGTGTGGCTGGTGATGAATTCAGGGTCTGTGTGTGCTGTGCAGAGGTGGCACTGCTTGGAAGCGGTCCCTGAGGACCTGACCCTGAAGGACGCATCGCCCTCCCTTCTCTTCCTGCTTCCTGGCCCCCGTGCCATGAGCAGCCCTCCTCCGCTGTGACCCTCTGCCATGCATCCGGTTTCCGCCTGGGAGCCAGCTGAACCTGGCCTGAACCTGTCCTTGAACATTGTTTCTGTACCATATTCCAGAATTCTCTCCTTTAGGAATCAGATGACCTTCTCACCAACGAGTCTAGAGCCGGGATTTTTCACTACCGCCGTTAAGACAGAGCAGAGGCTGTGACGGTGAGGCCCCAGCCGGCTGCAGGGCGCCGTCACCTCACTGAAGCCGAGCTGGCAAGGCAGGGTGGGAGGGGGCATCCAGGCACCTGCGATAAATGTGGGCTCCATGTGTCAGGAGGCCACACCGGCAGCACCAATGAGTGGGACATAAAGGGTGTGGGCAAATTTAGGAACAACCCGTAACAGGCTCCGAAGAAGCCAGACAGACATAGTGCAGCACATGCGAATAATCCAGAATTCTGGGAGGCTGAAGCAGGATGATTGCAAATTACAGCCCAGCTTGGGTAATTTACCGAGACTCTACCTCAAAAATAAAAGGAGTGCTGGAGATATAGTTCAGTGCAAAAAGCCCCGGGTTCGGTCTCCAGTAACATAGACACACACACACACACACACACACACACACACACACACAGAGCGAGGCTGGGGACCCACATTGCTCAGAATAGAATCAGGGATCCAAGAACTGGGTGGCTTTTAGGGGTCTGTCCAGTAAGTTTCTATCTATTTTTTCCTTCTGAAATGGTCAGTGAGGACGGGTGTCACGGTGCACATACCTATCAGCCCAGCACTCAGGGGGACCATGAGTTCGAAGCCAGCCTGAGCTACCTAGTGAAACTGTCTCAAAAGAAATACATCCCCCAAACAAAAGCAAAACAGAATCTGAAGTCCCCCCATTAAAACCCCCCAATATGAAAGCCCCGAGGCTCAGAAGAGGAACACTGCCTGCCCAGCTCCGTGATACTTGCTTACTCCGCACGTGACTGATGAGAACGCAGGGCCACTCAAGGCGGACAAACATTCCCACCCGGGACTCATGGCAGCTGCGGTCACAGCGGACAGGCCAGTAGGTGACTTTTTGCTTTGTCCCAGGGTATGGAAGAAAAGTCCTCTAGACAAAGAGTGGCTAAGGGTCACAGTTTACTATCTGCTCACCTTGAAACCTGAGAACTTTCCCGTAAATGGCAAGGTTTCAAGATGGCTCTTCGCTATTATTATTTATGTCTTTTTCACTTTGTGTTTTTCTAGGAAATTGTTTTGTGTTTCCCTCTAATACAGAAAGAATAGGTATACACGTAGAGACTCACGCATACATAGAACTTCTAAAAAGTTTATCAGAATCGATAATATAATGCACGATGAAATGAACAGATACTTTGAAGAAAAAGACACACTAAGGTACCTAGTGCTCCATAACATCATGATGTGAAATCCAGCAATACTATTATTCTTTGTTCAGAGTGTTTTTGTTTTGTTTTGTTTTGTCTAATTTCAACATTTATGAAGGTACAAATGGCTATTTTGAAGAGAATGAGAGACACGATGGCAGCCATTGTTGACTTCACCATTGTCTGGTCCTGAAGACCTAAAATGCTTTCATCATCCTGTTCTGATCAGTTTTATACTATGTTGTTTTGTATAAATTCACTGTATGTGAAGACATGGACAACTATTTGAAAGAAAACCAGAGACAATGTGATAGACAGTGAAGATCTCCTGTTGTCTTGCTTTGAAATCTGTGTTTCTTACACTGTTTTCTTATGATGTTTTATTCTGTTTAATTTTACCCTCTTTAAAATAAAATAATGTATTTAGCTGAGGGGCTCTAGAGGTTCCCAAAGGATTTGATTTTTTAAATGAGGGTTTTAAAATTTTTTTAAAAAATTAAAAAGAAAATAAAAGCGTCCTGTCAACCTTAAAAAAAATCTCTGGGAAAGTCCTTTTTGAAAGGCCCTCTCAGCCCAACCGCATTATTTACTTTAGCTGAAGTCCTGAAGTACAGGAAGCCTCTACAAGGGACAGTCCCACTGCTGGTCACCACCACCCAAGTCCATCAAGGGCGCTCAAGGGACTGCAATCAGACAAGCTGCACGCGACGTGGTCTTGTCTTCTGAACTGAAAATAGAGTGCTTTCTCTAGGAGAAGCTGGAGACTCAGCTCAGGGAGAAGAAAAGAGACAAATACTTGCTCCAGCAAGGGAACTTGCTGTGGCATCCACCGGACCCCTCCTCTGCTCAGCAGCCACTGTTATTCTGGTCTCCTGCGTCTCCCTTATCATCCACCTATCTGTCACCTCCACTCACTCATCTATTTACTCATTCACCCCTCCACTTACCTACCACTCCTCCTTTCCTCCAACCCACACTGCCATCCACCCACCCATCCATTCATTCACCCACCCACTCATCCATCCACCTATCCATCCATCCATCCATCCACCTACTCATCCATCCACTTACCTATCCATCCATCCATCCATCCATCCATCCATCCATCCATCCACTCATCCACCTACTCATCCATCTATTTACCTATCCATTCATCCATCCATCTATCCATCTATCCATCCATCCATCCATCCATCCATCCATCCATCCATCCATCCATTCACCTACTCATCCAGCCACTCATCCATCCACCTACCCATCCATGCATGCATGCATGCATCCATCCGTCCATTCATCCATCCATTCATCCACCTACTCATCCATCTATCTACCTATCCATCCATCCATCCATCCATCCATCCATCCATCCATCCACTTACTCATCCAGCCACTCATCCATCAATCCATCCATCCATCCATCCATCCATCCATCCATCCATTCATCCCGAGCTGACAGCCTGAAATGCAGGTAATCCTTGATTTTCTTTTTCCTGTTCTGGTCACCTCTGACTCTTGATGGAAATAAGCCGTGGGGCTTACAAAGTTCCCTAAGATCTGAGTGAGGCAAAAAAAAAAAAAAAGCCTCTACTGATCCAAGGAATTTCTAGCCAAGTCAATGGGGTGTAGGGGGCTGGAGCCTTGTTGAAAGGCACAGCGGTTCAGCTGGAAGGGAGGACAGGTGATATCCTTGAGGCTGCCCCTTTCTGGGGGCAGCAGTGCCAATGGGGCCTTTTACATTGGGACCTGTGGCTTCATCGCACAAACAGGTGGTGCTGTTCTCTACCAAGATGGTGCCCCAGGTCTGTCCCCGTGTCCCCAGGGCTGAGGGTTGTGCACGAGTTGAGTGGACGGCAGGGATAGGACCCCACTCTGGTGGAGCCAGGACCCTCTGGGGAGGCTGAGTCACTGATCAGGAAGCTGCAGGTCCTCAGCTGGCCCACCCAGGTGGCTCTGTCTGACAGCTGACAGAACAAGTGCCCCGCCTGGTGCCAGACAGGGCGAGGCAGGACCAGCAGGTGGGGTGTGGAGGAAGGAGGGGAGGAGCCCTGCTGGAGAGTGAGCTGTCAGGGCCTCTTGGTCTGCTAGCTAAGACCTGGTCACTCCCTTGCTCCAGAGCCGCCCCTTCCTCAGCCCCAATCCCAGCTGAAGCCTCTACAGCCTCCCTGGTGAGGGCTGTCACCATCCACTCTTCAGAGCCACACTCAGAGAGTGAGGGTGGCAGGATTCGCACCCTAAGCCTTTCCCTCTGCAGAGGCAGCCTGGAGCCCCAGGCACGGCAGGAGAGTCTGAGATTCAAGGACTCTGCTCCCAAGTTCCTGGTGTCCCACACCCAGCATTCACTCACCCAGAGGCCCTCCTTACATCTTATCCTGTTCTACATCCACAGCAAAGCTGGGTGCGGTGGCGCATGCCTGTAATCCCAGTACTCAGAGGCTGAGACGGGAGGGTTGCCGTGAGTTCGAGGCCAGCCTGGCTTCCCGTGAAGGGAAGGCACTGTACCCAGGGCATAGGCATGGACCTGGCAGAGAACAAATGGCCACGGTTCCTGCCTTTGGGGGCTCCGTTCCAGGGGGGAAGATGGAGAAGAAACAAGAAAATCATGATCATGATTAGGAGGATAAACAGTAAACAAGGGAGCCTCATTTAAGCTGGAGGCCGGGGAGGTAGACACGGCGTGCTGCTATGGGGGTGAAGTAGCTCAGAGATGCTAAGCATCTTATCATAGGCCACACAGCCACTGAGTGACGGAGCTGGCATTTGAGCATCAGTTTTGTCTAATGTGGGGCAAAAGTCCCTAAAGAAAAGGCTATTTATAGTCTTAAAAACAGGAGATGTCATAAGAGCGGCCCCATCTCGCCTTGCCCCAAAAGGTTATTTACACACTGGTAGCTGCGGGGTCAGTGCCTCCTTGTCCCTCAGTCCCCTGGCTGTGCCTTTTGAGAGCTCCCATCCATCATGAGGTCTTATTTTATCTTTCTCTTTGTTGTTTTTCTTTGCTTTCAATTCCAAGGCTTCTTGCAGGCTCCTCTTCATTCTGTACAACCCTTCCTGAATATCCCCTCAGTTCTAAAGCCTCCCTGGCTGCTCCTCTGTCCTCCCTCCAATATTTGGCAGTGGCCTTAGTCAAGGTCCAGGCACTGTGCTGAGCATGACAGATGTTTCCTCCTTTGATCCTTTTGGCCACCAGGGAGGCTGCTTTGCTTTACAGGTGAGCCTCAGACAGACACAGGGACCTGTGCAGGTCCCTGAGCTCCTAACCGCAGGACAGCAGGACTCACAACTCCTGTCTAGAGTCAAGCAGTCCGTGTTCATGCCTGCACCAGCGCGCAGACGTAGCGGGCTGACCCACCTGGGTTTGAGAGGGTTTGTGAGTCCCTGTGGGAAGTGTGTTCCTTTCACCCCTGCCCCCAGCCTCTAGCTGGGCTGGGCAGAGTAACAAGCCAGTGTAGCTCCCCAGCACATGGCACAGGCCAGGAGGCCTCCAGAAAAATCTGCTGGCAGGAGGACACGGGTGCCCCTTTCCACCCAGCCTCGTTCCTTGCCTGGGGGCTCACACTGATGCCTGGCCTTGGCTTTCCAGCTGCAGAGCGCTCGGTCCCACCGGGGGTGGAAGCTGGGTGGTCCCGGGCGGCTCCCAGGAGGAGCATCTGTTTATAATTGGCAGCCCCGGAAAGATCCAAGTCCCTGGGCAGGTCTCTGGCAGGCCGGCTCCTGTCCCCAGGGTCCCGCATTTTGAAGCTGGAATGTGCCGTTGGCTTGGCAGGAGGGGTGAAAATACCCACCAGAGACCCCAAAGCACAGCGGGCTGGGTGGGGAGGGGCCAAGGCCGGGGTGGAGGCCGAAGTGCTGGCCTCCTCTCCCCACATCCCCGCCAGCAGGACAATCAAATAAAAAGCCAGCTTGGTGGCCAGATGAAAGCTAGCAAGCAAACAACACATGTTTTCTGTGATGCGGCTATGTGTGCCCGGTGGAGAGTGGGTGACGTGGCAAGCGCGGACACACACACTCTCCAAGGCTGTAGTTACTTTCATAGCCTAGGTTAAACGTTGAATTTCCCTTGCCGGGGGTGGTGGTGCATGCCTACCGTAATACCAGCACTTGGGAGGCTGAGGCAGGAGGAGGGCTGTGTGCACTGGAAGCTTGCCTAAGCTACTTAGTGAGTTCAGCCTGGGCTATGTAGTGAAACCCCTGTTCCCCCAAACTCTTCCTCTTTCCCATCCTCATTGCAAGACGGAGACCCCATCTCTACGGTAGAGCGGCTTGGAACTCGGCTCCAGAGCCAAGGGTGTCTGGCTTCAATTCTTTGATCTGTCATGGAGAAGTTGAATGAACTCAGAAGGTCCACTTGGCCTTTACGTGTAAAGGTTTAAGCACCCACTCGGAAGGGGATTGAGCAGGTTAGAAAGGGCTTGGTGAATACCCATTATTATTGTTATTATATGTTATTATTATGTCTTCTTTTTTTGTCTTTTTTGAGACGGGGTCTTGCTGTGCAGTTCAGGCTGGCCTCGAGCTCACTTTGTAGCACAGGCTGGTCTCCAACTTGCAAGACAGTCTCCTGCCTCAGCCTCCCGAGTGCTGGGATTACAGGGCTGCATCACCACGCCTGGATTCCACAGTGATCTTCCTACAAGGCTGCCTTTCCACTGGATGGCGCCCGGCAGCACCAGTCGCTGTATTTTTGATCATGTCTTATAAAGATGCTCATGGATGGGGCCTTCTAGAACTGCTTCAGAAAGCAAGAAGGGAACATACTTTTGGTCTTTTAAATTTATTTATTTGTTTTCTGAAACTGGGTCTCACTATGCAATTCAGGCTGGTCTTAAAATCACTCTGTAGCCCAGGCTGGCCTTGAATTCATGGCAATCCCCCTGCCTCAGCCTCCCGAGTGCTGGGATTACAGGTGACACCATGTTTGGCTATGGGGAGAATATTTTGAAGGTGATTGTGGCAGTGTCTTTTATTGTAATGAGCTTTTAAATTTAAAAAATCTGAACATTCACTGTAGGTTTGGATCATTTCTCCTGCCCTTGTGCCATTGCCCACCCCAGGAGGTCAGAGGTGTCAAATCCCACTAGGCCTCTCAGTCAGGGACCTGGGCCACATCTCCGCTGTCCTTCCTGGTCCTGCACTGCTGGGCCTCACAGTCACAACCAGGGCTCTCCCAGGAGCTGTGAGAGAGGTCTGTGCTGGCTCTGGCCGTGGCTCAGTCTGCAGCGAATGTTTTAGAGACCATGGGCTCGCCTGGGGTAGAGGATGGTCAGGAAGCTCCCCAAATGAGATCAGCCGGTAGCACCGTCCTCCCATGAGTCCTTGACCACAACTGGGAGCTGGGCAGAGACTTCCTCCAGGCAGGCGGATGGCCTGGAACTGGTCCCCTTGGGAGCCACAGGGCTGGCCACAAGCTCTTGCACATACACGGTACTCTCTAGCAGCAGCCGTCCTTAGTGACTGCCAGCAGCCCAGTACCCATCCTCTAACAGCTCTGGGAGAGGTGCACACCCATTTCTGCAAGAGTAAACTGAGGCACAGACTGCTTTAGCTCCCGGAACTGGATGTCTGGCTTATGCTGCTGAATTCCTGAGGTTGTGTCCTTAGACTCTGACTCCTACAGGAGCAAAGGGGCCCTTGAGAAAATGTCCCCACTCATTGCCCAAGCAACCCTAAGCACATGGGTGTGTCTCAGACAGGATGGTGAGGTGTCCTCCTCCCAGGGAAGGAGGGGAGGGGACCATGCTGGCCTGGTACAGCTCATGGCCCAGAGAGTCACCCAGTTGTGGAGTGGGGGACAGGGTCGATCCTCACTCCACGGCTGACGGCTGGGTGGGTGCACTTGCGAGGGCCACTTTGGTCCCCAAGTGGGCGGGGAGGGATGCCACAGCTAACATTTCCCGTGCTCTCTTCGGTGCTGGTATGGGGCATGATGAGCATCCCTCAACAAACTGTGTCCTCCAGAACCCGTGAGCAGGACCCTATTTGGAAAAAAGGTCTCTTAATTTAAGGAGAAAAGTTTTATTTAGGTCACATTCATACAGGTTTCAGTCCGTGATTGGCTGGCTCCAGGGCAGAGTGACATGTCAGAGGGGGACCACAGAGAAGAAACAGCTCACGGTGGGCAGAGGGCACCAAAGCAAATGTAGCAGGTATGGAAGTAGTAGCAGGAAGTGACAAGCAGCAAGAGCAGCAGCCCCTTTCCTGTCCCTTGTATTTTATCCACACTACGCCCCTCAGCACCCATGCCCACACCCATACTGTGGGGCACCCTAATCCTAGCATCGCAGTATGAATTAGCCCCGGAATTCCATGCTCATGCCCAGCATCACACACTCCGGATCCACCACCTCCGAAAAGCTGTCTCCATGACTGCATGAGGCTTTGGGGGACATCTAGACACAAGTCATAACAGTCTGCCCCTGTCTCAAAAGACTCGTAGTATAATCATCCCACTAGACTTTTAATGTTGGCTTCATTGTCTCTTTGTACAATATGCCTGAGAATTTTTTAGGAATGCTAGTTTGGTAGTGCTGAGTTTCTTATGGTGCTCTTTGTCAGGAAAGGATCTTATTTTTCCATTAACTATGAAACACAGTTTCTGCAGGATGCACCAGTCTTGAAACACTGTACTCCAAGATCTTGTGGCCTTTAAGCTTTGTGTTGATGCCCACTACAAGATCCTTGCAGATACAACTAAGTAAAGGTTCTTGAGGTCAGATTAAACTTCTGATTCCCAGAAGGTGACCCTTCTCTCTCCCCAGTGGTGCTACTGTGGGCCCAGCCGATCCTCACCAGCAGGACCACTGCCCTGGCTGGATGCTCCTCCCTGCTCCACTCCTTCCCTGTCCATGCTCAGTGAGGCCAGAGAGATCCTTCTAGAACATTAGCCTTACCTCATCACTCTGCTCTCGGGCTCCCCTCCTGGCTCAGAGTGAAATCTAGCAGACCCTTCCCATCAGATCCCTCTGCTGCTCTCCGAGAGGGCTGTGTGGTCTCTACTGCAGGGGCCTGTCCTCCTCCTGAGAGGCTCTGCTCCTCAGGCCCTGTCCAGGGCCTGCCTGAGAGGCCCTCCTGTGAAACACCCTGTCCATCTATCACCTGCTCCAGTTCTGGGGCTGCTTTGTCCACCCTCCTGCTCTCTTCCCCCTCCTGCTGGGACTCACCTATCTCCCGTGGTGGCCAGCACAGGTCTGTGGGGACCAAGGGCTCTCCCTTCCAGCTCTGGAACTGCCACCTCCCAGTGATGGTCAGCAGGAGCTCAAAAATGGAGTGTGACCACTGGGTGGGGTTCCCACTGCATTCCCGAAGTGACACTCCTGAGCCCAGCTGGTTCTGGTCCATTCAAAACCCTCGGGGGAAACAGCCATGGAGTCTCCTTTTCCTCTTCAGCCAGAACCCTAAGCACCACGTTTTCACAAACGTCAGCAATGAGCCAGTAGGCTGCACCTCCCTCTGACCATGCTGGGCAGAGCACGGGGCTGGAGGACTCGGGCCACGGTCACAACCTGTTCCTCCAGCTGGACCTCTGGGTGGAGAAGCCAGGTGACCTTGGGGTGGCTGAGCGGGGTGTTAGAGAGGGCCAGGGAGGGCAGAGCCAGTGTTTACAGATTGTTCTCAGGCACGGGCGCAATCTCTGTCTGACCTTCCTGCGAAGGATTCTAACTCAGTCCAAGCAACGCGGGCAGGCTGACCTCTCAAAGCGATATTTGAACACGGATGCCAAAGCCAAGTTCTTTTAACACCCGTGTCTTACTTTTTTCCCCCCTCCCTCGCTCCTTCCGTCCCTCCTTTCTTCTTTCCCTTCTTCCTTTCCTCCTTGATGGAGTATTTGCTGAGCAGTAACTGTTGCTGGGACCCAGGATGCAGTAGGGAACAAATGATCCCATTGTTGGGGAGTCTGCTTTCACATATGGAGAAGACACATGAGCTGCGGACTAGAGGTGGCTGAAAGGGCATGGGAGGAACACAAAGCTTTGGGGGTGTGGTGGAGACGGTGGTCACGGGCAATGTTTAGATGGGGAGGAGACCTCTGGCATGGGGTGACATTTCTGCAGAGACCTGAGGAAGTGAAGGAAGGAGCTGTGCAGATGTCTGAGGGAATAGGCAGATAGGACAGCAGTGCAAAGGCCCTGGGGTGGGAATGAGCTTGGTGTGGTGGGCAAGGAATCTGGTGTGGCAGAGCTGAGTGGGAGCCACTCCAGCCACCGTGGGACATGGAAGTGAGCTCTGGGGGTTGATGGGGTGCTTTTTGGGAGGGTTGAGAGCAGAGAAATGACTGCCCCTGCCTGGGCTTCTGGGACAAGCTGCTGCCATGGGAATGGGAATTTGGGATGGGTTGCAACCAGGGCAGTAGAGGTCAGTTAGGCGGTGTGGACACTGGGTCTGGGGTGCTGGGTGGAGGGGGTCAGGGAGGATGGGATCAACAGCATCAGGACCAAGGTGGCAGGTCTCTGAGCAGTGGGCCTCCTTCCCCTGGGACGGTGGGCTGGACTCTCAGGGCCCCTTAAATCACAGGGTCCATCAGTGCCTCAGCTTCCAGAGCGCTTGGCTGAGCAGAGGCTGCTGGCCGGGGAGCAGGAGCACAGGTCAGGCTCACATGACAAGGGGGTGACAGGGAGCTGCCTGCCTGGGTGGGGGCCAGTGGTGTCAGAGGGGCAGGGCAGGGCCAGGGTCCCATTTGGCAGCGGGAAAGGGGTAGATGGGGCAGCGAAGCCGGGAGGCAAATGGGGGTGGGTCGCTGAGGTCCATATGGAGACGGGGCTGGGGTCCTGGGTGCAGAATGGGGAGGGACTAGGGTCAGATAAAAAGGGGCACCAGGCTGGGGGCAGGGCTCCGCTGAGCCAGGAATGGAGTTGGGACAGGGGTTCCCCCTCCCGCCACCCCGGGAGCCTGAGTCCTGCTCTTCCTTGGCGACCAGACCGCGGTAAACAAACCCGTGACGTCACGGGCGCCGCTGACCTGCGGCTGAACCCGGAGCTGCCAACGGGACGCGAGGTGCCAGCAGCCTCAGGCCGCGCGGCCCACAGCCGCACACGCTCCCCGGCCCAGCTGCGCCCGACAGGATGCTTCCAACGCCACCAGACGTTGCAACACGCAGCCAGTCTGCTGGCCGCCCGGTGAACCGTCCGCCGCCCTCCTCCGCTGCAGGCACAGGCCCAGCTGGAGGCCTCCCTCCTCCAGCGCATCCTGGCCGGCCGGCGGCAGCTTCCACCCCTCTGCGGTCAGGCTCCCTGCGGGGGAACCGGTCCCGCTTCCCTAAGGGGCCCCCAAAGCCAAGAGCTGGGCCTCTCCCATCAGCTCTGACCCTCTGCACCACCGCGGAGGGGAAAGCGGCTGCTTTGGCTCTCGGCTTTGGGGTGGACAACAGGCTTCATACACAAAGCGACGTCCCCGAAGCGTCCCTATGGCCTCCTAGGTCCCCTCCCTCTGGGATTTTATTCCAAGGAGCTCCCGCAGGCCCTGGCCTGCGGTCTCCTGGCGGCTCAGGACCTGGCCTGTGGCTGAGCGCCTGCCAGGGAAAGGCAGCCCGGTTGGGGCCTCAAGGAATCCGCTCTGGAGCTGATTTGCTGTGTGACTTCTGGATGAGTCACTTGGCATCTCTGGGCCCCACCAGCTCCAACTGGCCTCCCCGTGGTGGTGTGGGGAAGGTCAAAAGTACAAGAACACACTGCCCGCCTGGAGGGTGGCTCAGAGGCCTCAGGTGCTGGGGCCTGGCCTGGGGAGAAGGCAGAGGTTCTCAGGGAGCCGGGGGCAGCCTTTCATCCCATCACCCGCTACCCCCAAACATGGTTCTGGGGGACACGGGGCTAGCAGGGTGAAGTCCCCTGGGACCAAGGAAACCCCTCCCCCCACTGGGGTTCCCTTGCTACCCTGCCTGGGGGGGTGGGGAGCCTACAAGTGACCCCTGACCTTTGAGCCTGGAATGCACCAGCAAAGTTTGGCTCTCTGGTTCCAGCTCTCAGTGCTGGAGTTGACCCTGACTTCACCGTCACTGCAGCACTGCGACAGCTTCGGAAATCACAGTACGGCATCAGGATGCAGCCAGCACAGACGCGTGTTACATCCAGGGGCAAAAGTTGCCGCTGCCTCACGGGCTTCTCGGAGTGTAACAGAGAGGCCCACTGCCCCCATTTCTTCGTCTCCAAATCCTCCCATGTCTTGTCTTAGCTTGGACTGATACATTTGGGACAGGCCTGACTGGACCCCTCACGAGGCCATTCCTGTCCCTGCGGCTCACTCTGTGACTACCCCCCGGGGTTCGGTTCAGAGCCCTCCTAAACTTTGCTATGGGCGTCACTACTGGCTGGGTTTTTGCATTTGTTTTTGGGACAGTGTCTCTCTCACTGTGCAGCTCCGATTGGCCTTGAGTCTGTGGTGACCCTCCCGGCTCAGCCTTCAAGTCCTGGGAGTACAGGCGTGTGCCACCACGCCCAGCATCTCTGAACTCAAACACCTGGCCTGTAAGCCATCACGGAGCACCTGGCCAGCAGGGGCTGAGCTGGGACACCTGTGCTGGTAGGGACATCTCTGGGAGCGGCTGGAGAGGCGAACATTCGGCTGTCTTTTTGGAAGAGGAAAGATGAACTTTTACCGGGAGTGACTCAGCTTCTCTTTCAAACCCTTGTGAAATCCAGAGTCACGGAGCTTGTGCGCCCAGAATACACGGACCAGCGTGTCCCAGGGAGACCTCCAGCTAATTAGGCATAATTCACAGACCAGTCTCAGAGGACAAGCTTTAAATTACTTGAAAGTTGGGCTAAGGTAAGTATCCCAGAGGCCATTAATTAGGAATCGGCTTAATCCCTGCGAGGACAAAGGTCAGCTGCCATGGAGTTGACCCTGCTGGCTGACCGGTTGTCAGGGCTATCAGCTGGGACAGCTGGGGACTTGAGGGGAAGTGGGACTCGGCAACAGGAAATGGCTGGGTCAGCACAGCCTGCAGACCCTCGGGCTCTGCTCAGGCCCAGGTGAGGCAAGGCTTCCTCAGTGCCGGCCCTGCAGAGTGCACCTCAGTGGCCCTTGGACAGCGTCCCACCCCTCCAGCACCTGAGAATTCTGCAGGAAAAGCCAGGTCCCCTCTCTTTTACTAAGGTGGTTTCCTCATGCATCCTACAGAAACTTCAATAGCTCCCTGGTGCTCTCCCAACTGCACCCCACAGCCACCCACCACCATGGAGCCCTCACGTTCCCCGCTCTCATTTGTGTCCGACAGACAGACTCTCTTAGGTTCCCCGAGGAACTGAGCCAGGCTTCCTTTCTCAGCAATCAAATGCCTGGATTTGACTCTCAGGGCTATGTGAGGTAAGTAGTTAACTTTTTTGAGCCTTAGTTTGTGCATCTTTAAAATGGGAACAGTGACAGAGGGCGCCTCACAGGGTTACGCTGAGGAGCTGATCAGTTGGTTCCATGGAAAATGCTTAGCACTGGGGAAGCATTTTATTAACAATGGTGGTGTCAAGACTACCTGGAAGCCCTGTCTGTGCTCAGAGCTGCCTCTCACCATGGTCGGCCTCATACAGACACCTCTGCCATCACCGTGTCACTGCAGGCTGCTGGCCCACCTCCCCAGCTAGATGCAGGCTGTGCCATGCCCACGCAATGCCCACCTGGTCCCTGTGATCTAGGAGAGACCCCTGGTCCCTCCCGCCTCCCCTCTACGTGCTGCAAGTCGTGAAGTGGGGTAACCCAGAGCCTTCCCTTCTGTGCAGTAGCTGCTTGCTGGGGAGGGGGGTACAATGAACACCCCTGTTTCTTCTATCCAGGGACAAACTCTGTCCAGTGACTTTCTAGAGCCCCAGTTACACTGTCAGCTGCTCTGTAACAGCGATGGTGATGTCCTCCATCCTTGGGGACCCTCTGGCATCTGGAATAGAGTTTAGTATCCAGCTGCTCAGGGCAGATCCAACCAACAGTTTCCAATCCCTGACCAGCCATCTCATAAAAGGTCCCTCCTGCGCCCAACACTGCTGCTTTACAGATGAGAAACCCAAGGCTTAGGGAATACTCAGCAGAACCACCGCCCCCCAGAGGTCACACTCCGCTCTCCAGCACCTGCGACTATGGTACCTTATATGGGAAGGGCCAGTTAAGGCTGTAGTTGGAATTCCAACAGGCTGACCTCAATATGCAGAGGCTGTCCTGGAGTGTTGTGGTGAGACAGATGTAATCGCAGGGACGAAATGTGGCCAGGGCAGAAGCATGGGAGAGAGATGTCACAAGGGGAGAAAGTCAGATGGCACAGACTGATAATGGAGGAAGAGGCCATGAGCTAAGAGCTGCAGGCAGCCTCTGGGAGCTGGAAGGCCCCCCACCCACCACTCCCCAAGGGAACACCGCCCTGTCATGTTCACCCAGTGAGACACAGCTAGGACTTCTGGTCCCAAGAACTGTCAGATAGTAACAGGGCATCATTCTAGGCTTCCAAGTTAGTGGTCATTTGTAATAAAAGAAGCTCATAGGAACTCCACCCCAGTCTCTGAAGTACCCCTCGAATGCTAACCTATTAAAAGAAATGAACCAGTCTTACAGAAATGCCCGGGAGACCCCTGCAGAAGGTGCAGGAGAGGCTGGGGTGGACACACCTGGATGCAGCCTCACCATTGTGGCCAACACTGGCTAAGCACTCATTTTGTGCTCAGAACATTAGATGTATTATCTCATTGAATCTTCATCAGGCAGGGGAGGAAACAGGACCAGAGAGGTCCAGCAGCTTGTCCAGGGTCACACAGGAAGTGAACAGAAGATCCAGTGTATACACTTGAGAGCGTCTGACTCCTACACTCAGAATCTGAGCTGCTACGATGGTCTCAGGGGCTCCTTCCCACATGTGTGTCCACTCACACTTCCGCCACTCCAAGGCTGAGGGATGGGTGCTGAGGTGAGGCTTCGATGCACCCGTGAGGGAGCAGTGACCTCACACGGGGCACAGCGCCACCCGTCCACCCTACCCCTGTGCCCTGCTGTCCTGGGCTCCCTGCCCCCTCAGCCTGTGTTAACTGAGAAGTGGCCCAGACAGGCCAGGTCAGAGTGCCCCTCGCTGTCAACTGAGACGTCGTGACATGGCGCTGAGGGTGGAAGGACGCTGCGTGGCGTGTCAGCAGGATCACCTGCCGACGTGGATGGAGAAATGCCCTGGTGCTGTGTGGCCCAGGTGTCAGCAAATGGCCCGATGAGTCTGCAGGCCGCACCTGGAGGGCTGGCATGGCCGCACAGGCAGCTTGGGGCCTCCAAGGAGTTTACATCTGGCGTTACTGAAACTGGGCGTCTGCCCCACTGTTCTCACTCCCAGTCACAGCACCCCCAGGAGACGTCCACACACACCTGACTTACACTCCATGGCTTGGCGAGGAGCGGTGCACATGGGACTGTGAGGCCGGCCTGGAGCCAGAGCAGGCCAGTCCAACAGAGTGCCACCCTGCCGGGGCCTCCATTCCCACCCCTCCAGAACTGCTGGGCACAGATCCCTCTGTCCACGGGGGTGTGAGCTGGGGAATTTCAGACAGGAGCGACAGGGGCGAGGTGTGGGCAGCGCCACGGCAGAGAAGTCTGGGAACAAGTTGGGGAGCAAACGAAGCAGAGCCTGAGAGACGGAGGCTGGCAACCCTGAGCCCCCCGAGTCCGGCTGGACACTGGCCTGACCTGGACCCTGTTAGCCCCAGAGGCCGTAAACCAATCTAAAGGACATTTCTAGACCAGAGGGCACCTGTCTGATCCAGTTAGACACCTGGGTCGCTAAGGACACAGCTGCGCAGGCTCTCTGGGGCCATGAATAATCTCCTCCCTGCAAAGGTTAACTGAAAGGCTACAAATCTCAACGGTGAAGAGCGAGTGGGGGTGAGACCCCCCATCACTCACTGGCTGTGTGATTTAAAGCTGCCAGTCCTCAGCGTCTCTGTCACTAGGACAGGATGACCACCCCGTGCTGGCAGATATTACGGGAGGTCTTGTAGTCAGGGATTGTGAGGAGCACAATTAGAATCACGACACACAATTTACAATATTATTTTATGATGGTCACCCAGAGTTCCACACAGAAGATGCAGGAAATCTGTCCACAAGGCTAAAGACTCAGAATATTCAGCCAAGGGCCTGGATCCCACAGCAATGTCCTGCAGGGGTCCAGCTGAAGACCTAGAGCCCATGACAATGCCTCTCACGTGTCCAACTGGAGGTCTAGAGCCCACCGGACAGACTCATGCAGTCTGTTTTACTGGGAAGGCCCAAAGGTCAGTGGTGGAAGCTAGAAATTCTACGCCAGCGGGTGAAGGAGCTGTGCCGGTAGGTTGAGGGTTCTACACTGGAGCTGAGAAGTCACAGTCAAAATAAGGACCAGGGCTGCCCTGAAAAGTACCATAGCCATCCTCAGTGACATGGAGGTCTCGAGCTCCTCTGATGATAAGGGTAGTGGAGTACATGCCAGAAAGCAAGCGTGACGAGTTTGTCCTGGAGATTAAATGCCACACATCTTCCCCTCCAGAGCCAGGAAGTGACGCTTAGTGCAAGGACCAGAGCTCCCCCGAAGCGAACCACAGCCATGCTCACCAACGAGGTCCCGAGCTCCTCTGATGACTATGGTCGAACTCACACTGGGGAAGCTAGTCACGACCAGCTCCTCCAGGAGAACAATGACACTTAGGAAAACCCACAATGTCCCGCTTTTCCTGCCCCCATCTCCTTTAATGTTGGCAACTTCCTTCAGGTGGAATATCTACACTAGTGCCATGCTGATTTAATTCAGCTGGTGTTAAGCTGACCACCAGTTTTTAATCCATAACAGGAATGACCTTGCTGTGTGCAAAATGCCTACAAACCCCCCTCCCCGCCTAGTAGGTGCTCAGTAAATGCTGGCTGTCACCAGTTCTGATGGGTTGATTGTGCATTCATTCAGGCAAGAGACATTTATTAAGTGCCAACTGTGTATCAGCCAAGTGCTGGGAATACCTAGAGTAAGAGGAACACGCTTCTTGTCCTCTCCAGGTTTGAATCTTTTGCAGAAGAGAAAGAACGGGCAGCCACAAAGCATGATGGGTTGCCATGGCGACGGCTGGCGTTGGCTTCACCACAGCTCAGCCCGGACCAATTGAGCCAGTAGAACCCAAAGACGGAAGTGACAAACGGCTTGTGGGGAAGCAGAGGGAGGAAGCCCCACCCCAGCCCAGCTCTGCCAGCCCCAGCTCAGGGCTGCAGAAAGCCTGGATCAACCAGCCCTGCTAATGAAGGAAGTGGCTCTTGTCACCTGCATCACAACAGGGAAGATGCCAGGCTCTGAGCCTCCTATACTCCAGCGAGGTCAAAGGCTAAGAGTCTCTGGGCTTCTGTACCCTGGCAGAATTCTCCTCCTCCTGGGGGAACCCAGCATGGAGCAGGGTTCTTTGCCTTTTGCCTCTATGCAAAAGGTGCACAGCTGGGGGCTGGGGGTACAGTGTCCACTGCCCTCTCTCAAGTCAAGCGGTCATCTTTTGCAAATATGCTCACAGTGAGTTAGCAGCTTTATACACAGTATTTCACTAAATCTTTGTGTTTCAGGTGAGGGTCAAACACAAGTGAGATATTGTCCCTTACCTGACAGGTCCATGGGAAGCCCTGTAAGATCTATGGGACCAGGGGCCAGTTCCTGTAGGTGCTGCCTGCACAAGGAATTGCACAGTGCTCTGGCTGGTGAGCTGGAGACCTTGGCCACCATGATGCTGCCTGTGGGCAAGCCTGAGTTTTACACCTGCTATTGCCAAGTTACACTCTCAGGGCTGGGCCTTGGAGACTCATGGGTGGGCAGAGGTCTGCTGAGTCCTTTCTGACCAGTCACATTCGGCTTAGTTCCCCAGAGAGGACTTCGGGGCTGGCACTCATGGGCTGGCAGTGGTGGAAGAGGGGCCCTGGTGGGGGCTGGGCCGGCCTAGGAGGTAGTAGGATCCCCTCCCCCGAGAGCAAAGGCACAAGGTAGCAGAGGGCACATCAGTCCATGAGCCGCCTCACCTCGGGGTACAAGTGCCAGAGGCTGAGGCAGGAGATGCATGGAGTAAACTGGAGCGGGGGTCACCCGGGGAGAGGAAGCGCAACAAGTGACTTCCTAGAATTGTTACTGTCAAGCTTCATTTGTTCCTTTTCTAAAGCAGTGAAAAAAAACTCTTTTGCAAACGCACACAAACATCTGTCATGGAATTCTAAGCTACAAAACGGAAGTGAAGCTGGTTTAGTGAAGTGGAGGCTGGCGCCCCGAAAACCACCTGCTCCAGCTCCACTGGGCGCCTCCTTCCTTGGGTGCTCTGCTGCCCGCTTTGAAAACTTGGTCCCTGCTGAGGTCAGCATGGAGAGTGGACTTGAGGTCACACTTCTCAGAGCAGTGCTTAGACCCCGTGGCCTCCGTCCGTCAGGCTGACCATGGTTGGTGCTCAAAGCCTGCAGGGGCTTTGATGAATCTAGTCCCGGAGGCTTAGGTATACAGGACAGGCATGTTGTGCTGCTGTCATTCTCGGGACAGGGCTCACAGGTTGCTGCAGATCCCAGCTAGAGATTGACTCCCAGCATCCCCCTTGGTGGCCACCTCCTTCAGGAAGTCTTCCAAGATTTCCCTTTGGATATGGCCTCCTCTGTCCAGTCAACACTCTCAGGTATCTTCTGAGAATTCAGCTTAGTGACCTCAGCTGGACTGGAGGGAGCTTTTGCTCATGCCTTATGCTGGGTCCCTGTACCTTTAAGATGCCACACTGCTTTCCAATGAAAAAATTCAACTATGGGCTGGCTCCTTAGCATAAACCCTGATAGCTATTGACTACCTTAATCCTTTGGCAAACATCTCATCCACTGAATGCAAATACCACTGCTCAGGGCTCTAACAGGTTCGTGTAAAAGTGGATTTAACTGCATCCCTGCCCGAATCTTGTGAGTCAAACAGCTTATCACTCTCTCCTCCAGAATCCTCCAGGCACTGGCCTGGGATTTCACAGTTGCTCTCCTGACCTCTCCCTAACCCTGAAAGAGGCAGGCTGGGACTGGCTGGGACTATCTGTGCTGGTGGGGAAGGCTCCGGTTTGGAAGTTGGGAATCCTGGGTGTGACCTCTGCCCTCAGCGATGTGTCCCAGAGTGCTTTGCTGCACCTGGGCTGGTCACAGCCACGTTTGAGCAAGGCCAAGGAGGGGCAGCAAACAGTGAATGGGAAAAGGCAAGGCGCGGTGGTCCCGGGCAGTTCTCAGTCATGCATGACATGTTTCTTGCCACAGCATGACACAGGGCCATAGCCACATGTGGCAGTCACATACCATGCTAGTGGTGTATATGATCCCGGTCACAAACACGACAACCGTCGGACACATCACCAGTGACACATACGAGCAGAGAGTACCAGGGGGACCTAAAGAACCTCAACAACCATTGGGGACCTGGGGTCTTTGAGTTATGGCAGAAGTTCCAACTAAGGGGGGTCTGCATGCCAGGTCCCCCTGCCCTCCAGTACCCTGGAAAATGTGGTTAGAAGGAGCCACATTGCTGTGGAGGGCCCCTGGGGAGGTCATGCTGAAAATGTCATCATCTTTTCATTTGTAAGTGCTGGCTGATTAAGTATCGGTCCTGCCCCCTGCCCCTGTCTGGGTGACTGTCCTAGATGTCATTCTGTTGCTGATGACTCACAGAATTTAAGGAGCAGCAGGGACCTGGGAGGTCGCCCTCATCTCCCCGATGCAGGGATCGCTCCCCCATACCTGCTCCAAGAGCAGCCTGTTCACTTGCAGAAAGCTCCAAAGGGTGGGAGGGGTCCCTCTTGTGGGTCCTAGGTTTACATGGTGAGTTTCTGCACAGGCCTGGTACAGCCTTCCAGAACCTTTTGGAATAGATCCATGCCTATGCGGTACAGGAAGGTGGCGGATACTGTCCCCGGCTTCTTATAGTCAATGCCCCTTCCATGGATTCGCTATCCAACCTAAGCCATGGCTTCCAGTTCTCGTCCTCCAAAGCCTGCTCCCTGGATGCCCTCCAGCTGCCCAGGCTTCTCTTAAAATCTGGATTGTGCTGACGACAATGCTCCAGGAGCCATTGGACCCTGCAGGACAGAAAAGCATCACTGTATCCGGGACCCAAATGCAGAGGCTACGTGAAGACACAGAAAAGTCCCTGAACAGTGACACACAAGGTCCTGAGCTTTGCACAGCCCCCCAAGAGAAGCCTGGTGTGAGATTCCTGGGGGTGGACTGCAGACTCCAGCCACCTTGCATCTGGTCCCCCAGCCCTGGTGTGACACCCTCACCGGCTTCCCATCCTAGCAGCCAGGCAACCTTGCTAAGACCTGTGTGGTGTTCATTCATCACTTGAAACCCTTGAGCAGCTCCAGTTTCACACAGGATCAATGCCAAGGCCCGTCTGAGGTCTGCAGGGCCCACAGCCCTGACTGCAATCTGGGTCTCCTGTCCCCTCAGCCAGGTTCACTCTGCTTCAGCCACGCTGGCTGCTTCCGTGTCCCCCCAAGCCCCAGTGTGTTCCTGCCTGGGGCCCTGGTTCTTCCTGCACCCAGAAGGCTGCCTTCCTCCTGACCACTGCTCCCCGACTTCCTCAGGTCTTTCTGTGTGTCCTTCCTGCTGTCCTCTGTAGAGTCCGACCCCTCCTATGTCTCAACTCTGTGCCCCATTTCCCTTCTTAGTGCTAACTACCGTCTCACACACTTTGCATTTATCTTATCTCTGTCTCTCTCGCTCAGGCTTCTTTCTACATGGGTGAGGATTTTCATTTGTTGCTATTTCCCCAGACTCAGTACTCAGAATAGTGGGCACAGTTTGGTCCACAGTGAACGTGAAGGGGAAGGAGGTTTGACCACTGGGACCTTTGGGTGGTGGTGAATTTAGAGATAAGTTACATTGATTGTGAGGACCACACACCTTTCTTGGGTAGAGGGGACACCTTCTCATTAAGGAAAACACTTTTCTCAAAATGATGGTAGCAAATGTCCAGACAGAAGTGAACCACAGAGTTAACTGTAATGATAAATTTCAAGGCACTCTGGTAACATCTAAGTGGACCCCAAAGACTATGTGTGGTCATAAATGAATGCATTTGGGTCTGCAAAAATAAAATCTTGGGAGAACGTGAAGTCTGAAGAATTAGTGGAGGGTAAGGTACACCGAAGTTGGGCCAAGTGGGATTGAGAACTCAGGTTCACTATTACGAGGTCTAGCAAGCGCTGTGTGCAGCCCAAAGCGAGAATCTGGTGACATTAGGGTAAAAGTCATGAAATGTTGCTGGACAGCCTAGTGAGGGAACTTCAGTCTCTGGCAAGCTTCAAGCTGAAAACATTAATATCATCTGCAAGTGTTGAAATACATATACAGCAGATGGCTGTTTGGAAGTGGGTGTGGGCATCTCATGGAGAGACAGCACAACACAGCAAAAGAGACTGAAACGATCAGTGATGAGGAACAAGCATTTTCTTCCCAAAGTCACTTGTTATAAGTCACTTGGCTTGGGAAACCTGTCACGGAGGCCACAGGCGGCAAGCTGCCTTTGCTGTGAGCACCCGGCCGTGTCTCTGGGTCTCATTCCTCTTTGCTCTGCTCCCCACAGGCCTAACTGTGTCAGCTACCTGCCAGACACCCCAAGTACTTTGCTGAGCTAAGTCTCTAAAGCCAGGGTCAGGAGGATGATGGGCCTGGTGGGCTCTGCTGTGGGCTGTGGGAAGGAAAGGGACCGGCAGGATGGAAGGCACAGAGCGTAGGATTCACAAATCCAACTGGAGGAGCAGGTTTTCGGAGATGTTCTGGGGAACAGAGCCGCACAGCCACTGCATACTGAAAATTCAATAACTCAGTGCCAGTCTGCACACTCCTAAGCCTGTATGTAGAGCTCTGCTCTGTACGTAGTGCTTCTGCAGGGCCCAGGGATCTTATCCTAGGTGCAATATGGCACTAAAGTCCGGAAGAGCCACTGCAAAGACTTCCAAACTCCTCCGCTTTCCAAGTTCCTGTTTAAACCATGTCAAACTTAAAGGCTTTGGAGATGGGGTGAGCGGACTGAGTAGCTGGAGCCTTTGGGAAGGCAGATGGGCCGGACTGTTTCAGGGAGGAATCCCAGGAGGGCACAGGACACCAAGGAATGCAGTGGGGATGACCTAGCCTTGCCTAGTGAGGCACTGTGGGGGACTGGTCCTGTCCCTGCAACCTTGGTGATCTGTAAGAAGAGCTATTTCCTGGTCACGAACTTTTGAACTCTTGTAGCCTGAGTGTTCTTTAAAGGAAATCCTTATTTGGGGCAGTTTTGTAGCCTAAGGCTTATTATTCCCCAAAAGTATTGCCAAATTCTATTTAACTCAAGGTCATTAGAGGAAATTAGGCTGTCATCCCCTCCTCCCAGACATGTCAACTGTTTGCAGAGGTGCCCATATGGCTGCGTTCTTTTTCTTTTGGGGACCTCTCCCCCAAGATCCAATCCCACTAGAATTCAGGCCCGAGGTGTAGCTTCTGCTTCTCCCACAGAGAGTCCTGTGGCTCCACAGGGAAGAGTCTCTGATGTCACCGCAGGCTGTGGGTGGCACTGACCCCCGCACTCTCATATGCTCTTGGGCCATTCTCATGCCCACTGTTTACTCCTGTGTCCCCAAGGAACTCAGCTGTCTCCCCTAAACTTTTCACCCCTACAACACTGTAGCTCTGGGAGTTCTCCTCAAGTCCACATGCTGGCCCTAGATGCACTCAGGCAAGATGCTGCCATTCCAAATTCCCCACCATGAGAGCAAGCCAAAGGCTCATTAAAAAGTAGCTCCAGTAATTGGTCAGATAATTATGAGCTATAGGGATCCCTCGTGGTCATCTCACTTGGTCTAGTGGCTGAGCCTAACGTGAGTGGCACTGGAAATTTCACAGGCGCCTGTGGATTCTATTTTGGGTAACCCTGCCACCAATTGAAGAGTCTTTCCAAATGGCACTGGGTGTCCCTGGAAAAGGCTGTTCCTCCCAAGTTAGGTGCGGCTATGGCTTCCAGTGCACGGGCCTACAGGCTCCATTCTGCTCTATTAAACCGATCCCCAATACCATCTCCTTCCTCTGATGGAAGATTGTTTATAGTCAGTCAAGTTTTTCCAGATTGACTAAGAGTTCCTCCTGTGCCTACTGCAGAGGTTACCAGAGCAGCAGAAGAATTTAGGACCAGGGCCAGCTGAAGAGTGAGAAGAGTCTCTGCGGGGTGCAGACAGCTCAGGAATGACAATCACAGGCTACGGCCCCTAACAACCCCTCTCCAAAGGTACCTCCTCTCCCCTGATCCCCTCTCTATGGAGGGCTTTGGGAGCCCTGAATTGCAGTACCACTAAAATGCTGAGAACAAGCCTTCCTCTTTTTCCATGTGTCTAAGGGTTAAAAACACTTCCGAAATCCCCTTCCAACTGCAAGGTCAAGCAGCTGTCCAAACCACCCAAGGAGAAGAGGGAGACCTGGACAGCTGGACCCCACTATCGCAGCCTCCACAGGCCCCGGGCAGCCAGGCTAGGGAAGAGTTAATCGGCAATCAGCTTTGGCGGATAGTTCAGACTCCAAAGTTCAGCCCCAGTCCGAGCCACCCCTGAGGAATTGTAAATCTCAGGGCAGAATTTAACAAAAGAAAAGCAACCTGGAATTACATGCAGGCTTGGTTTCCACAGTACATATTTACTTAATCCCCAAGGCATGTGGCTCCGTGTCAGATCAGCTGGCTTTCCTGGCCCCCTTTGCCCCCTCATTCACAACAGTTTAAGTTTCAAACTAATTTCAAACTAATTCTTCCTCTTCACTGGGCCAGACAGCCCGGCCCTGCAGCCTCAAATCCCACTCTTGATTGCTCCTGTCACTGGGTGAGTCAGCCTGGCCCGAGCTGGGTGACAGCTGGCTCACTCTCTTTTTTACTGGGAAGCAAGCACCAGGTCTCCAGATATTAGGGCTGGAAGAGCTGGGACCAGCAGCACGTCCACGGTGCTGCTCAACGCCACCTCCCAACCCCCCAGGGAGGGTTCCCTTCTGGGACGCGCTGGGGGAGGGGACAGGGCCCAAGGTGAGAACAAGGGCTCTTTATCATAGGCTGCTGCTTAACCTCTGTCGTCTTTCCTGATTTCCAAACACCTGGGCTTCCTAGTCCTGCCGGTCTAGCCCATTCCAGAGAGATCCCTGCTTCCCTCAAGCCCAAGCCAAGTATCCGTCTCCTGGGTCTTCAGAACCGCAGGCGCCCAGGTTGGGCTGGGAAGCGGGTTGCCAAGGAAAATACCAGGCGCCAGTTCGCAGGCGGCTCTCAGTTGTACTAAGGAGCCGCACACCCCGAACTCACCAGGGTGGCTGTAAAAAGGGAAAGGGTTGGGGAGCGCGGGGTTGGGGTGGGGGAGACACCCAACACTTTCCTTAGGGAGGGAGGAATGCGGCGGTGGGTGGGTCTCCTAAGTCTCCAGGTGGGGGTAAACAGCTAGCCAGCCACCCATCACCCCCATAAGAGAGGATCTGACAACACAGACAGTCCGGTGCCGGGGAAATTTACAAGGTGAAACCGACCAGCTCAGCGCTGGCCGGTGGCGACTCCCGACTCGGGCGGCCGCAGCAGGTGGGCGCACCCCGCGCCGGTGGTCCCCTCCCCCGCCACGGCCAGCCCCGCAGCCGCGGCGCCCCGTACCTTTCTGGCGCCGCGCTCCGCGAACTCTCGGGCGAGCTGGCGCCCGATGCCTCGCCCTCCGCCGGTGATGAGGACGTTCTCCCGGGACAGGTCCCGCAGCTTGGCGGGCAGCACCAGTCCGACGGCTGCTTTGGCCACCAGATAGATCATCTGCAGGGGGAACACCACCAAGGCGCCCAGCCGTTTCCACACCATCCTACGCGCCGCGGAGCCGGGCAGGGGCGAAACTCCCCGGACCGAGCAAAAACAAACAACAACAACACGAAAAAACCAAACAGGACTTGAGAAAGAAAACACCCCAAACAATAATCAATAACCCGAATACGGAGGAGAGAGGCGTCCCACTTGGCCACTCTTGCAATGCTCGCTCCTAGGAGCAATCCGTCGGGTGAGAAAAAGGGGTGAAATAAAAAAAGAAAAAGAAGATAAATCCTTCTCGGGAAGAAAACGAGCGTCCCCGTAGGTTGGGACGGAGCGAGGGGTGGCGGGGAAGCCGGAGGTGGGAAGTTCTGACAAGAAGTTTCTTGCCCTAGCAGCCGTTTCGGCTGGGGGAATTCTCAGGTAATGTTTACAGACTGACAGAGGAGTTTAGGCAGGGAAGGGGGGTGGGGGAGCAGCAGTGGCACGCGCGCACCCCGCAGTTCCAAAGTGCAAGATTAAAAAAAAAAGCCGTTTCCAAATTGTAGCGCGCCCCCTCCTTCTCCAGGGGGGAAAAAGTGGAGGAAAAGTGCTTAGAGCTCCCAGTTTCAGCCCGCGAAAGTCTCCCGGCTCATTGCTATTCCTGGGCTCAGGAAATTGCTCAAACGCGATCCGATTGCCAGCAGCGCGCACGCAGGAGGAGCGCGGTCCGGGGTCCGGGTCTCTGGGCGCAGGGCTCGGCCTCTGGCGCGCTCGCTGCTCCGGCTCCCTCCCTCGTCCTCTCCTCGCAGAGGCTGGGATTTGCCGCTCGATCCGGTTCCCCCTCTCTTCCTTTTAGCATTTATTGCCTTCTTTTCGTCCTTTCCAACTTGGAGAGCGTCCGGGTGTGGAGCGCGCGTGGATCGGACACCCTGGTCGGCGCGGCCTTATTCATTCGCTCCCGGGGCGGCTCCGGCGCGGAGCAAGAGAACGGCCCTCCCCTCTCCATTTTTTTTAATACCCCATTAAGTCTGATTGACAGTTAAAGTTGTTCCGAGGCTTCACTACCGTTCCTCTGAGTGGCTGCAGGGACCTCCCCTCCCCCTGCACCGTCGCGGGGCGCGCGCCTGGGCGCGCTCCTGAGCTCGCCGAGACTCGCGCTCTCCCGGGACTGACTCCCGTAGCTGCAAGTCGCGACTTGCCGCTGGTGTCCCCGAGGGCACGCAGCTGGAACTCGAACGCGCTGGAACCGACTCTAGCGAGCTAGCCCCTCCCGGAGGCGTTCCTCCCAGCCGGGGCCAGGTGACCACCCCCGCGAGCTCGCGCATGCCTTGAATCAACCAGGTCGCCCAGGGTTTATTTCAGGTCACTTGGTCATCCCCAGCCTCCAGGTACGACCGGGAAGTCACGCCCCACCTTGGCCTGGACTTCTGCTGTCTTCGCGGAGTGCACTTTCTAACTCCGATCCGAGTTCCACGCGTGGTTGAGGGGTGGGGGTGGGGAACCGCCGAGGTTTTGCTTTTGCTTTGAGGGGAGGGCAGTGGGCAGGGTAAAAGGAACCTCTGTGCCCTGGGTGCCAATAAAATCTCTGTAAGATTAGCTGGGAGCATATTTATTGCTCATGGGGCTAGAATTACCTTGACTGACAGCAATTTCCTTAATAACAAAAGCCTGTAAACAAAACGTCTTAAACCCGTGGCCCTGCGCAGTGCAGGCAGCGACTCTGCTCCCTGGGGTCCCCCTGGGTTGCCCCATCGTGTGACCTCCTGCCCTCCCCGGCAGGAGCGTCTCCCTGCGGGAGGGTGGGACTGAGCTATTTAGGGTTGTCGGTTGCAGGAAGTCTGGGAGGTGAGTCATGAAGAAGCAGCCCCAGTTAAAAGTGCTGATGGGACTTGCCTCCCGCCCCCTCCGAACGGCCCTGGGCGAGGAGGGAGAGTGAGCCAGGGAGCTGCCTTGTAATCTGGGGCAGCCTTCTCCAGCGGCCTGGGACTTGTTCAGACCTGGAGTCCTGGGCCTCCACCCCAGAGATTCCAAGGCAGCAGCAGCTAGGGTGTTTTTTAGTTTGTTTGTTTGTTTTTTGTTTTGGTACTGGAGATTGAACTCAAGGCCTTTGCACTGAGCTACCTACACCCCTCGAGACAAGCTCTGCCTACCTGCTAAGCTGCTTGTGCAAACCTTGCGCTTGCAGTCCTCCTGCCTCAGCCTCCCAGAGTGCTGCAGCGACAGGTGTGGACCATCACATCTAACCCGAATGGACACTTTTGATGTCCTGCCTGGGTGAGAAAGTCACCTTGAGAAAGACTGGTTTGGGGAGGTAGGCTTTGTCTCCTACAAAGACACTGTGGTTCCTGGGAGAAGCTGGCAGTTTGGCGGATGAGAGGTTTCTTCCAGGTGAATGGGGAGCCGCTCTAGAGTGGAAGGAAGACAGAATAGGAAGAGAAGATCTTACACCCCGAGGAGGGCCTGACACTCAGGCCTCCCACTGACCTTGCTATGGGGAGCACTATCATCCCACTTCCCAGGTTACCCCGCCAGGAAGTGCACAAGGGAGAGCTCCAACCCCACACTTAATTCCTCTTCCCACCCCACCCGTCTCTGGCAAGAAGGGAAGGAAGGGATGGAGGTCTGGGCTCTGCCAAGGACTGCAGGGCAGAGACTCCCTCAAGCCTCCATCCCGCCCTCCAGAAGGATGACCAAAGGCCATCGCCCTCATCTGTTCTCAGGACTCCGCCACGGTGACCTTTTTTTCCCGTCTTACCCGTCTATAAAGATGGGACAGATGCCCCAGCTGGGGAGAGATGGGCCCTTCCCACCCGCTGCACCAGGCCTGCAGAGAGGGCTGAACTCTAGAGACCCCACCGCGCTCTGGCTGTCTGCACTCATCTGTTATCCTTGGAGCCGCCTAGTGGCCCAGATGGGACACTGCACTGCCAAGCTGCTCCCCCCCTCCCCCACGATCCCCCCACTCCCCAGCCACCAGCTGCCTCAGGTTCCTGCAACTTCCAGCCTTTCTTCCCGAGTAAGATTAATGCCCCAAGGATCAGGGGAATCCTAGCCCCTGTCCCACCACTGTTTCATAGGGAGGAAGCTAAAGCACAGAAATCCTAGCAGCTCATTCTCAGAGAAGCAGGTTCACCCCAGCAGCCTCCCCACCCTGTTCAGACGCTGGACTAGCTGATCAGACCCCAGGTCTCACTTCCATGTCTTTTGAGTGGGATTTTGGGATGGAGGCCGAGCTGGGCTGGGAAGGAAACAAGAACCCAAATGGATCTTCACACAGGTGGGGCCTGTACCTGGTTGAATTTCTTTACAACCTGGGAGGTGGGCATCGTTGTACCCATTCAATGCAGAAGGACACTGAGGCTTAGCTAATCTGAATAACTCCTGTGAGGCCACACAGGGTGCTCCCCATCTCGTCTGGGGGTGAAGTCAGGGAAAAAAGAACATTGTCAGGCCATAGGGGACTGGCAGGTCCAGAGTTGGCCTGAGGTGGACAGGACCCCTGTTTTTGCTTGGTGGCTTCAGGATATGGTTTTTGTGGGCCTGGCACCCGTGTGAGCCTCTGGCTTTTCTCCGGTTCCAGCTGCCCAAGGAGGGACTGTCGCTGCTTCCACTGCCCTGCCCAAAAATCCCCAGAGACTTGGGTGAGGGAGCCAGGCAGGGTCCCTGGAGGGTCCCTGCGGGCCTGTCTACAGTGACAGCTGCATGGGAGATGTCTTTGCCTTCTCCTGTCCCCCATCCTTTATCCCTTACCCTTGACACCCCTCCTCTCTGTTATTTGGGACGGGGTGTGGAGTTGAACTCCAGGGTGAAGTTTGAAATTTGACATCTCAAGCTGGGAGGAGGCCCCTTTGGTGTTTTCGCTCCCCCTAAAACCTTGAAAGGAGCCTTTGTGAGCACAAGGGGAGCGGTGTGCTGCTGCCTGCAGAGCTAACTTTTTCCATGACTCAGCCTTGCCGGGTAGTGTGACCAGGGAGGTTCGAGGCCCTGGCTGCGTGGCTGAGCTGCCTTCCAGCCTTCGTGCACGGAGGGAGCGAGCCGCCCTGGGGTGAGACAGCCAGCCCAGAGCGCTGGTCCTGCAGCTGCCCCCTGACTGCTGCCACTGGTTCTGTTCTGGCACCAAGAACTTGAAAGCTCATGTGTTGTCCTTTTACAAAATTCTTTTGTCACTACCACTGCAGCTGTCGGCTGGCGCCCTCAAGCCAAAGGTTAAAGTCATGAGCCTCACGCTTTGCCTTCTAGTTAGCCTTACAGAAGTGAAGAAAATCACTGGTCCAAGACTGAGCAGCTCCAAAGAGGTGGCAGAGGGATTTAAACCTGGGGTAAATGCTTCACCCATGTCTTTCAAAATATGCAGACCTCACATCAGTGGAAGAGGAGCCACCAAGGAGCTTGTCTAAGTGTCCTCAGTGGGGGACCAGGAATCTGCCTGCAGGCCAGGCAGTTGTGGAGTGCTGGACACTTTCAGTGCTGCCCCTTTGTGGCCCGAGGTGCACCCAGCTTCTGCAGGAAGCTTTGGCTGCCTCTATTGCCACCATTCAAACTTGTCCCTCTTTGGGCTGGTGGCTCTCATGCGCTCCACAGGTATCTAACTGGGGAGACAGAAGCTGGAGAAGTGGGGGTGCATTTAAACAATGCCCTTTCATTGGTTCCTTCAGTGGTCCTCACAAGTGCTCTGCGTGGGGCCTGCTGGGAAGGCAGATGGGTCAGAGAGGAACGTGCATCGGTGATTCTGGTCTGCCCAAGTTGGGCAGCTCTGGCTCAGATCTGTTGTCCACTCCCTGTAGGGCCCCCTTAGGCAATCACTTCCCCTTTCTGATCTTCAGCCTTCTCATTGGTAAAGGGAGGATAAGCCCCAGGGTGTGGCCAAACTCTTGAGAGCTCTGTAATCAGGCACCTGGCCACCACACATGCTCAGTAGATGCCAGTTGTGTGTGTTTGTTTTTGCAGTCCTGGTGACTGATCCAGTGCTAGGCAAGAGTTCTATCTCTGAGCTACGTTCTCAGCCCCTTTTAGTTTGAGATGAGGTCTTACTGAATTGTCCTGGCTAGCCTTGAACTCAGGCTCTTTCTGTCCCAGTCTCCTGAGAAGCTGGGATTTCAGCTGTGCACCACAAGCCGGGCTCAGCGCTGGTTTTCATGCTGGCACGGTCCCTGCTCCCCGGGTGTCAGTGTTGCCGAGAGCCAGCTCCATCTCTTGCAGAAAGGCCAGATCTGTCTTTAGGGATCTGAAGACACTTTCAGAGTGCTCCAGGGCAGAGCTGGCCTGTCCTCATTTTACAGATTACTTCCCCCTCACCCTCCCTAGGCTAGGTAAACCCCTTTTTATCCTGCAGGATTTACTTTAGCTCCCATGGTGCTTTTGC
The DNA here is from genome assembly GCF_034190915.1 of Cavia porcellus. Taxonomy (NCBI): domain Eukaryota; kingdom Metazoa; phylum Chordata; class Mammalia; order Rodentia; family Caviidae; genus Cavia; species Cavia porcellus. Next base: position 7,706,098 of record NW_026947508.1, read on the forward strand.
CAGGAATCCTGCTTAGTTACCCCTTGTGGCCTCCTACCCACCTAGTCTGGTCCAGGACTCTTCCTGTTGGCCCGGGCATTTCCTTCCCCTGCAGCCTTATCCTACTGTGCTGTGAGTGCTGGGGTTTTGAATGAATCTCACATGGGACTGGGAGCTGCTGCAGGGTGGGCCAGGTGGTTGTGAGGGCACGTGGCCTCAGGGCCCCATTCAGGGGGCACCTCGTTTGGGTTCATGCCTTTTGCATGATCTGGAGTTTGTCATTTTAGCTTTATGTTGTGTTTTGTAAGTGAAGTCCGATCTGCTGTTCCCCAGTGAAAACACGAAGTCCCTGAAAGCACAAGCCTCAGGAGCAAGGCTGTGAGCCGTCACCTTCAGTGGGGGTCTTCATTCACTTGTCACATATTGGTCGGGCACTGACTCTGCGCCGGGCTCTGTCCTAGATGTGGGAGAGAAGGCAGAGGAATGAGACCATAGCCCTGCCCTCAGGAGCAGGCCCCTGCATTGCCAGGTGGAGGGCGCTGCCAGGCCACAGCAAAGGAGGGGTGAGGTGGGTGGGCAGGGGGATGGAGCAGGCTGGAGTGCTGGACATGGGTGTGGGGAGGCCTCTCAGAGACGAGGTTTGAGCAGAGCCCTGAGTGGAGCAGGAGTGACCATGAGGACCTTGGTGAAGGAGGTCCCCTAGTGGGGACGAAAGCCCCAGGGCAGGGTGTGCTTGGGGCCTGGAGCTTCAGGCAAGATAGGGAAGCAGAAGCCAGTGAGGAATTGGGTGGGATGGAGCAGGAGGAAGTTAGTTAGCTCCCTGGGGGCCCCTGGCCCTAGGACATCAGCATCACCTGGATTGTGTTAGAAATGCAGGCTCCTGGGATTGTATTTTATCCAGCAAGAGCCCCAGGAGCTGCTGTGCTTATCCAAGAGTTATAACTGCCAGGTCTGGTGTCCCAGTGTACCCAGAGCCATTGGGAGGGTGTCAAGTGAGCCGAGAGCAGATGTGAGGGGATCTATGTGTTCGGAGCCTGCCTGGCATGCATTTTTGGAGACCAGCATGGATGTGGGGCTGCTCAGGCCGCTGAGCTACATCACCAGCCCTGTTCCTCGGGCTCTTAAATAGGATTTTATTTTATTTTTTATTTTTATGTCAGGAATCAAACTCAGGACCTTGTTCTTGCCTGGCAGGTGCTTTTGCTGCTGAGCTACATCCACAGCTCTTAAACAAGATTGTAATACGGATGACTTTGATACCCTCAACACACACACACACACACACACACACACACACACACACACACACCAGTGATCACTCGTGAACATGCATAGCTTTGTCTGAGGATTGGCCGTTATCCTCTGAGCAGAACAAGCTGGTGGTGGAGAAAGAAGGACTTGAATTTGGAAAAACTGTGGGTGGAAAGTGTTACACAAGGTTTAAAATGGGAAGCCTTGGAGGATTTATGCAGTGATGGACAGTGAGGGTCACATGAGCAGGAGCTGCCTGGGTGGCCTGCTCAGCCCAAGGAAGCCGATGAGGAGACAGGCTTCGGACGGGCGGCAACCGCTGTGACGTGGCATGCCTGGGCACCAGGGTATCCAGGAAAAGTGCTCTGCAAAGCCTGAAGACAGTTTAAATCAGTGAAAAACGCTTCCCCTTCCTAATGTAGAATATTTGGCATGAAGGTCCCTTTCTCTTTGGCTAAGTGGGGCCAAGGCGATGGGATATGTACAAAGCATCCAGAATGGTTCCCTTTGGTCCACGCATCCTTGTTGCATACGCACGTGCGCCCACACACACATTTCTCAAGGAATCGTGTCTCCCATTCCTCCTGGGCACGCACTGAGGTTCTCTGTTTCATTACTCTCCAAAATCCCAGGCTGGTGGCAGGGGGGTCCCGGAGCTCTGGGTGGGTGGGTGCCAGGCTGATCATGTTTATTCTGGCTGCCAGGGTTGGGTAAAGACGCAACCTGGAGCTGAGAATGGGAATGTGGCAGGAACACGCGTGTGTGTTATGGGTGTGTTTGTGGCACAGGAATGGGCCCCAGAGTGTAGCTGTTTCCTGAGAAAGTTGGGCTGAGATCAGAAGGCACCTGGTGGTCCTCACCTGCCTCCTACCCCTGGGTCGGCCAAATAATTCTACACCAGGATGTGGTTTGGAGGTTGCAAGAACTCCAAGCTGTGCTGCTGTTAGGCAGGTGACCTACCTCCCCAAGCCTCTGTTTTATTTTCCCAAAGGTCGAACTGTGGACTCTGCGGACATGAGGTCTGGGGCCTGGCAGGGGAGGCTGCTCAGTGGCTTTGGGCTCCTTCCTCCTGGCTTCATGTCCTCTGTCTCTGTGGCAGGGTGGAATCTGCGTGCATGGGGGACACAGCGTGGGGGGTGGCAGTGCCAGCCTTCTCCTCAACCTGAGTTGTGACCCTTTTTTAGAGGGACTTTGTGGGCCAGCTGGGCTCTGTCACAACAATCGCCTCTGCTGCTATAGCCTGAAAGCTGCCAGGCGGGTGCTTTTGCTGCTGAGCTACATCCCCAGCTCAGAGAGGAAATGGCATGGCTGGGCTCCGGTAGAATTCTGGGTGCAGACATTGGAATGTGAATTTCATGCAGTTGTCACACGCCATAAATCGTTCAGGTTTTGATGGTCTTCCATCCAATAAAACGTGGAAGGACCTCTGTCTGGCCTGCAGGCTGTCAGGCCAGATTTGATCCCTGGGGGGCTATGAGTCAATGTCTCCCCTGCTGGACCTCAAGTGGCCAAGAGATGTCTAACAGTCACCTCCTCAGTGGAGCCAGGCCCAGAAGATCAGAATCTGCTTTCCTGTGGGCTTTCTGGAAATCCTTTCACCAGACTGACTGAAGCTTGTGTCCACTGCAAGACTTAAAGGGCCACCAAGGAGCCTGGATTTCATTGAGAGGTTTTAAAAACATCAGTATGACATGAGAGTGGTCTGAATGTCTTCCCCCAAATTCATGTTGACATTTAATCCCCAGTGTGAGGCGTGAGAGGGTGAAACTTAATCTGAGTATGGCGTGAAGAGGTAAGACCTTCAGGAGGTGATTAAAGATAAATGGGGTTGTAAAGTAGGGCCCTAATCCTGAGAGACTGTGGTTTTATAAGAAGTCAGTGTGATATGTACATGTTGTCCTGGCTACTTGGCAGGCTGAGACAGGAGGATCACTTGAACCTAGGAGTTTGGGGCCAGCATAGACGACCTAGTGAGACTCCATTTCCTGAGAAAGGAGGAGGAGGATGCAGAGGAGGAGAGGAGGACACACAGTCCCTCTCACCATGTGAGGCCTTGTGCAAGTGTGGGACTCTGTAGAGCGTCCCGTGGTCGTGAAGGACCTCAGCAGAAACAGCTACCTGATCCTGACCTTCAAACCCTGAGTCCAATAAATGTCTTTTCCTTACCCAGTCTGGGGTTTTCAGTTAAAGCTGCAGAAAATGCTAAAAGCAAGTCACAAGATGATGTAAGTCAACACAACTTCCCATGCTTTATTAAGTGATTGTCAACTCTGGGTGCCATCTCCAGTTCTCTAAGGCCGTGTCTTACTTACACCCAATAGATAAGGACACTGAGACCCCCGGATGGTAAGCAGCTTGCCCAAGGCCCCAGGCTGCACATGGTAAAGTGGGAGTCAGAACCTTGGGGGGCTCACTTGGGATCCTGGACCTATGTGGACAACGGGCTCCTCAAAGGATGCATGGTGCTTGCCACTTATGATGAGGAGTCTCAAGTGACAGGGTGGAGAACGGGCTCAAGCTGCCTGTGTCTGCAAGCACTTGCTGGGCACTCAGCTGCCCGTTTCCTCTGTGATGTCCCCACTGCTGGCTGTCAGTGGTCACGGAAGAGGGAGGTGCTGTCCACACGCCAAGCTTCCACTCCATAGCGGCTCTGCTGAAAAGCCCTGTTTCGAGACATGGTGTGCATGCCTGTAATCCCAACACCCAGGATGCTGAGGCAGGAGGATCGCTGTGAGTTCAAGCCTGAACTATAGAGTAAGATCCCAAAAGAAAAAGAAGAGAGATCAGTGTCCTCTTGTATGTTGCTTCAATCTGTGAAAACAAGCATAGCTCAAACAGATGGAAGCACATGCATTTGTAATATGAAAACTGTCTCAGGCTAGGGGTGTAGCTCCATGGCAGAGCTCTTGGCTGGTACTCACAAGGCCCTGGGTTCTATCTCCAGCACCAAAATATGCAAACCAAACCAAGCCACAACCAAAACCAAAAGAACCTCCGAGGGAACCAAGCCTACAAAGGCAAAAAGTGCTGGGTGGTGCATGCCTATTATCCCAGCAACTTGGGAGGCTGCAGCAGGAGGAGCACAAATTCGAGGCCAGCCTAGGAAATTGGTCAAGGTCCTGTCTCAGCGTAAAAAGTGCCAGGGCTGTAGATCATTGGTGAAGCTCTTGCCTGGCTTGTGCAAGGCTCTGATGTCAGTTCCTAGTACTAAGGAAAAAAAAAAAAGATTAAGTCTCAAACTTCATAAGCATAATAGTCATTTGACCATTTCCTGAGCACTTTATAGGTACCGCCACAAGTGTTTAAACAGATATAATACAGGATGCTCACACATAGAAGAACTTACAGAGTGACTTATGCCGGCTGCCCACAGAGTTGGGTGTGGAAGTCTGCAGCAGGTCTGTCTGTGCACTGAGGATCTGAAGGATCCAGCGGGAAGCCTGGGCTCTGGGTAGTGTCCCGGGACAGTTCCTATCAGGAGGCCCAAGCACCTGCCCCGGAAGGTTCAAGGGTCTGCACCGGAAGTCAGAAGATGACTTCCAAGCCTGGAGCTCCTCCTGCGGAGACAAAAGCAATCCTTCCTTCTTGTTTCTCTTTTATAGCATTCTGGCGCCAGTCCTCTTTAGGATGGGTCTTCCTCACCCTGAACTATGCTGAGCCAACATAGTTGGGGGTTATTGACTCAAGCTGACCCAATCAGTCAACCGTTACATGGCCATAACAGCGCCTGCCAAGGGACCCTGTGGTCACCCCATTTAAGTGATGAGAAAACGGAGGCAGAGAGCAGGGACTTCTGCAAATCGCACAGATGTAAGTGGTGTTGCTGGGCCGCCGAAGAAAACAATCTAGTCCTCTGGAAATTGAGAGTCTGCAGCATCTGTCAGGTGCTTGCTGGGCTCACAGCAGGCCTCCAGGAAGGAGACCAACAGCCACAAAAATGAAAAACACACGCGTGACGTTGACAGTAGATGGCATCCTGAAAAATGCAGCCTAGAAAGCAAGGTGTAAGAGGGAATTTTGTTCTTCGAAAGAATCCTATTCGGCTTCCCATCACGATCATGAAATACCCGAGATGGTTAACTTAGAGAAGTGGGTTTTGGTTTGCAGTTTGCAAGTTCCAGGCAAAGATGAGTGGGCTGATGGCTCGGCCTTGGTGAGGGCGACACATCATGGCACGGGAGTGAGACTGAGGAGCCGGGAAGCAGAAAACAGCATCCCACGATTATCTTCAAGGGTGCATCCCCAGCTCCCTAGGGACCGCCTGCCTCTCAAAGCATCTGTCACCTCCCAGGAGCAGCGCCCTAGACATCAAGCCTTTCCCAAGGACCCTGGGAGGGGATTCCTCCAAAGTGCAGCAGAAATCCACATCCCCCCATGTTCATCACAGTGAAAGTATCAGGATACAAACCAGAGACATCAGTATGATCCCATTTTTGGAAAAATAATAACCTAAAGTACAAGCTCCTGTTTATTTGACTATCATTTGGTTGGGATTTGTGTGCAAGGCAATACACTAAATTAATATTCATTGAATTTGATTTCATTTTATCAGAACAACACCCTGGAGGTGAGGCCATGGCCTGTTTTTTGTTTTTGTTTTTTAATACCAGGAGTTGAACTCAGTACCTCACACTTGCCACACAGGTGCTGCACTGCTGAGCTACATCCCTGGCCCATTTGGCCTGGTTTTTCAGCTGTGGAACAAGAGGTTAACCTGGCCAAGGTCACGAACCAGTGTGGTTAGAATGTGGCTCAGGTTTGCTTTAAAGCTCATCCTGGCTGCTTTGGACTTTGCTCCCTGCCCAGAAAGTTTGTCTGACTCTGTCTCTCTCTTTGTGAACACACACATGCACGTGTACAGACACGCGCATGCCCACGCACACACCTGCACACAGAAAAAATTGGGAAAGAAGCTCGTCGGAATGTTATGCTGCCCATGACTAAATGAGAGCATGGTGTGTGATTTTTTTTTCTTTTAATGTCTTTTTACATATACTGAGTGCTTTATAATGAGTTTTTGTTAAGGAAAATCCTCTTAATGATCTGTTAGCCAAGGTGGGCTGTTTCAGAGCCAGTAGGACACGGAAGTCCTGGTGTGAGGCACAGAGCGCCTGACCATAGTCATCTAAAAAAAAACAAAACAAACCTCTCCTAAAAAATAAGACAGAGAAGGAGCCAGGACCTTTGCTTCTTGGAACTGCCTAATCCATCCTATAATGCCTTGCTTTGTAGGAAAGTCATGCGCATAAATCCCATAAAATCCCGTAATGTGGAGCCGACACTGAGCTTACCCAGAACAAAATCTGCTAATGATCACCGCTTGCCAGGAGCCTGCAGAAAAAACCGATCAGACGTGTCACAACCCCCATGCCTGCCTCCTGCCGGAGTCCTTTCTAATAAGGCCTCTTTTCATAAGTTTATAAAAACACTTTGTTCAGATCACATTGGGTCTTTACTTCATCTTAGCTGAATGCTGACCATTTTTGGGGCCAGACGGAGCTGTGACCAACATTTGAGTTTTCAGACCCAGAGGAAACAACAGGTTCGCAGAAGCAGCAGTGGTTACCCGCCTCCACCGCGCCCCAGGGGTACGGACGGATGCTGGGGAGGCTGCTTCGGGTGGTGAGGGGGCAACGTGGGACGGAGCGAGTGAATAGTGGCTGCCCCCCCTGGCAGGGGCGCCTGGAGGTGCTGCTTCTCAGTCCCCTGAAATGACTCTGGGCACAGAGCTGAGCAGTCCTCGCCTGTCTCCTCAGGGTGAAAAGGAAGGTCACATTTACTGTCTTGCGGGTGTCTTAAGACCATGGACGCTGATGTACGGCCTTTGATGAGTTCAGAACTTTCCTTTTTCTTTCTCCCCTGACCCTGCCAATATTGCTCCCTGGGCAGTAACCCGTGGCCTACTTTTTTGAAGCTTAATATTTAAAGGTTTTTGAAATATAAATCTGAAAAGAGAGAAAAGTTGCAAAAATAGAAACAAGAATTCCTCCATATCCTTTACCTTTATATTAGTATTTTACATTTGATTTATGGATCTATCCATCCTTTAGGTATCCATCCATCCATTCATCCATCCATCCATCCATCCATCCTTCCATCCATCCATCCTTCCATCCATCCATCCATCCATCCATCCATCCATCTATCCATCCTTCCATCCATCCATTCATCCATCCATCCATCCATCCATCCATCCATCCATCCATCCTTCCATCCATCCATCCTTCCATCTATCCATCCATTCATCCATCCATCCATCCATCCATCATCTAGCTATCCATTTAGACATTTGTAACCTAACTCCCCTCCTCTTCCCTTTCCTCCCTGCCCTTCCCGTCCCCTCTTTCTTTCTTCCCTTCCTCTCTCTTCCCCTTCCCTCCCCTCCCCTCCCTCTTCCCCTCCCCTTTCCTCCCCTCCCCTCCCCTTCCCTTCCCTTCCCTCCCCTTCCCTTCCCTTCCCTTCCCTTCCCTTCCCTTCCCTTCCCTTCCAGAAAGGATCCAGCTATGCAGTCCAGACTGCCTTGAAGCTGCTTTCTTCTGCCTCAGCCTCCTGAGAACTGGGATTACACATGGGCACTTAAAACCTTTCTTTCTAAGAGTACATTGCAGACATAACTGCCTGAAATTCTCAGATACTTCTGTGTATATTTCTTAAAATCAAGGACTTTTTTCTCCATCCAGTAACACTTTTATCAAAATCAGGAAGTTGACCTTGATACCATTACATAATCTACTGACCTTGTTAGGATTTCACCAGCTGTGCCCCTGACATCTTTTATAATCCAAGCAAAACATATTCTTCTCTGACTCAGGAGCCAACCCAAGAACATATGTGTTGCTTAATTGTCACGCTTCTTCGGCCTCCTTTAATCTGGTCTTCTATTTTGTTTTTGTCTTTTGTGACCTTGGCATTTTAGAAGAGCACAGGTTGTTAAGGCCTGTATTGTTTCCGCAAATCCAAATGCTGAAGTCTTAACCCTCAGCGTCTCAGAATGTGACTGTATACAGAGGCAGAATCTTTAGAGAATGCATTAGATCAAAGCATGGCAGTTTCCACAGTATCTGCTGCCCGTATCAGAAGAGGGAATTTGGACACACAGAGACACAGGGGCATGAGCTCCCAGGGGGGAAGGCCACGTGAACACGCAGGAATAAGGTCCTTGGGAACCCGGGGAGCGGGGAGACCTCACCAGTGGCCAAGCCCGCTGCCTCATGGACTTGGAACTTCCAGACTTCCAGAAATGCGGGAGGACCAGATATGGTTGTCAAGGTGCTGCTGAGACTGTGGTATGTTGTCATGGTAGCTTCTGTGAGTTACCTTTCTGTTGCTGAGACAAAATATCTGATGCACACACTTTAAAGGAGGAAGTTTTAAAAAATCCGTCATCTGTTTATCTATCTATCTATCTATCTATCTATCTATCTATCTATATCTATCTATCAATCTGTCTGACACCTAACTAGCGAAGTAGCTAGCTATCTGTATTTCTAAGTTCAGTTCACTCAGAACCACTTTTTTTCTTCCCACACTGAGGTTTGAACTCAGGGATGCTCCACCACTGAGCTACATTCCTTGTCTCTTTTCCTTTAGTTTGAAATGAAGTCTTGCTAAATTGCCAGAGTTGGCCTTGAACTTGGATCCTCCTACTTCAGCCTCCCGAGTAGCTGGGATTGCAGGCCTGTGTTACCATGCCTGCCTACTCAACCTCTCTTCTAATGAAGCTGTTCTTGGAAGTAATCCTTCACTTCCTCCCAGAATTGACCCTTTTTCTCTCTTTTGAACTTAATAGAATAAAAACATCTATAACTTATAGGCTATCTACCGTGTTTTTCTGTTTAAAGACATTTATTTATTTCTTTATTTGTGCTGGGAATTGAACCCAGGGCTTGATGCATGCTAGGCAAATGTTCCACTGGGTAGCTATTTTGCTAGCTATTAAGGATTTATCTCACTAAACATTCCTAACCCATTGCAAAGGTCACATATAAACCCAACTTTACAGATCAAGAAACAGAAGACAAAAGAGGTGGCACCATGTTTTCAACTTTGCATCAGATAGGAAACTTCTTCAGTGTGGGGACCAGGTAGGCTTCTTTGGTGTGTGACCAGGGCAACCACACCGGCCCCTACACTTACACGTTCCCGGCATGTGGTTTAATGCTCTGCTGGCAATGTTTAATAATTTTTGAATGAGGGGCTCTGCACTTTTATTTTGCTCTGGGTCCTGCAAATGTAGCTGGTTCTGCATCTCGTCCTGGAAACCTGAAGGTTTTGCCTGTAATGAACACCATTAACAGGGCAGCGGAAGCATGTTATTGCATGTGCTTGTTATGCTTAGGGCTCCCCTCTCCAGTCTGGAGACTCCTTGGGGACAGGAGTACTACCTGAATCCTCTTGTGACCTTGGTCTCCATTACTGAGCCTGGCACAGAGATGTGCAGGAAGTTTTGATGAACGAACAAAGTCAGGAACTGAAGTGGATTCAATCAAGACAAAGGAGGGCGGGGTGCCCAAGGCCAGCCTGAGAGCAAAGCAGACTTGCCCTGTGCCAAAGCTGCTGTAGACATCAGCTTGTCTGTGACCTTTGCAGGTCAGAGAGGACAGTGGTAGAAGGCCCTGGAAAACAAAGGTTTCTCCCTGAAGGAAACAAAGGCTTCTGTGATGGTTGGAGCCGGGACGCGGATGGAGCCGGAAAGTATCTACTGCTTTTCAAGGGAGCAGGAAGCCAGCCCAGGGCAGCTTCATCTGTGGATTCAGATGCTGCTCTCTCCACACAGCTGAGCTGCCCATTGGCTCCTTTTATGAGGCTCCGGGGTCCCAGAATGCTCCAGAATGTTAGGCTGGAGTGCTGGCTATCGCCAGATTTCCTTGCTAAAAGACAAAATGACAACAGATCTAGTTTTGTGGGTCTTAATGGGCTTTATCTGTGATTCTAGAGCCAGGCAGGAGCCTGCACCAAGAGTGGTTCAGCGTACTGTGCTTTGCCAGTGGGCAGACTGTCTGGGGGTGACCTATGGGCCACAGAAGGGAGGCGCTGCTCGAATCAGTCTTTTGAACATGGTTTCAGCAGCTGGCTGTTTGTGATTGGCCGAGGCTCAGCTGTCTGTCACAAGGGGAGGTCACCGAGCTGGGTGGCTCAGTGGTAGAACACTGCCTGCACAGTAGGCCCTGTCTGTTTACTTATGGAGCTGAGATTCAGTTCACTGCGTATGGAGAACACTTTAAGCCAAACTTAAAAATTGATGGGGGGCAGTTTGGGCCAATATCCTGAAGGCAGTTTACTCCCATTTTTAATGTACCCCCCATCTCTTGGTTTTTAATGATCCTCAAGATGGTGAGGTTATAAATAATCACCGTAACTGCATCCCGCCCTCGTAGGGATGATTGCAATCCACTCAACCCTCAAGGACTAGAGATTTGTGAGTCTCAGCTTTCAGCTCTTCAGCTCTCTGCCCCGTGGCCCCTCTGCAGGAAGTCTCCATCATCTCGCTGCCCCTCCCCACCAATCCTCTGTGCTTTATTCTTCGCTGGAGTACTTTGTGCCAACTTGTTTTATTTAAATTGCTATCATTTGCTGAATGGCTTTTCTCATTGAACGTCCTTCCCTAAGTTTGTCTCACCACCTGGAACAGGGCCCATTTTGTAGCAATTGCTATAAAACAAATATTCATTGGGTAAACAGATTTCCATTACATAGAGGAAGACACTGAGTCTCGGGAAGATTAAGTTTTCAGGGCAAGGCCACGCAGAGAGGAGGTGTATTAAATCTTTTATTGCATACCCATGGGGCTTTGAATACGCGGTGTTTTGAAAACATGGTGTTTCCAGCTGGGCACGGGGGTGCGTGTACCCAGTCTCATGTACTCAAGAGGCTGAGCCAGGCAGACTGCTTAAGCTCAGGAGTCTGAGCTCAACATGGGCTACACAGTGAGACCCTGCCTCAAAACAACGTAACAGAAAGCAATGAAACAGAAGATCATTTTCTGAGGTGGTCACGCAGCTCCTGACGCTCTCCTTTTTCCTGTGATGACCAGCAGGTGGTGTGGCAGGGCCAACAGCTGTCCTCTCTCTTTCCCTCACTTCCTTGTTCTGCCACAGTTCTGAACAGAGACAGCCCACCCCGGTGACCTGCTGTCACCTGAATGTGACTTTACGGCTTCTCTCTGGACCACTCTGACAGGAGGTGCTGCTTGGCTGTCAACTGTGGTGTCCCCTCCTCCATCCCTGCCACCCTGGATGCTCTGCTGTCTCCCTGAAGAAGCAGCCAGGAGGCCGCTGGGGGATTGTCTCTAATGTGGCCAAGACGAGGAAGGAATTTGGGCCCACTATTAACCTCGCCAATGCCTCTGAACCCCAATAAGCTGTGACTAAGACAACTGGCCTTCCTGAAGTTACTCTGGTTTTGGCCTTACTGGTTTGCGCAGTAATAGCTGCCGGTGAAATAGCGGTGCCTCCCTATACACTGCCCAGATGAAGGCAGACAGCACCTGCTGTCCTGCACACCCTGTGTTCACTCTGGGCAGCGCCTGCCCTGACTGCAGTGAGCTTGTATTTGAAATCCAATCAGGAGGCTGGGACCGAAGGCTTGAGTTCAGGCCAGTTTGGACCAATCACAGGCCTGCTGCTGCTATAGAAGCTCCACCCTCTCACTTTTTGATTTGGTCTAGGAGGGCCACCTCGTGTGCATTGCTCCCTGCTACGCTGCAGCACAGGCCCCGTCCAAGCCCTGCCCGGTGGTCCTATTCATATATTCATGATTGATTTCTCAGGTAGTGTGGGCTCGGAAATCTTCATGGGATAATTATCCTGAGTAGTGTGGGCAGAGTATCACTTTGGTAAGTGCTATACCCACCTGGGGCTGTTGGCCCAGAAGAGCTTTAAAGACTGACAGTCAATGAAGGTCAGCGACAGAGACCAGCAACTGAAGGACTGACTGACGGATGGCATCTGCTTTTACCCAGCATTGATCGGCAGCAGCTGGCAGTGGCAGAGACCAGCAACTGGCAGAGTCAATAGACAGCGTCTGGCATTAGCTGGTGTCAACCAGTGGCATCAGGGCCCGGTGGTATAACATGAAGGGCTGAGGGTCACTCGCACCCAAAGCCCAGGGACTCCACTGCACCAATTCCTGATTTCTTTTTTTTTTTTTTTTGTCTTTTTCCTGGTACCGGGGATCGAACTCACGGCTGCCTGGTGCAAGGCAGGCGCTTATGCCGCTGAGCTAAATCCCCAGCCCTGATTCCTGATTTCTGTCTGAACTGAACAAATTGATGGCAATTGGTGATCGCAGGGGCCATCTCCTCTTTGATGGGTCCCCAGAAGAGCACAGACAAGGGGATGATTGGTGCAGACTTGCTGCATAAATGACAGATGAGCCCCTGAATCTTTTGCTTCAATGTCATCTGTGATTGGTGGGGTTTTGTGCCTGCTCTCTGGTTCAGGAGCAAGGGGTGGCTCTCCCCACCTGAGTGATGCTCTCATGACTGCCCTCACTGCCTGTGTCTTTTGTTGTGTAGCCAATTTTCTCTCTCTGTCTCTGATTTATTTATGTCTCACAAAATGTATTTATTTCCCGATCAAGCCTTCTCAGTATTTCAAAAAGCTCTTCCTTCAGGTGCCCGGTCAGGATTGATTGGTTTCATAATTGTGCACTCTAAAGTATTAATTTGGGATTTTGCCTTCTGGTAAATTGGCCTGCCTATATCCTTCCTGTAGGGAGATTCCCTGCAGCACTTGAAATTAAAATTTGGCTGAAAGTAATCAGACACTGGCTGAAGTTTTAGAACATCTGCCACTGGATGGGTTGAAGCTGCCATCCCTGTTCACATATTAAGCAATCTGCTGGGAAGGCAGAGTGAGACCACAAACAGGGTTTTGGTCTCACAGGTAGACATCTGCAGGAGGGCAGGTTGAGGCTGAGGACACCGATCTATCACCCAGAGTAAATCAGACACTGTGCAAGTTGTACTTCTCTGGTCTTCAAGGTAGTTCTGTGGCTTGATTTGGCACATGTGCATTTTATGGTATTTTACATGGATTTTTCCTTGTGTTTAATTTATGCCACTGACTGCTGTCTTGTTATTGTGTCTGTGCAGGTGATTTGTAGACACTCTATTTTTTTGTTATTTAATTTTAAAGGGAATAAAACAGAACAATAAAACGAAACAAAACAAAACCGTGAGAACTCGATATTGGATTTCAAAAATTAGATAGTAGGGAATCTGCTGTAGTTACGATATTACATATTGTTATCCTCTAAATAGTTGTTCAGGCTATTAGCTTGCCAAGTCAATCAAACAATACAAGCTGTAGGTTGTTTCTTTACTTCAGTTGCTATCATCTCAGTCTGTGTTCCTCCAAATCAGCAGTTGCTAATGTGTGTGTGTGTGTGTGTGTGTGTGTGTGTGTGTGTAGTTGTTCTTTGCTCTTGCCTGTGTGCCGGCTGGCTCATGGGACGGGGGCCTGGCATGGCTTCCATCCTAGTTCTCCTTGTGGCCAGCGGAGCCTCCTCTGGCTCATAGGTTCGAGGATGTGACTTGTAACCATCACTCTTTAGATTGTGTACTTGTCTGGGAAAATATTGGTCTTAAGATCTATTTGGTGTGCTGCCTATTGTAGTAAAGTCTGTTATTGTCTTTCTTATGATTCTATATGGATGTGCTATCCTTCTTATAAGTATTCTGGGCATGTTGCATAAAAGGGGAGTTTTTGCTTTGGTATTTCATTGTTGTAGTTCTCACGTCCTAGGTGGTGGCCAAGTGGGTAGGAACCCAGGTGTTTTAACGCTCAGCTCCCTCTGCACGGTAAAGATAAACTTGGGAACTACAGAGACTTACAGTAGGATGACCTTTAACTAGTTGGGGCAAATTTAAGGCGAATGATTTAAAGAAATGGAGGCTAATCTCCTGCACCACAGTTTGGAATCAGTTTAAATTGAAAGGCCAAAAATTCTATTGGGAAATGGGTCCTTTAGTTACAATATTATTCCCTAGCTACATATATTCTGTTAAACGGAGGAGAAATGGCAAGCAATCCCTTACATCAAGGTTTTTATGAAGCTGTACTAAGTCCCTAGACTTAAAAACCCTTGACAGGCTTGTATCGCTGTGGTTTCCAAACCCTGTGGGCCCACAGAACCTGACATGAATATCCTAATAGATTCCTGCTCTAACTAGCACCTCCTCAGCAGATATTTGTATCCCAATCCAGAGCACAGCATCCTGTGAGGCCAGCATCTCTGTATTCTGAGCCAGCCCCCTTTTCTAGCACCCCCCTCTTCTTCGTCTTCCAAGGCAGAGACCTTTTTGCCTCTATCCCCACTGACACCTGCCCTGTCAATCCCAATCTCTGATGGAGCTGAGATCAGAACACAAACTAGCAGCACACTTTACTCAGGGGCATCTCTTTCCACTCTAGGACGCGTCAGGCAGAAGTGGGGGAGTTATCAGAGTACATGTTCCCTTAGCAGTGGTAGACATGGCTTAGTGTAAGGAAAGGCCTGCTAGTTTTTCTGAGGATTCTGAAAAATTTAGGGATGAGTTTATTAAATTAAACATTTGTTCCGAGATGTGATTTCAGCACCAGTTTATCACTGCCCTGCCAATGAGAAAGCTTTTAAAAAAGCTGCTGGAGTTGGTGGCCAACACTCCAGATTACAATATCCAGAAAGTTGGGGAATGTGGCAAATTGGTGCAAACTGTACTTGGGACTCTGAAAGCCCTGTCCACACGGCAAGAATAGGGCCATTTTGTAATTTGTATTGCAGAAGGAACGGGAAAGTGTTCAGTGAAGCCTAGCAATTACGATACAATCAAAGAGATAAGAAAAGGAGGAGAATCTTGCAATACAGAACGTCCCCAACTTATGAATGACTTTCACTCCAGGAAAATGTTTGTAAATCGGATTTGCTTGTAATCTGACAAAGTGAGTTTTATACAGCACACCTGTGAAAGTTTGAGGCCTGTGAATGTTCCTAATTCGGGGGGTTACTGCATTTTTAAGTTGCTCGCCGGAGGCCTTCTGCAAGTGACCTGCCAAACCATAGTTGGTGGAAGGGAGAGCTGTAATGGTCATGCATTTGGTATTACAGTGTGCCCCAGAAAATAGGAGGAAGTTACAGAAGCAGGATCCCAAACTCCACTGTTGACTTTGGAAGGAAAGTCTTCATAGTTTATAATAATCATGCAGAAGAGGCAAAGGACAAAAGGTTAGAGAAAAAGGCACCACTTTCAGTTGCTTTTTTTCAACCGCTACCTCAGGGTAACCCACAAGGCCCTCAGAAATTGCTTGGCAAGGCCTGAATAGGATGCAGAGTGTGCATTGTCTGAAAGAGGGTCACGGGAAGATGATTTGCTCTACTCGTTGGGTTTGGTGTCAGTCAAAACCATTCAAGGCCACAGCCATCTCTGTGCCGTAGCACTGGTTACAGGCATCCCGGTATGATTTCTTGGGCTTTAGCTGATGTACATGTACTCAGGCTGACACTGAAATATGGAGTTTCAAAATGTGCTGTTTCTTACACTCTGCTGCAGCAGCTTTATGGATGTTTGGGGTGTGTCTGTGGGTGCTTCAGTACACTCAGCGGAGCTCCTTTCCTCTCCCTTTGGTGGAGTAAAGTAGTTTTTGCTGCCAGACACAAACTGGATGTGAGCTCTTGCTGTGGGCAAGGGGAGCTCCCTCACATCCAGTGGGAGGTGTGAATTCTTCAATCGGTGCGATGTGTGTATATCTGGAACCTATCAATATTTTTTGTATGTCTTCACTGTGGTTTATGCCTTTATAGACTATCCTGTTAGGCTTTAAAAATTGTATTTCTTTATTCTGCTTATCTATTGTCTATTTATTTTATTTATCTAAAAGGTTTTGCTGTGTGTAATGCCCTCATAAGTATGAATCTGAACTGGTAGAGCCCCAAGAGAGTCTTTTGACCCTCAAAGTGCCAGAAATCCCATCTTCCCATGGGGAATGACCTCTCAAGTGGGACGACAGGGAAAACCATCAGACTTTCCGTGACCCCACAGGGCCAGTGTTGGTGTGGGTGGCTGCCAGACTTCTCTGGCCGAGTGCTACAAGTGGCTTATCTTATGGTCTCACCGTAAAAGGAGAAGACTTTGATGAACCAGTTGGGAAACAGGGAAAGTGGACTCTGCCCAGGCAAGAAAGCACCATGACAGGCTGAGATAGGGATTCGGAAAAGGTCTGGCTGAGCTCTGTTCTCCGGGAGAGGGAAGAGAGGATCCTGGTGATGTGACTGGTGGGCTTAAACTTCCACATCGCCTTCTGTCAAGTCAAGCATCACAAGCGATGCACAATCGTGGTCTTGATTCTTTTTATTTTGCAGTGACAGAGAAGGTAGCCGTGGTCATCTGACTCCTGCCATGAAGTAAGATATGCACATCAAATGCCTACAAACTTCAACCTGACATCTTTGTCATTCTTTGCAAAATTTTTACAGAGCTGAAAAGTAGAGTCCATTTCACGGTACAGCATATTTTTCCTGTATAACATTTATATAATCGTGGAATATAGATTCACACAGCCCAGTGTTAAAACTTCTCTCATAAGAAAAAGGATAAACTCCTTCCCTTTTTTCTACCAACCAGGACTTGAAATAAAGTCTTATTCCCAGTGAAGGATGCTGCTCTTGGTGAGTGGTGGCACTTGGGAGTGAATGCTAAGCATTACTCTATAGGTACAACTGTCAGCCTGCTGGCTGCAGTAATCCAGTTGTAAACTCCGGGTTATTTCTAAAGGTCATTTTGGCTTTGACTTTGGGATCCCTCACACCTAGAGGAGGGAGTTATGTACTCTGTCCTGATTCTCACCCTATTTCTCAGATGGCAATTTTCTTGGGGGAAAAGGTCCTGTAGCCAGAGAATAAATGGCTTTGGTAGACTAGGAAAGTTTAGTTTGGAGGTCTCCACAATCTGCTAATCGGCTGCTATTCACATTTAGGGAAGTGTCTAGATTGAACTTACTTCTGAGCCTAGACACATCTGCTCTGGGCAGATATGTGGTCAATTTTTATTCATTAGAATAAAAACGGAAGTGAATGTTGACCGGCTAGTTCTCTTCCGGTTCAGGGTTCACTGGGGCTCATAATAGTTAACTGATACTTTAGGGATTAGGTGAGGCAGCTATGAGTCTTCCAGATGAATAGAAAGGACAGGGGGGCAGTTTGTCTCTGTTGACAGTTGCCTGATGTACAAGATAGGGGCGTCTCTGAGCCACAGAATATGGCTGGTGGGGAGGGAGCAGTGGCGGAAGATCTTGAAGTGTGGGAAAAATTGGCAGTAATTTCTCCTTATGAAGAAAGCCAGGAGGAGGCTTAGAAGCAGTTTCCAGACCAGAAGCTGTGGGAGGGGCAGGCAGTCACTGTTGCACAAGGTCATCATGGTGGCCCTGAAGAAAGGGAAGCTCTACTAACCTCTCTTATTAGTAACTGTGCTGCCCCTGGTAACGTTTGTGTCTCCAAAGACGTAGAAGTTCCACCTTACACTGGGGATGAGGCAGGGTTTCCAACCAGTGTCTCAGGACAGGAGGAATCAGGCTCCTTAAATAATCAGAGCCATAAGTAAGAGTTTTCCCCTCCATCTGCTAGATAGGGTCAGCTGCCCCAGATCTCAGAAGACGGACTCTCATCCTTCAGCCCCCCTGAAAATTAAGAAGAATAAAATCTCTCCGTGTATGTGTGTGTGTGTGTGTGTGTGTGTGTGTGTGTGTGTGTGTGTGATAGATGAGAAGCCCCCAACTCTTTCTCCCTGTGATGGCTGCTGGGGGGCAGTTTTGGCTGACAGCTGTCACACCTCTCCTGTTACTCCCCAGCGGTCCCCTTTGGTCTCCTGAGGATGGACTGGGGACAGCTTACTTCCCTGTCCTCTTGTCACCCGTAAGCTTGCTTCACAGCTACTTTCTGGGCTGCCCTTACACGAAGTACCAGTCAGCTGTCCACTGCTGTGCTCCAACCCTATTTCCCCTGCTCCAGATGCTGCTGCCACTTCTGTGAAGAAGTGGCCATAAAATGGTCTTCAATGTGACAGAAATCAAGGAGGTATTCGGACTTCTTATCAATACCCCCTCCACGCCCACAGCCTAATAAGCTGTTATTAACACAGCCAGTCTCTTGAAGATCCCTGGTTTGGGCCCCTGCATTTTTCCTAGAGATGTGACAGCTATTGGTCAAGCAACCATGGCTCCTCACATTCTGCTGAACTGCCCCATAGCAACGGCAGCTGTCTTGAACATGCTGTGTCCACTCCAGGAGGTATCTACTCTGATTGCAGGGGACTTGAATTTGAATTAAGCAGTGAGATTGAATTTGCACCAGTCAATTAGACTCAGGTCAGATGGCTTGGATTGAGGCCAATTTTAACCAAGTTGGAGGCTTAAGTTTGGGCCAATCACAGGCCTGTTGCTGCCGTACAGGCAGCTCTCTTCTCCAATTTTTTCAGCTTTTGTATGAGGGCTCCCTCTTGTGTACTGACCCCTGTGTTAGAGTAAAGATGTGCTCCAGTGGTTATGTAAATCTGCTTGTCATTTCTTTCATGGACAGCGAGGGCTTGGAAGCTCCTGTGAGTCCACCTCGATAATTATCGAGTGGTGTGGACAGAGCAGTTGCTTTAGAAAGAACTATAAATACTTGGAGCTGTTAACCCTGAAGAGCTTCAGAGACCAGCAGCCAATGAGGATAAGTGATGGAGAACAGGAACCCGTAGAGTCAATCAGACAGAACCCAACATTAACCAGTGTCAGTTAGTGGCAGCCTGCAGTTGCAGAGACCTGCAACTGGCAGAGTTGCCTGATGGTGTCTGGGATTACGTAGGGTCAATCACTGGCATCAGGAGCCAGAGATGTAACCCTAGGACTGAGAACCATTGGTGCTCAAAGCCTAGGGATGCTAAAAGAGCTGCACATCACTGATTCGTGACCCATGAATGAATTGGACAAAAGAACCCGCAATGGAATGGCAATATTTCCATATGACTCAGCAATTCCTTTCCTCAGTAGATACTCAAGAAGGATTAAAAAATATGCCTTCGTAAAAACCTATACACAAATGTGTATTGCTGCTCTAAATACAACAGCCCCCAAATGGAAGCAGCCCAAGTGTCCCTAGACTAATTACTGGGTGAATAAGAAGTGGCATACCTATATGATGCAATATTATTTGGCTCAAGAAGGAACAAATATTAAATATGTTCTGACAAGGATTGATAGAACTGTGGGGGACCAGCGGTGGCTGAAAAGATAAGAAGTATGAAATATAAATGACCTTTATTTTGAGAATGCGGGGAGAGACACCCCTGATCCCCTGGGGCATGGCATCTCCCCCCAGGGTCAGCGATCTCTCTGTGGAACACGTGGAGTGGGGTATACATGTAGCTTAGGTTGGGGGTGGTGTCTAAGGGGCATTAGTGATGCACAGGTAGCCCACTGGTATTCTTTTGGTACCAGAGTTAAATTCCTAGGGGTGGGGGAGATAGGACCTCCTTGGCTTTACTGGCTACAGTGTCCTGTCTGGGCCAAAACTCTTTCATATCCTGTCTTATGATTATTATTATGAAAAGGGGTGAAGATTTCTCTCTTTACTGCTTCCTGCTGTAAAGGGGTGCTGTATTGGGGTCTAGGGGAGTCAATGGGATAACGGTTGATGCTCAGGTAGAAGCTGCTGCCAGGTGTTTTAGCCAGGACAACTTCACTGGTGAATGCATGTGTGTTAGACTGGAAAAACAAAGAGACAAGATGTTATGAGGAGGCATGGCACTGTCATATTTAAGGACCCAAGTGAGGTAAAAGGAAAGGTGCCTTTGATTTAGACATGTCATTATATCAGGACCACATTGAGGTAGGATCATTGTCACGGTGAGGTAGAATTCTGAAAAATAGATGTGGGGTTAGGAGGAGTGAAGTTATGAGAGGTGATTACTCCCCCATCTGAAAGGGTAAAAGTTAAAAGGGTAGATAGGTAAGGCTTGTCTCTGGTATGCATGACGTTGGAGTCTTTAGGAAATACTGTTGAGAGTCCTGCTGTAAAAAGAATAAGAAATTAGAAACCAAATTGGATAATAAAACATGACAGCCTGAGAGTTGTGGTTGTGAGGCCTTGGTGACATGGAGATGAGTAGGCAAAAGATGGTTAGATCTAGGGCTGGAAGGGCACCACTTAGCCTGAGTGATGTGAAACCAGGATGGCAGTCTAGCAAATTTGATCACTGTTGAGGTTGCCAAGAATATCAGGTATGGGTTGCTGTAACCTGGTTGTAGTCCTTGGAATGATTTGCTGTAATAGGACTTTAGTAAGTATATCAGCAGTTCCCCTGGTTTTTGGAAAGTCTGTTATGTATCCTGAAAAAGTATGAACAAAATGAGAAGACAAAATGTATCTGTCAGTCTTGGCCAGGGTTGCCTGAGAAATTGGTGAATAAGAAAGGAAGGAGGTGGTTTTAGATCACTGAGGAGGGGTTTACTAGCGATAACAGGTATAAGCTGTTGAGACCTCAGTGTCTGAGTTAGCCTGTATAAACACGAGGGAATAAAAAGCATTTTTAAGATTTAGGACTGTAGAGTGAGTGGTGGAGGGAAGATCTGGCACCACTGGGGGGACTGGGAAGAAGCAGTCTGGGATCTGCACGAAATAGGTCCTGTTTGTAAATGGCATAGATTGACCTTTAATACCCCCTAGAGATTGAGGACTTACTATAGTGGCCTGAAAACTCAGGAAGAATGCTGTATATATGGCCTCTATGTCCACAAATATAATGTCTTACCTGAGACTTTTAGTGGGACTTGGACTCTGAGACAGACAGCCATAAAGGGGGGCTGTTGTTGGCCCTGAGCCCCATCAGTCTTTAGCAGCAAGTTTAAGCAGATCTGTCAGCGATGAATCTGGCAGTGTTGGCATTTCCTGCGAGGGCTAGAAGTTAGGATGGCTTACCCACTCTCTAGTGACTAGGACAGTCCAGTAGCCCTGAGGTAAGGTCCCAAAGAATGCCAGGATGGGACACTCTCTTGCCCAGTGTCTTCTGCTGCATTTGAGGCATGGTCCATGGGGGGCCCCAGGCAGCTCCACCTTGTGTGGGTTTACCTGTCTCAGAACTCCAAGTGTCACAAGTTTTATTGTTATCTCTGCTGTTGAAAACACGGAAAGCCATATTAAGGTCTCTATGAGGTTTGAAGGTCAAGTTTTGCCTTTTTGTTGTGGGATCTGGTCTACAGTAGAAGGTATCTGTAGAATTAAGTAAGTATGCAGGAGTCAAATATAATCAACAGGGTATTTATATATTAGTAATGACTTCCCATAAGGAGGACAGGTTCAGAAAATTTTAGGAACTGACATGTTATTTATGTCATGTATATGAGTATCTCTTTATGTTATTAAAATGTCTAATGCCATCTGCATCTGATTTTTAGAGGATGGCCTGTTTAATTAATTTTTACCTTTTTATTTAGGAGAGAAATCAGCTATGGTGTTATTTAACATCAGTTGAATATAGTTAATTATGGCTTGGTGAAGAAAGTAATTCATAAATACCTCTTAATTTTAGTTGTTAAACAGGAGCTCGGTGATAATACAGTATAATATAGGCAGTAAGCTTAACACAGAACACCACTGGTGGTTTATAGCAAAAAGAATTTATAAATACCTCTTAATTTTAGTTGTTAAACAGGAGATTGAAGGCTTTCATTGATAAACAAGGCTGGTAAAATTACCAAGTGGCCACTTTCCCATTTATCAGCCAAAGTCTTATCTATTGCTGGCTTATTTAACCTTGATTAAATGGTTTGAAAATGTAAAAATAGCATCTCTGAGCCAAGCAACCAAACTGCTGTTTATCTGTGTTTGTGGTCAGGTGCATGGGCAAAGCACACCCAGCACGGGGGCGGGGCACACAGAGTGAAGGCGGGGCGAGCACCGGGATGCAGCATGCGGGGTGGGCTGGGACTGGCCCCAGAAATGTGCACAAAGCAGAGGCGGTGCTGGCGGTGGCAGCGGTGATGCATGGCGCACAGGTGGGTGGGGGGAGGAGCTGGGAGGCAGAGTTGGGACGCAGTGTGAAGCTGGGGCTGCTCCCGGAGGCACAGCACGGAGCTGAGCCTCCACGTGGAGCTGGAACTGCTCGCGGGCACACGGGTTAGGGCGCGGTGTTAGAGCTGACCCC
Source organism: Cavia porcellus (assembly GCF_034190915.1). Lineage (NCBI taxonomy): Eukaryota > Metazoa > Chordata > Mammalia > Rodentia > Caviidae > Cavia > Cavia porcellus. Next base: position 7,728,485 of record NW_026947508.1, read on the forward strand.
GCGTGGAGTGCGGCATGAGAGCTGAGATACCGCGTGGAGTTGGGGCGAGGTGTGAAAGCTTAAAGCAGTAGTATCTCTCAACACTGTTTGGGGGTACCTCGCATCTAGGCGGGGAATGGGTCAGTGCGCAGCGGGAAAGGGGAAGTGGCGAGGAGACAAAGGGACGGTGGCAGGAAAGGACGTACATTCTCAAAACAAGCTTAAAGGCTTAAAGATAGAGAGTTTGGTAAACTTGTCCTCAGTGTGATAAGCCATAGATAGGTATGGTTTTTTGGGGGGAGGACAGGAAGTGGTCCCCAAGATAAAAATCTGGTGTGGGGTCTGGCCCACGGCATTATAGCCAGATGAGGCTACGAACTGTGGTCTACTAAGTTTAAAGTCATCACTTTTTACTCTAGACCGATCGGTATTTTATGGTTCCAAAGCTCGTAATAATTGGCCGTCACCAATATACGAGTGGATTTCACGTGGGTTTAGTAACAGCTCTGCCCGTGAGAACTTAAAAAGCTCTGAAGGACGTGAGAGTCTCTCAGTGTGGACACAGGCTGGCCCAGAAAGACTCTGCCTTGGGCTATCTAAGGACGTGAGAGTGTCATGTGAACCCACGGAAAGGGGGAGAAACCTGCCTGGGCCTGGCCCAGTGGCAATCTCTAGGGGTTGCTCACCTGTGGTAAATTGGGTTGGTGTTGTTTGCGAACCAGCAGCGACAAGTTTACAGCTCCCGAGTGTAGAAGTGAGGAATTAATGCAGGATGCAGTCCAGTCCTGGTCCTGAACAGCAGGGGACTCAACTGGGAGGGCATAGGAGTCTCTCGTCTGCCATTCCTGGTCAGGGAACCATATGATAAAACTGTGGGAGACTGGTGGTGGCTGAAAAGATAAGAAGCATGAAATATAAATGACCTTTATTTTGAGAATGCAGGGAGAGACACCCCTGAGCCCCTGGGGTGTGGCTTCTCCCCCATGGGGTCAGTGATCTCTCTGTGGAACACGTGGAGTGGAGGCATATTAGTAGCCTAGGTTTGGGGTGGAACCTAAGGGGCATTAGGGATGCACAGGTAGCCCATTGGTATTCTTTTGGCACCATAGAAACTCACAAAATTGAGACAAGCATAACCATCACGTCCCTCACCAACCCTTTGTCAACTTGACACTTAAACCCATCTCCTTACACTATTCTTAATCCCCAAATAAACAGAGTCATAATTCTGCCCACCAGATAAAACTTCTTCCATACAATTGAAAATGCAATAATCCAATCTCCAAAATCTCAGTAGTTCCAATATCTTTCAAACGTCCAAGGCCAAGTCTCTTCTGAGACTCAAGGCAAACTCTTAGCCACAAATTCGGTAAAAATAAACAACAAAGTTACATAATCCCAAGGTAAAATGGCACATGGTAAACATTCTCATCCCAATAGGGAGGAGTAAGGGAGTATAAAAGAGTCGGATCAAAGCAGACCCAATTCTGCAGGGAAAATATTAAGTTTTGCAACTTCACACCTGGCATCTGGGACACATGGTGGTACGACGTGAATTCTGAAGGGCTCAGATAGCCCTACTCTGGGTGCTGCCAGTTGCAGCCTACTTGGTCACTCTTTCAGGTCGGCTCCATTAATGACTATAGCTTTCTTCAGCAGACTTTCCATGTTCCTGAACTCTGTCTTCTTATAGTCTCTACTGCACCTTTGTATGTATTACCACAACTTTATTCACCATCCTTTCAGTGGCTCTTTGCATGGCCTCAGAGCCCTTTCTTTGAAAGATGGGCAGAGGCCTCCCTGAACCTACAACTTTTGCATTCTGCATGATGGTAAGATCAGTGGCTCAGGAATGATTTTCAGATCTGCTACCAGTGTGGGCAGTAACCAGGTTCTCTTGGACCATGGCAGCAGCGTCTTTTGAGGTCCTAGATGGCTGAAAACTATAAAATGATCCCAAGGAGCCAATTCCTTAGACAATCCTTCTTGAGCAGGGGCCCTAGGGACTCTCTTTTCAAGTGAAAAGTTGACATTTTTGAGCCTGTGATGAGTGAGGTCTTGCAGATTCCAGAGATATCCTTTTTACTTGTCCCTGTACCAAGTATCTGGTTTAATTATTATAGTGTTAACACATTCCTGCCAGCTTGAACATTCCTGTTGGCATGCTCATGTCTGTCTCATTGGGCAGCTTGTGGTACAAATGGATCTAATCACTTTTCTTGGTGTTTTTACTCATGGAGATAGCACTGGCGGTTCAAGCCACCTGGCAGTAATACATATAGACTATGGCTCCTTCATGAATATGATCTCTTTACCAGTCATACCTCTTTTGGTCCCAACTTTATACATGCTTCCTTCTGGGACAAAATTTGTCAAATTTTTCTACTCCACTTTTTGCCACAATTCTCATAAAACTGGCTAAAAGTAGCCAGCCATTTGCATGCCACAGCCTGAATGTTGGTTTAAATTCAGTCATAGGATGTGGATGAAATGTAGACAAATTCTTTGGCAGAATAAAACATGCATGGCTTCTAGTCCAGCTTCCAAAGAGTCCATTTTCCTATCTGAAACTCATGAGCCCAGGCTTTTTTGTCTTCATTCCTGTAAGTATTCAGTCTTTTAAATTCTGACCATTGTCATCCATCAAGCACTATGTATGATATCCTAAGGGCTTCTTTAACCTGCATCTCCAAACATTTCCACACTCTTCCCACAAATCAGTTCTAAAGACTTCTGGACTAGATTGTCAGGTATGGTTGCAGCAATGACCCCATTGCCTGGCTCCATGTCAGGAACATAATGGAAGAGTGTTGGGGAGCAAAGCTGCTTGGGTCATGGCAGCCAGAACAGTGACAGGGACTATATAAGGTTCCCAAAGTCAGACATCTGTGATCCACCCACACAAACCTGGAAGTGTGTTCCACCAATCCCCTGGGTGACTTCCAAGCTGGTCGCGTTGACATAATCAAGCTTACTAATTATGCCTCTCTAGGCTTCATATGTTGGAATGTTGAGAACTGTCTATTCATTTCAGATGCTGATTTTTGGGTTGAGTTTTTACATTTTGAGAGTCTCTTCTCTCTCTTTTTTTGAGTTATTTTTGTATATTCTAGATATTAGTTTACTGACTAGTAAGTTATGGGTCTAGGTTCCACCTTTGGCAAGTAGAATCCCAGTGTTGTTACTTCACTTATTGAAGAGGCTGTCTTTCTTCCAGTGAATGAGTTTGGCCCCTTGGTCTAAGATAAGGAAGCTGAGTGTTCTTGGTGTTGTGTATGCATCTTCTTTTCTGTTCCATTGATTTTTGGGTCTGTTTTTTTGCCAATACTGTGCTGTTTTTTTAAATCATGGTAGATTTGTAGTATAACTTCAAATTGGGGATTGTGATGCCCTGCCTTGCCCTTGTACTAAATTGCTTTTGCTATGCTCGGTCTCTTCTGGTTCCAGAGTAATTTTAGGATTACTCTGTCTAGTTTTATGAAGGTTACTATAGGTATTTTGATTTGGCATTATATTAATCTATAGAACTGTTTTGGAAGGATGGCCATTCCACTCTATTGGTTCGCCTATCAAGAACAGGGAGTATCTTTTCATTTTCTAAATTCTGTTCTTTTTCAGAGTACTGTAGTTTTCAATATATAGTTCTTCACTTCCTTTGTTAGATTGATTCCTGCATATCTCATTTTTCTTATGTTACTGTGAAAGGTGTTATTTCCCTAATTCCTCTCTCAGTGAGTTTGTTATTTGTGTACAGAAGTGGTATTTTTTTTGAACGCTGACTTTGTATCCTTCTATGCTGTAAACCTGATTTTTCCAGTAGTTTTTTGGTGGAGTTTTTGGAGTCTTCTATGTATAGAGTATCATGTCATTAGTAAATAATGATAATTTAACTTCTTTTCCGATTTTTATTCCTTTTATTTTTCCTATTTAAAAGGTCTGGTTAATGTTTTCAGACTATATTGACTAAGTGTGGTGACTGTGAGCATCTATTGGGTAGATGAGTTATTTAGAATTTTTCTTATCTTCTTGGTTTAGCTGTGGTAATTTATATTTATTTAGAAATCTGCCCACTTTTTCTGTGTTTTCCATCTTATTAGAGTATAATTTCTCAAAGTGGTTATTGATGATCTTCTGGGTTTCTGTGGGATCTTTTATGGTTTCATCTTTGTATTCTTAATTGCCTGTATTTGAGTCTTTTCTTTTTTGAATAAGGTTGACTAAGGGTTTATCAGTTTTATTTAACCTTTCATAGAACTAACTTTGATTCATTGATTATTTGTATTGTTTTCTTAATGCCAATTGCACTAATTTTTGCTCTGTTTTTTTATAACTTCCTTTCTTGTATATGCTTCGGGTTTAACTTGCTCTTCTTTTTCTAGAAGCTTGAGGTTCAACATTAGATTATCTTTTTAAATGAAGTTTATTGGTACATCGTAGATACACATAATGATCATATTCATCAAAGGGAACTTGTACCTGCACATGGCATATTTTGATTTCCTTGTTTCCCAATCCCCTCTCCTCCCTTCAGCTCCTCTTCATTTCTCTATTTACACAGCTTTGTTTCTATTTTATCCCTTTTAACTCATTTTTTTCTCTTTTTTCCTTTTCCCTTCCCCCACCTAGTTTTTCTTTCATTTTTTTTCTTTTATGGAAAAAAGTAAAATAAAATTTCATAACAAAATAATAGGAGAATAACAATAATATATTGAATATTTTTATCTTTAAAGTAGTTAATCAGAGTACAAGATACAGGCATAAAAATTCTCCAAATGATATTAGCACCAACCTTTCTTTTCAACAAACTAGTAGTATAAGTAGCGTTTTGTTTTTTCCTGTTCCCCTCCCTCCCTTCCCCTTCCCCTCATCCTAGCTCCTCTTTCCCTTTGAACAATTTCTTCCCATCTCACAATACCTGTTGTACATTTCGGTCCTTATTGGTTCTTTCAGTTTCTCACACTATGCAACAATTACTTGTTCTTTAATAAGTGCTGAAATTAGAAATGAACTAAGCTATTTTCTACTTTGTTGTACTGAGATCGTACAATTTTCACAGTGTGAAAAGCATAAGTACTATATTTAGAAAATAAGACAGAGGGCCGGGGACATAGCCCAGTGGTACGGCGCCTGCCTGGCAGGCGTGAGGGCATGAGTTTGATCCCTGGCACAAAAAAAGAAAGGAAGACTGATTTTACAAGCCAAAAACAGTGACATGGAGGAAGGGGCTTTAATATTGGTCATAGAAAAACATCAGGTATTAGACAACAATAAATCATGGTTCTAAACAAAGAAAACTGGCATTTGAACTAATGGAATTTGCCAATTACTCCCCAAACTGGAATTATTTTTGGTGGAGATCATAACGCTGAATCCCAACACTCTAGCATTTCTGATGACTCTGAAACTTGTAAATTTCTGGAATATTCACTGTTTCTGTCTTCACCTTCACCTTTTAAGTTTTACTCTTAAGATCTTTGTGAGCTTGAATTTTCTGTGCAATAATGAATAGTTTGTTTTCTCAGTCTGCTGTGCCACGCAGTTATATTGCTTTTGTCTTCCTTTAGCTATCTGACTTCTGCAAGGTCTCCAACTTGGGTTGATTAAAGATGCTGTCACGGTCCGGCCCTGCCTGTCGCCTCTCCCGCCCGGGGACCACACTACTACTGCTGCTGGCCGGAAGGAGAGGGCCCAGCCCAGCAGAGGGGCCTCAGGTCTGCCCGCTGCCTCCTCTGGCTAAGGAGCACACCACAGCTGCTGGCTGGAAGGAGGGAGCTGGGCCGAGCTGCTGAAACTTGCTCTGACCTCGCCTGTGACCTTCTTATGATCTGGAGAGCACCAGCACTCCTGCCACTGCCTGGAGGAAGGAGCAGTCCTGCTGAGCAGGTTTGAGGCCTACTTAGACCATAAAGGAACCTTCTATAAGCCTGGGGAGTTTTGCCATCCAAAGAGCTGGAATGTTACAAAACATCCAATCCCTGGGAGTTTATGAGATCCTTGCTCTAGGGGGTTGGGGGCCCACTGGGCTTGCAGCCACACTATACTGGGCTTAACGGATTTGGGACTGCCTGGACCACACCAGGTGGCCTTCTATCCCTCAGGGGAGCTTTGCTACCAGAAGGGGAAGCTGTGCAGATTGAGGAGGCTTTAGGTCTACCTGAGAGGAGCCTGGCAAGCCTCTTTTAATCCAGGGGCTCTGCTGCCCAAGGAGGGAGCTACTACCAGAGGAGTCCCAAGAGCCCAGGACATAAGAGTCAATTTACAACACGACCAGGGGAAATTCTGGAACAACACTTGAAACATAGGAATATAGGAAAATGACAAAACAAAAGACCAAAATGCAATCTCAAACATCCAACCCATCCCAAGAAAGCCTAGGAGCCATGTACATAGAAGAAAATACATGCCATATACCTGAAATACCTGAAACAATAGTAACCAAAATAAAGAAGCAGCTCCGGGAAGCTTTAAAGGAATTCAAACTAGAAATAATCTATCAGGTAAAAGAAGAAATAATAAAAGAAATGAAGGAGATCCTGAACATATCTAAAGAAGACACAGCTAAAACATTGGAGGAACTAAACAAAAGGATAGAATCTCTGGATGAACAATATAAGAAACAAACAGAATATACAAAACAGATGCAAAGAGATATACAGGAAATCAAGAACTCCATTGAAAGTTATAAAAACCGCCTGAAAGAATGCGAAGATAGAATTTTGGACCTCAAAGACAAGATTGCAGCCAGTGAACAGGAAAGGAAAGATCTTTTAAAAATAACAAGAAATCAAGAAATAACAATTCAACACCTGCAAGATGACGCAAAGAAAAACAACATAAGGTTGATAGGGATAAATGAAAAAAAAAAGGAGACAATACAAAGGATGTCAAGAGGATATTTAGAGAAGTAATTGCTGAAAACTTCCCAAACATGAAATTGGAAACTGATATCAGGATCAATGAGGCATATAGAACTTCAAATAGCCATAACTAAAATAAAACTACACCCAGACATATAATAATCACCATTCCAGAAATCGAACAAATGAATAGAATATTAAAAGCTGTCAGAGAAAAAAGACAGATCACCAATAAAGGAAAACCTATTAGAATCACAGCAGACTTCTCAACACAAACAATAAAGACAAGAAGAGCATGGAGTGAAGTATTTCAGACCCTAAAGGAAAATGATTTCCAACCTAGACTGATGTACCCTGCAAAACTGTCCTTCAAAATTGATGGAGAAATAGGATACTTCCACGACAAAGAACAGCTAAAGAAATTCATGATCACCAAGCCAATCCTGCAAAGAATACTGCAAGATAGTCTAGATACACTTTAGAAAAAACCACTTAACAAAGCAGACAATTAAATAGAACAGAAAGATAAAGATGCAATAGCAGAAATATAACATGTCACCAATAAACCAATATATAACAGTTATAACCATCAATGTAAATGGTCTCAATGCACTAATTAAAAGAAATAGACTGGCAGAAGGGATCAAGAAACAAAATCCAACCATATGCTGTCTACAAGAAACCCATCTAACCCAAAAGGATACTCACAGACTGAAAGTCAAAGAATGGGAAACAATACTTCATGCAACAGGAACCCCCAAAAAAGCAGGGGTAGCTATTCTGTTTGCAGACAATGTGAACTTCAAACCAAGAATGATCAGAAGAGATAAAGCCAGTCACTACATACTGGTTATGGGAAAACTTCAAGAGGAAGAGATAACTATCTTAAATATATATGCACCTAATTCCAAAGCACCCTATTATATAAAACAAGTAATATCAGAAATGAAAAACCAAATTAGCAGTAATACAATTATAACAGGAGATTTTAACATGCCATTGACACCAATGGACAGATCAACAAGACAGAAAATCAGCAAAGAGATAAAAGAACTGAATCACACCTGTGAACAAATGGAATTGATAGACATATACAGAGTATTCCGCCCAACAACAACAGAATACACATTTTTCTCAGCAGTACATGGGTCATTCTCTAAAATAGACCATATATTAGCTCACAAAACATATTTAAACAAATGCAAAAGAGTTGAAATCATCCCCTGCATGTAATCAGATCATAGCGCTATGAAATTAGTAATTAATGATAAAAGATACTGCAAAAATCCCATAAACACATGGAAACTGAATAACACACTCTTGAGTAATAAGTGGGTCACAGAGGAAATTAAAGAGGTAATTAAACAATACCTACAAACAAATGAAAACACAAATACAACTTACCGGAATCTGTGGGATGCAATGAAAGCTGTCCTCAGAGGGAAATTTATTGCACTGAGTTCCCACATCAGGAAAACAGAACAAATACAAATAAATAACTTGATGCTACACCTCAAACAGCTAGAAAAAGAAGAGCAAGTCAAGCCCAAAGCCAAAAGAAGAGAGGAAATAATAAAAATCAGAGCAGAAATCAATACAATAGAGACTAAGAAAACAATCCAAAGAATCAATGAATCAAAGAGTTGGTTCTTTGAAAGAATAAATAAAATTGATAAGCCCCTACCCAACCTTATTAAAAAAAAGGGAAGAAAAACCTCCAACTCGTGCAATAAGGAATGAAAAAGGTGAAATCACTACAGACCCAATAGAAATACAGAAGATCATCAACACCTATATCAAAAACCTCTACTCTCAAAGGTTTGATAACACAGAAGAAATAGACAGATTTCTAGAAGCATATGAAGTACCAAAGCTAGGTCAAGAAGAAGTAAAACTGCTGAATAAACCAATTTCTATTAATGAAATAAAAAATGTAATTAAGTCATTACCTACAAAGAAGAGCCCATTCCCAGATGGATTCACTGAAGAATTCTACAAGAAATACAAAGAAGACCTAATGCCGACACTCCTCAAACTCTTAAATGAAATTGAAAGGGAAGCAATCCTTCCTAAGTCATTCCTGGAAGCAAATATTACTCTAGTACCAAAACCTGAGAAAGACCCAACTGAAAAAGAGAACTACAGACCAATCTCCCTAATGAACACAGATGCAAAGATCCTCAATAAAATATTGGCAAATAGGATGCAGCAAGTCATCAAGAAGATTATACACCATGACCAAGTGGGATTCATTCCAGGAATGCAGGGATGGTTCAGCATACGTAAATCAATAAATGTAATCAACCATATCAATAAAGCCAAAAGTAAGAATCACATGATCATTTCTATAGATGCAGAAAAAGCTTTTGATAAGGTACAACATTCATTTATGATAAGAACCTTACAGAAAATTGGAATAGATGGTCTTTACCTCAACATAATAAAAGCCATCTATGACAAACCAACAGCCAATATCATACTAAATGGCCAAAAATTGAAGGCCTTTACTTTAAAATCAGGCACAAGACAAGGATGTCCCCTGTCACTGCTCCTATTTAATATAGTACTGGAAATACTAGCCAGAGCAATTAGACATGAAAGAAAAATAAAAAGTGCAAAGATAGGAAAAGAAGAAGTTAAATTATCACTATTTGCAGATGATATGATATTCTACATAGAAGACCCCCAAAACTCCATTTAAAGACTCCTAGATATAATAAATAAATTCAGCAATGTGGCTGGATAGAAAATCAATACTCAAAAATCAGTAGCATTCTTATACACTAACAACAAAATCAGAGAGAGAGAAATAAGAGAAGCCACACCCTTCGCACTAGCAAACAAGAAAATAAAATATTTAGGAATTACTCTCACGAAAGAAGTGAAAGACCTATACAGGGAAAATTATAATACATTGAAAAATGAAATTGAAGATGACCTCAGAAAATGGAAAGACATCCCTTGCTCATGGATAGGAAGAACAAACATTGTGAAAATGGCCATTCTCCCAAAACTGTTGTACAGATTCAATGCAATCCCGATAAAAATACCATGAACACACCTCATAGATCTCGAGAAATCACTCCTAAAACTCATCTGGAGTAAGAAGAGACCTAGAATAGCAAGGACAGTTCTAAGCAGCAAAGGCAAGGCAGGAGGCATCACAATCCCTGACTTGAAGTTATACTACAAAGCAACTGTAGTAAAATCAACATGGTACTGGAATCAAAACAGAGCTGAAGACCAATGGAATAGATTAGAAGATACAACCACAACTACAAACACACTCAACCACCTTATCTTTGATAAAGGGGCCAAACAGGTTCACTGGAAGAATGACAGTCTCTTTAATAAATGGTGTTGTAAAAACTGGCTCTCCATATGCCGAAAACTAAAACTAGACCCATGCCTATTACCATGTACTAAAATAAAATCTAAATGGATCAAATATCTAAATATTAAAACAGAAACACTAAATCTATTGGAAGACAAATTGGGTAAAAACCTTGAAGACATAGGGGTAGGTAGAGAATTCATGAACAAGACTCAAATTGCATGGGAAATGCTTCCCACAGTCAATAACTGGGATCACATCTTATTAAAAAGTTTCTGCACATCGAAAGAAATCTGTAACATAATAAAAGAAAACCCACAAACTGGGAAAAAATCCTAGTGAACTGCCCCTCAGACAAAGGACTTCTGTCTATAACATACAAAGAATTAAAAAAAATCAGACCCCCAAAATTCAAAGACCCCATCCAAAAATGGGCATCGGAGATGAATAAACAATTTTCAGATGAAGAAATACAAACAGCAAATAAATATATGAAAAAATGTTCAGCATCATTAGTCATTAGAGAAATGCAAATTAAAACCACAGTGAAATTTCATCTCACTCCTGAAAGAATGGCCAAGATCAAGAAAACCACCAACAACAAATGCTGGAGAGGCTGTGGGGAAAAAGGAACTCTCCTGCACTGTTGGTGGGAGTGTAGACTGGTGCAACCATTGTGGAAGTCAGTCTGGAAATTTCTCAGAAAGCTGGGACTGGAAGCACCATTTGACCCAGCTATTCCACTTCTAGGCATATTCCCAGAAGAACTGAAAGCATCATACCACAGTGATATATGTGCATCCATGTTTATAGCAGCACAATTTGTAATAGCCAGATCTTGGAAACAACCTAAGTTCCATCAACTGAGGAATGGATAAAAAAGTTGTGGTAATTTTATATAATGGAGTACTACTCAGCTATAGAGAATGAACACATTGAGACATTTATAAATAAATGGACGCAGCTTGAGACCATACTCGAAAGTGAAATAAATCAAACTCACCTGTATAAATACCGAATGGTTTCCCTAATGTAAGAAACGATAAGAATTCATGAAAGTACGTGGTAATCATGATTCCCAGTCACACTGGTTTGAAGCCATGTAATGTTTTCACTCATTACTTGGAATAGTTTTAATTTGGGTGGTTTTATTTTATTGTCTGTGATACTACAATAACTATTTTGAAGAAAATAAAAGCGTAATAGCTAGCACTGATTTAATATCATCCTGTTTTGAAGCCCCATCAAGTTGTTGTTCATTTGTTTCCATTGGTTCTAACATGTTTTATTTTATTATATCTTAATGTAGCCGATAGTATAAGCAAGCTTTTTATAGACAAAGAGATAATATAGAAATTGATATTTGGTTTCTGCTAGCTGGTTCTAAATACCCTGCAATAATTTCATTCTCTTGAATGGTCTCACACTGTCTTGATAAATTTGATACTATAGTATATAAAGTTAGACTCAAATATTTCAAGGAAAGAGTCACTATGGTAACTACTATTAATGTCAAGCTATCTGGGGGTGAAACACAATGATGGTTAAATTTTTCGGTTCTGACCGGTATTGTTCTATTGATGTTCTTTTTTTTAAATTTCAGTCTCCCCTGCTTTTTCTTTCCTTTTTAAAAAACATTATTTCTTAGTATCTTTTAACTAAGGGAAAACTAAATTAAAAATAATGCGATAGATTATAGTAATATTTTTGTTTCCCTATTAACCTGATTTGAACCCCTGTATTGTTCTCCACATCTTGTTCTGACTGATTTTATTATATTCTGTTTCGCTTAATAGTATGAAGTTTGAGGGTATAGGCAACCATTTGGAAGGCAACCAGATATTCTATGATGCCCATTATTGTTTGACTATTATCTTCTTTGGAATCCTGTAAGCTCTCCAATGTGGTTCTATTGGTCTTATGTACAGTTTTCTTTTATACCAGCTGATATAGGCTAGTCTTTTTAGGATAACAAGAGGCATAATGGTAACCATTGTTAATCATCTAGTAATCCTTTTTTTTTTTCATTATATACTATGTCCATCCTCCTGATCTAACGACTGTTTTGCTTTGTCACATTGGGTTTTTCTTTGGTCCGTCTTGTTTTGTTTTGTTTTTTTAAAAATCTTTTTTCTTTTCCTCTTTAAAGAAAAAGTTATAAAAACTGTGGAAGTAATGGAAACTAAAATGTGTGATTGTTGGCGTAAAAAAGAGAGGAAGGAAAGTGATCTCAAGCATATAACTGCAAGTATATTTAAATGTGTAAGATAGAGAACCATATTGCTGAGTTTTTCTTGGATCATTGAACAGAACTGACTGCAGTCTCACTGTATTAATGTCCACTTTGTACGCTTTAATTTTGTAATCTGGACAGCTGTTTGTAAGATGACAATATGTGATCTATTAACTGGTGAATTCTTACTGTATATTTTTTCTCTTGAAATTCTGTATTACTTCTAGCCTTTTATTGTTTTGCTTTGTTTAGTTTTGTTTTTCTCTTTAAATAAAAAAAATAAAGACGATGTCAACTAGTTCTGGGGGCTGTTTCCAGGAGAGTGGCACTATCAAACTGCTCGACGTTTTTTGTGTAAAAAAAACAAACAAAGAAAAAGAACGCACGCTTATTCTGTTACTTCCCCTGGAAGTCCAGCAGGGAGAGCTCTGATTTTGGTCTTTTAATTTTCCTAGCTTCTGCAATCCTTTTCATGTTTATATATTTGACATCCTGAATTCTCATTAGCTTTAGCTGTCCCAGAGCTCTTTCTCACTTAATTTCCTTAATAACATAAACCCCACCCTGGAGCTTAACCCGAGTCATTTAAAGTAGAATTCATCTGGGTTTTTTTTTTCAAGAGCTTTGAAAGAGTTTCCTTCCAAAGAGCTTTGAAGAATTTTTTTTTAATGATAGTCATCTGCATAAAGTTTGTAATCTTTCTTTACCTCCAGTCACCCCAGATGTCTTTGAAAGCCAGGCCAGCTTTGCTCTTAGTGTTCTCACCACCAGGACTTAGCTTCCTTGTGAAAAGCCACTGCCGTACTAGCTGGCAGAGTCATGCAGATCTCTGTGCAAAACACTGGTGCCTCAGTGCTTTGTGCCTGTTCACCAGTCCTACCAGAAACAGATCCTTGATTTCGATTAATCTCATGTTATTTCTCTTGGTGTCATCTCGCAAGTGTTGGATCGACTTTTCATGAGCCCTTGCTATTTTAAAGAATTTTTTCATTTGATGACTACTGCTCACATCCTTTAAGCAGAATTATGAGGCCCAGCTACTCCGGTTTCCAATATTCCCTATCACCTCTCTTGCTGAAGCCATGGTTGGTTGCTATACTTCCTCATGCCTGCATTTGTGGTTCTTCCTGAAATAGACAATACTGCTTCCTATCCATGACTATCAAACATGAAAAAACAAAACCATAACTGATATAGTTGCCTGTTTCTAGAAAAGTGCAAATGAGCAAACTCCTCTGCAAAGATGATGCACTTTGCACGTTCACTGAGCAGCGTGTCCTTGTCTGCTATGTAGTCCTCACCCATTGGCATACTGCCCTTATGCAGCCCAGATTTCCATAAGCACCTCTCTGTCCAGCCTGTGTGGGCTCCCTGCCACATTGCTCTGAACTTTATTCTCACAAGTAAGTCAAATAGGCACTACTCCATTTGACACAAGACATAGGATGGGGTTGAACAATGATAATGAAGTGGTTTTCTTGCTGGAGTAAAGGTCTAAACTCTAGATGCCACAGTGCCTGTGGGCCACTGTAATAGACTCTTAACTGGTCCCGATATTTTAGCATTTTAGTGCTACCTGTATTTTCCAGGTTTGTGTCCTATAGCTTATTTTCAGAACTTTCCCACCTCTGTCTCCAGAGTGGTTTTCTGTCACTGTCATGCATGGTGCCCAGATTCTCCTCTTCACTCATACCTGAGTCCCTCCCCCAGCTAACCCCATCTTTTCAAATCATGTCTTTGAAAGAGTTTTGGCCCCGACAGGACACTATGGCCGGTAAAGCCTTAGAGGCAAAACCAAAGAGCTCCATCTTTCTCATCCCTAGAAATTTACCTCTGGCACCAAGAGAATACCAATGGGCTGCCTATGCATCCCTAATGCCCCTTAGGTTCCACCCCAAGCTGAGGCTACTTATGTGCCTCACTCCACATGTTCCATGGAGAGATTGCCGACCCTGGGTGGAGATACCGTGGCCTGTGGGGTTGGGGGTGTCTCTCCCCACATTCTCAAAATAAAGGTCATTTATATTTCATACTTTTTATCTTTTCAGCCACTGCCACAATTCTATCAGTCTTCTTCTGCCATGATTCTCTCCGCCTTCATGTGTTTCCACCTTAGAGACCCAGCATCTCTCTGCTGTCCACTTTTGGGAACATGGAAATCATCTTACACGGTACCCTGGGTGTTTCCCAGGAAAGTGTGATAGCTCGGATCCCAGAATAAAACCCACGGAAGCAAGAAATTAAAATTTGGGAAGCAAAGGTTTTATTTTAGGCTAGGCTTGGCGACTCAATTCCTGGGAGCCAATTTGGAGACTGCGCACCTCACAGCTGAGGAATTAACCTTTTAAAGCTAAAAACCACAGGAATGTTGTAATCGCTGACACAGTTAGGTAGCATCTGGGCCTTACAGAATTTCCTGTAATTTCCTTGAAGTTAAGCATTTCTTAAAGAACAGCACATTTTATTACAGATAGCTGGATGAGGGGTAGGGAAGGGGGTTACAGGAAACTGATACCTAAGGCTTTTACAGCTTTCTCAGGAAATTGAAACTTAACCTAGAAAGATAGGAAGGGAAGCGGGGGGGGGGGGCTGAGTGGCACATACAAAACAGAAATGAGGCGCAATGGTTATAACTAGGCTATAACATTCCCCTCTGATGTTGTGACTGAGGTCAAATCTTTAACCTAACTTTTAAGGATTTTGAGGTATAGCTCGTAGGTGTGCTGGCATAACATCATCAACTTTATGCCTTGCATTTGTTGTCTGACATATGTAGTTATTCTATTGAGTATATAAGGACCTGCTGTGACCAGGAGCAGTACCCCTAACAATGGTCCAAGCAAGGGCAGGAGATAGGGCAGGATTCCATTCCAGACACTCCATAAAGGGTTTTCAAATAGCTCTCTCCTCCTTTTAACTAGGTCTCCCTGGAGTCTCTTGATTTTATCTCTGACAATGCTGGACTTATTTACATAAAAGCAGCATCATTCCTGCAATGCTGCACAGATTCCTCCTTGTTCTGCCTTAGGAGGTCTAGTCCCCTTCTGTTTTGGAGAACTACTCAGCCAAAGAGTCTATTTGGTCTTGAATGACCTGAATGGTACTAGATAATGCCTGCACATCACTAACAATCTGGTTGGAAAGTTGTACAGAAACCCCTACTCCTGCTGCCCCCTTACCTAAGGCTCCTGATATTCTTAGGCCTACCAATAAAGGGATAAATTGAATTGCCCTCTTTGAGCAGTCTGTAATGTAATCTAAACTAGGAATTGGGACAGGCTCATCCCTGGGTAAGATCTCTATATCAGGCAACAGGACAGCTGTTACACATATCCCTGTCCAGTTAGTTGGGAGGAAAGTATAGGCCATATTTCCTCCACAAATAAATACTTGCCCTTCAGCAGGATAAAGGGAGGTTGTCTGGTTAACTATGGAACTACAATTAGTAAATTCAATGTTGGAGATATTGTCATGAAAATCTCCTTGGAGACAGAGAGAGTCCTTGGAGCCTAATGGTTGTACTCTAGAGGGGGGACCAGCACTACAATTTAAGTAATCTTGTTTCTCCAGTGTAGTCAGAGAAACATCGGTGGGGATCAAAAGGGGCATGGGGGTGCCCTGTGCCATGTACTGGTTAGCAATCTTCAGCCAAAGTTGGGTTGGAAGCATTTAAGACTTTATGAGTGGCCTCTAGAATATCAGAAGTTTGAGCATCCAGATCAACTCCCCATGATTTAGGCAGCATCAAGGGGTGATAATGTATGTGGGGAAACATTATTTTTATTAGCTGCTTGACTCATTCCTCAACCATGAGTTCTCTGATGTAATCTTGTGGGCCGCCCCCATCAGACACACGTATAGGGGCCACCCTGTTCCAGCACACTGATTTACCAACCGTGCTGAGACATGAGGCTTGGGCATACTTTGAACTTCCTATTACTGTCGGATTGGTGGACCAATCACCTCTAACTCTTCCAGCCTGTGTCCTCATAAGCTCAGCAGTGAAGTAAGGTTTGCTACTTATGCCTATACATTCTTGTACAGAGTCATAGCAGGAGGAATGCATTTCTGAATACTAAGAACAATTCTGAGGGCATGGTCCTGGCTGGCTGTCTTTTTGTTAGGTATCACGCAGGGCTTTAACATATACATCCACCTGTAACTGAGGGTATAGCAACAAGGAATGTTAACTTGTCCCCACAATCTGTCTGAAGACTGTATGTATATAATTTATCATTTGTGTGGGAAGGATCTAGATCCTTGTTTCCTACTGTATGTATAATTCCCCCCGAGTTGGTGTCTTTACCTTTAGTAATATAGCCCCCTCTGCAATCACAGGGGTTCCCATACAAAGATCTTAACAATTGTTCTCTGCTTACAGGGGGACCAAAGCCGCTGTGCAAGGTCGGCATCAATGTTATTAAAATCAAAGCAAGCAAGCTAAAACAGTTCATGCCTGGCATAATCTAATTATGCTTTAGTCAATTTTAACTTTAAGGGGTTACCAGTCTGCTATACAGTCAATCGAGAACACTCCTTGCTGTCTGTTGCTTCCAGTGGATTGACGTGGGTATGGTGAATCCACACAGTCTTTCCTGCCACCTTGATGGTGGTGGGAGTGCTGAGCACCACGGTCCTTCCCAGAAGGATTTGAGGGAGTCGTGGTGGTGACATCGCACCAAGACTGGAGTCCCTGGCTCGATCAGTGCTTTGAGAGGCATCTCTGAAGGCAGATCTGGGTGTTTTTGTTTAAACAGCTGGTGGATTGAAGTCAACATGGGTTGGAGAGTCTGCAGGGACCTAATGAGATCTTGATTAGTTATTTCAGCTAGTTTATCTTCTGACAATCTTGGAACCAATGGCGGGGGCCTCCTAAACATGGCTTCAAAGGGGGAAATTCCAGAAACAAATGGGGTACATCTAGCTCTTAACAGTGCAAAGGGAAGATGGCTCACCCAATTATCACCAGTTTCCAAGGACAATTTAGCTAAAGTATCCTTAATAGTCTGGTTCATGCGCTCTACTTGCCCTGAACTTTGTGGCTGATAGGCACAGTGGAGTTTTCCAATTAATCTTAAATGCCTGGGCTAACTTTTGGGTGACTCGGGCTATGAAAGCCGGGCCATTATCGGACCCCATTGATAGTGGGAGGCCAAATCAAGGTATGATCTCATGCAATAGCTTTTTAACTACCACTAAGGCTGACACGGACTTAGTAGG
Source organism: Cavia porcellus (assembly GCF_034190915.1). Taxonomy (NCBI): domain Eukaryota; kingdom Metazoa; phylum Chordata; class Mammalia; order Rodentia; family Caviidae; genus Cavia; species Cavia porcellus. The sequence goes on from NW_026947508.1 coordinate 7,746,108, forward strand.
GAAAGCCTCTACCCAGCCAGTGAAGGTGTCTACTAATACCAAGAGATAGTGGTGCTCCTGTAAACCAGGCTTTACCATGTCCATGAAGTCTACTTCCCAATGTTCTCCTGGAACAATTCCTCGATGTCGGGTGGTCTCCAGTGTAGAGCTCTTGGCTGAGTTGACTAACAAGCAGTGTGGGCATCTGGAGCTCAAAGAGGTGGTCAGTTTGCAGAGTTTTGGAATAAAAAAACCGAGTTCTGAACAATTCCACAAGTTTAGTTCCCCCTAAATGGGTAGTCTGGTGAGCCCGGTATAACACCTCCTGCCCTAGTGCCTCTGGTAACAGCACTATTTATCAGGTAACTGGTACCAGCCCCCTGGGGTGGGGGACTTCGCTCCAAGTTGAGATGCTAACTGTAGGTCTTTCTTTGTGTAGACTGGTTCTGACAAGGTCAGAGGGACTAGCATCAGAGCAGTTACTTCCTTGGTTGGTCCTTCTGATGTGGTTGCTATTTTTTGAGTGGTTTGATCTGCCAAACTGTTTCCTAAGGTGACAGGGTCATCTACTGTCTGATGAGCCTAGCAATGAATAATAGCAACTCGTTGAGGTAGCCAGACAGCTGCCAGCAAGTCTAGAATCTGTGGAGCATTTTTAATCTTAGTCCCAGCCGAGGTTAAGAGACCTCACTCCTGATAGATGGCTCCATGTACATGTACAGTAGCAAAAGCATATCTACTGTCAGTATAGATGTTTACCCTCTTTCCCATGGCTAGTTTTAGTGCCTTGGTCAAAGCAATGAGTTCCAAGTTTTGGGCAGAGGTACCAGGCTCTAACCGCTTAACCCAGAGTACCTCCTTTTCAGTGGTCACTGCTGCCCCAGCCACTTGTTTGCCATTCTGGATGAAGCTGCTTCCATCAATGAAATAGTTGTTGGCATTTCCCAAAGGCTGGTTGGTAAGATCAGCCTGTAGGTTCTGCTGCAGTTCGAGGATGTCGGCACATTCATGGAGAAGTGTCCTTTGTTCCTCTGGGTCATAATCAGGTATAAGGGTGGCTGGGTTTAAAACTGAAGAAGTCTTGAAAACTACCTAGACTCTGGGTCTAGGAGCAGGGCCTGATAATGTGAAATGCTAGTGTTTGAAAGCCATTTTTTGGGAGGGGTTTTGATAAGAGTCTCTAAACTGTGGGAGATCACCACAGAAATCTTCTGTCCATAAGTAAGATTTTAGCCTCATTAAGTAACATTGCCACAGCAGCTAGGATTCTCAGGCAGGGGGCCATCCTCCTGTTACTGGATCAAGTCTTTTGGAGAGGTAGGCCTCTTTCAAGGGCCAATGTCCTGGGTTAGGACTCCTTTGGCAATGCCCTTGAGTTTATCTATGAACAAGGTGAACAGCTTGGTAATGTCAGGGAGTCCCAGGGCTGGGGCCTCTGTCAAGGCCCACTTGAGCTGCTGGAAGGCCTGTTCACATTTATCAGTCCAGTTCAGTGAGTTTTGAGTTTCTCCCTGACAGGAGTCATATCAATGGAGCTTTTCAGTAAAATTTAGCCTACAGTATGCAACTGCCCCCAGAAACTCTCCTCTGGTTTTTTAAAAAATTCTCTCTCATAGAGCAATTCTAACACCTTGGTTACCTTCTTGTTGGAAGCTTCTTGTAAATTCTTCCTGTTTTCAAAGACCTTTTGTGCTATCTTTATTAACTGGCTGAGGGGCATTTTTTAAATCTCTCAAACTTTTGCAATTTTTTTCTAACATGGGGGGCTGAGTGAGTTGCAAAGAGAACAAATGGCAATAACGGAGAGAACCTCCTTACCTCTGATTGTTCAGTTGGGGTGGGACAAAAGGAGAACATGGTTTTGGCATTCTGGATCAGAGAGCAGGCTTCATCTGGATGGCACACCGCTTTTTGTCCCAGGGTGCCACGTGGCAGGCCATCATTTTACTGAAATTACATTCTTAACAAAAAAGGGCTTTTTCATAGGTAAAAAAATTGTGCTGCATAATTTCCCAGATGTTCACAGCACATGCAAGAACTTCTATCTTATCTCTATAATCACCTATAATCTCATCTTAATGGAAACATTTTGCAGCAAAGGTTTACCAATCTTATGAATACTTCTACCAAAACTGATCTAATACTGTCAAATTCTGAACACATTTACTTCTTGTCAAACCTCTTATTTGCAGTACTATAAACCAAGACAAATAAAATTCCCATCCTCTCGAGCTTCTACAACTTACAATATACCCCCAAGTTGAACTTTTATCTTCTTCCACATTCTGGCACAGCCAGACATTTTTACTTGAAGACAAAACCACTTGCTTTTTTTTTTTTAAATTTTATTTAAAAGGAAAAAGAGAAAAAACAAAACAAAACAAAGCAGTGTAAGGGTACAAGTAATACAGAACTACAAAAAAAAAAAAACCAGTAAGAAATCACCAGTTAATAGATTACATATTATCATCTTAGAAATAGTTGCTCAAATCACAGTATCAAAGCATACAAAGTGGACACTCAAACAGTGAGAATGCAAACAGTTGTGTTCAATGATCCAAAAACATTAATACGGTCAGCTATTTAACACCCCTAAACACTCTTGCTGTTGTATCATTTAGAACTCTTTTTTTCCCTCTCTTTTTTTTTATTTAAGAGGAAAAAGAGAAAAACACAAAACAAAACAAAGCAGTGTAAGGTTACACATAATACAGAACTACAAAAAAAAAAACATAACAGTAAGAAATCACCTGTTAATAGATTACATATTATCATCTTGGAAATAGTTGCTCAAATCACAGTATCAAAGAATACAAAGTAGACATTCAAACAGAGAGACTGCAAACAGCTGTGTTCAATGATCCAAACACATTAATATAGTCAGCTATTTAACACCCCTAAACACACTTGCTATTATATCCGTTAGAGCTCTTTTTTTTTTCCTCCCTCTCTTTCTTACAACAAAATATACACATTTTGGATTTTATTACTCCTTAGTTCTTATTACTTTTTTGGGGGGGGAGAGAGAATAAAGTCAAATATGGCAAAACAAAGCTGTCAGTCAAAACCAAGGATAGACATAGCACATGATGTAGAACAGAGTACAAGGTTATTAACAATGGTTATCAACGTTGTCTCTTGTTTCCTTAAAAAGAATTGTCTATCTCATTATATATTATAAAGTTGAACAAAACAGTAGAGAACAAGACCAATACAACTTAAGCATTATAACCATTACAGGACTTCCAAAGGAGACAATAGTCAAAACAGAATGGGCATCTTAGTGAATCTTATTGCCTTCAAAGTAGTTGCCTATACCCTCAAACTTGATACTATCATACAGAATGGAACAGAGTCTAAACAGTCAAAACAAGATAGTGGGAGTGTTACAGGACTTAAAAAAAAGTTAATAGGAAATCAAAACAGTTACTATTATATATCCTGATAATGTTTAAATTTTTCCCTTAATTAAAAAAAAACAAAAAATAACTAATTTTTACTGAATAAGGCAGAGATTGAGATAAAACAGGACATAACAATATAACAATACAGGTCAAATCATGACTGTTTCATCAACCTAGTGGTTCACCACCAAATAACCTGACTTAATAGTAGTTAGCATAGTGTCTGTCTTTTTCCTTGAAATATTTGAATAAAATATCATATACTATAGCTTCAAGTATTTCCATATCAAGAAGCCCAGAATAAAGCCTTTCCAATTAATAAGTGAAAACTTTATAAGGCTTCAAGGCCACATAAGGGGGAATCATGATTACCACATATTTTTATATATTTGAATCATTACTTACATTAGGGAAACTATTTGGTATTCATACATGTGAGATTGATTTATTTTACTTATGAGTATGGTCTTAAGCTGCGCCCATTTATTGATAAATATCTCACGGTGAACCTTCTTTATAGCTGAATAATACTCCATTGCATAGAAATACCACAACTTTTTTATCCATTCCTCAGTTGTTGGACACTTGGGTTGTTTCCAAGATCTGGCGATTACAAATTGTGCTGCTATAAACATAGGTGCACATACATCACTGTGGTATGATGCTTTCAGTTCTCCTGGGAATATGCCTAGAAGTGGAATAGCTGGAATAAATGGGACTTCCAATCCCAGCTTTTTGAGAAATCTCCAGACTGACATCCACAATGGCTGCACCAGTCTACACTCCCACCAACAGTGTAGGAGAGTTCCTTTTCCCCCACAGCCTCTCCAGCATTTGTTGTTGTTGGTTTTCTTGATTCTGGCCATTCGTTGGGAGTGAGATGGTATCTCAGTGTGGTTTTAATTTGCATTTCTCTAATGACCAATGATGATGAACATTTTTTCATGTATTTATTTGCCATTTGCATTTCTTCATCTGAGAAGTGCGTATTCATCTCAGATGCCCATTTTTGGATTGGATCTTTGAAATTTGGGGGTCTGAGTTTTTTTTAATTCTTTATATGTTTTAGACAAGAGTCCCTTGTCTGAGAGAGAGTTCACTAAAATCTTTTCCCGGTTTGTGGGTTTTCTTTTTACCATGCTGGAGATTTGTTTTGACATGCAGAAACTTTTTAATAAGAAGGGGTCCCAGTTATTGATTCTGGGAAGTATTTCCCGTGCGGTTTCAGTCCTGTTCATGAATTCTCTACCTACTCCTATGTCTTCAAGGTTTCTACCCAATTTCTCTTCCAATAGATTTATTTATTTATTTTTATTTAAGAGGAAAAAGAGAAAAACACAAAACAAAACAAAGCAGTGTAAGGTTACACATAATACAGAACTACAAAAAAAAACATAACAGTAAGAAATCACCTGTTAATAGATTACACATTATCATCTTGGAAATAGTTGCTCAAATCACAGTATCAAAGAATACAAAGTAGACATTCAAGCAGAGAGACTGCAAACAGCTGTGTTCAGTGATCCAAAAACATTAATATAGTCAGCTATTTAACATCCCTAAACACACTTGCTGTTATATCCGTTAGAGTTCTTTTTTTTTTTTCCTCCCTCTCTTTTTTACAACAAAATTTACACATTTTGGATTTTATTACTCCTTAGTTCTTATTACATTTTTTGGGGGGGGGAGAGAATAAAGTCAAATATGGCAAAACAAAGCTGTCAGTCAAAACCAAGGATAGACATAGCACATGATGTAGAACAGAGTACAAGGTTATTAACAATGGTTATCAACGTTGTCTCTTGTTTCCTTAAAAAGAATTGTCTATCTCATTATATATTATAAAGTTGGACAAAACAGTAGAGAACAAGACCAATAAAACTTAGGCATTGTAAACATTACAGGACTTCCAAAGGAGACAATAGTCAAACCAGAATGGGCATCTTTGTGAATCTTATTGCCTTCAAAGTAGTTGCCTATACCCTCAGACTTGATACTATCACACAGAATAGAACAGAGTCTAATCAGTCAAAACAAGATCGTGGGAGTATTACAGGACTTCAAAACAACTTAATAGGAAATCAAAATGAGTTACTATTATATATCCTAATTTTTTAAATTTTTCCCTTAATTAAAATAAACATAAGACATAACTAAATAATTTTTTTAAAGAATAGTAGTTGCCATAGTGTCTGTCTTTTTCCTTGAAATATTTGGATAAAACTTCATATACTATAGCTTCAAATATTTCCATATCAAGAAGCCCAGAATAAAGCCTTTCTAATTAATAAGTGAAAATTTTATAAGGCTTCAAGGCTACATAATGGGGAATCATGATTACCACATATTTTTATATATTTGAATCATTACTTACATTAGGGAAACTATTCGGTATTCATACATGCGAGATTGATTGATTTCACTTATGAGTATGGTCTCAAGCTGCGCCCATTTATTGATAAATATCTCAATGTGATCCTTCTTTATAGCTGAATAATACTCCATTGTATAGAAATACCACAACTTTTTTATCCATTCCTCAGTTGTTGGACACTTGTGTTGTTTCCAAGATCTGGCGATTACAAATTGTGCTGCTATAAACATAGGTGCACATAAATCACTGTGGTATGATGCTTTCAGTTTTTCTGGGAATATGCCTAGAAGTGGAATACCTGGAAATAATGGGATTTCCAATGCCAACTTTTTGAGAAACCTCCAGACAGACCTCCACAAAGGCTGTACCAGTCTACACTCCCACCAACAGTGCAGGAGAGTTCCTTTTTCCCCACAGCCTCTCCAGCATTTGTTGTTGTTGGTTTTCTTGATCCTGGCCATTCTTTCAGGAGTGAGATGGTATCTCAGTGTGGTTTTAATTTGCATTTCTCTAATGACCAATGATGATGAGCATTTTTTCATGTATTTATTTTCCATTTGCATTTCTTCATCTGAGAATTGCATATTCATCTCAGATGCCCATTTTTGAATTGGATCTTTGAATTTTGGAGGTCTGAGTTTTCTTAATTCTTTATATGTTTTAGACAAGAGGCCCTTGTCTGAGAGAGAGTTCACTAAAATCTTTTCCCAGTTTGTGGGTTTTCTTTTCACTATGCTGGAGATTTGTTTTGACATGTAGAAACTTTTTAATAAGAAGTGGTCCCAGTTATTGATTCTGGGAAGTATTTCCCGTGGGGTTTGAGTCCTGTTCATGAATTCTTTACCTACTCCTATGTCTCCAAGGTTTCTACCCAATTTGTCTTCCAATAGATTTAGTGTTTCTGTTTTAATATTCAGATCTTTGACACATTTAGATTTTAATTTAGTACATGGTGATAGACATGGGTCTAGATTTAGTTTTTGGCAAATGGAGAGCCAGTTTTTCCAGCACCATTTATTAAAGAGACTGTCGTTCTTCCAGTGAACCTGCTTGGCTCCTTTATCAAAGATAAGGTGGTTGAGTGTGTTTGTAGTTGTGGTTGTATCTTCTAATCTATTCCATTGATCTTTGGCTCTGTTTTGATTCCAATACCATGTTGATTTTACTACTGTTGCTTTGTAGTATAATTTCAAGTCAGCGATTGTGATGCCTCCTGCTTTGTCTTTGCTGCTTAGAATTGCCTTTGCGATTCTAGGTCTCTTCTGGTTCCAGATGAAATTTAGGAGTGATTTCTCTAGATCTATAAGGTATGTTGATGGTATTTTTATTGGGATTGCATTGAATCTGTATAAGAGTTTTGGGAAAATAGCCATCTTCACAATGTTTGTTCTTCCTATCCATGAGCAAGGGATGTCTTTCCATTTTCTGAGATCATCTTCAATTTCTTTTTTCAGTGTATTATAGTTTTCACTGTATAAGTCTTTCACTTCTTTCATAAGAGTAATTCCTAAATATTTCATTTTTTTGCTTGCTAGTGTGAAGAGTGTAGTTTATCTTATTTCCATCTCTGTGATTTTGTTGTTAGTGTATAGAAATGCTATTGATTTCTGAGTATTGATTTTGTATCCAGCCACATTACTGAATTTATTTATTGTATCTAAGAGTCTTTCAATGGTGCTTAGGGGGTCTTCTATGTAGAGTATCATGTCATCTGCAAGCAATGACAACTTAACTTCTTCTTTTCCTATTTTTACCCCTTTTATTTCTCTTTCTTGCCTAATTGCTCTGGCTAATACTTCCAGTACTATATTAAATAGGAGTGGTGATAAAGGACATCCTTGTCTTGTGCCTGATTTTAAAGTAAAGGCTTTCAATTTTTGGCCATTTAGTATGATGCTGGCTGTTGGTTTGTCATAAATGGCCTTTATTATATTGAGGTAAAGACCATCTATTCCAATTTTCTGTAGAGTTTTTATCATGAATAAATGTTGGACCTTATCAAAGGCTTTTTCTGCATCTATAGAAATGATCATGTGATTCTTATTTTTGGCTTTATTGATATGGTGGATTACATTTATTGATTTGCGTATGTTGAACCATCCTTGCATTCCTGGGATGAATCCCACTTGGTCATGGTGTATAATCTTCTTGATGATTTGCTGCATCCTATTTGCCAATATTTTATTGAGGATTTTTGCATCTGTGTTCATTAGGGAGATCGGTCTATAGTTCTCTTTTTTAGTCTTTAGGTCTTTCTCAGGTTTTGGTACTAGAGTAATATTTGCTTCAAGGAATGACTTAGGAAGGATTGCTTCCCTTTCAATTTCATTGAATAGTTTGAGGAGTGTCGGCATTAGGTCTTCTTTGTATTTCTTGTAGAATTCTGCAGTGAATCCATCTAGGCCTGGGCTCTTCTTGGTGGGTAAGGACTTAATTACATTTTCAATTTCATTAACAGAGATTGGGTTATTCAACAGTTTTACATTCTCTTGATCTAGCTTTGGCACTTCATATGCTTCTAAGAATCTGTCTATTTCTTCTGTGTTATCAAACTTTTGAGAGTAGAGGTTTTCGAAATCGGTGTTGATGATCTGTATTTCTATTGGGTCTGTAGTGATTTCTCCTTTTTCATTTCTTATTGCATGAATTTGAGCTTTTTCTTCCCTTTTTTAAAATAAGGTTGGGTAGGGGCTTATCGATTTTATTTATTCTTTCAAAGAACCAACTCTTTGATTTGTTGATCCTTTGGATTGTTTTCTTAGTCTCTATTGCATTGATTTCTGCTCAGATTTTTATAATTTCCTCTCTTCTTTTGGCTTTGGGCTTGACTTGCTCTTCTTTTTCTAGCTGTTTGAGGTGTAGCATCAAGTTATTTATTTGTATTCGTTCTGTTTTCCTGATGTGGGAACTCAGTGCAATAAATTTTCCTCTCAGGACAGCTTTAATTGCATCCCACAGATTCCGGTAAGTTGTATCTGCATTTTCATTTTCTTTTAGGTATTGTTTGATTTCTTCTTTAATTTCTTCTGTGACCTACTGATTACTCAAGAGTGTGTTATTCAGTTTCCATGTGTTTATGGGATTTTTGCAGTATCTTTTATCATTAATTTCTAATTTCAGAGCTCTATGATCCGATAACATGCAAGGGATGATTTCAGCTCTTTTGCACTTGTTTAAATATGTTCTGTGAGCTAATATATGGTCTATTTTAGAAAATGATCCATGTACTGCTGAGAAGAATGTGTATTCTGATGTTGTTGGGTGGAACATTCTGTATATGTCCATCAAACCCATTTGTTCACAGGTATGATTCAGTTCTGTTATTTCTTTGCTCATTTTCTGTCTGGTTGATCTGTCCCTTGGTGTCAATGGCGTATTAAGGTCTCCTGTTACAATTGTGTTACTGATAATTTGAGTTTTCATTTCTGTTAATAATTGTTTTATATAACTGGGTGCTCTGGAGTTTGGTGCGTATATATTTAAGATAGTTATCTCTTCCTCTTGGAGTTTTCCCCTTACGAGTATGTAGTGACCTTCTTTGTCCTTTATGGTCATTGTTGGTTTAAAGTTCACGTTGTCTGCAAACAGAATGGCTACTCCTGCCTTTTTTTGGATTCCTGCTGCATGAAGAATTGTTTTCCATCCTTTGACTTTCAGTCTGTGAGTGTCCTTCTGGGTTAGATGGGTTTCCTGTAAACAGCATATGGTTGGATTTTGTTTCTTGATCCATTCTGCTAGTCTGTTTCTTTTGGTTGGTACATTGAGACCATTTATATTAATGGTTATTACTGTTAAATGTTGGTTAATTGTAGGAATCTTATCTCTCTGCTGTTGCATCTTTATCTTTCTGTTCTGTTTAATTATTTGCTTTGCTTAGAGGTTTTTTCCTTTGTGTATCTAAACTGTCTTTCAATATTTTTTGCAGGGTTGGTTTGGTGTTCATGAAGTTCTTCAGCTGTTCTTTGTCATGGAAGTATCGTATTTCACCATCTATTTTAAATGATAGTTTTGCAGGATATATCAGTCTAGGTTGGAAATCATTTTGCTTTAGGATGTGGAATACTTCACTCCATGCTCTTCTTGACTTTATTGTTTGTGCTGAGAAGTCTGCTGTGATTCTGATAGGTTTTCCTTTATAAGTGATCTGTCTTTTCTCTCTGACAGCTTTTAATAATCTATTCCTGTGTGGGATTTCTGGGATGGTGATTATTATATGTCTGGGTGTAGTTTTATTTTGGTTATGACTATTTGGAGTTCTATATGCTTCACTGATCCTGATGTCAGTTTCTGATCTCATGCTTGGGAAATTTTCAGCTATTACTTCTCTAAATATCCTCTTGATATCCTTTATGTTGTCTCCTTGTTTTTCATTAATCCCTATCATTCTTATGTTATTCTTCTTTGCATGATCTTGCAGTTGTTGAATTGTTGTTTCCTGATTCCTTGTTATTTTTAAAAGATCTTTCCTTTACTGTTCACTAGCTGCGATCCTGTCTTTAAGGTCTGAAATTCTATCTTCACTTTCATTAAGGCGGTTTTTACAACTTTCAGTGGAGTTTTTTATTTCCTGTATATCTCTGTGCATCTGCATTATGTATTCTGTTTGTTTCTTATATTGCTCGTCTAGGGATTCTATCTTTTTGGTTAGTTCCTCCAATTTTTTATCTGTGTTTTCTTTAGATATATTTAGAATCTCTTTCATTTCTTTTATCATTTCTTCTTTTATCTGGGATATTATTTTGAGTTTGAATTTCTTTAAAGCTTCCTGGTGTTGCTTGTCAACTTCAGTAGCTATTGTGTCTGATATATGAGGTGGATGGGGTATATTTTCTTCTAAATACATTCCTCCTAGGGTTTCCTGAGATGGGCTGGAGTTTTGAGGTTGTAATTCGGTCTTTCGTTTTGTGATTTTCCTATATTTCTGTGTTTCAAGTGTTATTTGAAAGCTTTCTCAGGATCTGTTGAAAATCCCCTTCTATGTTTGCAGCTACTGAGACTCTGGCCCCACGCTACCCCAAGCCATTGGGCCTACAGAACCAATGGCCCTCCTCTGCTTGTTCAGAACTCCGCAGTTCCAGACAAGCTGGGCCTCAGGGACACTGTGCGCCCACCTGCCCCTTGGAAGATCCACAGCTCTTCAATCACAGCTGGGTTAGGGTACTCACCACAGGGCGCAGTGCCTCAGGAGCCTGTGATCCCTCCCTGCTTGCAGAGATATCCACAGTGTTCCAGACAAAGGAAGGGGCTTCTGCAGGCACTCCAGATCTGCCCAGCTCCTCCTCTGCATGACGATGGCTAGGCGCGGCTGGGCTCGGTGGATAGTGTAGGCCCGCCCACCCGTTGGGAGCTCAGCAGACCTCCAAGTGTAGCCGGGAGGGATGGAGAGGTGGCTGTAGTGGCCTCTATCCCACTGCTCCACTTCACTGTACCTAGAAGCCTGGGGGGTCCGGAACAGTCTGAGATTTGGGCAGACTGTGCTGGGCACTCACCACAGGCCAAGGTGCCTCAGGAACCTGGGATCCCTCCCTGCTTGCAGAAATATTCAGTCCTCCAGACAAAGGAAGGGGCTTCTGCAGGCACTCTGGATCCGCCCAGCTCCTCCTCTGCATGCCGATGGCTAGGTGCGGCTGGGCTCGGGGGGCGGGGGATAGTGTAGGCCCGCCCATCCGTTGGGAGCTCATCAGACCTCCAAATGTAGCCAGGAGGGATGGCGACGCAGCTGTAGTGGCCTCTAACCCACTGCTCCACTTCACTGCACCCAGAAGCCTGGGGGGGTCCGGAACAGTCTGAGATTTGGGCAGACTGTGCTGGGCACTCACCACAGGCTGAGGTGCCTCAGGAACCTGAGATCCCTCCCTGCTTGCAGAAATATTCAGTCATCCAGACAAAGGAAGGGTCTTCCAATAGATTTAGTGTTTCTGTTTTAATATTCAGATCTTTGACCCACTTAGATTTTAATTTAGTACATGTGATAGACATGGGTCTAGCTTTAGTTTTCAGCAAATGGAGAGCCAGTTTTTCCAGCACCATTTATTAAAGAGACTGTTGTTCTTCCAGTGAACCTGCTTGGCTCCTTTATCAAAGATAAGGTGGTTGAGTGTGTTTGTAGTTGTGATTGTATCTTCTAATCTATTCCATTGATCTTTGGCTCTGTTTTGATTCCAATACCATGTTGATTTTACTACTGTTGCTTTGTAATATAACTTCAAGTAAGTGATTCTGATGCTTCCTGCTTTGTCTTTGCTGCTTAGAATTGCCTTTGCTATTCTAGATCTCTTCTGGTTCCAGATGAAATTTAGGAGTGATTTCTCTAGATTTATAAGGTATGTTGATGGTATTTTTATTGGAATTGCATTGATTTTGTATAACAGTTTTGGGAGAATGGCCATTTTCACAATGTTTGTTCTTCCTATCCATGAGCAAGGGATGTCTTTCCATTTTCTGAGATCATCTTCAATTTCTTTTTTCAGTGTATTATAATTTTCACTGTATAAATCTTTCACTTCTTTTGTAAGAGTAATTCCTAAATATTTAATTTTTTTGCTTGCTAATGTGAAGAGTGTAGTTTATCTTATTTCCATCTCTGTGATTTTGTTGTTAGTGTATAGGAATGCTATTGATTACTGAGTATTGATTTTGTATCCAGCCACATTACTGAATTCATTTATTGTATCTAAGAGTCTTTCAATGGAGTTTAGGGGGTCTTCTATGTAGAGTATCATGTCATCTGCAAACAATGATAATTTAACTTCTTCTTTTCCTATCTTTACCCCTTTTATTTCTCTCTCTTGCCTAATTGCTCTGGCTAGTACTTCCAGTATATTAAATAGGAGTGGTGATAAAGGACATCCTTGTCTTGTGCCTGATTTTAAAGTAAAAGCTTTCAATTTTTGGCCACTTAGTATGATGCTGGCTGTTGGTTTGTCATAAATGGCCTTTACTATATTGAGGTAAAGACCATCTATTCCAATTTTCTGTAAAGTTCTTATCGTGAATAAATGTTAGACCTTATCGAAGGCTTTTTCTACATCTATAGAAATGATCATGTGATTCTTACTTTTGGCTTTATTGATATGGTGGATTACATTTATTGATTTACATATGTTGAACCACCCTTGCATTCCCGGGATGAATCCCACTTGGTCATGGTGTATAATCTTCTTGATGATTTGCTGCATCCTATTTGCCAATATTTTATTGAGGATTTTTACATCTGTGTTCATTGGGGAGATCGGTCTATAGTTCTCTTTTTTAGTTGGGTCTTTCTCAGGTTTTGGTACTAGAGTAATATTTGCTTCAAGGAATGACTTAGGAAGGATTGCTTCCCTTTCAATTTCATTGAATAGTTTGAGGAGTGTCGGCATTAGGTCTTCTTTGTATTTCTTGTAGAATTCTGCAGTGAATCCATCTGGGCCTGGGCTGTTCTTTGTAGGTAAGGACTTAATTACATTTCCAATTTCATTAACAGAGATTGGGTTATTCAACAGTTTTATATCCTCTGGATCAAGCTTTGGTAGTTCATATGTTTCTAAGAATCTGTCTATTTCTTCTGTAGTATCAAACTTTTGAGAATAGAGGTTTTCGAAATAGGTGTTGATGATCTTCTGTATTCCTATTGGGTCTGTAGTGATTTCACCGTTTTCGTTTCTTATTGCATGAATTTGAGCTTTTTATTCCCTTTTTAAAATAAGGTTGGCTAGGGGCTTATCGATTTTATTTATTCTTTCAAAGAACCAACTCTTTGATTCATTGATTCTTTGCATTGTTTTCTTAGTCTCTATTGTATTGATTTCTGCTCTGATTTTTATAATTTCCTCTCTTCTTTTGGCTTTGGGCTTGACTTGCTCTTCTTTTTCTAGCTGTTTGAGGTGTAGCATCAAGTTATTTATTTGTATTTGTTCTGTTTTCCTGATGTGGGTACTCAGTGCAATAAATTTTCCTCTGAGGTTGGCTTTCATTGCATCCCACAGATTCCGGTAAGTTGTATCTGCATTTTCATTTTCTTTTAGGTATTGTTTAATTTCTTCTTAAATTTCTTCTGTGACCCACTGATTACTCAAGAGTGTGTTATTCAGTTTCCATGTGTTTGTGAGATTTTTGCAGTATCTTTTATCATTAATTTCTAATTTCAGAGCTCTATGATCCGATAACATGCAAGGGATGATTTCAACTCTTTTGCATTTGTTTATATGTGTTTGTGAGCTAATATATGGTCTATTTTAGAGAATGATCCATGTACTGCTGAGAAGAATGTGTATTCTGATGTTGTTGGGTGGAGCATTCTGTATATGTCTATCAAATCCATTTGTTCGCAGGTGTGATTCAGTTCTGTTATTTCTTTGCTCATTTTCTGTCTGGTTGATCTGTCCCTTGGTGTCAATGGCATATTGACGTCCCCTGTTACAATTGTGTTACTGATAATTTGAGTTTTCATTTCTGTTAGTAGTTGTTTTATATAACTGGGTGCTCTGGAATTGGTGCATATATATTTAAGATAGTTATCTCTTCCTCTTGTAGTTTTCCCCTTACGAGTATGTAGTGACCTTGTTTGTCCTTTATGGTCATTGTTGGTTTAAAGTTCACATTGTCTCCAAACAGAATGGCTACTCCTGCCTTTTTTTGGATTCCTGCTACATGAAGTATTGTTTTCTATCCTTTGACCTTCAGTCTGTGCGTGTCCTTCTGGGTTAGATGGGTTTCCTGTAAACAGCATATGGTTGGATTTTGTTTCTTGATCCATTCTGCTGGTCTGTTTCTTTTGATTGGTGCATTGAGACCATTTACATTAATGGTTATTACTGTTAAATGCTGGTTTATTGTTGACATGTTATCTCTCTGCTGTTGCATCTTTATTTTTCTCTTCTGTTTAATTATTTGCTTTGCTTAGAGGTTTTTTCCCTTGTATATCTAAACTGTCTTTCAATATTTTTTGCAGGGTTGGTTTGGTGTTCATGAAGTTCTTCAGCTGTTCTTTGTCATGGAAGTATCGTATTTCCCCACCAATTTTGAATCATAGTTTTGCAGGATACATCAGTCTAAGTTGGAAATCATTTTGCTTTAGGATCTGGAATACCTCACTCCATGCTCTTCTTGACTTTATTGTTTGTGCTGAGAAGTCTGCTGTGATTCTGATAGGTTTTCCTTTATAAGTGATCTGTCTTTTTTCTCTGACAGCTTTTAATAATCTATTCTTGTGTTGGATTTCTGGGATGGTGATTATTATATGTCTGGATGTAGTTTTATTTTGGTTATGACTACTCGGAGTTCTGTATGCTTCTGATGTCTGTTTCTGATCTCATGTTTGGGAAATTTTCAGCTATTACTTCTCTAAATATCCTCTTGACATCCTTCATGTTGTCTCCTTCTTTGTCATGAATCCCTATCATTCTTATGTTGTTCTTCTTTGCATCATCTTGCAGTTGTTGAATTGTTGTTTCCTGATTCCTTGTTATTTTAAAAAGATCTTTCCTTTCCTGTTCAGTAGATGCAATCCTGTCTTCAAGGTCTGAAATTCTATCTTCACTTTCTTTAAGGTGGTTTTTACAACTTTCAGTGAAGTTTTTTTTTCCCTGTATATCTCTGTGCATCTGCATTATGTATTCTGTTTGTTTCTTATATTGCTTGTCTAGGGATTCTATCTTTTTGTTTAGTTCCTCCAATTTTTTATCTGTGTTTTCTTTAGATATATTCGGAATCTCTTTCATTTCTTTTATCATTTCATCTTTTACCTGGGAGATCATTTCAAGTTTGAATTTCTTTAAAGCTTCCTGGAGTTGCTTGTTAATTTCAGTAGCTATTGTGTGCAATATTTGAGGTGAATAGCATATATTTTCTTCTATATACATTTCTCCTAGGGTTTTTTGAGATGGGCTGGAGGTTTGAGGTTGTAATTTGGTCTTTTGTTTTGTCATTTTCCTATATTTCTATGTTTCAAGTGTGATTTGAAAGCTTCCTCTGGGTCTGTTGGAAATCCCCTTCTATGTTCACAGCTCCTGAGACTCTGGCATCCTGTTTCCCCATGCCTCTGGGCCTGCAGAACCAATGGCCCTCCTCTGCCTGTTCAGAACTCTGCAGTTCCAGATAAGCTGGGCCTCAGGGATACTGTGCGCCCACCTGTCCTTTGGAAGCTCCACAGCTCTCCAAGTGCAGCTGGGATGCGGAGGCGGATGTAGCCTCCTCAAACCTGCCTCTGCACTTCACTCAACCCTGAAGCCTGGAGGGTCCCAAACAGTCTGGGCTTTGGGCAGAGTGTGCTGAGCACTCACCACTAGCCGCAGTGCATCTGGAACCTGCGATCCTCCCCTGCTTGCTGAGATATCCACAGTCCTCCAGACACACGGGGAGGCCGATGCAGGCGCCCCAGATCCACCCAGCCCCTCCTCCGCACACCAATGGTGAGGCACGGGAGTCCCAAACAGGCTGGGCTCAGGGGACAGCGTGCACCAGCCCACTTGTTGGAAGCTCCACAGTTCTCCAAGTGCCCCTGGGATGGGGAGGCAGATGCAGAGACCTCAAACCCACTTCTCCACTTCACTGCACCCAGAAGCCTGGAGGGTCCCAAACAGTCTGGAATTTGGGCAGAGTGCGCTGAGCACTCACCACTGGCTACGGTGCCTCTGAAACCTGTAATCCTCCCCTGCTTGCTGAGATATCCACAGTCCTCCAGACACACAACGAGGCCGATGCAGGCACCCCAGATCTGCCCAGCCCCTCCTCTGCACACTGATGGTGAGGCACGGGAGTCCCAAACAGGCTGGGCTCAGGGGATAGTGTGCACCTGCCCACTTGTTGGAAGCTCCACAGTTCTCCAAGTGCAGCCGGGATGGGGAGGTGGATGCAGAGGCCCCAAACCCACCTCTCCACTCCACTGCACCTGGAAGCCTGGAGGGTCCCAAACAGTCTGGAATTTGGGCAGAGTGCGCCGAACACTCACCACCAGCTGCAGTGCCTCTGGAACCCGCGACCCTCCCCTGCTTGCTGAGAGATCCACAGTCCTCCAGACACACACCAAAACCACTTTCTTTGTCCTTCTTTTTCTTACTATTACCAGTCAATTACCTTTCCTCTCGCTTCTCAGACAACATTAAAACTCTCAACAAAACCCTTGAAGTCACCTTTTAGTAGTCTAAAACATATTTAATTATTTTATGTCTTTTTACCACATTAAAATGCTGTATTTTAAAAAAACTGTAACCTTTCAACTGGCTCAAATGTAGTATGGCCTGTTTTTTACTTGGTAAAGTTGATATGATTCTTAAAAACCATAAATATACATATATATGTGCATATATGTTTACATTTTAACCAGAAAGAAAATACTCTTTTTAAAAGGCATGCCAAGGTTGCAAGTAATCAATTGAGGACTGAAACATTAAACAAGGCGCCACAACATAAAAGACACAAACAAAGGGTGCTTCATGCATAGTTTGGTGAGCTAAAGGAAATAATTTTTTACTATGAACCTTGAGTCTAATAAGCCATATGGATCCTGCAGCAGAAGTGGGCAGTGAGCCCCTAAGTTAGTAACAAATTCAAACAGGCAGACAATTCTAAAGTATAAAAACACTGAACATAAATATCTAAATCCCTTTGTCTGTTTTGGGCTCATAGAAGGGGTTCCTACGAGAGAATGTTCTGTTAGATTTGGGGTAACCAAAAGGAGAACAGTTAGACCAAATGGACACACAGACAGACATACAAGACAAGACAAGCTGCAGCAAAAATGGCCTTTGCTCAAAAATTTGTCAAATTTTGGGATCTGGAAGAATTAAAAAATTAACCAACGGAGCGGTTCCCCACCTGGGGCAGTCACAAATGGATGAAGTTCATCACGAAAACTATACAAGCAGACAAGATTTGTTCCAAAAAACCAATTGACTCTGTCCTCGGGAGGTCCCCGCTTCCCAAATTGAGGGCATCCCTTCCCCAAGAGTACAAACTGACCACAGCCCAAACAAACCCTCAGAGTACTTGCTTTCAAATGTTCAGAAATGAGTCTGGGGTCTTGCTCCCATCCCAGACGAGGCCCCAAATGTGATAGCTCGGACCCTGGAATAAAACCCAAGGAAGCAAGAAATTAAAATTTAGGGAGCAAAGTCTTTATTTTAGGCTAGGCTTGGTGATGCAATCCCGGGAGCCAATTTGGACACTGCATGCCTCACAGCTGAGGGATTAAGCTTTTAAAGCTAAAAACCACAGGAATGTGGTAATCCCTGACACAGTTAGATAGCATCTGGGCCTTACAGAACTTCCTGTAATTTCCTTGAAGTTAAGCATTTCTTAAAGAACAGCACATTTTATTACAGATAGCCGGATGAGGGGCAGGGGAGGGGGTTACAGGATACTGATACCTAAGGCTTTTACAGCTTTCTCAGGAAACAGAAACTTAACCTAGAAAGATAGGAAGGGAAGTGGGGGGGCTGAGTGGCACATACAAAACAGAAATGAGGTGCAATGGTTATAACTAGGCTATAACAGAAAGCACTCACATCTTGTCTAAATGCATTTTTTTCTGTCACAGCATCTGCTACAGAACCTGGCATGCCCTCCTGAATATTACTGAACAAATAGCTTACACACTGTGTAACCTTTCTATATCATACTCTGACATAGCTAGCTCCATCAGCTATTTGGCCCAGAGTATGTTGCTCAGCATCAACCTTCTTAATATTAGATGTTTTACAAGAAAGTGCAGGGGCAGTGGACAACCCAGATTAAACCTGAAAATTCCTCATTTCCATTGAGCTGATTTGGTGCTTAGTGTTTTGTTTGTCACATAAGCAAGGTCACTGATGTCTGGAGGGACATGTCTTTGGATTTTCTTGAAATAGACATAGCACTGACGCCCACCAAATGCAGCACTGTCTCAAGCATACAGTATCCTGCATGAGCCAATCAGTAATATAAACAGTCATACACGTTGTTACAGTGCCCTGAGTTTCATCTGGGCCTGTACTGGCCAGTCAGTTAGGGTGGCTCTCACAGTTCCAGTGACTTCTCAACCCATTTTGCTCTGACTGACCGCTCTTCCTCAAGTTGTCTGAGATCAGCATGGATGTCATTCACATACTCTTTACAAAGGTCCAGCTCGGCTCCATCTTCAGAATCCACATCATCCACTGCAAGAATTACATCACAAAAGCCTGTCACAGATGTCCTCGTGCAGGGCCACATCCCAGTGCTTCAGCTGGGTGGGGAGAGATCAACCAAAACAGGTTCAGGAGAAAAACTTTATTCCTCAAAAGGCTCAGGTTCAGGCCATGGCTATGGCTGTGGCACACACACAGGTACCTTTTCAAGAGACTTTTAAAAAGTGTTTTTTAGCAGTAATCATTTCAATTGTTGAAGTTTTTGCTTCATCTTTGGAGAGATACTCTGGATCATAGCTGCTTACTGGCTTTAAGGTGCATGAGAAAACAAACCAGTGTAGATACGTCCTGTCTTGGTTCATTTTCAGCTGCAGTGGTAGAAAATCTGGGTAACTGATAAGCAAACAAGGTTTATTTTGACCACAATTCTGGAGGCCAAGAAGCCCATGCCCAGATGGCCACATCGGGTGTGATCCTCACTGTGCTTCAAATCATGCTACGAAGCAGAAAAGGATGTGAATGTACACCAAAGATGTCAACAGAGGCAGGGAAGCCTCGGTGTATCACCAACTGC
Organism: Cavia porcellus; assembly: GCF_034190915.1. Taxonomy (NCBI): domain Eukaryota; kingdom Metazoa; phylum Chordata; class Mammalia; order Rodentia; family Caviidae; genus Cavia; species Cavia porcellus. The sequence goes on from NW_026947508.1 coordinate 7,765,527, forward strand.
CTCAGGGTAGCTGACTGGGTCCTGCGGTGGTGAGAACTCCCTCACAGGGAAAAGCTCTGCTCCTCTTGCAGAGGCTCCAGCAGACTGGCCGGGGGGATAGATACGAGACTGATGGCAGAGCCTCACACTAAAAGCCAAGATAGCAAAAATGATACACGTGTGTGTTAGTGTGTTAATATGATGAGAGGAAATGTATACATATACATGTAACTCCAGGTACAAGTGTATGCTTTGTGTACTAGGTGAACTTTCTATAAAACAGATCCCTTCCCCACTTTGTCTCCTTTGTACTTAACTGGGGTTGGGGAGGAGGGAGTTGGAGCCCAGGCACCAAAGTGAGCCTGGTTGCTGATGGTTCTCTTGGTTTGTTTTTCTCAGCTACTCTCTCTAGCAGGGGTTTAATGCTTTATTTGCCAGAAATCTCACTAAGGCCCTTACCTTTCCCAGCTTATTGCCCAACTTTCATTACAACCTGATAAGAGCAACATTATTTTGACCCAGTTTGGAAGGTCCATGGGGTGATGGTCAGGTTGCATTGAGCCCACAGCGAAGCTGGCACGTTGTGGCAGGTCCAGGTGGTTGAGCAAAGCTGCTCACCCTATGGCCTGGAAGAAAGGAAGAGAAAGAGGGAATCACATCCTCACTGTCCCTATCAAAGTTATACCCACAAATACCTAAAAATCTCCAATTAATCCCAACTCCTAATGGTTTAATCACACGAGAAACGAACGATTAGCTCGTACGCCTCTATGGGACGGTGTGTACTCCAGTTCAACTGTACTCTAACAGGGGACGAGTGGTGAACTGTTTCCTCCTGAGTGCAATGTGTGCACTCACTTACCCATCGTTCTTCTTCTCTTCAAAGTGGGTCCTCACAGGACAAACAGGACAGGGTGCTCATAGCTGTGGGATATTAACACTAGGAGTCTTCCCTTAGATGCCTTAATGCTGCTTCCCTGAGATTAGAGTTTAGCTTGAGTGAGAGACTTGAAACCTTGTGGACAGGAGAGGGAGGACACAGTACTGTCCTGATATTTCCAAAGCCAGGCAGTAGAAGTGTTATGCTTGATGCATTGTGTTAACTTGAGAAGTTTACATGTTTAACTAAGAGAGTCAGCAGGGAGCCAGGGAGCCAGCAGAGAGCCAGCAGGGATGCTTACTTTGCAAACATGCTCAGCCTGTGCAAGAGGAGGGCACAGAGGTGGTGTGAGTACTACACCTGCCCTGCCAGGGTAGCTGGCTTACAATGTAAGGGAGGAGAAGAAGCTTGTTCTCCCTCTTTTGCTCTGGCTGCTTTTGCTGGCTACTGCCTTGAAGTGTCGTCCTTGTGCCATGCCACCCTGTCTTGGAGCCAGCTGATTACTCACTGAAACCTCCACAAAAAATAAGCTAAATAAACCCTTCCTTCCCTCATTTTGGGTGTCAGGAATTTTGCTGCAGCAATGAGAGAAAAGTATCCAAGAAAATGAGTGAGCACAATTATGGGCAAAGTGGTAATGCATTTGGCTGGACCTTAAGAATTTTCTGTGCTAACACTACTGCTAAAGAGTTGCTTTTATGGAGTATTATCTGGGTGCTAAACATCTGTCCTTCCAGTAGCCAAATGAGATGGAAAGCAGGGGTGATGTCAAGGGTGCACTCAATTGCATTGCTTTCCTAAGATCATTAATCAAGTTGCAGACATTTGTTTCCAAGCTTGTGAAGCTCTACGCTACTTTCACGTATATTTGCATAGTAATATAATAGCATCAATAATAAGTAAGATGCAGCTCTATGGAGTGCCTTCCCTGAACGATTTGGATTAAAGCCCACACTATGACCTGGTGCTATGGCCTAGTATAACCCTCACTATGGAGGTGCTCACACCAAAGCCCACTTAGCCACTCTTGTAGATCTCAGACGTAGGATATTTCCAACCAGAGTCAAAGCATCTACCCTGTCATTTCTCCAGTTGAACAGACAAATGGATGGACAGACACATAGATGATCCTCTTGGGGCTCCTCTACACCCCAGTGCCAGCACAGCACACAGAAATATTCTGACACTGTGAAAGCAGACCTGGACATATAGGTTATTGCCCTTTAGAGACAAAACCATGTACTTACCACTGATTTGAAGTAACATTTAAAAACTAGAGTTCAGAGAGAGGAGACCAATACAACACAGACAGGGTGGCAAATGATACCTTCCTGTTCACAGGCAACTCCAACCTAGGTCATCATGAAACAGCATTCCAACCATTCACTGCAAATGAGGATTGATCAAAGTCCACAGCTGTAAGAAGGCAGGGGGGCAAAAGGAGTAGCAACATTTCCCAGCCTTTGGCATCACCAGGAGCCCCCAAAGCACTTGTGGAAAGTGGGGGTGGGGAAGCAAACCTAGTATGATGCCCGTGCCTCACCAGACAGTGGGAAACCCTTCCCTCAGTGCCCTCTCCCCACACCAACTCACATCCTTGGCTGCAGACAGGTAGTGCCCTTGGGAGCAGATCCCCACGGACACCACCCAAACCAAAACTGCCAAGATTTCTGAGGCAAACCTTGAGAAAGCAAACCCAGGACTTGATACTCGGGCCATGCCAGCATTTCAAGCCATGGCCTTGGAGGATGACACTGTGAGGCTAGATTTGTGCTCCTGAGGGACGGACTCAGGCTCCTGGGCATGGGGTGAGTTGCTCACGCACTTTCTCAAGAGTGTTTCACAGGGCTGGTTGGAAACATCCCAGCCATATGCAATTCAAGGACTTTCGCAACATTTGGACATTGCTTGGAGGCAGGGTGAGGGCGAATATTGAAAAAGTTTTGCTTCAGAGGAAACTTGATGAAATCTTGGTATACTGTCTTCTTAAAGAGTCTGACCTTGATCGAAATCAGTCAGCATTATCTAATCCTACTGTAAACACTGCAGCTTAAGGCAGGCTGTCGTGTGTGGAGGACTACTGTGTACTGTGTGGCAGCTTACAGGCCATGCTTTACCCCCCGCAGCTCTGTTTTATAAAACAGCAGTTTCCTCCACTTAAATGAAACACTGAGGCAGAATGAATTGGTAGTTGTCTGTCCAAACAGATGATTACCACATATTGACTATTAGAGCTGATACACTGTGTCAACTTGAGGAGTTTAGCAGTTTAACTAAGAGATTCAGCAGGAAGCCAGTATCCCTACTTTGTAAATAGCCTCATCCTGTTCAAGAAGAGGGCAGAGCAGTTGTGAGTGCTACATCTGCTCTGGGTGATGTTCTGGGAGAGGTGGTCTGCGTATAATATAAGGGAAGAAAAGAGGCTTGTTCTACCCCCTGTTCCTCTGGCTACTTTTGCTGGCTCCTGCCTTGAAGTGTTGCCCCTCAGCTATGTCACCCTGCCTTGGAGTCAGCTGATCATGGACTGAAACCTCCACAAACAGCTAAATAAACCTTTCCTTTCTTCATTTTGGGTGTCAAGTATTTTGTCCCAGCAATGAGAAGAAAGTAACTAAGACAGAATTTGGTACCAGTGGAGTTGGGTCATTGCTGTGAGTGTTCTGATCATGTGGTTTAAGTGCCCTGGCTATGCTTGTGGGAAGAGTTGAGATGGTTTGGAGATGTCACTTGAAAAAAAAGAGCTGAAATAGCTTAGGCTATTCTGTATGGGAGATTCTGATCAGAGCTCCAAAGAACAGAATATTAGTTAAGACCAGATTAGGGAGGTTTCTGTTAGGAAGGAGAATTACATTGGTTGTTGGACTCTAGATGATGTATGTTATGGCTTGACAAAAAGTTTGCCTGTATTTTGCTGGTGTCCAGAGACTTTGCTGGAATCTAACATTAAGGGGACAGACTAATTAATCTGGCAGAAGAAATTTCAAGGCAGTCAGATGTTGAGGCTGTGGCATGGCTGTTGTTGGGGGTTTTAAGCCAGATTTATGTTGCAAATCAAGAGCAAACAGACCATCAGGATGATTTAAAACATAGTGAGTTTGGTCAGAAGGAAGCTCTAATAATTCTGTGGGTTGGAGAGACACAGTAGAGATTTCCATTGCTGAGTAGGAATAGAATAGAAAAGATGGCCTGGAGGCATCACAAAAAGCAGCAAGTCGCACATCTTTGCAGCCTCAAACCTGCAGAAGACTTTTCTTTGAGGTGAAAGCTGCAGAGTACCATGTTCCAGAATGGTGGCAACATAAGGAATTTGTTCCTCAGAATTTGATTCAGTGTCCCCTGTGTCCCAGACAGTCAACCCAAATAGCCAAGAGAGAGGAAAGCCTGGCTATTTCTCCAACTGGCAGCAGGCCTCAACATCATCTATGTGGTGCTGGTTTTAGGTGCTTACAGAATGTAAGAGTTCTGAGGTTAAAAGGTTTCCACTTCAATTTCAGAATGCCTGGGAGGCCAGGTGATGTGCCCCTGAGAGGGCAGTATGTGAAGCTGTGAGCGTGAAGCCAAAGGTGCGTTTGGAAAGGCCAAACATAAGAACATGGATTGTCTAAGGAAAGTTGCAAGGAGAGAACAAAGTGGACCTAAGAGAGAAGCTGTGGGAGCTACAACTCCAGAGGTGCCACAGGAGTGGAACCACACAAGTCCTTTGGAGCTCACAATTTGTCACAGATTGTTTCAGATGCTGGATATATAACTATAGGACTTAACATTTGCCCCACTGCATTTTGGACTTTCTTTAGTTCCAATGCTTTGTATTCCTGTTTGTACTTTTTGGAATGAGAATGTTTATCTTGTACTATTGCATGTTGGAAGCGTTTAACTTTTGTTTTCATTTGTACAGGGGTTTACAGCTAAGATTTTTGTCTTACATCTCGGAGGACACTTGGGGCTTAAACCTTTCATCAATGCTGGAACTGTTAGGATTGTAGAAAGTCTTGCAACTGGACTAAATGCTTTTTGCATAAAGAGATGTGCATGAGTCTTTTGGGGCCAGAGATAGAATGTTATGGCTCTAATGTGCTATAATGTTGATAGACAATACTGGTTATTAAAGCTTGTTAAATCTGTGTTAAGTAGTGAAAAAGATACGAATAAGCGTGTCTTGAAATATGTTTAAAGAAATGTGTCTGATTGCCAAGTTGACAAGAGGTGGATTATCATGATTTATTTGTTGTTTCAACTTGAGAAGTTTAGAAATTTAAACAGGGAGCCAGGAGCCTTATTTTGTAAATATCCTCAGCCTGTGCAAGAGGAGGGCACAGAGGTGGTGTGAGCACTACACCTGCTGGGTGTAGGGGGCTTTAGCCTGTTTGGAATATAAGGGAGAAGAGGCTTGTTCTCACCCACCTTTCTGTTCTGGCTGCTGCCTTGAAGTGTTGCCCCGGTGCCAGGCCACCCTGCCTTGGAGCCAACTGATTATGGACTGAAACCCCACAAACAGTGAGCTAGATAATCTTTCCCTTCTTCATTTTGGGTGTCAGGTATTTTGTCCAAGCAATGAGAGAACAGTAACCAAGATAATTATTAGGTGTTTACTGTTACATGCTTTATTGTCTAAAATGTGCTTTATTTTTGTAGCTATTTTGTGTATTGCTGAGAAGAATGCATACTATTATTCTTGAGTGAAGCCCTTTGTAGACATGTTAAATTCATTTGTTTGAAGGAGTGGTTTAACTCTGATTTTTATTTGTTAATTTTTTTGTTTGGTTGAACTGCCTGTGACAGAAGAGGACTAGAGTTCCCCATCATGATTGTATTGGTGTTCATCTTGTTTTTTAATGTGAAATAATTTTTGTTTTATAAAATTGAATGCACCACCATTTGGTGTATATGTGTTTACAATTGTTATCCTTTTTTGGTGAAATGTATTCTTTGCTAAAACATAATGGCCTTCTTTGTTCTGTATGAGTCTTTTTTATTATTTTAATTTTTTATTGGTACTGGGGATTGAACTCACAAACATGCACTTGCAAGGCAGGCGCTTATACTGTTGAGCTAAATCCCGAGCCCTTTTTTGTCTGTTCTGACCAACTTGGTGTGAAGTAAACTTTTTTCAGAAATTAGAATTGCTACTCCTGATTGCTTTTGGGTTCCAGATGCATGAAGTATTTTTTTATCCTTTCACTTTTGTGTGTGTGTGTGTGTGTGTGTGTGTGTGTGTACATTAATCTTTGCACATGAGATGTGTCTCTTTTTTATTTTATTTAAAAGGAAAAAGAGAAGAAAAAAAAAACAAAACAAAGCAGTGTAAGGGTACAAGTAATACAGAACTACAGAAAAAAAAAAACAGTAAGAAATCACCAGTTAATAGATTGCATATTATCATCTTAGAGATAGTTGCTCAAGTCACAGTATCAAAGCATACAAAGTGGACATTCAACAGTGAGACTACAAACAGTTGTGTTCAGTTATCCAACCAAAAACATTAATATGGTCAGCTATTTAACACCCCTAAACACACTTGCTGTTGTATCCTTTAGAGCACTTTTTTTCCCTCTCTTTTTTACAACAAAATTTACACATTTTGGGTTTTATTACTCCTTAGTTCTTATTACTTTTTTTGGGAGAGAATAAAGTCAAATATGGCAAAACAAAGCTGTCAGTCAAAACCAAGGATAGACATAGTACATGATGTAAGAACAGAGTACAAGGTTATCAACAATGGTTACCATAATGTCTCGTTTCCTTAAAAAGAATTGTCTATCTCATTAGATATTATAAAGTTGAACAAAACAGTAGAGAACAAGACCAATACAACTTAAGCATTGTAAACATTACAGGACTTCCAAAGGAGACAATAGTCAAACCAGAATGGGCATCTTAGTGAATCTTATTCAAAGTAGTTGCCTATACCCTCAAACTTGATACTATCATACAGAATGGAACAGAGTCTAATCAGTCAAAACAAGATAGTGGGAGTATTACAGGACTTCAAAACAAGTTAATAGGAAATCAAAAAAGTTACTATTATATATCCTGCTAAATTTTAAATTTTTCCCCTTAATTAAAAAAACCGTAAAAAATAACTAAATTTTTTTAATGAATAAGGGAGAGATTTAGGTAAAAGAGGACTTAACAATATAACAATACAGGTCAAAGCATGACTGTTTCAGCAACCTACTGCTTCACCATCAAATAACCCGACTTAATAAGTAGTTACCATAGTGTCTGTCTTTTTCCTTGAAATATTTGAATAAAGCTTCATATACTATAGCTTCAAATATTTCCATATCAAGAAGCCCAGAATAAAGCCTTTCCAATTAATAAGTGAAAACTTTATAAGGCTTCAAGGCCACATAATGGGGAATCATGATTATCACATATTTTTATATATTTGAATCATTATTTACATTAGGGAAACTTCGGTATTCACACATGCGAGATTGATTTATTTTACTAATGAGTATGGTCTCAAGCTGCGCCCATTTATTGATAAATATCTCAATGTGATCCTTCTTTATAGCTGAGTAATACTCCATTGTATAGAAATACCACAACTTTTTTATCCATTCCTCAGTTGATGGACACTTGGGTTGTTTCCAAGATCTGGCGATTACAAATTGTGCTGCTATAAACATAGGTGCACATATATCACTGTGGTATGATGCTTTCAGTTCTTCTGGGAATATGCCTAGAAGTGGAATAGCTGGAATAAATGGGACTTCCAATCCCAGCTTTTTGAGAAATCTCCAGACAGACCTCCACAAAGGTTGTACCAGTCTACACTCCCAACAGTGTAGGAGAGTTCCTTTTTCCCCACAGCCTCTCCAGCATTTGTTTTTGTTGGTTTTCTTGATCCTGGCCATTCTTTCAGGAGTGAGATGGTATCTCAGTGTGGTTTTAATTTGCATTTCTCTAATGACCAATGATGATGAGCATTTTTTCATGTATTTATTTTCCATTTGCATTTCTTCATCTGAGAAATGCGTATTCATCTCAGATGCCCATTTTTGGATTGGATATTTGAATTTTGGTGGTCTGAGTTTTTAAAAAATTCTTTATATGTTTTAGACAAGAGTCCATTGTCTGAGAGAGAGTTCACTAAAATCTTTTCCCAGTTTGTGGGTTTTCTTTTCACTATGCTGGAGATTTCTTTTGACATGCAGAAACTTTTTAATAAGAAGTGGTTCCAGTTATTGATTCTGGGAAGTATTTCCCGTGCGGTTTGAGTCCTGTTCATGAATTCTCTACCTACTCCTATGTCTTCAAGGTTTCTACCCAATTTGTCTTTCAATAGGTTTAGTGTTTCTGTTTTAATATTCAGATCTTTGACCCATTTAGATTTTAATTTAGTACATGGTGATAGACATGGGTCTAGCTTTAGTTTTCGGCAAATGGAGAGCCAGTTTTTGCAGCACGATTTATTAAAGAGACTGTCGTTCTTCCAGTGAACCTGCTTGGCTCCTTTATCAAAGATAAGGTGGTTGAGTGTGTTTGTAGTTGTGGTTGTATCTTCTAATCTATTCCATTGATCTTGGTCTCTGTTTTGATTCCAGTACCATGTTGATTTTACTACTGTTGCTTTGTAGTATAACTTCAAGTCCTGGATTGTGATGCCTCCTGCCTTGCCTTTGCTGCTTAGAATTGCCTTTGCTATTCTAGATCTCTTCTGGTTCCAGATGAAATTTAGGAGTGATTTCTCTAGATCTATAAGGTATGTTGATGGTATTTTTATTGGGATTGCATTGAATCTGTATAACGGTTTTGGGAGAATGGCCATTTTCACAATGTTTGTTCTTCCTATCCATGAGCAAGGGATGTCTTTCCATTTTCTGAGATCATCTTCAATTTCTTTTTTCTGTGTATTATAATTTTCCCTGTATAGGGTCTTTCACTTCTTTCATAAGAGTAATTCCTAAATATTTTATTTTTTTGCTTGCTAGTGTGAAGAGTGTGGTTTCTCTTTGTCGATGTCCGCTCCCGGCCGGCAGGAAGGACACACGACAAAGTCTGGCAGTGGACAACCTTTTCTTTTATTTTCCTTCTCCGTACAGCCTGCCCTGGGATCGCTCCCAGCCGAAGCCTCCTTTGGTCCGCTTCCCGCGGCTCCTTCTGGGCTTCTACTTCCGGACTTCTTCTTCCCCCCCAGGGGTGGCACCAGTATATATACGGATACAGTGTCCAATCATGTTAAAGTAAGCAAGGCAAGCTGATTGGCTAACATCATCAGTTGCCAGGCAGACTATATTGTTGAGCGGGTTGCTTACGCGGTAAGCAGGAAACTAACGTGCTCGATGGGAGGGGTAATCTACCTCAGGCTTTACTCTTTACTACAGGCCTCACGTCCGCCAAGTGAGGCGACCGGGCTCGGGGCTGCGGCTCCCAACATCTCCCCCTTTTTTATTTTTTATGAATGTGCGCATCGTAGCCCTTCCTGGACTGGGTGCAGAGGCTTATGCCCTATGTGTAGGCCCACCGTAGGTCCTTGGCTTAGACCCTGGTCGGCCGTCCCATGGTCTGCCAAGGCCCTGAGGCCCTCGTCCTTTTTTTTAGGGCCAGGCACAAACTGGACGGAACCTGGATGCACACAAGCTTGCACTCATTTCCTCTCCGTAAAGAAATCCCCTCGGAGAGAAATTTAGACCTGGGCAGCATCTAACAGTCCAGCGGCTTACGTGCAGAATGGGGTAGGGCCTGGCTTAGGTTGAGTCGCACCGGGGGAGTACGCTCTTACCCGTCATTGACTCTCCTACCCAGCTATGTCATAATTTTTTAGAGGAGGAGTGTGGGAAGCTCACCACCCCCAGACTCGGTCGTAGGCTAGGCGAGCGAGCCATGCATATGTCTGAGGATCTTCTTGTCCATTTCGGGCTACCGCTATTTCTATTCATCTTGTTGGTTGGTCTGTGATGGATCTCCGGTAGGGCAGGTCTGATCTTCAGTCGAGGGCTTTGTCGCCCGTGTCAGTCTCTCCGGTACCCACAGTGGTTCTCGTCCCGATTCCTGTGGGAAAACACAAACCGCGCCTCGGTTCCAGCTGACCACTGGATCCGGGCCCATCCATTGTCCTGTCAGGACATCTTTCCACTTCACCCACCCTTTATGGTTGGGGGAAGGGTTGCAGTGCTCCACGGCTGGGGAGCAATTATCATTGTTTAAATTTAAAAAATTGTGTGTGAATAGTGCCATGGATAATCGTGCCTTTGGGGCCAGGCCTTGGCCTACTCCCCCTTTTTGTTTTTGTAAAATTTCTTTGAGGCTTCTATGAGCCCTCTCAATGATTCCTTGACCTTGGGGATTGTATGGGATACCATGTTTTAATTGAACCTCCATCATTTTGCAGAACTCATTGAAGGCTTTGCCTATATAGGCTGGTCCATTATCAGTTTTTAATATTTTTGGTTTGCCCCATGCGGCCCAAGCCGCCAGGCAATGATTGATCACATTAGACACTTTTTCACCTGTTTCTGCTGTTGCGAATATGACGTGAGAACAGGTGTCTGTGGAAACATGAACATATTTAAGAGTCCCAAACTCCTGTATATGTGTGATGTCCATCTGCCAAACATCACCAGGGATCAAACCTCGAGGGTTTACTCCCATCGGTATGGCAGGTTTGTATGTGGCACAGGAGTCACATAGTCGCACGATATCTCGTGCATCTGCTCTGGAAACATGGAAATGGTTTGCTAGTGTCCTGGCATTGACATGAAACTTATCATGGAAGGCACGGGCTCGCTCGATTGGTGTAACGGGCGAGTGGCAGTATCAGCAGCCGCATTCCCCTGTGCCATGGGCCCCGGCAGGGATGTATGTGCTCTTATGTGGGTGGTGAAGACCTTATGGTGTCTGTTCTGAAGCAATGTCTGGATAGACAGGAACAGCCCAGCCACTGTGGAAGTGGATCTAATTAAACTGGCAGTCTCAAGCACTTGCATAGCATTGACCACATACCTAGAATCGGAGACAATATTAATGGCTTCTGAGAACCGTTCAAGAATCATTTTAACGATCTGCAGTTCTACCACCTGAGGCTACACCATCCCCAGGCCCTGCAGCATGTTCCCCTGAGGAACCAAAACCTTGACTTTCTCTAATTTTCTGCTTTGAGGGGAATCTCTTGTGGAGACTGGGGAGCAGCAAGAGCTGCGCTATCTTGTCTCCTTTATTGATTACCATAGTACCCACAAGAGATTGAACCATAATTTTAATGTGTCCTGTGTAGTCTGAGTCTATGACCCCCGGGACTACTATGAGACCCCGAAGGGCTGTGGAGGATCTCCCGATCACCAGACCCACGGAATTTTCGGGTAACGGTCCCTTAAAGGTGGTTTCAACCACTTGAACACCCATATCAGGCACTAATATAAGTCTGGAGGCGACACTGAGGTCCACACCTGCTGACCCAGGGGTGGCCCTTGTTGAAGGCTGCCATCCTGAGCTGTCCTGTCTCTGGGGCGGGGGCCCGCCTGTGAAGGGGGCCCCCTCTGGCCGTTTTTTGGCTCTCTAGCATCTCGTCCACAAATACGGTTGCCCTGAGCATCAAAGACCGACCTACACTCCTCAGCTTTGTGTGATCCCCTCTTGCATCGCCCACAAACATATGGTTCTTCATTCCTAGGGCGAGGCCTAGCATCTGCATTGTTTGGGCAATGACGTTTAATGTGTCCTGGCTCCCCGCAGGCAAAACACCCTTTAGCCTTACATTCCCCTTCTAACCCGCGAGGTCCCCTCTGCTGTACAGCCGCGGCCAGGAGAGCAGCCACTCCCGAGTTGGAGAGCGGCCCCCCTATCTCTCTGCATATCCTAATCCAGGCGTTGAGGTCCTTGTTCTTATGAGGAGCTATCGCTGCCTTGCACTCCTTTGTACATTGCTCAAAAATCAGCTGCCTTACCAGCGGTCGAGCCACTCCCGGATCAGAAAATATCTTATCGGCAGCATCTTGCATTCGGGCCACAAAGTCAACAAATGGCTCTGTGGTACCCTGAATTATTTTTGAAAGACACAAGGAGGCTGTTCCGGCACCACTTACCTGCTTCCAGGCGCGGAGCCCTATGGCATTGATTTGTTCATAGACAGCGCCGGGGAACTGAGTCTGATCATCAGCGTGCCGACCTTCTCCCATAAGCATTTCCTTGTTCCACCCCCGGTTTCCCCGACTGGCGTTTCTCTCAGCCTGCTCTGCAGAGAACTCTGCGTACCAGGCTCGCCAATCCAGGTAACTACCCGAGGGCAGACACGCCTTTGCCAGCTGAATCCAGTCCGCGGGGGTGAGGGGCCCAGAAGACAGGTTCTCCAGCATGGCAATGGTGTAAGGCGCAGTCGGCCCAAAGGTTGTAACTGCATTTTTAAGTTCTCTAATCTGCTTTATCTCAAAAGGCTCCCATGCATTACGTCCCTGGCCCATAGCTACTTGTACAGGAAATATCCCGTAGGGGCCACTATCTATCCCAGGTGGTGGATGTACCTCATGAGACAAACGTCCCCCCTGCCAAAGCCGCCTGTAAAAATACCGACCCGCCGGCGGCGGAGCATAAGACGGCGGCCATGATTGGGCGGAAAATGGGGCCCGTGCATCACTTCCTGTTCGGGCGAAGGGGAAGGGAGCTCCCGGGCGGCCGCCCCGCGGCGAGGGATCGCCTCCGGGAACAGCCCCCAAGGTGGGGCGGAAGGCTTCGCCTCCCTCTCGCGCCGGGGAGCGCTCAGGAGCTCTCTACTTCTCCGCAGACCAAGTTGAGCGGAGCGCAATTCACGGCGCAACGCTGGGAAAGAACCCTGCGACTCCTTATCGAGCGACTTAGGCTCCTGACAGCTGGTCTCTTTGGCCTCCTTGCCATTCAACTTTCCCTCGTCCTCGGAGTCAGACGACTCCGAGGCTAGAGCCCCGTCCTTCTCCTTAGCATCTTTGTTCCCCTTAACGGGCCCCTCTCGGGAGCTCCCTGACTGGGCCTGCTCAAATACCCTGCGTACTTTTGTAAGCTCTTGAGAGCTTTCTCCACAACCACCCTCGCTCTTAGTGTTGCTACCTAGCATGTTTCCCATCTTTTAATATGTTACTCACCGCGTGAGGCCCAAGGAATCCGCCACTTACGTGTGAGCCTGAGGGGAGTCTAAAAGCCCTGTAGGTGCGCGCCACCCAGAGCCCAGGCTTATCCCCAACTCACCTGTCTCGCAGCTCTGTACTGGAGCGTTGTCCGCTGTCACGTCTCGGGGGTGATCAGTCCCCGTGCGGGCCTCCAAATGTCGATGTCCACTCCCGGCCGGCAGGAAGGACACACGACAAAGTCTGGCAGTGGACAACCTTTTCTTTTATTTTCCTTCTCCGTACAGCCTGCCCTGGGATCGCTCCCAGCCGAAGCCTCCTTTGGTCCGCTCCCTGCGGCTCCTTCTGGGCTTCTACTTCCGGGCTTCTTCTTCCCCCCCAGGGGTGGCACCAGTATATATACGGATACAGTGTCCAATCATGTTAAAGTAAGCAAGGCAAGCTGATTGGCTAACATCATCAGTTGCCAGGCAGACTATATTGTTGAGCGGGTTGCTTACGCGGTAAGCAGGAAACTAACGTGCTCGATGGGAGGGGTAATCTACCTCAGGCTTTACTCTTTACTACAGGCCTCACGTCCGCCAAGTGAGGCGACCGGGCTCGGGGCTGCGGCTCCCAACATCTCTTATTTCCCTCTCTGTGATTTTGTTGTTAGTGTATAGGAATGCTATTGATTTCTGAGTATTGATTTTGTATCCAGCTACAGTACTGAATTTATTTATTGTATCTAAGAGTCTTTCAGTGGAGTTTAGGGGGTCTTCCATGTAGAGTATCATGTCATCTGCAAACAATGATAATTTAACTTCTTCTTTTCCGATCTTTACCCCTTTTATTTCTCTCTCTTGCCTAATTGCTCTGGCTAGGACTTTCAGTACTATATTACATAGGAGTGGTGATAAAGGACATCTTTGTCTTGTGCCTGATTTTAAAGTAAAGGCTTTCAGTTTTTGGCCATTTTAGTATGATGCTGGCTATTGGTTTGCCATAAATGGCCTTTATTATATTGAGGTAAAGACCATCTATTCCAATTTTCTGTAAAGTTCTTATCATGAATAAATGTTGGACCTTATCGAAGGCTTTTTCCGCATCTATAGAACTGATCATGTGATTCTTACTTTTGGCTTTATTGATATGGTGGATTACATTTATTGATTTACATATGTTGAACCATCCTTGCATTCCTGGGATGAATCCCACTTGGTCATGGTGTATAATCTTCTTGATGATTTGCTGCATCCTATTTGCCAATATTTTATTGAGGATTTTTGCATCTGTGTTCATTAGGGAGATCGGTCTATAGTTCTATTTTTTAGTTGGGTCTTTCTCAGGTTTTGGTACTAGAGTAATATTTGCTTCCAGGAATGACTTAGGAAGGATTGCTTCCCTTTCAATTTCATTGAATAGTTTGAGGAGTGTCGGCATTAGGTCTTCTTTGTATTTCTTGTAGAATTCTGCAGTGAATCCATCTGGGCCTGGGCTCTTCTTGGTGGGTAAGGACTTAATTACATTTCCAATTTCATTAACAGAGATTGGGTTATTCAACAGTTATATCCTCTGGATCAAACTTTGGTACTTCATATGTTTCTAAGAATCTGTCTATTTCTTCTGTGTTATCAAACCTTTGGGAGTAGAGGTTTTCAAAATAGGTGTTGATGATCTTCTGTATTTCTATTGGGTCTGTAGTGATTTCATCTTTTTCATTTCTTATTGCATGAATTTGAGCTTTTTATTCCCTTTTTAAAATAAGGTTGGCTAGGGGCTTATCGATTTTATTTATTCTTTCAAAGAACCAACTCTTTGATTCATTGATTCTTTGGATTGTTCTCTTAGTCTCTATTGCATTGATTTCTGCTCAGATTTTTATAATTTCCTCTCTTCTTTTGGCTTTGGGCTTGACTTGCTCTTCTTTTTCTAGCTGTTTGAGGTGTAGCATCAAGTTATTTATTTGTATTTGTTCTGTTTTCCTGATGTGGGTACTCAGTGCAATAAATTTTCCTCTACGGACGGCTTTCATTGCATCTCACAAAGTCCAATAAGTTGTATCTGCATTTTCATTTTCTTTTAGGTATTGTTTAATTTCCTCTTAAATTTCTTCTGTGACCCACTGATTACTCAAGAGTGTGTTATTGAGCTTCCATTTGTTTCCATCATTCTTATGTTATTTTTCTTTGCATCGTCTTGCAGATGTTGAATTGTTGTTTCCTGATTCCTTGTTATTTTTAAAAGATCTTTCCTTTCCTGTTCACTAGATGCAATCTTGTCTTCAAGGTCTGAAATTCTATCTGCACTTTCATTGAGGCAGTTTTTACAACTTTCAGTGGAGTTTTTTATTTCATGTATATCTCTGTGCATCTGCATTATGTATTCTGTTTGTTTCTTATATTGCTCACCTAGGGATTCTATGTTTTTGTTTAGTTCCTCCAATTTTTTAAACTGTGTTTTCTTTAGATATATTCAGAATCTCTTTCATTTCTTTTATCATTTCTTCTTTTACCTGGGAGATCATTTCGAGTTTGAATTCCTTTAAAGCTTCCTGGAGTTGCTTGTTAATTTCAGTAGCTATTGTGTCCAATATTTGAGGTGAATGGCATATATTTTCTTCTATATACATTGCTCCTAGGGTTTCTTGAGATGGGCTGGAGGTTTGAGGTTGTAATTTGGTCTTTCATTTTGTCATTTTCCTATATTTCTGTGTTTTAAATGTTATTTGAAAGCTTCCTCAGGGTCTGTTGGAAATCCCCTTCTATGTTCGCAGCTCCTGAGACTCTGGCACCCAGTTACACCAAGCCACTGGGCCTGTAGATCCAATGGCCATGTCCTGCCTGTTTAGAACTCCGTAGTTCCAGATAAGCTGGGCTTCAGGGACACTGTGCACCCACCTGCTTGTTGGAAGCTCCACAGTTCTCCAAGCGCAGCCTCGATGGGGAGACGGATGTAGATGCCTCAAACCCACTTATCCACTTCACTGCACCCAGAAGCCTGGAGGGTCCTGAACAGTCTGGGCTTTGGGCAGAGTGCCCTGAGCACTTACTGCAGGCTGCAGGTCCTCTGGAACCTGTGATATTCCCCTGCTTGCTGAGATATCCACAGTCCTCCAGTCACATGGGGCAGCGGATGCAGGCGCCCCAGATCCGTCCAGCCCTTCCTCTGCACACCGATGGTGAGGTGCAGGAGTCCCAAATAGGCTGGGCTCCGGGGATAGCGGGTGCCCGCCTACTTGTTGGAAGCTCCACAGTTCTCCAAGCCCAGGCGGGATCGAGGTGTGTCTCTTACAAACAATGTTAAGTTTTTGTTTTTTAATTAAAGCTGCCAGTCTTTATCTTTTGCTTGGAGAATTAAGACCATTTATATTCAGTATTATTTAAAAACATATTTATTGATTTTGTAGTGCTTGATTTCTCTTAAATTTTCTTTTTAAATCTACTCTTTCAGTAAATGAAATACTCTCCAAGTATTTCATTGGGCTCTTGGACATTGACCACTTTCTCTCTGTTTAGTATTCTTGATTGTTTTCAGCATTACTGGTATAGTGCTCATGATTTTTTTAGTTAACCTTATGATGGATGATATTTCTGCATGGTTACTGATGAACAATGCAATTTTGCATAGGAACCTAGGTTATCTTGATTGGCTGCTATTTTATTTAGGCCTAAAAAACTTCACTCCAAGTTCTCTTAACTTTCAAAATTCATATTGAAAAATATATTAGGCTGATGGATTTGCCTTCAGAGATTATTTACCATTTTTTAAACAGCTTTTAGTATTCTCTCTTTGTTCTGAGTTTCTAGGCTTTTTGATTCTGATGTGTCCCAGGGAGGCTCTTTTCTGGTGTGTCTATTTGAGGTTCGAAATAACTCATCAGTTGGACATCCATCTTATCTCTTAGATTTGAATAATCTTCTGAAATCAATTGATGGAATATATTCTTTTAATAACATTGTTTTCTTACTCTACTCCTTTGTCAAAACCAGTGACCCTTAAATTTGTTTCAGAGTTATTTAAGAGATCTTGAGCCATTTTTGATCATCTTTTTTCAGTGTTTTATTACATTAACTTCGTCATCAAGCTCTGTTATCCCACCTTTTGACTGATCTTGCCTACTGCCAAAGCTTTCATTTGAGTTTTTCTTTGTCACAGTTTTTTCCTGATTCCCTCTCATAACTTCTATTTTCTGAAGTGGTTTTTCATATCCTGCATGGTCTTTTTCTCCTTTATGTCTCACAACTTTAATATATTTTTGAAACCTCATGTTACCTTTTGCTGGCCAATCCAAGATCATGTTATAATGAATAATACCTTTTATTAAAATTTTGCTCCCACATTGCAGAAGCTGGTTGCTAGTGAATCTCAGCAGGCTACAGGCGGCTGCTGCGTGGGTACCCACACTGAGGAAGCAGAACTTCTCCAGTATCTTCTAATCCTCCAAATTAATTTTGCTGCCAAAAAACAAAGAAAAAGCATTTAGAGACTTCTGGGTCCATTTTCAGAGAGGGGGCAAAAATTGTGTATTTGGAATTAAGAAGCAATATGTTAATAACCAGTGAAAACTCAATTGCTAGTTAGCACAGAATGTTAATGAGTTCTGATATCTTCCTGCAGCAGAATGGTGGTTACTTTGAGTCAGTGTGGTGGTGCATGCTGGCGATCCCAGAACTTCAGGAGGTTGAGGCAGGAGGATTACAAGTTTGAGCCCTTGTGACTTAGAGAGACACTGTCTCAAAATAAAAAATTTAAAAAAGGTTGAGTGGATGGTCCTGAGTCAAACCTCCAGAAAGACTGAAGGAGGGAGGGAGAGAGAGAACAGAAGAGAGACAGGGAGAGAGAATGAGCATCCAATCACTCTACACCATGGAGGAGGATTTAACACAGTTTTGAATGAAAGAAGCTGGGCAGAAAGAAGGCTGTCCGCATGACTCCATTTA
Source organism: Cavia porcellus (assembly GCF_034190915.1). Classification (NCBI taxonomy): domain Eukaryota; kingdom Metazoa; phylum Chordata; class Mammalia; order Rodentia; family Caviidae; genus Cavia; species Cavia porcellus. The sequence goes on from NW_026947508.1 coordinate 7,783,346, forward strand.
TGCACAGTTCGGAATCCAGCAAAATGCGTCTTGGCTGCTGGAAGGATAGTGGTCACCTTTCGTGGGTGTGCAATGAGGATTGTCATGGTGATGGTCAAGGGAGCACTGAGGTGTTAGTGATGTTATTTCTGGCTTCACAAGTTTGTTCATTTTGGGAAAATCCCTCAGGCTGAATATTTACAAATTATGTGCACTTTTACATACGCGTGTGTCACAGATTCAGTCGGACCTTGGTTCACGAATTTAATTCTTTCCTTAATTTTGGCAGCCAACTGAATTGGACAAGAACCAAATCAAATTTCCTCACGAGTCAACACTGACTCTAATCATTGAATTTGATTTGGTTTTTGTCCAGTTTGGTTTGTGACCTGAATGGTGGAAGGAATTAAGTTTGTGAACAGAGATATTACTGCATAGTTAAATAAAAGATGGTGTAAAAGTGAAGGGGCATGGGCTGGGGATTTAGCTCTGTGGCATAGGTGCCAGCCTGGCAAGCACGAGGTCATGAGTTCGATCCCTGGTACCAAAAAAAAAAAAAAAAAAAATCACATCATCATCTGAATTAACACAGAAAAATGTTTTAAACCAGGTGTGGTGGCTCATTCCTATAATCTTAGCACTCAGGAGGCTGAGGCAGGAGAATCATTTGCAAGTTTGAGACCAGCTGGGCTACAAAGTGAGCCCAAGGCCAGTCTGAACTGCACAGCGAGACCCTGTCTCAAAAAGATAAAAAAGAGGGAGCATTCACACATCTATGTTTATCACAGCATTAATCATCATAGCAGAGGTGGAAGCAGCATAAGTATCCGTGGAAGGGAGAGTAGGTAGGCAGGTAGCTCAGTGGTGTGACACGCAGCAGGGAGAAGGCTGTGATTCCATCCCCAGCACTCCAAGGAAAAAGAAAGAAAAACTTGAATGAAATATTATTCAGAAGGAAAATTTTAAAAAAAATTAAAATTTTATTTAAATAAAGACCAAAAACAGAAAATATGTGGAAATAATACATATGTTCAGAGAAAAAAATAGACAGTAAGAAACCACTAGTTGATGTTTACATATTGTCGTTTTACAAATAGTTGTTCAATATACAAAAATGCAACATGTATAGTGGGAATTCAAACAGCGAGACTGCAACCAGTTCTGTTCAATGGTCCAACAAAAACTTAGTAAGATGGTTGTCAATCCTATACACTTAAACATACATGCGGTTATCCATATCTTAATTTATGTTTAGATTAAAAAACTAAAGCAGGTTAAAATCATTCTGAACAAAGAATAATAGTATTGCTGTATTTCACATCATGACATTCCATGATCAGCACTGGGTACTTTAGTGTCTTTTTTTAAAAATTTAATTTAAAGAAAGACTAAACAAAAACAGAAAACAGGTAGAAATAATACATAATTTCAAAGAAAAAAAATGAACAGAAATTACTAGTTGATGATTACACATTCTCTTCTTCTTTTTTTTTATTGGTACTGGGGATTGAACTCACGACCGCCTGCTTGCAAGGCAGGTACTTATGCTGCTGAGCTAAATCCCCAGCTCCACAGAATGTCTTCTTACAAATAGTTATTTGAGATACTATAGTGGAGCATATAAAGTAGGGATTCAAACAGTGAGATTGCAACCAGTTCTGTTCAACTATCCAACAAAAACTTAGAAATATGGTTATCAAACCTATTCATTTAAACGTACATGCAGTTATCCATATCTTCAATTATGTTGAGACTGAACAAACCCAAGCAGGCTAATATTACTCTGAACAAAGAATAATACTAGTGCTGGGTTTCACATTATGACTCCAGGATCAGCACTGGGTATTTTAGTGTCTCTTTTTCTTCAAAGTATCTGTTCATTTAATCATGTGTCATAAGATCAGTTCTCATAAACTGTTTATAGATTCTACACATGCATGAGTCTTAATATGTATTTCTATCCTTTCTATATTAGAGGGAGAAACAAAACAAAGCAAGGCAAAACAAAACATATTCCTATAAACACATGAAACAAAATAAACATATAAGACTGTTGTACAAAGAGTTCTACCATGGTTCCTGTGTTGTCTCCAATAGAATTATCACCAATAGAATTGGCTATATCATCAGACATAGTAAAATTGAATATATCAGTACATAACAGTATTAATAAAAACACAACTTTGTATATGGTATAGAACTTCAAAAACCAGCAGTTATCAAACCAAAATGTGTATCGTAGAGTCTTGTCATCTTCAGTGTAGTTGCCTATACTCTCAGACTTGATACTTCAAATCTGAGAATAAAATCTTCTCTGCTTCATTTCTGTTATGCTCTTTTTTGCCATCAGTTGTCTGCTTATCTTCTTCATTCTGTTTTCTGCTCCATTCATTGAGGCTTCTCTGCCACTGTTCCTGGAATCCTAGTACTTTTCTCTCTCTCTAGAATGCCCTGCAGTATTCTCTGTAGTGTTGGATTGGTGGTTGCGAATTTCCCAAGTTCCTCTTTGTTTTGGAAGCATCTTGTTTCTCCATTAATTTCTAGGGACAGTTTATCAGGGTATATCAATCTGGGTTGGAGGTTATTTTCTTTCAGGGCTTGGAATACTTAACCCCAGGTTCTTCTTGACTTGATGGTTTGTGTCGAGAAGTCTGCCATTATTCTGATGGGCCTTCCTCTGTAGGTTATCTGTTTCTTGTCTCTAACAGCTTTTACTGTTAGAGACAGCAATATAAGAACAGTATTCTGTTCTTATATTGAATTTCTAGGATCTTGATTATTATATGCCTGGGTGTAGCTCTGTTTTGGTTGTAGGTGGCTGGCGTTCTGTATGACTCATACATCTGCATATCATTTCATTTTTCTATGTTTGGGAAGTTTTCCTTAATTATTTCTGTGAATAGCCTTTATAGTTCTGTTGTTTGTACCCTAGTTTCTTCATTCACATTCTTTATTCTCAAGTTATAGATCCTTTTGTTGTCTTTTATTGTTACTACTTATTGTCTTTGTATTGTTACTACTTATTTCCTTGTTATTTTTAAAAAGTTTTTCCCTTTCATACTCCCACATTACAAAATTGTCCTCCAGCTTGGATAATCTATCCTTAGTTTCTTTCAAGCTGATTTGCCATCTTTCCTTACAGTTTTTAATTTCCTGGTGATCTCTTTGAATCTGCTTCATGTATTCTATATTTTTTATATTCTTCACCAAATGGTTCTCTCCTTTGTTTGAGTTCTTCCCTTCTTCTGTTTGTGTCTGGTTGAGGGGTGCTTAGTATCTCTTTTATTAATCTTCTTATATCTTGCTTTATTTGGATAAATATTTCAATTTTGAACTCGTCTATTAGATCCCGAATATATCTCTTTATGTCCACTGGCACTGTATCTGATATTGCATGTTTGCTGTTCTCATTCTCCTTTGTATTTACCTGTCCTGGGTCAATGTTCTCAGGGTTGGGGCCTGGGGACTTTTTGTTGTTGCTTCCTCTTCCCATCTTTTTTGCTTCTTCCAGGACACCCCAGTTTCTTTGTTAGTTACAATTCTTCTGAAGTGTACTGGCTAGAGAAGACCCTTCACACTGCAGTGTGCTAGTGAGTTGCAGACAGGGACAGTGTATGCTGGCCCCTCCCCTCCATATCAGTCAAGCTGCTGTGGCCTGCACTGTATCACTTTGCCCTGCCTCCCCTCTGGACCAGCCAGACCTCCAAGGTCGACTGGGTCAGTGTGGTTATTGTGCACCATCGCTGCAGGAACTTGACCTCGGATATCCTGTTGGTCTCAGCCAGGTCATGTGACCCAGGCCTGGCTCAGTCCACCAATCCCATTTGTGAAGGGAACAAATGACTGAAGTCACTGTTGCCCCTTGTACTTGCCAGTCCTGCCTGGTCCCAGAATGTCATTCACTGGAGCCCCCCTATTTATGGAATGACTTCACTCCCATCACTCATCACAGGTTGATGTAGGCACCCTGCCATCTCAGTCCTCCATTAGGCTCGCTGACCCCTGAACTCAATGTAACTGTGCCTCCAGTGAGTCAAAGTGGCGGGACCTTGAACGGCTCGGCAAGTCACGGTGGGACCCCAGCAAATCACGGCGGGACCTCAGCAAGTAGACAGCAATATAATTTTTTCTTGGGATGAAATAATTCATCTCCCTCTGTTTGGGGCTCCCCACTCTGTATTATGTTGAATTCTGAGTTGACTATCTCTGTAGCCAGTTGTTATATATCCACCATCTTTTTTTGGTCCACCAAATTAAAAAAATTTTAATTTAAAGAGAATAAAACAAAACAAAGCAAAACAGAACCAAGCAGATCAGAGCAAAACAATGCAAATAACACAAGACTTTAAAACAAGACAACAGGAAATCAACAATGGCTAGCACAATGTCTCTTGTTTTCTTTGAAACAGTTGTCCATACCCTCATACACAATAAGTTAATACAAAACAAAATAGAGCAATCAGAACAAAAGAATGAGAATCTTATGGGCCTTCAAAATTAGACAATAGGAAGTCAGTAATGGCTACCATAATGTCTCTTGTTTTTTTCAAAATAGCTGTCTATACCTTCACACATACTAAAATCACATAATTGAAAACATACTAAAACCAATCAAAACCAAGAATAAGAGCACTACTAGACTTCAAAAAAATGATAAGAAATCAGCAACAGCTACCATGATGTCTTGTTTTCTTTATTGTAGTTGTTCATGCCCTCACGCATCCTAGAACCAATTCTTGTAAACTCTTTAGGTGAAGTTCTATGCATATAAAAGCCTATACATGTACATCTATCCTTTCTGTATTAGAAAAACAAAACAAAACAAAGAATAAGAAAAACAAGAGTCAAATAAACAACTATAACAAAGAACCCCAAACAATAATACTGTAGGCTTTCAAAACAAGGTGGTAGGAACATAACAAATTTTGTTGTTTTGCAGAGGTAGGATGCCATGTGGACCCAGTTTCTGCTGATCTATGGGAAGTCACCATCTCCATGGTGGATAGGATCTGTTTTCCCAGTCCTTAGGTTTGTAAAGGAATAGGTCACTCCCACTCGTAGTACCCAGCTGGCACCTAAGAAGGCTTATGTAGGCCACTTCTGAGGCATAGCCAGGAAGGCGTAGGTGGAGAAGAGCTCATGTAATCAACCATGCTCTCCTCACACACAGTTCTAGGCTTGTTCCTCACAGAGCAGCTTCTTAGACGCAGACCATGGCTGTCCTATCCCTGGTGCTGCTGCTCGGCCTGCCCGTCTTTCTCCTGGGAGTCTTTATCTGGGCTGTTTTAAAGCATTTCCTCACAGCAGAAGTCCCTTCTACCATGCCATATCCTGTCAAGTTACGATTTCTGCATTGTTTGATCCTATATGTGATCGCTTTGGTGAGTTCACCTTCAGGCTCCCATCATGAGTTGGGGTTGCTGTCTATGTATGTACATTTGCTCTTTCATTTATTTTCTCTCTCTTTTTCTACATCCCTCCCAAGAGTTCACTACGTTTTTTGTATCTGCTATTCTTTTCTCCCCGTCTCCTCATTTCCTTCCTTCCCTCCTCTGTACCTTTCTTTCCTCTCTCCTTTCCTCCCACTCTTCTTCCTCTCCTCCTCCCCTCTGCCCTTCCTCCATATTATCTCTGCTGTCCCTAGCTCTGCACTTCTCTTCCCTCAGCAGCAAACATTTACCAAGTGCCAATCATCTGGTTCTTTCCCGAGGATTGAAAACAACTTGAAAACCAGTCACAGCACATCAAGGGCTTGGAGGATGCACGTTCTCTTCAGCGAGGTCGTCTCTTCCTCCGAATGCTTACCTGTCTCCAAGTGTTGGAGACAAGTGTTTGCCTTGCCTGAGTGTGAACACCTGGAGGGCAAGGGCTGCTTAATCTAGCTTCTCCTGGTAGGCCCCCCAAATACAGAGATTAATGCCTCAAAAGTGCTACTTGTTGGTAAATTTCTAGATGAATTCAGCTAGATTGTCAGGGTGACACTGCCAGCCAGGCTCTGAGCAGGGGTATGGGCTGGAAAGATGCTGCATGCAGTATATATTTGCAATTACAGCAAATGGAGAAAGAGTAGTTTCTTCTTGAGGTAATTCCAGTGTCCCAATCTTGGATGGGGACCTGAAGAGGCCAAAGAGTTTGCAGTTAATTACTTCTGAGGACAACCTTGAAGGACAAAGTGAGGTGGGGTAGAGGTCAGAAGCAACCACAGCAGCCACAATGTTCATGCATTTTATCGCTGCCTCTCACTAACTATGTGATCATGGCCATTTGTTTAATCTCTCTCTGTCTTAGTTTTTCCTCTGTAAAATGGGGGTAATAGTACCTGTCATATCTGGCTGGTAAAAGCATCAGATTATATGTATGGTGGTTAGCTCAGTTGTTGAGTTTCATTGGATTTGGGAGCCACTGAGGGGTTTGTAAAGCAAACTTCTGAGTGTCTCTAGGTGGATCATAGGTGCATGATTTTGGATATTGTATTTGTTTCTCTGCCTCTTTCTGTTTTCCTCTCTGCTTCCCGGCTGCCATGAAGTGAGCAGCTCTCCTCTGCCATGCCCTTACATCATGCCATTTTGCCTTGGAGCCAGCTGATAATGGGATGAACTCTGAAAATGTCAGCCAAAGGAATCTCTCTTCCTTGGACCCTCCAAGGGGAGGCCATCTAGGCTGTAACCTTCGGATTGTGGGAGTGACAAATTGATTGGAAATTGTGGGAGTGACAAATTGATTGATGGGAAAGTGACAAATACAGAAAATTGGTACCAGAGGAGTGGAGTTGTTTCTATAACATGCAATGCAGAAATCTGAACTTGACAGGATATTGCGTGGTAGAGGGGACTTCTGCCTGGTTATCTGGTCCATCTAGATGCCTTTGGAATTTGTTTGCAGGTGGAGTTTGGAAAAATTTGGAGATGAGGTCTTAAGAAGCCCTAAAATGCTGTAAGTAGAACTTGAAGGGAGATTCTGATCAGAGCTCAGGACACCAGAGCACTGATATGAATAGGAAGAATAAAGGACAACTTCACTAGTTTTAGGTTGAGAGTGAAGATTTTTGGAAGCTACTCTAGAGGCTGTGTATGTTACATCTAGAGGCAGAAAATATGAATATACTTAACCCATGTCCTGAGTCTTTAAAGGATATGGAATAAATGATCCAATAAAGAAATGTTAAAGCAGTCTAACATTCAGTCTGTGGCATTGTTACTACTGGCTGGTTTTAGCCATTTTTATAGTGAGAATTGTGATAAAAATTCAGGGCAGAAAAATTTTAGAAACTTACATTTTGGTCTAGAAAAAAAATATAAATTTGGGGTAAAGGAGGTGTGGCTGCTGAAGAGATTAGTCCATCAAAATGAAAGGAAGTATTTTTACAAGCACAAGAAAAAAAGATGCCTTGAGGGCTTGCAGGAATCCTCAAGACCCCATTCATTGCAATCTCCAAGGTGCAAAAGTGCAAATATTTCATTTGAGAAGGTAGTCTGTGGGCCCCTGCTCAAGAAGGGCTGCCTGGGTAATTGGTTTCCTGGGATTTATTTCACTATGTTTGCTGATTCAGACCCTTTGAGGTTGCTCTTGCCATGGTCCAAAAGGGTCCATACAGAATGTAAGAATGCAGAATGCAAGAATTGTGGGTTCAGGGAGACTTCTCACTTTTCAAAGGAAGACCTATTAGTCTAGGCACGGAACTCCGGAGAGGGCAAGCTGTGAAAGAGAAGCTTAGGGTACAGTGGAGATCTTAGGGAGTTGGAGATGCCAGGAATGTGAATGTAGAATGTGTGTTGAGGCAAACTACAGGCTTGGAGTGGAACCAGACAAACAGAGATGATGTGGGCTGCAACCTTCAAGGCTGTAAGAGCGGAGTTGTCCCATCACTCTAGAAATTGCATCTCCTCATCATGCGTGTCAGACGCTGGGCATGAAATTACAGGACTTAATATTTCCCTGTTGTATTCTGGTGTTATTTTTTCCCTCTCATTCCTTCCTTTCAGGATGCAAATATTTTCCCTGTGGCATTGTACTAGGGGGATTATGTAACTCATGCTCTATTTTTTTTCAGAGGTTTGCAGCTAAGATTTGCCTTGAGTTTTCAAAGTGACTTTGATTTGGACTTTTCAAAGGTGCTAGGACTCTTGAGACTTGGGTGGAAGGGATTATTACACTCATGGTTCTACTTGGGATAGTTGTAGCATGTTAGATGAAATTATTAATTGTGCTTATTGGGAGATTAAATGTGATTTAGGGAGATGCATATGTGTGTCAAGTTGATGCGGAGTAGACTGTGATGGTTAAGCTTGTGTCAGCCTGATTGCCTTGGGAGGCATAGTAGTCCAGCTGAGGGTATATTATTCCAGGCTTCTTGGTGCCTTTGAGTGGGCCACGTCGGCCTGACTTTGGGTGTCATATCTCGCCTCTTGCTCCTGCATTCTAGGCACTGTTTCCATGCTCTACTTCCCAGCCAGCATGAAGTGAGCATGTTTGTGCCATATTGTCCTTTCACCATGCTGCTTCTGCCTTGTAATCCATGGACTGAACTCCCTGAGACTGTAAATCAAATGAATTTCTCCTTTAAGTTGCAGGTGTTCAGTATTTTGTCCTAGTGGTGGAAAAATGACTAACACAACCTATGATAAGGATTAATAGATTAACAATATTTAAAAAATGTGTTTCTGTGCTGCTGGAATTTTTCACTAGGGACATAATCTTCTAGAGAAATGAACAAGTCTAGTTTATAATTACGCAAATGCTACTGATTCAAGGAGACATTGAAGAGCATATTAAATATTCTGTCTTATTTACCCTGAGTATGTGCTTTCCTGGAGGTTAAGTTGCCCCAGAATAGTGGATTCAGATGGAATTACAGGCTAGATTGTGGTCCCAGAATTAAAACCAAGAACCTCAGGTATCCATGCAGTCCAGAAAACTGAGGATTTCCAACCTTTAGTGCAGTGATGGCGAACCTTTTAGAGACTGAATGCCAACCTGCAACCCAAAATTCACTTATTTATTGCAATGTGCCAACATTGCAATTGAACTGGAATACTCAGGTTTTAGTTTGGGAAAAAATAACTCATACCTGAACGTATTTTGTTCTAAAATAAAAACAAAATAGCACACGTGCCATAGGTTTTCCACCACTGCTTTAGTGTTTCTCTTTATAAGAAGCCCACAAGCTAAGTGGTGACAGCTGCTTACAGGGAATGAGCAGTAGGTTGGCTCTGAAGGGTCAGGTCAGCCTGTGAGCTTCCCACATGGCTTTCCAGCTCTGGGTCTCCCACAGGCACTGCTCATGGTGATGATGAAGATGGTGATATTCGAGTGGTTAATGTTCATGTGCTTCCAGAAAAAAGATATCCAAGGAAAGGAGAAGTTTAAGGAGGATGAGAAAAAAGTAACAAGTTACTATGGTCCAGAAACCAAGAGCTTAGTTTAGGCATCAGACAATTCTGGTCAACTATCAGCTTTGAACCCTCACTCATTTTTAGATTGCTTTCTTTATTAATACATGTTTGCAGTACAGAGTGTTTACATTGCTTGTGGGAAGCTGGTACATGTACATAAAAACATTAAGAAATCACTAGTTAATAGATTACATATTGTCCTCTTAGAAATAGTTGTTCAAATTACAGGATTAACGCACACAAAGTGGACATTCAAACAGTGAGACTGCAAACAGTTGTGTTTAATGATCCAACAAAAACTTAGTAATATGGTCATCTATCTTAATACACCTAAACACACTTGCAGTTGTATCCTTTAGAGTACTTTTTTTCCCTTTCTTTTTTACAACAACATTTACGCATTTTGGGTTTTATTACTCCCATAGTTCTTGTTACTTTTTTTGGAAGAGAATAAAACCAAATATGACAAAACAAAGCAGTCAGTCAAAACAAAGGATGAACATAGCATATGATGTAAAAACAGAATACAAGGTGATCAACAATGGTTACCATAATGCCTCTTGCTACCTTAAAAAGAATTGCCTATATCATTAGGTATAATAAAATGGAACAAAACAGTACAGAACAAGACCAATAAAACCAAAACATTGGGAGACATTACAGGACTTCAAAAGAAGATAATAGTCAAACCAGAATGGGCATCATAGTGAATCTTATTGCCTTCAAAATAGTTGCCTATACCCTCAAACTTGATACTATTAAACAGAACAGAACAGAGTAAAATCAGTCAAAACAAGATGGTGGGAGCAATACATGGCTTCAAATCAAGTTAATAGGAAATCAAAAAAGTTACAACAATATATTCTGCTAATCTTTTTGATTTTTTCCTTAATTAAAAATAAATAAATAATTTTTTTTTAAAAAAGGGGGAGACTGAGATAAAAGAGGACATAACAACATAACAATATAGGTCAACGCATAACAATTTCAACAACCTAGAGCTTCACCACAAGATAACCTGACTTAAAAGTAGTTACCATAGTGTCTCTTTCCTTGAAATATTTGACTTTAACTTCGTATACTATGGCTTCAAACATATCAAGACAGTGTGAAACCATTCAAGAGGATGAAAGTATTACAGGGTATTTAGAACCAGCTAACGGAAAACGAACAACGGTTTCTACATTATCTCTTTGCCTATAAAAATTTTTGTTTATTCTATCACATATAATAAACATAACACATCTTAATTCCCCTTTTTCGTCCCCTTCTCTCTCTGGTCTCCCTTCTTTCCATCTCCTGGCCCCCTTTCACTCTAAGATCTACCTCTCTACTTCTATTATCTGTCTTTTGTTTTGCTTCTTATTTATACTTTGGGTTTCTTACGTAAGAGAAATCATGTGATAGTTAAGCATTTATTTCTCGTAACATTATGATCTCAGGTGTATCTGTTTTCCTATAAATGACTTATTTATCTTTCTCTATTGTATAATATTATTTCACTGTATGCAAATATCACATTTTATTTATTCATTCATCTGTTGATGGACATAAAGTTGCTTTCAAGATGTGGCTATTATGATTGCACTGCCATACACATGGATCTGCATGTATCACTGTAATATGCTATCTTTTTTAATTCTTTAGAGAAGATACTTAGAAGGGGAAAAGCTGGGTCAAATGGAATTTCTAGTTTCAGATATTTGAGGCATCGCCACACTGATTTCCAGAGTGGTTTTACTAGTTTACCTTCCCACCTAGGATGTAGAATGATTCCTTTGCCCCTATAGTGTGTCTAGCATTTGTGACTATTTGATTTCTTGGTAATGGCCATTCTTACTGGGGTAAGATGGAATCTTGGTGATGTTTTAATTTGCATTACTCTAATAGCTGGTGGCATTTGACCTCCATCTCATCTTTGGCCTCATTCATTGGCATCATTTTTCTCATTTTGTAAATGAAGACGTTAGAAACTCAGAGATGGTAATGCCTGGGGTCTTTCATTCAGTTGGTGGTAGGGCTCAGACTCGAGCTCTGCTGTGTTTGATTCCATAACCCAAGTTCTTTCTCATTCATTGACTGAGAACATAAATTCTGTATCTTACTTGTTGAATCACTCTGGGCAAGCCATGTAGACTTTGTTTTGCTTTAGTTTCCCTGTCTTTAAAAGGAATCTGATAATTGTACTTGAGATGGGAGGCTTTGAGAAGTTTAATTTAATAACCCAAATCTCTTGGAACAGCACTGGCGTACTGTAGGTTTTTTTCAGTTTTTTATTATTATTACTATTACACTAGAGAGACAATACAATATTTACAAATGTGAGTCTGATTTATTTCAGTTATGAGGGTAGTCTCAAGTTGTCTCCATTTGCCTATAAAGGTCTCATCCTCATTTATAGCTGAGTAATATTCCATTGTAGGAAAATACCACTTTTTTTCATCCACTCTGTGGTTGATGGGCATCTCGATTGTTTCCAAGATTTCACTATTACAAATAGTGCTGCTATGAACATGGGTACACATATATCACTGTGATATGACCTTGTCAGTTTTTCTGGGAAAATATCCAGGAGGAGAATAGCTGGATTGAATGGAACTTCCAACCTAGTCTGCTGAGAATTCTCCATAGTGATTGCACCAGTCTACACTCCCACCAACAGTGAAGAAGGGTTCCTTTTTCCCCGCAGCCTTGCCAACATTTGTTATCAGTTGATTTCCTGATGGCAGCCATTCTTTCCGGAGTGAGATGGAATCTCAGTGCTGTTTTAATTTGCATTTCTTGATGCAGTGATGGTGAATATTTCTTCATGTATTTATTTGCCATTTGTTTATTTTTATTTTAAAGAGGGCAAAACTAAACATAACAAAACAGAACAAAGCAGATCAGAGGAAAACAATGTGACACAGATTTCAAAGCAAGACAACAGGGAATCTACAATGACTACTGTAGTGTCTCAGTTTTCTTCTAAAATAGGAGTCCACATTTTCACACACAATGAATTCATACAAAACAAAATAGTATTAAACTGATCAGAGCACACTAATGAAGGCAGTACCAGCCTTCAAAACCAGACAACAGGAAAATCAGCAATGGCTTCCATAATGTCTCTTGTTCTCTTCAAATTGGCTGTCCATACCTTCATGTATGTTGAAATTTAATAATACAAAACAAACTAAAACCACTCTGAACAAAGAATAATAATATTACTGGATTTCACAGCATGACAATACAGAATCAGCAATGGATAACAATGTCTCTTTTTCTGCAAAGTAGCTATTCATTTCATCATGGCATTATATAACTGATTCCCATAAACTGTTTAGGAGAAGTTCTACACATATATAAGCCTCTTTCTGTATTAGAGGGAAAAACACACCAAAACAAAATAAGTTACTAGAACAACATGAAACAAAAAAGACAAATAAATAACAACAGCAAAGAGCCCAAAACAATGACAATATAGACCTTCAAAACAAGGTGGTAGGAGCATAACTAGGTTGTAATTTTACATAATGATCTTCAAGAGTTCCTCAGATCCTCAGACACTAACATGCACAATTGTTCCAATCCTATGAATGTTAACTTTTTGTTCTAAGAACTTATATAAATTGTAGCATAGTCATCTTAGCTACTCAGTATGTTTATACAATTTTAAATATTTTTTTTCCATTTTTCTTTTTCCTACTTTCCCCTGAGATATTATTATTTCCCTTTTGAGCAGATTCTTATCCTTGCACTGTATTTGTTGAGGATTTTGTATCTTACGTACTCTTATCATTTCTTACACTAGGGAGACTATGTGGTATTTACTAATGTGAGTTTGATTTATTTCACTTATGAGTATGGTCTCAAGTTGCATCCATTTATTTATAAATATTTCAATGTAATCATTCTTTATAGCTGAGTAGTACTCCAGTGTATAAAAATGCCACATCTTCTTTATCCATTCCTCAGTTGATGGGCATTTAGGTTGTTTGCAAGATCTGGCTATTACAAATTGTGCTGTTATAAACATGGGTGCACATATATCACTGTGGTGTGATGTTTTCAGTTCCTCTGGGAATATGTCCAGAAGTGAAATAGTTGGGTCAAATGGGACTTCCAATACCAGCTTTTTGAGGAATCTCTAGACTGACCTCCACAATGGTTGCACCAGTCTATACTCCCATCAACAGTGCAGGAGGGTTCCTTTTTTCCCACTGCCTCTCCAGCATTTGTTGTTGGTAGTTTTCTTGATCCTGGCCATTCTTTCTGGAGTGAGATGGAATCTCAGTGTGGTTTTAATTTGCATTTCTCTAATGACCAATGATGATGAACATTTTTCCGTGTATTTTCCATTTGTATTTCTTCATCTGAGAACTGTGTATTCATCTCAGATGCCCAGTTTTGGATTGGGTCTTTGAGTTTCAGGGGTCTGATTTTTAAAAAATTCTTTGTATGTTCTAGACAGAAGTCCTTTGTCTGAGGGACAGTTCACTAAAATTTTTTTCCAGTTTGTGGGTTTTCTTTTCACTATTCTGGAGATTTCTCTTGACATGCAGAAATTGTTTAATAAGATGTGACCCCAGTTATTGATTCTGGGAAGTATTTCCTGTGTGGTTTGATTTTTGTTCATGAATTCTCTACCTACCCCTATGTCTTCAAGGTTTTTACCTACTTTGTCTTCCAACAGATTTAGTATTTATGTTTTGATATTTAGATCTTTGATCCCTTTAGACTTTAGTGTAGTACAGGGTGATAGGCATGGGTCTAGTTATAGTTTTTGGCATATGGAGAGCCAATTTTTCCAGCACCATTTATTAAAGAGACTATTTTTCTTCCAGTGAATGTGTTTGGCCCCTTTATCAAAGAGGAAGTGGCTGAGTGTGTTTGTAGTTGTAGCTGTAGCTGTATCTTCTAATCTATTCCGGTGATCTTCAGATCTGTTTTTATTCCAGTACCATGCTGATTTTATACAGTAGCTCTGTAATTTGCCATTTGTATATCATCATCTGATAAATGTGTGTTCATCTTAGATGCCCATTTTTGGAGTGGATCTTTGAATTTGGGGGGGCTTGATGTTTTTCAATTCTTAGTATGTTCTAGACATAAGTCCTTTGTCTGAGAGGTTGCTGGCTAAAATTCTTTCTCATTGGTGGGTTTTCTTTTCACTTTGTTGGTGATTTTTTTGAAGTGCAGAAACTTTTTAATAAGATGAGATCCCTGTTGTTGGTTCTTTGAAGTATTTCCTGTGTGGTTTATGTTTTGTTCATGAACTCTGCCTACTCCTATGTCTTCCAGCAGGTTTTGTAGGTTTAGCATACGTGTCTGGGTGTGCAATGGTGAATGTTAACACAGGTGTCCCAACAGATTTGCAAATTAGGGCAGGGTACAGGCTAGCACAGAACCCAAGAGGTTGAGGTCACTGGCCACATGCCTTTGACAATAAACTTTGTTCAATTCAGTGTCTTTTTTTCTACTCAGCCCAAATTTGTTTGCCTCCCTGCAAATTCACATCCACAGAAGTGTTTGGTACACCTAACATCACCACAGAGCAGGTAATTTATAAACCAGGGAAATAAGCTTGGCTTGCAGAGAGGTTGTGAAGGACAAGAGCATGGCACCTGCAGTGGGCGGTGATTTGGCACCTTGTGTCATTTCTGCCTCAAGGGAACCTAAACTGTGCTTGCAAAACAGAAAAACATAGGCCAAACTCATCTTTTGGTCTGGAGATCATTCCAGGTATAACTCACCTGCTCTGTCTACAGTGGACTGAATCTATTCAGGAGGCCACTACTTAACAACCTTGGAAAGCTGCATCTTTAAGTATTGTTGGAATGGCAGTGAAATTTCATGAGCACTGGAGGGGACACATTTTCAGATCATAGCAACATCATTGTTCACTTAAGACCTTATGGCTGGAAAACTTGAAAACCCCACTCCTTACCTGAACACAACTCAGAGCCCACCAAGATGCAAAAAAGTCCACTACAAGCAGGAGGCACCAGACGCCTTAGACATGGTGACTGCAGCAGACCTGCCCTTCTGATCCTAACCTCTTCTCCACTCCACCTTCCTCCTCTGTGTCCAATAGGGGAACACACTGGAGAAGCTAAGAATTTGTTCCATGCCTCGATTTGTCCGCTTCCTACAAGACAGCATGACCATAATAGAGAAGGACCCCAGAGTGGTGGTGACCAACCTGCGCTTTGGGACAATCCCTGTGAGGCTGTTCCAGCCCAAGGCAGCATCCAGCAGCCCTCGGAGAGGTGTCGTCTTCTACCACGGAGGAGGTGGAATGTTTGGCAGCTTGGGTAAGGAGCTCCCCAGGGGCGTGGGAAAGCAAGGGCCTTTGGACACCAGAGCTTCATCCAAGATCCAAGGAGAAGCTATGGAGTGAGTCCAAGATACTCAGCAGTGGGAGTCTCTTCAGGGGAGCACAGGGACATGGGCTGGGGCTCACTTCAGCTGATGAGTGGCCACCTCCATGGGCCCTGGTTCCTATCATGTGACAGTCTCGGTCCTGGTAGGGGACAGCAGCGTCTCAGTGGGGTGGTCACTGCCCTGAGGGTGACTCCTCATTTTCCTTCCATTCACAGTCTGCATCTCTCCTGTCCCCTCCCCATGCACTGCCCTCCACTCACTCTGCAGGGCCACTTCACCCCCAGATCCCACAAGTTCTCCCCTCTTCACCTCTCACTGCGACATCTAGCCTCTGCTCACAAAGTGATCTTTCGAAACAAGTTGGGGCTTGTCCATGCCGTGCTTCAGCCTCTCCTGCGGGCCCCAAACCCGCCCTCTCAAACCGGGTGGCCCGTCTTCTGCCCTGCCTCTGCTGCAGCTGCTGTCCTTTACACTTGCAGGGCCATCAGGCTGTCGATACCCCACCCTGACTTTCTTTGGCTGATGACCCCTTTACTCCGGTCTGATCAAACAGCCCCCACAAAGTGGCTGTACTTACAACATCAGATCTCAGGATTTCCTCTGCCCTGCCTCTGCCCTGTCTCACCCCTGAGCTCATCCTTGTCCAGTGTCTTGGACTCATGTCATCACCTGAGCTGGTCTTCCTGATCCTTGTTTACCGTCTGAGGGTTAGAACTTCAAGAATTCAGGAAAGACTGGGATTGTCTTGTTCCCAGCCCCCGGCTCCTGTGTTTACTGTTTAGATGAAGGGATGAATGCATGTGAATAAAAGTAGGTGAATGAATGAGTGAATGGCTGCAAAAAGACACTGGTTTCCAGGGTCTATGAACTGATGCCCGCACAAGGACACTGACATGGAAATTTGTCCACATAGAAAGGCTTCCTTTGGGCTGGGGATATAGCTCAGTGGCACAGTGCCTGCCTGGAAAGGTTCTAAATTCAATCTCCAGTGCAAACAAACAAACAAACAAACAAACAAACAAACACCAAAAAACCACCCCAGCCCCCTTTCCCCTTGTACAAACTCCTTTAAAAACACTATGTCCATACTGCCCCCTGGTGGTAGTAACTGCCCATCGCCAGCCATCATTTTATATTTGGAGCTGTGGCAGTGGGGCCCTTTCTATTCAGACAGTAACTGTGAATATCTGTGGGATCCGCTCCACGGGATCGTCTTCCTTCTGTTAAGCCCTAGGTCAGTGGTGGCGAGCCTAATGCGCTTGCGCTGCACTGGCTGTTTGTTACCATGGAAAGCTCTAAAAGTTTCGCCATCACTGCCCGTGGTTCTCCGTCCTGTGCTGAGGCACGAGGTTATGTTTAAAGGTAAAACCAGCGATGGGTCAGCAATGGTTTACTGAGCCCCCATTTAGCATTAGACCCTTTGCAGGCCCAGGGGACACAGGAGAGAATAAGAAAGACCCAGGGTCTACTCTCATGGGCTTCTCAGCCAGTGAAAGAGCTGGACTATGCAGGAGAATTAGCTTCAGTCAATAGTTTCTCATTTTGACCACTCACTGAAATAGAAAGTGACACCATGGAGTCATTGTCACCGAGTCACTCTCATCAGACCAAGTGTTTCCAAGAAGGCTGGCTTGAAGCCCGGGCCCATGAGGAGCAGCTAGGACTACAGAGAGCAGGGTGGGGCTCTCTAAGCCAGGGAAGGAACTTAAGACAGCCTGGTGTGGTGCGTAAAAGCCCTTAGTCAGTAAGGCAAGTTATATTGACTTCCATGCCACAAAAAATTAAAAAATAATAGAGATGCAAAAGCTATGACGAGCAGAGTATCAAAATTTATGCACCAGTGGGAGTCAACGGGGTGAGTGATTTATTCAAGTGGAAGTCAGAGCCTATTTATAACTTTGATGTTCTTGCTCATCATGGCATATTTTGGGGTTAATTTTGATGTCCTAAAATAGTGCATTGTAATATCTCTCTGGAAGGCTGGGTGTCCTGGGGCTCTCAGCATCCACCTGCAGCGGATGCTCATCTGTCCCACTCTGACCCAGCCCAGCTCAACCTAAACAGCATGGCAGCAAGGGCAGAGCTCTAAAGCAGAGGCAGCCTGGGTCCTGGGGGAAGAAGGAAGCCAGGGTGGCAGAGCAGGCAATGAAGCTGGACCAGTTTTCGGCGGTGCTCAGGTCATGGCCTGCACAGGCCTCAGCCTTGGCTGCCTTTAAACTTCCCTGAGAGTTTTAAGGTCCTGCAGTCTTCTCCCAGGCTCGCTGAGTCCCTCTGTAGAGTGGTCCCAGGCTTTGGGACTCTAAAAGTTCCCATGAGCTAATGTGTAACAGAACTTCCTAGTACCGAACGCTGTCATAGGTGCTGACCCCGACTCAGCTGACCCCTTAATGCATCTGTCTCCATTTCTGCTCCATCCTCACTGCTTCCCCCAGCCCCGATGACCATTCCCTCATCTCATGAGCTCCCCTGAACATGGGAATGACCTGTTGTGATTTAGAAGATGCTGACGCCTGAGCCCCCATCCACAGATCCTGATTACAGAGCTTGGGGTCAGCCTGGCAGAAGACATGGACAGGCTCCCCGCTGTCTCCGTGTGTTGACAGCAGGACATGGGAAGGGAAGTTGGAGGGGCACATGGCTTGTCCTGAGGCTGGAACTACAGCCACACACCCTGACCCTTAAGGTGAATGGATCTGTCTTCTAGAACTTCAGATACATGATCTGTTTAGTACTTATAACAAATTACCCCTACTCTATGAATACACAATATTCTTAATATTCCCAGCAGGCATGCCTAACTTGCTTAAATCCCCAAGCTTCCCTGTCTCTCAACTCCCTCAGTGTAAAATTGAACATTGCAGAAAGTGAGCCCCAAGGTCAACTCCATCCTGGATGTTTATGAGACTGGGGTCATGTATCTGGCCTTTCTTAGGCAGAGTCTGCCCGAATCACTTCTGAAGTGGCCAAAGTAGGAACATATAGCACATCACCCTATGCCCACGTGGCAGCTCCTCCCCCTGAGGCCAGCGGGTGGGCAGATGCTCATGTGTGGCACTGGGCCTGGTTTTTATCTTGCAGATTCTTACCACAGCCTGTGCAATCACCTGGCTCGGGAGACCGACTCTGTGGTCTTGTCTGTGGGGTGAGTTTCCTGAGATAGTGCTTGCCTTTTCCATGGGGGAAGGAAAGAATGGGGTGGGAGGTTCTTGAATGATTAGGGCCCTGACTCCAGAGATGCTCATGCAGATGTGTCTGCGAGGAGGCCCAGCGCCTTTCAAGGCAGCACAAGCCTGGAAAGATTCCTGTTGCAAGGTAATGCACAGATGAGCCCCACGCGGGCGAACTGTTCCTCAAGGGCCCCAGCTGCCTTGGAGCGTTATGTGGCCACGGAGTAAACGCTATGGATTCAAGATGTGTCAATCAGTGGGTGACAATGGTAATACACTGAGCATTGGCATCCCTAGTCATTCACCCAGAGCACAAGACATCGCCTTCCATCATCCAGACAGTATCAGCACAAACCTTTCTCTGCAATGAACTCAGAGAAATCAGTACTATAACTATCGTAACCATTTTCTTATTCATATACATATACATATCCATATGTTGTTTCAGGTTCTCATAATAGTATCAGCAGGGAGACAATACTATTTTTACACATGTATGTCAGATTTATTTCACTTCTGAGTATGGTCTCAGGTTGTATCCATTTACCCATAAGAGTTTCCAGTTTATCCTGTTTTATAGCTGAGTAGTACTCTTTTGTATAAAAATACCACATTTTAAAAAATCCATTCCTCAGTTGATGGGCATTTAGTTGTTTCCAAGACATTAAGCTTGGTACCTTTAATTTAAAATTAGTTTGAACGTAATTTAGTTTTTCAGCATATATTTACAATATACAATAGTAATCTTTTTTTTTAGTGAGTTGGCACATGCATTTATCTTGATAATTTTGACCCCTTTTCTCTTGGACTTCCCTTCCCCTGACCCCCTTTTCCATCTCAAAGAGTGTGCCTTCTGTTTTTTTTTAACCATTTCTCCTTAATTTTGCTCATTTGTCTATTATTTAGGGGGTACTGAGCTTTCTGTGTCTGACTTTTTTCACAGAGCCTTATGGTCTCAAGTTCCACCCACTTTGCTGAAAACTGTATTGACTCTTCTTTATGGTTAAATAATAGTCCACGGTCAGTGTACACACACACCAGGTTTTCTTCATTCCTCTGTGGACAGACATGTAGGCTGTTTTCAGAGGTTAGCTGTTGTGAATAGCATTGGTGTAAGCAAGGGTATGTATGTGTAGTGATTTTAGTAAGTATGGCTTAGTATGTATGATGACTTTAATCCTCTTACCAATATATTCAGGAGAGGAATAGCGGATCAAATGGGATTTCTATTTTTAGTTTTTGAGAAATCTTTGTTTTATTTATTTATTTATTTTGTACCAGGAATTGAACTCAGGACCTTGTGCTTGCCTGGCAGGCACTGACACCACTGAGCTAAATCCCCAGCCCTCCACATTGATTTTCATAGTGATTACAGTAGTGTACATTCCTAGAAGCATTGTGAGAGGGTTCCTTCTTCCTGTACAGTATCACAAACATTTGTTGCTATTATGTTCTTGATGGTAGGCTTTCTCCTGGAATAAGATAGACTAAAAGAGTTGTTTTGATTTTTATTTCCCTAATGGCAAAAGGCAATACACACCTTTTCCGTGAATTTTATTTTTTGAGAATTGTATATTAAGTTCATTTGCCTTGCTTTGATTGGACCTTTTGGGTTTTCGAGGTCAAGCATTGGTTTTTATATGCTCTAAATATTAATCCTTTATCAGAAGAGTAGCTGGTAAAATTCTTTCCCACTCTGTACATTGTCTTTTCACTCTGTTGATTGCTTCTTATGTGCTCTTTAGTTTGACACAATGCCATTCATTGATTCTTTATATTATTTCCTATGCCATTGGAGTTCTGGTCATAAAATCACCCAGGTGTTATCTCTCATCAGTTTGATGTTTCTGTTTTATATATAGGTCCTCGATTCATTTTAGTGTGGTTATAGCATTGAGTAAGAGATATGGATCTAGTAAAATCTTCTGCATTTGGATAACCAGTTTTCCCAACACCATTTCTTAAAAGACGTTATGTTTTCTCCAAGGTATATTTTTGGTCTCTTTGCTACAAATCAGATGGCTGAATGTGCACGGGATTTTTTTTTTTTTTTTACCTTCTAATCTATTCCATTGGTCTATGTGTCTATTTTTGTGCCAGTACCATGCAGTTTTTGTTACTACAGCTTTGTAGTATAACTTGATATTTAGTACTGTGATGCCTCTTGCTTTGTTCTTTTTGCTAAGGACTGCTTTGTCTATTCTGAATAAATTCTAGATTAATTTTTTATAGTTCTGTGGAGAATGTTGTTGTACTTTAGTAGGAATTGCATTTGATATATAAACGGCTTCTTGTAAAGTTGCCATTTTAACAATATTCTGCTGATCCAACAACAAGGCATACTTTCCATTTTCTATTGTCCTCTGTAATTTTCTTCAGAGTTCTGTAATTTTTATTATAGAGGTATTTTACCTCCTTTTTCAGGTTGATTTTTAGGCATTTACTGTTTTTGAAGCTATTGTGAGTGAAATTGTTTTCCTGATTTCTTTCTTAGTGTGTTCAATATTGGTGTATAGGAATGCTATTGATTTTTTTGTGTGACATTGCATCCTGAAACTTGATCCTTTTAAAGTAAAGGTAAAAAACTAAATAAACATACACCTTTTAAGAATGCACAGAATCACAACCAAAGGATGTAAAAAGGGAAAAAAAGGGATGATGGGTCTAAAGTTCAGGGTAACCCTGCTCTCAGCTGGGGCAGCTTCAAGGCAGGGAAAGTTGGTAACGGTGGAGAGGCCTGGCCGAGGCCCAGCCATGGTTGTGCTGATGGTTCTGAAGGTACTCATCTCTCATTGCTGGGACAAAATATCCAGCACCCAAGATTAAGGAAGGAAAGGTTTATTCAGCTCAGTGTTTGGGGAGGTTTCAGTCCATCATCAATACAGGGTACTGGCTCCAATACAGGGTAGCATGGCACCAGGGCAACACTTCATGGGGCAGCCAGAAAAGGCAGTCGGATCAAAAGCGGGGAGGTGAGCCTCTTTTCCTCCTTTATATTGTACACAGGCCACGCCCCACGCCAGGGCCGGTGTAGCACTTACAAAATCTCCTTGCCCTCCTCTTTCACAGGATGAGGATATTTATAAAGTAAGAACCCTGCTCCCTGCTGTGTCTCTTAGTTAAACTTCTAAATTGCTCTAGTTGACACAATGCATCAACTATAACACCTACTTACCTACCTGCCAGCTATGCTGAAATCATATGGAGAGTTTCTAAAAATATGGCTCTGGTTCTTTGAGGGGTATCTTAGTTAATTTTCTCAATGCTGAGATGAAATACCCAAAACCCACAAGTTAAGGGAAGAAACATCAGTTTAGGTCACAGTTTGTAGAAGTTTCAGTCCATAACTAGCTGTCTCCAAGGCAGGGTGGCACTGCACACAAGCATTGCAAAGGAGAAACAGTTCATGGTGGGCAGAAGATAGAAAAAAACAAGGCATGACCATAGCTCTCTCTACCCCTTATATCTTATCCAGACTACTTAGGTGGGTAGCCTCACAGTCTTACTCCTTGTGCCCCTGACCCAGCATTACAACATGAATTCATTCCAGCATCACACAATCTAGATCTAGCCACTTCTGCAAAAATCCCACCTATGACCACCTGAGGCTTTGGGGGGACTGCTAGACATAAGCCACAACAAGGAGGGAATTTTCCTGTGGGTAGAGGGGTCATGGAAGTTGGTTTTGCGCTAAAGAATCATAACATACCAGATTAAGCAACTGAGAAAAATTAAGAATTACTCTGTTGTGTTTTCCCACTCCAGTGGAACTCATTTAACTGACTGCCCCAAGACTGGGTAGACAGTACAGCTGTGTGATATGAAGAAGTAATTTAGAATCTCTGTCCTCTTAGATGAGATTTTTCCAAAGAAGCATCTTTACAATACTTAAGTGTTCTACTCCCATCAGTTGCTGTCTTGTCTGAAATTTCATTACTGGAGCTCAGTATCCAAAGGCTGTGGGAATAATGAAGATCCCTTGAACAGGGAGCACACAAAGATGTGGGTGAGCACCTGTCACTAGAGCAGTTCTAATAGGACAATTGGTGGATTGAATTAGCCAGAGGAAGGACTTGGAGCTGCTGGAGGCAACAGTGTGTGGTGCCAGAGATACCTGAGAGATGCTGAATCCTATGGAGATACACAAGGTGTCTGTGTTGTTACTTTTCTCTTGTTGCTGAAACAAAATAGCTGATGTTCAAAATTAAGGAAAGAAAAGTTTATTTAGTTCACTCTTTGTGGAAATTTCAGTCCATAAGCAGCTGGCCCCAAGGCAGGGTGGTGTGGCTAAGAGGCAACCTTTCACGGTGGCCAACAGAAACAAGCACAAAAGGGCAAAAAGGAAAAGCATGCTTCGTTCCTTCCTTTACATTGTGTGTTGGCTCCCACACCCCTGGGCAGGTGCAGCACTCACACAGCCAGTCCCAACACTGGGCCACGAACCAATCACAAATGCTAGATTTAGCTGCCTCCATGACTGCATGAGGCTTGTAGGGGGAACATCCAAACACAAACCATAACAGCTTCTTTACCTCTTAGGGTCATTCTGAGGATGTAACCGGGTTATTCTCCTAGAGGGTGGTAGAGGATGCCATTCAAACACCAGCAACACACCTATGTATACCTATGCTTTGTTCTCGGTTTCCTTCTTAGGTACCGCAAGGCTCCTGACTACCATTACCCTACCATTTACCAGGACTGCTTAAATGCCACCATCCACTTCCTGAAGGACTCGAGAACCTATGGAGTAGAACCCTCCCAAGTGATAATCTGTGGGGAGAGCATGGGAGCATCAACTGTGGCCATGGTTACTCAGACCTTGGTGGGCAGAACCGATCTTCCCCAGACTCGGGCTCAAATTCTGATTTATCCAGCTGTTCAGTTATTGAATTTACAGTTACCATCTTTTCGTCAAAAGAGAAATGTTCCACTTCTCACCCATGAGTTATACATGACATTTTTGTGTGACTATCTGTCCATTGATTACTCCTGGAAAAATGCCATTTGGAGTGGTGCTGGTATACCCCCTGAGAACTGGAAGAAGTACAAGAAATGGCTCAGCTCTGACAACATCCCCAACAGGTTCAAAAACAAAGACCAAGAGCCTCAGTTTCCTGGGCCTTTTAATGAGTCTGCTTATCTGGAAACCAAAACTCGGTTTGATGTAAGAAATTCATTGCTTATGGCAGATGATGAGATAATCCGTCAGCTTCCTGAGACCTTCCTGGTGAGCTGTGAGCATGACATCCTCCGTGATGATGCTTTGCTTTACAAGAAGCGCTTGGAAGACCAGGGGGTGCCAGTGAACTGGTACCATGTGGAAGATGGCTTCCATGGATGTGTACCGTTATTTGATAAGAAGTTTTTCTCTTTCCCATGCTCCCAGAATATTGTGAATTCTGTGGTTAGTTACATAAATGGCATATGAAAGGCTGTGTGTGTTGTTCTGTGTAAGAGAACTGGCCTAAAATATAAATGCCCTAGATTTGACCCTCAGCACTACAGAAGAATTAACTTTGGAAATGAAAGTGCTACCTGATAGGAACTGTGTAACCCTGAGTCATGTGAAACAAAGATGTCACAGTCCCAAGACAGGGCTTTTGCTGATTTTTGTTTCTTTATGGAAGAAGATGCTGAATCTATCATGGCAGGGCATGAAGGATCATAAGGGCATGAAGGAAGCGAACAACTGTCTAGCTACATATTCAAGGAAACCTAAACTCAGTACTAACAATGTCCAGTCTTGTCCTAGAAACATTGCTTTAGTTTGCATTTCTCCAATGACCAGTGATGTTGAACATGTTAACTGATTTTTAATTTGTTGCAAAATATCTAAAAGTTCGGTATTCTGTGACTGTGTCCTTATGATACGTCTTTCTGGTTGTGTGAAGGAACCATCACAAACTTTAATCTAGAATGAGAACATCTGACTTCCTTTTGTGGATGAGGACATCTTTGACACCATGAGCTCACTTTTCCTTCATTTAATTTGGTCAAGAGTTGCAGTGGAGGCTCCCTTGATCTCCAGCATAAACTGGAACTCTGTGCTAATGCTATAATCCCACAATCATTAGTCATTTCCTTATGAAATTCTTTGTTGTACTGAAATGTATTGTTTTCACTGATATTTCTTTAAAAAAGTATTTGTATTAGAAGGGAGGTAAACAGGTTGAGAAAATTTTAAAGCATTATCATTCATCATTCACTCTTTTACAAAATGTTTTCAACTATCACACAGAACTATATTTCTAACTCACACCAAATCCTGTTGCTTTTCTGATTAGAAACTTTGAACAGCTTCCCATGCACTTCATATTAAACTTGCCTCCTGACTGTAGCCCTCAACTCCTGTATGAGATCCCAGACTGGCCTAACATTCATATTTTTGTTTTATTTGCATTGAATTTTTTGAGTACATGTATTTATTAGTATATGTACCTAATATTTTAAGTTCGTTTTAGCAAGAAGCTACACGTTACTGATGTATATTATCTTTTCATTTCTTCCCCACCACCTACCTCTATCAGTCTCTAGATCACCTTCCCACTTTCAAATGATCTAGCTGTTTCTATTACCTAGCCTGTATTTTTCTTTTTTACTTTTATTTTTTTATTTCTTATTTTTAAAAACAAGAGGTAGAAATGATATAGATTTTTTTTTAAAAAGTAGGAAATTAAGATTTACCCGGGGATCAAACTCACGACCTTACACTTGCCAAGCAGGCACTTATGCCACTGAGCTAAATTCCTGGTCCCTGCTTATTGTTATCTTAGAAGTAGTTGTTCAGGTTACAAGATTTAGGCAGAAAAAAATGATCAAAGAATCAAACAATGAGAGCAGAAACTCTTTGGATGAACTTACAGAGATTACTAGTATAGCTGTCTTGCACACACACACACACACACACACACACACACACACTACACACATATAACATTTTCCCTTTTCTCTTTTCTCCTTTCTCCTGTCCCAGTTGTTGTTTCCTTTTGAGCACTTTCTTTCCCTTTCATTTTCACAATATCTATGGTCATCATTGTTTTCAAATATATTGAAAGTTATGCCATGTTTATGCTTGAATGTTCAGTTTATCTCACCGAACATTGTGATCTCAAAGTACACCTCAGGCTTCATGCACTCTGTTTCCCAACCTGAGTGAATCATCTCATCCTTGAAGCAGCCTTTTCCTCCATGGTAAAGTAATAGGATTTGACCTGAGTAGTCTAGTCTAGCAGTCTGTCCTGCTTCCATGAGAACCCCAGGATCCTCCATTTTTTGCTTATGAATCGTTCCATTGTGATATCAGACTATCTGAGTCATTGACACAGTCCACAATCTCTTAAGTGTTCTTGGAATGCGATTAAGCCAGGTCAGTGGATGTTAAAAGGGCTCAGGAACACTGTTCTTCTAGCTGAGCACACTTTTTAGTTAAGGATCTGTCCTGATCCCTAACTGGCCCCAGGGCAGACAGCTGCTGTCTAAAAGAGATGGAGAGGAAGATTCAGAAGTCCCCTGGCAGAGCAGCAGGGAGTGACTTGGAGGAAAAACAGAAGTAGTGAGCCAGAATTCCTTAGTTAAGTACAGACATTGTGTTTAATAAAACTTGCAGTTGTTTTGTTCTTTGCCACCGAATGCAGCTAAATCATACCATTTATCATCAAATTGAAACTTCTGAGTGTGCTAAAAACAACTGGGTTACATACAACTGTGCTTACCACAAGATACTGACTGTACCAAGGCCCTCAGCGAAAGCTTATCTCATTCTGGTAACTTCTGTTTGCCACCAACCTCATCTCGCCATCCAACAGAGGGCAGCATCTACCTTGAGTAGTCCTCTCTCAATCAGAACCGCTGTGATAATTAATTATTCTCCTACGCATTTGTGCTTCCAAAAAATGTGGCTCATCCTGTATTGCCTAGAGGATGCTTTATAAATCTGATTAAAAGGAATTCAATTACCATTTCTCTTGCTTAATTGTGCTTTGGTCTCTAGTTTGTGACACCAAAGGGAAGTCCCATTCCTTTCTGGTTTGGATTCATCAACGCAGCCAGGATGCTTGCCGTATATGAAAGCTACTTCTCATTTTCAGCACAACAGGATTTCCGCGATGGGGTTTCCCTACTTCTGAGCAATGACTGGAATAAATTACAGCGATATGGACCTCTATGATATTAATGTAACCCACTCATTCATACGTATCCCAGTGGTCCATCAAGTCAACTTTGGGTTAAAAGGGAATGTGGGGAAAGTTTTCAAAGGATGAAACTGATGCCATTCTTTGAAGGTACGTTAAGTCTCTCTTCCACAAGAGTCATCATTGCTGTGATCAGAAATACTAATCACCCATATCAGGACGGGCATTTTAAAATATGAGGTGATTATACACGGCTCATTCTCAATCTAGTCAGGTTGCTCCTCTTTGCTAGGAACAATGCAATCACTTTTTATTATTTCTGGGCCAGCGTTTTCAAATACTTGGGCTGAACTACTTCTGACCAATGTCAGCATATTGTCATTTTATAAGTGGAGGTTGGTTTACTACTGGCTGGTTTTCAAGGCCTGGAACAAGTTGAACTGCACTAAATGGCA
Organism: Cavia porcellus; assembly: GCF_034190915.1. Classification (NCBI taxonomy): domain Eukaryota; kingdom Metazoa; phylum Chordata; class Mammalia; order Rodentia; family Caviidae; genus Cavia; species Cavia porcellus. The sequence goes on from NW_026947508.1 coordinate 7,810,837, forward strand.
CCTAACGGCCTTGGGGCACCAAGATGACACTGGCTGCTTCTTGACTGGATTGGTGAGTGTACCTTGGGTGTTCCTTAGATGAAAAGATGGCACATAAAAACTCTTGTCCTCTTTGCTAGCACCCTTCCTTTGCAGTAACAATGAACCTACAGTGGTTCCACTGGTGTAACTATCTGATATCCATTTTTATTCACTCCTTGGGATTAGGGAATGACACATGGCACTTAGAAGCTCTGGATTCATACACACAGAAATCCCTTAAGGACATTACCCAAGGAATCTCTGTTAAACAGTAAAATCCAACTTATGAGGAAGGTGATATTCTGAAATCAGGTGACAATTTGTGGACCAGGGGCGGGGCGAACAAAGGATGCATCAGCGAGCAAACCCAGCATGGGAACCAGTGCTGTGCGTGGACCCCTGCCGGACTGGAACAGTCAGACACCAGCTCTTTCTGGTTCGTGGGCTGGCAAACAAGCAGTAACCATCCCCCAAGCGACCAGCTTATCCAGAGAAACACAGGCTGTGGTGATAGCTATTGAGGTGAAATGCAATTGGATGCCTGTGGTGCTTCGGTATTTTCCTGACATTGCAGGTCTAGGCCAGTGGTCTGATTTTGCATTCAGAAGATAGCGGTACGCATGTGGCATCTGGGGGAATCTCCTTCTGAGGGCTGTAGCCATTGTTGATTCCCTATAGGCTTGTTTTGGAAGTCCTATATCGTTTCCATTGTTTTGTTGGGTTGGGTTTTATTCTCTTTTGTTTTGTTTGATTATATCAAATCCAGATGGCAGGAGCAGCTATTCCAAAGATAGTAAGATACATTAGGTAGCAATTTTGGATTTGCTACTGGCTTGTTTTGAAGTCTGTGATTCCATTTGTTGTCTGGTTTTTATTGTTTCTATCCTGTTCTGTTTGATTTTTACTATGTCTGAAGTTATCTGCAGCTATTTTGAAGACATCAAAAGGCATTATGGTAACTATTGTTGATTTGGTAATGTTTTGAAGTCCTGTATCTCTTACACTGGTTTGATTTGATTGGTGTTATTCTGTATTATCCTCTTTAAAGTAGATAAAAAAGTCAGGTGACACTCAACATTTTAATTGCGGCTAACAGGGAGCTTTTGCAATTATCAAACTTGTGTACACAGTATGTATCTGTCAATTCTGTCAATATAACAATATTGAAACATCTTTCTTACAGGATCTAAAACAAGTCCATATTAAAATTCCAATCCTAGCTCTGGGGAAACGGTATAGACTTAACTCTGGCTCAACTTTGTAAGAATCAGTTATAGCCACTGAATTTTTATATCCCACTCTATCTTGTATGACTTAATTTTGCCATACTATTTTAGCCTGCTCATTTTTCCCACTTTTCGCCGTTCAAACTTCCCTAGTATGGCAGTCCTGTTCTGCCAGTGGTCAGGCTACTCACCAGCATCCCTGTGGGCTGCATGGCTGTTTTATTAAGCCCTATATCTATGTTTTGTTTGATCTCTGACTGTCTTATTTCAGATTGAGTTTAGCTTCAGAATAATGTCCCTCCTTTTCTTTCAATTGCCAGTGTTTTTAATTGAATTTATCTGAAAAGCTCTGAATGTGGCTGGCTCCTTTATTCAACCATGTTTCTCTCCCCATCTTTTTTTTTTTTTATAAAACTAGAAAAAAATAATTCTAAAATATATATGAAACAAAAGAGATCCATAATAGCCAAAGCAATCCTGGGGAACAAGAGCAAGGTCAGAGGCATTCAACCCCAGATTTCAAGTTATATTACAGAGCTAGCAAAGGCAAAAACATGGTGTGGACACATTGATCACTAGAACAGAGTAAAGGACAGAGAAACAACCCCAAACATATTTAGCTATCTGATTTTTAAATAAGGAACAAATAATATATTCTGGATAAAGGATGGCTTCTTTAACAAATGGCTCTGGGGACTCTGGTTGTCTACATGTGGAAAAATGAATTGTGATCTATATTTCTCATACTGTACTCAAATCAAATAAAAACGGATAATACATATATTATATAACATCTCTCCAAATAAGTGGAGTGGGAGGACACAGAAGTTGAAGGAGGAGAGGTTTATTTGCTTCCCAGTTTCCAGGAGTTTCATTCCAAATTTGGCAGGCTCCAGCCCAGAAACCGCACAGTGAAATGTTACACTGAGGTCAGTTACTCATGGCAGCCAGGAAGCAGAGGAGGGCACACCCAGGAACAGCAAAACCCTCTTCCACTCACACCCACAGTGCCCCCCACCATCAGGCCCCACTCCCTCTCTGCAAGTCAACTGCGTCATCCCCATCCTCTGATTACCTTGCAAATGTATGAGACTTCTGGGGCATATTTTAGGTCTAAACCATAATGCCTACTACAAAATCGTTGATCTCTGAGACAGGAAAAACTCTAGATCTCATAGCCAAAGTAATGTGAATCACCCAAGTGGAGAACCACGCCTCCTTGTAGGGAGCGGCTCAGAATGGCTGCGGCTGCCCTGCCCCTCCCACCTGAGGGCATTTTGTGTGTCAGCCTACATTTCCCATGATCCTCCCCTTGCCTACAGTGCGCATGACGTGAGCAACTTCCCGGTTCAGCCTACATCTCCCATAATCCTCTCCTGCTTACGTAATATATCCGAATGTGACGATGACCTATCAGATAACACTCTATGCCCTCTTCCTGCCCCATTGGCCCGCCTCCACCCTATATAAGTTGTAGCCATTTTAAGAATAAACAGAGACTTGAATGGAATCCTGCCTTGTGTCCCTCTCTTTTCTCTTGCCCAGCCCTCCATCTCCGTCCCCTCTCCAGGCGAGGCCCATGGACCGATCCCGTGATGGATCACCTCCTCACCCAGATTCGAAACCTAACTCAGTTCACTCTTCTAGAGACCCTTGATCAACATAGAGACAGGATTCTCTGGAGAAAGGAGCTTGCATTTTGCTTAAGGTATATATTCTGTAATCACCCATACAAACTCTCTGCAGCCACTTTCCAGGTAGTAAAAACACAGAAGAAAATGCGAAACTTGGATTTTTCAGGAGACGCTAAATGTGCATTCTGAATTAATACCATATTCAGGGACTTACAATTAATGTTGTTGTGTCCTGCACCACCCCAGTCACAGTCAAGGCAAACTGTGGTCGGACGGTGAAGTCTTGCCTCAAATACATCCCTTGAACCACAGATTCCCCTGATTTCTCTTTCCTTCCTTCCTCTCTCAGTCCCTCCCTTTCTTTTCTAGAGATAATATTATTATGTAGCCCAGACTGGCCTAGAACTAGCAATATTCTTGTCTCAGCCTCCAGGGTTGAGATTACAGACCAACGTGTGCCACCACATTCAACTACTGATTTTTATGTTCCACATGCTGGAACATAAAATTGCAATGGACATACTGTGAAAATGGCATAATTCCACCCTGGCTCTCTGATCAAGGACATAAGAGTCACTGTGGTAGGAAAGGTGATCTCTGAGGCTTGAGTCCTTATCCTTCCTGCCAAGAGAGTAAGCTAGAAGCATGGTTGTATTACACAAGACCGTAAAAATCAAGGACACCATAAAAGACTTAAAAGAAGCACCTCTCGTGCGCTAATTAAATGCACCAAGTTGGAATGTGCAGAAATCAGATGAACCTTAAAAATAATCACGGATGATCATTACTCCTGCATAGACACAAATTGCAGCAGCACCTGCTGTCATGTGTTAATGAACAGGGAAGCACAACGTATGGCTCTGTGTTAGCAGCTACTCACCTGGCTGGTGCTGTCACCTCTATTCTAATTAGTAAGAACAGAAGCCACCTGCCTCTATGTGGCAGAATTCTATAGTCCATCCATACTGTCTTCTCTCTGGGCTATTCTTCCTTCTGCCAAAATACAGTGTTCAAAGAGCATGATCATCACATACCTTCAAACACCATGCTGATACACAGCTGACTACCTGTTGGTTAGATCACATGAGCTGGAAGTACTTCACATGCTGAAGTAATCAGGACTCAACTAGGAGACAGAAAAGGGGTCATAGATTTAATCAGGTGTGTGGAGGTGCAAAGGTTTCAAGAGGACTGTTGTCTTTTGAGACTGGGAACTTTAAAGGTAAAAGCGGATTTCTGGTGTGGATTCTATCCTGATAGGATCCTTCCAGGTCCAACAGCAGAGAATGGCTATCAAGAATAAGTTGGGGGAAAGGCTCCCCCTGGAAAAACAAAGGAGAGAGATGTGGAGGGACAACAGAGGGAGAACTGAGAAAGGAGGATGGATGCTCTCCTGGTTAGCCAGCTATCACAGCTCCAAAAGGTGGAGTCAGTAGATGCGGATTGCCCCGTGTGTCCTAGGCCAAGTCAGCTTCAACGTTTCCTCTTCTGCAGCCTTCTGCAGAGGCAGATACTGAGGCGGCCTCATGACCTCCTGCCCTCTTGCTGATATTCGGTGTGATTTTCATGTGTGGGCAAGACCTAGGACTCACGTCTCATGGGATGTGGCAAAAATGACAGCATAATTGGGGTACATGTCCCTGTTTATATTATAGTAGGTTTGGTGGCCACGGGGGTCCCACTATCTCTGTTGTTGCTTTGAGAAAGTAAGTGCCATCTGAGGGAGGTCAGGTGGCAGGACACCGTGGGTGGCCTCAAAAGCTGAGAGTGGTGGCTGCTGTCCAGCAGATATCAGGAAATTGATAAAGCGAGTCTCCAGCCTGAAAGGAGTGTATTCTACTTACCAAGCTGACTAATCCTTCCCAGGTGAGCCTCACATAAGACTGCAGCTCAGCACTTTCATCACAGCCCTCTGGGACCTTGAGATAAGAGCCAAGCTAAACAGTGCTCAGACCCTGAGCCCCAGAAACTGGCTGGCAATGAATGTATTGTGTTAAGTTCCCATATTTCTGCTGCTGTTAAATGGAAACAGAAAATGAACACTCCTGGCAGGGACTCCCAGCAATCCAGGAAGGCACCTTTGGTAATAGCAGTCGTGGTGGGACACATGCAGCTGGACAGCCCCAGGTGGGGACCCTCAAGACGTGGGTGTGGACACATATGCCAGCAGTTGATAAGTCAGATGAGCTGGTGTTGTGATTTGCAAGGGAGCAGGTGTGACTGATATCTATATATATATACACACACACAACGTGTTGGTGAAAACCCCAGCAGCACAACACCAACCCAGTCCCTCAAGACTAGCTTTATATCCAGCACAAATCCCACTGCACAATTGGCTGGAGTACACAATGCATTTCTGAGATTAGACTTGGACCTACCACAGAACTGAGAAGAGCAGAGGAATTTTACTACGTTTATTTTTCTATATTTGTTTGATCAGTTCTCATTTTTCTGTCGGGTCGAGGTTTTTTATTTAGCTTAATTTGGTCTCATTTGTATTTTAGGGTTATTTCTGTTTCCTGTTTTCAGTCTCTTTTTACCCTTTCTTTTCTTTTCTCTTTTTTAATGATTTAGATTTGTTACCTTTCTGTATGTTTTAATCTACTTATCTTCTAGTTCTCTTTTGCCAAATATCCTGCTTGATTTTGTGATACTCCCTTGTGAATAAACATTGTCTCTTCTCTGCCCAGTCCACTCCAATACTTCCCTGCTGCCTCTTCCATTCTTTCCCTCTTCTGTCCTCCAGCTTCTCAAAACTTGTGTGATCATCCTATGTCCCCAGCCTTATCCTTAATATATAGGACTTCACCTAAATCTCTATCTTGTTCCCTGTCCCTCTTAATCCTTCCCTCACACACAACAGGGTAAAATCACTCCACCAAAGGGAACATCATTGCACACCATTTCATGGTATACGCTGACTTCCATTATACAACTGTAGAATTTACTTCTATAGTTAAAAGTATCAGGCTAATAGTTACCACAGTTTGTCAATAGCCAGACTGTGCTCAAGATTATTGCTATTGTTAATAAGAATAATTTGTTTACTTTATCTGCTTTTACCCAGAATATCATGCCTTCTATAAGCGGTGTTTCTGTCCTGTCTGACAACACTGTAATTGTATGGGATTATTATCATCACCACACCCAGTACCAAAGGACTGGGTGCTGAATTAAATAGATAACAATTTCTCATTCTTAACATGATGGGAAGGTAAGTTCTTTGAAAAGACTGAAAGACCAAGAGCGGCCTACATCTTGAAGATGTTCCTGTGAAACAGCCATTTCCTAGGGAAGTGTTGATACAAGGGATCAGGCTATATACCAGGAGAAACCTGTATGCATTAATGCAAAAAAAAAAAACAAAGACAAAAAATGACAAGAGGCAGAAAAACAATGCAACCTTACACTCTGAGCCCACCAAGGACTAGCCCAGAGCACAATAAGATAGAGGAAATAAGAAGTCGACACTGGAACTTTCTGAAATGATAGCAACAGAAGTGAAAAAACTAATGAAAGAAGTGGTAGAAAAAATAAGCTCTAAGGTGCAAAAAGAAATGCTGGTCAAAATGAATGATATTAAAGCAGACACAGATTAAGAAAAAAAACTACAGGAGCTCAGGAAAACACTGAAAAGTGTGAAAGCACAACATAGAAAAGAAATGGAATCCATGAAACAGATACAAATAGTACTTCAGGAGATTAAAATCTCCATTGAAAGTATATGCAATAGATGTAATGAGGGCAAAGACAATATCAAATCTAGAAGACAAAAACATGACTAGTGACCATGAAAAGGAAGATATTTTAAAAATAGCAAGAGACTGTGAAAAATCAGTCCAACAGCTACAGAAGAAGCAAAGTAGAACCACATGAAATTGATTGGAATGAGAAAACCAGAGAGTGCAAAACACATAATTTTCTTTTTTTTTTTTTACTAGTTAATGGATTACATATTGTCATCTTAGAAATAATTGTTCAAGTCACAAAATTAAAGCTTGTAAAGTGGACATTCCATCAATGATACTGCAAACAGTTCTGTTCATTGATCCAATAAAACTCTGTGATATCATTTTCTATCTTATACACTTAAATATACATGCAGTTATATAGTTTGGAGCACTTTCTTTTCCTCTCTTTTGTACAATGACTATTACACATTTTGGGTTTCATTGCTCCCACGGTTCTTATTACTTTTTTGGAAGAGAGTAAAACCAAATGTGACATAACAGAACAGAATCGGTCAAGTCAAAAGGGTGGACATAATAGATAATATAAAAACATAATACAAGGTGATCAACAATGGTTACCATAATGCCTCTCGCTATCTCTAATAGAATTGCCTATATCGTTAGTTATAATACAATTGAACAAAACAGTAAAGAATAAAACCGACAAAACCAAAACATTGGAGACATTGTAGGTCTTCAAAAGTAGATAAAAGTCAACAAGAATGGGCGTCATAATGAATCTCATTATCTTCACAGCTGATGCCTAAACTTTTGAACCTGATACTATCCAGCAAAACAGAATAGGGGAACATCAGTTAAAAACCAGATGGTGAGAGTAATACAGGGCTTTAAATCAAGGTAATGAAAAGTCAAAGTGGGTTACTATAATATATCCTGCTATTTTTTTCCTTTAATTAAAAGGATAAAGATAAAAAAGTAAATAATGGAGTGGAGATTGAGATAAAAGAGGGCATAACAACGAAACAGCGCAGATCAAAACATAACCATTTAAGCAGAATAGTGTTTCACCACCAGATAATCCTGACCTAAAAGTAGTTACCATATTGTCTCTTTCTTTGAAATCCTTGAGTACAACTTCGTATACTGTAGCATTAAGTATATCAAAACAATGTAAAACCATTCAAGAGAATGACAGCATTACAGAGTATTTAGAATCGACTAACAGAAAATGAATAATGGTTTCTGTATAATCTCCTTGTCTTTACAAGGTTTTTGCTTATACTATCATACATAATAAAATCCAGTAAGATACAACCTATTTAGACCATTGGAGACAGAAGGACAAAAGCTAGATGAGACTTCAAAACAAGATGATACTAAATCAGTATTACTTATTAAGATGTCATTTTCTCCAAAATAGCTGTTCCTATCATCCAATCTTCTCTGCCTCATTTCTGTTGAGCTCTTTTTCTGTCAGTAGCTGTCAGTTTGTCTTCTTCATTTTGTTCTCTGCTCCATTCGTTGTGGCCTCTCTGCCATTATTTCTGGATTCTTTGTATTTTTCTTTTTTTAGAATATCCTGCAATACTCTCTGTAGAGTTGAATTGGTGGTTGCAAATTCCCCCAGTTCCTCTTTATCCTGGAAGCACCTTGTTTTTCCATCAATTTCCAGGGACAGTTGTGCAGGATATCTCAATCTTGGCTGGAGATTATTATCTTTCAAAGCTTGAATTATTTCCCCCCACGCTCTTCGTGATTTGATGGTTTGTTCCGAGAAATCTGCTGTAATTCTGATGGGTGTTCCCTTGTAAGTGGTCTGTTTCTTGTCTCTGACAGCTTTTAATATTCTGTTCTTGTATTGAATTTCTGGAATTTTGATTATTATATGTCTGGGTGATGCTCTGTTTGGGTTGTAGGTAGCTGGGGTCCTGTATGCCTCATACATCTGAGTATCTTTACCTTTTGCTAAATTAGGAAAATTCTCCTGGATTATTTCTGTGAGTAGCTTTTGTAGTTCACTTGTTTGTGTCCCTACTTCTTCTTTTATGTTCTTAATCCTTAAGTTACGGATCCTCTTATCATCTTCTAGTCTTTGTATTATTGCTGTTTGTTTCTTTGTTATTTTTAAGAAGTTTTTCATTTCATTCTCCCATATTACAAGTTTGCCCTCCAGTTCAGATAGTCTGTCCTTAGTTTCTTTCAAGCTGTTATGCCAGTCTTCTATAGACTTCTTAGTATCTTGGTAGTCCCTTTGAACCCGCTTCACGTATTCTATGCTTTCTCTGTTTTCTCCATCAAACAATTCTCCCCTTTTTTTCTGTTCTTCCATTCCACCGCCTGTTTTTTCTTGGGTGGTACTTAGCATTTCTCTAACTATTCTGCATACTTCTAGCTTCAGGTCGTTGATAACTTCATTCCTGAATTGGTCTATGAGGCTCTCTATATGGTGCCTTATGTATATTGGTGCGGTGTCTGCTATTGCCTGTTTCTCAGAATTGGGGGCCGAGGAGCCTTTCTTGTTGCTGCCTCTTCCCATGCTGCCTCTTCTTCTCTGTTCCTTATATATGCAAGCTTATATAAGAGGCCCAGCTTCTCTCCCAGTCAGCCACAGCCTGATCGAATTGCGCCAGTTAGGTGTTCCCGCTCACCGCTGCGCACCAGGGAGTTACAGACCAGGCAGCCTACGCGTCTCCCCTCCTGGCCACCGTCAGGCTCTGGGATCTTGGTTGGGACAGCCTACCAGGTCCGCTGGCAGCGTCACGCAGGCCAGGCACTTTTCACCAATCCCGCCCGAGAGGGGGATGTGTGGCAGGAGTCGCCACTGCGCCCTGCTCCCGCAGGACTGCTCAGGCCCAGAAAGTCCTCTGCTGGAGTCAAACTGTGGTAGAGTGTCAGTTTCTCTCACTCACCTCACCACAAGTCAGTGCACACCTCCCTGCCGTTTGCAGATTGCCGTTCTCAGAGCTTCTGCACGTCTCTCTCCTTGCCGAGCCACTGTAGAGGCAGCCAGCCGCCGCGCGGCGGGAAACTCAAATCGCGGCTTACAATGGCACGGGGTCCAGCCTCCACACCGAGGCTTTTCTGTTCCTGTTTTAGCACCAGGAATGCATTCCAAGTTGGTTTCTCTCAGCCCAGTTCGTTTCTGAGTCAGCAGAGCATGTATCCACCTGCTTGTGTCTCCTTAGTCCGCACCATTCCTGGCTTCTGAGCCGAGTCTTTCAGAGAGCCTCCGGTAGTTGCTGTTATCTGTCCGCCATGTTCTCCCGGAAGTCAAAACACATAATTTTCAAAGAAATAAAGGTAAAAACTCCCAAACATGGATAAAGAATTTGATGTGCAAATAAATGAAGCATATAGAACTCCAAACAGCCATGACCGAAATAAATCTACACTGAGGCACATAATAATCAAGATGCCAGAAATTCAGCACAAGAACCAAATATTGAACGTGGCTAGGGAAAGGAAATCACTCATAAAAGAAAAGTCATTAGAACCCTAGCACACTTCTCAACACAAACCCTCCAATCAAAGAAAGCTTGAGTGAGGTATTTCAAGTCCTAAAGGAAAACAATCTTCAACTCAGATGGATGCACCCTGTAAAACTGTCTGTCAAGGTACACAAGAGACGTCAGGAGCAGAGGGGAGACTTGGCCACCTTTCCTCTGCACTCCAAAGACCTCAGCAGCTGACAGGAGCATCAGTTACCCTTCCCCTCACCTAGAAGACCTCAGCAGCTGAGCGGGGTATTGGCCACTCATCCCCCACATCCAAAAGACTCAGCAGCCTCCACCGCTCCTTCCCCATCTAATTGAACAAAATCAGAGAGACTCCCCTCTACTTCCGGGGGCGGTGGGGGGGGGGAGCGACTGTTGCATCATCTCTCTTCTGATTAGGACCTGGTTTTAATGTAGTGTTCTGAGCCAGTTCTTTTGTGGTCTTCTGACAAGAAAAACACTTTCTAAGGCAAGTCCACACGAATCAAGTAAAAACAGATATCAAAAAATACCCCAAACATTTCTATAAACATCTATATACATCATTTCTATATACATGTCCTTTGAGAACTGCTTGCCCCATGTTTAAAACCTGCTAAACTCAATGCACCATCTTCCCCTCTGGCCCTAGTGAGCCTGCTTCTCTCACTCTCTGGCCTTAGTCAGCTCATTTCTTTCCCTCTCTGGCCCGAATGAACCCATTTCTCTCTCTGACCCTAGTGAGTCTGCTTCTGTCTGGCTGTAATGAACCCATTTCTTTCTCTCTCCAGCCAGTTTCTCTCTGTGTCTCTGTCTTTGTCTCTGTCTCTCTTTCTCTTGTTCCAAGTTTAACACCTGATGGATTCACTGTCAAGGCACTTCTCCCCTTTGTGCTCATTGAGAAGTGTCCCCTCTTCTGCTACTTCTTACTCTGGTCCCTCTTTGGGTGTCACATATCAGTGTCTGTGAGAGTTTTCTAAGTTCCTGGGGGTGGGGAATAGTGAGAGGACCGAGAAAATAAAAGATAGAGATTGAAGCCTGGGGTCGGGTGGAGCCCTTCTCTGGTGGGGACGAAGAGACTGCTCAACCACCACAACACGTTTATTTATGCCCTTGTCATACCACGCCCCTTAGCTCACTTCTTTTGCCCCATGTTCTCCCATGTCCTTGGGGCTGGAACACCTGTTTACCTATAGCAGTCCACGCCCTCAGGGAGTTTCTCAGCCCTTTGTGTCCTTGGTGCACTCCTGTATGGGCACTTGTGCTTTCCGGTCCACACCTGCAAACTGTCACTAGCTCAGTGGTTTTCAGCAGCGATGGATTGACAGCTGAGTTCTGTAAGAAATTTAGAGAAGATTTAATGTCAAAACTCTTCAAGTTCTTTAATGAAGTTGAAAGGGAAGCAATTTTCCCTAATTCATTCCTGGAGGCAACTATGATACCTAAACCAGAAAAAGACCCAACCAAAAAGGAAAGCTACAGGCCAATATTCCTCATGAACATAGATGCAAAAATTCTCAATAAAATACTAGCCAACAGAATGTAGTAAATCATCAAGAAGATTATACACCCTAACAAAAGATATAAAAGATCTGTATGTTGAAAACCATAGTACTCTGAAAAGGGAGATTGACGAGGATATCAGAAAATGGAAAGATATCCATTCTAATATGGAATTATATAGAAAACACACATCTTCTTTATCCATTTCTCAGCTGATGGACATTGGGATTGTTTAGCATTATTGGTAATTGGAGAAATGCAAATTAAAACAACATTGAGATATCATCTCACCCCAGAAAAAAAGCTATCATCAAGAAATCAACCAATAACAAATTCTGATGGGGCTGCGAGGAAAAAGAAACCCTTTTCCATTGTTGGTGGGAATGTAGGCTGGTTATTAGAGGTGAAAACTAAAACTGGTCATTAGAGAAGTACAAATGAAAACAATGCTGAGATTCCATCTCACTTCTCACGCCAGAAACAATGGCAATCAGCAGTAAATCAACTGATAACAAGTGCTGGAGGGACTTCAAAAGAAATCACCAACAAAGTGAGATGAAAACCCATAGAATGGGAAAGAACTTTAGCCAGCAGTCTCTCAGTCAGAGGACTTCTATCCAGAACATACAAAGAACTGAAAAACAGCAAGACCCCCAAATTCAAAGATCCTCTCCAAAAATGGGCTTCTGAGATGAGTTGAAAACTCATTTCTTAAATGAAGACATACAAATGGCAAATAAATACATGAAGAAATGTTCACCATCACTGGTTATTTGAGAAATGCAACTTAAAACAGCATTGAGATCTCACCTCACTCTGGAGAGAATGGCTGCCATCAAGAAATAAACTGATAACAAACGTCGGTGAGGTTGTAGAGGAAAAGGAAAGTTTCTTCACTGTTGGTGGGAGTGTAGACTGGTGCTGCCACTGTGGAAACCAGCAGACATGGTTTCCACAGTGGCAGATGGAGATTTCTCAAAAAAACTAGGATTGGAAGTTCCATTCAATTCAGCTATTCCTCTCCTGGGTATTTTCCCAGAAAAATTGAAAAGGTCATGTCTCAGTGATATATGTGCACCCATGTTTATAGCAGCACAATTTGTAATAGCTAAATCTTGGAAACAACCAAAATGCCCATCAACTACAGAATAGATGAGAAAGATGTGGTATTTTTATACAATGGAATATCACTCAACTATTAAAAAGGATGATCTTGAGGTCTTCACAGGTAAATTGAGGCAACTTGAGACTATCCTCATAAGTGAAATAAACAAGATGCACATTAGTAAATATCATATTATCTCTGTAGTGTAAAAATAAATAATAATAATAAAAACTGAAAAAGTAGTAAGATCCAAAATGTATAATAGATATTGAGATAAAAGAAGGGAAAGAAAATGCTGAAAGGTTATAGCTGTATGTATGTTTAAGTGCACAAAATATATAACCATGCTACCAAGTTTTTGTTAGTTCATCAAACAGAATGGTTTGTACTGTCATTGTTTGATTGTCCACTTTTTATGCTTTGATTTTGTGACTTGAGCAACTACTTCTAGGGCAACAATATGTAGTGTATCAACTAGTGATTTCTTACTGATTTTTGAAATTCTGTGTTGTGTCTACCCTTTTTTATGTTTTGCATTTTTTCTCTAAAAAATGCTGGAGGGGTTGGGGGGGGAAAAGGAAACATTTTCCACTGTTCGTGGGAAAGTAGGCTGGTGCAACCAATCAGCATGGAGATATCTAAAACAACTAGGAGTAGAGGTCCTTTGTAACCCAGATATTCACCTTATGGATAGCTTCCTGCAAGAATTAAAAGCTTCATTCCACAGCTTATGTGCACACCCATATTTATAGCAGCACAGTGTGCAATCACTAAATTATGGAAACAACACAAATGTCCACTAACCACAAATGAACCAAGAAGATGTGTGCTTTTTATATAGTTCCAAATACTCAACAATAAAGAAGGATAAATCTTAGGCATTTCTAGATGCAACTTGAGACCATAGTCTTAAATGAAGCGAATTGGACTCAAGTGTAAGCATCTCATTGTCTTGTTTGGTGATCCTCCTCTGCTGCTGTTCCTGGGACCACGGTCACATTTATCTCTCTCTAGAATATTCTTCAGCACTCTTTGTAGGATTGGTTCGGCTGTCATGCATTCCTTCAGTTGTTGTTTATCATGGAAGTATCTTATTTTTCCATCAATTTTGAAAGATAATTGATTGAAAGATAATTTCAAAATTGAAAGATAATTTTGCAGGGTAGATCAATCTGGGTTGAAGTTGTTTTCTTTCAGAATTTGAGACAGTTCATTCCAAACTCTTCTTGAGTTGATCGTTTGTGTTAAGAAGTCTGTCATGATTCTGATTGGTTTCTCTTTGTAGGTGATCTGTTTCTTTTCTCTAACAGCTGTTAATATTCTGTCTATGTGCTGAACTTGTGGGATTTTGATTATTACATGTCTGTGTGTAGATTTATTTTGCTTATGGCTATTTGGTGTTCTATATGCCTCACTTATATGTATGTCAGGTCCTTTTCCCGTGCTTAGGAAATTCTCTGATATTACTTCTGCAAATAGTCTTTTTATGCCATTTATGTTCACTCTTGCTTTTTCACTGACACCTATCATTATTAAATTATTTTTCTTTGTGTCATCATGCAGCCATTGAATTATTATTTCCTGATTCCTTGTTCCTGATTTTAAGAGGTCTTTCCTTTCATGATCTGTAGCTATGATCCTGTCTTTAATGTCTGACAGTCTATCTGCAGTTTCTTTCAAGCAATTTTGCCAGCTTTCAATAGAGTTTTTAATTTCCTGGATATCTCTTTGAGTATGTTTCATGCACTTCAATTCTTTCTTGTATTGTATATTCAAGGTTCCCTTCAGTCTCCTGTGCTCCTCTTTTTAAAAAATCCGTGTCTTGTTTATATATTCTCAGCAACCTTTTTATTATATCATTTCTTCTTTTGCCTGAGATGTTATTTCAGATCTGATTTATTTTACATCCTCCTGAAGTAGTTTTTACTTTAGTTGCCATCATGCCAGAAATGTCAGATGTGCCACTTCCACTTTCCTTCATATTTGTGTCTCCTTGTCTTGTTCTGCTTCAGCTGGAAGCCAGAGATCGCCTTTTCCTCCTTTGTCTTGACATTTTACTCAGTTTCTCTGGATGAGCAGATTCCTTGGGGTCCAAAGTACTTCTCACGTTGGCTACCTGTCCACTGTATAGAAGGCCAGGCCAGGCACCTGGGTTTGGATTCCTCAGGAGGTGGTGGAGTGTAGTGAGTTTCTCCAGACACTCTCAGGTTCTCCAAAGCATGGCGGGCTGGTTTTCCTGGCTCAAATGGGCTGCCCATAGGATAGTCCCAATGGTGACTAGTATGCAGAGGCCAGGCTGGCTGCTTAATGCCTGCCTGTGCTTGTTACCCCTGGAAATTTTCTTATAGTACTTGATACTTATAGTACTTGTAGTACTTGATCCAAGGTTTCCTAGCCTTGAAATTTTGTGTTGAGAGATCTGTTGTAATTTGAACAGGTTTACTTTTATAAGTCATTTGGTGCTAGGGAATAGATTTAATTCAGGACATATAATTGGTAGGACTATTTTATAATATTCACCCAAAGAGTCAAATGCAGAAGGATGCAGGAGATCTCTGCACACAATAGAGACCCAAAGAATCCAGCTGAAGGCCTGATTCCATGGCAATGTCCTATGTGAGTCTCGATGAGTCCATGACAGGGCTCTCTATGAGTCCAGCTGGAGGCCTAGAGCTCATGACAATGTTTCATGCAAATCTGTATCAATGATCTGCACTTGGGAACCCCAAAGGCCAGTGGTGGAAAACAGAAAGTCTCCACAGCACAATGAACGATCTTGCCAGAAGGCTGGGTGATCTTCACTGGAGCCAGGAAACAATGCTAAAAGTAAACACCAGCGCTCCCCCAAAGAGAACTTCAGTCACTCTCAGTGAGAATGAGGACTTGAGTTCCTCCAACAATGAAAACAGCTGAGGTCATACCAGGGAAGCCAGAATGACAAGTTTCTCCAGGAGAACCAACATTACACACCATCTCCCCTCGAATTTTCCTTTTTAATGCCGTTGGCAATCCTTAGGTGGATCTTCCACAACCAGAACTACACTGATTTAATTCAGCAGTGTGTTACAAGTTGATCATTAGTTAATCCACAAGGCCACTTTTAATATTCCATTCTCATGGTGAACTTTCAAAATTTTGAGTCTAATAAACTGTGGAGAGGTTCTATTCTGATTAGGGCTATTTGCAGTTCTATGTGCCTCACTTATATATATGTTAAATTCTTCTCCCTTATTTGGAAATTTTTCTGCTATTATTTTAATAAACATCTTTTTATGCTATTTGTATTATTTTATAATTTTTAAGTAATTCCCATTAATATTAGTCTTCTTGAGAAACATGAGAAACCATGACACAGTAGTGGCTGAGGGAAACCTGACCTCCTGATCCTAATCTCACATCTGCCTCACTTTCCTCCTCTTGTGTCCAATAGGGGAACATACTGGAGAGGCTAAGAATTTGTTCAATGCCTCGATTTGTCCGCTTCCTACAAGACAGCATGACCGTAATAGAGAAGGACCCCAGAGTGGTGGTGACCAACCTGCGCTTTGGGACAATCCCTGTGAGGCTGTTCCAGCCCAAGGCAGCATCCAGCAGCCCTCGGAGAGGTGTCGTCTTCTACCACGGAGGAGGTGGAATGTTTGGCAGCTTGGGTAAGGAGCTCCCCAGGGGCGTGGGAAAGCAAGGGCCTTTGGACACCAGAGCTTCATCCAAGATCCAAGGAGAAGCTATGGAGTGAGTCCAAGATACTCAGCAGTGGGAGTCTCTTCAGGGGAGCACAGGGACATGGCCTGGGGCTCACTTTAGCTGATGAGTGGCCACCTCCATGGGCCCTGGTTCCTATCATGTGACAGTCTCGGTCCTGGTAGGGGACAGCAGTGTCTCAGTGGGGTGGTCACTGCCCTGAGGGTGACTCCTCATTTTCCTTCCATTCACACTGTCATCTCTCCTGTCCCCTCCCCATGCACTGCCCTCCACTCACTCTGCAGGACTACTGGGACCCAAATCCATCTTCTCTTCCCCTCACTCTTTACCCCTGGATGCCACAACTTGTCTTGTGCTTCGCCTCTCACCCCTAGATTTAGCTTCTGCCCACAGAGTGGTTTTTTAAAACAAGTCAGGTCTTGTGCCTGCTGTGCTTCAGCTTCTGCAGATTCTGTGGGTCTAAACTTTCCCTCCAACCTGCAGTTGTGTTGCACAGAGCTTGTGCTTTATATTTGTTATTTATACTTGGAGTACTCCTGTCCTTAAAAATGGCCAAGTGTGACTTTGTTTATTGATGGCCTCTTTTATCCAATCTGATCCATTGGTCCTCCCAGAGTAACTGTACCAACAACATCAGATCTCAGGACTCTCACTGACCTACCCTGGACTCCATCTCATTCTTGCTCTCATGCTTTCAAATGTTTTTTTTTCAGCACTCGTCACAATCTGAGCTGATATTGATCTTGTGTGTATTCCTCATTTATTGTCTATGGGATCCTACTCAGAATTAGAACTCGAAGAAGACTGCTATTGTGTTTGTTGCTGGGTCCCTGGGGTTAGGCTCCTGTATTTGTTGTTTGAATGAAGTTATGAATGCCTAAATAACTAGAAGGATGGAAGAGTGAAGGACTGCAAGGAGGGACTAGTTTGCCTGTGAACAAATAGATGGATGGATGCATGCCTGTATGCCTGGGGAGATGGAGTTATCAAAATTTGCTCATTTATAAAATCCATCTTCTTCCACTGAGCAACCTTCTTGAAATGAAAGTGTGCTTACTGCTGGCTGGTAGTGGAAATAGCTATTCATTACCAGTACCATTCTTTAGTTGAAATTGTGTCTATGGTGGCCTTTCTCAGGGAATCTCTCATCTGTGGGATCCACCCTTGGGAGCCTGCCTCCAAAGCCCCTGAGTGCCCCATCCTGCAGGTGCCTGTGTGCTGAGGAATAATGCCATGTTTAGAAGTGAAAAAAGGGATGGGTCATCACATGTTTACCGAGTACTTAGTGTTAGACTCTTTGTAAGCCCAGGAGTCAGAGAGAACAATAAAGACCCAGTGCCTGCCCTCATGTACCTGTCAATCAGTGTGCCCTCTGGACTGTGCCAGAGAATTCAGACATGTCAGTAATTGCACATATTGATAATCCAGGCTTTTGGAATAGAGATTGACCCAGAAAGTCATTATGATTTTCAATCTCAAATCAGACCAAGCCTCTCTGAGAAGGGAGGAGATCAGAATCGGTGAATGAGCAGCCAGCACTACAGAAAGGGAGTAGGTTAGAGACATTCTGAGCCAAGGCAGGGACCTGGGGCAGCCTGGTAAGGGAGATGCCAAAGGCTGCAAAAAATGGACCAAGAAATTTAGTCAGGAAGACAAATAATATTGCACTTCAATGAAATATTTTAAAACTAATAATGCAAAATCTATGACCAAGAATCCAAATTTGTATACCAGCCGGTATCACTAGGCCAGGGTGACTTTGGCAAGTGCAGAGGAATAGCTGTTTAAGACATTACTTGCTCATCGCAGCACATTTTGCCTTTAGTTTTGATCTTAAATACTGCATCACAATATCTCTCTGCTTGGCCGAATGACCCGATACCCTATATTTTGTGTCCAGGATGGATGCCTTCTTGCCTTTTCCTGTGTGGCCCTGTTCTGTCTAAGCAGGAGGGTAGCAATGGCAGAGATCACAAGCAGGAACAGCTTGAAGGAAGTGAGGGTGGTAGAGAAATTGATGAAGCAGGACAGGTCAGCAGGGCCCAGGTCATAGCTACCGGAAGTCTCAGCCTTGGTTGTCTAAACTCCCCTGGGAGCTCTAAGGTTTCACCCATCTCATTCCTCCTTCATCTGACCGAGTCTCTCTCTCAGAGCCCCAGCCCTTGGGAGTCTAATAGTTCCCATGTGGCCTGATGTGCGGCAGTGTTGGGATGAGCTAGTGCAGACTTTTGTCATAGTGCTGTCCTATGTGTCATCCCCCTTCATATGTCAGCCTGCTTCTGCCCCATCCTCACTGCCCCTCACAGTGCCTCCTCAAAGCCCTGCTGGACACTGGAATCTCCTGTGCGATTTGGAATACACTGACACCTGGGCCCTCACCCAGAGTCACTGAACCCAGGTGCTGGGGTCAGCCCTCAGAGGACATTGTGATTCCCTAGTGTCTCTGTGTGCAGACAGCAGGACAGGGCAGGAGCCAAGCCTGGCACTGCACCTTGCTTCCTTGCCCACGAATGTGAATAGGCCTGTCTTTAGAACAGAAGATGTACCGTCACAACAATACTCATGTCCTATCTAGCCAGAACTTACTTCCTATTAAACATAAAGACTCCAAATTAACACTATTCCAAGCAGAAATGCCCAACTTGTCTAGTCTCGGCCTTAATCACTTCAGAACCCCAAGCTTTTCTTGTCCCCAGTATCCCTCAGTGTAACATTGAATAATGCAGAAAGTAAGCCCCCGGGTCTATTCCTTATCTGGCATTCATTCAACTGGGGGCACATGTCTTGCTTTTCTGAGGGAGGGTTTCCCAAACTCACTCCAGACGTAGCTAGAAAAATAAAAGAACAGAGATAGGGCATTATCCCTTGCACATATGGTGACTGCTCTCCCTGGAGCTGGGTGGGGAGATGTTGGGCCTTCTTTTTTTTTTTTTGTAATTTTATTTAAAGAGAAAAATCAAAACAAAACAGTAAAAGTGTACAAGTAATACAGAATTTCAAAAAAGATAAACAGTAAGAAATCACTAGTTAATAGATTACATATTGTCATCTTAGAAAAAGTTGTTCAAGTTACAAAATTAAGGCATACAAATTGGACATTCAAACAGTGAGACTGCAAACAGTTCTGTTCAATGATCCAACAAAAACTCAGTAAAAGTGTTATCTATCTTATACACTTGAATATACATGCAGTTATATCTTTTAGAGCACTATCTTTTCCTTTTTTTTTACAATAACAATTACACATTTTGCGTTTTATTACTCCCACAGCTCTTACTACTTTTTTTTGGAAGAGAATGAAACCAAATGTGACAAAACAAAGCAGAGTCAGTCAAAACAAAGGATGGTCATAGTACATGATGTAAAAGTCGAATACAAGGTGATCAACAATGGTTACCATAATGCCTCTTGCTACCTTAAAAAGCATTGCCTATATCATCAGGTATAATAAAATTGAACAAAACAGTACAGATCAAAACCAATAAAACTTAAGCATTGTAAACATTGCAGGATTTCCAAAGGAGACAATAGTCAAACCAGAATGGGCATCATAGTGAATCTTATTGCCTTCAAAGTAGTTGCCTATACCCTCAAACTTGATACTATCAAACAAAACAGAATAGAGTAAAATCAGTCAAAAAAAGATGGTGAGAGCAATACAGCGCTTCAAATCAAGTTAACAGGAAATCAAGAAAGTTATTATAATATATTCTGCTAATTTTTAAATTTATTTTTTCCCTTAATTAAAAATAACTAAATTTTTGGGGCTGGGGATTTAGCTCAGCGGCATAAGCGCCTGCCTTGCAAGCAGGCAGTCGTGAGTTCGATCCCTGGTACCGATAAAAACGAAAAAGACAAAAAAAAAAAAAAAAAAAAAAAAAAAAAAAAAAAAAAACTAAATTTTTAAAAAAGATGGGGATTGAGATAAAAGAGGACATAACAACACAGATCAGAACTGAACAATTTAAACAACATAGTGTTTCACCACAAGATAACCCGAAATAATAGTAGTTACCAAATTGACTCTTTCCTCGAAATATTTAAATGTAACTTCGCATACTATAGCATCAAACATATCAAGGGAGTATGAAACCATTCAAGAGGATGAAAGTATTACAGGGTATTTAGAACCAGCTAACAGAAAATGAATAATGGTTTCTATTTGCCTATAAAAAATTTTGTTTATACTATCACATATAATAAAATCCAATAGGATACAACATGATAAAACCAATGGAGACAGAAGAATAAAAGCTTAATGTGACTTCAAAACAAGATGATATTAAATCAACAGTAGCTATTATAAGGTCTTGTTTTCTTCAAAACAGGTGTTCATACCTGCTGGGCCTTCTTCATGGGCTGCCCTGGGCCTGGTGTTTATCTTGCAGATTCTTACCACAGCTTATATAGTTTCCTGGCCTGAAATACGGACTGTATGGTCTTGTGGGTAGGGGGTGGGATGAGTTTCTGAGACAGTGCTCAGCTTTTCCGGGGGTGGGGAGAGAAGATATGAGAACTGGGGGTTCCTGGATGATTGTAGAACAGGGAGCAGGGTCCTAACCGCAGAGGTGTTCGTGCAGATGCATCCACGACACAGGCCCAGCTCCATTTGAAGCAGGATAAGCCTGGAATGATGCCCCCTGGAGGGGCGTGTGCTGTGAACTTGTATCAGTAAATAGAATGCCATGAGCTGCTGTGGGGTGCAACATGACAACAGCAAGTGATCTGAAAGGATGCACCACCGCATGATTAAATGTAACCAGCACGCTACTACGTGAAAAATCATTTGAGATCTTCATTAAACTTGCTACTCTTTGAAAGTTAATTGTTCTATTTACGCATTTTACTAGCTTATGTTTGCAATACACAATACTGATACTCAGTTTTCAAATTGGTAAAAGCCTGCAACATGTCTGTATCAGTTTTGATGCTTTTATCTTGCTTTCTCATAGCTCTCTTTCATTCATCCCCTTTTCCAGAGGGAGGGTTTAGGACTGCCAGAGGGCAGTCCGGGGTAGTTTCTGGGAGCAGATGCCAGAGAGATGCTGAAACCTGTGAGGGTACCCATGAGGTCTTTCTTCCATGCTTGTATACAGACATATCCCCAAATACTTAGAGAAGATTGATCTCTTGAGTTTCAGTTCAGATCTTACACATCTGAAGTATTTCACAGCCAATGTATGTATTATAAGAGATTTCCATACCATATCAAGGCGGCTTACTGTGCTAGTTCAGTTTGTATTAATATAAGGGAATGAAACTCCCGACATACTATGTCTGCGAGTTCGTGTTCTCTAAAACTGAAGAATGAATTTTAGGAACAACGGACATAAGAGTAGGATATATTTATTAAGAGAAAGAAAGTCTTCTGTCTGAAGAGAGACAGAAGGGGTCCCGAGTGGGTTGCCAAGACTCTGTCTCTTCCAGGGACTTTTATAGAATAAAACCATGGGTTCAAGGTGGGGAAAACTGAGAACTCACAAGGCAGATGGGCATAAGGTGGGACATAACTATAGTTAGCCAATAAGATTAATGTTTCAGGTAAAATTGATTACATTAGGGACAAATGGGAAAGCAAATCATGTAGGAAGTGGGCATTTTTAGAGCTGTGACCTTTCCCCTAGGGTGATGGGATAGAGACTCCAGGATGATAGGGAACTAATTAGAGTGTCAGTCTTTAGGATGTAGATGCATTTGTTTGATCCTTTGTCTTGAGGCCTGGCCCACAGCAGGAGGTGTCTGTACCCCCACAGTTGTAAGGTATCTACACTGGCTCCTTTGAGGACTTAGCCTTGTCTCAGTGTCTATTTAACTCAGCTGTCTGCAACAGTATCACTGAAATAAATAACTAAACTAATCATTCTCTTAGGAATAAGGATTTATTTTGTTTCCCAGCTTTAGGGATCTTAGTAAAAATTCATCTGCACCATTTCGTCGGTCTATGACAGCAAAATCACTCAGTTCATGAACAGGTAGAAAAGAGAAAAAGCGGGCAGGATACCATAATTCCCTTCAAGTGTGCACTGCAGTATCTTGAGGACCACCTATTCAGTCACATCTTAAAATTTACGCTACCTCTAAATAACATCAGCCTGAGAACCAGCATCTATTGCGTGGGCCTTGGAGAATACTTATGGCAAACTATAGGAATCCATCAGTAGGTCCGCAGAGTTCATGTTCAAATTACAATGCAGATTGTGTTATATTCACTTTGGAGATTCGTCCAACTCTAAACTCTTCCAACAATGCCAACAGCTTCTGACTCTGGGCTGGTTCCTCACATTCTGATTGAAGTTCACATCAGATCCAAGTGGGGCTAAGCCTTCTTACTGTTTAGGGTTATGTTTAAGATGTGGAAAGGTTGGTCTCCTAAGAGGTAAGAGTAGAGGATGCTGTTCAAACACGTGCAACATACCCGTGCACACCTGTGTTTTGTTCTCTCTTTCCTCTTTAGGTACTGCAAGCTGCCAACCACCACTATCCTGTCATGTACCAGGACTGCCTGAATGACACCATTGCCTTCCTGAAGGGCCTGGGAGCACAGAGGGTCAGCCTTCCCAGGTGGCAATCTGTGGGGAGAGCACTGGAGTTCGGCTTTGGTCATGGTTGCTCAGGTCTTGGTGGGCAGATCTTCCCCAGCTGCGGGCTCAGATTCTCATTTTTTCAGCTGTGAAGATCTTCCATTTCCAGTTATTGTCCTTTCAGCAACACAAAAATATCCCATTGCATACAGGGTCCCCTGCCACTCCTGCCTTCCTCCAAACAGAAGACGCTATAGTCCGGTAGTAAATTCTGCTAATAAGAACTTCTCCCTTGCTGAGGATTGGTCAGTCTTCCTTATTGTCCTTCTCTTCATTGTCATTTTCTTTCTTTTTTTCTTTTTCTGTTCTTTCCTTTCTGTTTTTGCACCAGAGTGCTAATTGGAGCCAGCAGGAGAGTGAGATTAAAGAGACTGCAGGCGGGCACAGTAAATGGAATAGCTAATCCCACCCCCATGAACTGTGGTTAGAGAGGGGTTGGAAATTAATTAGCCTTGCACTTCAGGTCCATGCAGCCCTGGGCTATTCCCTTGTGGTTGGGGTTGGCAGCAGAAAGGCATCCACAGTGCCTCCCCCCCATCACAACCAAGGAAGTTACAGACGACAGCAGAGGCAGGTGAACGTGGCAGCAGAAGTTGTGAAGCAACGAATGAGCAAGGAGTAAAAATTTGGGCTGAGTGTCCTTGACCTGCCACAGGAGCACAGGACCAGAGCATATCACAGCAGCTCACCCTACTGGCAACAAATGACCTGAGAGGACAGAGACTTGCCAGCGGAGGAAGAAGGAACGGAGGGGGTTGAACAAGGACCAGGAGAGCCAATGGTGCGTGGGACTGGGAACAGCCGCCTCCCTCCCCCATCTCTGTCTGAAAGCAACGCAGCAATCGAGGGGGAGAGATGCCTCCAAGAGAAACAGGGTAAGAGTGGGAGGCCGCCAAGGAACACAAAGAAAGTGCTGGCTGAAGACTCCGACCTCAGGCCCACACATCTCTAGGCCAAGATCAGCTTCAAATCCAACACAAACTGTGCCACAGGCTTGGCAGTGTTATCCAGCAGTTTTTGACTCTTGGTGGATTCCAGAGAAATTTATTTTATTTTCTTTTTTTTCGATGGTTTGTTTCCTTTTTTTTTTTTGGTTTTATCTTTTACCTATATTTTTGTTTATTCATCTTCTTTTCCCTTTTCCTCAATTTGCCTCTCTAGACTTAATTATATTTTCATGTGAGTGAACAGTCTGTCTAATTTTTTTGGTCATTATCAATAATCCCTGGCTTACCTCTTCATTGTTTTTCTCGTCCTCTTCTCTAGTTTCGCAAAGTGTGTGTGATCATCCCTTGTCCTCCAGCCTGGCTTCTACTTTATTTCTTTGCAGTTATCTCTGTTCTATCCACTATCCTTCTTAAATTTCCCCACCACAGGGTAAAACCACTCTACCAAAGGGAAAAACTTTGCACAAAAGCTCCCAATTTACAATTGTTTTTGTTACATAACTGTAGATTTTGCTTCTGTGGTGAAAGGTACAAAATCAATGGTTACCATAGTTTGTCAGTTTCTAAACCACGCTTGATGCTATTGTTTTTGCTAGTTATACTACTTTAGCTAGGATGTCACATCCATTTTAATCAGTTGCTCTGATTTCTGTAATAATATTGGGAAGTTTTGGGGTAATAATTCTGGGGTAATAACCTCATCATTCCCCAGAACTAAGGTCTTTATTCAACAAAAAGCTGTTCACTTTCCCAACCTCCTAAAACATTGTGAATGCTGTAATCAGTTACATAAAGGGCATGTGGAGGACCTTGTACCTAGTTCAGTCATAGAGCACTGGCCAAAATATAAAATCATTGGGTTTGACTTTCAGTACTGAGCCCTTAACATTTAGAAATGAAAGCAAAGTGTGGCAGTAATATTGTGCTCCTGAGCAGTGTGCACAAAAGATAACTTGAGGTGGGGTCTTTGCTGCCAAGGAGTTGCTGAATCTGCCATGGCCAAGGCATAAAGGGTAAGATAAAAGCTAAGAACTGTGTGCTGACATCTTTGAGCAAACTTATACTTTTTTCCCTCTATCTAGCAACAGTGTGAAATCTTACCTTTAGAAATATTTTGTGACTTTTTTATTCCAGAAGAATAATTACCAAATGAGAAAACTGCTGGCAATTTTTTGACACAGTCCATAAGGTTCTTGTAGAACAAATGCCAAAACCTGACCACAGTGTCAATGGTGATCCCATGCCCAGAATGACAAGACACAGGAGGGGTCAGTGGTCCTGCTGGAGGAAGGGCTCACTTTTCCTGTGCTCTTGTACTGAGACTTCCCCTGGGTATACCTACCCTCTGGCTGGACCACAAAAAAATTTAGAAGACTTTTGGGGAAAAGAGACACTGGAAAAGAGGCAGAAGGGCAGGAAGGGTAGACATCATGAGTTAAGTTCTGAGGCATTCCTTAGCATTTCTAAGGCAAATTCCTGGTTGCTGCGAGGAAGTTATCAGTCAAAGTGGACTTTGGTGTCTCTGGATGCCTCTTGGATGTACAAAGTTGGATCTGTTTCCTGGTGAACCTATATGTTGTACTCACCTCTTTTTAATATTTTTTTTTATTTTAAAGAGAATAAAATCAGGGAAAATAAAACAGAATAAAACTAAGCAAAATAAACCAGTAAAAGATTATGAAATCAACAATAGTTACCATAATGTCTTTTGTTGCCTTTAAAATAGCTACAGATACCTTCAGACACAGTAAAAATCAAACAACAGAATAGAATAAAAACAATAAAACAAAGCAGTGAATGCAATAAAGTACTTCAAAATAAGCCACAGTAACTCCCAAATGGCTGCCATAATATGTCTTGCTCTTTTTAAAATAGCTGCTCATGCCATCATAGTTAACATAAATAAAACAAAAGAGAATAAAACCCAACCCAACAGAACAATGAAAGTAATGGTTTCCAGGCGAGGATGACTTCCTGGTGAGGCCTTGTTCTCTCCTCCACAGTCCACGGATGGTGCTGACTCCTGGCGAGAGGCTTGGGTCTGGCTGTCCCCACTCTGGCAGCAGCCCATACCTGGGGCTTTGTACTCATTTCTACCAAGGTCTTTCCCTTAGCCAATAACTTCTGTGAAACAGAAGTGAATCTCTGTCCTGCATGATGGAGGTTAGCAATTGATCAATGCCTCTATCAAATCCCAATTCCTATTGCTGTCCTGTCCCACTCAAGTGATGGAGCTGAAGTCTCTTTCCATGCACCATGGCTTTTCTGGACACCAAAGCTATCACCTGTGATTGATGGAGAATTGGACCCAATTAGTGTCCCGAGTCCTTGCAATGAGGTTTGGTGACCACGCAGCCCATTGGACTGGGCTCCTGAAACACGAACACCCATAGGGACTTGTGTTATAAGTCAGCTGCTTTGATGGAATGGAAAGCAAGTTTGTTTCCATCTAACAGCACCACAAATGTGTTAACATGATACAATCATCACCTGACAATTTCTGTGGCTCCAGGTTCTGGAGACTTTCTAGCTGGGTTTTTGTCTTCAGGTCACACAGTGCTAAAATCAAGGAACTGGGTTCCAGTGACATCTGTGGATCAAGCAAAGAGGATGAGTCAGATTGGAGACAGGATATATTTGTTTTGGATTGGAGAGCTAGGTCATCATTCTCCTGGTAGCTGCTGAACAGGGGCCACCACCCTTCATTCTGTGGTTGCCAGATCTATGCTGTCATGCCACATGATGGGCTCCACATTACACTTGCTTTTTAAAAGCAGCTTCAGGAAGAAAGACAGCTCCAGTGGACACCAGAGCTACTGTATTCTAAGCAGGAACACATACCTTCATAGTATCACTTTTCCATGTCTTATCACAGGCAGGTCACAGATCTTCCACACATGCATGCCACATGTGGTGTGAACAGCACTGGGGGAGGACAGGAGGCCCCCTCAGCATCTGCTTATGTAGGAGCCACAACTGAACGTGACGGGAAGGAAGGTGGCACCCATGGGGTCCACCTTCTTGAGCTGGTGCTAGGTACTCACCCAGGAAGAAGTCTTCTCATTTTTTTCAGTGCTGCCTTCCTTCTTCCAAATCCCTCCCTTCTGGTCTGCCCTGTGAGTTTCTGAGTTGTCAGGCAGCATATTCTCAGACAATTTTAGATAATGGCTCTCTACCCAGTGGCCAGTTAGGGGTCAGCAAGCATTTTCAAAAGACAGGTGGAGATTTTCTAGCATCTCTTTTTGTTTTTTACAGTTCTTTCTGTTCATTATTGTGTCTGTTTTAAACTGTTATGGAAGGGAAGACACCTTTAGCACACAGGCAACACTATTATGAAATTACAGGTGGTTTGCTGGTCACTTTGGAAGCTATCTAGCTCCTCGTGGTTTTTGTTAGCTCACCAGCCTTTGAACCTCCTCTCCTCAAGATAAACAGAATTACTGTCATGTGGAAATTTTCCTAGGTACCAATGCAGTACACTGGGTAGAACAGATACAAAGAGAAGAGGAGGCCACACGAAGGTGTAATTTTGAATGTAAAGGACATTTTAAAGCTTAGTATTCAAGATTGGGACTGGGAAGCACCGCCTGTTCCCATAAATAAAAAACTACAAAACTCAGCTAAGCCTTGACATCCCCCATGCCAGCGGCAATTTACCAGATATGTGAAACTCAGCCAGACAGCGCATCTTGTTATATTAGCTTGCTTTCAAGTTCTCAAGGACAGACTGGCTCAGTTAAAGATAATAATTGATTCTTCCTGCTCACCACAATCCTGATCCCCCCATTATATGATAGGAATCCCAAGTAGCTTATGTAGAGTACGTCTGCCTGACCACATATGACCCAGCCTATGTAATCAGTTATAGAATATATTATTATCCATCCTTTGTACCTCCTTCTGAAAACCTATATAAGTAACTGATAACCTGAAGACAGGGATGATGATTTGGAATGAGATTCCTTCAGCCCACTAGTATAATGAAGCCATATGTCTTCCGAAGTTCCTCTCGTACTGTGTCTTCCATCTGGTCTGGTCTTGAACCCTGTAATATTTTTGGTTTTTTCTTGGAGTCTCCTCAGCGATTCAGGAGCAGGAGCCACTGCGAGGCAACAAGGACCTCACTGGACCCTAGACGACACAGAAGGCAACAAAGTCCCAATGGATGAGGTAGGTTTGTCCTGGGGACATCCCTCAGTTAGCCTGTCAGTTTCTATTTGTCTGTTCCATGCAAGGCAAAGCAATTGATCAGCCCTCAGAGTCTGTTAGCAGCCTGTGCTTGTAGTCTATATTAGCAGCCTATGTTAGCAGCCCGTGTTAGTAACTTGGGTTAACAAGATAGTCAGATACTGTTTTGGATTCAGCTAGGCATCATCCCAGGGTTTTGGGACTGAACTGTATCTCTGAATGCCTGCTGATCGATAGAATAAATAAATGTGTGTAACAGAGGAAATAAACTATAGATCATTCTGCCTGTTTTTCACGTGAAAGCACCTCCCTCGGGGAAGTTAAAGCTATGGAGCGTAATTAAGTCCCACATCGGGCACCCTCATCTGATCTCACTCTCTGAGAGTCCTCTGCTTCCTTTGCATGTGGTGATTCCATTCAAGGGCTCACAAACATACACTGTAGGGACCTATTATGTATGGATGCTAACCAGAGTAAAATGACTCTTTAAAATGCATAGAAATTTTAGAAAAAGGCTTTACAAAAGATTACACATAAAAATATAACTTCAATGCCTTTACTCAGCCTATAAAATTAAACAGCCATGTCTATGATCTGTATGACCACCAGAGGACACTCTGAATTTAGAAATTGTTTACCAGCTTTGGACCTCGATCACCGAGCCCAGTTACAAAAAGCAGCCCAGATCAGACAGATAATGACTCAAAAGGCTAATTAAAAGTGCCTGAGAGCCAGCTGTGCCTGCTGAGGTTGGAGAGTAAATGAAACAAGGGCCCATCTTTATATTTCAGAGATAATGCAAAACACATTTGGGCTTCAGGAGCCTCAAGGCTGGCTCTTATAAATGGCCAACGTCCTGTCAGTCCAGAAGGGTTTCATCAGATTGCAACTTTTAATGAATTATGTACATGAACATGTCTTGGGCACTACGAACTCTTTAATGATGCTTACAGGGTTAATCTTTCTGCACTGTGTTTTTGAAATAAAAACACTGACTCAAGCACACGCAGGAGTCTGTTGGCAGGCATCCAGGTTTACTATCTGAAGAAAAAAGGGGCATTTTAAATTCAAACAACTGCAGCCAAGTTTGTGGTAAAAGGTTTGTAGTAAATGAAAAAAGGAGATATTAAAAAGGCTATAAATATAAGAGGTATACTTTTGATGCGAGAAGGTTATGTATAATAAAAAATCTTGTCCTGCTAGAGAAATAAAAAGGAAGGTACTAGAATGCTTCACATCAAGGAAAGCTTATGGAAGTAGTTTATTAAAAAGGAAAAATGTATGTGTGGTCACTTGGTAATCTGGTGGAGCTCAGGTTGTTTGTTCTAAAAACCTCCATGAAAGAAATGATCAAATCAACATGAGATTACCAGTAAAAAATAACCTTAAAAAGCTCATGTATGTATATGATATGTGTTACTAAGATGGACATTTGAATGTGCTACAAGAAATAATGTCATGATTGGCATGCAGAAGTATTATATGTGGCTTTCAGTCTCAGGCTTTTTTTGTCAAACCATGTAAGTGCTCTCTGTTAAAATTTCTGCAGAGTTTCAACTACTAGGACAACCATAACTGATGAGAAACAACAGTCCTTTGCTACACTGTATGTTTTAAAATGCGAGATAAAATTATAATAATTGGACCCACAACAATACTGTGCTCACAGTCACTATACTTCAGTGTTAGTTGCCCAGTGTTTCTGATCCAGATCTGGTTGCATCTGTCTCTTAGAAATGGCTGGTCACTGTAATGCCTAGTCGTTATGATGATAGACTGTCTAACTGCTAAGACACACCTCTCCTTCCTGTAAAACCGGTTCAAGATCTTTGAGCTGCCAGTGCCACCGTGATCTCCCTCACACTTTGGCCTGTTCTGGCTTCCATATGTGTGCTCAGACTGTTAGTCCCTAGGAAAGACCTGTTGCCTACCTGTGTAAAACATTGAACTCAGTATCAAAAAATCATCTCTCTGTTTGCAGGCTTTTGCAGCAACCACCTTCTTAATCAATGAAGAAAACAAACTGACTTTGGATCCTAAGGATGATTTGTCCAGTGGTGGCTACGGAAACAGTGTCAAAAGGCAAGAGAGAATGCCAGGGAATGGCTGACCAGCGACCCTGGCCTGCTCATGGTTATTCATAGACATCTTCTTGACAGAAGGCCCCAGAGGACTGGGAAACAGTCTGGAGGTTGAAGATGTCTTACTAGCTTTGAAAATGATAGACAAAGGAAAAAGAAGGGGATCACCTAGCAAATGGGGCCATTTCCCCCAGGACAACCTGTGGGGCCCCTGCAGGTTCATTGATGCCAGACCTGGACAGATCTGCTGGCTGCCAGCCTAGGTTCAGATGGTAATGTGGGCAGCCTTTGGAGGTCCTGCTGGCTCCTCGGAGGCATTTGTGCCCTGAGCAGCAATGCTGGCTGATGGGCCAGTGCCAAGAGTCCAAACAGACCTGATAAAACTGAAAGAAGTGATACTGGCTTCCTTTTACTCTGATTAGGAGGTAGGCCATGCTAACTGGATCTTGGGGTTTCAGGAGACTGGAGGACATATGTAGAATTGACTATTTACTGGTCCCCAAAATATGTGCAGTGTGTACTAGTACTGGTGGATACCGGTGCTGAGTCAGTGCTAGTATGCAGTAACCCAGATCATGTTAGAGGATCACTGCACACAGAAAAGGCTATGGAGGTCCATCACAATCATATGCATCACACTCCAGGAGGCCCAGCTGACTTTGAGTATTGGGCACTTGCCTCCACACCTCTATGATGTTTTTGTTTCCCCAGCTGCTGAAGATTGCCCTGAAGAACACTGGCCCTGCAGGGAGAATTCTAATGGTGAATTCGCATGGTAAAAACTAGTCCAAGGCCATTCACACCAACACTGCTGACTCTCACACAGCCACACGAGTTATGTGACCATGAGGAAAAGGGCCAGACTGTTGGAAATTTGAAAAGTAGGGGTGATATGCCTTGTTCAGAGCCATTCAGTATGGCCTTTGCAGAATGCAGGTGGGTCATGATGAAGGACTATAAAGTCTCACCCTGACACCGGTAGGTGGGACCAATGTGCCTTCACCTGGGAAGGCAGACAATGGACCTTCCAGATATTGTCACTTCTTGCATAACCCACCTTTATGTCATGGCCTGGAAGCCCAAGACCTGGCCACCTGGGTCAAGCCACTCTCTGTGTCACTGTTCTGTATTTATGATATTCTGTTAACCTGATTGCCTTGCAGATTTGAATGTTACTGGACACATCTAAAGAAAGCTTTGCTGGCATGGGGGTGAACCATAAATCATAAATGAAGACAAGGTCCAAAGACCTGGTTTGTCTGCCAAATTCTTGGGTGTTATATGGTTGGGTAAGACCAAACCTGTGCCAGTATGCCAATTATAGGCATATGTGGTCTTGCTAGTTTCTGGTAGATGTACTGCACCTAGCTACCATGCTGTGCCCTTTGTACAAGATGACCAAAAAGAGCATGACATGGGGCTAAACAGATGCAGCAGAAGCTGCTTCTCAGGGCTCAAATAGGGCTGTTGCACAGAGTCAGTGACCCTAACCTGCCATTTATCCTAACCATCAATGTGGATAATGGTAGATTTGATTGGCGCCTATAACTAAGACAGGAAAAACAGAAGCACCCTGTTGGGGTTTAGTCCCAGTTGTAGAAGGGGATGAGAGCTGGTATTTTCTGATTGAGAAACAGCAGCAACGGATGATGCTCTACATGCCTGTGAGGAATCATGGGATAGAGAGAGGGCTGATATGGACGTGAACAGCTCATCCTGAGTGAAGTGACACAGGCTCCCACTCTCACACTTTGGGGGACATTCCTCCAACAGTAGCTTCTTTCATGGATAGCCTGTTGGCAGCCAAACTGGCCTGGCTTTGGGGCCCATGATGTACATGGTCCGAGAACCTGTCCAGGAGAACAAACTACAGGGCTTGATCTCTAGTCTCCATACAGAAGGCAAACAGGGATCTCTGGGTGATGCTGGATATACTGAGGGGTGTAGCCAAGACCCAGCCCTTCAAGAGACAGCAGTTGCCATTCAGCCCAGTACAGAAGTACTCTGGTTTGGAACTGAAACAGGCAGATTAAGCCATTGGTCAGAGTTGCAGTAATTGTTTATGATGCACAAAAAGACCTCCTACATGTGCATGGACAGCTGGGCCATCTTTAAGGGCTAATACCCTGGTTGATGGCTTGGGCAGCTCAGGAACACCAAAAATTAGAGATATAACCCTGGATTCACTACTCCAGGATTAAGTGGGCTCGTCCTGATGATTGTTGGAAAGCCGGTCCTGATGAATCTAATCTTCTCAAGACTACCTTGAAGAGACAGTGCACTCAAAGCCAGGTCACTCCAACAGGTCAGTGGATGGTTAAATATTATATGGACATTGCACACTACAGTACTTGTCCTAATTGACTTGTGTTTTGTTACCCAGTTTGGGTATCAGTTCCCTACCTTTTGTATACTGGTACTAGCTTCAGGACTCTGGGCTGGAAAGAGGACTGGAAAGACCCCATGAAATTGCCTTCACTGTCATCTACATTGGTGTAACTATTGTACTGGTTGCTTTGATCTGTTCTTCCCAGTTATAATTTCAATGTACTGTTACTCTTCTTGGTTCTTGATTCCTTATCTTCTGTTAATCTCAGTGTTTATTATCAATCTCTGGATCACAACTCCAAAAGAATGGTGACCCCATCAGAAGACTGTTTCTGTTCTCTATTGTATAAATATAATTCTTGAGTCTTTAATGGTTCACCTGACAGTTCTTCTTCTAGGTCTCAGAGTGATTCACATTCTGACCTGCTTCCAGACTGAACATTTTAAAGCTATACTACCAACTCCGTTTAAAAGTGACTTCCGCTTACCAGCTCCTTGAGACTGAGAATAAAGAATCTTTCTCATAAAAAAGGGAGAAACTGTAAGCACAATTTTGAATGTAAAAGAAATTTAAAAAGTTAGTGTTTCTACTATTCAAAGATGGGACTGGAAAGCACAGCCTGTTCTAAGAATTGAGAAACTACAAAACTCAGCTAAGCCTTGACATCTCCCATGCCAGCTGCAATTTAAGTGTAAATCAGCTGGACAGTGCATCTTGCTATACTAGTTTTTTTTTCAAGTTCTAAGGATAGATTGGATCAGTTAAAGACAATTCTGATTCCCCTCCCTGTTATATGATAGTAACTCCAATTAGCTTACATAGACTAAATCTGTCTGAGAACATATGACCCAGCCTATGTAATCAGTTATAGAATATCCTATTATCTGTCTTTTGTATCTCCTAGGATGAATCCCACTTGATCATGGTGTATAATCTTGATGATTTGCTGCATTCTGTTTGCCAATGTTTCATTGAGAAGTTTTGCATCTATGTTCATTAGGGAGATTGGCCTATAATTGTCTTTTTGGGGTGGATCTTTCTCTCATTTTGGTACTAGAATAATACTTGCTTCCAGGAATGAGTTATTGAGAATTGCTTCTTTTCAGTTTCATTGAAGAGTTTGAGGAGTGTCAGCATTAAGTCTTCTTTGACTTTCTTGTGGAATTCCACAGTGAATCCATCTGGGCCTGGGCTCTTTTTTGTTGGTAAGGATTTAATTACATTTTCAATTTCATTAATAGAACTTGGGTTATTCAGCGGTTTGACATCTTCTTGACACAGATTGGCATTTTGTATGTTTCTTGGAATCTGTCCATTTCTTCTGTGTTATTTGACCTATGAGAGTAGAAGTTTTGAAATAGGTGTTGATCTTCTGTATTTCCACAGAGTCTGCAGTGATTTCACTCTTTTCATTCTTTATTGCACGAATTTGAGGTCTTTCTTTCCTTTTTTAAAAATAAGGTTGGTTAGGATCTTACCAATTTTATTCTTTCAAAGAACCAACTCTTTGATTCATTGATTCTTTGTTTTGTTTTCTTAGTCTCTATTGCATTGGTTTTTTGCTCTGATTTTTATAATTTCCTTCCTTTTTGCTTTGGGCTTGACTTGTTCTTCTTTCTCTAGATGTTTGAGGTGTAGCATCAGGTTGTTTATTTGTGTTTGTTCTGTTTTCCTGATGTGGGAATTCACTGCAATCAATTTTCTTCTGAGAACTGCTTTCATTGCATCCCACAGATTCTGGTCAGGTTGTATTTGTATTTTTGTTTGTAGATATTGTTTAATTTCTTCTTTAATTTCCTCTGTGACTCACTGATTGCTCAGGAGTGTATTATTCAATTTTGATATGTTTGAGGGGTTTTTGCAGTTTCTTTTACCATTAATTTTTAGTTTCATGATGCTATGACCCGAAAACATGTATGGGATAATTTCAATACTTTGCATTTAGTTAAATTTGTTCTGTGGGCTATTATATGATCTATTTTAAAGAATGTTTGATGTACTGCTGAAAAGAATGCAGATTCTGAAGTTGTTGGGTGAAGCACTCTGTATACATCTATCAAGTCCCTTTGTTCACAGGAGTGACTCAGTTCTGTTATTTCTTTGCTAATTTTCTGTCTGGTTGGTCTGTCCCTTTGTGGTAATGGAATGTTACAGTCTCCTGTTATAATTGTGCTATTGCTCATTTGATTTTCTATTTCTGTCAATACTTGCTTTGTATAGCTGGGTGCTCCTAAATTTGGTGCATACATATTTAAGATTGTTATCCCTTCCTCTTGAAGTTTTCCCCCAAGTAGTAAGTAGTGACCTTGTTTATCTCTTCAGATCTTTCTTGGTTTGAAGTTCACATTGTCTGCAAACAGAATAGCTACCCCTGCTTCTTTTGGGTGGGTGGGGTTCCTGTTGCATGGAGTATTGTTTTCCATCCTTTGACTTTCAGTCTGTGAGTTTCCCTTTGGGATAGATGGATTTCTTGTAAATAGAATATGGCTTACATTAATGGTTATAACTGTTATATTGGTTTATTTTTGACATATTATCTTTCTGCTGTTACTTCTTTATCTTTCTACTTTAATTGTCTTCCTTGCTTTGTAGTTTTTCCCGATGTCTATCTAGAATGTCTTTCAGTACTCTTTGCATAGTTGGTTTGGTGATCATGAAATTCTTCAGCTGTTCTTTGTTGTGGAAGGATTTTATTTCTCCATCCATTTTGAAGGACAGTCTGGGTTGGAAGTCAGTTTGCTTTATGATCTGAAATACTTCATTCCCTGTTCTTCTTGACTTCATTGTTTGTGCTGAGAAGTCTACTGTGATTCTGATAGGCTTTCCTTTACAGCTGATCTGTCTCTTCTAATAGCTTTTAGTATTCTGTTCTTATGTTGGATTTCTGGGATGGTGATTATTATATGTCTGGGGGTAGTTTTATTTTGGTTATGACTATTTGGAGTTCTATATGCTTCACTGACCATATGTCAGTTTTCATTCTCATGTTTGGGAAATTTTCAGTTATTACTTCTGTAAACATCTTCTTTTTTATTTAAGGAGAAAAAGAAAAAAAAACAGAGAAAGGGTACAAGTAATACAAAATTTAAAAAATAAACAGTAAGAAATCACTAGTTAATAGATTACATATTCTTATCTTAGAAATAGTTGTTCAAGTTACAAATTTAAAGCATATAAAGTGGACCTTCAAACAGTGAGAGTGCAAACAGTTTTGTTCAATGATCCAAAAAAAGTCTGTAATATGGTTATCCATCTTATACACTCAAACATATATGCAGTTATATAACCTTTATTTATTTATTTTTAATTTTTTGTCTTTTTCATTTTTATTGGTACCAGGGATCGAACCCATGACTGCCTGCTTGCAAGGCAGGCGCTTATGCTGCTGAGCTAAATCCCCGGCTCCAGTTATAACCTTTAGAGCACCTTCTTTTTTTTTCTTTTGTACAATGACAATTATACAATTTGGGCTTTATTACTTCCACAGTTCTTATTACTTTTTTTGAAGAGTAAAACCAAATGCTACATATCAGAACAGAGTCAGTCAAATCAAAAGGATGGACATAATGATAATGTAAAAACAAAATACAAGGTGATCGACAGTGGTTACCATACTGCCTCTTGCTATCTTGAGAAGAATTGCCTATATCATCAGTTATAATAAAATTGAACAAAACAGTAGAGAATACAACCAAAACATTGGAGACTTTACAGGACTTTAAAAGAAGATAATAGTCAACCAGAATGGGTGTCATAATGGATCTTATTGTCTTCACAGTTGTTGCATATACTTTCCAACTTGGTACTATCAAGCAAAGCAGAATAGGGGAATATCAGTCAAAGCAAGATGGTGAGGGCAATACAGGGTTTCAAATCAAGTTAATAGGAAATCAAAGTGGGTTACTATTACATATCCTGCTATTTTTTATTTATTTTTCCCTTAATTAAAAAGATAAAAATAAAGAAGTAAATAATTAAAAAAAAGAAAGAAAATAAAAGGGTATTGAGATAAAGAGGGCATAACAACAGAGCAGTGCATGTCAAAACATAACCATTTAAGCAAAATAGTGTTTCACCTCAAGATATCATGACATAAAAATAGTTACCATAGTGACTCTTTCCTTGAAATCTTTGAATATAACTTCATATACTGTAGCACCAAATATATCAAGTCACTGTAAAACCATTCAAGAGAATGACATTATTACAGGGTATTTAGAACCAGCTAACAGAAAATGAACAATGGTTTCTGTATAATCTCCTTGTCTATAAAAGTTTTTGCTTATATTATCACATACAATAAAATCCAATAAGATACAACCTGTTAAGATCAACGGAGACAGCAGAATACAAGCTTGATAGGACTTCATAACAAGATGATACTAAATCAGCACTAGCTATTATGATGTCTTGTGTTCTCCAAAATAGCTGTTCCTACCATCTGATCTTCTCTGTGTCATTTCTTTTGAGATCTTTTTCTGTTGTTTGTGGTCAGTTTGTCTTCTTCATTTCACTTTGTGCTCCATTCATTGTGGCCTCTCTGCCATTATTTCTGGAATCTTGGTATTTTCCTTTTTTAGAATATCCTGCAGTATTCTCTGTAGAGTTTAATTGGTTGTTGCAAATTCCCCTAGTTCCTCTTTATCCTGGAAGCACTTTGTTTTTCCATCAATTTCCAGGGACAGTTGTTCAGGATATATCAATTTTGGCTGGAGGTTATTGTCTTTCAAAGCCTGAATTATTTCCCCCCACGCTATTCGTGATTTGATGGTTTGTGCCAAGAAGTTTGCTGTAATTTTGATGGGTGTTCCCTTGTAAGTGATCTGTTTCTTGTCTCTGACGGCTTTTAATATTCTGTTCTTATATTGGATTTCTGGAATTTTGATTATTATATGTTTGGGTGTAGCTCTGTTTGGGTTGTAGGTGGCTGGGGTCCTGTATGCCTCGTACATCTGAGTGTCTTTACCTTTTGCTAAATTAGGGAAATTCTCTTGGATTATTTCTATGAATAGCCTTTGTAGTTCATTTGTTTTTGTCCCTACTTCTTCTTTTATATTCTTAATTCTTAAATTATAGATCCTCTTATCATCTTCTATCCTTTGTATTATTGCTGTTTGCTTTTTGGTATTTTTAAGAACTTTTTCATTTCATGCTCCCACATTATGAATCTTCCCTCCAGTTTAGATAATCTATCCTTAGTTTGTTTCAAGTTGTCATGCCAGCTTTCAATAGAGTTTTTAGTTTCCTGGTAATCTCTTTGAACCTCCCTCACTTATTCTATGTTTTCTCTATTTTCTCCATCAAACAATTCTTCCCTTTTCCTCTGTTCTTCCGTTCCACCATCTGTTTTTTCTTGGGCCGTTCTTAGCATTTCTCTAACTATTCTACTTATATATTGCTTTAGGTCATTAATAGCTTTATTCCTAAACTTGTCTATGAGGCTCTGGAGATATTGCTTTATGTCTATTTCTGCCGTGTCTGCTGTTGCATGTTTCTCAGGATTGGGGGCCAAGGACCCTTTCTTGTTGCTCCCTCTTCCTATATTTTTTGTTCCTGCTATACAAGCATAGATAGGAGGCCCAGTTTCTTTCTTTGTCGGTTACAGTTTGAATTGTGCTGCCTAGGTGTTCCCGCCCACCACAGTGTACCAGGGAGACGCAGACCTGGGCAGCCTCTGCTGGGCCTGCCCCTCCAGGTCAACCTACCGAAGGCTTCACTGCTAGGGTGCGCCTCCAGGCACTGGCACCTGGTCTGGGCTAGCCTACTGGGTCTTAAGTCAGTGGCATCACCCAGGCCAGGCACTCCCCAGCAATCCCACTTGAGAGGGGAATATATGCCTAAGGACACTGCAGCATCCTGTTCCGGCCAGCCCGCCCAGTCCCAGTATGTCCTTTGCTGAAGCCTCCTACTCTGTGGAAGGGTCTCAGATCCGCTCACTCACCGCAGGTCAATGCAGGGCTCCCAGCCAGTCCCGCTCTCAACTCCATTCACCACTTCCCACTCTCAGAGCTTTCACGCCTCTTTCCTTGCTGTGCTGATTGGGACGCAAAAACAGCTACAGGAAATTGAAATCGCAGCTTCAGTGGTGCAGGCTCCAGCTTCTGCGATTAGACCTTATCTGTTCCTGTTATATCATCAGGATTGCGTTTCCAGTTGGCTTCTCTTAGTTTAGTCCATTCCTGGGTTGGCAGGGTGTATCTCTCCTTTCTTAGGACTTCTTGCCTGGCACCATTCCTTGATTTTAAGTGTGGTTTTTCAGAGAGCCTCTGAAGCTGCTGCTATCTATCCACCATGTTCTCCCAGAAGTCAAATATCCTCTTGGTATCATTTGTGCTATCCCCTTCTTTTCCATTTATCCCTTTTAATCTTATGTTGTTTTTCTTTTCATCATCTTGCACCTGTTGAACTGTTATTTCCTGATTCTTTGTTATTTTTACAAATCTTTCCTTTTCTGCTCACTAGCTGCAATCTTGTCTTCAAGGTCTGAAATTCTATATTTTGTTGACATGGTTTTTCCAACTTTCAATGGAATTTTTGATTCCTGTATATCTCTTGGAATCTGCCTTATGCATTCTGTTTGTTTCTTATATTGTTCATTCAGGGTTTCCATCTTTTTGCATTGTTCCTCTAATTTTTAAACTGTGTCTTCTTTAGATTTGTTTAGCATTTCTTTCATTATATTTATCATTTCTTCTTTTACCTAGGAGATGATTTCTGATTTGAGTTCTTATGTAGCTTTCCAGAGTTGTTTCTTTATTTCAGTTGATATCATTTCAGGCATTTCACGTGTATGCCTTATATTTTTTTCTGTGTACATGGTTCCTAGGTTTTCTTGGGATGGGCTGGAGTTTTGAGATTGCATTTGATCTTTAATTTTATCATTTTCCTATATTTTTGGGTTTTGAGTAATATTCCAAAGCTTCCCCAAGGGCATGCTGAAAATGACCTTGCATTCCCACAGCTCCCCAGGACTGACTGGAGGTCACTTGCCATGGCCCAGACAGGTATGCAGGGACCTCCTGTGTGTTTTCTGATGGTCTAGGAGGCTGGGAAGTGTCCTAACCACTGGAATCAATGATCCAAAGCTCTTCCAGAGTGCAAGTGTGCTGGAACTCACCTCTGGAGCCCTCAACTCCTGGTGTTTAATGGAGATGGCTAGGCATTTCCCACTCAGGCCCAGGTCCTCCCATGCCTCTAATGGTGTTTCAGGACGATGGGTGGGCCTCTTGATAGGATTATTTCCAAAAAATGTAAAGTATAAAACAAAAGAGGCCTTTATTCTGAGAACACGGAGAGAGATGACCCCCCCAGCCGCTGAAGTCCAGCGATCTCTCTAGCGAACATGTGACGTGGGGGTATATAAGTAGCCTAAGCTTAGGGTAGTGCCCTAAGGCCATTAGAGATGCACAGGTATTTCATTGGCACACATTTGGTTCCAGGGGCAGATTCCGAATGGTTGTGGGAGATAGAGTTACAGGTAAATCTTAAGGGTGGGGGAGACAGGAGCCACCTGGTTTGGCTAAGGTTTTGCCTGGCTAGTGTCCCATCTGGGCCAAAAACCTTTCATATTCCATCTAATGATTATTATGAAAAGGGGCAAAGATTTTTCTCTCTAACTATTTCCTGCTGGCAGTGGGTGCTCTACTGGAGCCTGGGAGAGTCGACGGGATGATGGTTGATGCCCAGGTAGA
This sequence comes from Cavia porcellus, assembly GCF_034190915.1. Taxonomy (NCBI): domain Eukaryota; kingdom Metazoa; phylum Chordata; class Mammalia; order Rodentia; family Caviidae; genus Cavia; species Cavia porcellus. The sequence goes on from NW_026947508.1 coordinate 7,851,013, forward strand.
TGCTGACACCAGGTGTTTTTGCCAGGACAACTTCACTGGTGAATGCACATATGTTAGACTGGAAAAAACCAAAGAGACATGATGTTAGAGGAGACATGGCACTGTTATATTTAAGGACTGAGGTGAGGTAGAGGGAAAGGTACCTTTGATATAGAGATGTCATTCTATCAGGATGATGTTGAGGTAGGATGGATCATTGTTACAGTGAGGTAGAAATCTGAAAATTAAGTGTGAGGTTAGAAGGAGTGAAGTTATGAGAGGTGATTACTCCCCCATCTGAAAGCATAAAAGTTAGGAGTGTAGACATGTAAAACTTGTCTCCAGTCCAGGAGTTGAACTGGAAGAAATAGGGGAAGTAGGGGAGGCGGTGGCTGTACTAGTATAGGGAAGGTCAGGGCTTAGGCTTTCAGGGATGTTACGTTTAACCAGACAGCTGAGGGTAGAAAGAACTATGACAGTTATCACATAGAACATTATGAAGATGATCTTACGCATGATGTGGGAGTCTCTAGGAAACCCTGTCAAGAGTCCTGCTGTAAAAATGATCATTAATAGAATGTAAGAAATTAGGAACCAAATTGGATGACAAAACATGACTTAGCCTGTTAACTGTGGTTGTGAGGCCTTCGTGAAATGGAGATGGGTGGGCAACAGAAGATGAGATGACCACTCAGAATAATCAGATTTAGGGCTGGGAGGGCACCCCTTAGCCTGAGTGATGTGAAACCAGGATGGGAGTCCAGCAACTCTGACCACTGTAGGGGTAGCCAAGTAAACCAGGTAGGGGCCACTCCACCTTGGTTGTAGTCCTGTGGATTTAGAACATTTGAGATAAATTAGATCTCCTGAGGATATGGGAGGATCTGGTTTGGCCTCTCCAGAGGGTTGTGAAAGGCAGAGATCAGCATGTTGTCGCAACAGGTGTCGGAAGAAGGAGAGGACTGGGACATAGTCAGCCAGGGGAGGGAGATTTTGGGGAGTAGGAAGATTGTGGAGTAAGAATGGCCTGCCATACATAAGTTCAAAAGGACTTAAGAAAGTAGGAGCCCGGGGAAGTGCCCGGGCTTGGCTAAGGCTAAGGGCAAAAGTTGAGGCCAAGGTTGGTGTAGTTCTAAAGTGAGTTTTGTAAGGTGTGTCTTTATGAGGTCATTTACCTTTTCTACTTTTCCTGAGGATTGTGGATGGTATGGAATGTGTAGATGCCAGGTGATGTGTAAGCTCGAGGATACCTGTTGAGTGATCTGAGAAATAAAGGCGGGACCATTATCTGACTGAATACTCTGAGGTAGACCAAACCTCGGAATGATTTCTTGTAATATGATTTTTGGTAACTACATCAGCAGTTTCCCTGGTTGTGGGAAAGGCTTCTATCCATCCTGAAAATGTACAAACAAAGGTGAGAAGATATTTGAAAGTCTTGTGGCGGGGCATGTGTGTAAAATCTATCTGCCTTTACTGACTAGGGGTGTGTCCCTGAAACTGATGGGTAGGAAAGGAAGTGGGTGCCATGCACCCCTGAGGAGAGGTCTTGGCACAGAGGTAACAGGTGTGAGGAATCTTAAGAATGGTAGCTTTTAGAGAGGGGTGTGTGACTATTGGCGCTAAGAGTTTGTATATGGCCTATGATCCTATATGAAAACAGTTGTATAAGTCAGTGATGATGTCTGAGGCCTGTTGATGTGGGATAACAAGTTTAGATCCCTGAAAAATCCATCCCCGAGTGTTTTGTGTGTAACTTGGTTTATGAAGTAGCTGTAACTGCTCTTGTGAATAATTAGGCTGAGGTAGACTGTTTGGGACTAATGGGAGAAGATGAGAAGGGCAGGACCCTTGTGCAGCTAACTTGGCTTGTGAATCTGCGAAGGCATTGCCTTGAGCAATAGGATCTGTAGAGTTTTGGTGTCCTCTACAATGAGTAACTGCTGCCTGCTTTGGAAGTGGGGTTGCCTCTAGAAGTTTAAGGATAAGGGGAGCATTAATGATGGGGGTTCCCTGAGTGGTAATAAAACTCCATTCCTGCCAGATAGAGGCATGAGAATGTAAAATGCTAAATGTATACTTTGAGTCAGTGTATATATTTTTAATCTTGCCTTTTGCTAGTGTAAGAGCCCTGGTAAGGGTAACAAGTTCTGCCCTCTGGGAAGTGGTCCCAGGTGGCATTGGATTTGTCTCTATAACTTCTGACTGGTTAACTATTGCGTATCCTGCCTTCTTTTGGTTGTCTGTGTTTGTTGAACTTCTACCTATGAGCCATGTGTCAAAGGCCAAAGAGAGAAGTGCGCTATTGATGTGAGGGAAAGGGGTGGGAGTCATCTGTAAAAACTCAATACAGTCATTCTGAGGATGGCCCTCTGAGGTGGGAAGTAAGGTGGCTATATTAAGAGGACCACTAGTTGCAATAGGGATGTCAGGGTCTTGAGAGGGAGCCAAGTGTACTTGTTGAAGGCGAGAAGAGGTCATTAGGGCAGGGAGCACCTTATGTGAGATAAGGTCGTGTAGGTGAGGAGGTGAGTGTACTGTAATAGATTGTCCTAATGTAACTTTTTAGCTTCCTGTGTCAGGAGGGCTGCAGCTGCAAGAGCTCGGAGACAAGGAGCCCATCCTTTTCCTGTGTGATCCAGCTGTTTTGACAAGTAAGCTACTGCTTGGAAAGAAGGTTCCTTTTTGTGTCCTAGTACACCTATAGCATTGTGGCCCTGACAAGCAGTGTATAGGATGAAAGGTTAGGTGGGATCAGGAAGGGTAAGAGCTGGAGCTTTTAGGAGAGCCTCTTTTAATTTTTGAAAGGAGGCATGTATGGGCCTAGTAGGGTCCAGGGGTTCTGATAAGGGACCCTTAGTGGCCTTGTAGAGGGGTTGAGCTAGGGCTGCAAAGTTAGGAATCCAGAGACCAAAGAAATTAGCTAAACCTAGGAAAGATGTAACCTGCTGTTTAGTTGTGGGCACCTGGACATCACGAAGAATTGCCTTTCAATCCGAGGTGATGGAGCGAGTAGTGGGGGTGAGAGAGAGAGACCTAGGTATTTGACTTTAGGGGAGGCTATCTGGACTTTAGCAGGAGAGACCCTGTATCCACGACTTGCAAGGAAATTAAGAAGACTGGTTGAGTGGTGTATGGCTAACATATGGGATGGAGAATGTAATAGAAGGTCGTCTATGTATTGAAGAAGAACACTAGGTTTGAGATCAAATTCTGTGAGGTCAGTAGTGAGAGCCTGACTAAAGAAGTGGGGACTATCTCTGAACCCTTGGGGGAGCACTGTCCAAGTAAGTTGTTGAGACCTAAGAGTGTCTGGGTCAGTCCATGTAAACACAAAGAGGTTCTGGCAATCAGGGTGTAGGGGGATAGTGAAGAAGGCATCTTTAAGATCTATAACTGTAAAGTGGATAGTGGAAGGAGGGATATGAGAGAGCATGGTATAAGGATTTGGCACCACTTTGTGAGTTGGGGTAACAGCACTGTTAATTACCCTAAGGTCCTGTACCAGGCGATAGGACCCATCAGGCTTTGAGCACTGGGAGAATGGGAGTATTGTGGGGTGAATGGGTAGGTTTAAGAAAACCATTGTCTAAAAGCTGCTTAATTATGGGTTTAAGTCCCCTTAAATGTTGGGGAGCTATGAGGTATTGGGGAATGCAGGGAAAAATTGAGGGATCCTTGAGATGGATTAAAACAGGCATGGCATGTGTAGCCAGAGTGGGACTGGATGTGTCCCAAACTTTGGGGTCAACCAGAGAAGGAGGAAGAGGGGGCAATGGCCTTGCGATGAATTGTGAGGCTGTTTGGAGGATTACGGCTGTGGGGAGAGAGAAAGTGAAGGAAAAATTAAGCTTTTGAAGAAGGTCTCTACCTAAAAGGGGTGTGGGACATGTTGGGATTACTAGGGAGCTATGGGTAAAGAAAAGAGTCTGGAATCTACATGGGATAGGCCCAGTCTGCAAAGGTTGATTCAGCTGGCCGTCAACGCCCACAACAGAAATCAAGGACTTACTACAAGGTCCTGAAAATTCAGGAAGTACACTATAAGTCACTCCCATATCCACAAGCAGAGATATTATTTTGCCTTAGACCTCCAGTGAGACTCGGGTCTCTGACAAGGTTACTGGAGTGGGGGCTGTGAGCCCTGAGCCCCATCAATCTTCTGCAGCAAGTCTGAGCAAGGCAGTCAGCAATCAACCTGGCTTTGACAAAGTCTCCTGTGAGGGTGAGGGATTAGAGGATGGCTTAGCCGAGACAATCACTCTTCCAATGCCCTTTAAGATTGCAGTATGGGCAGGGCCCTAGAGGAATGCCAGGGTTAGGGCAATGTTTTGCCCAGTGTTCTTATTTGCTACATTTGAAGCATGGTCTGTGTGGGACTCGGGCAGCCACACCTTGTTGTGGACTTTTTGTCTTGGAAGCTCTGAGTGCCACTGCTAAGAGTTTAGACTGATACTTAGCAAACTTTAATTTTTGAACTTGCTTCTCCTCTTTTTGAATCTTATCTCTATTGTTGAAGATACAGAAGGGTAATTTAAGTAGATCCTCTTGCAGAGTTTGAGGGCCATGTTCAATCTTTTGTAATTTTGCACGAATATCAGGAGCAGATTGTGAAATAAAATAACAGTTAGCAACAATCACCCCTTCATGAGAGTCTGGGTTCACATTATTATACTTAGTCAAGGTTTCCCAAAGCTGATTTAAGAAAACAGCCGGGTTCTCATTAGTCTCCTGGACCTGTTCTAAAAGCTTACTGTAGTTAGTATGTTTGTGAGCAATCTTATTAAGGCCCATAATCAGACATTCAATCATCTTATGCAATCTTGTTGAACCTTGTCCATTCTGATAGTTCCAGTTAGGATCTTGGTCTGGCACAGCTACAGGCCCAGCATCGTTTTCAGTGGTGTTTGCCCTATGCCTGTGGTCAGCTCCTTCTGAAGCTGCTTGCCACAGCTGATTTTCCTCTTGTGAGCTAAGGGTGATATTTAAAATCACATAAACATCCTTAAAATGTAAATCATAACAATTAGTAATAAATTCAAATTGCCTGATATAATTCTGTGGGTCAACAGAGAAGCTACCTAATATATGGGTAACCTGAGATAGATCAGAAAGGGAGAAAGGCACATGGATATTGACCAGCCCCTTTGCGCCAGCTTGTTCTTGAAGCGGTAGCACAGCCTGACGAGAAGAATGTGGAGGAGAGTGCCATTGGGCAGCTATCTGCCTGGTAGATGCATGTGAGCAATTATCTGCAGAATGGCTACATAGCAGCTGCCACTCACCCTGGGATAAGGAAATACAGGCAGATGGCATCTCACTGTGTGCCTTGCAGTGAGAGGATTGCTGCCGGCAACTGTCATGTGGACCACAACAGGGCAGCTTTGCTGTTCACTATAGGAGCCACAAGGGGATGCCCATTGACTGTGACACCCATTCTGAACATGGTGGCGCCCATGGACCATGTGACCCGTCCAAACATGGTGGCGCCCATGGACCATGTGGCCCATCCGAACATGGTGGTGTCCATGGACCATGTGACCTGTCCAAACATGGTGGCGCCCATGGACCATGTGGCCCATCCGAACATGGCGGTGTCCATGGACCATGTGACCCATCCAAACATGGCAGTGCCCTGTCGCATGGTGGAGGGCTGCCGCATGGCAACTGTTCCTGGTGCAAGCTGGAAAAATCCCGCTGCTTGCTGGAAGGGCACAGGGAACGCGATGTAGTGTGGTGGGTGGGTGGCAAAAATGTGTCAGAGGGCAGAACAGAGTTGCTGGGAGAGGCCTGTATCAAGGAAGGTGGGGAGACACACAGTTGCGCAGTGAGAGGTAACTTTGGTGCAGGGGGACCAGGGGCAGGGGAAGGGGAGGGCGTTTGGGAGCGAGATAAGGACGGGGAACCAGTTTAGGGATACACAGGTGGCAGGGGCCAAGAAAAAATCGGAGGGACGTCATCGAGCATAGCCTGGGGGCAGGACGAAACAGGTTGGGTAGCGGTAGAGCTAGCTAAGAGTATTTGCATGGGGTTACAGGACTTAACAAGAGATGGGCGTGTTCTCAGAACCAGGCACGCCTCGATGTATGGCAGTTTTATTACTCTATCACTGGCTCGGCAAAAGTCATACAGGGTTTGCAGAATGGAGGCATAAAGTGTTCCTTCCCTGGGCCAACATTTGCCGAGGAATGGGTACGTGGGCCAGAGTTCCTGGCAGTAAAAAGTTAATAGTTTAGTTTTTATGGTACTTTTAATTTTTAGGGTACATAAATTGGAAATTAAGCATTGTAAAGGCCTTTTTTGGGAGTTAGAAAATACGTTTCCCATGACTGATTCAGGCAAGAAAAAAAGCCGTGGTCCAGAGAATAAGCTGTCACTGATTCCATGGTACCACATGGCAGGGCCACGGTTCCAAAAACTCATGTATTTTAGTCGTCACTGAGAAATTTATGAGAGAAGTTTACATGAGGTCAATAGCAGTTTTGCTGGTGAAAGCGCGAGGCTTGTAAAGGAAGTGAGGGATTTTTTTCAGTGTGGGTGGTCCAAAAATCTCTGCTTTGGGCTATTGCTTGCCCAGAAAAAAACCCTGGTTAGGGCTGTCCTTAGGAAGTGAAAATGCCATGGACCCACGCAAATGGGAGAGAACAGTCGACTGGGGCGGAGTCCAGTGCCAAGAGTTTCCCTGAGAGTACTCATCTGAAATCAATCTGGTTGGTGGTTCGTGAAGGTGGCTGGTGACAAGTGAAATGCATCTCAGGAGAAGAAAAAGCGTGGAATGAATCCAGGATGTTAGCTGGTTCGTGAATCGGCCGGGTGACTCAACTAGGAACTCAAAACGAGTGTGTCCCCAGAGTTAATTGCCTGCTTATTGAGTCACGGCACCAAATGATAGGATTGTTTCCAAAAGATGTAAAGTACACAACAAAAGAGGCTTTTATTCTAGGAACACGGAGAGAGATGACTGACACCCCCTGGCCGCTGAAGTCCGGCAATCTCTCTATCGGACACGTGGCGTGGGGGTATATAAGTAGCCTAAGCTTAGGGTAGTGCCCTAGGGCTATTAGAGATGCACAGGTATTTCATTGGCACACGTTTGGTGCCAGAGGCTGATTCCAAAGAGTGAGGGAGATAGAGTTACAGGTAAATCTCTAGGAGTGGGGGAGACAGGAGCTCCCTGGTTCCAGCTGAGGTTTTTCCTGGCTACAGTGTCCCATCTGGGCCAAAACTCTTTCAGTTCTAACTTCTGGGAGTGATGGTCCAAAACTCTCCCCAAGTGAGTGCAAGTTGCCTGGAATTCACCTCATGTGCTCTCAGCTTCCAGTGCTCTATAGAGGTGTCTAGGCATGGCCTAGTCAGGCCCATGGGATCTCCTGTGCCTCCTTTGGTTTCAGAATGCTAGGTGGGGTCCTAGTCACTGAGGTCAATGGTCCAGAGCTTTCGGTGTGTGAGTGCAAGCATGCTGGAACTCACCTCAGGTTCCTTCAGCTTCTAGGGCTCAGTGGAGATGTCTAGGTGTGGCCTTGTCAGCCAGACAGAAATGTTATAAACAGACAGACAGGTTAGGCCCTCAAGGGAGCCAACACAGAGGACCAGATGTTTGTGACTTTGGAGAAGACAGACACCTCCTCCTGTGGGCCAGATGTTAAGACAAAAGACAAAACAAATGCAAACACATCCAAAGTATTGATATTCTAATAGGTATGATCACCTTGAGAAAGCCAGGAGCCACCATCCCAATCTCCTACAGGAAGAGCCACTGCTCCATAAGAATGCCTGCTTGCCAAATTACTCACTTTCCTATTTGTCCCTGATTTGGTCAATTTTACATGAACAATTAATCTTATTGGTTGATCATAGTTCTATCCCACTCATGCCTGCCTGCCTTGTGAGTTCCATTTTCCCCATCTTGGATCCATCTCACTTCATGATTTTGCTCTATTGAAGTTCCTAGAAAAGACAGTCCTTGGCAACTCACTTGGAACCACTTCTGTGTATCTCTCAGACAGAAGTTTTCTTTCTCTCAATAAATATATTCTATTCTTAAAAATTATACTACAAAGCTACTGTGAAAAAACAACATGGTCCTGGCACAAAAACAGACTCAAGGATCAATAGAACAGGTTGGAAGATGCAGAAACCACTCTGAACATACACAACCACCTTATCTTCAACAAAGGAGCCAATACTGTCACTGGAAGAAAGTTAGCCCCTTTAATAATTTGTGTTGGAAAAACTGATCTTTCACATGCCAAAGGCTAAAACCTAGACTCATGTCTTTCACCTTGCACTAAACTAAAATAAAAAATGGATCAAAAATCTACATATTAAAATAGAAACACTAAATCTGCTGGAAGGGAAAATAGGTAGAACTCTTGAAGACATTTGTATAGGAAAGGACTTTATGGACAAAATCTTGCTTGTACAGGAAGTACTTCAAAAAATAAAAAACTAGTATTTCACCGTATTGAAAAGCTTTTGCACAGCAAAAGAAATAAATGACAGAAGAGATAACCCTCAAAGTGGGAAAAATTTTCTGTCTATGGCTCCTCAAAAAAGGACTAATACCTAGAATATACTAAGAATTAAAAAAAGTCATACTCCCAAATTTAAAGACCTAATTGAAAAATGGGCATCTGAAGCAAATAGGTACTTCTCAGATGAAGAAGTAGAAATAGCAAATAAATACATGCCAAAACATTCGACATTACTGGTCATTTCAGAGATACAAATTAAAGCAAAATGCAAGAATGGCAATTATCATGAAATAAACCTAAAACAAATGCTGGAGAGGCTATGAGGCAAAAGAATAGTTCTCCAATGTTAGTGGGAGTGTAGACTGGTGCAACCTGTATGGAAATCAATGTGGAGTTCCTCAAAAAACTTGAAATTGGAAGTTCTATTCAATTCAGGTATTCTTCTTCTTGGTATCTTCCTCAAAGAATTAAAACATCACACTACTGTGATGTATATACACCCAAATTTATAGCAGAATAGTTGATAATAGCTAAATCTTGGAAGAAGAATGGATAAAAAAGATGTGGTCTTATTACAAAATAGAGTATTACTCAGCTATAAAGAAGGATAAACATGGGACATTTCTAGGTAAATGGGTGCATCTTGGGACGGCAACTCTGAAGTGACTCTGAAGTGAAATAAATGGGACACACATGTATAAATATCACATTGCTTTTCTGGTGTGAGAAACCAAAATGGTAAATATGGATGAAAATGTGTACTAGGTATTATAAAATAGAAAGAAAATGCTTGAATGGGAAGGGGAACTATGGAGGGAGAAAGAAATAAGGAAGAAAGGGAAAAAATGAGAAAAGAAGGAGCAAATGGAAACAAAGCTTTTGTAAGTAAGGAAGAGAAGAGAGATTGAAGGGAGGGTAGGGGAATAGGAAATAAAAGAAGAGTTAAGATGTGTCTTGTACAGGTACAAATTCCCTATGATGAATGTGATCAATATGTTCATCTAAAATGTACCAGTAAACTTAATTAATAAAAAATATTTCTAGGGCATCTGCCCATTAAAAAAATCAACAAAAATACTCAGGATATATTCATTGATTTTTATTTTTTTCATTTTGTGGTCCTGGGAATCAGTACCCAGATCCTCACGCAAGAAAAATATTTTATCACTGAGGCACAACCTCTGCCATTTTTATAAATTTTACTTTGAAACATGTTCTCATTAAATGGCACATGGTGACCTAGACCTTGTAATCTATCTTCCTCACCTCCTGAGTGCTTTGGATTACAGCAGTACACCATGGCATCTGGGTGACTTTTCCTTTTTGAGTTCATTGACAGAATTAGCATGAAAAGGGGCTGGGATTGAGTTTGGTGATGTGTTGATAAGATGGCTTTGCCTTACCCAAGGTCAAATTTTAGCTAGGCAGTGATGGTGCAAGCCTGCAGTCCCAGCACTCTGGGAAGCTGAGCATGAAGATTGCAAGTGTTAATTAAGCCTGGGTAACCTAGAGACTTAGTGAGACCCCAACACAAAATACAATATAAAAATGGCTGAAGGTCCTGGATTAAATCCCTGGCACCCCTCATCCCCCCAAACCAAGAGGTCTGCTTTGTTTCCATCTTTGAGAGTTATTTACTTATTTTATATTAAGTATGGTCTATGTAGAGTTAAAATTTGTGTATGTCATCTTTTCTCAGTCAATATCTAATGGCTCTGATAGCATTTTTTGGAGAATGATTATTCTTTCCCCATTAAACTATTTTGCTGTTATTGTAAAAAAATCCAACAACCATAAGTGCAAGGTTTATTTTTGAACTTTTAGTTTTATTCTTTTTATCCAATCCACAAGTATCTTTTTATTTTTCCAGGTCTACATGATCTTTTAAAAATTTTTTTTTATAATTATTTTGAAGGTAGTAAAATAAAACAGAACAAGATAGAATAAAACCAATTTACACAGTATAGTGAAAATGGTACAGAACTTCACAGCAGGTTACTGGGATAACAGTAATAGGTACCACGGTATATCTTGTTATCTTACAATAGTTGTTCTTTCAGTAAGGTACAGCAAAATAAAATGAAATATACAGCATCATAGAAAGTATCAAAACACAATGTTGAATAGAGCCATTCCATTAATAAGAATAAAGCAAAACAGTGGTAAAGATATTGGCTTTCAAAGAGATGGTAGAAGGAAATCCCCCTTATTTGCCATATTGCCTATGGTCAACTTCCCAAGAGATGCTCGGATCTCTGGCTCCCATTTGCTAATGGTGGTGGGGGGGGAGTGAAGGAGATGTTTGATTCTCAGCCTGCACATCAGTAGGCTCAAGCCACTTACCAGAGAGGTGAACTGGTTTCTTGGTTTCCCAGCAACCAAAGATCCAAAATGGTATGGGTCTCAGAAGACATTGGTGGCTCTCCCCATGGGGAGGCCACTGCCTGCCACACCACAGCGGCCTACCAGGGAGGCAAGCTGGTTGCTTGGTTTCCCAGCACCCTATGTTCCAACATCACGTAAATCTCAGGAGACCCTGGTGGTTCTCTACATAGTCTTGATGACTGAAAATTTTACTAAGCTTTGAAATAAGAAATTTTAAGCCCAGCTGTGTTCTTCTTTCTCCAGACTGCTTTGCTATTCTGGTATTTTACATTTCTATAATTCCAGGATAGAAATACACCTGTGATTTAGGGATTTTGTTAGAGACTACATTGAATGAATAGGTCAATTTGAGAAATATTGCCACATTTAATGGTACTATAATCCAAGTAATAACCATGACATGTTGTTATTTTCACACAGATCTTGTTTGATTTCTTTCAGTAGTGCTTTGAAGTATTCAGACATTTAAAAGTCTTTTGCTAAATTTATTCTCAAGTATTTTATTTTTGATGTTGTGACAAATGGAATTCTTCATGTCAGTGTTTAGATTGCTCATTGCTAGTGCATAGAAGTAAAAAAAAAATTTAAATGCAGATTGATCTTGTAACCTGTTACTGTACTGAACACATTTTCAGTTTTAACATTTTTAAGGGATTTCCAATATTTTCTATATAAGGGATAATGTCATCTGAGAATATAAAGACTTTTGTCTGTTACTTTCTACTCTAAACATTATTTATTTGGTATTTTCTTATCTATCAATTATTATATGTTGTTTATTTTGGTCACCAGTCCTGACTAGAATATCCAGTACAATATTGAATAGAAATACTGGGAGCCAGTAGCATTATATTTTCCTTGTCTTAAAGAGAAAACATTTAGTCTTGCACCAGAGTCAGCAAAATAATGGGCCCCTAAAATGTTCATGTCCTAATTCCCAGGAAATGTGAATATGGAATGTTATGTTCCAAAGATAAAGAAAGTTTGAAGAGAGAATTACTTTTGCTAATCAGCTGACCTAGAATTACAGAGATTATCTAGGTGCACTCAAGACAGTCACAGAGCTCTTCAATATGGAAGAGGGCTGGGCATGATGGTTTGTGACTGCAATCCTAGCTACTTGGAAAGCTGAAGCAGGAGGATCACAAATTTGAGGTTAGCCTGAGAAATTTAGTTAGACTGTCTCAAAATAAAATAAAAATAGGACCAAGATATGGCTCATTTTAAAAGTGCTCTTGTGCTTGATCCCCCATAAAAAAAAGAAATTGGAAGAGGAAGGTGGAAAGAGCAGCGGAGAAAGGGCAGCAGGATATGGACACAGTTAAACATTTCTTGTTGGAGATAGATTAGGTTTGTATCAGAACTTTGTAGAAAAAAAACCAAGAGAAGGTTACACACACACACACACACACACACACACACACACACAAACACACACACACACACACAATCTATCAATGTGTATAAATATAGATATAAAATAAGGAATTGGTTCCTGTGGGTACAGAAGCTGTGAGGCTCCATGTTTTTATGAGATCTACATTCAGCAAACAGAAAATACAGGAGAGACAATGGTGGCATTTCAGTCTAAAAGACAGCAGGCCTGAGACCCAAGAACATCTGATATTAGAGGATGTGTCCCAAAGCAAAAAAAAAAAAAAAAAAAATGCTGTATTTTCTAGCTCAAGAGGATCAGGTAGGAGGTGTTCTTTCATATTGAGGTTTTTTTGTTTTATTTAGTCCCTCAGCTAATTTTGTTATGCTGACAGATATTAAAGAGGGCCACTTGCTCTGTTCAATCTTCTGAGTAAAATTACTCAAGTTTACCTTTCTTTATGGCAGAGTGACATTCCATTTTGCATAGAAACCACATTTTATTTATCCACTCATATGTGTCAATGGAGTGTTAAGGTCTCCTATTATAATTGCATTATTGCTTATTTGATTGTTCATTTCTATTAATATTTGTTTTATATAGCTGGGAGCTCCCATATTTGGGGCATATATACTTAAGATTGTTATCGCTTCCTCTTGAAGTTTCCCCCTAACTAGTATGTAGTGACCTTCCTTATCCCTTCTGATGATTCTTGATTTGATGTTCACATTGTCTGCAAGCAGAATAGAACCCCTTTCTTTTTTGGGGGTTCATATTGCATGAAGTATTGTTTTCCATTTTTTGATTTTCAGTCTATGAATTTCCTTTTGGGTTAGATGGGTTTCTTGTATACAGCATATGGTTGGATGATGCTTCTTGATCCATTCTTCCAGTTTGTTTCTTTTAATTGGTGAATTGAGGCCATTTACATTAATGACTATAACTGATATACATTGGCTCATTTTTGTCATGTTATCTTTCTGCTATTGGTTCTTTCCCTTTCCCTTCTCTTTAATTGTATCCTTTGCTTGGTGGTTTTTTTTCTGTTGGTGTTCTTGAAGTCTTAATTATTTTATGTCTATCTAGAATATCTTTCAGTATTCTTTGTAGGATTGGTTTGGTGGTTATGAAGTTCTTCAGCTGTTCTTTGTTGTGGAAGTATCTTATTTCTCCAACCATTTTGAAGGACAGTTCTGCAGGGTACATCAACTTGTGTTGAAAGTTGTTTTCCTTTAGGATCTGAAATACTTCACATTCTTTTTGACTTCATTGTTTGTGTTGAGAAGTCTGCTATGATTCTGATAGGCTTTCCTTTATAGATAATCTGTCTCTTTTCTCTAACAGCTTTTAATATTATATTCTCTGGGATGTTGATTATTACATGTCTGTGTGTAGATTTATTTTGGTTATGGCTAATTGGAGTTCTATATGCTTCAGTTATCTGTATGTCAGTTTCCTTTCGCATGTTTAGGGATATTTTGGCTATTATTTATGTAAATAATCTTTTGATATCATTTGTTTTGTCACCTTTTTGTTTATATCTATCAATCTTATCTTGTTTTTCTTTGTATCATCTTGCAGCTGTTGAATTGTTATTTCCTGATTCCTTGTTATTTTTCAAAGATTTTTTCTTTCCTGTTCATTAGCTGCAATCTTGTCTTTGAGGTCTGAAATTCTATCTTCACTTTTGTTGAGGTGGTTTTTCCAGCTTTCAATGGAGTTTTTGATTTCCTGGATATCTCTATGAATCTGTCTGATGCATTCTATTTCTTTCTTGTGTTGTTCATTGAAGGTCTCCATCTTTTTGCAGTGCTCCTCAATTTTTAAAAACTATATCTTCTCTAAATGTGTTTAGCATTTCTTTTATTACATTTAACATTTCTTCTTTTACCTGGGAGATTATTTCTGATCTGAGTTCCTTTTCAGCTTTATGGAGTTGCTTCTTTACTTAGTTGCTATTATTTCAGAAGTTTCAGGTATATGGCTTTCATTTTGTTCTATGTTCATATCTCCTAAGGTTGTTTGGGATGGGCTGGAGGTTTGAGATGACATTTTGCTCTTTTTTTTGGTCATTTTCCTGTATTCCTTCCAGGAAGCCGAATGTAAGGTCTCAATTGCTTCCGGGGTTGAGGATGTCTATGTGTACCGTAGGAAGTTTTCCCAGATGAGTGGAGGTCATGAGGCAGGACTTATTAGATCCTCAGTGACACCTAAAATCTCCTCAAATGGAGGGTGTACCTGGGTGGACCTTCGGCATACCCCCCATTGCACTCTGAAGCTTCCTGGCTGCTTGAGGTTGCTGGGTGGCACTCTACCAGGTTCTGAGCGGTGTGCCAAGGCTGAACAGCTGATGGAATATGCTGTGCAGACCCTCAGCTCATGCTGCATGATGCACCAAACCTCCCCAGCTGCTTGGGGCCACGGGGTGGAGCCCTAACAGATTCTAAAAGAGGTACTAAGGTTGCACTGCTGGGTGGAGTTTTCTGTGCAGTATTTCTGCTTGTGCCACTCAGTGAAGGAGGTTCCCTTGCCACTTGGGGTCATTGGGTGGGGCCCAACCGACCTGAGTGACTAACCAAAGTTCCCTGGCTTTTTGGCGCTGCTAGGTGGGGCCATACCAGGTTCCAAGTGAGGTGCCAAGGTTACACAGTTAGGTGAAGTTCACTGTGTTGGCCTTTAGCTTGTGCCATTCAGCTGTCCATTCATCTGTTGATGGCTACATAGCATGCTTCCAAGATGTGGCTATTATGAATTGTGCTGTTATAAACAGGATGTACAAGGATCACTGCAATATGATATCTTTAACTCTTCAGGGAAAATTCACAGAAGGGGAATAGCTATTGGAATAAAATAAGTTTACCAGTAAGAAGTAAAAGAATATTAGCACTGTAGATATAAAAAACAGCCATTATCTTTAGGGAAGATATTCTTCCCTCAAAGAAGATCATTTTCAATTCCTGTGGGCTCAAATTCAGATCTTGTTGGAAAGGTCACTGTGACTCCCTTCCTTTGTGAATACAATGGTTTGCTGCTACATAGTTTTAGAGATGCCCTCCCCACACATACAAATACACACACACACAAATTTTACTGATAATCTATCCTCTTGGTTGATAGAGAAATACATTAATTTAACAAGATGTGTTTTGCTAGAAAAACTCTGAAATAAAAGTCACTCAAGACAAACGATTGGCCTCCATGCACTGAGGGAACTTTGAGCTAGCAAATCAATACACAGGACAGAAGCTGAATCTGGAGACACAAGTAGAGAAATTTTAGTCCAGAGCTTGTAGTTACTGGAATATATGATCCAAAAAATTATTTTTTGTGGTGCCAACAAAGACAGACAGCTTAACAAAGACAGCAAGGAAGGAGAGAATCAAAGACAATCCTGCTGAAAACATTACTACTTTAAGGTTATGGTACACATGCCATAGAGCAGACCTCAGAAGCCTTACACAGTGGAAGACATAGACTGTACTGAAATATTATATCCAATCATCAAGCAAATCAAAGAGAACACAATGTAAACAATAAAATACTAAAAGGAGTGAGGCATGAGGAATTAGTATCAAGAGTTGCTCAACTCTTGGGTGTGTGATTTGGTGCATACCTGTACTTCCTGCACCTGGGGTACTGAGTCAGGAGAATCTTGAGATTCAAGCCAGCCTGGACAACATATTGAGATCCTGTCTAAAACACACACACACACACACACACACACACACACACACACACACATTTGCTACAATATAATACCTAAAATATTTGTTTTTTAATTGAACATAACATTACATAACAATTTTATTTTTTTATTTTTTATTTTATTTTATTTAAGAGGAAAGAGAGAAAAACACAAAACAAAACAAAGCGGTGTAAGGGTACACTTAATACAGAACTACAAAGAAAAACCATAACAGTAAGAAATCACCTGTTAATAGATTACATATTATCATCTTGGAAATAGTTGCTCAAATCACAGTATCAAAGAATACAAAGTGGACGTTCAAACAGAGAGACTGCAAACAGCTGTGATCAATGATCCAAAAACATTAATATAGTCAGCTATTTAACACCCCTAAACACACTTGCTGTTATATCCGTTAGAGCTCTTTATTTCCCCCTCTCTTTTTGCAACAAAATTTACACATTTTGGATTTTATTACTCCTTAGTTCTTATTACTTTTTTTGGGGGGGGAGAGAATAAAGTCAAATATGGCAAAACAAAGCTGTCAGTCAAAACCAAGGATAGACATAGCACATGATGTAGAACAGAGTACAAGGTTATTAATAATGGTTATCAACGTTGTCTCTTGTTTCCTTAAAAAGAATTGTCTATCTCATTAGATATTATAAAGTTGGACAAAACAGTAGAGAACAAGACCAATAAAACTTAGGCATTGTAAACATTATAGGACTTCCAAAGGAGACAATAGTCAAACCAGAATGGGTATCTTAGTGAATCTTATTGCCTTCAAAGTAGTTGCCTATACATTCAAACTTGATACTATCATACAGAATGGAACAGAGTCTAATCAGTCAAAACAAGATCGTGGGAGTATTACAGGACTTCAAAACAAGTTAATAGGAAATCAAAAGGAGTTACTATTATATATCCTAATTTTTTAAATTTTCCCCTTAATTAAAACAAACATAAGAAATAACTAAATAATTTTTTTAAAGAATAAGGGAGAGATTGAGATAAAACAGGACATAACAATATAACAATAGAGGTCAAAGCATGACTGTTTCAGCAACCTAGTGCTTCACCACCAAATAACCCGACTTAATAGTAGTTACCATAGTGTCTGTCTTTTTCCTTGAAATATTTGGATAAAACTTCATACACTATAGCTTCAAATATTTCCATATCAAGAAGCCCAGAATAAAGCCTTTCTAATTAATAAGTGAAAACTTTATAAGGCTTCAAGGCCACATAATGGGGAATCATGATTACCACATATTTTTATATATTTGAATCATTACTTACATTAGGGAAACTATTCGGTATTCACACATGCAAGATTGATTTATTTCACTTATGAGTATGGTTTCAAGCTGCGCCCATTTATTGATAAATATCTCAATGTGATCCTTCTTTATAGCTGAATAATACTCCATTGTATAGAAATACCACAACTTTTTTATCCATTCTTCAGTTGATGGACACTTGGGTTGTTTGCAAGATCTGGCGATTACAAATTGTGCTGCTATAAACATAGGTGCACATATATCACTGTGGTATGATGCTTTCAGTTCTTCTGGGAATATGCCTAGAAGTGGAATAGCTGGAATAAATGGGATTTCCAATCCCACATTTTTGAGAAATCTCCAGACAGACCTCCACAAAGGCTGTACCAGTCTACACTCCCACCAACAGTGCAGGAGAGTTCCTTTTTCCCCATAGCCTCTCCAGCGTTTGTTGTTGGTTTTCTTGATCCTGGCCATTCTTTCAGGAGTGAGATGGTATCTCAGTGTGGTTTTAATTTGCATTTCTCTAATGACCAATGATGGTGAGCATTTTTTCATGTATTTATTTGCCATTTGCACTTCTTCATCTGAGAATTACGTATTCATCTCAGATGCCCATTTTTGGATTGGATCTTTGAATTTTGGTGGTCTGAGTTTTTTTTAATTCTTTATATGTTTTAGACAAGAGTCCCTTGTCTGAGAGAGAGTTCACTAAAATCTTTTCCCAGTTTGTGGGTTTTCTTTTCACTATGCTGGAGATTTCTTTTGACATGGAGAAACCTTTTAATAAGAAGTGGTCCCAGTTATTGATTCTGGGAAGTATTTCCTGTGCGGTTTGAGTCCTGTTCATGAATTCTCTATCTATTCCTATGTCTCAAGGTTTCTACCCAGTTTGTCTTCCAATAGATTTAGTGTTTCTGTTTCAATATTCAGATCTTTGACCCATTTAGATTTTAATATAGTACATGGTAATAGACATGGGTCTAGCTTTAGTTTTTGGTAAATGGAGAGCACCATTTACCAAAGTTTTTCCATTTAGGTTTTCCAGCACCATTTATTAAAGAGACTGCCGTTCTTACAGTGAACCTGTTTAGCTCCTTTATCAAAGATAAGGTGGTTGAGTGTGTTTGTAGTTGTGGTTGTATTTTCTAAGCTATTCCATTGATCTTGGTCTCTGTTTTGATTCCAGTACCATGTTGATTTTACTACTGTTGCTTTGTAGTATAACTTCAAGTCAGGGATTTCGATGCCTCCTGCTTTGTCTTTGCTGCTTAGAATTGCCTTTGCTATTCTAGGTCTCTTCTGGTTCCAGATGAAATTTAGGAGTGATTTCTCTAAATTTATAAGGTATGTTGGTAGTATTTTTATTGGGATTGCATTGAATCTGTATAACAGTTTTGGGAGAATGGCCATTTTCACAATGTTTGTTCTTCCTATCCATGAGCAAGGAATGTCTTTCCATTTTGTGAGATCATCTTCAATTTCTTTTTCCAGGGTATTATAATTTTCACTGTCTAAATCTTTCACTTCTTTCATAAGTGTAATTCCTAAATATTTCATTTTTTTGCTTGCTATGTGAAGAGTGTAGTTTCTCTTATTTCCCTCTCTGTGATTTTGTTGTTCGTGTATAGGAATGCTATTGATTTCTGAGTATTGATCTTGTATCCAGCCACATTACTGAATTTATTTATTGTATCTAAGAGTCTTTCAATGGAGTTTAGGGGGTCTTCTATGTAGAGTATAATGTCATCTGCAAATAATGATAATTTAACTTCTTCTTTTTTTTAATTTAAGAGGAAAAAGAGAAAAACACAAAACAAACCAAAGCGGTGTAAGGGTACACGTAATACAGAACTACAAAAAAACAAAACAAAACAAAAAAACAAAACAAACAAACAAAAAAAAACATAACAGTAAGAAATCACCTGTTAGTATATTACATATTATCATCTTGAAAATAGTTCCTCAAATCACAGTATCAAAGAATACAAGGTGGACATTCAAGCAGGTAGACTGCAAACAGCTGTGTTCAATGATCCAAAAACATTGATACAGTCAGCTATTTAACACCCCTAAACACACTTGCTGTTATATCCGTTAGAGCTCTTTTTCTTTTTTTTTCCCTCACTTTTTTACAACAAAATTCACACACTTTGGATTTCATTACTCCTTAGTGCTTATTACTTTTTTTGGGGGGGGGGGAAGAATACAGTCAAATATGGCAAAACAAAGCTGTCAGTCAATACCAAGGATAGACATAGCACATGGTGTAGAACAGAGTACAAGTTTATCAACAATGGTTATCAACGTTGTCCCTTGTTTCCTTAAAAAGAATTGTCTATCTCATTAGATATTATAAAGTTGGACAAAACAGTAGAGAACAAGACCAATAAAACTTAGGCATTGTAAACATTACAGGACTTCCAAAGAAGACAATAGTCAAACCAGAATGGGTATCTTAGTGAATCTTATTGTCTTCAAAGTAGTTGCCTATGTCTTCAAATTTGATACTACCATATAGAATGGAACAGAGTCTAATCAGTCAAAACAAGATCGTGGGAGTACTATAGGACTTCAAAACAAGTTAATAGGAAATCAAAAAGAGTTACTATTTATATATCCTAATTTTTTGAATTTTTTGTTTAATTAAGACAAACATAAGTTCTGTATTATGTGTAACCTTACACTGCTTTGTTTTGTTTTGTGTTTTTCTCTTTTTCCTCTTAAATAAAAAAAAAATAATTATAAGACGGGATATGAAAGGGTTTTGGCCCCGATGAGACACTATAGCCAGAAAAGACCTCAGCTGGAATCAGGGAGCTCCTGTCTCCCCTGCCCCTAGAGATTTATCTGTAACTCTATATCCCCCCCACCCTTTGGAATCTGCCCCTGGTGCCAAACGTGTGCCAATGAAATACCTGTGCCTCTCTAATGGCCTTAGGGCAGTGCCCTAAGCTTAGGCTATTTATATCCCCCCACACCACGTGTCCTTGAGAGAGACTGCTGGACTTCAGTGGCCAGGGTGCCAGTCATCTCTCTCTGTGTTCTCAGAATACAGGCCTCTTTTTTTTATACTTCTCATCTTTTGGAAATACTTTTCATCTTTTGGAAATAATCCTATCAATTATACTGTTAAAATATAAGGGGTTTGAAGTGGGGATGCACAGGAGGAAAAATTTGAAGCTTTAAATTGTAGAATATAATAAGAAGAAAGTAGAGCAAATGATTCTATTGAGGAGTAGAAGGATGTTTATAGAATTAGGTAGCAATAACAGAAAAAATGGATAAAAATAGATAAAAAATGGATAAAAAAGATAAAAGAAAAAGAGAGAAAATTAAATTACATGGGAAACAAAAAGAAGCAAATGCTCTAAAGGGACACATTAAAAGAACAGGAAAAATAAATAAAAAAGAGATAAGAAAAAGATAGAAAAAAAAAACAAAGGAAAAGGACAAAGGAAAGCTCCTCAAGTCCCAACAAACATAGTGAAGAAGAAAAAGGCAAGAGGAGAAAAAAATTCCTGTGTATCTGTTTCTCTCTGTCTTTTTTTTTGATTTTCTCTCTAAGGTTAACATTTTCTGTGAAAATGTGGTATTTATACACAATGGATTACTACATTGCCATAAAATAGTATAAAATTAAGTCATCTGTAGGAAACTGGATGTACTTTGAGCGTATAATGTTTAATAAAACAAATCATACACACCAGCTTAAATATTGGGTGGTTTCTTCTAACCCAAAATGTAAATAACTTAAAGAGTAAAATAAAAGATTGACAATAGTAAATATAGAAATGGAGCTTTTACAAATGACAAGGGAATCTAGTGATGGTGGAAGAGGTGAAGTGGGAGAGGGGAAGGAAAAATAAAAAAGATACATACAATGCTCCAACTCTACATGATAAGTGTAATCCTATACTGAGAGTATTTAGTGCACCTCTAAAAGTTATCCAATTCTTAAGTTTCAGTTGTCCTGAAAAAAATCTATGTCCAAATTCTCACTTGAAACTCAAAGAAAACTCTTCACTGCGAGCCCCTGTAAAATCAAAAAGGAAGTTAAAAATTTCCAACATATAATGGCAAAGGGTAAACATTCTGATTTCAAAGGAAGGGGTAGGGAGAGAGATAAGAACAGGACTAAACAAGACTGAAATCTAGCAGGTAAGCATGATATCCTCTAGCTACATGCTCAGCACCCAGGGAAGGAGATTGTGAGGTGAATTTCAACAGCTTATTGGCTTTATCACTATGACACTGCTGGTTGCATCCCGCATTTCTTCTATCTTGGGATCATTGCACTTGTTTCCTATGGGTTTTCTCATCAGAAACTCCATGTTTCTTGCATCTCTGACTTCCTGGAGTTTCCACTACCTTTGGGCTTCATTGTTGTAGCTTCAAGTGTCACCCTGTCAGCAGCACACTTCCTGTGTTCCTAGGCTGCCTTCTGAATTCAGGGTGGAAGCCTCCACTTTTCCATTCCATGTGCTGGTAAAACCAGAAATATGTGGATGGTGCCAGGGTCTGTTACCTGTTGAGCAAACAATAGTCAGGTCTCCCTGCATCAGTGCTGTGTAAGCTCTGGGTGCCTGAATGGCTGAGTACTGTGAAATAAACCCCAAGGTACCAATTTTCTTGGTAATCCTTTTTGAGAAGAGGCCCAGGATCTGTCTTTTCTTTCTTTCTTTTTTTTATTTAAAGAAAAGGAAACGAAAAAAGAAAAAAAAATACATGGAGATAAAAAAAGGGTAGAAATAATACTAAATTAC
Organism: Cavia porcellus; assembly: GCF_034190915.1. Taxonomy (NCBI): domain Eukaryota; kingdom Metazoa; phylum Chordata; class Mammalia; order Rodentia; family Caviidae; genus Cavia; species Cavia porcellus. Next base: position 7,872,963 of record NW_026947508.1, read on the forward strand.
AGACAAACAAAAGGTAAGAAATTGCTGGTTGATAAGTTACAAATTGTCATCTTCGAAATGGCTGTTCAGGTTATAGAATTAAAGTATTTAGAATGACATTCAAAAAAGTGACCCTACAAACCATTCTGCTCTATGGTCGAACAAAAGCTCCGTAATATGATTATCAGTCCCATCTATTTGTTTTACATCTCTAAGAGGGTAAGGTTAACCATATCAAAACAGAACAGAACATTTAAAAAAAATAAAAATAAAAAATAAAAAACAATTTAAAGAAATACAGATTTCAAAGCAAGTCCACTGGAGATCTACCTTATCTAACTGTCTCTAGCTTCTTACAAATAGTTGTCCCTAACTTCACCCACTTTATATACTTATTGCATATTATAGAACTAATCAAATCATTACAGGATGATGGAGTCTTTTTAGGTCCTCAAGTTCCAAATTAGGGAAGACAATAGCAACTACCATCGCATCTCTCATTCTCTTTGTGATAGCCGTCCCCATCTCTGCATATGCTGAAGTTGAGCTGAAGAAACCAGTCCAATGTCATTCTAATCAGCAAGCAATAGATTGCTAGAATTTATATTATAATGCTACAAAATAAGCCTCGAGTTTTTCAGGTCTCTTCCTCAGAGTATTTGTTCCTATCCTCTCTGTATTATAGGGAAAACCAAGTCATAACAAGACAGCGAAACAATTTCCTAGAAAAACATGCAATGGATAAGACTTATAAAACTATAATATAAATGATCTTCCGTACCTACTATGTTTTCTCTTGTTATTTTCTTTTTTTTTCTTTTTTTTATTTATTTAAGAGGAAAAAGAGAAAAACACAAAACAAAACAAAGCAGTGTAAGGTTACACATAATACAGAACTACAAAAAAAAACCATAACAGTAAGAAATCACCTGTTAATAGATTACATATTATCATCTTGGAAATAGTTGCTCAAATCACAGTATCAAAGAATACAAAGTAGACATTCAAACAGAGAGACTGCAAACAGCTGTGTTCAATGATCCAAAAACATTAATATAGTCAGCTATTTAACATCCCTAAACACACTTGCTGTTATATCCGTTAGAGCTCTTTTTTTTTCCCTCCCTCTCTTTTTTACAACAAAATTTACACATTTTGGATTTTATTACTCCTTAGTTCTTATTACTTTTTTTGGGGGGGGGAGAGAATAAAGTCAAATATGGCAAAACAAAGCTGTAAGTCAAAACCAAGGATAGACATAGCACATGATGTAGAACAGAGTACAAGGTTATTAACAATGGTTATCAACATTGTCTCTTGTTTCCTTAAAAGGAATTGTCTATCTCATTAGATATTATAAAGTGGGACAAAACAGTGGAGAACAAGACCAATAAAACTTAGGCATTGTGAACATTACAGGACTTCCAAAGGAGACAATAGTCAAACCAGAATGGGCATCTTTGTGAATCTTATTGCCTTCAAATTAGTTGCCTATACCCTCAGACTTGCTACTATCGCACAGAATGGAACAGAGTCTAATAAGTCAAAACAAGATCTTGGGAGTATTACAGGACTTCAAAACAAGTTAATAGGAGATCAAAAAGAGTTACTACTATATATCCTAATTTTTTAAATTTTTCCCTTAATTAAAATAAACATAAGAAATAGCTAAATAATTTTTTTAAAGAATAGTAGTTACCATAGTGTCTGTCTTTTTCCTTAAAATATTTGGATAAAACTTCATATACTATAGCTTCAAATATTTCCATATCAAAAAGCCCAGAATAAAGCCTTTCTAATTAATAAGTGAAAATTTTATAAGGCTTCAAGGCCACATAATGGGGAATCATGATTATCACATATTTTAATATATTTGAATCATTACTTACATTAGGGAAACTATTCGGTATGCATACATGCGAGATTGATTTATTTCACTTATGAGTATGGTCTCAAGCTGCGCCCATTTATTGATAAATATCTCAATGCGATCCTTCTTTATAGCTGAATAATACTCCATTGTATAGAAATACCACAACTTTTTTATCCATTCCTCAGTTGATGGACACTTGGGTTGTTTCCAAGATCTGGCGATTACAAATTGTGCTGCTATAAACATAGGTGCACATATATCCCTGTGGTATGATGCTTTCAGTTCTTCTGGGAATATGCCTAGAAGTGGAATAGCTGGAATAAATGGGATTTCCAATCCCAACTTTTTGAGAAACCTCCAGACAGACCTCCACAAAGGCTGTACTAGTCTACACTCCCACCAACAGTGCAGGAGAGTTCCTTTTTCCCCACAGCCTCTCCAGCATTTGTTGTTGTTGGTTTTCTTGATCCTGGCCATTCTTTCAGGAGTGAGATGGTATCTCAGTGTGGTTTTAATTTGCATTTCTCTAATGACCAATGATGATGAGCATTTTTTCATGTATTTATTTGCCATTTGCATTTCTTCATCTGAGAATTGTGTATTCATCTCAGATGCCCATTTTTGGATTGGATCTTTGAATTTTGGAGGTCTGAGTTTTTTTAATTCTTTATATGTTTTAGACAAGAGTCCCTTGTCTGAGAGAGAGTTCACTAAAATCTTTTCCCAGTTTGTGGGTTTTCTTTTCACTATGCTGGAGATTTCTTTTGACATGCAAAAACTTTTTAATAAGAAGTGGTCCCAGTTATTGATTCTGGGAAGTATTTCCCGTGCGGTTTGAGTCCTGTTCATGAATTCTCTACCTACTCCTATGTCTTCAAGGTTTCTACCCAATTTGTCTTCCAATAGATTTAGCGTTTCTGTTTTAATATTCAGATCTTTGACCCATTTAGATTTTAATTTAGTACATGGTGATAGACATGGGTCTAGCTTTAGTTTTCGGCAAATGGAGAACCAGTTTTTCCAGCACCATTTATTAAAGAGACTGTCGTTCTTCCAGTCAACCTGCTTGGCTCCTTTATCAAAGATAAGGTGGTTGAGTGTGTTTGTAGTTGTGGTTGTATCTTCTAATCTATTCCATTGATCTTCAGCTCTGTTTTGATTCCAATACCATGTTGATTTTACTACTGTTGCTTTGTAGTATAATTTCAAGTCAGGGATTGTGATGCCTCCTGCTTTGTCTTTGCTACTTAGAATTGCTTTTGCGATTCCAGGTCTCTTCTGGTTCCAGATGAAATTTAGGAGTGATTTCTCTAGATCTATAAGGTATGTTGATGGTATTTCTATTGGGATTGCATTGAATCTGTATAAGAGTTTTGGGAGAATGGCCATCTTCACAATGTTTGTTCTTCCTATCCATGAGCAAGGGATGTCTTTCCATTTTCTGAGATCATCTTCAATTTCCTTTTTCAGTGTAATATAGTTTTCACTGTATAAGTCTTTCACTTCTTTCGTAAGAGTAATTCCTAAATATTTCATTTTTTTGCTTGCTAATGTGAATAGTCCAATTTCCCTTATTTCCCTCTCTGTGGTTTTGTTGTTTGTGTATAGGAATGCTATTGATTTCTGAGTATTGATTTTGTATCCAGCCACATTACTGAATTTATTTATTGTATCTAAGAGTCTTTCAATGGAGCTTAGGGGGTCTTCTATGTAGAGTATCATGTCATCTGCAAACAATGACAACTTAACTTCTTCTTTTCCTATCTTTACCCCTTTTATTTCTCTTTCTTGCCTAATTGCTCTGGCTAGTACTTCCAGTACTATATTAAATAGGAGTGGTGATAAAGGACATCCTTGTCTTGTGCCTGATTTTAAAGTAAAGGCTTTCAATTTTTGGCCATTTAGTATGATGCTGGCTGTTGGTTTGTCATAAATGGCCTTTATTATATCGAGGTAAAGACCATCTATTCCAATTTTCTGTAAAGTTTTTATCATGAATAAATGTTGGACCTTATCGAAGGCTTTTTCTGCATCTATAGAAATGATCATGTGATTCTTATTTTTGGCTTTATTGATATGGTGGATTACATTTATTGATTTGTGTATGTTGAACTATCCTTGCATTCCTGGAATGAATCCCACTTGGTCATGGTGTATAATCTTCTTGATGATTTGCTGGATCCTATTTGCCAATATTTTATTGAGGATTTTTGCATCTGTGTTCATTAGGGAGATCGGTCTATAGTTCTCTTTTTTAGTTGGGTCTTTCTCAGGTTTTGGTACTAGAGTGATATTTGCTTCCAGGAATGACTTAGGAAGGATTGCTTCCCTTTCAATTTCATTGAATAGTTTGAGGAGTGTCAGCATTAGGTCTTCTTTGTATTTCTTGTAGAATTCTGCAGTGAATCCATCTGGGCCTGGGCTCTTCTTGGTGGGTAAGGACTTAATTACATTTTCAATTTCAGTAACCGAGATTGGGTTATTCAACAATTTTACATCCTCTTGATATAGCTTTGGCACTTCATATGCTTCTAAGAAATTGTCTATCTCTTCTGTGTTATCAAACTTTTGAGAGCAGAGGTTTTCGAAATAGGTGTTGATGATCTTCTGTATTTCTATTGGGTCTGTAGTGACTTCTCCTTTTTCATTTCTTATTGCATGAATTTGAACTTTTTCTTCCCTTTTTAAAATAAGGTTGGCTAGGGGCTTATCGATTTTATTTATTCTTTCAAAGAACCAACTCTTTGATTTGTTGATCCTTTGGATTGTTTTCTTAGTCTCTATTGCATTGATTTCTGCTCTGATTTTTATAATTTCCTCTCTTCTTTTGGCTTTGGGCTTGACTTGCTCTTCTTTTTCTAGCTGTTTGAGGTGTAGCATCAAGTTATTTATTTGTATTCGTTCTGTTTTCCTGATGTGGGAACTCAGTGTAATAAATTTTCCTCTCAGGACGGCTTTCATTGCATCCCACAGATTCCGGTAAGTTGTATCTGCATTTTCATTTTCTTTTAGGTATTGTTTGATTTCTTCTTTAATTTCTTCTGTGACCCACTGATTACTCAAGAGTGTGTTATTCAGTTTCCATGTGTTTGTGGGATTTTTGCAGTATCTTTTATCGTTAATTTCTAATTTCAGAGCGCTGTGATCCGATAACATGCAAGGGATGATTTCAGCTCTTTTGCACTTGTTTAAATATGTTCTATGAGCTAATATATGGTCTATTTTAGAAAATGATCCATGTACTGCTGAGAAGAATGTGTATTCTGATGTTGTTGGGTGGAACATTCTGTATATGTCTACCAAACCCTTTTGTTCACAGGTATGATTCAGTTCTGTTATTTCTTTACTCATTTTCTGTCTGGTCGATCTGTCCCTTGGTGTCAATGGCATATTAAGGTCTCCTGTTACAATTGTGTTACTGATAATTTGAGTTTTCATTTCTGTTAATAATTGTTTTATATAACTGGGCGCTCTGGAATTTGATGCGTATATATTTAAGATAGTTATCTCTTCCTCTTGGAGTTTTCCCCTTACGAGTATGTAGTGACCTTCTTTATCCTTTATGGTCATTGTTAGTTTAAAGTTCACGTTGTCTGCAAACAGAATGGCTACTCCTGCCTTTTTTTGGATTCCTGCTGCATGAAGAATTGTTTTCCATCCTTTGACTTTCAGTCTGTGAGTATCCTTCTGGGTTAGATGGGTTTCCTGTAAACAGCATATGGTTGGATTTTGTTTCTTGATCCATTCTGCTAGTCTGTTTCTTTTGATTGGTGCATTGAGACCATTTACATTAATGGTTATTACTGTTAAATGTTGGTTAATTGTAGGATTCCTATCTCTCTGCTGTTGCATCTTTATCTTTCTGTTCTGTTTAATTATTTGCTTTGCTTAGTGGTTTTTTCCTTTGTGTATCTAAACTGTCTTTCAATATTTTTTGCAGGGTTGGTTTGGTGTTCATGAAGTTCTTCAGCTGTTCTTTGTCATGGAAGTATCGTATTTCACCATCTATTTTAAATGATAGTTTTGCAGGATATATCAGTCTAGGTTGGAAATCACTTTGCTTTAGGATCTGGAATACTTCACTCCATGCTCTTCTTGACTTTATTGTTTGTGATGAGAAGTCTGCTGTGATTCTGATAGGTTTTCCTTTATAAGTGATCTGTCTTTTCTCTCTGACAGCTTTTAATAATCTATTCTTGTGTTGGATTTCTGGGATGGTGATTATTATATGTCTGGGTGTAGTTTTATTTTGGTTATGACTATTTGGAGTTCTATATGCTTCACTGATCCTGATGTCAGTTTCTGATCTCATGCTTGGGAAGTTTTCAGCTATTGCTTCTCTAAATATCCTCTTGATATCCTTTATGTCGTCTCCTTCTTTTTCATTAATCCCTATCATTCTTATGTTATTCTTCTTTGCATCATCTTGCAGTTGTTGAATTGTTGTTTCCTGATTCCTTGTTATTTTTAAAAGATCTTTCCTTTCCTGTTCACTAGCTGCAATCCTGTCTTCAAGGTCTGAAATTCTATCTTCACTTTCATTAAGGCGGTTTTTACAACTTTCAGTGGAGTTTTTTATTTCCTGTATATCTCTGTGTATCTGCATTATGTATTCTGTTTGTTTCTATATTGCTCATCTAGGGATTCTATCTTTTTGTTTAGTTCCTCCAATTTTTTATCTGTGTTTTCTTTAGATATATTTAGAATCTCTTTCATTTCTTTTATCATTTCTTCTTTTATCTGGGATATTATTTCGAGTTTGAATTTCTTTAAAGCTTCCTGGAGTTGCTTGTCAACTTCAGTAGCTATTGTGTCTGATATATGAGGAGGATGGGATATATTTTCTTCTAAATACATTTCTCCTAGGGTTTCCTGAGATGGGCTGGAGGTTTGAGGTTGTAATTTGGTCTTTCGTTTTGTCATTTTCCTATATTTCTGTGTTTCAAGTATTATTTGAAAGCCTCCTCAGGATCTGTTGAAAATCCCCTTCTATGTTTGCAGCTACTGAGACTCTGGCACCACTCTACCCCAGGCCATTGGGCCTGCAGAACCAATGGCCCTCCTCTGCTTGTTCAGAACTCCATGGTTCCAGACAAGCTGGGACTCAGGGACACTGTGCGCCCATCTGCCCCTTGGTAGACCCACAGCTCTTGGATTGCAGCCGGGTTAGGGTACTCACCACAGACTGCAGTGCCTCAGGAGCGTGTGATCCCTCCCTGCTTGCAGAGATATCCACAGTCCTCCAGACAATGGAACGGCCTCCTGCGGGCACTCCGGATCCACCCAGCTACTCCTATGCACGCAGATGGCTATGCGCGGCTGGGCACAGGCCGAGGTGCCTCAGGAACCTGGGATCCCTCCTCCTCCAGACAAAGGAAGGGGCTTCTGCAGGCACTCCGGATCCGCGCAGCCCCTCCTCTGCACACCGATGGCTAGGCGTGGCTGGGCACAGGCCGAGGTGCCTCAGGAACCTGGGATCCCTCCTCCTCCAGACAAAGGAAGGGGCTTCTGCAGGCGCTCCGGATCTGCGCAGCTCCTCCTCTGCACACCGATGGCTAGGCGGGGCTGGGCACAGGCCGAGGCGCCTCAGGAACCCGGGATCCCTCCTCCTCCAGACAAAGGAAGGGGCTTCTGCAGGCGCTCCGGATCCACGCAGCTCCTCCTCTCTCTCTTGTTATTTTCAATAGATTTGTCCACAACACTGGCTTATTATAGTTAAACATACTAACACCTATTTTTATAAAAACTTATCTTTGACTGCATTGTAGTATTTGAGGGCTGTTACTGATTCATACCAGTATGAATATCCTTTACATCTTGTCATGCTCAGAGTAGTTTCCTCTACTTTTAGGGTTGATTCTAACATGCATACCGATTTCAAATAGGATCAGTCAAGGCCAACCAATAGTCTTATGATTCAGATACAATTAAGATCAGTCATAGTAAGACAATGTAAGTAATACAGGATTTCAGCCTAAGTCAATAGGAAAGCAAGGATAGTTACCATGGTATAACCTGCTATTTTTGGTTCTAGAGGTCTGTGTCCTCAAATCTGACATGAGTGGACAGACCAGAACAAATTTAATTCAATCTAAATATGGCACTAGGACTACTGTGTCTTTTAAATCGTTATACACCATTAGCAATGACCTCTGCTTTTTTAAAAAAATATAGTTTCAGAGCTGTCTCTACCAAAGACCAGCTTACCATCTCTGCCTCATGTCTGCTACTCCACTTTTCTGCTATATTTTGTCCACCTTATTCCCTCATTCCATTGTCTGCCCCATTCACTGAGGCCTCTCTGCCACTGTAGCTGTAATCCTGATTTCTCTTCCTCTCTTTCTCTATAATGTCCTTCAGTGATCTCTGTAGGGTTGGATTGGTGGCCACGAACTCCCACAGTTCCTCCTTGTCTTGAAAGTATCTTATTTCTTCATTAATTTTTAGAGAGAGTTTTGACAGATATATGAACTTCGGTTGCATATTTTTTTCCTTCAGGACTTGGAATATTTCTCCCCACTCCCTTCTTGACTTAAGAGTTTGTGTTGATAAGTCTGCTGTTATTTTGATAGATTTCCCATTATAGGTAACCTGCATCTTTTCTCTGGCTGCTTTTAATATTCTGTTTTTTTGGTGGATTTCTGGGATCTCAATTATTATATGCCTAGGCGTAGATCTGTTTTGGTTTAAGGTAGCTGGCGTTCTGTATGCTTCTTTTATCTGGATATCATTTTTTTTTGCTATACGTGGGAAATTTTGCTTTAATATATCTGTGAATATTTTTTGTATTTCATTTTTGGATGTTCCTGCTTCCTCACTCACATTCTTTATTCTTAGGTTATGTATCTTTTTATCATCTTCCAGTTTTAGAATTGCTTCTTTCTGGTTCCTTGTTATTTTTAAGAGGCTTTTTCTTTCACGTTCATAAGCCCTAAATCTCTCTTCAAGTTTCAGAAGGTTGTCTTTAGTTTCTGTCAAGGCATTTTGCCAATATTCAATGGAGTTTTTAGTTTCCTGATATTCTCTTTGGATCTGTTTCATGTATTCTAAGTTATGCTTAAATTCTTCTTCAGATGCTTCTCTTTCTTTTCTGAATTCCTCAGTTCTTCCATCTGTGTTCTCTTGGGCGGGGCTTGTCATTTCTTTAATTAATCTCTTTATATCTTGCCTCACTTGGATCAGGAGCACATCTTTAAATTCCTCTATGAGATCATGTAAGTACTTTTTAATTTCAGCTGATGCTGTGTCGAGTAGAGGATGGTTACTGTGTTTGTTCTCTTCAGTGCTTAGTTCTCTTGGGTTTATTTTCTCCTGTTGAACAGCTGGAGATTTTTTTTATTTTTATCTCTTGTCATGTTTCTGGTTTCTTTCAGACTGTCCTGGAGTTCTCTGGCCCTCTCCGAATTGCTTAGGGTCTCTCAGAAGTATGCTGGCTTGAGTTTTTGCTGTCCTCCCCAATTTGCTGTTATCTGGGTAGGCTGGGATGCAGGGGCGGTACAGTCTAGTCTCTAACCTCTGTGTCAGTTAGTTCATAAATTAGGCTGTACTTTCTGGTTGTCACTGAGTTGTGACTATTTTGTATCTGCTTATTGGGCCCCAAGCAGAGGCTTGGTTTAGCCCCAGTAGCTCCTGCCAGTTCTCTTTGAATCAGAAGCAGCTAAGTAATGGCACAGGATTCTGCCCAAGTCCCAGCCATTCTCTTCCAAACCTCTCTGTGACAGGAGCACCAGAAAAGCAGATCTGCCCAAAACTAAGATGCCTCCCACTAAGTTCTCTGTGTGGAGCTGAAGCCAGCAAGTAATCAGGCTCTGCCAGGCAAGCATGCTGCTTTTCAAACACATAGTGTCGCCATTTTGACCAGGATCTGTCTTTTCAAATGATAAACTTGCACCTTTCCACTTATGGAGCAGTTATGGGTCAGGTTTTGCTGATTCCTGAGATATTGTGAAGCCACTTTGTCTCTTATCCTAAACCAAAGTACCTGACAACTTTTTAAATGTCATTACTTACAACACTCACACTCAACACAGTCTTAACTTTGCTGGTGCCTATTTTCTGGAAAAATAAAATAAAATAAAAAACAATCCACAGACTTTTTATATCTGGTCTTTTGCTCTTGATTTTCATGTAGATTTGACTAAAAAGAACAAATAGTAGCTATTACACAGCCTGGATATTGAGATACGTTGAAATTTTTCTCCACTAGATTTACTACTCCACTGTTTTTAATCTCTTATTTTCACAAAGTCTCAGGATGTGTGCAAAATAAAGACAAATTTTCTACCTGGCTGTAATGTGCAAAGCCTCCAATCTTACTGCTAATGTTGTGTTTGTTCTAAATTAAGACCTTCTGAGCATGGCTTTTCCTTTCTGCATTCCTGTCAGCATCTCTGACCGGAATTTCCAAAAATGTTCAGTTTACAGCATCCTAGTTTTTAACTAGCTTCCATCTCCAAATTCCATCAAAATTCCTCCTGTACCCCAGTTCCATCAGCTTCAAGCAGCACAGTCATGTAAACTCAAAATTGATAAAATACAGTAATACAGAGTTGGGGGCTAAGCTTGGGCCTGACCAAATCTTGGCTGGTACTTCTACAACAACTAATCACAAGATCAGTAATGATCATGACTATATTCAATCCTAGAGAACATTTGTATGAGTAGGGATGACAGCAATCCACCTAGTGTTCAATCAATACTTGTCTGTGGGTCTCATTCCCTCATTTGTGTGGGTCTCTCTTTTCAATGTCAATTTCTTCTGCTTTATTTTTTTCTGTGGCCTTTTTGTTAAGTTTTATTTATTTATTTATTGTATTAATTGTTAGTTGTTTGTTTTCTGGCTCTCCTCATTGGAAGTTAGCTCTCTGGCAAGGCCAGATTTTGTGCCAGTGCCTTGAACATCGCACAGATTGTGGAAAGTGATAAATAAGCCTTTGTTGGTAAATGAGTCCCCATTGTATAGGGAAGGAAGGTATGGCTCGGGAAGATCAAGTCTCCAGGATGAAGTTGTGCAAAGGATTCTGATGCACTGCTTTTTTCATTAAAAACTCAACAATTTTTGCCCTAACAGTCTGAACCTGATGCTCCCACGAGGTGAGTGCAGTTGTAACTCAGCTATTTGAGAAGCTAAGACAGGAAGATTGCTTCAGTCCAGGAATCTGAGGCAAGCTTAAGTAGCATAATTAGACCCTTTCTCAAACAACAGAACAAACCAAAGTAACACAAAACTTGGTGTTTCCATTTGACTGCTCATTTCCACTCATAGGCATATATCCAAAAGGGATGAAAAGAAAGGATATGTTTGCATAAATACTTAAGCATGAATGTCCATTGCAGCAGTAATCCCTATGACACTATACAGATCAAAGGAAGTGCCCCAAAGAGGGGATGGGGCCTTCAACTTGGCCTGCTAGGTAAGCTTTTGACACATTATGAAAAAAAACTCAGGACGCCAGTGGGAGTGTTCTGGCCTGCAGATCAATCCGTGGGGTATACCTGGAGGGGGAACAGGGATGGAAAAAAAACTGGGTGGGAGACAAAGAGAGATTGAGACAAGTTGAGGAATCCAATCAAGTCTTGTTTATTCAGGAAGTGGTTGCAGCTTTTATGGGCGAAGAGTGGGCTGGTGGGACAGGAAGAGGCTATGGGGTGGTTTCTGATGGGTCATTGTCACATCTGGATATGTGATGTAAGCAGGAGAGGATATGGGTAGTGTAGGCAGGCACATTATGTGCCCGTAGGAAAGAGAGGCAGGGAGGCAGCAATGGGGCTATCACACTGCTCCCTACATAGGAGGGATACTTTTATTAGATGAAGTTTGATAGGAAGGGAAGACTCCAGGGGAAGTGTCTAGAGGGGGCTCACTCTGATGCAGGACTTCAGATAGCTCACTTGCAAAAGCAGGATACCAGCTTTTAAGAATTCAAGCAGACTGGCCAGTATCCAGTCAGTCATTCTCTCAGCTCGGATTCCATTGCTCTGGAGAACCTTTATGCCCTATGAGGCAATTTGTTTCTTAGATGATTGCATTGTGCTGAAGTAGTTCTGTTCCAGTTCACATTGTAGGGTAATTGCTCTTGCTTGGGAGGAGAGGATTTCATCATGGAGTGCTGCAAAAAGCTCTGTTTTTACCTCCTGGAATCTGAGGTGACTGTAGGTTTAGGACAAAGGCTGGAAATTTCTAGGCAACCAAGCAGTGGGTCTACCACTGGAAATTATGTTGAAATTTTTCTTGGACCCTCTTATATTGGATTCTTCAGCCTTGAATGGGAATGAAATAGATTAGGTAAATTTAGGGTTAATAAAATAATACATAAATTTATATATAATAAATGTTCTAATGTATTGCAGAGAGGTGATTGAGTTTATAAATAGAGAAGGGCTTCAAAAAGTGAAAAAATAGATGTATTGATCATTTCAAAGCAACATTCCTTGTAAAGTGAGGCCAAAGGGACAGAACAATAGAAAAATAACTGACCGTTTAACATCAGGTTATTTCTTTAGTGAAAAGACTAAAGCAGAAAGGACATTATGATATGATAATTACAAGTGTCATGAATGGGGTGCTGGAACATAGATATGATCTTCTAATCCAAATTTTACAGAATGTCAGTGGATGCCACAGCTTGCATAGCTCCACATGTTTCTTTCCTCTTTCTGGGAGGAAGGATGGTGGAAGGATGAGAAAATTAAAGCAGAGATGAAAGCTGGAGTCAAGTGGAGATGAGAGGAAAGATACTGCCCCTTCACTATAAAAGTGTTTATTTATACCTTTCAGCCACTTAATGTCATATGACACCTCATTGTCCTAGCAACCCACTATTTGGATTGTCTTGGAGCTAGGTGTTCTCTGGGCTGAAGCAGCTTCTTCATGTGGCTTGCCTCAGGCCCACTTTGTTCTTGGGATGGCCATGCTCCAGCCTTACATATGTGGTCAATTTCTGGCTTCAACAGCTCCCAACAAAAGGATGGCCTAATTTCAGCTTTGTGATGTTGCATATTGTCATGAGTGACTAAGCTTTAATTTGTAGCCTCATCTGTTTAAATTCAGATCAGGAACAAAATTCTCTTGGTTTCTTAAATATTTCTCTATATCATGGTCTCAGCTTATAAAATGGGCACAATTTCAATCACATAATTATCTGAGCATTTCTCAGTTTTTGTGAGTGGACATGTGTGAATTTTTCAAAATGTCAGAATTTATTGAATAACCATACATTTATTGAATAACTATCCATGTCATCATTTTTCTTAAATGGAATACTCAGGTTTCACTTGGTAATTAATGAGTTCGGCAACCACAATTTATTTATTCTAAGCTTAATTACTAATGTTGATATACTGAATTCACACAGCATACTTCATACAATATATTGATGGTAGAATGGCCAAGAAAGTGTTAAAATTGGCCATTGGATTGCAAGGTATGCAAGGTATATGGAGATGTGAAAAATCACTGCCGGCTAGGTCAGATTGCAGACCAGACACAACTTCTTCTAGGAGATACAGGTCTTCTTGAAAGTGAAAGCTGGTTCAAAACCCTAGTCCACTCAGCAGGGAGACTGACTAGATGTGACAGCCAAGGAGACTGAGATGAACAAAATCTGGGGGAAAAGAGGGGCGGCGATTCATGGCCTGTTGACCTCATGACACTGAGTATACCTTGTAGAATGACTGGATAATAGGTCAGCATGGCTCTGCCCTTTGTTGGTGTTTGATGTTCCTCACTTTTTTATTTTGAAGAGAATAAAACCTAATGAGACAAAGCAAAGTAGAGTCAATCAAAACAAAAAGATAAACATGGTACATGACTTAAAAACAAAACACAAGGAGATAAATAATGGTTACTAAAATGCCTCTTGTTATCTTCAAAAGAATTTCCCATATCATCAGGCATAATAAAATTGAACAAAACACCGCAGAACAAAACCAATAAAAACAAAACATTGGAGACATTATAGGACTTCAAAAGAAGATAATAGTCAAACCAGATGGGTATCATAGTGTATCTTATTGTCTTCAAGTAGTTACCTATACCATCAGACTTGATACTCTCAAACAAAACAGAATAGAATAAAATCAGTCAAAACAAAGCAGTGAAAGCAATACAGGGCTTCAAGTCAAGCTAATAGGAAACTGAAAATTGTTACCATAATATATCCTGAAATAGCTGTCCATGTCATCAAATCTAATACAAGTAGACAAACTGAAACAGAATAAAACCAAACTAAATGGAACAATGAAAACAATATGGGTTACAAATCATGATAATAGATTAACAATGGCCACTGATTTCCCTTTCTAGACAATTCCTCCCCTTTCACTTTCTCTGGGTGTATTATGCATTTTGGATCCCACTAACTCTTTTAGTTTTTATATTAGGGAGGCAACCCATTATTCACCTAAGTGATTCTGAACCTTTTCTTCTTCTTCTTCTTCTTCTTCTTCTTCTTCTTCTTCTTCTTCTTCTTCTTCTTCTTCTTCTTCTTCTTCTTCTTCTTCTTCTTTGTATTAGTGAATTGAGGCCATTTATATTAGTGATTATGGCCAACCTTCTCTGTTTCATCTCCCTCATGCTATTTTTCTGCTGTTGGTTGTCTAATTTTCCCCTCATTTCACTATCAACCCTCTCTGCCACTGCTCCTGAAACCACAGTCTTCTTTCTCTCTGTCTAGAGTGTCCTTCAGTATTTTTGTAGGGTTGGATCAGTGGTCACAAACTCCCCCAGATCCTCGTTGTCATGGAAGCATCTTATTTCTCCATTAATTTTGAGAGATACTTTTGCAGGGTACATAAATCTGAGTTAGAGGTTATTTTCTTTCAGTAGTTGGAATACTTTACTCCAAGCTCCTCTTGATTTGATGGTTTGTGTTGAGAAGTCTGTTGTGATTCTGGTGGGCTTTCCTTTATAGGTGATCTGTTTCTTTTCTCTGACAGCTTTTAATATTTTGTTCTTGTGTTGAATTTCTGTAATCTTGATTATTATATGTCTGAGTATCAATCTATTTTGGTTATAGCTGGCTGGAGTTCTGTATGCCTCACTTATCTGAATATCACTTCTTTTCTCTATGTTTGGGAAGTTTTCTGGTATTATTTCTGTAAATAACCTTTGTATTTCATTTGTATTTACCCCTGATTCTTCACTCACATTTTTTCTTTAGTTATAGTTCCTCTTGTCATCTTCTAGTCTTTTATTGTTGCTTCCTTGTTCCTTGTTACTTTTAAGAGATCTTTCCTTTCATGATCGCAAGCTGCAAACCTGTCTTCAAGGTTTGATAGTCTATCTTTAATTTCTTTCAAGCAGTTTTGCCAGCTTTCAATGGAGTTTTTAATTTCCTGGTAATCTCTTTGAATCTCTTTAATGTATTCTAAATCTCTTTTATATTCTTCTTCGAAAGTTTTCTTCCTTTTTCTATCCTCCTCTGTTCTTCCATCTGTACATTCTTTAGAGGTGCTTAGCAATTCTTTTATTATGTTTCTCATGTTTCTCATTTCTTCTCTTATCTGAGATAGTATTTCTGTTTTAAGTTTTTTTTAACAACCTTTTGAAGTTGTTTCTTTGTTTCAGTTGCTGTTGCTTCAGAAACTTCAGATGTGCAACTCCTGTTCTTTTCTGTGTTTACATCTCTTGGACCAGTAAGTACTGCTTGGGTTGGAGGCCAGATACTGCCTTTTGCTTTTTCCTCTTGTCATGTTCCTGGTTTCTTCCAGACAAATGGGTAGTGGGGCCCCTGGTACTTCCTGTGTTGGCTACACTATGAAGCAAGATTGTTTGCCTTTTCTAGCCTGTGCCAGTTAGGGATATCTGATAGTGACCACTGGTGTAGGGTGTTTGCTGCTTTTCTCAGCCTGCTGCTGGCAACTGGAGTGCAAGCAGGGGTGGTTACATGCTGGTGCCTCCCTCCTGAGCAGGTTAACCACAGAGATCCCTCACCAGGTATAGGATGCACAATGGGGTGGAACTGTTTGAGGATAGCTTTAGAGAAATCTAGGTGATGGCTGTTGGATCGTGCACAGGGGCAGGACTCAGTCCAATCAATTTCTACCAGTCTGCTCCTAGCTAGGAATGGCTGAGTGAAGCCAGCCATAGTTCTGGCTCCAGGCTTATCCTGCCAGACTCCAAAATGGCCTCTGGCCAATCACCCACTCCTGTGAGAGGACTTAGTCCTCCACACTCCCTGCCAGCCAGTGCAGTTGGCCAGTCCACTGCTCGCCTCTGACACTGCATCTCCACCACAGGGGCCTTTGGCTTGCCAGCCACCTTCTTCACTGTGACTGTGCATCCCCAGACTTCAGCACTTCTCACATGGTGGTTCCAGCTCTGGGTGAAAGTGCTACCAGCTACCACCTTCTTCTGTTCAAAGTTTTTCTTTTTTTTCTTCTCTCAGGTTCCTCCTGTGTTGATGGGACCCACTTCCTCCCTTCTTGTCTTCTCCAGAATGCTATACTTCGGTATCTGGACTCTTTCTCTCAGAAAGGCTGTTCACTCTGCTGTTTACTGTTCCACCATCTTCCCAAGATCAGATGTTCCTCATTTTACATGATACAAGAGTGACATGATTTTTTCATCTGCTGTGTTGAATAAACTCACAGATTTGGTTTTCTCCAATAAAATTTAGATACATCATGTGATATTATCTATGCATCTTTGACTTCATTCACAAAGTTTACAGGGGAACAATTTGGATAGAAGGATTGGTCAGTCAGTTCGCATCTTGTGGTTACATTGTGAAATGTTGATAACCCTCATGACTCAATGTCTTGGTTACATTTCTCTCATCACTGGAATAAAATACCTGATACCCAAAATTATGGAAGGAAAGGTTTATTTAGCTTAGTGCTTGTGAAAGTTTCAGCCCATAATCAGCTGTCTTCAAGGCAAGGTGGCATGGCTGAGGGGTAACTGTTCAAGGCTGCAGCCAACAAAAATGGACAGAGCAAAAGTGGGAAGAACAAGCCTCTTTTCCTCCCTTGTATTGTATGAGATTCCCCCTCACCCCCAGAGCAGATGTAGCATTCACAAATCTCTGTGACCCCCTCTTACACAGCATGAGGATATTTACAAAGTAAGTATCCTGGCTCCCTGCTGAATCTAGTAAACTTCTAAACTCCTCAAGTTGACACAACATATCAACCATAACAGTCAATATGCCGTGGTTATCCCATTGGACGGACAACTACCAATTCATTCTGCCTCAGCATTTCACTTACATGGAGGAAACTGCTGTTTTATAAAACAGAGCTGCTGAGGTAAAGCATGGCCTGTAAGCTGCTATACACCACACAGTAACCCTCCACATGTGACAGCCTGCTTTACGCTGCAGTGTTTACAGTAGAATTAGATAATGCTGACTGATTTTGAACAAGGTCAGACTCTTTAAGAAGACAGTATACCAATATTTTATCAAGTTTCCTCTGAAGCAAAGCTTTGTTTTGATATTTGCCCTCACTCTGCCTCCAAGCAACATTCACATGTTGGGAAAGTCCTTGAATTGCATATGGCTGGGATGTTTCCAACCAGCCCTGTGGAACACTCTTGAGAAAGTGCATGAGCAACTCGCCCCATGCCCAGGAGCCTGAGTTCTTCTCTCAGGAGCACAAACCTAGCCTCACGGTGTGATCCTCCAAGGCCATGGCTTGAAAATGCTTGTGTGGCCCAAGTATCAAGTCCTGGGTTTGCTTTCTCAAGGTTTGCCTCAGAAATCTTGGCAGTTTTGGTTTTGGGAGGTGTTCCTGGGGATCTGCTCCCAAGGGCACTGCCTGTCTGCAGCCACGGGTGTGAGTTGGTGTGGGGAAAGGGCTCTGAGGGAAGGGTTTCCCACTGTCTGGTGAGGAACGGGCATCATACTGGGTTTGGCGTTCCTCCCTTCACTTTCCACAAGTACTTTGGGGGCTCCTGGTGATGCCAAAGACTGGGAAATGTTGCTACTCCTTTTGCCCACCTGCCTTCTTACAGCTGTGAACTTTGCTCAATGCTCATTTGCAGTGAATATCTGGAATGCTATTTCATAATGATCTAGGTCAGAGTTGCCTGTGAACAGGAAGGTATTATTTGCCACCCTGAATATGTTGTATTGATCTCATCTCTCTGAACTCTAGTTTTTAAGTGTTAGTTCAAATCACTGTGGTAAGTATGTGGCTTTGTCTCCAGAAAGGCAATAACCTACATTTCCAAGGTCTGGTTTCATAATGTCAGAAAATATCTCTGTGTGCTGTGCTGGCACTGGGGTGTAGAGGACCCCCAAGGGGATCATCTATGTGTCTGTTCATCCATTTATCTATTCAACTGGAGAAGTGACAGGGTAGATACTTGGACTCTGGTTGGATATATTATACTTCTGAGATGTACAAGGGTGGCTAAGTGGGCTTTGGTGTGAGCGCCTCAATAGTGAGTGTTATACCAGGCCATAGCACCAGGTTTGGTGGTGCTATGGCCTTAATCCAAATCATTCAGGGAAGGCACTCCATACAATCACATCTTATTTATTGTTGAAGCTATTATATTACTATGGAAATATACATGAAAGTAGCATAGAGCTTCACAAGCTTGGGAACAAATGTCTGCAACTTGGTTAATGATCTTAGGAAAGCAATGCAATTGAGTGCCCCCTTGACATGGAACCCAGCTTTCCATCTCATTTGCCTACTGGAAAGACAGATGTTTAGCACACAGATAATACTCTGTAAAGGCAACTCTTTAGCAGTAATGTTAGTACAGAGAATTCTTAAGGTCCAGCCAAACGCAATACCACTTTGCCCATAATTGTGCTCACTCATTGTCTTGGATACTTTTCTCTCATTGCTGGGGCAAAATTTCCAACACTCAAAATGAGGGAAGGAAGGGTTTATTTAGCTTACTTTTTGTGGAGGTTTTGGTGAGTAATCAGCTGCCTCCAAGACAGGGTGGCATGGCACAAGGACAACACTTCTAGCCAGCAGCCAGCAAAAGCAGCCAGAGCAAAAGAGGGAGAACAAGCTTCTTCTCCTCCCTTACATTGTAAGCCAGCTACCCTGGCAGGGCAGGTGTAGTACTCACACCACCTCTGTGCCCTCCTCTTGCACAGGCTGAGCATGTTTGCAAAGTAAGCATCCCTGCTGGCTCTCTGCTGGCTCCCTGCTAACTCTCTTAGTTAAACATGTAAACTTCTCAAGTTAACACAATGCATCAAGCATAACACTTCTACTGCCTGGCTTTGGAAATATCAGGACAGTACTGTGTCCTCCCTCTCCTGCCAACAAGGTTTCAAGTCTCTCACTCAAGCTAAAATATAGTCTCAGGGAAGCAGCATTCAGTAGAAGACATCTAAGGGAAGACTCCTAGTGTTAATATCCCACAGCTATGAGCTCCCCTGTCCTGTTTGTCCTGTCCTGTAAGGACCCACTTTGTTTTTTTTTTATTTAAGAGGAAAAAGAGAAAAACACAAAACAAAACAAAGCGGTGTAAGGGTACACGTAATACAGAACTACAAAAAAAAAAAAAAAACATAACAGTAAGAAATCACCTGTTAGTAGATTACATATTATCATCTTGAAAATAGTTGCTCAAATCACAGTATCAAAGAATACAAGGTGGACATTCAAACAGGGAGACTGCAGACAGCTGTGTTCAATGATCCAAAAACATCGATATAGTCGGCTATTCAACACCCCTAAACACACTTGCTGTTATATCCGTTAGAGCTCTTTTTTTTTCTTTTTTTCCCTCTCTTTTTTACAACAAAATTTACACATTTTGGATTTTATTACTCCTTAGTGCTTATTACTTTTTTTGGGGGGGAGAGAATACAGTCAAATATAGCAAAACAAAGCTGTCAGTCAAAACCAAGGATAGACATAGCACATGGTGTAGAACAGAGTACAAGGTTATCAACAATGGTTATCAACATTGTCTCTTGTTTCCTTAAAAAGAATTGTCTATCTCATTAGATATTATAAAGTTGGACAAAACAGTAGAGAACAAGACCAATAAAACTTAGGCATTGTAAACATTACAGGACTTCCAAAGAAGATAATAGTCAAACCAGAATGGGTATCTTAGTGAATCTTATTGCCTTCAAAGTAGTTGCCTATGTCTTCAAACTTGATACTATCATATAGAATGGAACAGAGTCTAATCAGTAAAAACAAGATCGTGGGAGTATTATGGGACTTCAAAACAAGTTAATAGGAAATCAAAAAGTTATTTATATATCCTAATTATTAAAATTTTTTCTTTAATTAAGAAAAACATAAGAAATGACTAAATAATTTTTTTAAAGCAATAAGGGGGAGATTGAGATAAAACAGGACATAACAATATAACAATAGAGGTCAAAGCATGACTGTTTCAGCAACCTAGTGATTCACCACCATATAACCCGACTTAATAGTAGTTACCATAGTGTCTGTCTTTTTCCTTGAAATATTTGGATAAAACTTCATATACTCTAGCTTCAAATATTTCCGTATCAAGAAGCCCAGAAAAAAGCCTTTCCAATTAATGAGTGAAAACTTTATAAGGCTTCAAGGCCACCTAATGGGGAATCATGATTACCACATATTTTTATATATTTGAATCATTACTTACATTAGGGAAACTATTCGGTATTCACACATGCGAGATTGATTTATTTCACTTATGAGTATGGTCTCAAGCTGTGCCCATTTATTGATAAATATCTCAATGTGATCCTTCTTTATAGCTGAATAATACTCCATTGTATAGAAATACCACAACTTTTTTATCCATTCCTCAGTTGATGGACACTTGGGTTGTTTCCAAGATCTGGAAATTACAAATTGTGCTGCTATAAACATAGGTGCACATATATCACTGTGGTATGATGCTTTCAGTTCTTCTGGGAATATGCCTAGAAGTGGAATAGCTGGAATAAATGGGACTTCCAATCCCAGCTTTTTGAGAAATCTCCAGACTGACCTCCACAAAGTTTGCACCAGTCTACACTCCCACCAACAGTGCAGGAGAGTTCCTTTTTCCCCACAGCCTCTCCAGCATTTGTTGTTGGTTTTCTTGATCCTGGCCATTCTTTCAGGAGTGAGATGGTATCTCAGTGTGGTTTTAATTTGCATTTCTCTAATGACCAATGATGGTGAGCATTTTTTCATGTATTTATTTGCCATTTGCATTTCTTCATCTGAGAATTGCGTATTCATCTCAGATGCCCATTTTTGGATTGGATCTTTGAATTTTGGAGGTCTGAGTTTCTTTAATTCTTTATATGTTTTAGACAAGAGTCCCTTGTCTGAGAGAGAGTTCACTAAAATCTTTTCCCAGTTTGTGGGTTTTCTTTTCACTATGCTGGAGATTTCTTTTGACATGCAGAAGCTTTTTAATAAGAAGTGGTCCCAGTTATTGATTCTGGGAAGTATTTCCCATGCGGTTTGAGTCCTGTTCATGAATTCTTTACCTACTCCTATGTCTCCAAGGTTTCTACCTAATTTGTCTTCCAATAGATTTAGTGTTTCTGTTTTAATATTCAGATCTTTGACCCATTTAGATTTTAATTTAGTACATGGTGATAGACATGGGTCTAGCTTTAGTTTTCGGCAAATGGAGAGCCAGTTTTTCCAGCACCATTTATTAAAGAGACTGTCGTTCTTCCAGTCAACCTGCTTGGCTCCTTTATCAAAGATAAGGTGGATGAGTGTGTTTATAGCTGTGGTTGTATCTTCTAATCTATTCCACTGATCTTCAGCTCTGTTTTGATTCCAATACCATGTTGATTTTACTACTGTTGCTTTGTAGTATAACTTCAAGTCAGGGATTGTGATGCCTCCTGCTTTGTCTTTGCTGCTTAGAATTGCCTTTGTGATTCTAGGTCTCTTCTGGTTCCAGATGAAATTTAGGAGTGATTTCTCTAGATCTATAAGGTATGTTGATGGTATTTCTATTGGGATTGCATTGAATCTGTATAACAGTTTTGGGAGAATGGCCATTTTCACAATGTTTGTTCTTCCTATCCATGAGCAAGGGATGTCTTTCCATTTTCTGAGATCATCTTCAATTTCCTTTTTCAGTGTATTATAATTTTCACTGTATAAGTCTTTCACTTCTTTCATAAGAGTAATTCCTAAATATTTCATTTTTTTGCTTGCTAATGTGAATAGTCCAGTTTCTCTTATTTCCCTCTCTGTAATTTTGTTGTTCGTGTATAGGAATGCTATTGATTTCTGAGTATTGGTTTTGTATCCAGCCACATTTCTGAATTTATTTATTGTATCTAAGAGTATTTCAATGGAGTTTAGGGGGTCTTCTCTGTAGAGTGTCATGTCATCTGCAAACAATGATAACTTCTTCTTTTCCTATCTTTACCCCTTTTATTTCTTTCTTGCCTAATTGCTCTGGCTAGTACTTCCAGTACTATATTAAATAGGAGTAGTGATAAAGGACATCCTTGTCTTGTGCCTGATTTTAAAGTAAAGGCTTTCAATTTTTGGCCATTTAGTATGATGCTGGCTGTTGGTTTGTCATAAATGGCCTTTATTATATTGAGGTAAAGACCATCTATTTCAATTTTCTGTAAAGTTCTTATCATGAATAAGTGTTGGACCGTATCGAAGGCTTTTTCTGCATCTATAGAAATGATGATGTGATTGTTACTTTTGGCTTTATTGATATGGTGGATTACATTTATTGATTTGCGTATGTTGAACCATCCTTGCATTCCTGGGATGAATCCCACTTGGTCATGGTGTATAATCTTCTTGATGATTTCCTGGATCCTATTTGCCAATATTTTATTGAGGATTTTTGCATCTGTGTTCATTAGGGAGATCGGTCTATAGTTCTCTTTTATAGTTGGGTCTTTCTCAAGTTTTGGTACTAGAGTAATATTTGCTTTCAGGAATGACTTAGGAAGGATTGCTTCCCTTTCAATTTCATTGAATAGTTTGAGGAGTGTTGGTATTAGGTCTTCTTTATATTTCTTGTAGAATTCTGCAGTGAATCCATCTGGGCCTGGGCTCTTCTTGGTGGGTAAGGACTTAATTACATTTTCAATTTCATTAGCAGAGATTGGGTTATTCAACAGTTTTACATCCTCTTGATCTAGCTTTGGTACTTCATATGCTTCTAAGAATCTGTCTATTTCTTCTGTGCTATCAAACTTTTGAGAGTAGATGTTTTCAAAATAGGTGTTGATGATCCTCTGTATTTCTATTGGGTCTGTAGTGATTTCTCCTTTTTCATTTCTTATTGCATGAATTTGAGCTTTTTCTTCCCTTTTTTAAATAAGGTTGGCTAGGAGCTTATCGATTTTATTTATTCTTTCAAAGAACCAACTCTTTGATTTGTTGATTCTTTGGATTGTTTTCTTAGTCTCTATTGCATTGATTTCTGCTCTGATTTTTATAATTTCCTCTCTTCTTTTGGCTTTGGGCTTGACTTGCTCTTCTTTTTCTAGCTGTTTGAGGTGTAGCATCAAGTTATTTATTTGTATTCGTTCTGTTTTCCTGATGTGGGAACTCAGTGCAATAAATTTTCCTCTCAGGACAGCTTTCATTGCATCCCACAGATTCCGGTAATTTGTATCTGCATTTTCATTTTCTTTTAGGTATTGTTTAATTTCTTCTGTGACCCACTGATTACTCAAGAGTGTGTTATTCAGTTTCCATGTGTTTGCAGGATTTTTGCAGTGTCTTTTATCATTAATTTCTAATTTCAGAGCGCTATGAACCAACAATATGCAAGGGATGATTTCAACTCTTTTGCATTTGCTTAAATATGTTCTGTGAGCTAATATATGGTCTATTTTAGAAAATGATCCATGTATTGTTGAGAAGAATGTGTATTCTGATATTGTTGGGTGGAACATTCTGTATATGTCTATCAAACCCATTTGTTCGCAGGTTTGATTCAGTTCTGTTATTTCTTTGCTCATTTTCTGTCTAGTTGATCTGTCCCTTGGTGTCAATGGCGTATTAAGGTCTCCTGTTACAATTGTGTTACTGATAATTTGAGTTTTCATTTCTGTTAGTAGTTGTTTTACATAACTGGGTGCTCTGGAGTTCGGTGCATATGTATTTAAGATAGTTATCTCTTCCTCTTGGAGTTTTCCTCTTACGAGTATGTAGTGACCTTCTTTGTCCTTTATGGTCATTGTTGGTTTAAAGTTCACGTTGTCTGCAAACAGAATGGCTACTCCTGCCTTTTTTTGGATTCCTGCTCCATGAAGTATTGTTTTCCATCCTTTGACTTTCAATCTGTTAGTATCCTTCTGGGTTAGTTGGGTTTCCTGTAAACAGCATATGCTTGGATTTTGTTTCTTGATCCATTCTGCTAGTCTGTTTCTTTTGATCGGTGCATTGAGAGCATTTACATTAATGGTTATTACTGTTAAATGCTGGTTTATTGTTGGAATGTTATCTCTCTGCTGTTGCATCTTTATCTTTCTGTTCTGTTTAATTATCTGCTTTGCTTAGTGGTTTTTTCCTTTGTGTACCTAAACTGTCTTTCAATATTTTTTGCAGGGTTGGTTTGGTGTTCATGAAGTTCTTCAGCTGTTCTTTGTCATGGAAGTATCGTATTACACCATCTATTTTGAATGATAGTTTTGCAGGATATATCAGTCTTGGTTGGAAATCATTTTGCTTTAGGATCTGGAATACTTCACTCCATGCTCTTCTTGACTTTATCGTTTGTGCTGAGAAGTCTGCTGTGATTCTGATAGGTTTTCCTTTATAAGTGATCTGTCTTTTCTCTCTGACAACTTTTTTTTTTTTAATTTAAGAGGAAAAAGAGAAAAACACAAAACAAACCAAAGCGGCGTAAGGGTACACGCAATACAGAACTACAAAACAAAACAAAACAAAACAAAACAAAAAACCATAACAGTAAGAAATTACCTGCTAGTAGATTACACACTATTTTCTTGAAAATAGTTCCTCAAATCACAGTATCAAAGAACACAAGGTGGACATTCAAACAGGGAGACTGCAAACAGCTGTGTTCAATGTTCCAAAAACATTGATAAAGTCAGCTATTTAACACCCCCAAACACACTTGCTGTTATATCCGTTAGAGCTCCTTTTCTTTTTTTTTTTCCCTCTCTTTTTTACAACAAAATTTACACATCTTGGATTTTATTACTCCTTAGTGCTTATTACTTTCTTTGGGGGGGGGGGAAGAATACAGTCAGATATGGCAAAACAAAGCTGTCAGTCAATACCAAGGATAGACGTAGCACATGGTGTAGAACAGAGTACAAGTTTATCAACAATGGTTATCAACGTTGTCCCTTGTTTCCTTAAAAAGAATTGTCTATCTTATTAGATGTTATAAAGTTGGACAAAACAGTAGAGAACAAGACCAATAAAACTTAGGCATTGTAAACATTACAGGACTTCCAAAGAAGACAATAGTCAAACCAGAATGGGTATCTTAGTGAATCTTATTGTCTTCAAAGTAGTTGCCTATGTCTTCAAACTTGATACTATCATATAGAATGGAACAGAGTCTAATCAGTCAAAACAAGATCGTGGGAGTACTACAGGACTTCAAAACAAGTTAATAGGAAATCGAAAAGAGTTACTATTTATATATCCTAATTTTTTTGAATTTTTTCTTTAATTAAGACAAACATAAGAAATGACTAAATAATTTTTTTTGAAACAATAAGGGGGAGATTGAGATAAAACAGGACATAACAATATAACAATAGGGGTCACAGCATGACTGTTTCAATAACCTAGTACTTCACCACCTTATAACCTGACTTAATAGTAGTTACCATAGTGTCTTTTTCCTTGAAATATTTGGGTAAAACTTCATATACTCTAGCTTCAAATATTTTCATATCAAGAAGCCCAGAATACAGCCTTTCTAATTAATGAGTGAAAACTTTATAAGGCTTCAAGGCCACCTAATGGGGAATCATGATTACCACATATTATTATATATTTGAATCATTACTTACATTAGGGAAACTATTCGGTATTCACACATGCGAGATTGATTTATTTCACTTATGAGCATGGTCTCAAGCTGTGCCCATTTATTGATAAATATCTCAATGTGATCCTTCTTTATAGCTGAATAATACTCCATTGTATAGAAATACCACAACTTTTTTATCCATTCCTCAGTTGATGGGCACTTGGGTTGTTTCCAAGATCTGGCGATTACAAATTGTGCTGCTATAAACATAGGTGCACATATATCACTGTGGTATGATGCTTTCAGTTCTTCTGGGAATATGCCTAGAAGTGGAATAGCTGGAATAAATGGGATTTCCAGTCCCAACTTTTTGAGAAATCTCCAGACAGATCTCCACAAAGGCTGTACCAGTCTACACTCCCACCAGCAGTGCAGGAGAGTTCCTTTTTCCCCACAGCCTCTCCAGCATTTGTTGTCGGTTTTCTTGATCCTGGCCATTCTTTCAGGAGTGAGATGGTATCTCAGTGTGGTTTTAATTTGCATTTCTCTAATGACCAATGATGATGAGCATTTTTTCATGCATTTATTTGCCATTTGCATTTCTTCATCTGAGAATTGCGTATTCATCTCAGATGCCCATTTTTGGATTGGATCTTTGAATTTCGGAGGTCTGAGTTTCTTTAATTCTTTGTATGTTTTAGACAAGAGGCCCTTGTCTGAGAGAGAGTTCACTAAAATCTTTTCCCAGTTTGTGGGTTTTCTTTTCACTATGCTGGAGATTTCTTTTGACATGCAGAAACTTTTTAATAAGAAGTGGTCCCAGTTATTGATTCTGGGAAGTATTTCCCGTGCGGTTTGAGTCCTGTTCATGAATTCTTTACCTACTCCTATGTCTCCAAGTTTTCTACCTATTTTGTCTTCCAATAGATTTAGCGTTTCTGTTTTAATATTCAGATCTTTGACCCATTTAGATTTTAATTTAGTACATGGTGATAGACATGGGTCTAGCTTTAGTTTTCGGCAAATGGAGAGCCAGTTTTTCCAGCACCATTTATTAAAGAGACTGTCGTTCTTCCAGTCAACCTGCTTGGCTCCTTTATCAAAAATAAGGTGGTTGAGTGTGTTCGTAGTTGTGGTTGTATCTTCTAATCTATTCCACTGATCTTCAGCTCTGTTTTGATTCCAATACCATGTTGATTTTACTATTGTTGCTTTGTAGTATAACTTCAAGTCAGGGATTGTGATGCCTCCTGCTTTGTCTTTGCTGCTTAGAATTGCCTTTGCGATTCTAGGTTTCTTCTGGTTCCAGATGAAATTTAGGAGTGATTTCTCTAGATCTATAAGGTATGTTGATGGTATTTCTATTGGGATTGCATTGAATCTGTATAACAGTTTTGGGAGAATGGCCATTTTCACAATGTTTGTTCTTCCTATCCATGAGCAAGGGATGTCTTTCCATTTTCTGAGATCATCTTCAATTTCCTTTTTCAGTGCATTATAATTTTCACTGTATAAGTCTTTCACTTCTTTCGTAAGAGTAATTCCTAAATATTTCATTTTTTTGCTTGCTAATGTGAATAGTCCAGTTTCTCTTATTTCCCTCTCTGTAATTTTGTTGTTCGTGTATAGGAATGCTATTGATTTCTGAGTATTGATTTTGTATCCAGCCACATTACTGAATTTATTTATTGTATCTAAGAGTATTTCAATGGAGTTTAGGGGGTCTTCTATGTAGAGTATCATGTCATCTGCAAACAATGATAATTTAACTTCTTCTTTTCCTATCTTTACCCCTTTTATTTCTCTTTCTTGCCTAATTGCTCTGGCTACTACTTCCAGTACTATATTAAATAGGAGTGGTGATAAAGGACATCCTTGTCTTGTACCCGATTTTAAAGTAAAGGCTTTCAATTTTTGGCCATTTAGTATGATGCTGGCTGTTGGTTTGTCATAAATGGCCTTTATTATATTGAGGTAAAGACCATTTATTCCAATTTTCTGTAAAGTTCTTATCATGAATAAGTGTTGGACCTTATCGAAAGCTTTTTCTGCATCTATAGAGATGATCATGTGATTCTTATTTTTGGCTTTATTGATATGGTGGATTACATTTATTGATTTGCGTATGTTGAACCATCCTTGCATTCCTGGGATGAATCCCACCTGGTCATGGTGTATAATCTTCTTGATGATTTGCTGGATCTTATTTGCCAATATTTTATTGAGAATTTTTGCATCTGTGTTCATTAGGGAGATCGGTCTATAGTTCTCTTTTATAGTTGGGTCTTTCTCAGGTTTTGGTACTAGAGTAATATTTGCTTCCAGGAATGACTTAGGAAGGATTGCTTCCCTTTCAATTTCATTGAATAGTTTGAGGAGTGTCAGCATTAGGTCTTGTTTATATTTCTTGTAGAATTCTGCAGTGAATCCATCTGGGCCTGGGCTCTTCTTGGTGGGCAAGGACCCAATTACATTCTCAATTTCATTAGCAGAGATTGGGTTATTCAACAGTTTTATATCCTCTTGATCTAGCTTTGGTACTTCATATGCTTCTAAGAATCTGTCTATTTCTTTTGTGTTATCAAACTTTTGAGAGTAGAGGTTTTCGAAATAGGTGTTGATGATCCTCTGTATTTCTATTGGGTCTGTAGTGATTTCTCCTTTTTCATTTCTTATTGCATGAATTTGAGCTTTTTCTTCCCTTTTTTTAATAAGGTTGGCTAGGGGCTTATCGATTTTATTTATTCTTTCAAAGAATCAACTCTTTGATTCGTTGATTCTTTGGATTGTTTTCTTAGTCTCTATTGCATTGATTTCTGCTCTGATTCTTATAATTTCCTGTCTTGTTTTGGCTTTGGGCTTGACTTGCTCTTCTTTTTCTAGCTGTTTGAGGTGTAGCATCAAGTTATTTACTTGTATTCGTTCTGTTTTCCTGATGTGGGAACTCAGTGCAATAAATTTTCCTCTCAGAACGGCTTTCATTGCATCCCACAGATTCCGGTAAGTTGTATCTGCATTTTCATTTTCTTTTAGGTATTGTTTAATTTCTTCTTTAATTTCTTCTGTGACCCACTGATTACTCAAGAGTGTGTTATTTAGTTTCCATGTGTTTGCGGAATTTTTGCAGTATCCTTTGTCATTAATTTCTAATTTCAGAGCGCTATGATCCGATAATATGCAAGGGATGATTTCAACTTTTTTGCATTTGCTTAAATATGTTCTGTGAGCTAATATATGGTCTATTTTAGAAAATGATCCATGTACTGCTGAGAAGAATGTGTATTCTGATGTTGTTGGTTGGAACATTCTGTATATGTCTATCAAACCCATTTGTTCACAGGTGTGATTCAGTTCTGTTATTTCTTTGCTCATTTTCTGTCTGGTTGATCTGTCACTTGGTGTCAGTGGTGTATTAAGGTCTCCTGTTACAATTGTGTTACTGATAATTTGAGTTTTCATTTCTGTTAATAATTGTTTTATATAACTGGGTGCTCTGGAGTTTGGTGC
The DNA here is from genome assembly GCF_034190915.1 of Cavia porcellus. NCBI lineage: Eukaryota > Metazoa > Chordata > Mammalia > Rodentia > Caviidae > Cavia > Cavia porcellus. The sequence goes on from NW_026947508.1 coordinate 7,902,194, forward strand.
GTATATATTTAAGATACTTATCTCTTCCTCTTGGATTTTTCCCCTTACGAGTATGTAGTGACCTTCTTTGTCCTTTATGGTCATTGTTGGTTTAAAGTTCACGTTGTCTGCAAACAGAATGGCTACTCCTGCCTTTTTTTGGATTCCTGCTGCATGAAGAATTGTTTTCCATCCTTTGACTTTCAGTCTGTGAGTATCTTTCTGGGTTAGATGGGTTTCCTCTAAACAGCATATGGTTGGATTTTGTTTCTTGATCCATTCTGCTAGTCTGTTTCTTTTGATTGGTGCATTGAGACCATTTACATTAATGGTTATTACTGTTAAATGCTGGTTAATTGTAGGAATGTTATCTCTCTGCTGTTGCATCTTTATCTTTCGGTTCTGTTTAATTATTTGCTTTGCTTAGTGGTTTTTTCCTTTGTGTATCTAAACTGTCTTTCAATATTTTTTGCAGGGTTGGTTTGGTGTTCATGAAGTTCTTCAGCTGTTCTTTGTCATGGAAGTATCGTATTGCACCATCTATTTTGAATGATAGTTTTGCAGGATATATCAGTCTTGGTTGGAAATCATTTTGCTTTAGGATCTGGAATACTTCACTCCATGCTCTTCTTGACTTTATCGTTTGTGCTGAGAAGTCTGCTGTGATTCTGATAGGTTTTCCTTTATAAGTGATTTGTCTTTTCTCTCTGACAGCTTTTAATAATCTATTCTTGTGTTGGATTTCTGGGATGGTGACTATTATATGTCTGGGTGTAGTTTTATTTTGGTTATGACTGTTTGGAGTTCTATATGCTTCACTGATCCTGATGTCAGTTTCTGATCTCATGCTTGGGAAATTTTCAGCTATTACATCTCTAAATATCCTCCTGACATCCTTCATGTTGTCTCCCTCTCTTTCATTAATCCCTATCATTCTTATGTTATTCTTCTTTGCATCGTCTTGCAGTTGTTGAATTGTTGTTTCCTGGTTCCTTGTTATTTTCAAAAGATCTTTCCTTTCCTGTTCACTAGCTGCAATCCTGTCTTTAAGGTCTGAAATTCTATCTTCACTTTCATTAAGGCGGTTTTTACAACTTTCAGTGGTGTTTTTTATTTCCTGTATATCTCTGTGCATCTGCATTATGTATTCTGTTTGTTTCTTATATTGCTCATCTAGGGATTCTATCTTTTTGTTTAGTTCCTCCAATTTTTTATCTGTGTTTTCTTTAGATATATTTAGAATCTCTTTCATTTCTTTTATCATTTCTTCTTTTATCTGCGAGATTATTTCGAGTTTGAATTTCTTTAAAGCTTCCTGGAGTTGCTTGTCAATTTCAGTGGCTATTGTGTCCGATATATGAGGTGGATGGGATATATTTTCTTCTATATACATCGCTCCTAGGGTTTCTTGAGATGGGCTGGAGGTTTGAGGTTGTAATTTGGTCTTTCGTTTTGTCATTTTCCTATATTTCTGTGTTTCAAGTATTACTTGAAAGCTTCCTCAGGATCTGTTGAAAATCCCCTTCTATGTTTGGAGCTACTGGGACTATGGCGCCGCGCTACTCCAAGCCATTAGGCCTACAGAACCAGTGGCCCTCCTCTGCCTGCTCAGAACTCCGCAGTTCCAGACAAGCTGGGCCTCAGGAACACTGTGTGCCCACCTGCCCCTTGGAAGCTCCACAGTTCTTCAATCGCAGCCGGGTTAGGGTACTCACCACAGGCCGCAGTGCTTCAGGAACCTGTGGACCCTCCCTGGTTGCAGAGATATCCACAGTCCTCCAGACACGCAGAGAGGCCAGTGAGGGCACCCCAGATCTGCCCAGCTCCTCCTCTGCAGACCTGTGGCCAGGCACGGCAGCTAAACAGGCTGGGCTAGGCTGGTAGTGTGGGCCAGCCCATCTATCGGGAGCTCAGCAGGTCTCCAAATGAAGCCGGGAATGGGGAGGCTGATGTGGAAGCTTTAAACCCACCCCTCTCCTTCACTGCACCTGGAAGCCTGAGGGAACTCCAGCAGTCTGGGTGCAGAAATCCAGAGTCCTCCAGACATGCAGAGAGGCCAGTGAGGGCACCCCAGATCTGCCCAGCTCCTCCTCTGCAGACCTGTGGCCAGGCGCGGCAGCTAAACAGCTCTCTGACAACTTTTAATAATTTATTCTTGTGTTGGAGTTCTGGGATGGTGATTATTATATGTCTGGGTGTAGTTTTATTTTGGTTATGACTGTTTGGAGTTCTATAGGCTTCACTGATCCTGATGTCAATTTCTGATCTCATGCTTGGGAAATTTTCAGCTATTACTTCTCTAAATATCCTCCTGACATCCTTCATGTTGTCTCCCTCTCTTTCATTAATCCCTATCATTCTTATGTTATTCTTCTTTGCATCATCTTGCAGTTGTTGAATTGTTGTTTCCTGATTCCTTGTTATTTTCAAAAGATCTTTCCTTTCCTGTTCACTAGCTGCAGTCCTTTCTTCAAGGTCTGAAATTCTATCTTCACTTTCATTAAGGCGGTTTTTACAACTTTCAATGGAGTTTTTTATTTCCTGTATATCTCTGTGCATCTGCATTATGTATTCTGCTTGTTTCTTATATTGCTCGTCTAGGGATTCTATCATTTTGTTTAGTTCCTCCAATTTTTTATCTGTGTTTTCTTTAGATATATTTAGAATCTCTTTCATTTCTTTTATCATTTCTTCTTTTATCTGGGAGATTATTTTGAGTTTGAATTTCTTTAAAGCTACCTGGAGTTGCTTGTCAATTTCAGTGGCTATTGTGTCCGATATATGAGGTGGGTGGGAAATATTTTCTTCTATATACATTACTCCTAGGGTTTCTTGAGATGGGCTGGAGGTTTGAGGTTGTAATTTGGTCTTTCGTTTTGTCATTTTCCTATATTTCTGTGTTTCAAGTGTTATTTTAAAGCTTCCTCAGGATCTGTTGAAAATCCCCTTCTATGTTTGGAGCTACTGAGACTCTGGCACCATGCTACCCCAAGCCTTTGGGCCTACAGAACCAGTGGCCCTCCTCTGCCTGCTCAGAACTCCACAGTTCCAGACAAGCTGGGACTCAGGGACACTGTGCGCCCACCTGCCCCTCGGAAGCTCCACAGTTCTTCAGTCGCAGCCGGGTTAGTGTACTCACCACAGGCCACAGTGCCTCAGGAACCTGTGGACCCTCCCTGGTTGCAGAGATATCCACAGTCCTCCAGACACAGATGCAGGCACCCCAGATCTGCCCAGCCTCTCCTCTGTACACTGATGGCTAGGCGTGGCTGCAAAACAGGCTGGGCTAGGCTGATAGTGTGGGCCTGCCCACCCGTCGGGAGCTCAGAAGTTTTCCAAGTGTAACCAGAATGGGGAGGCTGATGTGGAAGCCTCAAACCCACCTCTCCCCTTCACTGCACCTGGAAGCCTGGGGGGACTCCAACAGTCTGGGCGGAGATATCCAGAGTCCTTCAGACACGCAGAGAGGCCGGTGAGGGCACCCCAGATCTGCCCAGCTCCTCCTCTGCACACCGATGGCCCAAGGACCCACTTTGAAGAGAAGAAGAAGGATGTGACTGCACATATTGCACTCAGGAGGAAACGGTTCGCCACTCATCCCCTGCTGGAGTACAGAGGAACTGGAGTACACACTGTCCCACAGAGGCTCTCATGGTAGTCGTTTGTGTTTCATGTGATTAAACCATTAGGAAGTGGGGTTAGTTGGAGGTTTTTAGGTATTTGTGGGTATAACTTTGATAGGGACAGGGAGGATGTGGTTCCCTCTTTTTCTTCCTTTCTCCCAAGCCATAGGGTGAGCAGCTTTGCTCAACCACCTGTACCTGCCACAACGTGCAGCTTCACTGTGGGCTCAATGCAACCTGACCATTGCCCCATGGACCTTCAAAACTGGGTCAAAATAATGTTGCTATTATCAGGTTGTAATGAAAGTTGGGCAATAACCTGGGAAAGTTAAGGGCCTTAGTGAGATTTCTGGCAAATAAAGCATTAAACCCCTGCTAGAAAGGGTAGCAGAGAAAAACAAACCAAGAGAACCATCAGCAACCAGGCTCACTTTGGTGCCTAGGCTCCAACTCCCTCCTCCCCAACCTCAGTTAAGTACAAAGGAGACAAAGTGGGAAAGGGAGCTGTTTTATAGAAAGTTCACTTAGTACACAAAACATAAACTTGCACTTGGAGTTATATATATATATATATATTTTCTCTCATCATATTAACACACTAACACGCACATGTATCATTTTTGCTATCTTGGCTTTTAGTGTGAGGCTCTGCCATCAGTCTCATATCTATCCTTCCTGGCCAGCCTGCTGGAGCCTCTGCAAGAGGAGCAGAGCTTTTCCCTGTGAGGGAGTTCTCATCACTGCAAGACCCAGTCAGCTACCCTGAGGCAGCTGGTGACACAGCGCACCTCCCTGCCTCTGTTGACATCTTTGGTGCACACTCACATCCCTTTCTGCATGGTAGCATGATTTGAAGCAGAGAGCATCACACTCGATGCTGGCATCTAGTCATGGACTTCTTTGCTACAGAATTATGGTCAAAATAAACCTCTTTTGCTTATCACATTGCTCATTGTTAGTATATAGAAATTTAATTTATGTATAACCATTGATATTGTACCTCTGAATCTTGCTGGACTGATTTTTAGTTTAGTTGTTATTATTAGATATTTTGATGATATATATTTTTGCCAGCATAATATATTACCATAATGTAGTGTAAATTTGCATTTCTCTAATGGTCAGTGATGTTAAATATTTTTCAAAGTTTTGTAGATCATTTTTACCTCTTCTGAGAAATGTCTATTCCATTTTGGTTGACCACTTATTGATTGAATCTTTTAATTTGTAGATTTTAACTTTTTTGAGTTCTTTATAAATTCTAGATGTTAGTCTGAATAACAGTAGGCATTTTTTTTTTTTTTTGCATTTCATACATCCTCACTCTGTTGGTTGTTTCCTTTGTGGTGCACAAGCTTTTTAGTCTATGATCCCATTTATTGATTCTTGGTGTTATTTCTTGTGCTGTTGGGGTTCTGCTCAAAAAGTCGTTGCCAATGCCCATGTCTTCAAGAGTTGTACATATTTTACTGTCTAGCAGATTGGTTCTGTCTCAAAATTTAGATCTTTCCATCTATTTTGGTTTTAGTTTTTGTACGTGGTGAGAGATATGGGTGTAGACTCAGTCTTCTCCATTCTGCTCAAAAGTAGAATGTGCTGGGGGTGGTTTTTCTTTCTTGTTTTTAGTTCCATTGATCCTCATTACTGTTTTTGTGCCAGCATCATGCTGCTTTGATCACTATATCTTTGTAGCAAAACATCTGGAATTGTGATGTCTCCTGCTTTGCTTTTGTAATCCATAATGCTTATTGCTATTCTGGGTCTCTTCTGGTTTCATACAAAACTTGGAGTTTTTTTCTCTACAATTCTGAGACATGCTATCGGAATTTGCGATGGCACTGCATGAAATCTGTGTATGAGTTTTAGCTATTTTGATTATATTGGGTTTGCCTATGTAGGGATGGGACATTGTCCATTATCTGTTGTCAAAATCCATAATTTCCTTGTTCAGAGTTATGAAATTTTCATTGTAGAGGTCTTCCACTTACTTGGTTAGATAGAGTCCTAAGTACATACATGTACATTTTTGATGTTATTGTGAAAGGCATTGTTTTCCTAATTTCTTTTTCAGTGAGTTCATCATTACTGTGTAAGGATGTCATTGATTTTTGTGTTTGTTTTGTATCCAGTTATATTGCTGAATTTTGTTATTAATTCTCTGAGTCTTTTGGTAGACTTTTAGGGCAAGAAAGTAAAGGATCATATCATCTACGAGTAAGAATACTTTGACTTTGTCCTTTCCTATGTGTATCCCTTTTTATTTCTTTCTCTTTCCCAATTGCTCTGGCTAGGATTTCAAGGGTGATGTTGGACAGGAGTGGTAATAATGACCATCCTTGTCCTGTCCCTGATTTTAGAGGAGAAGATGTCAGGTTTAACCTATTTAATATGATGTTGGCAGTAAGATGCTCATAAATGGCCTTTATCAGCCAGAAGTAAGCTCCTTCTATGCCCATTTTCTTCAGGGGTTATTTTGTTTTATCATGAATGGATGTCGGATTTTGTCAAAGGGCCTTTTCTGTCTCTATTGAAGTGATCATGTGATTTTTGTCTTTGTTTCTGTTTGTATGATGAATTACATTTATTGATTTAAACATGTTAAACCATACTTGTGTCCTTGGGCTAAAATGAAGTATTTGGTCATAGTGTATTAAATTTTTGATGATTCATTACATTCTGTTTGCAAGTATCTTGTTAAGGTTTTTTTCCTATGTTCATTAGAGAGATTGTCTTGTAGTTCTCTTTTTGGATCCTTGTTTTGTTTATGGATCAGGATAAAGTTAGCTTCCAAGACTGACTTTGGGAATACTCTTTTTCTATCCATTTCATTAAAGAGTTTTAGTAAACGTTGGTGTTAGATCTTTCCAGAAATTCTTGTAGAGTTTGGTTGTGGTTCTGGATTTTCCATTGTTGGTAGTGTTTTTTTCTTTTTTTAAAATTTTATTTAAAAGGAAAAAGAGAAAAAACAAACAAAACAAAGTGGTGTAAGGGTACAAGTAATATGGAACTACAAAAAAAAAAAAAAACCACAGTAAGAAATGACCAGTTAATAGATTACATATTATCATCTTAGAGATAGTTGCTCAAATCACAGTATCAAAGAATACAAAGTGGACATTCAAACAGTGAGACTGCGAACAGTTGTGTTCAATGATCCAACCAAAAACATTAATATGGTCAGCTATTTAACACCGCTAAACACACTTGCTGTTGTATCCTTTGGAGCACTTTTTTTCCCTCTCTTTTTTACAACAAAATTTACACATTTTGGATTTTATTACTCCTTAGTTCTTATTACTTTTTTTTGGGAGAGAATAAAGTCAAATATGGCAAAACAAAGCTGTCAGTCAAAACCAAGGATAGACATAGCACATGATGTAAAACAGAGTACAAGGTTATCAACAATGGTTATCAATAATATCTCTTGTTTCCTTAAAAAGAATTGTCTATCTCATTAGATATTATAAAGTTGAACAAAACAGTGGAGAACAAGACCAATAAAACTTAAGCATTGTAAACATTACAGGACTTCCAAAGGAGACAATAGTCAAACCAGAATGGGCATCTTAGTGAATCTTATTGCCTTCAAAGTAGTTGCCTATACCCTCTAACTTGATGCTATCATACAGAATGAAACAGAGTCTAATCAGTCAAAACAAGATAGTGGGAGTACTACAGGATTTCAAAACAAGTTAATAGGAAATCAAAAAAGTTACTATTAAATATCCTGCTAAATTTTTAAATTTTTCCCCTTAATTAAAAAAACACATAAAAATAACTAAATAACATTTTTAATGAATAAGGGAGAGGTTGAGATAAAACAGGACATAACTATAACAATACAGGTCAAAGCATGACGGTTTAAGCAACTTAATGCTTCACCACCAAATAAACCGACTTAATAGTAGTTACCATAGTGTCTGTCTTTTTCCTTGAAATATTTGAATAAAACTTCATATACTATAGCTTTAAATATTTCCATATCAAGAAGCCCAGAATAAAGTCTTCCCAATTAATAAGTGAAAACTTAATAAGGCTTCAAGGCCATATAATGGGCAATCATGATTACCACATATTTTTATATATTTGAATCATTACTTATATTAGGGAAACTATTCGGTATTCACACATGCGAGATTGATTTATTTCACTTATGAGTATGGTCTCAAGCTGCGCCCATTTATTGATAAATATCTCAATGTGATCCTTCTTTATAGCTGAATAATATTCCATTGTATAGAAATACCACAACTTTTTTATCCATTCCTCAGTTGATGGACACTTGTGTTGTTTCCAAGATCTGGTGATTACAAATAGTGCTGCTATAAACATAGGTGTGCATATAGCACTGTGGTATGATGCTTTCAGTTCTTCTGGGAATATGCCTAGAAGTGGAATAGCTGGAATAAATGGGACTTCCAATCCCAGCTTTTTGAGAAATCTCCAGACTGACCTCCACAAAGTTTGCACCAGTCTACACTGCCACCAACAGTGCAGGAGAGTTCCTTTTTCCCCACAGCCTCTCCAGCATTTGTTGTTGTTGGTTTTCTTGATCCTGGCCATTCTTTCAGGAGTGACATGGTATCTCAGGGTGGTTTTAATTTGAATTTCTCTAATGACCAATGATGATGAACATTTTTTCATGTATTTATTTGCCATATGTATTTCTTCATCTGAGAAGTGCGTATTCATCTCAGATGCCCATTTTTGGATTGGATCTTTGAATTTTGGTGGGCTGAGATTTTTTTTAATACTTTATATGTTTTAGACAAGAGTCCCTTGTCTGAGAGAGAGTTCACTAAAATCTTTTCCCAGTTTGTAGGTTTTCTTTTCACTATGCTGGAGATTTCTTTTGACATGCAGAAACTTTTTAATAAGAAGTGGTCCCAGTTATTGATTCTGGGAAGTATTTCCCATGCGGTTTGAGTCCTGTTCATGAATTCGCTACCTACTCCTGTGTCTTCAAATTTCTACCCAATTTGTCTTCCAATGGATTTAGTGTTTCTGTTTTAATATTTAGATCTTTGACCCATTTAGATTTTAATTTAGTACACGGGGATAGACATGGGTCTAGCTTTAGTTTTCAGCAAATGGAGAGCCAGTTTTTCCAGCACCATTTATTAAAGAGACTGTCGTTCTTCCAGTGAACCTGCTTGGCTCCTTTATCAAAGATAAGGTGGTTGAGTGTGTTTGTAGTTGTGGTTGTATCTTCTAATCTATTCTAGGGATCTTCGGCTGTGTTTTGATTCCAATACCATGTTGATTTTACTACTGTTGCTTTGTAGTGTAACTTCAAGTCAGGGATTGTGATGCCTCCTGCTTTGTCTTTGCTGCTTAGAATTGCCTTTGCTATTCTAAGTCTCTTCTGGTTCCAGATGAATTTTAGGAGTGATTTCTCTAGATCTATAAGGTATGTTGATGGTATTTTTATTGGGGTTGCATTGAATCTGTATAACAATTTTGGGAGAATGGCCATTTTCACAATGTTTGTTCTTCCTATCCATGAGCAAGGGATGTCTTTCCATTTTCTGAGATCATCTTCAATTTCTTTTTTCAGTGTATTATAATTTTCCCTGTATAGATCTTTCACTTCTTTCATAAGAGTAATTCCTAAATATTTCATTTTTTGCTTGCTAATGTGAAGAGTGTAGTTTTGCTTATTTCCCTCTCTGTGTTTTTGTTGTTAGTGTATAGGAATGCTATTGATTTCTGAATTTTGATTTTGTATCCAGCCACATTACTGCATTTATTTATTGTATCTAAGAGTCTTTTGGTGTAGTTTAGGGTGTCTTCTATGTAGAATATCATGTCATCTGCAAACACTGATGATTTAACTTCTTCTTTTCCTACATTTACCCCTTTTATTTCTCTCTCTTGGCTAATTGCTCTGGCTAGTACTTCCCGCACTATATTTAATAGGAGTGGTGATAAAGGACATCCTTGTCTTGTGCCTGATTTTAAAGTAAAGGCTTTCAATTTTTGGCCATTTAATATGATGCTGGCTTTTGTTGGTTTGTCATAAATGGCCTTTATTATATTGAAGTAAAGAACATCTATTCCAATTTTCTGTAAAGTTCTTATCATGAGTACATGTTGGACCTTATCGAAGGCTTTTTCTGCATCTATAGAAATTATCATGTGATTGTTACTTTTGGCTTTATTGATATGGTGGATTACATTTATTGATTTACGTATGTTGAACCATCCTTGCATACCTGGGATGAATCCCACTTGGTCATGGTGTATAATCTTCTTGATGATTTGCTTCATCCTATTTGCCAATATTTCATTGAGGATTTTTGCATCTGTGTTCATTAGGGAGATTGGTCTATAGTTCTCCTTTTTAGTTGGGTCTTTCTCAGGCTTTGGTACTAGAGTAATATTTGCTTCTAGGAATGACTTAGGAAGGATTGCTTCCCTTTCAATTTCATCGAATAGTTTGAGGAGTGTCGGCATTAAGTCTTCTTTGAATTTCTTGTAGAATTCTGCAGTGAATCCATCTGGGCCTGGGCTCTTCTTTGTAGGTAAGGACTTAATTACATTTTCCATTTCATTAACAGAGATTGGGTTATTCAACAGTTTTACATCCTCTTGATCTAGCTTTGGTACTTCATATGTTTCTAAGAATCTGTCTGTTTCTTCTGTGTTATCAAACTTTTGAGAATAGAGGTTTTAGAAATAGGTGTTGATGATCTTCTGTATTTCTATTGAGTCTGTAGTGATTTCACCTTTTTCATTTCTTATTGCATGAATCTGAGCTTTTTATTCCCTTTTTAAAATAAGGTTGGCTAGGGGCTTATCGATTTTATTTATTCTTTCAAAGAACCAACTCTTTGATTCCTTGATTCTTTGGATTTTTTTCTTAGTCTCTATTGTGTTGATTTCTGCTCTGATTTTTATAATTTCCTCTCTTCTTTTGGCTTTGGGCTTGACTTGCTCTTCTTTTTTAGCTGTTTGAGGTGTAGCATGATGTTAATTATTTTTATTCATTCTGTTTTCCTGATGTGGGAATTCAGTGCACTAAATTTTCCTCTGAGGACAGCTTTCATTGCATCCCACAAATTCCGGTAGGTCGTATCTGCATTTTCATTTTCTTGTAGGTATTGTTTAATTTCTTCTTTAATTTCTTCTGTGACCCACTGATTACTCAAGAGTGTGTTATTCAGTTTCCATGTGTTTGCGGGATTTTTGCAGTATCTTTTATCATTAATTTCTAATTTCAGAGCGCTATGATCCAATAACATGCAAGGCATGATTTCAACTCTTTTGCATTTGTTTAAATATGTTCTGTGAGCTAATATATGGTCTATTTTAGAAAATGATCCATGTACTGCTGAGAAGAATGTGTATTCTGATGTTGTTGGGTGGAACATTCTGTATATGTGTATCAAATCCATTTGTTCGCAGGTGTGATTCAGTTCTGTTATTTCTTTGCTCCTTTTCTGTGTGGTTGATCTCTCCCTTGGTGTCAATGGCGTATTAAGGTCTCCTGTTACAATTGTGTTACTGAGAATTTGAGTTTTCATTTCTGTTAGTAGTTGTTTTACATAACTGGGTGCTCTGGAGTTCGGTGCATATGTATTTAAGATAGTTATCTCTTCCTCTTGGAGTTTTCCTCCTACGAATATGTAGTGACCTTCTTTGTCCTTTATGGTCATTGTTGGTTTAAAGTTCACACTGTCTGCAAACAGAATGGCTACTCCTGCCTTTTTTTGGATTCCTGCTCCATGAAGTATTGTTTTCCATCCTTTGACTTTCAATCTGTTAGTATCCTTCTGGGTTAGTTGGGTTTCCTGTAAACAGCATATGCTTGGATTTTGTTCTTGATCCATTCTGCTAGTCTGTTTCTTTTGATTGGTGCATTGAGACCATTTACATTAATGGTTATTACTGTTAAATGCTGGTTTATTGTTGACATGTTATCTCTCTGCTGTTGTATCTTTATCTTTCTGTTCTGTTTCATTATCTGCTTTGCTTAGTGGTTTTTTCCTTTGTGTATCTAAACTGTCTTTCAATATTTTTTGCAGGGTTGGTTTGGTGTTCATGAAGTTCTTCAGCTGTTCTTTGTCATGGAAGTATCGTATTACACCATCTATTTTGAATGATAGTTTTGCAGGATACATCAGTCTAGGTTGGAAATCAGTTTGCTTTAGGATCTGGAATACTTCACTACATGCTCTTCTTGACTTTATTGTTTGTGCTGAGAAGTCTGCTGTGATTCTGATAGGTTTTCCTTTATAAGTGATCTGTCTTTTCTCTCTGGCAGGTTTTAATAATCTATTCTTGTGTTAGATTTCTGGGATGGTGATTATTATATGTCTGGGTGTAGGTTTATTTTGGTTATGACTATTTGGAGTTCTATATGCTTCACTGATCCTGTGTCGGTTTCTGACCTCATGCTTGGGAAATTTTCAGCTATTACTTCTCTAAATATCCTCTTGACATCCTTTATGTTGTCTCCTTTTTTTCATTAATCCCTATCATTCTTATGTTATTCTTCTTTGCATCATCTTGCTGTTGTTGAATTGTTGTTTCCTGATTCCTTGTTATTTTCAAAAGATCTTTCCTTTCCTGTTCACTAGCTGCAATCCTGTCTTCAAGGTCTGAAATTCTATCTTCACTTGCATTAAAGCGGTTTTTACAACTTTCAGTGGAGTTTTTTATTTCCTGTATATCTCTGTGCATCTGCATTATGTATTCTGTTTATTTCTTATATTGCTCATCTAGGGATTCTATCTTTTCGTTTAGTTCCTCGAATTTTTTAAACTGTGTTTTCTTTAGATATATTCAGAATTTCTTTCGTTTCTTTTATCATTTCTTCTTTTACCTGGGAGATTATTTTGAGTTTGAATTTGTTTAAAGCTTCCTGAATTTGCTTGTTAATTTCAGTAGCTATTGTGTCCGATATTTGAGGTGAATGGCACATATTTTCTTCTATATACATTTCTTCTAAGGTTTCTTGTGATGGGCTGGAGGTTTGAGGTTGTCATTTGGTCTTTGGTTTTGTCCTTTTCCTATATTTCTGTGTTTCAAGTGTTATTTGAAAGTTTCCTCAGTGTCTGTTGGAAATCCCCTTCTATGTTTGCAGCTCCTGGGACTCTGGCAACCCGTTACCCCAAGCCACTGGGCCTGCAGAACCAATGACCCTCTTCTGCCTGTTTAGAACTCTATAGTTCCAGATAAGCTGGGCTTCAGGGACACTGTGTGCCCCCCTGCTTTTTGGAAGCTCCACAGCTCTCCAAGCGCAGCCGGGATGGGGCGGCGGCTGTAGACGCCTCAAACCCAACTCTCCACTTCACTGCACCCGGAAGCCTGGAGGGACCCAAACAGTTTGGGCTTTGGGCAGATTGCACTGAGCACTCACCACAGGCTGCAGGACATCTGGAACCTGCGATTCTCCCCTGACTGCTGAGACATCCACAGTCCTCCAGACACACGGGGAGGTGGATGCAGGTTCCCGAGATCCGCCCAGCCCTTCTTCTGCACACTGATAGCGTGGTGTGGGAGTCCCAAACAGGCTGGTCTCTGGGCTAGCGTGCGCCCGCCTAGTTGTTGGAAGCTCCACAGTTCTCCAAGTGCAGCCGGGATGGGGAGGCGAATGTAGGTGCCTCAAACCCACTTCTCCACTTCACTGCACCCAGAAGCCTGGAAGGTCCCAAACAGTGTGGTCTTTGGGCAGAGTGTGCTGAGCACTCAACATAGGCCGCAGGGCCTCTGGAACCTGCGATCCTCCCCTGCTTGCTGAGATATCCACAGTCCTCCAGACACATGGGGAGGCGGATGCAGGTGCCCCAGATCCTCCCAGTCCCTCCTCTGCACACTGATGGTGAGGCGCTGGAGTCCCAAACAGGCCGGGCTTTCCAGATAGAGTGCGCCCACCTACTTGTTGGAAGCTCCACAGTTCTCCAAGTGTAGCCAGAATTGGGAGGCTGATGCAGAGGCCTCAAACCCACTTCTCCACTTCACTGCACCCGCAAGCCTGGAGGGTCCCGAACAGTCTGGGCTTTGGGCAGAGTGTGCTGAGCACTCACCACAGGCTGTGGGGCCTCTGGAACCTGCGATGCTCCCCTGCCCATTCAGTACTGTTCTTTTCACAACTTAAACTTTATTGCCTATTGTGTTCATGACTTTAAGCCTTCTTGATTCAGTCTTGGTAATTCATGTGCATCCAGGAATCTCTATTTCTTCTGGGCCCTCCAGTTCTTTGGTGTGTAAGCTTGTGAGTAGTTTTGAATAATGGAGATTTAGGCAGTGCCAGTGTGATTTCACCTTTTTCACTTCTAATTGCCTTATATGTGGCTTTTCTTTTCTTTGTTTTTTGGTAAGGTTGGTTAAGTTTGTCTTTTTAGATTCTTATTTAAAGGAAGCAGCTCTTCAGTTCATTGATTCTTTGTCTCTATCTTCTTTCTTTGTTTCTTACTTTCTTCCTTTCCTTTTTTGTCTCCTTTTCATTGATTTGTGCTCTTATCTTTATAATTCACTTCCCTGTACAAATTCTGGATTTGATTATTCTTTTTTTCTAGGACCTTGAGATGCATTATTAGGTTATTTATTTGGGATTGTTTTGTTTTTCCCATGTGAGCACCCATAGCTATATATGTGTACTTTTACTTAAGTCTATGCACACAGATGTATTAACTACAGAAAAAACAACATAAATTATAGATATTTGTGCAACTACATCTATTATAGCATTATTCCTGCTTACCCTCAAGTGAAGGAAATCTAAATATTCATTGTCCAAGTGAGTGAGAAGATTCTGTAGCTTTAACTCAGTGTTAGAGCCCTTGTCTAGCATGAATAAACCATGGATTCCTTTCCCACATAGGAAAAAATGAAAATGTTTTGTATACACGTACAATGAGTAATATTTAGCCTTTTAACCAAAGACAAGCTTATCAGATATTACAGCTCGGATAAAGCATGAGTACAATGTGTTAAATTGAGCTAGGATAGTGTCAAAAATACAAATGTTACATAATCCTTTACGCAAACTATAGGTAAAATTGTTTCAGACTCTTAGAGAATAGCATTGCTTTTAGGGGCAGTGGGTAGAAAGTTGATCAAGGGACAGAAAGTGCCTGTTTGGCAAGAGATCTATATATTGTGTAGCAAGATATACTTAGGCAATATTTCTTTTATTGCATGTGGTGGTAAATTTTATATTATTGGTTTCTTAATGGTAATTAAGTAAATAAACAACTTGGAGGAATGGTACATCTCTCTTCCTATCAAATCTTCCTGAGACTGAAAGTGTAGCCACTATGAAATTCCATCTGCTGGATGTAGCCCTACTGCATCATGTGGTCTGCTACCTAGACCAGGTGCAGCCAGTAGCTCCAAAGACTCCTGAAGATGGTCTGCCTATTTCTAGGTCCTATGACCAGGATGGAGGAATCCTAGTATCCTAGGGCAACCTGGACCTCATGAAGCCTCCCAATCTCTTGAAGAAAGTGATATCAAAGCCTTGTTTGGGGATAAATTTTGTTCACATGCTTTGTTCCAAAAGAGGAAGACATGGTCAGTGTATAATATGTTCACCAGGCAGCAAGCTAAAAAGTAAGCCATGAGATCAGCTTTGCTCACCCTAAACAGATTCTGTTATTGGATTTGGGCCTTATGTCATAATTGAAAGTCATTAGGTGAGCACACATGAGCTTCTATGTACCACATGTGACCTCTTGTTCAGATCTCCAGGAGCTGGGATGCCATATAAAACTAATCCTTGCTGATATTTGGGCACATCACGTACCAAACTGGGCTTTCTTGGTTCCTGTATGGCTTGGGGATCAGGTTCTTCCAGCTCCCTTTCCCAGCTGATATCTAAGAGGCTGGGTTAGGCCACTGTATAAAGTGTAGCCTAGAAAGAGTGGGTGGCAGTAGAGCCTGTGTGAGCATCCAAGGCCTCTTCACACATATGCCTGGCCAGTTCTTCCAGGAGTTCTTCCATGGGTGTCCTGTTGCTGATGCTTCCACTGGGACTGTCCATGGGACTCTTTGCCTGGGCCGTCTGTAATCATATCCTCACTGCAGATGTCCCCTCCGCCTTGGGACATCCTGTGAAATTCAGATCTTTGCATTGTATGTACCTGTATGTGATCACTTTGGTGAGTACATTCTCAGATCCCATTGTGAACTGGGGGGTGCTATTTCTTTATCTTTCCTCTCCTTTTTTCATCCTTCCCCTTTCCTTTCCTTTCCTTTCCTTTCCTTTCCTTTCCTTTCCTTTCCTTTCCTTTCTTTTCCTGTCTTTCTCTGGATCTCCACAGGGAAGACACAAAAGAGTTTGCCACACTCTTTTTTATTCACTTTTTTGTCCTCTCTTATTTTCCCCTCTCTTTAGCACTTCTATTTCCCTCCTTATATCCTTACATCTCTTCTTTCCTCTCTTTATCCATCTTTGCTTTCACTATCCTTCCTTTCTTTTCTTCCCCCTTCTTTTCTACTTTTGTTTTTATTTCCATGTTTCTTCCTCTCTTTCTTCCCTCCCTCCTCTTTTTCTTTGTTTCTATACTTTCTTCACTTTCTTTTCTTTGTTTCCTGCTTCCTATCTTCATTCTCCTTTTCAAACTTTTTTCTTTTCCTCCTTCTCTCCTTTCTTTTTTCCTTCCTTTTCTCACTTTTATTATATATTTCCTTCAAACTTTCCCTCCCTTCTTTTCTCTTTAACTCACACTTCCTTCATGATTTCTTTCTCTTCTTTACTTTTTCTTCTTTCTTTCCTTCTGTGCTAACTTTCCTCCTTCCTTTCAGCTTTGTGCCTTTGTACCCTCCCTCCTTCCTCACTTCTGACTCTTGTTACCCTTGGTAACTTCCTCGCTGTCTTCCTTCAAGATCACACATTTACCAAACGCCAATCAGCAAGCTCTTTCTTGAAGATTGAATAATAATAACCGTCCTCTTTCTTGCACACAGAGGGATTGCAGCATCCATCTCCTTCCACGTGCTCACCTCTAGGTTTTGTTCTGTGTAGGTATAAATACCCTGTTGTATGATATTATTATATTCAGTTTTAAACTGGGCTCCAAGCACAGGCCAGGCATCTCAAAGGTATCATTTGTTGATGAAATTATAAATGAATTAAGGTCAGCATTTCAAAATGACCCATCCAGTTGTCTCTGAGCAGGTCTTTTTTGGGCAGGGGGATGGTGGCAGTACACCAATAGCTTACCTGTCTAGCATTGATGTGGATTTTGGAACAACAGTTTTTTCCCATGCTGGAGGCAGACAACTTATGTAAATCCCAATGTTCTAGCCCTGGACTTAGAAGTGGCTAAGCAACTCACATTGATTGTCTCACAGCAACTGTGCAGAAGGTGAGAAAGTGTAAGAGTGAGAAGCACCAACTGCAGCCACAAAGTATGTATCCTGGCATTGCTTCTCATTAGCTGTGTGATTGTGGGCCTTTTGCAAAACCTCCTGTGACTGAGTTTCATCTGTGAAATGGTGACAATGGTGTCTGTCTCATCAGGTTGGTAATAATATTAGACAATTTGTGATAGGGATTACTAGGTTCACAAATATGTGGTCAAAAAATTATTGTCCCTGGACAACTGATAGAGTTTTTCACCATCAGCATGGATCACTTCAACCTGAGCTTGAAGCTCTACTATCAACTGAGAGGCCCTAAAAATTAGCACTTGTGAACTTCTGTGCCTCTCCGCTACCCAACTTTTAGCCCCTAAAATGACTGCTGACTTCACAGCAGGTCATTTATTAATGCATTCATTCGGGCTAGATATATTAGTGTTTATAATCCCCAGCCTTCCAACTGCTGCCATTACATTAATTTCATATTCTCCTTAGAATCCACCAGGGAATTCACCATAGCATTCATCTTGTGGCTGAACAAAGAGAAACACTGAAGACTGAAAGAACTCAATTTTTCATGGATCTTTTGGATATACAGGGCCTTTGATTTTAGTTCTCCAGCCCCAGACTAGCATGTAATTTCTTGTGACCAAGATAGCCCCACATGTGATGCCCAGGGAAGACAAAAAAGCTACTGAATTTTGCACATGAAATATCATACTTGTAACTGTATTTCACAAAGTATCAGAACTCCTTTCCTTCATTTTAATGATTATTGTTAATACTTCTTTCATTCAAATTTATGGCATATGTTCACATTCAGTGTCTTTGGTACACAGACATGTCTTCAGTCCCTTTACACCCTCCTTCCATCCTTGCTCCTCTCTTTCCCTCCCCTTCCCCCAGTCTCTTTAATGTAAGGTAGAGGGGGGCTCATTGGTGGGGTTACAAACTAAGTGCCTCATGTCCCTCCAATTCATGTCCTTTGGGAAGTTCTGAGACCAGGGCTAACAGCAGCCCTAGAGGAGTCCTCCCTGAGCCTCTGGGAGTGTGCAGGGTCTGCCATAGAGCCTTTCCTCAGGAAGGAGACTGGAGCCTGCATTCCTTAGCTGCAGGTTGGAATGTGCCACTACCACTTTGTGAAGCACATCTAGAATTCTCTTTCATGTCTCCATGTTGCATGATAAAAGTGCAGAGTGCTGCTGCCCAGGGCCATCCAGCAGACAGGCAGGCCCATGGAAACATTATGGGGTGTCTTCTTCCACCTTATTCACCAAAGGCAACCTGTAATTTCTGGCTCTTCCCCAAAGTCATAGAGACTATGAAAGGTAAATATTTTGAACCAGTTCAGGAAGTCAAGAGAGCCATGACAATAAACCTGAAGGAAGACACATGAAAACAGATAGCCACCGCTGCTTTGAAAGTACACAAGAATGATGAGGCATGTATTTAAAGTGAGGGAAGGTATTTGAAAGGATTAAATAAATGTGTTTTTGCTGTGATAACATCTTAAAAATTGAAACCGTGTTGCACTTTTGACTACATCATGTCTGTGAAATGTCTTGTCAACACACCTGTCTTCTGAGCTCACAACCCACATCCCCAAATGATCACATTATTCCTTTCTGCTGGACACAAACACACTTCATAACCCACAGACAGCTCCAGATCCACAATGGTGTGTTGACATGGATGACCAAATGGTTCTGCCATCTCTTCTAGGTAAAGTCCAGCGCAGAACCCAAGAGAGCAAGGAACTAAGTCAGATGCCTTTGACAAATGACTGTCTTCAGTTCAGTGTCTCCTTCCCATTCTGCCACAAAGCAGGCTACCATTTTGGCAAATTCACATCCATCTCAGTCTCCTGTCTGTTGCTCTAACAATATCACAAAGCAGATAATTTATTAATTATTATTATTATTTTTTGGTACCAGGGATTGAACTTGTGACCTAGTGCTTGCCAGGCAGGTGCTTACATCACTGAGCTAAATCTCCAACCCCTCAGAGCAGATAATTTATAACCATATCACAGAGCAGATAAGTTTGTCTGACTCACAATTTTAGGGATTGGCACCAGTAATGTCACCTTTGTTTTGTTTTGTGCTTTTCTCTTTTACCTCTTAAATAAAATAAAAATAAAAAAAGAAAGAGAGTGAGCTAGTCACACTTGAGTACTTTTAATTAGCCTGGGTCTCTTCAAGAAGGTGGCATTTCAATCCAGGTACCTTGCATCATCCACTGGTAGGAAGGTAAGACAAAAATCCAGGGTGAATTTTTTACTTTTGAAAATCAGGAGTCTACTCCAGAGATAGCTTATTTGCTCCCTTCATAGCAGACTGAATCCAGTCAGGAGGTTGCTGCCTAACCACCTCATTAAGGTCCCACCTCTTAACACTGTTACAGTGGCAATGAAATTTTCCCATGAACTTCGGGCGGAACAAGCATTCAAAACTTTTAACATCTTTACCCAATCAAGACCTTGTATGAGGAGAAACTTGAAAACTTAGCTCCCTGTCTGAACACAAGTCAGAGCCTCCAGAAATGCAATGGGAAGATTATACATGCAGGGGGCAGGAAGCAAATGTGAGGAGCTTTAATAGGAGTAAGTGGGGGTGACCCGCCTTCAGGATCTTCATTGCACCTGTACCTCACATTCCTCCTTTTGCTTCCAAGAGGGCACTGTGCTAGAAAAGATGGGAATTTGCTCCATACCCAGCTTTGTTAGCTTTGTACATAGTGTAACCACCATAAAGAAGGACCCTCAAGTGATGGTGACTGACCTGTGCTTTGGGACAATCCCTGTGAGGCTGTTCCAGCCCAAAGCAGCATCCTGCAGCCCCCGGTGAGGTGTCACCTTTTACCATGGAGGAGCTACAATGTTTGGCAGCCTGGGTAAGGAGCTCGTCTGAGATATGGGAGAAAAAGGGCCTCAGGAAAGACAGCTTCACCCAAGATTCCGGAATATAGTGGAGAGAGTGAAAGGAAACAGTGGTAGGAGTTTAGCAAAGAGAAATACTTTGGGATTCACTTAATTTGATGGAATTCCTATTATGCAATGTCTAGTTCCCTTATTAGAGCACTAGCTGTTACCTCCTCCTTCCTTTCTTGCTCACAGGTTTGGCCACAGGCCCACACTCTTTGTGTTACAGTGATCTTAAATCCCACGCATTATCCTCTGTTCTACAAGACTATGGAGACTGAAATCCACCTTCACTTGCTCATACTCTTTGCCTCCAGGAGGCTTCTTCCATCTGGTCCTCTGCACTTGCAGCTCATTCAGTTTCAAAGGTCTTCCCAAAGCTGGGAAGGCATCTCAGTGTAGAATGTTTGCCTAGCAGCAGTGAAGACCTGAATTCTAATCCCCAGCAGGACAAAAAAAAAAAAAAAAAAAAAAAAAGAAGAAGAAGAAGAAGAAAAGATCACACTCTCTCTCCTTTAGAAGTTAACTGGGAACACATCCTGTCCATGAATCCTTGTCTTCACTTTCAGAGCCCCAAGGCGTAGTCCCCCAGTACCTTCCTGTGTTCAGGGAGAATGTCATTTCCAAAGTTAAGGGTGATACGAGCACCTACTTAGTGGTAGACCCTCTCCAAGCACAGGAGAAAAAGGAGAAGAAGGAAATGTCAATCTCAGTCCTCATGTACCCTTCAGCCAATGAGGGAGGCACACAGTGCAGGAACTCACATAAGCAGGTAGTTTCACATGGTGAATAATCAGGTTATTGAAGTCTATCCTTGGTTTTGACTGACAGCTTTGTTTTGCCATATTTGACTGTATTCTCTCCCCCCCAAAAAAGTAATAAGAACTAAGGAGTAATAAAATCCAAAATGTGTAAATTTTGTTGTAAAAAAGAGAGGGGGAAAAAAAAAGAGCTCTAACGGATATAACAGCAAGTGTGTTTAGGGATGTTAAATAGCTGACTATATTAATGTTTTTGGATCATTGAACACAGCTGTTTGCAGTCTCCCTGTTTGAATGTCCACTTTGTATTCTTTGATACTGTGATTTGAGCAACTATTTTCAAGATGATAATATGTAATCTATTAACAGGTGATTTCTTACTGTTATGTTTTTTTTGTAGTTCTGTATTACGTGTACCCTTACACCGCTTTGTTTTGTTTTGTGCTTTTCTCTTTTCCCTCTTAAATAAAATAAAAATAAAAAAAAAAGAAAGAGAGTGAGCTAGTCACACTTGAGTACTTTTAATTAGCCTGGGTCTCTTCAAGAAGGTGGCATTTCAATCCAGGCCCAGTGGCAGAGGAGGAACCAGCGCTACAGCAAGGGATTGGAAGAGGGTCATTCAGAGCCAAGGAGTAACTTGGGGGAACCCTGGGGAGATAGGTGTCTCAGGTTCCAAAGTGAGGGACACCAAAAACCTCAGTCTTCAAGTCAGTTTTCATGCACTTTAAGGCAATACTTAAAGAGATAAGGTAGAGCTGAGTGATTTTTACAAATATAAGGTAGGAGCCTGTTTAAAACTTTGAATATTTTGCTCATTGTATGTTTTGGTATTGGTTTTAGTAGCCAGAGTAGAAAGAGAGGTAGGCTATTACCCCATGCCCACCTAGCAGCTGCTCTCCTGAGTTGTGAGGGAAATATTGGGTCCTCCTCATGGGCTACCCTGGGTCTAGTTTTTCTCTTGCAGATTTGTACCATAAGCTGTGCATTTGCCTTGCCCAGGAGATGGATTCTGTATTGTTGTCTGTGGGGTGAGTTTCCCCCACAGTCCTCAGCATTTCCATGGGAAGGACAAAGTTTGTGGGGGCGGGGTTCTGGGAGAGAGTCTCTGTATAATTTTAGGGAAGAGAGGCGGCTCTGACTCATTAGACACTCATGCACATGTGCTCAGGACACAGGTTCAGCTCCATTTGAAGTAGCACAAACCTGGAGACCTGTGTGCTGCAGGCAGTGTGCAGATCAGCCTTGGGAGAATGACTAGCTCTTTACATTGCCTGAGCTACTGTGGAGTATTATGCAGTCAGTTAGTAAGACATAAGAAGATGTACCATGGTATGCATGAATTTTATTAGTAGGATATTGTTAAATAATTAAAAAATTACACAAAGCCTAGTGCTTTAAAGTGTTTAAAACAATTGAAATCAAAATGTTACTCTTTGGAATACACAAGGTTAAAACAAAGCAATGTAAAAACAAAAGAGAAAGGATGATGCATCCAGCATTTGAAGTAACCTTGCTCTCTGTAGAGCCAGCACAGAGGTGGGAGAAGTCAAGGTGAGTCAGGGCAGCTCTGACGAATGGTTGGTGGAATGATCAGTCAAGCCAGGGGAGGGGCCTAGGGTTGCCAGAGGCAATAGGTGATGCCTGGGAGGAGACAGCAGAGAGACACTGAAAATGAGATTTTTTTGTCCTCTGCTTTCCTTTTTCTGGATGAAAGCTACTTCACTTTGACTTTAATCTTAGCTTCCCTATTACCCTATTGGCAAGCAGGGGGACTGAAACCTGAGCGTTATATCTTTTGATCAGTAGAGGACAGACTGAGTAAATATGACAAGCATACACGCTTCAGCACAGTCTAAGTTTTATGGGGGCAGGGAGCTTTAGACAAATTGGTCTGTAATTTTCTGTGTATGTGGCATCACTGTCCAGTTGAAAACCTCCTGGCCTTATACTTGAAGAGGGGCTCAACTTTGCTCAGAACTGCTAAGTTTCTCATACAGCTGGCATGATCTTGCATAAACATCCAGTCCTTCTGGTGGGAGGAAGGATTTTCAGTGCTTGAGCTACTGAAAAATCAGGATGGTAGGGTAGAAGAGGCATGCACCAGATGTGAGGGGTAATAGGCCAGGCTAACCCTGTGTCACAGTCTTAGACAAAATACTTCTTAAATGATCAATATGTCTATATGCAAAGCTGAGTAGAATATGATTCAAAGATAGGTTAAAGCAGTAAAGATAACAGTCATACTACAAAAGCAGAGATGTCATACCTTTTGCCTCACTTTAGAGGTGTTAAGGTTAGTGGGGAATTAAAAGTATGCTACTCAGATTTGTGAACACCAAAAATAGTTAATTCAAATTTACTGATACCAAAAGAAACTAAAGAGCAAAGTTTTTCACTTAGTGAGAATTTCTCATTTTTTACAAACCTTATTCTTTGACTTTAGCAGGGCCTCATGATGGGTCTGTTGGAACATCCATGCTAACAAAGTGTGCTCTCATAGTCTTTTTTTTTTTTTACTGCAATTTGTTTTGTCATTTCAGCCTTGTGTTTCACCACTGGTCCATGATGGTTATCCCTTACTGACTGAGGATCAGCAGGAGTCTCACTTGTCATTTTTGGCCAATCATTTCTTGTTCTTCTAAAGCCAATAGCTTTCAGCTTGCAATCTTTTATCGGTTTTGTGCATCAGTGGGGGCACAGAGTATGAGCTGGGGAAATCTAGAATCCTGAAAGACAGGATTTAGCCAGGTTCTTCACAATAACATAGGAAGATAATCCAGATACCCATAGTTACATCTCAGGGTCTTTGCGGAGACTTCATTGGAGAAACTCTCCTAAGGTTATAAGGAACACTACTCAGAAGGACACATCTGCACACTGTATTCTGTTCCCTCTTTCCTCCTTAGGTACCGGAAGCTTCCTAATCACCATTACCCTGTTATTACCAATGACTGTCTGAATGCCACCATCCACTTCCTGAAGAGACTGAAAAGCTATGGTGTGGCCCCTTCCCAGGTTGTTGTCTGTGGAGAAAGTGCTGGAGGTGGGACTGCAGCCCTGGTCACTCAGGCCTTGGTGGGTCACAAAGATCTTCCCCAGATCTGGGCTAAGTCCTGATTTATCCAGCTGTCGAGACCATCAATTTCCAGTTACCATCCATTCAGCAGAACCAAAATGTTCCATTCCTTACCCTGGACTTCTTCTTGTTGTGCATATGGCTATTGACCTCTCCTGGCAAGATGCCATTCTGAAAGGTTCTTGTATACACCAAGACTTTTGGAAGAAATACATGAAATGGTTCAGGTCTGAAAATATCTCCAAGAGTTTCAAGAGCAAAGACCTGGAATCCCAGTTTCCTGGGCCTTTTAAAGAGGCTGCTTATCTGGAAACCAAACATCTGTTTCAGGTAGAAAACCAACCCATCCTAGCAGATGATGAGATCATTGCTCAGCTCCCTGAGGTCTTCCTTTTGAGCTGTGAGAATGACATCCTCCGTGATGACACCTTGCTTTACAAGAAGTCCTTGGAAGACCAGGGAGTTCCTGTGAGTTGGTATTATGTGGAGGGTGGATTTCACGGATGTGCAATATTTTTTGATAAGAAGCCTTTCTCCTTCCCATGCTCACTGAAAATTTTGAATGCTGTAGTCCATTACATAAAGGGAATATAAAAGAAATACTTGGGCCTTCTGAGTAGTTTAGGGTCAGGATACCTCTGCAACAGCAGGGGATTCGACTGAATCGTACTTTACTGCAGAGGAATACGCTAATTCATCATGGCCCAGCAAGGAAGAATACAATGGAGTGGAGAATTGTCTTTGCTTTCTAGAAAATAAAACTATTTCCTTTCAGTACTACCAGTATTCAGTTGTCAGTATTCTGACAACATTCTCTATCATTAAGAAATAAATATTAAAGAGAAAATGTCTTTAAAATTTCATCAAAGATTCAACTCATAAGATTGCTATAGAATAAGAGCCAGCACTTCAGTGTCCATGTCCATGTTGGAGGAGGAGTTACTTTACTCTCTGGGGCCAAAGTTTCTGGCCACTATTCAGGTCAGAATGTCTCCAAGTTGGCCTGAGAAATGTTCTTGAAAGTTGTGCCACCTTGGAATGCTACAGGATTTAGAGGAGTTTTGGGGAAAGACATACACAGGTCAGAGGCAGTGGTGGAGAAGAAATACTGAACCCTGGGGAGTCAGGAGCTTTACCTGGACTCAAGTTTTTTTTGAGACAAGGTCTCATTATGTAGTTCAGGGTGACAATGAGCTCACTATGGAGCCCAGGCTGGCCTAGAAGTTGTGATAATCCTCCTGCCTCCCTCTCTTGAGTGCTAGGATTACAGGCAGATGCTATGACTCTTGGTTGGATTCAAGTCTTAATTGGAATTCCTCTGGCAGATTTCTGGCTACCAAGAGGAATTTCTCAGAGTCAAGGCTGTGCTGGTAAGCTCTGGATGCCATGTGAGACCTTGAAAACATTTTCTGAATGAGGAAGGATGCCCTCTTTTCCCTACTAAGGTTTTATGTTGTTCTCACTTCTGCAGAGCACTCTCCCTTGCTTCAGTGTCAGTATCTTTGCCTACAGGAATAAGGATTCTTTAATCATCATGCTAGTGAGACCCATAGTAGCTGCCTGAGCACATATTTGTGTGATGCATCTGGAAAAATCCCATGCAGCATTGCTGGCCAGGTCCATTGAAAAGGAAGGATCTGGAGAGTTTCTTTTCCATACGACTATAACCTGTCTGGCTGCCAACACTTTTACCCATGAATGACAGAGAAGAAGGATGTTCCATACTGGCTGATGGTCCCTACAATGAGCACTACTGTCTTCACAGAGGACTGGACTGATTTCTTGGATTCTCAGCAGACATCGTGACTATATTTTAGCAGCTTTGGGTGTAAATTTCTATTTTCATCTAACAGTAGGTAGCATTACAAGTGTTGTACTGTATCACAGCCCACATCTGTTTTCTCATAGTTTGTAAGGGCCAGCAGTCTGAAGATGACTTGTCCAAACTCAACTTACTGTTCATGGAGCATGCCATTGAGCTTTGGGTGATAGTTCTATTGGAGGCTCAAGCAGGAAGGTTCTGCATCCAAGCTCATCAGACTGGTGGCAGAATACACTCTGTTCGTATTGGAAACTGAAGATATCAGTGTTCTTTTAGCTGTTGGCAAGAGGAATCCACCCTCAGCTTCTATGTTTGCTCAGTGTCATGTCACATAAGCTTAAATGATGCTTAGTTCTTTAAAGCAATCACAGAGAGACAGGTGGGACCCATCAGCCAGCAGATCCTGTGTTAATATAATCAGGAACACAAGGCCCATCGACTCTGTCACCTTTGCCACATCCTGTCAGAAGGAAGTCACAGGTCTTGCCCATACACGGGGGTCACACAGTGTGTAAACTGCATAAGTAAAAGTCAGGGGACCACTGCAAAATATGTCCTATGCAGAACATCATAGAAAGTGACTGGAAGAATAGTGAGATTGAATTTCAGTCTAGGATACACACATGGGCTCTACCTTCTGGTGCTTTTGACAGCTCCTTTAGAGAAAACTGCTTTCAGCTTCTTCATCTCTACTTCCTTTCTCCACTGAAATCTCTCCCATCTTTTCCCCAAGCATTCACTGGGTCATCGTGCAGCCTCTTCCCAGATTATTCATGACAGCCACTCTGCCTTGGAGTATTCTTGAGAACTTTAAAATCCATGGCCCTGACTGAATCTCAGTTCAGGAACCTTGAAGGAATCATAGCCACATTTCAATGAGCTAGACAACTGAATATCACAACTGAATATCACAATTTGATGAGGGGAAATTTCAGGATTGTGGGATTCTTTTGAAGGCTTGGCCCAAAGACATATCTTTTCTGGTCTAATTCCATCATTTTATTATGGGGGAAATGGGGTCTTCAACAAGGAGATAATTCACCCAAGCTTGGAAAGTTTCAGAGTTTGGAAAGTTAGAGGCAAGGCAAGAAAGTCAGAAGGGTCAGGTGAGCTCACACAGGCTTCGAGAGCCATGAATAGAGAAGCATAATTAACCTAAGCCTGTGAAAAAAATGTAGTTTCTAATCAGAGAAACAACAAGGCTCATGTAAGGTGTTACCTTTGACATGTCCCATCAGAAAAAGTCACAGGTCTCTCTCTCACACACATGCACACATATCACATGTTTTACGAATAGCATAGGTGGAGGTCTGGGAGCTTCAGCAAATTCTTCCCTGTGCAGGTTTGTGTTTTGGAAAAATTGCCATATGGGAAGTATAAAACATGCTGCCAAGATCAAATGAGAGAAAATGTAATAAAAATGCTCTGAACTCTCCAGCTACCTTCCAATAATAACAAATTAATGCAAAATTTAAAAAAGATATGTAAATAAAATTAAGGAATTAGAATGCCTCAAAGCATTAATAATAAATGGTGGGTTGTATCATTGGGGAAAACAGAACAGAGTTGGAATTTAAGAGGGAAAGTGAACACATAGTATAAAAGCTGAGCAGAGTATTACAATGGAAACCCTTGTCTTTAGGCAGTGGATCAAAGCAGCATGGGCTCCATTTGATCCAGCTATTCCACTTCTAGGTATATTCCCAGAAGAACTGAAAACATCACACCACAGTGATATATGTGTACCCATGTTTATAGCAGCACAATTTGTAATAGCTGGATCTTGGAAACAACCTAAGTGTCCAACAACTGAAGAATGGATAAAAAAGTTGTGGTATTTTAATACAATGGAGTACTACTCAGCTATAAAAAATGGTCACATTGAGATATTTATAAATAAATTGACACAACTTGAGACCATAATTACAAGTGAAATAAATCAAACTCACATGTATAAATATCTTATAGTCTTCCTAGTGTAAGAAATGGTAAGAATACATAAAAGTGTGTATTAATCATGATTCACCATTACATTGCTTTGAAGCCTTATAATGTTTCCATTCATTAGCTGGAATGATTTTATCCTGGGTTGTTTGATTTCATTATCTGTGATGGTATGAACAGCTATTTTGAAGAAAACAAGACATTATAATAGCCAGTGTTAATTTAATATCATCTTGTTTTGAAGTCCTACCATACTTTTGTTCTTCTGTTTCCATTGGTTCTATCATGTAGTATCTTATTGGATTTTATCATGTGTGGTAGTATAAACAAATTTTTATGGACAATGAGATAATATAGTAAGGATTGTTCATTTTCTGTTATTTGGTTCTGAATGCCCTGTAATACTTTCATTCTCTTTAATGGTTTTATACTATTTTGTTATGTTTGATATTATTGTGTATGAAGGCATGCTCAACTATTTCAATGAAAAGAGACATTATGGTAGCTACTGTTATATTGGGTTGTCTTGGGGTGAAATGCTATGTTGCCTAAACTGTTCTGATCTGCTTTGTTATGTCTCTTTTATCTTTATCTCTTTAAAATAAAAAAATTTATAAAAACAGCATGGGATCACATTTTTTGATGTCCAACTCATGTGTCACGTGATTTTGATGAGGTATTTAACCCCTTGAGCCTTGGTCCCCTCATCTATAAAATGACTATACAGTATTCACTTAACTGGTTCTTGTGAGGATTGAATGAATTAAAGTTATTGATGTATTGAAAATGTTCACATCTCAAATACACGTCTGAAGCACTAAAGGCACACCCGACATGATCTAATCTTCCTCCCCTGCTTGTGCCTCATTGGTTCAACAGTGGGAGAATAGCGTCATTTTGTGAATTGTTGTTGATCTCTATGGGGTAACACATTGCCTGACAGTGGTGGAAATCATTCAGCCTTGAGTGAAGAGCTTTGTCTCTGTTCCTTTCTTGTGAGTCTACAATGAGCCAGTGTAAACATGGAGTGATCAGCACACATGTATTCTCCACCAGTTCTGAGGTCAGAAGTCTAGGATGGTCTGCATGGCTACATTCACTTGGAAGCTCTTATTACCATGCATTTTTTTTGTCTTTTCCAGCTTCCCAGCACATCTTTGTCTTGTCTGTGGCCCTTTTTTCCTACTGGAAGCCAGCAGCAGCCCAGCATTTTTTCTCCATTTTTCTCTATGTATCATTGCTCACATCTTCTCAGCCAGTGACCTTGCTGATTCTTTCTGTGAGGACATTTAGGATTATATTGTGCCCACCCAGGTAGTCCAAAGTCATCCTTTTCTTTCAAGATCCCTAACTTAATCACATCTCTCATCAGATGCAAAGTCTCTTTTGTTGTACGGGGGAACTATCACAGTGTCTTGGGAGTAAGAAACTGACATCTTCAAAGAAGCATTATTCAGCATTTCCCCAGCATCTACCTCTGGCACCATGACCCCTTTGTACCTTGCTTTCAGCCGAGGTGTTGGGGTGGGACACAGGGTCTTACAAACATCCATGGAATGTGCGTGTAATCCAATGGACCAGTGAGTCTTCTGCAGTGGATTCTCTTGGATAGATTTGTCCAGAGGATACAGTGTTTTAGACGTTATTACTTTGCAATATTTATCCAATTACTTTGGTCTCTTTGCCACCACTCCTGTTTTAAGTTTCTAGCCATCCAGTGAAAGCATTACCAATTTCATGAATCCAGAAACAACCATACTTCTAACCACTGTCTACTCCAGCCCAATGGACAACAACTGAAAGCACACCCCACTGGGCTTCTTTATTCTGTGATGTTCTTCAAGTTCACCTGTGAGTGGTTATAATGCTGCAGCCACCACACTCCAACCATGCCTAGATAACTTACTGATTACCACGATCCTCTTGTGTAGTGCATGCTTGGTAATGATTTTCCTTTTGTTGCAGATTGGGCCATATAAGGTAAAGTTGCTGAACACAGGGACGTCTGCCTGTGTTGGAAAAGAGCATATACATGGTGCTCTGAAGTCAAGGTAATCACAGAGGAGGCAACCAAAGGACATAAGGTACTGATACTGCATATTCCAGAGCAATAAAGCTGCTAACCTTAGAGATAAGACAGTTTTCTTTATTGGCAAAATTTACTTCTTGGATAAGCCTTTGAGCTTACTCCCAAGCTCAGTTCCCACACTTGCCTCATGCTTGTTTGAAAACCAAATAATTATGGGCTGCCTGGAGAAGTTGTCTGTCTCAACGCCCAAGAAATCATGAATTCCATTAGAGGGTTTTGACCTTCCTGGAGCACTAAAATCATATCAGTTGGCTCTTTTATTTAAGCCATTTGCCATTCACTCATTTTGGAGGTTGCGGGCCTGGTCAATCTGCAATACCTTTGAGATCTGGCATCCTCACAATCTATTTTGCTACATACACTTCTTTAACAAGTGAATTTAACAGTGTTTATATGCAGAAAGAATTCACAAATTGGGCATCCAGAAGAACAAGAATAGGTTTCAAATGATTCTGGGGCCATGTTGTTATTGGGAAGCTGAGTCCTAAACTGTTAAGTTCCTAGACAGGTTAAAACTCTCAAGGCTTTGTGTCTTTGATGAGATTTCTGAAAAGAAATTTAATCTATCACAAGGAATACAGAATGAGAGAGGAGAGGGAGGAACAGAAGTTAGGAGGGAGGGAGAAAGAGAGAGGAAGATAGAGAACAATAATCAACACTCAAGCATGAAGGTGGGTGAGTGACAGGATATCAGTGGCATTTAATGAGGCCCTGGGTTTCATTTATAAGATTAACTGGGTTTTCTGAGGAATGTCCTCTCCTTCCTCTGAGTTCATTGTTCTTTTACAAGGAAAATGTGTTGACCTTTGTGAATACTTGTTTACTCACTTGGTGAATGTTTCCTTTTTTAGCTTGTTTTGA
Source organism: Cavia porcellus (assembly GCF_034190915.1). NCBI lineage: Eukaryota > Metazoa > Chordata > Mammalia > Rodentia > Caviidae > Cavia > Cavia porcellus. The sequence continues at coordinate 7,932,580 of NW_026947508.1, forward strand.
GACTTTCAAAGTTTTCCAACTGCTCATGCAAGGTATATGCTTGATGAGGGCTCTGAATCTTAGGAGTGTGTTCAGAAGTTGTTATATTATCTTGAGCTAAATTTGGAACCACACCTTTGAGAAGATTTTAACTATAGCTAAAGATAAAAAAGTAACGGAAAAAAAGGGAAAATTATGTCTTTGATTTTTTCTTTTTTTTAATTTAAGGAGAAAAAGAAACAAAAACAGAAAAAGGGTACAAGTTATACAGAATTTCAGAAAAAATAAACAGTAGGAAATCACTAGTTAATAGATTACATATTGTTATCTTAGAAATAGTTGTTCATGTTACAAAATTAAAGCATATAAAGAGGACTTTCAAACAGTGAGACTGGGAACAGTTTTGTTCAATGATCCAACAAAACCTAGTAATATGGTTATCTATCTTATACACTTAAATATATATGCAGTTATATTCTTTAGAGCACTTTCTTTTCCTTTCTTTTGTACAATGAAAATTACACATTTTGGGTTTTATTACTCTCATAGTTCTTATTACTTTTGTTTTTGAAGAGAGTAAAACCAAATGTCTTTGCTTTTAAAGCCTTTCCACAGGGCTCTGAGGGTCTATTTTGCTATCTAACAATGTGATCAACATCTTTTAAGGGCAAAAAAGAAAGGGACAATTTAAAGAAAGTCACAGCTTGTTACATTTACCATGAGAAAAGGTCAGTCAGTAGTCTTTAGTCTTCTTTGGATTTGGGACATTCATAACATACATGTCAACTACTTCAACCTGACCACAATATGCCTAAAACTTGCCAAACTGTTTCCAAGGAACATAAGCACAAATGTTGGTTTTACAGCAATTTCAGGCCATTTTTGAATCTTCTGAGCCTCTCAGGGAACCTATGCCATATGACCAGCAAGCTAATATACTCTTTGGACATTGTGTCAATCCATGTTCTTGAAATTTTGGTCCCTCTTAGTGGATCCCCAAAACTCTGAATACTACTTTTATACCCACAGCCACATGTGCATCTTTAGGAATGCATTTCCTGTGCAGAAGTCACATGTTAACTTTTTATACTCTCCTAAAATGCAGTGTCTTACATTCTTCCTGCTGGGAAGCTTCAAAGGACTTGAAGTATTGAAGAAATCCCACATGGTCCTCAGTTGTATCCTGGTTGGTTCTAGCTCACTTCCAAGGTTTGTGAATTGATGGTAACAGTACACTACATTTTCTCTTCACAGACTTGGTGGAGCCTGTGAAATTGCTAACATGTCCTGTTGTACCTGGAACAGTGTGTTGAGAGAGAGAGAGAGAGAGAGAGAGAGAGCGAGAGAGAGAGCAATAATAAAACAGGTGCAGTGGGCCACTTGGATTCCTAATGTGACCCTGATGGTTGATTGCCTTGCATATACAGTTGTTGTTAGTTCCGTTGTGGTGGCCTGATCCCACCAGCTGAAGTTTTGTAGACAGAATCCTTAATTAAATGCTATAAAATATCTTTTTAACGTTTCCCTCCATCTATGTCAAGAAGGAGCTCATTCACACAGTAGCTGAAGGAGAGGCACAGTCAAGAAAAAAGTACCAAAGCTAATATTGTGTACTCATGATGGAATAGCAATGCTAGGAAGTCTTTCTCCTAGGGTCTTTCCAGTTTGTGTGTCTCTTGGGAACACAGCCACTGAAGGTCGTAGATCCAGATTTTTTTCAAGAAGTCTAAAATAAAAATCCTTGGAAGTTAGGTCTTGTTCACTCCTGAGAGAGAGGGCAAGTATACTTATTGTCTGATATAAGAATACTATAGGAGCTGGTTAGCTATTTTGTTTGCTCTGAATAATCTCAACATTCTGGAAGGTCTGTGTTACTCAGGTACAAGGAAACCTGTTGCACACATCATCTACATGGTCTTCCCTAGGGACTCTGGGCCATACACACTGATACAGTAGAAGGAAAGGTAGGACTTTGAAGTAGCAGCCCAAAAGAGAACTAGAAGGCCAATAGGAGAAAATCATTAATTAAAAGAGGGAGCCACAGTAGTCTTGGAAGGTAAAAGATGGGATGTATTGGCAAACTGGATTAGATTGGCACAATGATACTTGAAAAAAACTGTTTTAAGAATTGAGATTTACTTAAGTATCGGTTTTACAAGTCTTTTTAAATGATCATTTAAAAATCGTGGTTAAATGAACAACTTTGGTCTCATGCTGCATCTGTAGAGTTCACACTCTGTGAACTCTGGCTGTGGCCACTCACAAAATACAAGCCCATTATATAGTTTGTTTCCCTTGATTCTGGGCAGCTGAGGTACTGAAAAGTCAACCAACCTGATCATAGTTGAGGTCAACACCCCAATAGACAATGTAAACTTTAGAGAAACTACATTTCCAAGGAAAAATAACAGACCTGGCCTGCAACACTAGCCCCCCAAAAGTCAATAAAAAATGATTTGGTGAGTTTCAACACTGTAGATCCTGGAAGAAAAACCACTCATTCAAAAACAGAGTGAAAAATTAAAAAATTGATTAATTGTTTTTCTTTCCCTTTTTTTCCCTCTTGCTTTTTCTTTCATTGGTTTTATGGGAAAGTTTGCTTTAGTCTCCTTTTTTGTTTTCTCCTTTAAAATTTTCCCTTTATTTTGCTCTTGTTTTCTTCTTTTTATTTTTTTCCCTGTTGCTATTATCCAATGCTGTAAATTTCCTTTTAATCCTCTAAAGGATCCTCTCTCACTTTTCTCTCCTAAATAACTCACCTAAATAAATAGAAGTGGTTGGATCCTGGAACAGAGGCAAACGCCTATACTTAGCTATGCCCAGTGGGCCACCACTGACAATCAATATTAACTAAACAGGTTTACATACTAACAATAAAGCCTTTCATTAAAATCAACCCAAAGGGGAGAGCACCAGGGTGGCAGAGTGCTAAGCAGCAGAAAAAGAGCCTCTCTGAGAGTTACTGTCCAGAAGCTGAAATATAACAATCTGAGGGAGACACGGAGTACAGAAGTGGGATCTCTGGGCCCAGGAAGGGTCTGAATTGTGAATTGAAGCCCATGGAGAGAGAAAAGCAAGAAAATTCTACAAAGAAGGAGACAGCCAGCATCACTTTCTCCCTGAGACAGTACACACTGCACAAGAAGAACAGTTCAGACCTGCACATACACAGTGACAGTGACTGCTGGTGACCTCAGAGGTCTCTGTTGGGAGATACAGCAGTGGAGGGGAGCAGCGGATGTGAGGTCCTGAATTGCTTGGTGGTGAGTTCTAAGGGCTCAGTTATGCTGTGAGACAGAGTGCTTGGCTGTGAGCCATTTTAGAGAGGAGCCTGTTGCGCTCAAAACTCAGAGTGGCTGTGGGCTTCATCTAGGGGCTCTCAGCTGGGCTCACGCCTACAGAAAGTGTGCTAATGGCTGCAGGCTGAATGAGCCTGGTCTCAGCCAAAAGGTGCAGGCTCCCTGAGATTATCTACTGCCTCACCAAAGAGCTATTGCTGGCTTGCTGGGATAAACCAACATGGATTGGTACTCTATCTCCACGTATTTCCTACCAGTGACAGCGGAGACAAACCTAGAAGTGGGCTTTTCTCCTTGCTTTTTTTTCTCACTTAGGTTGTTTTTTGTGTGGTTTTGTTTTTGGTTCTTGGTTTTGGTTATATAATTACAAATATAGTTCATAAGGTTAAAGGTGGTAAATAAATGGTTAGCTCAGTTTGTCATTTTTTAGGCTGTGTTTGATGTTTTTATTATTGCTGATGGTGCCACTATAGCAAGAAGTGATATAACTGTTTTAAATGGCTGTTCTTTCTGGTATTTAAGACTCAGATTGACTAAAGGTCACAGAAAAAACTGTGGCATAGTGCCAAAAGAACAGGGACTGGGTCAAACAGCCAGCAACTTCTCATGCCCAACAAACTGAAAAGATAGGATCTTGTAACAGATCCAAATCCAAAAACCAGTTATACCTGTAAGATACTTCAGAGAACTAGTCACTGATTAAGGGTTCTAAACACTAGTAATAAAGCAAGCCATCATAGGTAATTTACAAGTATTGCCACAGAAATTAAACTAAAGAAGAAGAGAAAATGAGAAGACACTTATACAAGATGCAACCCAGTAATCCAGTTCAACAAAGGCAAACCCAGAGGACAATGAGGTGGGACAATATGAAAGCCACCCATGTGACTTTTTAGAAATAAAGCAATTGAATGAGGCTTTAGAAAAAATATCAAATAATTTCTCAGATAACTGCGGAGATGATGTCCACAATGAAAACCATACTCTAGAACAAATACAGACAAAAAAATAGATGAGCTTAAGAAAATTATGAAAGTCATGACAGCTGAGCATAGGAAACAAATGAAATCAACAAGACAGGTTCAGACAGCTATCTAAGGGAATAAAAATTCCATTTAAAGATCCCACAGCAAATTGAATCAACGTGAGAACAGAATCTCAGATGTAGAAGAAAGGCTTGAGGTTAGAGAGCATGAAAAGAAAGATTTCATAAAAGTAGCAAGGGACCATGGGAAATCAATCCAGCAGCTGCTAGATGAGGTGAAGAAGAATAACTTAAGATTGATAGGAATCAATGAAAAAGCAGGAAATAGCACAAATTACATAAAAATAAAAGACTGTTTGCAGACATCATCTCAGAAAACTTCCCTGGTAGAGAAAAAGAATTTGACCTACAGAAAAGTGATGCATATAGAATAAAACTCCAGTTAGACACACACACACACAAGAGAGAGAGAGAGAAGAGAGAGAGAGAGAGAGAGAGAGAGAGAGAGAGAGAGAGAGAGAGAGAGAGAGAGAGAGAGAGAATCTATAGCCAGTCGTATCATGGACAAGATTCCAGAAATTCAACACAAGAATAGATTTTTTTTAGCACAAGGGATTGAATTTAGGAGACCAGGCAGGCACTTATGACACTGAGCTATATCCCTACCCAAGAACAGAATCTTAAAAGCTTTTAGAGAAAACAAACAAATCATCTACAAAGGAAAGTGCATCAGAATCACAGCTGAATTTTCAGCATAAACTCAAGGAGAGCTTAGAGTGAAGTAATCCAAGCTATAAAGGAAAGCAACTTTCAACCCATATTGATGTACTCCACAAAACTGTCTTTCAAAACTGATGGAGAAATAAGATACTTCTATGACAACACCTGAGGAAAAATTTGACCACCAAACAAGCACTCCAAAATGCTTTAAAGTGTATTCTAGAAAGAGATTACAAAGATTCCTTGTGGGAGAGGAATATCTCTCAGCAGTGCCCCTAAGGAATAATTTACCTCAAAGAGAAGCTGGATCCTACAAATCCCTAAATAGGCATCCATCCTGGGCAAGCCCCCAAATGAAGTGGGTTTATTACCAATATAGGAATACAAGCAGCCAAACTGATAAATTTGGAATTTAATTGGCTGAGCTCAGCGACCACTCATGTGAACCCTGTTTCAGAGTCTCACTGAGTGGCCCTGAACTGGAACGTTACAGAGTTTTAAAATGGAGAACCACAAAAAGACATCTTGTTGGAAACAATTTAGCTAGAATCTTGCAGTAATTTTTGGTTGACACCTGTGTCCTGCTTCTTTGTTGAGCAGGTTAATTTTTATCTTGTGGGTGAAGCTCATTTTGCTTTTCTCATGGGACTTGTACTCTAGGTAATTTTCTATTTTCCTGGTTCAAATACAGGGCACTAGTTAAATGCAGGGCTCAAGATGGCATCATTTATACCAAGCTACACAGAGACTAAGAAAAAAAGTACAAAGAGTGAATTAAAGAGTTGGTTTTTTCAAAGGTTAAATAAAAGGTTAAATAAAATTGATAAACCCTGGGTTCCTCCCAGCAAGCTGATAATGGGACCCCAGGCACTTCCCACATTGGCTGCTTCTCCACAGTGTAGGGGAATGGGACAGGCACCTGGGTTCCTCTAACCTGAGATTACAGGGAGGTAACAGAGCATGGAGTGGGCTTCTCCAGACATGTGCAGGTACACTGGGTATTCCATGGTGATCAGGAGTGCATGGAGATAGGGCTGCTTATCTCAGCCTGTGCATCTACACTGGGACTCCCGAGACGGTGGCAGGCACACAGGGCTGTGTTTGTCTGATTCCGCTGATGGGTGATGGCTGTCCAAAGGAATCAAGGGCCTCTAGTGGTGGCCTACAGGTGCACAGAGGTTACCCTGCTGTTTGGTCCTGCTTCTGCTGGCCACCTACAGGAAAAGGCCTTTCAGTGCCAATGCCCAGCAGGTGGAGGTAGATCTGCTGGATCTCTCTGCCCACACTGGCTGGCTGCTGTCTGCCCCACTTGGTGAACAGTCTGCCACTGTTCAGTTCACTGGCGGCTGTTGGAGTGCACATAGGGGCAGGGCTGGCCCTCTGCTCCTAGCTTGTTACCTGCAGGGATGTACAATAATGATTGCCAGAGTATGTGCAAAGGGGCAGGGCTGGAGCCCCCATCATGGCTGTTAGAATATCTGTGGGGTTAGGGCTGGCCACTGCAGGTGGAGCTGGTTACCAGTGGGGATCCTCTGGGATGGATGCACACAGGGCACAGGCCAAGGAATTTTCTCTGGATGCTTCCAGCTATGGGCTGCTGGAGGAAGCCAGCTGCAGTTCTGGTTCTGGGCTTATCCAGTATGACTCCAAAATGGCACCCGGCCGATCACTCTCTCCTATGGGAGAAATGAACTCCCTGCATTCACTGCCAGCCAGAGCAGTCCTCTGTGTCTGTCTCTCCCCTCCACCACCACATCTCTTTGCAGTGGCTTCTGGGCTTTCCAGCCACTACAGTCACAATGACCATGCTTCCCCAGGTTCCAACAGCTCCTCTCACACAGTGGGTCCAGCTCCAGGTGAAGGTACCGCCAGCTGCTGTGTTCTTCCTTTACAACTTTCTTTCATACTCTCTGTGTGCTTAATTTCTCACTTTAGTTTCTTCCCAGATCCAGGGACCCACTTCTTTCCTTCTTGTCTTTTCCATGATGCTGCATTCCGGCATCTGGACTGTTTCTCTGAGAGAAACACTCATACTCTGGAATACTACACAGCAATGACAGTGAACCATGAAACATGTCATGAACACAGGAGGCCAGATGAAAAACAGAATATGCTGTGATCTCTCAATTACATGTAGTTCAAATTGGCAAAACAAATGTATGGCATGGGGAGTTAAGCTAGAGTTTTTATCCTTGCTGAGGGAAGGATGACAAGGCAGGAATACCCTGATTGCTGTTGACAGGTTTTGCTCTACTTTATGAGCTGATTATTGGTTACACAGGTGTTCTTCCCTCAATACCCAATAATTCAATTAACAAACACATTACTGGCTGGAACAAATTTAGAAATCAATAAATATTAGATATTTTACATTAGGATCCAAGAACATCTACAAGACCTATATCAGCATACACTTACTAACAGACATTACTAAACAATATTCAGTATTATGTACCAGATGCGATAGGAGGAACACTGTTAAAAATAAAACTAGATAAGGTGTAGGCCCATTCTTGGGAAATGAGAAGGATACAAAGACTGTGAGTATGAGACTTCCATGCCCCTGACAAGGGAGAGCAAGAAGCTGGCAGATCCTTGACTAGGGGATACCTAGGGGAGTGTGCTTCTAGAGGAAGACAAGATTTGAGAAGACGGGGGTGGCTTGGGAAGGACTCCGTTGGAAGGGCACATATAAATGCAGAGGAGATTCTGGAAGACACACGTGAAAATGATGTGACATTGGGCAGGCGGGGGGAGGTCTGAAAATACACAACAGGAAACAAATGCTGAAGAACCCAGGTGGAAAATACATACAGAGTAAGTTTATGGAAGGGAATACTTAAAATCAGATCTTTAGCTCAAGCAGGGCTAAAGGGCTATGTCATTGCGTAACTTCTCCTTCCTGTTTCCTTGTGTTAAACTGGCTAGTTCCCAGCTGACTTATTTTTTTTATTTAAAGAGAAAAACAAAACTAAATGAAGCAAGACAGTAAAAGGCTAGAAGCAACATAGAATTTCAAGAGAAAAAACATACAGTAAGAGTTCACCAGTTAATAGATCACACATTGTCAACTTACAAACAGCTGTCCAGATTAAAAAATTAAAGCATACAAAGTGGACATTAATACAGTGAGATTGCAGTCAGTTCTGTTCAATGATCCAAACAAAACTCAGCAATATGGTTCTCTTTCCTACACATTTAAATAAACTTGCAGTTATATCCTTGAGATCACTTTCCTTCCTCTCTTTTTTACACTAACAATCGTGCATTTTAGTTTCCATTATTTCCACAGTTTTTTTTAACTTTTTCTTTGAAGAGGAAAAGAAAAAAGATTGAAAAAAAGGCCAAAAACCAAAAAACAGAACAAGACGGACCAAAGAAAAACCCAATGTGACAAAGCAAAACAGAGTCATTTAGATCAGGAGGATGGACATAGCATAAAATGAAAAAAAAGGGGGGGATTACTAGATGATCAACAACGGTTACCATTATGCCTCTTACTATCCTAAAAAGAGTAGCCTATGTCAGCTAGTATAAAAGAAAACTGTACATAAGACCAATAAAACCACATTGGAGAGCTTACAGGATTCCAAAGAAGATAATAGTCAAATAATAATGGACATCATAGAATATCTGGTTGCCTTCCAAATGGTTGCCTATACTCTCAAACTTGATACTATTAAGCAAAACAGAATATAATAAAATCAGTCAGAACAAGATATGGAGAACACTACAGGGGTTCAAATCACGTTAATAGGGAAACAAAGAATCACTATAATCTATTGCACTATTTTTAATTTAGTTTTCCCTTAGTTAAAAGACACTAAAAAATAAATTAATTTTTTAAAAAAAGGAAAGAAAAAGGGGGGGGAGACTGAGATAAAAAAAAGAACATATCAATATAACAACACCGGTCAGAATCGAAAAATTTAACCATCATTGTGTTTCACCCCCAGATAGCTTGACATTAATAGTAGTTACCACAGTGACTCTTTCCTTGAAATATTTGAGTCTAACTTCATGTACTATAGCATCAAATTTATCAAGACAGTGTGAGACCGTTCAAGAGAATGAAATTATTGCAGGGTATTTAGAACCAGCTAGCAGAAACCAAACATCAATTTCTGTATTATCTCTTTGCCTATAAAAAACTTGCTCATACTATCGCATACATTAAGATATAATAAGGTACCACATGTTAGAATCAATGGAAACAAATGAACAACAACTTGATGGGGCTTCAAAACAAGATGATATTAAATCAGCACTAGCTATTACGCTCTTATTCTCTTCAAAATAGTTATTTGTAGTATCACAGACGATAAAATAAAACCACCCAAATTAAAACCATTTCAAGTAATGAGTGAAAACATTATGTGGCTTCAAACCAGTGTGACTGGGAATCAGGATTACCACATACTTTCATGTATTCTTATCATTTCTTACACTAGGGAAACTATTCGGTATTTATACAGGTGAGTTTGATTTATTTCACTTATAAGTATGGTCTCAAGCTGCGTCCATTCATTTATAAATGTCTCAATGTGAGCATTCTTTATAGCTGAGTAGTACTCCATTGTATAAAAATACCACAACTTTTTTATCCATTCCTCATGTTGATGGACACTTAGGTTGTTCCCAAGATCTGGCTATTACAAATTGTGCTGCTGTAAACATGGATGCACATATATCACTGTGGTGTGATGCTTTCAGTTCTTCTGGGAATATGCCTAGGAGTGGAATAGCTGGGTCAAATGGTTCTTCCAGTCCCAGCTTTCTGAGAAATCTCCAGACTGACCTCCACAATGGTTGCACCAGTCTACACTCCCACCAACAGTGCAGGAGAGTTCCTTTTTCCCCACAGCCTCTCCAGCATTTGTTATTAGTGGTTTTCTTGATGTTGGCCATTCTTTCAGGAGTGATATGAAATCTCAGTGTGGTTTTAATTTGTATTTCTCTAATGACTAGTGATGCTGAACATTTTTTCATATATTTATTTGCCGCTTGTATTTCTTCATCTGAAAATTGTTTATTCATCTCCAATGCCCATTTTTGGATGGGGTCTTTGAATTTTGGGGGTCTGATTTTTTTTAATTCTTTGTATGTTTTAGAAAGAAATCCTTTGTCTGAGGGACAGTTCACTAGGATTTTTTCCCAGTTTGTGGGTTTTCTTTTCACTATGTTAGAGATTTCTTTGGATGTGCAGAAAGTTTTTAATAAGATGTGATCCCAGTTATTGACTCTGGGAAGTATTTCCCGTGCGGTTTGAGTCTTGTTCATGAATTCTCTACCTACTCCTATGTCTTCAAGGTTTTTACCCAATTTTTCTTCCAATAGATTAGTATTTCTGTTTTAATGTTTAGATCTTTGATCCATTTAGATTTTATTTTAGTATATGGAGATAGGCATGGGTCTAGTTTTAGTTTTCGGCATATGGAGAGCCAGTTTTTCAGACACCATTTATTAAAGAGACTGTCATTCTTCCAGTGAACCTGTTTGCCTCCTTTATCAAAGATGAGGTGGTTGAGTGTGTTTGTAGTTGTGGTTGTATCTTCTACTCTATTCTATTGGTCTTCACCTCTGTTTTGATTCCAGTACCATGTTGATTTTACTACTGTTGCTTTGTAGTATAACTTCAAGTCAGCGATTGTGATGCCTCCTGCCTTGCCTTTGCTGCTTAGAACTGTCCTTGCTATTCTAGGTCTCTTCTGGTTCCAGATGAATTTTACGATTGATTTCTCTAGATCTATGAGGTATGTTGATGGTATTTTTATCGGGATTGCATTGAATCTCTATAACAGTTTTGGGAGAATGGCCATTTTCACAATATTTATTCTTCCTATCCATGAGCAAGGGACGTCTTTCCATTTCCTGAGATCATCTTCAATTTCATTTTTCAATGCATTATGATTTTCCCTGTATATATCTTTCACTTCTTTCATGAGAGTAATTCCTAAATATTTCATTTTCTTGGTTGCTAGTGTGAAGTGTGTGGCTTCTCTTATTTCTCTCTCTGTGATTTTGTTGTTAGTATATAAGAATGCTATTGATTTTTGAGTATTGATTTTGTATCCAGCTGCATTGCTGAATTTATTTATTATGTCTAGGAGTCTTTCAATGGAGTTTAGGGGGTCTTCTATATAGAGTATCATATCATCTGCAAATAGTGATAATTTAACTTCTTCTTTTCCTATCTTTATGCCTTTTATTTTTCTTTCATGTCTAATTGCTCTGGCTAGTATTTCCAGTACTATATTAAATAGGAGCGGTGACAGGGGACATCCTTGTCTTGTGCCTGATTTTAATGTAAAGGCCTTCAATTTTTGGCCATTTAGTACGATACTGGCTGTTGGTTTGTCATAGATGGTCTTTATTATGTTGAGGTAAAGACCATCTATTTCAATTTTCTGTAAGGTTCTTATCATGAATGAATGTTGTACCTTATCAAAAGCTTTTTCTACCTCTATAGAAATGATCATGTGATTCTTACTTTTGACTCTATTGATATGGTGGATTACATTTATTGATTTACGTATATTGAACCATGCCTGCATACCTGGAATGAATCCCACTTGGTCATGGTGTATAATCTTCTTGATGATTTGCTGCATCCTATTTGCCAATATTTTATTGAGGATCTTTGCATCTGTGTTCATTAGGGAGATTGGTCTGTAGTTGTCTTTTTATTTGGGTCTTTCTCAGGTTTTGGTACTAGAGTAATATTTGCTTCCAGGAATGACTTAGGAAGGATTGCTTCCCTTCCAATTTCATTGAATAGTTTGAGGAGTGTCGGCATTAGGTCCTCTTTGTATTTCTTGTAGAATTCTGCAGTGAATCCATCTGGGCCTGGTCTCTTCTTTGTAGGTAATGACTTAATTACATTTTCGATTTCATGAATAGAAATTGGGTTATTCAGCAGTTTTACTTCTTCTTGACCTAGCTTTGGTACTTTATATACTTCTAGAAATGTGTCTATTTCTTCTGTGTTATCAAACCTTTGAGAGTAGAGGTTTTTGATATAGGTGTTGATGATTTTCTGTATTTCTACTGGGTCTGTAGTGATTTCACCTTTTTCATTCCTTATTGCATGCTGGATGCGCACCTTCTGGTCCCCAGTGGTGGCAGTATCCTGACTTATTTCTTGTGAGAATACATTCAGCACAATGTGGTAAAAAATTAGCTCACACCAACTGGCTGGAAAGGGTCTCGTGAAAATCCTGCAGGTAGCAAAAGGCAATTGCCAAGGAATGAAGGGTAACTATCTACCACAAAAGAACATTGCTTAGTAGGCACACAAGATGCTCGTCAGCTTTTGAGAGGAATTTATTCATACTTGTTTTTTGAGGAATAGGTAACTATTTTAGTTTTGATTTGTTTTACAGTTTTTCATAGAGACAAAGTTATAAAGGAGTGTTTCTATATTTCAGTAATAACCTCAATGTCAGTATGATGACAAATACCACCACTTCAGCAAGAGAAAGGGGGGGAGGTAGAGTAGGGACTGGGATAGCTGGGCTACATATATTTTTGTCCAGTGATATATCATGGTAATTCTTGACAAAATACGATAGCACATAAGTGTCCAATGGGAGGGAAATGTGCTCTTGTAAGAAAGTGCTCTCATTTATTTATGTCACATATATTTAAAGCACCATGATTGGCCAGGTGTCTTTGTCTGCCATGAAGATGTATGAACAAACAAGATACATGGATATGTATGTCTTGCTCCATTTTCTTTTGCTATGCTAGGACACTTGGCAGTGAGTAAACTTATAAGGATAAGTTTTTATTCCATTGTTCTAGAGGTCAGGAAGTTCAAGATCAAGTGAAGACATCGAGGCAAGTCCTCATTGTGCCTCAAATCACTATGCAAAACAGAAAGAAAAGTGAGTGCATACTGAAAAGACAGAACAGGAATGGAGGACTCACTGTATAACAAACCTGCTTTAGAAAAGTCATCCATTCCCTCAGCAGTGAGAACATCACAAGATGAAGATTTGCATCCACTCTTGAGAGCCCCATGCAGGCTGTCTCCAGAAACTGTACATGTCATTTCTGCTAGATAAGCTGTGTATAATTTTCAGTTTATTTCTCACATTCTTTTTGGTCGAAGGTACATAAATTGGGCTGACATTTTAAAAAACTGGGTCCTTTGGTTCTCACTCTCCACCCAGCTGAAAAGGAACCATTGCCTTTCCCATGTTTCTCTACCATATTTATTTTTTTTCTTTTTTTTATTTTTTAATTTTTTTATTTAAGAGGAAACAGAGAAAAACACAAAACAAAACAAAGCAGTGTAAGGTTACACATAATACAGAACTACAAAAAAAAAATAACAGTAAGAAATCACCTGTTAATAGATTACATATTATCATCTTGGAAATAGTTGCTCAAATCACAGTATCAAAGAATACAAAGTAGACATTCAAACAGAGAGACTGCAAACAGCTGTGTTCAATGATCCAAAAACATTAATATGATCAGCTATTTAACACCCCTAAACACACTTGCTGTTATATCCGTTAGAGCTATTTTTTTTCCTCCCTCTCTTTTTTACAACAAAATTGACACATTTTGGATTTTATTACTCCTTAGTTCTTATTACTTTTTTGGGGGGGGGAGAGAATAAAGTCAAATATGGCAAAACAAAGCTGTAAGTCAAAACCAAGGATAGACATAGCACATGGTGTAGAACAGAGTACAAGGTTATTAACAATGGTTATCAACGTTGTCTCTTGTTTCCTTAAAAGGAATTGTCTATCTCATTAGATATTATAAAGTTGGACAAAACAGTGGAGAACAAGACCAATAAAACTTAGGCATTGTGAACATTACAGGACTTCCAAAGGAGAAAATAGTCAAACCAGAATGGGCATCTTTGTGAATCTTATTGCCTTCAAATTAGTTGCCTATACCCTCAAACTTGATACTATCGCACAGAATGGAACAGAGTCTAATCAGTCAAAACAAGATCGTGGGAGTATTACAGGACTTCAAAACAAGTTAATAGGAGATCGAAAAGAGTTACTATTATATATCCTAATTTTTTAAATTTTTCCCTTAATTAAAATAAACATAAGAAATAGCTAAATAATTTTTTTAAAGAATAGTAGTTACCATAGTGTCTGTCTTTTTCCTTAAAATATTTGGATAAAACTTCATATACTATAGCTTCAAATATTTCCATATCAAGAAGCCCAGAATAAAGCCTTTCTAATTAATAAGTGAAAATTTTATAAGGCTTCAAGGCCACATAATGGGGAATCATGATTATCACATATTTTTATATATTTGAATCATTACTTACATTAGGGAAACTATTCGGTATTCATACATGCGAGATTGATTTATTTCACTTATGAGTATGGTCTCAAGCTGTGCTCACTTATTGATAAATATCTCAATGCGATCCTTCTTTGTAGCTGAATAATACTCCATTGTACAGAAATACCACAACTTTTTTATCCATTCCTCAGTTGATGGACACTTGGGTTGTTTCCAAGATCTGGCGATTACAAATTGTGCTGCTATAAACATAGGTGCACATATATCCCTGTGGTATGATGCTTTCAGTTCTTCTGGGAATATGCCTAGAAGTGGAATAGCTGGAATAAATGGGATTTCCAATCCCAACTTTTTGAGAAACGTCCAGACAGACCTCCACAAAGGCTGTACCAGTCTACACTCCCACCAACAGTGCAGGAGAGTTCCTTTTTCCCCACAGCCTCTCCAGCATTTGTTGTTGTTGGTTTTGTTGATCCTGGCCATTCTTTCAGGAGTGAGATGGTATCTCAGTGTGGTTTTAATTTGCATTTCTCTAATGACCAATGATGATGAGCATTTTTTCATGTATTTATTTGCCATTTGCATTTCTTCATCTGAGAATTGCATATTCATCTCAGATGCCCATTTTTGGATTGGATCTTTGAATTTTGGAGGTTTTTTTAATTCTTTATATGTTTTAGACAAGAGTCCCTTGTCTGAGAGAGAGTTCACTAAAATCTTTTCCCAGTTTGTGGGTTTTCTTTTCACTATGCTGGAGATTTCTTTTGACATGCAGAAACTTTTTAATAAGAAGTGGTCCCAGTTATTGATTCTAGGAAGTATTTCCCGTGCGGTTTGAGTCCTGTTCATGAATTCTCTACCTACTCCTATGTCTCCAAGGTTTCTACCCAATTTGTCTTCCAATAGATTTAGTGTTTCTGTTTTAATATTCAGATCTTTGACCCATTTAGATTTTAATTTAGTACATGGTGATAGACATGGGTCTAGCTTTAGTTTTCGGCAAATGGAGAGCCAGTTTTTCCAGCACCATTTATTAAAGAGATTGTCATTCTTCCAGTGAACCTGCTTGGCTCCTTTATCAAAGATAAGGTGGTTGAGTGTGTTTGTAGTTGTGGTTGTATCTTCTAATCTATTCCATTGATCTTCAGCTCTGTTTTGATTCCAATACCATGTTGATTTTACTACTGTTGCTTTGTAGTATAATTTCAAGTCAGGGATTGTGATGCCTCCTGCTTTGTCTTTGCTGCTTAGAATTGCCTTGGCGATTCTAGGTCTCTTCTGGTTCCAGATGAAATTTAGGAGTGATTTCTCTAGATCTATAAGGTATGTTGATGGTATTTCTATTGGGATTGCATTGAATCTGTATAAGAGTTTTGGGAGAATGGCCATCTTCACAATGTTTGTTCTTCCTATCCATGAGCAAGGGATGTCTTTCCATTTTCTGAGATCATCTTCAGTTTCCTTTTTCAGTGTATTATAGTTTTCACTGTATAAGTCTTTCACTTCTTTCGTAAGAGTAATTCCTAAATATTTCATTTTTTTGCTTGCTAATGTGAATAGTCCAGTTTCCCTTATTTCCCTCTCTGTGATTTTGTTGTTTGTGTATAGGAATGCTATTGATTTCTGAGTATTGATTTTGTATCCAGCCACATTACTGAATTTATTTATTGTATCTAAGAGTCTTTCAATGAAGCTTAGGGGGTCTTCTATGTAGAGTACCATGTCATCTGCAAACAATGACAACTTAACTTCTTTTCCTCTACCATATTTCTGAGAAAAAAACATTTACTTGGAAGCTTGAGATCCTCAGCCAGGTCTTTGTTTTTCACAAAACAATGCCATCAGAAGTAGTAACTCAGGCTTATGTCTGATGAAGCAGTTTACTTGCACATACTTCTATAAGTGTTTATGATCCATGGATCAGTAAAAATCTCAAAATTCAACTATTATGAAGAAAGAGAAAGGCTTGAACTACTTGGTGTATTGTCCTACAGTATGCCACCTTAGCAGATAATGTAGCTTGACATTTTCCACCTGAATCTCTCAGATTTTCATACAGATATTTGAATATATATATTTGAGTCATGTATAAATTGCCCATTGTATCTGCTTTCTAGTTTTCAGTATTTTTATTAGTATACATTTGCAGTAAGGAATGTTTATATTTCTTATGTGCATGGACACTGTTAAGTACATGTCCATAACATATCTTAGTCCATCTTTTCATTGTATTTTCCCACTTCCATTTCTAGATCTCTTTCCTCTTTTTAAAAAAATTTTATTTAAGGAGAAAAAGAGAAAAAAAGTATAAAAAGGGTACAAGTTATGCAGAATTTCAGAAAAAAATAAACAATAGGAAATCACTAGTTAGTAGTTTACATATTGTCATCTTAGAAATATTTGTTCAAGTTACAAAATTAAAGCATATGAAGTGGACATTCAAACAGTGAGACTGCAAACAGTTCTGTTCAATGATCCAACAAAACTCAGTAATATGGTTACCTATCTTATACACTTAAATATACATGCAGTTATATCATTTAGAGCACTTTCTTTTCTTCTCTTTTGTACAATGACAATTACACATTTTGGGTTTTATTACTCCTACAGTTCTTATTACTTTTTTTTAAAGAGAGTAAAACCAAATGTGACATAACAGGACAGAGTCAGTCAAATCAAAAGGATGGACATAATATATAATGTCAAAACATAATACAAGGTAATCAACAATGGTTACCATAATGCCTCTTGCTATCTTAAAAAGAAGTGCCTATATCATCAGTTATAATAAAATTGAACAAAACAGTAAAGAACAAAACCAATAAAACCAAAACATTGGAGGCATTACAGGTCTTCAAAAGAAGATAATAGTCAACCAGAATGGGCGTCATAATGAATCTTATCTTCACAGCTGTTGCCTATACTTTCGAACTTGGTACTATCAAGCAAAACAGAATAGAGGAAAATCAGTCAAAACAAGATGGTGAGAGCAATACAGGGCTTCAAATCAAGTTAATAGGAAATCAAAGTGGGCTACTATAACATACCCTGCTATTTTTTATTTATTTTTCCCTTAATTTAAAGGATAAAAGTAAAAAAGTAAATAATAAAATGGTGATTAGATAAAAGAGGGCATAACAACAAAACAGCACAGGTCAAAACATAACCATTTAAGCAAAATAGTGTTTCACCACAAGATAATCCTGAAATAAAAGTAGTTACCATATTGTCTCTTTCCTTGAAATCTTTGAGTATAACTTTGTACACTGTAGCATCAAACATATCAAAACAATGTAAAACCATTCAAGGGAATGACATTATTACAGGGTATTTAGAATCAACTAACAGAAAATGAACAATGGTTTCTCTATAATCTCCTTGCCTATAAAAGTTTTTGTTTATATTATCACATATAATAAAATCTAATAAGATACAACATGTTAAGACCTATGAAGACAGAAGAACAAAAGATTGATGGGACTTCAAAACAAGATGATATTAAATCAGCGCTAGCTATTATGATATCTTGTTTTCTCCAAAATAGCTGTTCCTACCATCTAACCTTCTCTGCCTAATTTCTGGTGAGCTCTTTTTCTGTCATTAGTTGTCAGTTTGTCTTCTTCATTTCAGTTTCTGCTTCATTCATTGTGGCCTCTCTGCCACTATTTCTGGAATCTTGGTGTTTTTCTTTTTTAGAATATCCTGCAGTATTCTCTGTAGAGTTAAACTGGTGGTTGCAAATTCCCCTAGTTCCTCTTTATCCTGGAAGCACCTTGTTTTTCCATCAACTTCTAGGGATAGTTGTGCAGGATATATCAATCTTGGCTGGAGGTTATTGTCTTTCAAAGCTTGGATTATTTCCCCCCATGCTCTTTGTGATTTGATGGTTTGTGCCAAGAAGTCTGAGCCAGGAAGAAGCCCCATGGTTGTCCTCTGTGTGGTGGCAGTGGAAGGCCGCTGATGTGGGCAAGTCCAGCACAGCTGCCTGAGCTGGGGCAGAGCTTAGTGTTCTTCCTCCATGCGGTAGGCTGGGCAGTGGTGGCCAGGGATGCTGAGGCACTCACACAGACCCAGTGGCAAGAGCTGGGGCTGAGCTTGGTGGTCTTCCCAGCGCATTGCCTTCCGCTGCATAGCTGCAGCAGTGGGGGTCTATTGTGCTGGCAAGTCCAGTGGCTGAGCAGGGGTGGCGATATGTGGTCTTCCTCCACATGGGAGAGGTGCCTGGCAGCAGCTGGGGATGCTGAGGGACTCAGGCAGACCCAGTGGTGTGAGCTGGGGCATCTTTCAGTTACTTGCTCCAGGAAGACAATACAGTATTTCCACATGTGAGTTTGATTTATTTCACTTATGATTATGGTCTCAAGTCACATCCATATACTAAAACCTCACTGGAATCTTTCTTTATACTTGAATAGTACTCCACCATATAAAAACACCACATCTAAAAAAAAATCTGCTCCTTGACTCATGGGCACTTTGGTTGTTTATAAGATTTGGCTGCCACAAATTGCGCTGCTATAAACAAGGGTGCACTTATATCACTGCTAATGTTTTTTATCCTTCTGTGAAAATGCCCAGAAGCAGAATAGGAGGGTTGGATGACACTTCTACTCTTAGCTTTCCAAGGAACTTCCACATTGATTCCCACAGTGGTTGCACCAATCTACACTCTCACCAAAAATGAATAAACAGTTCCTTTTCTCCTCCAAAATATCCAGCATTTATTGTTGGCTTACTTCTCGATCTTGGCCATTCTTCCTGAAGGAAGATGGAGCATCAGTGTTGTTTCCTTTTTAAATTTTATTTAAAGGAAATAAAAAACATGACAATATAAGGGTGCAAGTAATACAGAATATTAAAAAACAGTAAGAAACCACTAGTTAATAGATTGTATATTGTCATCTTAGAAATAGTTGTTCAAGTTACAATATTAAAGCATACAAAGTAGGTATTCAAACAGTGAGACTGCAAACAGTTGTGTTCAATGATCCAACAAAAACTTAGTAATATGGTCATCTATCTTACACAGCTAAACTCATTTGCAGTTTTATCCTTTAGAGCACTTTCTTTTTGTGTCTTTTTTACAATAACGTTTACACACTTTGGGTTTTATTGCTTCCACAGTTCTTACTACTCTTTTTTGGAAGAGAATAAAACCAAATATGACAAAACAAAGCAGTCTGTCAAAAGAAAAGATGCACATAGTACATGATGTAAAAACAATAAACAAGGTAATCGACGTGGGTTACCATAATGTCTCTTGCTACCTTCAAAAGAATAGTCTATATCATTAGTTATAATAAAATTGAACAAAAAAGTACAGAGCAAGAACAATAAAACCTAAACATTTGAGACATTACAGGACTTCAATAGAAGAAAATAGTCAAACCAGAATGGGCATCATAGTGAATCTTACTGTGTTCAAAGTAGTTGCGTATATCCTCAAACTTGATACTATCAAACAGAACAGAACAGAGTAAAATCAGTCAAAACAAGATGGTGGGAGCAATACAGGGCTTCAAATCAAGTTAATAGGAAATCAAAAAAGTAATATATCCTGCTATTTTTTTTGATTTTTTCCCTTAATTAAAAAATGAAAAGAAAATAAATTTTTTTAAAAAGGGGGAGACCAAGATAAAAGAGGACATAACGACATAACAATACAGGTCAAAGTAGAACAATTTCAGCAACATAGTGTTTCATCACAAGATAACCTCACTTAATAGTAGTTACCATAGTGTCTCTTTCCTTGAAATATTTGAGTATAACTTCATATACGATAGCATCAAACATATCAAGGCAGTGTGAAACCATTCAAGAGGATTAACGTATTATAGGATATTTAGAACCAGCTAATGGAAAATGAAAAATGATTATATATTATCCCTTTGCCTACAAAATTTTTGTTTATACTATCGCATATGATAAAATCCAGTAAGATACAACATGATAAAACCAATGGAGACAGAAGAACAACAGTTTGGTGGGACTTTAAACATGATGATATTAAATCGCCACTCGCTATTATGATGTCTTGTTTTCTTCAAAATAGCTGTTCATACTGTCACAGACAATAAAATCAAACAACCCAAAATAAAACCATTCCAATTAAAGAGTGAAAACTTTATAAGGCTTCAAAGCAATATAATGAGGAATCATGATTACCACATACTTTTATGTATTCTTATCATTTCTTAAACTAGGAAAACTATTCAGTATTTATACATGTGAGTTTGATTTATTTCACTTATGAGTATGGTCTCAAGCTGTGTCCATTTATTTATAAATATCTCAATGTGATCCTTCTTTATAGCTGAGTAGTACTCCATTGTATAAAAATACCACAACTTTTTAATCCATTCCTAAGTTGATAGGCACAGGTTCTTTCCAAGATCTGGTGATTACTAATTGTGCTGCTATAAACATGGCTGTACATATATTACTGTAGTATGATGCTTTCAGTACTTCTGGAAATATGCCTAGAAGTGGGATAGCTGGAACAAATGGGACTTCCAATCTCTGCTTTTTGAGAAATCTCCAGACTGACCTCCAAAATGGTTGTACCAGTCTACACTCCCACCCACAATGCAGAAGAGTTCCTTTTGCCTCACAGCGTCTCCAGCATTTGATGTTGATGGTTTTCTTGATCCTGGCCATTCTTTCAGAAGTGAGATGGAATCTCAGTGTGGTTTGAATTTGCATTTCTCCAATGAATAATGATGATGAAAAGTTTTTCATGAATTTATTTACCATTTGTATTTCTTCACCTGACAATCATGTATTCATCTCACATGCCCATTTTTGGATTGGATCTTTGAATTTTGGGGGTCTGAATTTTTAAAATTCTTTATATGTTTTAGACAGAAGTCCTTGGTCTGAGGGAGAGTTCACTAAGATTTTTTCCCAGTTTTGGGTTTTGTTTTCACTATGCTGAAGATTTCTTTCGACATGTAGAAAATTTTTAATAAGAGGTGATCCCAGTTATTGATTCTGGGAAGTGTTTCCTATGTGGTTTGAGTCCTGTTCATGAATTCTCTACCTATCCCTATGTCTTCAACGTGTTTTTGCAGTTTGTCTTCCAATATATTTAATGTTTCTGTTTTAATATTCAGATCTTTGATGCATTTACATTTTAATTCAGTACATGGTGATGGGTCTAGATTTAGTTTTCAGCATATGGAGTGACTTTTTAAAACACCATTTATTAAAGAGACTGTCATTCTTCCAGTGAACCTATTTGGTCCCTTTATCAAAGATAAGATTATTGAGTGTGTTTTTAGTTGTGGTTGTATCTTCTAATGTATTCCATTGATCTTTGGCTCTGTTTTGATTCCAATACCATGTTGATTTTACTACGGTTGCTTTGCAGTATAACTTCAAGTCAGGGATTGTGATGCCTCCTGCCTTGCCTTTTTGGCTTAGAACTGTCTTTTGTATTCTGGGTCACTTCTTGCTCCAGATGAATTTAGGAGTGATTTCTTGAGATCTATGAGGTATTTTGATGGTATTTCATTGGGATTGCATTGAATCAGTATAATTGTTTTGGGTGAAAGGCCATTTTCACAATATTTATTCTTCCTATCCATGAGCAAGAGATGTCTTTCCATTTTCTGAGATCATCTTCTATTTCTCTTTTCAGTCTATCATAATTTTCCCTATATAGGTCTTTCACTTCTTTCATGAGAGAAATTCCTAAATATTTCATTTTTTGGGTTGCTAGTGTGAAGAGTGCAGCTTCTCTTATTTCTCTGTGTGATTTTGTTGTTAGTGTACAAGAATGCTATTAATTTTTGAGTATTGATTTTGTATCGAGCTACATTACTGCATTTATTTATTATATCTGATAGTCTTTCAATGGAGTTTTGGGGATCTTCTATGTAGAGTATTATGTCATTTGCAAACAATGATAATTTAAATTCTTCTTTTCCTGTCTTTACCCGTTTTATTTCTCTCTTGTCTAATTGCTCTGGCTAGTGTTTCCAGTGCTATATTAAATAGGAGCGGTATTAAAGGACATCCTTGTCTTGTTCCTGATTTTAAAGTAAAGCCCCTCAATTTTTGGCCATTTAGTTTGATACTGGCTCTTGGTTTGTCATAGATGACCTTTATTGTATTGACGTAAAGACCATCTATTACAATTTTCTGTAAAGTTCTTATCATGAATGAATGTTGGACCTCATCAAAAGCTTTTTCTGCATCTATAGAAATGATCATGTGATTCTTACTTTTTCCTTTATTGATATGGTGGATTATATTTATTGATTTATGTATGTTGAACCACCCCTGCATGCCTGGATGAATCCCACTTGGTTGTGATGTACAATCTTCTTGATTATTTGCTGCATCCTAAATGCCGATATTTTATTGAGGATTTTTGCATCTGTGTTCATTGGGGAGATTGGTCTGTAGTTCTCTCATTTATTTGGGTCTTTCTCAGATTTTGGTAGTAGAGTAATATTTGCTTCCAGGAATGACTTAGGAAGGATTGCTTCCCTATCAGTTTCATTGAAGTGTTTGAAGAGTGTCATTATTAAGTCTTCTTTGTATTTCTTGTAGAATTCTGCAATGAATCTGTCTGGGCCTGGGCTTTTCTTTGTAGGTAAGTATTTAATTACATTTTGAATTTCATTAAAAGAAAATGGGTTATTCAGCAGTTTTATATCTTCTTGACCTAGCTTTGGTACTTCATATGTTTCTAGGTATCTGTCTATTTTTTTTTGTGTTAGCAAATCTTGGAGAGTAGAGGTTTTCGAAACAGGTGTTGATGATCTTCTGTATTTCCATAGAGTCTGTAATGATTTCATCTTTTTCACACCTTATTGTATGAATTTGAGCTTTTTCTTCCCTTTTTAAATAAGATTGCCTACGAGCTTATAAATTTTATTTTTTCTTTCAAGGAACCAACTCTTTGATTCAATGATTCTTTGCGTCATTTTCTTAGTCTCTATTGCATTGATTCCTGCTCTGATTTATATATATATATATATATATATATATATATATATATATATTTTATAACTTCCTCTCCTCTTTTGGTGTTGTGCTTGTCTTGTTCTTCTTTTTGTAGATGTTTGAGGTGTAACATCAGGTTTTTTATTTGTCCTCGTTCTGTTTTTCTGATGTGGGAACTCAGTTCAATAAATTTTCCTCTGAGGATGGCTTTCATTGCATCCCACAGATTCCAGTAAGTTGTATTTGTATTTTCATTTGCTTATAGGTATTGTTTAATTTCTCCTGTGACCCACTGATTACTCATGAGTGTGTTATTCAGTTTCCATGTATTTGTGGGATTTTTGCAGTATTTTTATCATTAATTTCTAATATCAAATCACTATGATCCGATAAAATGCAAGGAATAATTTCTACTTTTTTGCATTTACTTAAATATGTTCTGTGAGCTAATATATGGTCTATAGAATGACCCAGGTACTGCTGAGAAGAATGTGTATTCTGATGTTGTTGGATGGAACACTCTATACATGTCTATCAAGTCCATTTGTTCAAATGTGTGATTCAGTTCTGTTAATTCTTTGCTGATTTTATGCCTGGTTGATCTGTCCCTTTGTGTCAATGTTGTGTTAATATGTCCTGTTAGAATTGTGTTACTGCTAATTTGGTTTTTCATTTCTGTTAACACTTGTTTTATATTACTGGGTGCTCTGGAATTTGGTGCATATATATTTGAGATAGTTATCTCTTCCTCTTGAAGTTTTCCCCTAACAAGTATGTAGTGATCTTCTTTAACTCTTCTGATCATTATTGGTTGAAAGTTCACATTGTCTGCAAACAGAATGGCTACTCCTGCCTTTTTTTTTCCTGTTGTTTGAAGTGTTGTTTTCCAACCTTTGACTTTCAGTATTTGAGTATCCTTTTGGGTTAGATGGGTTTCTTGTAGACAGCATATGGTTGGATTTTGTTTCTTGATCTATTCTGCCAGTCTGTTTCTTTTAATTGGTGCATTGAGACCATTTACATTAATGGTTATAATTGTTATATGTTGGTTTATAGTTCACATGTTATCTTTCTGCTGCTTCATCTTTATCTTTCTATTCTGTTTAATTGTCTGGTTTGCTTAGTGGTTTTTTTCTAAGTATATCTAAGCTGTGTTTCAATATATTTTGCAGGTTTGGCTTGGTGATCATGAAGTTCTTAAGCTGTTCTTTGTCATGGAATTATCTTATTTTTCTTTTGATTTTGAAGGACAGTTTTGCAGGGTTCATCAGTCTAGGTTGGAAATTATTTTCCTTTAGGATCTGTAATGCTTTACTTCATGCTCTTCTTGACTTTACTGTTTGTGCTGAGAGGTCTGCTGTCATTTTGGTAGGTTTTCCTTTATAAGTGAAATGTCTTTTCTCTCTGATAGCTTTTATTATTCTATACATATTTTGAATTTCTGTGATGTTGATTATTATATGTCTGGGTGCAGTTTTATCTTGGTTATGTCTATTTGGAGTTCTATATGCTTCACTGATCCCAATGTCAGTTTCTGATCTCATGTTTGGGAAATTTTCATCTATTACTTCTCTAAATATCCTCTTCACGTCTTTTATGTTATCCCTATTTTTTCATTATTCTCTTTCAAACTTACGTTATTTTTCTTTGAGTCATCTTGCAGTTGTTGAATTGTTATTTCCTGATACCTTGTAATTTTTAAAAGATCTTTCCTTTCCTGTTCACTGACTGCAATCTTGTCTTCAAGATCTGAAATTCTATCTTCACTTTCTTTGAGGCAGTTTTTACAGCTTTCTGTGGAATTTTTGATTTCCTGTATATCTCTGTGCATCTGCTTTTTGTATTCTGTTTGTTTCTTGTATTGCTCATCTAGGGATTCTATCTTTTTGTTTAGTTCCTCCAATTTTTAAACTGTGTCTTCTTTAGGTATATTCAGCATCTCTTTCATATCTTTTATCATTTCTTCTTTTCCCTGGGAGATTATTTGTCATTTGAATTCCTTTAAAGCTTCCGGAGTTTCTTCTTTATTTCAGTTGCTATTATGTTGGATATTTGAAGTGTATGTCATATACTTTTTTCTATGCACATCGCTCCCAAGATTTCTTTTAATGGGTTGGAGGTTTGAGATTGTAATTTGGTCTTTCCTTTTGCCATTTTCCTATATTTCTGTGTTTCAAGTTTTTCAAGTGTTATTCTAAAGCTTCCCCAGGTTGTTTTGGAAATCCTTTTCTATGCCCTCAGCTCCTGGGACTCTGACACCCAGTGCCCTCGATTGATAGAGCATCAAGCTGTCTCTGGAACCAATAGCATCTCCCTGCTTGGTGCTCCGGACAAGTAGTAGTATACCTGGAAGCCACGAGGTTCCTTGGCCAGGGCTAAGTGAGGGTCCCTAACTAGCTGGACTTGGGGGGAAGTGCACGGTTACTTACACCAGGCCACCATCCTCTGGAACTGATGGTGCCCACCTGTTTGCTTAGAACTCCACAGTCTGCCAAGCACAGCTGGGATTGGGAAGGCAGATGCTGGTGCTCTGGACCCGCTGTGCTGCTCCAGTTTGCCCAGAAGCCATAAGGTTCCTTGGCCAGCACTAAGCAAGGGTCCCAAAATAGCTGGACTTGGGGGAAAGTGCTTGGGGCACTTTTGCCAGGCTGCCAGGCCTCTGGAACCAATGGCACCTGCCTGCTTGCTTAGCACATCACAGTATGCCTGCCTCAGTGTTGTTTTAACTTGCTTTTCTTAAATGACCAATAGTGCTGTACACTTTTTCATATATTTATTTGCTATGTGTATTTCTTCATCAGAGAAATCTATTCATCTCAAAGGCTTCTTTTTGTATTGGGTATTTGAACTTTGGGGGCCTGATGTTTTAAAGTTCATTATATGTTCTTGATAGATGTCTTCTATTTGAGGGACAGTTAGGTAAGATATTTTCCCAAATCATGGGATTTATTTTCACTCTGATGGAGATTTCTTTAGATATACAGAAACATTTTTTAAGATGAGATCACAGTTATTGAGTTTAAGAAGTATTTCCCATGAAGTTTGATTTTTGTCCATGAAATTTCTGCATACCCTTTTATCATTAAGATTTCCACCTTATTGGTCTTTGAGAAAATTAACATTTCTGTTTTAATATTTAGATCTTTGATCTCTTTTGAATGTAGTTTAGAGCATGCTGATAGATATAGATCTGGTTTTAGTTTTCAGCATAGGAAAGCCAGTTTTAATGGAACCACTTATGAAAGAGGCTGTCTTTGTTTAAGTGAACATGTTTTGCCACTTCGTGAAAGATAAGCTGGCTGAGTGTGTTTCTAGTTGTGGGTGTATTTTCTAATCTATTCTATTTATCTTCAGGCCTATTTTTTTCCAGTACCATGATGATTTTAACACAGTAGCTTTGTAGCATAATTTTACGTTGCGGATTGTGGTGGCTCCTTTCTTGCCAGAAATGCCTGTGCTACTCTAAGTCTCTTCTGATTTTAGATGAAATTTAGGAATGGTTTCTCTAGATCTGTGAGCCATGCTGATTGGCATTTTGATTGGAATTGCACTAAATGTGTGAAACACTTTTTGCAGATTGATCTGTTTCACAATGTTTGTTCTTCCTACCCATGGGCATGAAATGTCTTTCAATTTTCTGAAATCCTCTTCAATTTCTGTTTCTAGAGTAATATAATTTTCAATGTTTAGATCTTTTACTTCCTTTTTAGATTAATTTTGAAGTATTTGATTCTTTTGTGTGCTATAGTAAAGGGTGTAGTTTCCCTTATTTCTCTCTCAGTCTGTTGATTGTTTGTGTACAGGAATGCAATTGATTTTTGAGCACTGACCTTGTATCCCACTACACTGCTGAATTTTGTTATTACAAGTAGAATCTCTCAGTGGGGTTTTGAGGGTTTTTTATGTAGAATATCACATCATATTATCTGAAAATAATGAGAATTTAACTTCTTCTTTCCTAACTTTATTTCTTTTATTTTGGTGAGAGAAATTTCAAACAGTCTTGTAGGTGTTTACCTATGTAAAAACCTCCTATAACTTCTAGAATCTTTCAATGGAATTTTGACAGTCTTATATACGGAATATCACATGATATCATCAGCAAGTAATGATAATTTAAATTCTTCCTTTCCTAACCTTATCCTATTATTTCTGTGAGAGAAATATTAAACTGCCCTGTAGGTGTTTTACCTACCTGAAGAACCTCCTCTAATCCTGATTGCTCTAAGGCTGGGTAGATGGCATGGCTATGTGACCTGAATATGAAATGTAGAATCTTTGATCTTTCATATAAGATTCACTAGAGAAGCATGGTTTCCAGTACTCAGTCCTAATCCCACCTGTTGCTGTTTAGTCTGAAATTCCATCTCAGAAGCCCAGCTGAAAAGGCCAGGAACATAATGAAGATCCACTGAATGTAAACATGTGAGTGACCATGTCTATCAGTACCTTGTGGGAAAGTGCTGGGTTCCTGCTTCTGCCAGATACGTGCAGTGAGGTGGCCTGTAGGACAGAGCAGTTCCAACGGAGCAGCTGGTAGAGTCAGTCAGTTAGAGGGCCTAAGTGCATAGAGCTTAGGAGGAAATGGCTAAGAAATGCTGCCACCCAGAGAGTCCATGTTCCCTAGTTTGTATACAGGATATAAATTGAAAAATCTATTAAAAACTAAATGAAGAATTTCAGTTCAGATCGTTTATCTCCCCCTCGATTTCTTAGTTCACATGGGCTGCTATAAGAAATTCCCATATGAGGTGAGCAGGCTTGAATAACCATTGTAAAGGCCTGAAGTAATCATTATATGAAGAACAATGCTTTGGCCTCGCTTCTTTGGATCTATGTTAGCCCATCAGTGTGGGAGAAGATAACAGAGCAGAACCACCCATCTTATGGCAGGGGTTGAAAATGAGGGGGAGAAGAGTAGATAGTGCACTTCAAGGACACACTTCAGTGACTTAGCTGTTTCTTATTGAACTTTACCTCCTAAACTCTTCACTCCCTTGCAATAGTAAAAGCAGGCCTCTACCACGTACACATTCAGGGAACACTTAGATCCAAAATATAACATTCTGCCCCTGACCTGCAGTGGTTCATATTCATCTTACAATGGAAAATATGTTACATCCATCTCTAAGAATTCTGAAATTCTAAACTGATCTAGCATTTCTTAACATTCCAATATTAAATTTCCTGTAAGATTCAAGGCAATCTGAGTTCTGAGATCATTTATGAGTTCAAAAGAAGTTACTTCCTTTGCAGATACTAAGGTGGCCCAAATGCTGGAAAAACATTTTGTATGCCTGAAAGAAGAAGAAAAAAATCAAGCAGGGATCTTATTAAGAAAGAGCAAATCTCAGTAAAGAAAGCTTTAAATCCCACCATTCCAATTCTAGCATCTAGGGTATTCCACAGGGACTTATGTGTTCCCTATGGCTTCCACTGCTCTACCCCTTTCTTTGCATGTCAAGGAGTCATTCTTTTAGCCCAGTCATGTTCACTGCTCACAGCTCACCCTGACAGGTGCTGCTCACTGCATGCTCCTCTAACTTCTTCTGGTCTTACTGCCCCATTGGTTTAATCTTCACAGCTAAGTTTGTAGCATCAGCATCTTAGGGATTATGACCTTGAGGCTCACTTTGTAACATCATGACTTTCCTTTGAAGTCCTGATGGAAGGCTTCATGATAGTACTCATGAAAGCAGCACCATATGGGCTAGTTACCCACCAAGGTCTGTGATTTACTCATTCCAGCTATAACTGCAAAAGCCTCTGATTACCTGACTAGCACAGGATCTCTTGGGCAAGCCGGGAACCTTGGGATTCCCTTCACAAAGTTTTCATGGTTGTCACTAAGCCTGTAATGGCAATGTCTTGCAGATTTCTGAGATTGCCTTTACACGTTTTCTCTACTTCCCTGTCCTTGCTTTTTCCAGCCCTTAACTCGTTGTCAAGTGGGTATTGAGTTACATTCCTATATTATTTTCTGTTTTTAGCCCCTCCCTCAGCTTCCTTCAGGAATGGAATTACATTTTTTGTGCCACCACAGCCAAGTATTAGCTTCTTTTTAAAGATGGTAATCATTTTTTAACTTGTCCTGTTTGGTTGCATCTTTAGGAATTCTCCCTTCCTGAACAAACTGCACATTTATACTTGTTGTTAAACAAATATGGCTAAATATATCCAGTAATACGCTTTCATCTGAATGCTGTGCCGTCTTGAACTTTTCCTCCAGAAGATCCGCTATTGTGTCACCTTTAAAATTGGGTTCCCAGAAAGTGTCATAATATAGACAAAATGCATTGTACCTCTTTCCAAGGGATAACAATGGTGGCCAATTTCCAACACAAACACAAATTTCCATCTGCAATCTAATCAGCATAGCCTTTACCATACACAGTCTTATCAGCTTTCTGGTCTATTTAGCCCAAACAAGAATTGCCTCTAATGATCTGATCAGAGAATACTAGGCTTTTCTACCTTGCTCCACCAAACTTTCTCAAACCTATCCTGTAAACCTCCTCCAAAAGCCCTTTGGTATCATTTGACATAGTTATAATGACCTTGATTCTGTTCCCAATTATTGAGGCTAGTCATTTGTGATTCACTAGGAAAAACACTTGAGATAATCATATTAAAATGACATTTACTTTGGCTCACAATTTAGAAATTTATACCCAGTTGGCCACATTGCTTTAGGCCTGAGGCAGCTAGTTATGGCAGAAAAATGCATCAGGGAAAAACTGTTCACTTTATGGCTGGGGAACAAAGAAGTGAGACAGAGAAAGTCATAAAATTCTCTTTAAGGGTACACATTCGGTGACCCAAAGACAAGACAGCCTCATAGACACCACCTCTTCTAGTAGTGCCCGGATGGATATCAAGCCTTGAACACACAAGCATTAGGGGGACACTTAATACCAAACTGAAGCATTTACACAGCAGATATTCACTTGTCATAACTGCTGAGTTTGGAAATTATAAGCTAAGCAGCAAGTGTGCTTGCATTGCTGTGAGGATTCTCTTCTGGGTTGCAGACTGTGGGCCATGCAGAAGGCTGTGAGCTCTCTAGATGTCCTTTCATCACAGCTTTGAATGCAACCATGAGAGCTGCAGCCTTCTGATCTAATCACAGCTCCTAGGCCCCCTTGACAATAGGATTTCATCATCTGATGCAGGAAGCAGAAACATTTGATGTATGACAGTATCCAAGAGAGGAAGACAGGGAGCCTAGGAACATTTGTTCCATTTTCCAGCAGGTTGGGCGATTTCCCTAATAGGAAGAGCATGCTCTTCATTATTTCTTTCACAGTGGTAGATTTGTATATTTAGAATGCAATGCAGAGTGTTTCCTTCAGAAGTGGAAATGAAGCTCTCAAGGTGTGTTTACTTGCTGCTTTCAGGCATGGCGATTACTCCACTGCAAGCACCTACTAGTTAACAGGTGTGTGCTTGCGTTCAAGTGGCATTTGCTGGTCATCTCATTTGCTCACACTGTTCATCAAGGAGGTGGCACAAGGTTATGCTGCATGATCAAACCCTATCTTTAAAGATCAGGCTGTGGAACACTTGTGAATGTAAATTCTAACTGTAATGGAAGGTGACGAGGTGGATACTTCAAGTAGTGGCCCACATTTCTTTGTGCTCATTTTTAAGTTATGTTCTCTATTACTCTTTTGAATGCATATTTTTAATAGTCATACTGTCAAATTTATGTACTTCTGTTGGTAGTAAGTATTGAACCTCGTGCTTTGCAAATGATATACAAGTACTCTACAACTCAGATAAATCCCCAGAATCTGATAATTCTGTTTTGACCAGGACTTGCTACATTTCCCAGGCTGACCTGAAACTCATGATCCTCTTGCCTCAGCTTGTTGAGAAGCTGGCATGACAGTCATGTGCCATCATTCTTTGTATTAAGTAAAGTGTTCTTTCTTCAAGTACAAACATACTTTTGAACCCTTGTAGTAAGTACTTCATGTATGTTGTTTTGTCTTTGAATTCTATGGTTTTATTGAAACTTATTTTTTAAAAAAAGTTTCTATTTACAATTTTATCTTTTCTGACGAAACATTGTTACAGTATTGTAATTCTTTAAGCATGATTTTCTATAGTTTTAAAAATTATCTGTGTAAGATTTGCTTTTGAGTCTTTGTTAAGTTAACCATTTAGGCCTTCTCAATGGAAATTTTTATTTGTTTCCCTTTATATGATTCACACATTCTTGTTCCTTTGCATGTCTCATCATTTTTGGTTTTTAAAGAGAAAACTGAAAGTATTTTAACAATTCTGAGAGCTGATTTGTTCGTTTGTTTTTGATACAAACTCTCTTCATACAGCTCAGTCTAACTTGGATTTCAAGATTCCCCTGATTCAGTCTCCCGAGTAGAGCAAGTACAGGTGTGATCTAAAGCACTCATCTTTGCAGTAACTCTGGATACTAATTCCTCACCCACTCTTCTTGGTGAATATTATTTTCTGTTTAGTTGTTAATGCTTGGATGTCATATTTCAGTAGTCTTTCTGCATCACATTATGATGCTTCTGGCATCTAGAGGCATGTGTGCAATCATCTTCAGGTGATGATGTTTATTTCCTTGCTGATGCTTTTGGTAAGGTGTCTGTCACTGTTGTTGTCACTCAGAGATGTCAGCCTCTACTACATGCATGGAAATTGCTCTTTTCTATTCAGTAGTGATCTGGGGACAAGATCTTTCTGTTTGCTTCTCTGCATCCAACTTCTGCAGTATGTTTAGGTTTGTTAGTGCCAGGTGCCTTTAGTGTATGGAATCCAGTCTTGTTCACCTCTTGGGGTGTTCTTACTCACAGTTCTAGCAAAACATATCTTTATGATTTAATGTCTTTCTCAACCTTGAAAACCACACGGTGTGGCAGCAGATCATAATATTTGAAAGGTAGGGAGACTATTGTGCCCTTTCTAAAAATTGTGATTATAGCCCTTTCCAAAGGAAAATTCTATCTTCCTTAGGATTCTGCCTGTATCCCAGTGATAACAGTTGTTACATCTGAAACTTGAACATTCATTTTATGTCTTTTGATTCTTTATGTTTATAATTTCTTTATAGTAAATGTTTCCTGCTACCCTGCATAAGCTGGATGTTGGCCAAAATTGATATAATGAAAGAGGCATGTTGTATGCATATCTGCAACCAATAAACTGAATGCTCTTTGCTGCAATATCCTTCTGTAAACCCAAGAATTGAGTGTGGTAATCCAAGTATTATAATCCTTTTTCCAGCCTTCCTCATTATCCAAAAGTTATTGTTATAATTCTATTGAAACATTATTGGAATCCCGGCATATTAATTGCCATCTGTCACCTGTGCAATCCATGGCAAGTGTAAAAATATCACGATATATTTAAAATTAAGGGAAGCCAATCCCTGTCAAAATGTGTGGACAAAGACACTGATCCTTATCGAAGGCTTTTTCTGCATCTATAGAAATGATCATGTGATTCTTACTTTTGGCTTTATTGATATGGTGGATTACATTTATTAATTTATGTATGTTGAACCATCCCTGAATTCCTGGGATGAATCCTACTTGGTCATGGTGTATAATCTTCTTGATGATTTGCTGCATCTATTTGCCAATATTTTATTTAGGATTTTTGCATCTGTGTTCATTAGGGAGATCGGTCTATAGTTCTCTTTTTTAGTTGGGTCTTTCTCAGGTTTTGGTACTAGAGTAATATTTGCTTCCAGAAATGACTTAGGAAGGATTTCTTCCCTTTCAATTTCATTGAATAGTTTGAGGAGTGTCGGCATTAGGTCTTCTTTGTATTTCTTGTAGAATTCTGCAGTGAATTCATCTGGGCCTGAGCTCTTCTTTGTAGGCAAGGACTTAATTACATTTTCAATTTCATTAATAGAGATGGGTTATTCAGCTGTTTTGCATCCTCTTGATCTAGCTTTGATGATAATGTGTAATCTATTAACTGGTGATTTCTTAGTGTTTTTTTGTAGTTCTTTATTACTTGTACCCTTACACCTCTTTGTTTTGTTTTGTTTATTCTCTTTTTCCATTTAAATAAAATTAAAAAATATATTCTAAAAAAAGACACTGATCCAAGGCCTCTCCCAGAATTTATTATCTTGTGAAGAAGGTGGTAGCCCAAGGAGGAGTGATAGTGAGGATGGCAAGAATTGGGTGAGTAACTTGAGACAGATAGGGAGAAAAGCATCTTTGCAAAATGCAGGGCGAGTGACACAAAGAAGGATCAGTGTGCATTACTCAATTAAGCTAGCTACTGAATTGTTTTTGGAGACTGCTGCTTCTGTTTCTGATATGGAAAGTTTTGTGTCAAGGGGACTAATAGCCTATTTATTTTGAGGCTCATACACAGATTCTGTTTATGATGAGTGAGAAGCTCAGCATAGGTGACCCTTTATGACCTACATGAGACCACCTTTTCAGATCCCCAGGAGCTGAAATACCTTGTGAGCCCACTCCCTTCTGATCTGTGGGAAGGCCCCATCTTGAACTCCCCCTGGGCTTTCCTGGACACTGCGCTTCTTGGGGAGCAGGTCTCTCGAGCTCCCTTTGCTTAGCTGACTTCTAAGAGGTCAGTTCAGTCCACTGTGTCGAACAAAACTAGAAAGTGTGGGTGGGGCTGGAGCCTTATAATCAGCCAAGTTCTCTTCAGCCTGTTCACAGGCTGGCTTCTCCGGGAGCAGCTCCTTGTGGACTCAACCATGAGTGTCCTGTTACTGGTGCTGCTACTGGGCCTCTCCACTTTTCACCTAGGACTCCTTGTCTGGAGCATCTGTAAGCACTTGCTCACCACAGATGTCCCCTCTGCCTTGAAACATCCTCTCAAGTTCAGAATTATGCATTGCATGTTTATATATGCCGTCACTCTGGTGAGTATTCTTTCAGGTTCCACCATGAGTCCGGGTGCAGTCACTCTATCTCCCTCTCTTCTCTTTTCATTTCCTTTTCCTCTCCTTCCAGATTCCCCCAAGACAGACAAGGTAAGATTTGCTACACAGTCTTGTATCCATTTTCTGTTTCTCCCTTTCTTTGTTGCTTCCCTCCCTTCTTTTGTTTCTTCCTCATTTGTTCCTCCTTTTTTCCTCATTTCTATATTTGTTTGCATCCTTCCTTCCCTTTTTGATTCTTTATAGTGTTTATCCTCTCCCTCCTTCCTCTTTTCCCTTTCTTCCCTTTTTCTATATTTCTTACCATTGTTTCCTCTGACCTCTCTACATTCCATACTTTATTCCTTTTCACTTCTGCTCCCTTCTTTTCTTGTTTTTTTATGTGTCTCCCTCTCTCTATTTTCTTCTTCTTCATTTTCTTCCACCTTGTTTTTTAATTCTATTTTTCCTTCACAACTTATTTTCCTTCTTCTCTCCATTCTTTTGTACCTCCTTCCTTCCTTCCATCTGTGCTTTCTTTAGTATTTCTTTCTGTCTCTCTTTCTTTCCTCCTCTCTCTTTTCTTTCCTTCCTTCCTTCCTTCTTTCCTTCCTTCCTTCCTTCCTGCCTGCCTGCCTGCCTGCCTGCCTTCCTCCCTGGCTGCCTTCCTTCCTTCCTTGCTTTCTTTCTTTCTTTGCTTTCTTTCCTCCTTCTTTCATCCTCTTCTTCCTATCTTCCGTCCTGTCCTCTCTCTCACTCTATCTCTCACTTCTTTCAGTGTCAAACAATTACAAAGTGCAATCCGTGATCCATTTTCTGAGAACTGAGACTCAGTCTTTGCACACCAATGACTTGAAGGGGATTTATGCTTTCTTCAGTGCAGTATCCTTCTCCATCTATGCACTTACTTGTCCTCAGGTGTTTGTTCTGCAGAGTAATAAGTACCTTTAAAATAGAGTCACTCATGTCAACTTTAAACTGGGCTTTAAGCACAGGGTCAGATATTCTTTATTGATGAAATCTTAAATAAATGAAGCCATCATTTCAGGGTGGCCCTACATGTCTTTCTCTGAGCAGAACTTCAGGGTTAGATGGTGGTAGCACAATAACACCTGTATAAGCAGTATCAGAAAGAAGGTTTTGTTCTCTATGTGTGAGGTGGGCAAATTGAGTTAATCCCACTATCTCAAACTGGGCACCTAGGAGTGACCAAACAGCTCACACTGAATATCTCTGAGTGCAACTGTACAGGAGGTGAGGAAATCTAAGGGCAAGAAGCATCATCAGCAGCCAGTGTACATTTCTTATACTGCCTGTTACTAGCTGTGTGATTATGAGCCACAAGACTTCCTGTG
Organism: Cavia porcellus; assembly: GCF_034190915.1. Taxonomy (NCBI): domain Eukaryota; kingdom Metazoa; phylum Chordata; class Mammalia; order Rodentia; family Caviidae; genus Cavia; species Cavia porcellus. Next base: position 7,968,034 of record NW_026947508.1, read on the forward strand.
TCTCAGTTTCATGTGTGATATGTGGAGATCAGATCTGTCTCATTAGGTTGGTGACCATGTTAGATGACATGTGACAGAAATGAATAGGTTTAGGAATATTGGATTAAAAAGTTCTGTCTCTTGAGAATTGGTGGAAATTTTTACCATTGGAATAAATTACTTCATGTCTGGGCTCAACCACTGACTACATGAGAATTCCAATCTCAGCCTTTTCTCTGCTGCTCAGACAGTACCATCAAGTATGAAACTTACAAACAAAAAATGTTTGGTTCACACTTAGGGAAGTTGGGAAGGCCAGGAACATGGTACCAGCAGTGGGTCCTTTGCAATATGCCTTGGCAAAAAGGGAAGCACGCATATAGTTGCAAGACAGCAAACATACGGTGAACTCATCTTATTATTTCGGGACCACACTGCAGAGATAACAAATCTATTTCCTTCACAGCAGATTGTGTGAATCTTAAGAGTACATTGCCTAATAACTACATAGATTCTAACTCAATCCTGTTATGACAACAATGAATTTGCAACATGAGCTTGGGAGCAGACAGACATTGTCATAGGAATATCATTATACAGTCAAGACCATGTGGCTGTGGAACCTGAAAACCCAGCTCTCTATCAGAACAAGAGCCAGAGCCCACTGAGATGCAATGAGTGAAATAAACATGGAGAGGCAGGAGAGAAACCTGGGATGCCTTAGCAGTGGTGGTGGTGGGGAAGCCTGCTGTCTGGATCCTAACATCTCTACTTTACTTTCCTCCTCCTCTCTTCCACAGGGAATCATACTAGAGAAGCTGAGCATTTGCCCCATGCCCAGCTTTGCCTGTTTTCTACAGGACATTTTCTTCCTGAAGAAAAAGGACCCTAAAGTGGTGGTGACAGACTTGCGCTTTGGAACAATCTCTGTGAGGCTGTTTGAGCCCAAGGCAATGTCTTGCAGCTCAAGGGCAGGCATCGTCTTCTACCATGGAGGAGCTGGGATGGTTGGAAGCCTGGGTAAGGAGCCTGCCTGATGTGTGGAAGAGCAAGAGTGGGACATATGGGTAATTTTATGTGAGATCATAGGAAAGTCTCATGGAGTGATGCAAAGAAATCGGCCATAAGAATTTCTTCAGAGGAGGCAAGAGAGGACATGGGGACTCACTTGATTTAATGGTATTGCTGTCTCCAGCAGTGGTTTCCACTGTGTGATAGTCTGATTTCTTGATCACGAATCAGATATCTAATCTTCCTTCTTTTCCTACTTACCTTATGTCTGCTGGCTCATCTTATTTGTACCAGAGTGATTTTCAACTTGTACATTGTCCTCAGCTCTGCAAAGCCATTGCAACACAAACCTACCTACTCTTGTTTACACCGTTCACCTCCAGGAGGATTCTTCTAACTGGTCCTGTGCCCTTCCAGCTTCCTCAGCCTCACAGATCTCCCGAAGCCTGGGGATGCTTTTCAGTGGTGGAACATTTACCTAACATGAGTGAAATCCTGGGTTCCATCATCATCATTACCAAAATATATTCCATACCTTCAGACGTGAATTGAGAACACATCCCATCCAAGGGTCTGATCCTTGTGAATAGCCTTCACTCTCAGAAGCCCCAAGGTTGTTCCCCCAAATGCTGCCCTGAGTTCAGTGAGGATGAAATTTCCAAAGGTAAAGCAAGATGGGCCAGCAAGTAGTTCCTAAACACTTACTGTGAGGCCCTTCCCACCCATAAGGCACTCAGAAATGCAAGAAAGACACAGGCCTTCACCGGAAGTGCCTGTCAGTCAGTGAGGGAGCAGGCCAATGCAGGCAGGAGTATTCACATGGTGATAAAACAGGATGCTAGAATACACATGACTGAGAGTGGTTGGACTGGGTTCCTCTAATTATATCAAATTTGTACAAGATGTTAGAATTGCAGCCCAAGCCCAGCTGATGATAAGGAGTAGGCACTAGTCTTCGGGATCAGGTCATTTTGAGCTAGGTGTGGACCTAGGGTAGCTTAGGGAGACAGGTGCCTTAGTCTTGAAAATGACAGGCAGCAAAACCCTCTATCATCAGGACAGTTAATACTGCCCATCAAGGAAATATTTAAAAGAACAACACAAATGTAACAGACTAAGTTGAATTTAGTATCAAACAATTACTAGGTAAGGGTGAGTGACTTTTGCAAGGGCAAAGCAGAAGCCTGTTTAACACTTTATTTTGCTAATTGCCTCATGCTTAGCATTAGTTTTGGTTTGTAATAGTTTACATCAATACCCTTTCTATCAGAAATGCTGAGTGACCTGGGACCCTAGATTTTGCCCCCACAGTGGATGCCTCACTTGCTCCATTCTAACCTGGCCTTGTTCAGTCTAAGCAACAGGGTGTCAAGGGAAGAGCTGTGGAAATAGCAGCTTAGTCCCTGAGGACAGAAGGAGGTCAGGGTGGCAGAGTGGGTGATGAAGCTGGTTAGGTCTGTAGGGCCCAGACCATGGGCTGCAGAGGTTTTGGCCTGGGCTATCTTTAGCCTCCCTTGGGAGCTTAAGTTCCAACTCATCCCAGCTCATCCCTAGGCTTACTGAGTCTCTCTCTAGGGTGTCCTCTGGTCTCAGGATGTTCCCAGATGACCTACTGTACAGTGCATCTGAGACGTGAGGGTACAGACCTTTTACCTACATGCTGACCCTCAGCTCAGCTGGCCCTGCAGGATGTCTGCTTTTGTTTGCTGCTATCATCACTGTGAATACTTGCCCATCACCAGATCCTTTCTGGATCTGAACATGGGAATCACCTGTCTGGATCTGATCCCCATAGTGGGCTTGTAGTGCAGCCTACTCATATCAGTGGATCTGCATTTTAGAACTTCAGATCAATCCCTTATTCATAACACATCCTATCCAGCCATTGGTTATTTCTCCATGAGTATAAATACATCACATGATTAATATTTCCAGTAGGCATGCTCAGCTTGACTTTCCCTGGCTTTCCATTTGTGACCCCTAACCTTCCTGGTTTCCAGTATAAAATTAATCGATGCAGGAAAACCCCAAAGTCTCCTTCTTCCTTGATAGTTGGGAGATTAGGGACAATGTCTTAATTTTACAAGGCTGAGCCTATAAGTAGGAGGAGACCAGAGTACAAACAGAGATAGGACAAACCCCATACCCACCTACAAGTAGCTCTCCCTGATGCAGTGGGGGAGTGCTGGACCCTTCTCATGAGCCACTCTCAGCCTGTTGTTTTCCTGCAGATTCTTACCACAATGTGTGCCTTTCCCTTGCCCTGGAGACCAATTCTGTGCTGTTATCTGTGGGGTAAGATTTTGAGACAGTTTTCATTTTTTCCATGGGATGAAGAAGGTGGGAGGGAGTTGCTGGATGACTGTAGAGCAGAGAGGAGTCCTCAGCCATCAGACACTCATGGACATGCCCCCAGGACACAGGTGCATCTCCATGCAGAGTGGCACAGGCCTGCAAAGATGCTTGCCTCAGGGAGGGCACAGAGCAGTCCCATGAGAGTGAATAGTATATTACAGTACTTGATCTGCCAAGGACTATTATGTGGCGTTGGTTAACAGTATTGCAAGATGTATTATGATATGAAATAATTTTTTTATTTTAAGGAGGATGAATCCCAGAAGAATAAAACAGAATAAAACCAATCAACTCTAACCAGTGTAATTAGCACAACACTACAAACCTCATGAAATCATCAATAATTATCATAATACCTTTTGTCTCAAAATAGCTGTAAATACCTTCAGACATAGTAAAAATCAAACAGGACAGAGCAGAATAGAAGCAATAAAAATGAAATGGTGAATGCAACAAAGGACCTGAAAAACCAGACAATAGTAAATCTAAAATGATTACCACAATATGTCTTATTTTGAAATAGCTGCTTATGTCCTTAAATATAACAAAATCAAGCAAAACAAAATAGAACAAAACCCAACCCAACAACAATGAAAATGAAACAGGACTTCAAAACAAGATAATAGAGAATTAACAATGGCCACCACCTCAGAATGGGATTGCCCTCGGTTCCACATTGTGTACCGCTATCCTCTGAGTAGATGATCAAACCACAGACCCTAGAATGGCAAGGTAAGCGAAAAACAAAAACCAACAGGCATCCAATTGCATTTCACCTCGATAGTTATCACCCCAGCAGCTTGTGTTTTTAGAGATGAGCTGATCACTTGCAGGGTGGTGGTGGTGGGGCTGTACTGGCTATTCTTGTATGCCAGCACACACCCTGGAAGGCGCTGGGGTCTGCCTGTCTCCCTCCCAGCCTCCTTGACAGAGGCTCGCACATGGTGCTGGTTCACAGAGAGCTTTGGCTTCTTGGTGAATCCTTAGCGTGCCTGGACCCTGTCTCTCCTCCATCCCATAGTCTTCTAATGGCACTGTCTCAAGGGCAAGGTTTGGGTTTGATTCACCCCTGCTGGCAATGGCCTCCACATTGTCCATGTGAATGAATGTTAACAGGACATGCATAAGAAAAATGATCAAAAAATTACATGAAGGCTGATGCTTCAAAAAGTGTTATGATAACGAAAGTAAAACTAATATCTTCTAAGTATGTCCATGGTTAAAGCCAAATAATATATAAACAAAGTGGGCGGGATGATGTATCCAGCACTTCAGGAAACCCTCCTCTAGGCAGAGGAGGCTCTGAGATGAGAGAAAATAGTGAGGTGGTCTAAGTTGGTTGAAGGTCTTGGTTTAGATTCTAGTTGTGGTTGGGCTGATGGTTCTGTAGATTCTTATTAATGTCATTAAGTGACTTCCTACTTATCTACCCACCAGCCCAGGCCACACCAGGACCACGGTGGAGACTGTCTTGAGAAATAATTGTCTGTGGAGGCAAGGACAGTGGGGTTAAATCATTAGTATTCTGGTCCTTTCCCCAAGAGATTTCAACAAGGAAGAACACACAGTTCAGACAGGGCAGGAGAGAGAACTAGAAAACTGCCCCTTGGCAGTGTCAATATCTGATGGCCCCCACTAATCGTGGCTGCTCCTAGTGTGAGTAGAGAGTGTAGCCGTGTGACTCCAGCAGGTCATTTTGCACCACTAACTCTCTGTGGGGACACTGAGGATGGCAGCAGTTCTTCAGGGTTTCACACCTGGGAGCCATGGAGTCTGGATTTCTACCACTAGAGATCATGTCTCCAAAGACTTAGGGATATTAAGACATTTTGCACAGTGAGAACCGAAAGGTGTCAGTGCTCCCTGTGAGATTTTAGAGCACATCTTGTGTCTTATGTTTTATGAGGTGATATCTTATAAGAGAGTGCTCAGTGTTCCTTTTATTTTAGATATTTGAACAGTTTGGGCCTTTGGGTCCATGTACTTCTGATGGAATGACTGGAGGAATGATAACCCAGAGGAGGAGGAGCTTGTGTCTACCTGGGCCATGCAGTGTGTGATGCAATGGAGTAGGTGCCCGAAGGACACCAAAAAAGAGAAGATTTTTTTTTTCCTGCTCTGTTTTATTTTTCTGACTGAAAACTACTTCAGGCTGATTTTAGTCTCAGCTGTGCTATTCCCAAACTGACAGGAAGTAGGACTGAAAGCTGAGGACTGTGTCTTTTGAGTAAAGATGATAGAGGCCAGGATACTGATTCAAACATAAAAACAAAAACTGCTGGAGGCTTAGCTTAGTGTGAAGGCTGTTATTCAATTCCCAGTACCGAAATAATTATTTTAGCTACTTGGACCTTAGGGTGATCGCAGTCAATTTGTTGATTTTCTTGTGCAGGCATCCTTCTCAAGTTCAAGCATCCTGGCCTTGTTCTTGATTGGGCATGTGAGGCTGAAAATTGGTTACAACTGCTTGGTTACTTTTGCATCACGCTGCAAATACATGCAGTCCTTATAGTAGGGCTAAAGGCCTTTAAGTGCTTGACTGCTGAAAAAAACACCAGAGTAGGTAGAAAAGAGACATAGCAGTTGTAATGGATATTAGGCAAGCTAACTTTGTGTCCTAGTCTCAATCAAAACAGTTCTTAAATGATCAGTATATCTATGTGAAGAGAGGTAGAATCTGTCTCAGGAGTGGGTTAAAGCATCAAAGGGGATGCAATGTGAAGAAAGAGATTTCACTGCATTCACTCATAAGAAGTCTACAGGCTGAAGAGATGAGAACATGTTCTCAGTAAATCAGCCTTCAGGTCCCTGGCTATACCCCACAGCTGTTTCTGTTATCCAGGTATTAGATGCATTGTCAACAGCAAAGCTAGTGGGAAACTGGCAATGTGATCCCCGGATGGATGAATTGCAAGCTAGTTCTCTCAAATAGGCTCAGGGGAAGGGAAGCTAAAGAGCTTATTTGGAACATTTTTCTAGGTGAGAATTTCTCAATTTTCACAACACTGTGCCTCTGTGCCTTTATGTGGGTCTCAGGTTGGCTCTGTTAGAATGGGCCCAGCTACAAAAAGTGATAGTTTGTTGCAACAGTTTGTATTTTCATTGTAGCCTTGTGTTCCAACACTGTTGTGCCATGGTAGTCCCTAACTGCTTGAGGACCAGCAGGAACCTCACTAGCCATTTTTCTGTTTGTTCCTCTTCCAAAGCTAGTAGCTTTCTACTCCTATGGGATTTGTGCAGGCCTGGGAAGCATGGGACCTGGAGCCTGAACTGAGAATATAGACTCCTGCAGAGCCAGACATTGGACATATTTTTCCTATTATCATAGGAAAGGAGAGGGATACCCATGGTAACTTCTTTGGGTCATTCTGATGAATTCAATGGAGAAGGTCTCCTAAGGGTTGTAAAAGTCTGTTTAGAGGGCATATAGTGACCCTTTGCACATTATTCTTTGTTCCCTTTTTCCTCCTTAGGTACAGGAAGCTTCCTTACTACCATTACCCTATTGTTACCACTGACTGCCTGAATGCCACCATCCACTTCCTGAAGAGGCTGAAAAGTTATGGTGTGGACCCTTCCCGGGTTGTAGTCTGTGGGGACAGCATTGGAGGAGGGGTTGCTATCCAAATCATCCAGACTTTGTTGAGCCACAAAGATCTACCCCGAATCCGGGCTCAAGTCCTCATTTATCCGATTACCCAGCTCACCAATTTCCAGTTACCATCTTCTCAGCAGAACCGAAATATCCCATTTCTCACTGAAGAACTCCTGATGATGTGCGTTTGTAGATATATGGCCATTGACATCTCTTGGAAAGATGCCATACTGAAAGGTGCTTTTTTACCCCCAGAAACCTGGGAGAAGTGCAGGAATTGGCTCAGTTCTGACAATATCCCTGAGAGATTCAAGAATAAATACCAAGAACCCCAATTTCCTGGGCCTTTTAATGAGGCTGCCTATTTTGAAACAAAACATATTTTAGATGTCCAAAATGCCCCCATCTTAGCTGATGATGAAATCATAGCTCAGCTCCCTGAGGCCTTTCTGGTGAGCTGCGAGCATGATATCCTCCGTGATGACACCTTGCTCTACAAGAAGTGCTTGGAAGACCAAGGGGTCCCTGTGAGGTGGTACCATGTGGAAGATGGCTTTCATGGATGCCTGTTTTTATTTGGTCAGAAGTTTTTATTGTTTCCCTGCTCTGAGAAAATTTTAAATGCTGTGGTGAGTTACATAAAGGCCTTGTGATAGTTACACTATTTTTGTGAGTAGTGTGAGACGAGGATGTCTGCCACAGATGGTGGATATACTGAGCTTTACTTTCCAAAAGGAGATGCTAATACACAATGGCCGAGCCAGGGAGGGCACGATGGAGTAAGAGCTCTCTAGTTTTTACTTCAAGAAAATAAAATCTATTTTCTTTTAGTATTAACAGAGTGGAGTTTTCCATGTAGCTGTGTTGTATAATGTTTAGAATTAAATATCACTGGATAATAAAAACACCTTGAACGTTTTCTTGAAGCCTTAAACCAGAAGGTCTATGCATACTGAATACAAACAACTGACCCCACCATCCATGGAGGGCCCATATCTGTGATGATTAAGCATTGGTTGGTTGAACTCTGCTGGAAGGAGGAGGTGGTCACTCACTGTCCCTGAGTTCAAGGTCACTGATCATCTCTCACCTTAGAATACTCCAAGCTGGCCTGAAAAATGTTCCTGCAAGTAATCATGGCTCGGATCAAGCCAGCCTTAAGTAGATTTAGAGGCGTTTTTGCCAAAGATACACACAAGGCAGAGTGCATGGTGTTCGTGGAGAGAACTAGTGAACTCTAGGGAATGAAGTGGATTATCTAGACCCAAGTCTTCCACAGAAATCCTTAAAGCAAACCTCTGGCTGCCACAGGGAATTTGTCAGAGGCAAAGCTGTGTTGAAAAGCTATTGATAATATGTGGGATGGGGAAAGTGCATTCATTCTGCTGGGGAAGAAATGTTGCCTTTTTTCTCTGTTAATTTACTTGAATATTCAGAGTGTCATATCACATAACCTTAAATGGTGAGCAATTCATTAAAGCAGCCACAGAGAACAGATGGGACCTAGTGGCCCACATATCCGATATAATTAGTGTAATAGAATCTGGTACACAAGTCTCTTGTGATTTCGTATCATTGGCAGATCTCATCCGAAGGAAATCATGGGTCTTCTTCACACTCGTGGGTCATACAATGTGTAACAGTGCAAGTAAAGGTTAGGCATCATTGTAAAATCTGCCATATGAAGAAAGCTACAGGAAAAGATGACAAGAAGCTCAGTAAAACTTAAATGGCAGCCTAAAATATAGAAGTTATTCTGCACCCATGAGCTCCATCTTCCAGTTCGGGTGACTGCTTGTTTCCCCAGGAGGGATCCTCTCATTTGCTTTAGCTGTACTTCCCTTATGAGAGAAAAATCCCTCCCTGATTTTCCCCAGGAGTCCTCTGGGTCTTCCTGCAGCCTATTCCTATTGAGATCCCTTTCCGATCCTCATCAAGATCCAAGAAGTTTATATTTGCAGTCCCTTGGAAAAGTTATTGGAGGTCTACCACTCTATCACTTAGATTGACTCCAATCTACCATTTTCTGTGCAACCTACAGATGAGAATCAAGACTCTAAGACACATTTATAATTGTGGGTGGACAAAGGGTTGTAAGTCCAGCCAGGATGAGGGTTCATCAGAACAAATGCCTCAACCCAGTGATTCACTGAGATTTTATTAATTCATGAAGAAGGTAGTGGCTTGAGAATGAGTATCTGTGACAGTGGTGAGACATACATGAGTCTTGTGGGCTGGGCTGTGTAGGAGACCTGAGAGCACCTTTTCAATATGCAGAAAGGCCAACCTCCATAACATAATTGAGGTAGCATTTAGTGTTTAGGGATACAATGCTTCAACCATGATGAGCAAACATTTTTGTTCTGGGAAGTCATGGTCTCTTATCTTGTGGTAAGAACCAAGTTGACAGCCCTGGAATGGTAGCTGTACCTCCTGCTGGGTTAAAACATGTTTTGATGGGAGTCACAGGGTGATGAAGCAGTGACTGTCACCTAACTTCAAATACTGTGCACCAGAATTTCAGATAACCTTATCTATATTGCTTAGAGCCAATTGAAGGGAAATGGAAATGGCTTAGCCAGCTCTGTTGTATCAGTACTTGAAGACAAGGCCAGGGCTAGCTGAACTGGAGATAATTACTCCTTCTTCAAGGAGAGTTCTATCCTTCACATGTTCCTAGATTATTTGTGACACTCTACTCTCAAGCCAGTCAGGATCCCATCAGAACAGAGAGGTTTACCGCTTTGTGTTCTCCCAGACTTGAAAGACAGCAGAGTACTCTCAAAACTTCGGAATTCCATGGATCTAGCTGAATCTCAATCAGGATCTGTAAGAAGTCTTGGCCATGAATCAGTGATCCAGGCAACTTAAAGTCACAATGGAAAATTTGATTGGTGAACCGAGAGCTGTAGTGAGTGGCCACAGGAGAGTTCAAGACCAGCTCCTGTACCCTATACATATGGGACTCAGGGACTTGAGACCTGTCAACTCTAGCAGCACAGTAGGCCTCCAGTTAGAGTGTAAAGGCTGAAGAAGTTGGACTAGGGGCGTGTAAATGCTGAAGGAAAATAACAATGTGAACCTACAGATGGTATATTTGGGGAATCAGCTTTGAGATTTTATTAATTAAGCTTTGTGCTTGGGGGCAAAGACATGTGGATTAGAAGTAAGCAGGTAAGGTGCCTCCTTCTGTTTTATTTACAGTTCTCTTGTCTAATTTTCGTTATTAAAGAACTGAGGAGAATTCCAACCACAGAAAACTAATCCCATACCCCAAATCTAGAGACAAAGATCAGACCCAAACCTAGTATAAATTTTACCTGTGATCTTGGCTAGAGTGTACATTCTGAGATCAGACTTGAACCTACAGAGACCTATAAACACTAAAGGAATCTCACTGTTTTTATTTTCCTGTGTCTTATAGGTCTTTCTCTTTGTAGTCAACTGGGTTACTGTTTTTTATTTTTATTTGTTTGTTTTTGTTTTAGTTGCTGTGGGGTTTTTGATGCTTTTTTCCCATTTTCTTTTCTCCTTTTATTTCTGTTTTGTTTTGCCTTTGATTTTTTTCCATATGGTTGTTCTTTTTTTTCCATGTATGTAGTTTTTTGTGTTTCTTTTTCCTTACCTTTTCTTCTCTTTTATTTCTGATTTTATCTTCTTTTCTCTCATATTCATGATATCTCCAAACTTTCTCTTTGTATTATTCACTTGTCTTCTTACTCTCTTTCATCAACTATGTTGCTTGATTTTGTGATTGATTGCTTGATTACTCTTTCACATGAGTAAACACTGTCTCCTCTCTTTGTGGTACACTTGAATACTCTTAGGCTTTCTCTTGTGATCTCTCCCTCTTGTGTTGTACAGTTACGTAAATCTTGGATGATCATCCTATGCACAACACACTTGCTATTATTATATTTATCTCATCCACCTCTAGGTCCCTACCCTGTTACCTCCTCAACCCATAAAGGGTAATATCACACTTCTAACTGTAAAAATATTTCATACAACTTCCTAGTAATAGTTGGATTATATTATACAACTATAGAACTTGCTTCTATAATTAAAGAAATCAAGCTAATAGTTACCATGATATGTCAATAGTCAGTCTGTGCTTCAGTTTATGATTATTGCTAACTACCCTACTTTAGGATGCCATTCTTGTGATAATCAGTTTTTCTGCCTGTATGACAACACTGTGATTACAACAGGGTCATAATAACCATTGCCACAGCCCAATAGCAAAGGAATAGGCCTTGAATCAAGTTCATAGAACTCTACATGATTAATATACTGGGAAAGTATGTTCTTGGGATAGCTAGAAAGACTAAGAACTACTTAAATCTAAAAGACACCTTGAGGAATAGACACATCCTAGCAAAACCTAGAAATAAATGATAAAAGTATTTAACATACGAAATCTACAAGCAACAATACAAAAATCAAAATAAAACAAATAATAGAAAATGACAAGAGGAAAAAGCAAAATGCAACCCTAAACTTCCAGTCCATCAAAGAAGTCCAGAGTGTGAAAATATATAGGAAATCAGAAGCCACTACTGGAATTCTCTGAAATGATAGCATCAGAAGTAAAAAATCAAATGAAAGAGGCCAAAGGAAAAATAATATCTAAGGTACAAATGGAAAAATAAGACAATCAAATGACATTAAAGCAGACACAGATGAAAAATACAGGGGTTCTGGCAAAACGATGTAAACCATGAATGTTCAACATAGACAAGAAATAGAAGCAATGAAGCATATCCAAACAGAAATCTAAGAGATTAAAATCTTCCCTGAATGTTTCTACAAGAGGTGGAAAGAAGAGTGAAGTAGACTATCAGACCTAGAAGACAGGGATGTGACCAGCAACAAGGAAATGAAACAAAACTCTAAAAATAGCAAGTAACAACAAAAAATCAATGCCATAGCTACAACATAAAACAAAAAAGGACAACAACACAAGATTGACTGGAGTCAGTGAGAAAGCTGGAGACAGTGCAAAAGTCATTAAAATCCTCTTCACAGAAATAATTGCATAAAACTTCGCAAACATTTGAGAAGGAACTTGACATATAAACAAATGTAACATAGAAAACTTTAAATAGACATGACCAAACTAACTACACACAAAAAAATATAATAATCAAGATTTTAAAAATTCTAAAAAGTTAAAAGTAGTGAGAGATGTGAAAAAAATCATCTACAAGGAAAATCCCATTAAGATTACAGCAGATTTCCTGGCACAGACCACTAAATCAAGGAGAGCCTGCAGTCAGATATTTTAAACCCTAAAAGCAAACACTTTCACCCAGATTGATGTACTCTGTGAAACTATCTTTCAAAATCAATGGAAAAATAAGACACTTTCATGGTAAAGAAAAACTGAAGAACTTCATGACCAACAAACCACCTCTACATAATTCTCTGAGGATATATTAGAAAGAGATATTGAAGACAACAAGCATATGAACAACAATAGAAACAAATTGTTCAGCAGGGCTAGCAATTAAACAGAGGAGAAAGCCAGGGAACCAACATCAGAAATTTAATGTGAATGACATAAGACAATACATGTCAGTTATAACTATCAATCTAAATGATCTCAATTCAGCAAAAAATAAAAAAAAAAAAGAGGAAAAAAAGAAAAAAGAAACAGCCTGGTGGAACGGAACAAGAAGTAAGACTCAACCATATGCTGCATTCAAGAAACATGTTAAAAGCTAAAAAGAAATTCAAGGGTTAAAAGTCAAAGGATGGAAAAAAATTCTCTGTGGCACAGGAACACAGATAAAAGTAGAGGTACTTATTATACTTGCAGACAATGTAAACTTCAAGCAAAACTAATCAAAAGAGACAAGGAAATTCACTACATATTTGTTAAGGGAAAACTCCAAGAAGAAGAGACAAGAATCATAAAAATATATGCACCAATCACTGGTGAACACAACTACGTGAAAAAATATTGACAGATATGAAAAAAGATGTAGCCTAAAAGAATTGTAGTGAGGGACCTTAATACTGCCCTGTCACAAATAGATAGATCAACTAGACAGAAAATCAACAAAGGAATGTCAGAATTTAACAAAGTCTGTGCACAAATGCACTTGGTGGAGTCTGACAGTGTTCACTTTAAAACTTCAAAAAACACAAACTTCTCAGCTGTACGTTGGAAGTTCTCCATATTGGACCATATCTTAGCCCACAAAACATGTTTAAGTAAATGTAGAGGAACTTAAATCATCCTATGTCTATTATCTTACCATTGCACAATGAAGCTGGAAATCAATGAAAAAAATCATAAAAACTACATAAACACATGAAAATTAAACAATACCATTTTGAACAATTAATGGGTGACAGAGGAAATTAAGAATGAAATTAAACAGCATATAACATAAAATAGTGTTGATAAAACATTCTGAAACTTATGGGCCACAATTAGTGCAATCTTAAGAGGGAAATTTATAGCAACAAATTCTCACATCAGGGAAACTGAATGAACGCAAATAAACACTACTGTTGAATATCAAACTTCGAGAAAAAGAAAAACAAGTCAAATCCAAATGTGATATGAGGGAGGAAATTATACAGATAAGAGCAGAAATTAACGCAGTTGACACTAAGAAAAGAGTACAAAGAATCAATGAATCAAAAAGTTGATTTTTTTAGAGTTAATAAAATTGATAAACCATTAGCCAACCTCATCAAAAAGAAGAAAGTAAAAAAACCCCAAAATTCAGGCACAGTAATGAAAGAAATGAAAATTACAACAGATTCAATAGAAATTCAGAAGATCATCAATAATTGTTATAAGAACCTATATTCTAATAGGATGGAAAACAGAAAAATTGAATAAATTTCTAGGTACAGCTCAGTCACCAAAACTACATCGAGAAGTGATCCGGCCTGCAGATCAACAAGTTCAGAACTCCTGGAGGGGAAACGGGGATTAAATAAAAGACATAGGGGAGACAAAAGAGAGACGAAAGCAAGACGAAATAATCCGATCAAGCTTCCGGTTTATTCAGAAAATGATCACACCTTTTATAGGCTAAGGGCGGGAGCTGGGACAGGAAGAGGTTAAACAGATGAATACAACAGGGTCACCATCACATCCGGATACGTGACGTAAGCAGGAGAGGATTATGGTTAATGTAGGCAGACGCATTGCCCATAGGAGAGAGACATTGAGGCAGCAATGCCTGTCACTCGGCTCCCTACAGAGAAGATTCTAAATAATCCTATCTTGGTCAATGGAATTGAAAATATAATTATATAAGCAAAGAGATGCCTAGGCCTGATGGATTCACTATTGAATTCCTCGAGAAATTTAGAAAAGAACTAATGCTGAAACTCTTTAAGGAATTTGAAAGGGAAGTAATAGTCCTAAAATCATTCCAGAAGGCAAGAATTAACCCGATTTTAAAACCAGAGAAGAACCCCACCAAAAAGAATACTACAAGTCAGTCTCATTCACGTATATAGACACAAAAATACTCAATAAGATGTTGGCAAACAATGCAGCAAATAACCAAGATTATACACCATGACCAATTAAGATTCATTCCAGGAATGCAGGGATGGTTCAACATATGTAAATCAAGAAATGCAAATCATCTCAATAGATGCAGAAAAAACATTTGACAAAGTATAACAAATGTTCATGAATGGTTAATAGCCTGCAGAAAACTGCAATTTACAAGGTCTTTATTTTCATCTGATAAAAGATAACGATGATAAAACTAAGATAAACTATGATAAACTAGAATGGAAAATTCTAATTGCAATTTTCCATTCTAAGATCAGGAACAAGACTAGGATATACACCATCACCTCTCTTATCCAATGTAGTTCTGGAAACATTAGCCAGAGAATTTAGACAAGAGAAAAGAAAAGGAATAAGGATAGGAAAGGAACGAGTCAAATAACCATTACTTGAAGATGACATGGTATTCTACATAGAAGACCGTAAAAGCTCCAGGAGGAGATTTTTAGGTTTAATAACCAGGTTCTGTACTAGAGATGGATACAATCAATACACAAAAATCAATATCATTCTTGTACATAAACATCAAACTCTTGCCTGTAACTCTGTTTTTACCCTTTCTGGCTTTGGAATCTGAGTAACGCTAGCTTTCAGGAGTAAGTTTGTGGTTATTTTTTCCCATTCAATTTTATTTCACGGTTTGAGGAGTACTGGCGTTAGGTCTTCCCTGAAATCAGTATGGAAGTCAGCAGTTAATACATTGTGTCCTGGGTTTTTCTTATTTGGTAATTTTTAAAAATTACTACATTTACTTCAGTTTTTTATTGGATTATACTGTTTTATATATCTTTTGTGTTCAGTTGGTTGATTCATAAGTATCTAGGAATATGCCTATTTCTCCTTAATTTTCCAATTTATTAGAAGGTAGCCTTTTGAAGTAGTTATTTATTATCCTCTGCATATCACAGGTCCTTTGTGGTTGTACCTGTTTCATATCTATTTGTATTGATATGCATTTTTTCATGTTTTGTTAAGAAGGGATAAATGTGTATTTGTTTAATTCTTTTAAAAAGCCAGCTCTTCAGTTTACTGATTCTTTGTATTGTTTGGTAGTCCCAATTTCACTGATTTCCAATCTAATCTTTATCATTCCCTTCTTTGTACTATTTATTTTCGGTTGTTTTCCTAGGACCTTGAGATTCATTGTTTGGTTACTTATCTGGGCTCACTCTGGTTTTGTGGTGTGGGTGTTCACAGCTGTGAACTTCCCTCTTAGATTGTTTTCAGTGTGTCCCATAAAGCTCTTTTATGGACTGGCATTACTGTTTGACTCCAGGAACTATCCAATTTCCTCCTTGGTTACTTTTGTTACTGATACACTATTAAATTAGTGTGTTGTCTAATTTTCATACATTTCTGGAACTTTCTGCTACATCCTACTGGTGATCTGTATTTTCTTTGGGCTGTAATCTTATAATATATATAACACAATTTCAACTTTATTTTGCACTTACTTAACCATGCTTTATTTTCTATCGTGGACTGCAGCAGCTTCTTAGAAGTCAGTTGGGCTGTGGAAGATGGAAGAACCTTCTTCCCAAGCACTGCAGGGGCCAGAAATACCATTTTGCCCACCAAGGGGTATTTGGGATGTGAGCTTCACCAAGACCAACAGGGTTGATCCCTTAAGGTATTTCACCTCCTGGGACTTTGAGGAATAAGTCTCAGATGGGTGACAGAGGCCACCATCCCTTGACCCTCTGACTGAAAAAGAGGAGGGAAGGCCCAAATCCCACAAAAGAACTTACTTAGCATGTGCAAATCTTCTTTCATCCCCAACTCCTAATTTATCTTCCTGTTAAATATCCAATTAATGCTCAAATGCAGGGCTCAGAGGATCAGTGGAGTATTCGAGTGGGTAACACCATGGATGAAGACTTCACTCTATCGGCACTTGAAAGCTGCCTTGTGCTCTTGATCACCCTATGGGCTCAGCCTGATTTTGTATTCTCTGGGTTGGTAAGATGGAGGTAATGAGAGAGCCTGAACAGGGAGGAAGTATGTAGGAGTCAGAGGAGGTCTTGGTACACAGCCAGTGTAACATGTATGGCCAACAAGCCTGTTTTGCCAAATAGCTCTCATTATTGCTTTCTCTCTTGAAAGGAAGTAGTGTGGACACAATTCCACACTACTGTATTATCATTTTCAGAAAGGGAGTTGGAGGCTAGATAGTGCTTGTGTTTCCTGGGGTCCATGGAATATGCAAGAGGCTTTGGAGCTGTGGATCAAATCCAGACTGGGTTGCAGGAGCACAGAATGCAAAAGTCAAATTTCAGCAGTTGGAGTTTTATATTGGATACACTTTCAGGCTACCCCTCTCATTTCTTTATTTGGCTAATTGTCATTTAATGCACATAACAAAATTTACTGCCAAAATGTTTACTTGTTCAGTACAGAAATGTTAACCAAAATTTTTATTCATCTTATTCACTAGATGGCATATTTGATTTCTGGTACTTAAAAATCAAAAAGATTAAGAAACATAAACATTTTGAATTAATTAAGGATATTAAGGCAGTCACAACAGCAAATTCAGGAAAGAATATTTCCAGAAGTGCTGCAGAAAGAAACCAGAATGACGGGATAAGTTTAGATGGCAGGCATTATGAAAGGGTACGGTACCATGGTGTCTTTACTGGGTTAAGATTTAAAAGCTTTAAATGCGCATTGTACTTTTTGTTTCTACCTCATATGTAATCTGATGCCATTATTTCTATCTGATAAGTTTACACCACAACCCCAGAGGATCACATTCCTGTTTTCTGCTGAACACACAGTTTAATAATCGTGCATAACCCAGAGCTGTAGATGTACAGTGATAAGTTTTGAAACAAGAGACCACGCAGCTTTGCTGTCTTATGTTGGATAGAACCCAGGACAAAACCATACCAGGGTGACAATATCATTCAGATGCTTTGAACAACTGGCTTTCTTCAATTCAGTGTCTGCTTTCCATTCAGGTATAAACTAGACTCTCACTTGGGCAAATTAACACCTATATCCATCGCTAACAACACCACACACCACAGATTATTTCTAAACAAGATAGTTTGGATTGCTGTTCTTGGGATCAGGAAGCCAAGTTGCTTTTGTCATATCACCGTGCATCATTCCTTAGTGGAAAGGACAGCATGCATATTCTTATAAGACAGAAAAATGTAGGTTGATATCATTCTGTTATAAGGAACCAAGAAGAAATAGCTATCCTTCTCCCTCTGTAGCAGGCAGAACCCATTCAAGGGAAACTACCTCGTCCTCTCAGAAAATTATCACAGTTTAATACTCTTACAAGGGGAATGAAATTTTAAAATGAATTTTCAAGGTGACAGATGTAAGCAAATCTACAAATGTTATGCAATTAAACCTACATTTATTGTTTGAATAAATGAATGGATGAAAACATGTAAGTTTAGCTCTCTACCTGAGTATAACAGAATCCACTGTGATGTAAAGAGCTCCTTGTATGTGCAAGAGACAGAGAAGAAAGCTGAGAAACCTCAGCAGTGGTGATGTATGAAAGGCCCGTCTTCTAGATCTTAACCTCCCCTCTGCCTCCTTTAGCTCCTGTTGCATCCAAAGGTGGGTCATACGAACAGACCTGAGAATTTGCTCTATCTGCAGCTTTGCTTGCTTTCTACAAGCCAATTTGTGTTTAGAGAATGATCTTAAATCCATGGTGACTGACCTGTGCTTTGAGACAGTCCCTGCAAGGCTATTGCAGCACTGGGCAGCGTTCTCTAGCATCTAGAGAAGGAGGAATGGCATGTTTGTCAACTTTTCTGTGGTGAGGGTTAGGAAGTGCTTTGGAACACACAGAGGTTTGCCCCCACTGAAGGAGAAGCTCACAAGTGAAAGATATTAGCAGTGTGAGCATCTTCAAGGGAGTTTGGGGCTCACTTCAGTTGAGCAGTGGTTTCTACTTTATGAAGTTGTGATGTCTTAGTAGAGCACTATGTGTTGACTCCTCCTCCACTTCCCACTCCCACTCATGGTCACTAGCTCATCTTGAGGATCCCACAGTGGTCCTGTACACAATATTATCCTCAACTCTGCAGGCACAAAGGAATCAAAGCTCACTTCTTTTTGCCCTCTATCCCCTAGACCGTCACTCTCTGGTCCTCTGCACTTGTAGTTCACCATCTTCACAATTTGTTCTTAATGCTGGATGTTTATCTCAGTGGTACAAAATGATGGGATGTTGGGTTGTATCCCGAGTAGTGCAAAAACAGTCTGCACCTTTACTGTACATGGGTCACTGTTTTAGGGGGGGGGGCATACCACACATCTTACCTTAAATTCAGCCTTATTTTTGACTGCTGTCTCTATTGGAATCTATGCTCTGTTGAAAATTTCTGTGGCCCTGGTCAAAATGAGAGATGATCTTGGTTGACATTTGTTTGCAATTACTGCCTGTTTGCCCCAATGTAGAATGTGAACTCCAAGGGTGCAATAAATACTGTTAGGTTTGTTTGTTTCTGGTTTTCCAGCACTGAGCCAGTGTGCTTATTGCTTGAATGAAAGAATGCATGAATCACTGGGTGAATGGACAGGTGAATAATTGTGTAAATATAGGGTAGCAAATGAACAGATTGATAGGCCGGTGGATACATGGAAGAAGATGGAAGTGGACACATTAAAATCTGTCCAAATGTAAAGGCAGCCTTCCCTGAGTTGAGTCCCTCTCTAGTTGACCATCACCCAGGTCTCAGGATTTTAAAGATCTCAGATGATCCAAAATGCAGATTTCTAGTACAGACTTTTGTCATACGTACTGTGTTCTGACAAAGCTCACCCCTCAGTGTGTCTGTCTGCATCTTTGCTCCATCATGAGTGAACCCTCCAGTGATGGTGATGCCTGTGTTCCCCTCCCACTTTCCCTGAAAATGGGAATCATCTGGTGAAATTAAAGGGTTCTGATGTCTGAGCTCCCAGGTCTGGAATCCAAGTGTTGGGGTCAGCTCAGCAGAGATGGGGCCAGACTCCCCAGTACATTTGTGTGCTGACAGTAGTACAGGATAAAGGCCTTCTTAGAGTGCTTGGTGGGCTCTGGAATCAGCATTAGCTGAGGTGGACTGCCCACTAATGCGCTAGACACTGTTTTCTAGAATTCCAGGTATACACAGACATATCCCGTCTAGCCATCCCTTATATTGTAAACAATATAAGTACACAAAGTTTTTAATAACCCTAGGTTGGCACATCCAATTTACTATGTAGTATCTTGTCTGGTTTTAGATCTCCAAGCCTGGTTAGTCTTCCTTTTCTCCAGGGTATAATTAAACCTTACAGCAGGTGCAGTCTAAAATCCATGTTTATCTCTGATGTTGTGGAGGCTGTGGCAGACATTTTACTTTTCCAGGGCAGCATCTGCAGTGTCACTTCAGCGTATACCAGAGTTGGATCAGAGAGAGGATGTCAGCCAACGCTTGCAGGGCAGCTGCTGCCCCTGTGGCTCTGGTGGAAAGTGTGAGGCACACACTGTTGGACATGATGGGTCTGGTTTGGGATTTGTAGCTCAGGAATGTATTCCATGATGCTGTTGGTGGGTTCAGTTCCCAAAAACTCTAAAGGCTTTTGCAGGGTTGAGGGGATGAGGGAGGGTTCCTGGATGACTATAGAGCAGACAGCAAGGTCCTAGACCTGAGAGTGCTTATATATTTGGTACACAGGCACAGCACCACTCAGAATATTTTATAACCCAAAAAGTTGCTTACTGCAGGGGAATACCCAGATGAGCAGTGTGAGTGTCAATAGTATGTCCCAAGCCCCCCATCACTGTGAAGTATGACATCGCCCTTTAGTAAATGAGCTTCAAGGGTGTTCCATGATGGGAAGAAATCTTAGTAGTGCAATATTACATGAAAAGATTTAATAGAGTCTGATGATTTAAAAATATATTACTGGAGTCAGATTGAGGCACAGAATCCTGTCCCAGTCTGGGGGAACACACTTCCTAACCTGGGGACCAGTCCACAGTTTTCTGCCAGGAATCGTGAGTGGGGCCAAGGCACACAATCCCATCCCCGTCTCAGAGAACTCTCTTCTTTGCCTGGAGGCCAGGCCATGGTTTCCTGCCGGGACAAGTGAGTGGGGCTGAGGCTCAGAATCCCATTCCAGTCTGGCTGAAATCTCTTCCTTGCCTAGGGGCCAGGCTGAAGTTTCCTGGTTTCCTGATGGGACCAGTGAGTTGTGCCAAGGAGCAGAACCACATCCCTGCCTGGCTGAACTCTCTCCCTCACCTGGGGGCCAGGCCGCGGCTTCCTGCCTGGAACAGTGAGTCCAGCCAAGCCAGGAAACATCGTCCCAGCCTGGCGGACCTCTCTCCCTCATTTGCAACAACACTTGAAGATGGCAAATATTGGGAAATGACAAAAAGAGAGACCAAAATGCAATCTCAAACATCCAGGCCATCCCAAGAAAGCCAAGGAGCCATGTGCATGGAAGAAAACACATGCCACATACCTGAAATACCTGAAACAATAGTAAGTGAAATAAAGAAGCAACTCCGTGAAGCCTTAAAGAATTCAAACTAGAAATAATCTCTCAGGTAAAAGAAGAAATGATAAAAGAAATGAAGGAGATGCTGAACACATCTAAAGAAGACACAACTAAAAAATTGGAGGAATTAAACAAAAAAGAATTCCTGCATGAACAATATAAGAAACAAACAATACATAAAGCAGATGCAAAGAGATATACAGGAAATCAAAAACTCCATTGAAAGTTGTAAAAACCACCTCAATGAATGTGAAGATAGAATCTCAGACCTCAAAGACAAGATTCCAGCCAGTGAAAAGGAAAGGAAAGATGTTTTAAAAATAACAAGAAATCAGGAAATAACAATTCAACACCTGCAAGATGACTCAAAGAGGAAAAACATAAGGTTGATAGGGATAAAGGAAAAAGAAGGGGACAACATAAAGGATGTCAAGAGCATGTATAGAGAAGTAATTCCTGAAAATTTCCCCAAAACGAGAATGAAAACTGGTATCAAGTTCAATGAAGCATATAGAACTCCAAATAGCCATAAACAAAATAAAACTACACCCAGACATATAATAATCACCATCCCAGAAATCAAAAAAAAAAAAGAATAGAATATTAAAAGTGGTCAGAGAGAAAATACAGCTCACCTATCAGAGAAAACCTATCAGAATCACAGCAGACTTCTCAGCACAAACGATAAAGTCAAGAACACCATGGAGTGAAGTATTTCAGATCCTAAAGGGAAAATGATTTCCAACCTAGGCTGATGTACCCTGCACAACTGTCCTTCAAAATTGATGGAGAAATAAGATACTTCCATGACAAAGAACAGCTGAAAAACTTCATGATCACCAAGCCAACCCTGCAAAAAATATTGAAAGACAGCCTCGATACATTTAGGAAAAAACCACTAAACAGAGCAGACAATTAAACAGAGAAGAAAGATAAAGATGCAACAGAAGAAAGATAATATGTCAACAATAAACCAATATATAACAATTATGACCATTAATCTAAATGGTTTCAATGCACCAATCAAAAGAAACAGACTAGCAGAATGGATCAAAAAACAAAATCCAACCGTATGCTGTTTAGAGGAAACCCATCTAACCCAGAAGGATACTCACAGACTGAAAGTCAAAGGATGGAAAACAATTCTTCATGCAGCAGGAATCCAAAAAAAGGCAGGAGTAGCCATTCTGTTTGCAAACAACGTGAACTTTAAACCAACAATGACCATAAAGGACAAAGAAGGTCACTACATACTCGTAAGGGGAAATCTCCAAGAGGAAGAGATAACTATCTTAAATATATATGCACCAAACTCCAGAGCACCCAGTTATATAAAACAGTTATTAACAGAAATGAAAACTCAAATTATCAGTAACACAATTGTAACAGGAGACCTTAATACGCCATTGACACCAAGGGACAGATCAACCAGACAGAAAACGAGCAAAGAAATAACAGAACTGAATCACACCTGTGAACAAATGGGTTTCTTTTTTTTTTTAATTTAAAGAAAAGGAAATGAAAAAAAAATACATGGAGATAAAAAAAGGGTAGAAATAATACAAAATTACAGACAAACAAAAGGTAAGAAATTGCCGGTTGATAAGTTACACATTGTCATCTTCGAAATAGCTGTTCATGTTATAGAATTAAAGTATTTAGAATGACATTCAAAAAAGTGACCCTACAAACCATTCTGCTCTATGATCGAACAAAAGCTCAGTAATATGATTATCAGTCCTACACATTTGTTTTACATCTCAAAGAGGGTAAGATTAACTGTATCAAAACAGAACAGAACATTTAAAAAAAAAACAATTTAAAGAAATACAGATTTCAAAGCAAGTCCACTGGAGATCTTCATTATCTAACTGTCTCTAGCTTCTTACAAATAGTTGTCCCTATCTTAACCCACTTTATATACTTATTGCATATTATAGAACTAATCAAATCATTACAGGATGATGAAGTCTTTTTAGGTCCTCAAGTTCCAAATTAGGGAAGACAATAGCAACTACCATCGCATCTCTCATTCTCTTTGTGATAGCCATCCCCATCTCTGCATATGCTGAAGTTGAACTGAAGAAACCAGTCCAATGTCATTCTAATCAGCAAACAATAGATTGCTAGAATTTATATTATAATGCTACAAAATAAGCCTCGGGTTTCTCAGCATCTCTTCCTCAGAGTATTTGTTCCTTACATCTTGCATTATATAATCTGTTCCCATAAATAATTTAAGAAAAAAAACCCCATGTGTGAATTTCTACCTATATATCTATCCTCTCTGTATTATAGGGAAAACCAAGTCATAGCAAGACAGCAAAACAATTTCCTAGAAAAACATGCAATGGATAAGACATATAAAACTACAATATAAATGATCTTCCATAGCTACTATGTTTTCTCTTGTTATTTTCAATAGATTTGTCCACAACACTGGCTTATAATAGTTAAACATACTATCACCTATTTTTATAAAAACTTAACTTTGACTGCATTGTAGGATTTGAGAGCTGTTACTGATTCATACCAGTATGGATATCCTTTACATCTTGTCATGCTCAGAGTAGTTTCCTCTACTTTTAGGGTTGATTCTAACAAGCATACCAATTTCAAATAGAATCAGTCAAGGCCAACCAATAGTCTTATGATTCAGATACAATTAAGATCAGTCATAGTAAGACAATGTAAGTAATACAGGATTTCAGCCTAAGTCAATAGGAAAGTAAGGATAGTTACCATGGTATAACCTGCTATTTTTAATTCTAGAGGTCTGTGTCCTCAAATCTGACATGAGTGGACAGACCAGAACAAATTAAATTCAATCTAAATATTGCATGGGACTACTGTGTCTTTTAAATCGTTATACACCATTAGCAATGATCTCTGCTTTTTTTAAAATATAGTTTCAGAACTGTCTATACTAAAGACTAGCTTACCGTCTCTGCCTCATGTCTGCTACTCCACTTTTCTGCTATAATTTGTCCACCTTATTCCCTCATTCCATTGTCTGCCCCGTTCACTGAGGCCTCTCTGCCACTGTTGCTGGAATCCTGATATCTCTTCCTCTCTTTCTCTGTAATGTCCTTCAGCACTCTCTGTAGGGTTGGATTGGTGGGCACGAACTCCCACAGTTCCTCCTTGTCTTGAAAGTATCTTATTTCTTCATTAATTTTTAGAGAGAGTTTTGATGGATATATGAACTTTGGTTGCATATTTTTTTCCTTCAGGACTTGGAATATTTCTCCCCACTCCCTTCTTGACTTAACAGTTTGTGTTGATAAGTCTGCTGTTATTTTGATAGATTTCCCGTTATAGGTAACCTGCATCTTTTCTCTGGCTGCTTTTAATATTCTGTTTTTTTTGGTGGATTTCTGGGATCTCGATTATTATATGTCTAGGCGTAGATCTGTTTTGGTTGTAGGTAGCTGGTGTTCTGTATGCTTCTTTTATCTGGATATCATTTCTTTTTGCTATACATGAGAAATTTTGCTTTAATATATCTGTGAATATTTTTTGTATTTCATTTTTGGATGTTCCTGCTTCCTCACTCACATTCTTTATTCTTAGGTTATGTATCTTTTTGTCATCTTCCAGTTTTAGAATTGCTTCTTTCTGGTTCCTTGTTATTTTTAAGAGGCTTTTTCTTTCACGTTCATATGCCCTAAATCTCTCTTCAAGTTTCAGAAGGCTGTCTTTAGTTTCTGTCAAGGCATTTTGCCAATGTTCAATGGAGTTTTTAGTTTCCTGATACTCTCTTTGGATCTGTTTCATGTATTCTAAGTTATGCTTAAATTCTCCTTCAGATGCTTCTCTTTCTTTTCTGATTTCCTCAGTTCTTCCATCTGTGTTCTCTTGGGTGGGGCTTGTCATTTCTTTAATTAATCTCTTTATATCTTGCCTCACTTGGATCAGGAGTACAGCTTTAAATTCCTCTATGAGATCATGTAGGTACTTTTTAATTTCGGCTGATGCTGTGTCGAGTAGTGGATGGTTACTGTGCTTGTTCTCTTCAGTGTTTAGTTCTCCTGGGCTTATTTTCTCCTGTTGGGCAGCTGGAGATTTTTTAAAAATTTTTATCTCTTGTCATGTTTCTGGTTTCTTTCAGACTGTCCTGGAGTTCTCTGGCCCTCTCCGAATTGCTTAGGGCCTTTCAGAAGCGTGCTGGCTTGAGTTTTTGCTGTCCTCCCCAATTTACTGTTATCTGGGGTAGGCTGGGATGCAGGGGTGGTACAGGCTAGTCTCTAGCCTCTGTGCCAGTTAGTTTATAAATTAGGCTGTACTTTCTGGTTGTCACTGAGTTGTGACTATTTTGTATCCGCTCATTGGGCCCCAAGCAGAGGCTTGGGTTAGCCCCAGTATCTCCTGCCAGTTCTCTTTGTACCAGAAGCAGCTGACTAATGTCACTATGGCACAGGGTCCTGCCCAAATCTCAGCTGTTCTCTTCCAGACCTCTCTGTGTCAGGAGCACCAGCACAGCAGAACTGCCCAAACTCTGTATGAGGCTGAAGCCAACACGTACTCAGGCTCTGCCCAATTCCAAGATGCCTTCCACTAGCCCTCCCTACAGGGGGCTCAGTGACGCCACTGAGCTGTAGGTTCTGCCCAACTGTAAAATGGCTGCCACCAGACTCTGTGTTATTGATTTCCCCGTGGTGGCGGGCACTGTCCCGTTCCAAGATGTTTTCTGGCCAACCCCGGCAGTCGCAGGGTCTCTAGTACTCACCAGGGTCCACGCCGCCCACCTTTCCCACGTTCCCAGCACAGCACTGATCGGTCAGAGATCCGCACAGCGTGCATTCCCGGTACAGGGTGGAACGGTCAGGAATCCGCGCTGCGTGCACTCCCGGCTCAGTGAGGAACCGTCGGAAACCCGCGCGGCGTGCCCTCGCGGCCCGGCGTGGAGCTGTCAGAAATCCGCGCTGCGTGCACTCCCTGTACGGCGTGGAGCAGTCAGAAATCCGCGCTGCGTGCAGCCCCGGATGTGCCCCTGTTTCAAAACTGGGAAGCACTCATGGCCACTGGTTATGGACAGGATGCTGATAACGAGGAACTCCTGAGAAAAGATACCACCTGTTAGGAATAGTTGCCATAAACACAGGCATTTGAATTTAGAGAAAACCTGGTTCTTCATTAACTTAACCTTTATCTACCCTCTTTCTACACCTACCAGTGCCTGCTACACCTCTGTCTACATTCTTGCTAGACAATAAAAGTGGGACAACTGGAGATAGCCCAGTTCCAGTCCCAGTTGCACCCTGAGATTTGTTTCTCTCTCTTTATTTTCTTTTATCTGACCTACAGGTATCTGAATGTCTCATCAGTCCTCAGTACTTTATTTTTAAGTTATGAGGCTCTATTAAGTCTTTTCATGTACTACTGCACTACTAAGATTCATTCCCATCATGTGGTCAAATTTTGATATGCCGCCATTTCCATCTTATTGTGTGCATCCATCCTCCGATCCATCTGTTCATTTGCTAACCCATCAATTTACACAATCATTCACCTGTCCATTTATCCAGTGATTCATGCATTATTTCTTTCACTCAAGCAATAAACACATTACATCATTGCTGGAAATCCGGGAACAAACAAACCCAACAATGTTTCTTGCACCCTTGGAGTTCACATTCTAAACTGGGACAGACAGACAGTAAATGCAAACAAACATCAACCAAGATCACCTCTGATTGTGACTAGGGCCACAGAAACTTTCAACAGAGCATAGACAGCACTAGAAGCAGCAGTCCAGAATAGCACTGTGTATGACATAAGACACTAGGTATGCCACCCTGAGGTGGTGACCCATGTATAGTCAAGGTGCAGAATGTGTTTGGCATTATTCAGGATACAACCCAACATCCCATAACTTTGTACCACTGAGATACACATCCAGCATTAGGGACAGATTGTGAGGAAGAGTGGACTATAGGTGCAGAGGACCAGATAGAAGGACTCTCCTGGTGAAAGAGGGGAAAACAAGGAACTCTTTTGTCTCTGCAGAGCTGAGGAAAATATTGTGTTTAGGGTCACTGTGGGATGTGGAAGATGGGCTAGTGATCATAAGTGAGAGTGGGAAGGAGAAGAGGAGTCCATGGCCAGTGCTCTGTCAAGGGATCCAGTCTATCATGGAGTAGAAACCATTGCTCATGGAGGTGGCCATCCCATCACCTGAAGTAAGCCTCAAACCACCTTAAAGATGTTCACACTGCTATTGTCTTTCACTGGTGAGCTTTTCCTTCAATTTGGGGCAAACATCTATGTGTTCAGGGGCCCTTCGTGCCTGTCATCACTGAAAAGCTGGCAAACATGCCATTCCTCCTTCTCTAGAGGCTGGAGGATGCTGCCCAGTGCTGCAGCAGCCTTACTGGGACTGTCCCAAAGCACAGGTCAGTCACCATGCTTTAGGGTGCTTCTTATGTATGGTCAACTTGTCTTGTAGAAAATGAATAAAGTTCAGGATGCAGCAAATTCTCAGATCTTTTAGTATGTCCCCCTGTTGGAAGCAAGAGGAGAAAAGTGAGGCAGAGGAGAGTTAAGACCTGAGAGGCAGACCTCATATAACTCACCACTGCCAAGGTTTCTCCGGTTTCTTTTCTGTCTCTTGTACATAAATTGAGCTCATTACATCACAGTGGATTCTGTTACATTCAGAAAGAGAGCTGGGTTCACACGTTTTCATTCATTCATTCAAACAACAAATGCAGATTTAATTGAATAATGTTTACTTTTCAGAGAAGATCAGGCAGTTTTGCTTGAATGGATTCCACCCCCTACAGAGAGAGAAGGTTAGTTATTTCTGGATTAGGTTCCTAATTCAAGAATTAATCCGGCCCAGGTTTTGTGTCTACAAGAATATGTATGTTGGGCTTTCTGCAAGGGCTGATGCAAGGTGATATGCCACCAGCATCTTGGCTTCCTGGTTTCCAGAGCAGCAATTCAAACACTTTTGTCTACTTTATTTTCTTCCAAGAGAGAAAGCAATAAATAGAGCTAGTTTGGAAAAGAGGCTTGCCAGCCACTTATGTTGTGCTAGCCATGGGCCAAGGCCTCTTCTGAGTGCTAAATACATACTTCCTGTTTATGCCCTCTCATCATCTCTACCTTATAAACCAAGAGTATACAAAATAAGGCTGAGCCCACAGGGCAAGCAAGAGCACAAGACAGAATTGAAGAGCACGTAGAGTGGGGTTTTTATCCATGGTCTTACCCACTGGGATCCTCCACTGCTCCCCTGTGCCCTGCATTGGAGCATTAATGGGAGATTTAACAGGCAGCTAATTTAGGAGCTGGGAATGAGAGAAAAGATAATTTTCACATGTTAAGTAAGTTCCTTTGTGAAATTTGTGCCTCCTGTCCTCTTTTGTAGTCAGAGGGCAAGCTATGAGAGCCTCTATCACCCATCTGAGACCTCTTCATATTGCCAGGAGGTGAAATACCTTGAGATCAAACCCTGCTGGTCATTGTGAAGCTCACCTCACAAACTCCCCCTGGTGGGCAGAATGGGATTTCCTTGCCCTTGTAGTGCTTGGGAAGAAGATTCTTCCATCTTCCATAGCCCAATTGACTCCTAAGAAGCTGCCTCAGTCCACTATAGAAACTAAAGTGTGCTTAAGAAAATAAATGTCAATTCATCTCAAACTCTTCAATGAAATGAAACAGGAAGGAATAACCACAAACTCACTTCTGGAAGATAGCATTAATCAGGTTCCAAAACCAGAGGTGGGGGGAAAAATTATAGGCAACAATTCTTTAATGAATATAGATACAAAAATTCTCAACAAGATACTGTCCAACAGAATGAAACAAATCCTCAGGAAATTCCTACATTATGAACCAGAAGACTTCATGCCAGGGATGCAAGGATACTTCAAATTACACAAATAAATAAATGTAATACATCCCATAAATACAGGCAGGGAAAAAGTCACATGATCATTCAAAAGAAGTGGAAATAGGCTTTGACAAAATCCAACATCCTTTTGTGATATAAGTCCTGAGGAAAATAGGTACAGGAGGATCTCAAACTAATAAAAGCCATTTATGACAGTTCTACTGCCAACATCATGTCAAGGGTCAAAAGCTGAGTCCTTCTACGGCAAAACAGGCACGAGGCAAAGATATCCCTATAACAATTCCTACTTGAAATGTTCGCAAGACCAATCAGGCAAGAGAAAGAAATGAAAGAGATATATAGTAAAGGAATAATTAAAATTATTATTATATGAAGAGGACATAATTCTCTGCATGGAAGATCTGAAAAATGCCGCCAGAAATCTCCTTGAATTAATAACTAAATTCACCAATGTAGCACTTTACAAAATCTGCATACCAAAATCAGTAACATTCCCGTCGGCAATGAACTTATGGAGAAGGAAACTAGGAAGGCAGTGCCATTTACAACAGCATTAAGAAAAATTAAATGCTTGTGAACTAACCTGACCAAAAATGTCAAAGACCACTATAATGAAAATCACAGTATTCTGAAAAAGAGAGGTGAAAGCAGGCATCAGAAAATGAAAAGATACTGCAGAACAAAATGACTGACCTAGAGCCATTTTAGAGTTGAGCAGGATTGCCTAGAACCAGAACAGTAAACCATACCCTCCAGCAGCTGCTAGCTGGGAGCACACTGGTGGAAACTGTTCAGACTGAGCCCCGTGTCCATGCAGTCACTAGCAATCACCAAGGTTTCCCACTAAGCAGCTCAGTCCAGACACATTTGCAGCCCCCTGCCTCCCATGAACTTGGGAAGCCCTCATCAAAGATTCCCACTGGTAAGCACCAAGGAGGCAGTAGCCAGCCCTGCCCCCACATGCACTCCACCAGGCATCTGTGAGCTAAAGAAGGCTGGGAAAAGCAGCACACATCCCTGTAGCAGCACATCTTATGGCCACCATCAGATACTCGAAGCCAGCACTGATTAGTAGAATCAAACAGTCTTGCTTCAGAGGAGTTGTAGCTAATGCAGGAAGTGTCTAGGACATCACTACCCACTTGTCTGGAAGAAGCAAGGAAAATGTCAAGCTGAAGAAACAAAAGGCAGACTCTGGCTTCCAACCAAAGGAGAATAAGTCCAGGAGAGGTAAACTCAGAAGAGATCAGGAGTCACACACTTGAAGTTTCTGAAGTAATGGCAACTGAAATAAAGAAAAAATTTCATGAAGCTATAAAAGAAATTAGAACAGAAATACTATCTGAGTTAAAAGAAAAAATGAAAACTATAGTAAAAGAATTGCTAAGCACCTTTAAAGAAGGCACAGATTGAGGAACAGAGGCACATAGAAAAATAAGCAAGACCTTGAATGAACAATATAAGAAAGATTTAGAATACATGAAACAGATTCAAAGGGGAATCCAGGATTATGCAAAGCTCCATTGAAAGCTTGCAAAACCACTTAAAAGGAACTAGATTTAGATTTTCAAACCTTGAAGACAGGTTTCCTTTTAACTGGAAAAGGAAAACTCTCTTTAAAGTGGCAAGGAAAGAGGAAGTAACAATTCAATGGCTGCAAGACAGCCCAAAGAAACATAACTTAAGAATAATAAGTGTGAGTGAAAATGCAGAGACAAACACAAATGGCATTAAGTCTACTTACAGAAACAATATCAGAAAAGTTCCCAAGCATAGGAAAAGGAAGTGACATTCAGATAAGTGAGGCATATAGCATTCAACTAGCCATAACAAAAATAAATCTATACGCAGACATGTAGTAATCAACATTTAGGAAATTCAACACAAGAACAGAATATTAAAAGCTGCCAGAGAAAAGAAACAGATTACCTGTAAAGCAAAATCTATTACAATCATGACAGACTTCTCAACACAAACCATCAAATCAAGAAGAGCTTGGACTGAGGTATTTCAAGTCCTAAAAGAAAATAACTTCCAATCCAGATTGATGTACCCTGAAAAATTACCTTTCAAAATTAATGAAGAAACAAGATACTTTCATGATAAAGAACAACTGAAGGCATTCATAACCACCAAACCAATCCTACAAAGAGTACTGAAGGAATTCTAGAGACACATTTAAAAAAAGATACTGGTTCCAGGGACAGCAGCAGA
Organism: Cavia porcellus; assembly: GCF_034190915.1. Lineage (NCBI taxonomy): Eukaryota > Metazoa > Chordata > Mammalia > Rodentia > Caviidae > Cavia > Cavia porcellus. The sequence goes on from NW_026947508.1 coordinate 7,999,096, forward strand.
TGGAAATCATTGACTGGGGCAGACAATGGAATTGAGGGGAAAAGTAGATAATCAACGGCAGGAAAATAGCATGGCAGACATGAGACAGAGCATGTTAGGCATAATCACTAATATAGATGGCTTCAATTCACACAAAAAAAGACACAGTCAGGATGGATCAGGAGGCAGGGTCCATTAATATGCTTTATACAAGAAATACATTTAACCCAAATGCGGTTCTTAGACGGAAAGTCAAAGGAAAGAGAACAATGCTTTTATGTGTCAGGGAACCGGAAATAAGTGGAGGTAGTTTGTCCATCAGCTGGAGATTGGTTAGAAAATCATGGCACTTTTACACAGTAGAAATCTATTGAACTATAAAGAAAGATAACCTTGAATCTGGTAGGTAATGGATACAACTAGAGATCATGCTCATGGATGAAATGGTTCAGAGGCACATGGTTGAATATGTGTTGCTTCCCCTAGTATAAAAACCTAAGAACTTAGTGGGATCCAAAATGCACAATACATACTGTGAACTTCAAAGTGAAGAAAGAAAATCTAAAAAGGGAGACAGTGGCCATTGTTAATCTACAATTGTGATTTTAAACCCGTATTATTTTCATTGTTCTGCTTAATTTGGTTTTAATTTGCTTTGGTTTGTCCAATTTTATTATATTTGATGGTATGGACAGCTATATAAAAATGAATAATGGAAGCCATTGTTGATTTCCTATTAGCTTGTTTTGAAGCCCTGTATTGCTTACATAGTTTTATTTTGACAGATTTTGTTATATTTTGTATTGTTTGATTGTATCATGTCTGACAGTATAGGCAACTATTTTGAAGATAACAACATGCATTATGGTAGCCATTGTTTTTCTACTATTATCTTATTTTGAAGTCCTGATTGTTCTGATTTGATTGTTTGTATTCTGTACTATTTTGCTTGATTTTATTATGCCTGATGGTGTGGGTCATTTTTTGATAACAAGAGACATTATGGTAGCCAATCTTGATTGCCTTGTATTTTATTTTAAACTCATGGACCATGTTTATAGTTTTGTATTGATTTATTATATTCAGTTTTATTTCATCTGGTTTTATTCTCTTCAAAATAAACAAAACAAATAAATAAAAAAATAAAAACAGGCCTATCATTGTCTAGGAAAAACAGGATCAACTACAAATAGTATAAATAAATTGTAAAAGTTGGTAAAAAAAAACCCAATGTAATGTTTGAACACCAGTATACTACTTTAACATAAAAGAAGATAAACTTGAGTCATTTGTGAGAAAACTGATGCCCTTTGTACAATAATGTTAAAGGCTATGAATCAGACACAAAGACTTAAACATCACATGGCTTCTCTATGTGAAAAACTATTATTATAAATAAGGAGCAATATAAAAGGTAAGCAATAAGAAGTAGGGAGATTGATGGTTCAAAAAGAAGGGAGGGATCTAGAGAAGGAAGTGGGAAAATACAGTGCAAAGAGGGACTAAAAATATGTTATGGAAATGTACTAAGCTCTGTTCATGCACATAAGAAATATAAACATTTCTTACTGCAAATGCATGCTAATAAAAATACTGAAAACTACAAAGCAGATACAATAGGCAATTTATACATGACTCAGATACAAATATTCAAATATCCATATAAAATCTAAAATATTCAGTGGGAAAATGCTAAGTTACATTATCTGCTCTCTCTACATACTGTAGGACAATACACCAAGTAGTTCAAGTCTTTTCCTTTCTTCATAATAATTGAACGTTGAGATTTTCTACTAATCCATGGGTCATAAACAATTATAGAGGTATGCACTTATAAACTGCTTCATAAGACATAAGCCTGAGTTACTACTTCTAGTGACATTGTTCTATTTTGACATTGCAAAGACCTGGCTGAAGATTTCACAGCCTCCATGTAAACGCTGCATTTTCTCAGAAATAAGGTGAAGAAACATGGGGAAACCGGGAAAGGCAATGGCATCCCTCTTAGCTGGATGGAGAGTGGGAACCAGAAGACCCAATTTTTAAAAATTTTATTTAAAGAAAAACTAAACAAAACAAAAAAAATGGATAGAAATAATACATACACTCAAAGAAAAAATAAGCAGTAAGAAATCACTAGTTGGTGTTTACACACTGGTGTCTTACATATAATTGTTCAAGATACAACAATGGAACATATGAAGTGGGAATTCAAACAGCAACGCTGAAAACAGTTCTATTCGACTATCCAATAAAAACTTCGTAATGCAGTTATCAATCCTATACACTTAAACATACATGCAGTTATCCACATCTTTATTTATATGAAGATTAAACTAACTAAAGCAAGATAAAATCATTCTGAACAAAGAATAATACCATTGCTGAATTTCACATCATGTCACTCCAGGATCAGCACTGGGTACTGTAGTGTCCTTTTTAAAAGTTTTATTTAAAGAACAAATAAACAAAACCAAAAAAGGAGAGAAATAATACACGCTTTCAAAGAAAAAAATAAACAGTAAGAAATCACTAGTTGAGGGTTACAGATTGTCTTCTTACAAAGAGTTATTCAAGATACTAAAATGGAGCATATAAAGTGGGGATTCAAACAGTGACACTGCAAACAATTCTGTTTAATGATCCAACAAAAGGTTAGAAGTATGGTTATCAATCCTAATCACTTAGACATACATGCAGTTATCCATATCTTCAATTACTTTGAGACTGAACAAACCCAAGCAGGCTAATATCACTCTGAACAAAGAATAATACTATTGCTGGGTTTTACATTATGACACTCCAGGATCAGCACTGGGTACTTTAGTGTCTCTTTTTCTTCAAACTATTTGTTCATCTCATCATGTGTCATAAGATCAGTTCTCATAAACTGTTTATAGGTTCTACACATGCATGACTCTTAACATGTATTGCTATGCTTTCTGTATTAGAGGGAGAAACAAAACAAAACAAGACAAAACATATTCCTATAAATACATGAAATGAAAAAGATATATAAGACCATTGTACAAGGAGTTATATCATAGTTTCTGTGTTGCCTCTTGTTATCTTCAATAGAATTGGCTATATCATCAGACATGGTATAATTGAATAAATTAGTACATAACAGTATTAATAAAAATCCAACTTTGTATATTGTTTAAAACTTCAAAAACAGGCAGTAATCAAACCAGAACCTGTATCATAGTGAGTTTTGTCATCTTCAGTGTAGTTGCCTATACTCTCAGACTTGATACTATCAATCATATCAGTTTTGAATAAAATCTGTTTATACCAAACACCAATCAAACAAACCAGATTTAACTAAGATCAGCCATTATAAAACAGAAAAAGTCATACAGGGCTCCATATTAAGTAAATAAAAAATTAAAAATGATTACTGCACTATATCCTGATGTTTTTGGGGTAGCTGTCTATACCCTCAAATCTAATGCAAGTACACAAACTGGGAAAGAGTGATGCAAGTAATGTCAGTTTTAAATCCGGATAAACTATTAACAACATGTCTGCCATTTTTTAAGACTCTCCCTCCCCTTTCACTTCCTCAGGGTACACTGTGCACCTTTGGATCTCACCACGACCCTTGGTTTTAAATGGTGGTGGTGGGGGCAACCTGCTAATTACCTGAGTGTTTCAAACCTTGTCTCTCCTGGAGTTGATCTCAATTGTATTCCTTTACCTATTAATGCCTGTCTTTGCAACCAATCCACAAATACTGGCCTAGTTGCTTCTATTACTCTCTGGTTCTCTGTCACACAGAGCATTGTTTTCTTGTATTTGATTTTTAGTCCATGTACTCTTTTTCATGTTAATTATATTTCCTAAAAGTGGCATCTTGTTGGACCCTACCTTCTGATCTACTCTATGTGTGGTTCTTTTTTTTTAATTTAGTGTATCAAGGCCATCTATATTAGAGATTATAACCAACCTTCTCTGCCTCCTTTCTGTTATGCTCTTTTTTTTTGCCATCAGTTATGTGCTTGTCTTCTTCATTCTGTTTTATGCTCCATTCATTGAGGCCTCTCTGCCACTGTTTGTGGAATCCTAGTACTTTTCTCTCTCTCTAGAATGTCCTACAGTATTCTCTGTAGAGTTGGATTGGTGGTTGTGAATTTCCCAAATTCCTCTTTCTCTTGGAAGCATCTTGTTTCTCCATTAAGTTCTAGAGACAGATTTTCAGGGTATATCAGTCTGGGTTGGAGGGTATTTTCTTTCAGGGCTTTTAATATTTCATCCCAGGTTCTTCTTGACTTGATGGTTGTGTCTAGAAATCTGCTGTTATTCTGATGGGCCTTCTTTTATAGGTTATCTGTTTTTTGTCTCTAGCAGGTTTTAATATTCTGTTCTTATATTGAATTTCTGAAATCTTGATTATTATATGCCTGGGTGTGGCTCTGTTTTGGTTGTAGGTGGATGGAGTTCTGTATGTCTCATATGTCTGTGTATCATTTCCTTTTCCTATGTTTGGGAAGTTATTCTCAATTATTTCTGTGAATAGCCATGGTAGTTCCTTTGTACCTCTGCTTCTTCATTCACATTTTGTATTCTCAAGTTATAGATACACTTGTCATCTTCTAGCCTTTGTATTGTTACTGCTTGTTTCCTTGTTATTTTTAAAATTTTTTCCTTTCATAATCCCGCATTGCAAATCTGTTCTCCAGTTTGGGTAATCTATCCTTAGTTTCTTTCAAGCAGTTTTGCCATCCATAAACTTTTTAACTTCATGGTAATCTCTTCGAGTTTGCTTCATGTGTTCTATATTTTCTTTATATTCTTCATAAAATGGTTCTCTCCTTTGAGTTCCTCCATTCTTCCATCTGTGTCTTCTTGAGGGGTGCTTAGCATCTCTTTTATTAATCTTCTTATATCTTGCTTTACTTGGCTAAATATTTCACTTTTGAACTTATATATGTGGTCTTGAAGATATCTCTTTGTGTCCAATGGTGCCATGTCTGATACTGCATGTTTGCTGTCCTCATTCTCCTTTTTGTTTACCTGTCCTGGGTCAATGTGCTCAGGGTTGGGACCCAGGGACATTTTCTTGTTGCTTCCTCTTCCCATCATTTTTGTTTTTTCCAGGAGGTCTCAGTTGCTTTCTTTGTTGCTTTCAATTTTTCTGAAACACGTGGGGTAGGTGACCCTTCCAACTGCAGTGTGCTAGTGAGTTGCAAACAGGGGCAGTGTACGCTGGCCCCACCCCTTCGGATCACTCAACCTGCTGAGGCCTTCACTGTATTAGTGTGTGCCATCTCCCACCAGGGTCAGTCAACCTGCTGAGGTTTTCACTGCCTTAGTGTGCACGAGCACTGTAGGAAATTGATTTTGGAAACCTATTGCATCTCATTCACGTCACGTGACTCAGCCCAAGCTGATTCCATCAATCCCATTTGAGAAGGGAACAACTGACTGAAGTCACTGCTGCCCCTTGTTCCTGCCAGTCCCGCCCAATTCCAGAATGTCATCTGTTGGAGCCCCCATCTCTGTGGAATGGTTTTATTCCCATCACTCACTATGGTGAGTGATAAACAGGTTATCTACTAGCTCAGTTCTCTGTTCAGCTTGCTGACTCCTGACCTCAGTGTGACTGTGTTTCCAGTGAGTCAAAGTGATGGGATTTTGAATGGCTTGGTAAGTTGCTACCACTCAGATTCGGGTGCTGTAGCTGGAGCCCTGAAAGTAGCTGTTCCAATAGTAACACCTGGACTGTATGTTTCATTGGTTCTTCTCACCATAGTTTCTTCTTGGGATGAGAGAATTCATCTCCTTCTGTTCGTGACTCACCAGACTGTATTATGTTGAATCCTAAGTTGACTATCTCAAGGAGCCTCTGTAGCCTGCTGTTATCTATCCACCATCTTTGCTCCTCCCCCACAATTTTTAAAAATGTTAGCCCAATTTATGCACCTGGGTCCAAAAACATTGTGAAAAATAAACTGGAAATTATGCAAAGCTTATCCAGCAGTATTGACACATTGTGCAGTTTCTGGAGCCACCCTGCCTGGAGCTTGCAAGAATGGTTGAAAGTCTTCATCTTGTGATGTTGTCAGTGTTGAGGGAATGAGTGACTTTTTGTAAAGCAGTTTTGTTATACAGTGAGTCCTTCATTCCTGTTTTGTCTTTTCAGCATATGCTCACTTCCCTTTCCACTTTGCATAGTGATTGGAAGCACAATGAGCACTCGTCCAGATGTAATCACCTAATCTTGAACTTCTTGACCTCAAGAATCATGGGTCAAAATATAACTCTTAACCGTATAAGTTTACCTCACTGCCAAGTGTCCTAGCATCGCAAAAGAAAATGGATCACGGCATACATAATCCATGTATCTTTCTTGTTCATACATCTTCATGGTAGAGATTTACAAATGGTACAGTATAGGTCTTTAAATACTTATGACATAAATAAACTAGAGCACTTTCTTAGACTTTTACTTCCCATTGGATATTTATGTGCTATCATATTTTGTCAAGAATTACATAGTGATATATCATTGGAGAAAAATATATGTAGTCAGCTATCCCAATCCTACTCCACCTCTTCCTTTCTCTTGCTGAAGTGGTGGTGTTTGTTATCGTTTTGACATTGAGGTTATTACTGAAGCAAAGAAACACTGCTTTATAACCATGTCTCTATGAAAAGTGCTAAGACAAAACCAAGAATAAAATAGTTACCTCTTCCTCAAGAAACAAATATGAGTGAATTCCTCTGAAAAGCTGATGAACATCTTATGTGCTTACTGAGCAATGTCCTTTTGTGCTAGGTAGTTATCATTCATTCCTTGGCAATTGCCTTTTGCTACCTGCAGGATGTTCAGGAGCCTGCTCAAACAAGATGGCATATGCTCTTTTTTTTGCCACAGTGTGCAGAATGGATATCTATGTATCTTGTGAACTAGTCAGTTTATCACAAGGAAACAAGAAGGGAAGGTTATGCAATGTCAAGCCATTTAGCCCTGCTTGAGCTTATGATCTGATTTTAAATAGTGCCTTCTGTAAGCTTACTCTGTATGCATTGTCTAGCTGTGGTCTTCAGCTTTTGTTTCCTATTGTTTATTGTCAAACCTCCGAACACACTGCACCTGCCCAATTACACACCAATTTCATGTTTGCCTTCCAGAATCTCCTCTGCATTTATGTGTGCCCTTCTATATGAGTCCCTCCCAAGTCACCCCCATCTTCTCAAATCTTGTCTTCCTCTGGAATCGCATTCCCCTAGAAATACCTAGTCAAGGATCTGCAAGCTTCTTGCTCTCCCTTGTTAGGGCCATGGAAATCTCACATTTACAGTCACTTACAGTCTTTGTGTCCTTCTAATTTCCCACGAAAGGGACTACAATTTACCTAGTTTTACTTATTTTTAAAAACTTTATTTAAAGGAAAATGAGAAAAAACAAAACAAAACAAAGCAGTGTAAGGGTACAAGTAATAGAGAACTACAAAAATAAAACAGTAAGAAATCACCAGTTAATAGATTACACATTATCGTCTTGAGATAGTTGCTCAAGTCACAGTATCAAAGCTTACAAAGTGAACATTAAAACAGAGAGACTTCAAACAGTTGTGTTCAATAATCCAACCAAAAACATTAATATGGTCAGCTATTTAACACCCCTAAACACACTTACACTTGTATCCTTTAGAGCACTTTTTTCCCCTCTATTTTTTAAAACAAAATTTACACATTTAGGGTTTTATTACTCCTTAGTTCTTATTACTTTTTGGGAGGGGGAGAGAATAAAGTCAAACACGTCAAAACAAAGCTGTCAGTCAAAACCAAGGATAGACATAGCACATGATGTAAAACAGAGTACAAGGTTATCAACAATGGTTATCAACGATGTCTCTTGTTTCCTTAAAAAGAATTGTCTATCTCATTAGGTATTTAAAAGTAGGACAAATGAGTAGAGAACAAGACCAATAAAACTTAAACATTGTAAACATTACAGGATGTCCAAAGGAGACAATATTCAAACCAGAATGGACATCTTAGTGAATCTTATTGCCTTCAAAGTAGTTGCCTATACCCCCAAACTTGATACTATCATACAGAATAGAACAGAGTCTAATCAGTCAAAACAAGATAGTGGGAGTATTACAGGACTTCAAAACAAGTTAATAGGAAATCAAAAAAAAGTTACTATTATATACCCTGCTAATTTTTTAAATTTTTCCACTTAATTGAAAAAAACCATAAAAAATAACTGAATAATTTTTTAATGAATAAGGGAGAGATTGAGATAAAAGAGGACATAACAACATAACAGTAAATGTCAAAGCATGACAGTTTCAGCAACCTAGTGCTTCACCACCAAATAACCTGACTAAATACTAGTTACCATAATGTCTGTCTTTTTCCTTGAAATATCTGAATAAAATTTCATATACTATAGTTTCAAATATTTCCATATCAAGAAGCCCAGAACAAAGCCTTTCCAATTAGTAAGTGAAAACTTTATAAGGCTTCAAGGCTACATAATGGGGATTACCACATAGTTTTATATATTTGAATCATTATTTACATTAGGGAAACTATTCGGTACTCACACGTGAGAGATTGATTTATTTCACTTATGAGTATGGTCCCAAGCTGCGCCCATTTATTGATAAATATCTCAATGTGATCCTTCTTTATAGCTGAGTAATACTCCATTGTATAGAAATACTACAGCTTTTTTATCCATTCCTCAGTTGATGGACACTTGGGTTGTTTCCAAGATCTGGCGATTACAAATTGTGCTGCTATAAACATAGGTGCACATATATCACTGTGGTATGATGCTTTCACTTCTTCTGGGAATATGCCTAGAAGTGTAATAGCTGGAATAAATGGGACTTCCAATCCCAGCTTTTTGAGAAATCTCCAGACTGACCTCCACAAAAGTGGTACCAGTCTACACTCCCACCAACAGTGTAGGAGAGTTCCTTTCTCCCCACAGCCTCTCCAGAATTTGTTGTTGTTGGTTTTCTTGATCCTGGCCATTCTTTCAGGAGTGAGATGGTATCTCAGTGTGGTTTTAATTTGCATTTATCTAATGACCAATGATGATGAACATTTTTTTATGTATTTATTTGCCATTTGTATTTCTTCCTCTGAGAAGTGTGTATTCCTCTCAGATGCCCATTTTTGGATTGGATCTTTGAATTGTGGAGGTCTTAGATTTTTTTTTTAATTCTTTATATGTTTTAGACAAGAGTCCCTTGTCTGAGAGAGAGTTCACTAAAATCCCTTCCCAATTTGTGGGTTTTCTATTCACTATGCTGGAGATTTCTTTTGACATGCAGAAAGTTTTTAATAAGAAGTGGTCCCAATTACTGATTCTGGGAAGTATTTCCCGAGCAGTTTGAGTCCTGTTCATGAATTCTCTACCTACTCCTATGTCTTCAAGGTTTATACCCAATTTGTCGTCCAACAGATTTAGTGTTTATGTTTTAATATTCAGACTTTATTTGGTCTTAATATTGGACCTTATTTGACCCATTTAGATTTTAAGTTAGTTCATGGTGATAGACATGGGTCTAGCTTTAGTTTTCGGGATATGGAGAGCCAGTTTTTCCAGCACCATTTATTAAAGAGACTGTCGTTCTTCCAATGAACCTGCTTGGCTCCTTTATCAAGGATAAGGTGGTTGAGTGTGTTTGTAGTTGCGGTTGTATCTTCTAATCTACTCCATTGATCTCGGCTCTGTTTTGATTCCAATACCCTGTTGCTTTTACTACTGTTGCTTTGTAGTATAACTTCAAGTCAGGTATTGTGATGCCTCCTGCTTTGTCTTTGCTGCTTAGAATTGCCTTTGCTATTCTAGGTTTCTTCTGGTTCCAGATGAAATTTAGGAGTGATTTCTCTAGATCTATAAGGTATGTTGATGGTGTTTTTATTGGGATTGCATTGAATCTGTATAACAGTTATCAGAGAATGGCCATTTTCACAATGTTTGTTCTCCCTATCCATGAGCAAGGGATGTCTTTCCATTTTCTGAGATCATCTTCAATTTCTTTTTTCAGTGCATTATAATTTTCACTGTATAAGTCTTTCACTTCTTTTGTAAGAGTAATTCCTAAATATTTAATTTTTTTGCTTGCTAATGTGAAGAGTGTAGTTTCACTTATTTCCCGCTCTGTGATTTTGTTGTTCGTGTATAGGAATGCTATTGACTTCTGAGTATTGATTTTGTATCCAGCCACATTACTGAATTCATTTATTGTATCTAAGAGTCTTTCAATGGAGTTTAGGAGGTCTTCTATGTAGAGTATCATGTCATCTACAAACAATGATAATTTAACTTCTTCTTTTCCTATCTTTACCCCTTTCATTTATCTCTCTTGCCTAATTGTTCTGGCTAGTATTTCCAGTACTATATTAAATAGGAGTGGTGATAAAGGACATCCTTGTCTTGTGCCTGATTTTAAAGTAAAGGCTTTCAATTTTTGGCCATTTAGTATGATGCTGGCTGTTGGTTTGTCATAAATGGCCTTTATTATATTTAGGTAAAGACCATCTATTCCAATTTTCTGTAACGTTCTTATCATGAATAAATCTTGGACCTTGATGAAGGCTTTTTCTGCATCTATAGAAATGATCATGTGATTCTTACTTTTGGCTTTATTGATATGGTGGATTACATTTATTGATTTACGTATGTTGAACCATCCTTGCATTCCTGGGATGAATCCCACTTGGTCATGGTGTATAATCTTCTTGATGATTTGTTGCATCCTATTTGCCAATATTTTATTGAGGAGTTTTGCATCTGTGTTCATTAGGGAGATCAGTCTATATTTCTCTTTTTTAGTTGGGTCTTTCTCAGGTTTCGGTACTAGAGTAATATTTGCTTCCAGGAATGACTTAGGAAGGATTGCTTCCCTTTCAATTTCAATGAATAGTTTGAGGAGTGTCAGCATAAGGTCTTCTTTGTATTTCTTGTAGAATTCTGCAGTGAATCCATCTGGGTCTGGGCTCTTCTTTGTAGGTAAGGACTTAATTACATTTTCAATTTCATTAACAGAGATTGGGTTATTCAACAGTTTTACATCATCCTGATCTAGCTTTGGTACTTCATATGTTTCTAAGAATCTGTCTATTTCTTCTGTGTTATCAAACTTTTGAGAGTAGAGGTTTTCAAAATAGGTGTTGATGATCTTCTGTATTTCTATTGGGTCTGTAGTGATTTCTTCTTTTTCATTTTTTATTGCATGAATTTGAGCTTTTTCTTCCCTTTTTTAAATAAGGTTGCCTAGGGGCTTATCAATTTTATTTATTCTTTCAAAGAACCAACTCTTTGATTCGTTGATTCTTTGGATTGTTTTCTTAGTCTCTATTACATTGATTTCTGCTCTGATTTTTATAATTTCCTCTCTTCTTTTGGCTTTGGGCTTGACTTGCTCTTCTTTTTCTAGCTGTTTGAGGTGTAGCATCAAGTTATTTATTTGTATTCGTTCTGTTTTCCTGATGTGGGAACTCAGTGCAATAAATTTTCCTCTGAGGATGGGTTTCATTGCATCCCACAAATTCCGGTAAGTTGTATCTGCATTTTCATTTGCTTTTAGGTATTGTTTAATTTCTTCTTTAATTTCTTCTGTGATGCACTGATTACTCAAGAGTGTGTTATTCAGTTTTCCATGTGTTTGCGAGATTTTTGCATTATCTTTTAGCATTAACTTCTAATTTCAGAGCGCTATGATCTGATAACATGCGAGGGATGATTTCAACTCTTTTGCATTTGTTTAAATATGTTTTGTGATCTAATATATGGTCTATTTTAGAGAATGATCCATGTACTGCTGAGAAGAATGTGTATTCTGATGTTGTTGGGTGGAACATTCTGTATATGTCTATCAAATCCATTTGTTCGCAGGTGTGATTCAGTTCTATTATGTCTTTGCTCATTTTCTGTCTGGTTGATCTTCCCTTTGTGTCAATGGCGTATTGAGGTCCCCTGTTACACTTGTGTTACTGATAATTTGAGTTTTCATTTCTTTTAATTGTTGTTTTATATAACTGGGTGCTCTGGAGTTTGGTGCATATATATTTAAAATAGTTATCTCTTCCTTTTGGAAAAGCTAGAGAACTTCAATAGCCATGACCAAAATAAGTAGGCACAAATGAATATAATAATAAGATTCTGAAAATTCTAAAAAGTTAAAAAGAGTGAGAGAAAAGAAAGAAAAACTTCTACAAGGAAAGCAGGATTACAGTGGACTTCTTGGCACAGACCTTTAAACCAAGGAGAGCCTGCAGTGAAGTATTTCAAGCCCTAAAAGCAAACAATCTTCAACTCAGATTGATGTACTCTGCAAAACTATCTTTCCAAATCAATGGAAAAAGAATATACTTCCATGATAAAGAAAAAGTGATATTATTCATGACCAAGAAATTAGCTTTACAAAATTCTTTGAGCATATATTAGAAAAGAATACTGAAAAACATGAACATATGAACACCAATAGAAAGAAACTGTTGAGCACGGGTAGCAACTAAACAGAGGAGAAAGCCAGGGAACCAACAAAAGATATGTAATGTGAATGAGATAAGATGATACTTATAAGTTATAACTATCAATATTATTGTATCAATTCATTAATTAAAGAAAGAGACTGGTGGAATGGTACAAGAAGCAAGACTCAATATTATGCTGCATTCAAGAAACACATTAAAACCTGAAAAGAAATTCATAGAGTAAAAGTCAAAGGATGGAAAAACTTACCTTGTCACAGGAACACAGAAAAAGAAGAGGTACCTGTTGTATTTTCAGATGATGTAAAATTCAAGCAAAAACTGATCAAAGAGATAAACAAATTCACTGCATATTTTTAAGGGAAAACGCCAAGAAGAGGAGATAACAACCATAAATGTACATGCACCAAACTGTAGTGCACCAACTACATAAAACAAACATAAAGAGACATGAAAAAATACCCAAATAGAATTGTAGTAAGGGATATTAATATTTCCCTGTCACAAATAGATGGATCAAGTAGGCATAAAATCAACTAAGGCATGTCAGAATTTAAGGAAGCCTGTGCACAAATGGATTTGGTGAATGCCAACAATGTTCTACCTTAAAACTTCAGAAGACACAATCTTCTCAGCTGTATATGGGAAAGGCTCCATACTGGACCACATGTCAGCCTGCAAAACATGTTTAAGTAAATGTTGAAGAACTGAAATCATCCCATGCCTATGATCTGAACATTGCACAATTAAGCTGAAAATCAGTGAGTAAATAAATTTCAAAAACTACATAAACATATGAAAATTAAGCAGCACAATTCTGAGCAATTAATGGTCACAGAGGAAATTAAGATTGAAATTTAAAAGTTTATATAATAAAATAGAAATATTGATATCACATACTGAAACTTATGGCATACAATGAACACAATCCTAAGAGGGAAATTTATAGCACTAAATTCTCACATCGGGGAAACAAAATAAGCACAATGAAAAAACTTAATGTTGATTTTCAAACGTCTAAAAAATAAAAACACAACAAATCCAAATCTCATATGAGGGAGGGAATTATAAATATAAGAGCATAAATTAATGCAACTGACACTAAGAAACTACAAAGAATCAGTGAATCAAAAAGTTGGTTTTTTGGAGAGAGTTAATAAAATTGATAAACCATCAGCCATCCTCATCAAAAAGAGGGAAGGGAAAAAAACCCCACAAATTCAGGCAATTAAGAAGAAAGGGGAAAATGACAACAGATTCTATGGAAACTCAGGAGATCTCAGTACCTGCTATAAGAACCTATATTCTCATAAGATGTAAAACAGAAGAAATGAATAGATTTCTAAATACAACTCAACCACCAAAACTAAATCAATAAGATATAAAAATTCTAAATATCCCAACATTGGTCAATGAAATTGAACATGTAAATTAAAAATGTTCAAGCAAAGGATAGCCCAAGCCCTGATAGATTCAATATTGAATTCTTCAAGAAATTTAGAAAAGAACTTATGCAGAAAATCTTAAAGGAAATTAAAAGGAAAGTAATAGTTCCAAAATCATACCAGAAGGCAAGAGTTAACCTGATTCTAGAACCAGAGAAGAACCCACCCAAAAAAGAGAACTACAGGCCAATCATCCTAATGAACTCAAACACAAAAAAACTCAATAAGATACTGACAGACAGAATTCAGCATGTAATGCATCATATTAACAGAACCAAAAGCAAAAATCACATGATCATCTCAATAGATGCAGAAAAATCATTTGACAAAGTTCCACACCCATTCGTGATTAAAACCCTGTAGAAAATTATAGTTGAGGCTTTTTACATTCATCTTATGAAAGCTATCTATAATAAACTAACAGCTAATATAGTACTAATTAGTGAAAAACCTGTAAGTTTCCATTCTAAAATCAGGAACAAGGCAAAGGTGTCCACTGTCACCTCTCTTATTCAATATACTACTGGAAACAGCCAGAGCATTTAGACAAGAGAAAAGAAAAGAAATAAGTATAGGAAAGGAAGGAGTTAAATTATTATTACTTGAAGATGACTTGATACTCCATATAGACCCCAAAGCTCCACCAAGAGATAGTGGATTTAACCTAATTCTATAATGCAGATGGATACAGTCAGTACACAAAATCAATATTATTCCTGTATGCAAACAACAAACATAAACAATCACTGAAACATACACTGAGAGAGTAATCTTGGAAACAACAAGTTTCACAACAGCATCCAGTAAAGTGAAATATCTAGGAATCCGCATGGCAAAAGTTATAAAAGACCTCTCCATTGAAAACCACAGTAATCTGAAAAAGCAGATTGAGGAAGATATCAGAAAATAAAAATATATCCTTTGTGTTTGGGTAGGAAGAAGTAATATACTAAAATGCCCACACTTGCAAAACTGTTGTACAGATTTAATGCAATTTTAATCAAAATTCTAATACCACTTCTCACAGAAATAGAGAAAACAACTCTCAAATGCATTTAGAACCAAAAGAAACCTAGAATAGCAAAGAAAACTCTGGACAACAAAGACAAGGCAGGGGGCATTAGAATTCAAATTCATGACATTTGAAATAATAATTTAAAGCTCCTATGATAAAAAACAGTGTGTTACTGGCAATTAAAATGATCTGAAGATTAATGGAACAGAGTCAAAGATCCAAAACCAACTCCAGACCTATGAAGCCATCTTATCTTTCACAAAGGTTCCAAACATATGTACTGGAAGAAAGATTGCCAAATTTATAAATTGTGCTGGAAAAACTGGCTCTGTACATGCTGATGATGAGAACTAGGCCCATAACTTTTAATGTGCACTAACGCAAATTTGAAATAGATCAAAGATCTAAATATAAAAATAGGAACATCATATCTGCTGGAAGATAGAATAAGGAAAACTCTTCAAGACATTGATGTAAGCAGACTTTATGGACAAAATCTTTTTTTAAATGTCTTTTTCTTTTTTTATTGGTACCGGGGATTGAACTCAAGACTGCCTGCTTGCAAGGCAGGCGCTTATGCCACTGATCTAAATCTCCAGCCCCATGTACAAAATCGTGATTGCACAGGACTAAAGAAATAACAATGGATGTCAACTTATCAAAAAGCTTTTACACAGCAAGAAATAGCCCCAATTGGTGAAGAGACAATTCACAATGTGAGAAAAATATTTCCCAGTTTTTCCTCAGTCAAAGGAGTATAGTTGAGAACATATATGAAACTAAAAAAAAAAACCCAGGCCTCCCAAATGTAAAAATCCAATCCAAAAATGGACCTCAGAGATAGGTACACACTTCTTAGATGATGAAATACAAACAGCGAACAAATATATGAGCACATTCACTCTACCCACTTGAGTTTGGAAAGCACCCTAGGACTTTTCCTTTATGTTAAGAGGGGTAGAAATTAACAACAAAAATCCAAGAAATTGTTGAAGCTGAACCTGAAAGAACAACAATACTGGAACGCCTGGCTTCACCTCCAATCACTTTTAACCTACTCAGATTTTAAGAGATTTAATTCCATGGCAGGCATGTGTGTTGAAAGGCCAGAGATAATTCAGCACCCTGTGAAGCATTACTGTCAACCATACTTAAGAACTCAGTGGGAGGCACCAGGGGTGTACATCCTTTAACTCCAGTTTCTTGATTTATTTGTGTTCTCCATTGTACAGTTGGTGCTTGTCTTAGTTACTTTTTACTTGTTGCTGAGACAAAATACCTGATGCACCAAGTTGGGAAAGGAAAGGTTTATTTCTTACAGTTTTTGGAAGTTTCAGTCCATACTCAGTTGGTTCCAAGGCAGGGTGGCATGGCAGGGCCGCAGTTTATGGTGGCCGCACACAGCAAGGCAGAAACTGGCAAAAGAGAGAGAAAGAGAGGCGCACATTCTTCCTGGCATTACGTTGTATATTGGCTCCACTCCTATGTGGGTGTAGCACTGACACCATCAATACAAGCTCTAGACAATGAACCAATCACAAATCCATAATGCAAACGCATGAGGTCTGGGGAGCACTGACATAAATCTCGAAGTACTCCTCACTTTCCTGTCATCCTGACACCACTTTTCTATTTGTACCATGTTTTTGTGGCATGGGCTTGCCTGGAGCACATCTTTTTGTGATACAGAATAAATGCAATTGGTTTTCACCTGCCATTAGATGTACACTTGTGATTCATTGCTTGTTGTACCCAACAGCTTGGAATTTATTTGCTGAATTCATACTGTGGTAACAAAGTTGTTCTGCATCAGCATTTCCAGTAAACTAGAGCAAAATGCTGTTTTGTAAAATGAAGTCACCAGACTAAAACATGGCCTGAAAGCCACTATTCTATACAGCACAGAGTAACTTCCAGTAGAAAACAGCCTACAGTATGCACCAGCACTGAGACTAGTGCTGGAAAATGTGTTTGAATGAAGGTCTGAGCCATTTTGAGGGACATTCCTTTGAAGTTAACCCCACCAAGTTTCCACCTAAGCACAACTACCTCATCACAGTTCCACTGGGTTCCAAGAGAAGCTCACATCTTGGAGAATTTATTGGGCTGCAAATTTGCTCAGGCTGTTTGTAGCCAACCCTGTTGGAGACTGTTGGGAAGTGCATGAATATCTTGGTTCTGATTCTGCCTGCTTTTCTCTCAGGAGAATATGCCTATCTTTATAATCCCTCCTAACACAGGGTTGGAAATGCTGCTTTCATCCAAATATATGGACATTTTATTTATGTAAGTTAAGAGGAAGGAGTTCTTCAAAATGTCAGAGTAGTAGCACCCCATCCCCATTTTGAGACTGTGAACTCACTGTTACTTCCCTAAAATTCAAGCACTAGGCCAGAGTAAACTGATAGATAACCATAACTGTTTCTTTGGTAAATCCATTCTTTTACTGACCAATCATATAAAAAAACCCACTTATTGGGCATATTCTATGACCCAGAGACTACACTTTATGGGAACCATTCAAACTAACTGACAAGGAGTATGTTTGGCTGACAGAAAGGAGGTCTTCAGAGTCAACTCCAGTCTTTCCAAAGTGTGGGTCCAATATCACATTAACTCACATATCTGGGGATCAATTTCTTTTCTGTTAAGCAAGGACACCAAACTGGTAGACTCTTGAAAAGTAGAACATCCAATGGTATATATGCAATTCGTACATATATACCAAGACACTGGATCACAGAAGCACACATACAGAAAGTACTCCTAACAGCATTAGTTGTAACACCACAAAAGAGAATCAAAATTCCAGCAATTGGAGTAAAATGAATGACTTACAGTGCATCTGTACTGTGGAATACTACACAGCAATGAAAGTTGACCATGAAACATGTCATGAACACAGGAGCCCAGATGAAAAGCAGTATATGCTGTGAACTCTCAATTACATGTAGTTCAAATTGGCAAAACAAGTGTATTGGCAAACAAATATATGGCAAAACAAGGAGTCAAGCTAGAGTTTTTATCCTTGCTTAGGGAGGGGATGACAAGGTGAGAATACCCTGTGTGCCAATTGTAGGTTGTGCTCTACTTCATGAGCTGATTGTTGGTTATACAGGTGTTGCTCACAGGTGAGTAAACTTATATAAATATGAGCTTTGTTTTGGCCCATAGTTCTGGTGATCAGGAGTTCAAGATCAGGTGGTCAAGTTCTCACTGTGCTTCAAATCACTATGCAAAGCAGAAAGGCAAGTGAGTGTGTGCTGAAAAGACAGAACAGGAATGGAGGACCCACATTATAACAAACCCGATTTACAGAAAGTCATTCACTTCCTTGGCAGTGAGAACATCACAAGATGAAGGCTTTTGTCCATTCTTGAGAGTCCCAGGCAATCTGATAATTTACCCCATCTACAGCTTCATTTAATTTAATTTAATTTAATTTAATTTAATTTAATTTAATTTAATTTAAAGAGGGTAAAACTAAACAGACCACAACAGAACAAAGCAGATTAGAAGAAAACAATGTAAGTGATACCGATTTCAAAGTAAGGCAACAGGAAATCTACAATGGCTACCATAATGTCTATTGTTTTCTTCTAAATAGTTGTCCATATCTTCACACACAATGAATTCATACTAAAAAGTTATAAAACTTATCATAACAGAGCATCTCCAGCTTTATTCACTTTCTACAAGACATGTTGAATATAAAGAACAAGCATCCTAAAGCCATGGTGACTGACTTGTGCTTTGACACAGCCCCAGTAAGGCTCCTGCAGCCCTAGAAGCATTGTCTAAACTCTAGAGAAGGAGGAATGGCATGTTTGCTAGCTTTTCACTGGTAAGGGGCATGAAGGGCCTTGGAACACACAGAGGTTTGCCCCAGAATGGAGACGCTCACGAGTGAAAGACATTAGCACTGTGAGCATCTTTAAGGTGGTTTGGGGCTTACTTCTGGTGATGGGATGGCCACTTCCATGAGCAATGGTTTCTACTCTATGATAGTCTGGATTCCTTGCTAGAGCACTGGTCATGGACTCCTCCTCCCCTTCCCACTCTCACTAATGGTCACTATCCCATCTTCAGCATCACACAGTGGCCCTAAACACAATATTATCCTCAGCCCTTCAGGGACAACGTAGTCTAAAGTCACCTTCTATTTCCCTCCTTCCCCTAAGGCAGTCCCTCTATCTGGCCCTCTGCACTTGTAGCTCACTCATCCTCACAAGCTCTCCCTAATGCTGGATGCGTATCTCAGGGCTACAAAGTGATGGGATATTGAGTTGTATCCTGAGTAGTGCAAAAACAGTCTGCACCATGACTGTATATGGGTTACCATCTCAGGGTGGCCATACCCCACATATTACCTCAAACTAAGCCCTATCCTGGACTGTTGTCTATCCTCTGTTAAATGTTTCTGTGACCTTGGTCACAAACAGAGGTTGATGTTTGTTTGCATTTGCTATCTGTCTACCCCAATTTAGAATGTGAACTGCAAATCTGCAGGAAACACTGTTTAGTTTGTTTTTTCCTGGATTTCCAGCACTGACCTACTGTGTTTATTACTTAAATGAATGAAAAAAATGCATGAATAACTGGGTAAATAGACAAGTGAATAATTGTGTAAATTTATGGGGTTGCAAATAAAGAATCAGATAGGCAGGTGGATATATGGAAGGAGATGGAAACAGAGACATATCACACTTGTCCATATGTAAAGGCAGTCTTCTTTAGTTGAGTCCCTCTCTAGGGTGGCTCCAGTTTTCAAGACTCTAAAAGCCCTCAGATGAACCAAAATGCAGATTTCTAGTTATGGAATTGTGTCATGTGTACTATCTTCTCATTCAGCTGACCCCTCAGTGTGTCTGTCTCCATCTGTACTCCAGTATCCGTGTACTCCATAGGGATACTGTTGCCTGAGTTCCCCTCTCACCTTCCCTGAAAATGGGAATCATCTGGTGAGATTTAAAACATTCTGATGCCTGAGCTCCCAGTTCTTGAACCCAAGCATTGGGGTGAGCTCAGCAGAGGATGGGGCCAGACTCCCCAATATTTTTGTGTTCTGACAGAAATACAGGAGAAAGGCCATCTTAGAATATTTTCTGGGCTCTGGGATCAGCACTAGGCTCAGGTGAACTGCTCACTGCTGTGAAAGGGGCTGTTTTCTAGATATATCTCATCTAGCCATCTCTTATATTGTATGCAATGTAAGAACCCAAAATATTTGTAACCCTGAGGTTGGCACACCCAATTTACCATGTAATAGTTCTTACTTTAGATCTTCAAGCCTTGTTAGCCCTCCTTTTCTCCAGGGTATAATTAAACCTTTCTGAAGGTGAAGTCTAAAGTCCACATCATCTCTGATGTTGGGGAGGTTGGGACAGACATTTGGCTTTTCTAGTGCAGCATCTTGCAGTGTCACTTCAGCATATGCCAGAGTTGGATCAAAGAGAGGACTTCATCCAACACTTGCAGGGCAGCTGCTGTCCCTGTGGCTAGGGTGGGAATTGTGAGGACTACTCTGTGGGCCCCAGTGTGTCTGGCCGGGCCTTTGTAGCTCTGGAGATTAATTCCCTGGTGCTCTCAGTGGGATCATTTCCTAAAAATTTTGGAGGCTTTTTGCAAGGCTGAGGAGATGAGATAGTCTTCCTGGATGACCATGAATCAGACCTGAGAGTGCTTATATATTTGGTACAAAGGCACAGCCCTAATAGAATATTATATAGCTGGAAAGTTACATGCTGCAGGGGAGTACCCAGATGAGCAGAGTGAATGTCATAACACATTCCAAGCCCCTCAATACTGTGAAGTATGACATGGCCCTTTAGTAAATGAGCCACAGCATGTTTCATGACGCAAAGGAAAGTTAATAGTGCAGTATTACGTGAAAAACTTAATAGATTCTGATGATTTAAAAATAAATTACTAGGGGCTGGAGGTTTAGCTCAGCGGCACAAGCGCCTGCCTTCCAAGCAGGCAGTCATGAGTTCGATCCCCGGTACCGATAAAAAGGAAAAAGACAAAAAATAAATAAATAAATAAATAAATAAAAATAAATTACTGAGGGAGGATGAGACCCTTGCATTCCTGCAGGGCTGATAACAGAAAATAAAGAGGAAGAAACAAATCTCAAGGTGCAAGAGGGACCAGAACTCTGTTATCTTCCAGCTGTCCCACTTTTATTGTCTAGAAAGAATTGTAGGCAGAGGTGTTGCGGGCACTCGTAACTGTAGAATGTGGGTAGATAAGGATTAAGTTAATGAGGAACGAGATTTTCTCTAAACCCAAACGCCTGTGTTTCTCCCTAACAGGTGATATCTTGCCTCAGGAGTGCCTTGTTATCACAATCCTGTCAGTAACTATGGTCCATGAAGGTTTCACTCTTTTTTTTAATTTAAAGAGAAAACAAAACAAAACAGTAAAAGGGTATAAGTAATACAGAATTTCAAGAAAAAAATATACAGTAAGAAATTGTTTGAATTCTTTAAAGCTTCCCGGAGTTGCTTTTTTATTTTGGTTACTACTATTTCAGGCATATAGCATGTATTTTCTTCTATGTACATAGCTCCTAGGCTTTCTTGGGTTTGGGCTGTGTATTTCAGATTGTATTTAGGTCTTTCATTTTGTCATTTTCCTATATTTCTGTGTTCCAAGCGTAGTTCCATAGCTTCCCCTGGACATGTTGGAAATTGTCTCTTATGTCCTGGATTCCTGGGACTCCTCTGCTAGTGTAGCTCATCCTTTTGGCAGCAAAGACTCCGGATTAAAAGAAGGTTGCCAGGCTCCTCTCAGGCAGACCTAAAGCCTCCTCAAGCTACATAGCTCCCTGCTTTGGCAGCAAAGCTCCCCTGACCAAAAGAAGACCACCTGGAGTGGTCCAGAGAAGCCAAAATCCCGCTAAACACAATCTAGTGTGGCCACAAGCCCAGCAAGCCCCCAACCCCCTACAGCAAGGATCTCATACTCTCCCGGGGTTTGGATGTTGTGTATCCATCCACCTCCTTGGATTGTAAAGCTCCCTGGGCTGGTAGAACTTCACCCCATGGCCTAGGTAGGCCTCAAACCTCCTCAGCAGGGCTGCTCCCTCCTACAGGCAGTTACAGCAGGTGCTCTCCAGGTCAAAAGAAAGTTCCAGGCAAGGTCAGAGCAGGTTCCCGCGGCTCAGCCCACCTTTCTCTTCCCAGTGCAGCAGCTGCAGTGTGTCCTCTGGGCAGACAGTAGGTGGTCAGCAAGGCCAGAGCAGGTTCCCATGGCTCAACCCAGGGCCCTCTTCCACGCGGGGCAGCTGCGGTGTGCCTTCCTCGTGAGAGAAGGTGGTCAAAAAGGCTGGAGCAGGTTCCCGTGGCTAGGCCCAGGTCCCTCCTCCAGGTGGGGCAGCTGCAGTGTGCCCTCCGGGTGAGATAAGATGGTCAGGAAGGCCCAGTTGTTGATTCTTTGAAGTATTTCCCATGAGGTTTGCATTTCATACACAATTCTCTCCCTAACCCTCTGTCTTCAAGGATTTTTACCTACTTTGTTTTCCAGTAGATTTAATATTTCTGTTTTAATATTTAGATCCTTAATCCATTTTGACTTTAGTTTAGTGTATGGTGACATGCATGGGTCTATTTTCAGTCTTTGACATGTAGAATGCCAGTTTTTCCAACAATTTATTAAATAGGCTATCTTTCTTCTAGTGAACATGTTTATCCACTTTATCAAATGTCGGCTTGCCGAGTGTCTTTGTAGTAGTGTTTGCATCTTATAGTCTGTTCCATTGATCCTCAGAACTTTTTTTTGGTTAGTAGTATGCTGATATTATCACTGTGTCTTTGTGTTATGGTTTCAAGTCAGGAATTGAGATGCCTCCTGTCTTGCCTTTGTTGCCCAGAATTGCCTTTGCTATTCTAGGGTTCTTCTGTTTCTAGATGAATTTTAGAAATGTGTTCTCTAGATCTAATAGGTATGTTAATGGTATTTTGATCGGGATTGCATTGAATCCGTATAACAGTTTTTGGAGTATGGTCATTTTCACAATGTTCTTTCTTCCTCACCAAGAGCAAGGAATATCCCTCCATTTTCAAAAATCTTCTTCATTCTCTTTTTTTAGAGTAGTATAATTTTCAGCATATAGATCTTCTGCATTCTTGGTTAGGTTGATTGCTAGGTATTTACTTTTTAAAGATGCTAATGTGGAAAGTGATACTTCCATAATTTCTCTCTGTGTGTTTTTGTATACAGGAATGCTATTGATTTTTGAGCACGACTTTGTATATTTCTACACTGCTGAATTAGTTTATTACCTCTAGCAGTCTTTTAATGGATTTTGGGGGTCTTCTATGTAGATTATCATGTCATCTTTAAATAGTCATAATTTAACTTTTTTCCTATTATTATTCCTTTTATTTCTCTCTCTTGTCTGATTGCCCTGGCTAGTGATTCCAGAACTTATTAAATAGGAGTGGTGATAGTGGCCATCCTTGTCTTGTTTCAGATTTTAGATTTGAAGGCTTTCAGTTTTTGTGTATTTAGTATAATGTTGGCTGTTGGATTGTCATAAATGGCCTTTGTGAGATTGAAATACATACCATCTATCCCGAGTTTCTGTAGGGTTTTTATCATGAACAGGTGTCGGACTTTTTAAAAAAATTTATTTGAAGAAAGACTAAACAAAACAGAAAACAGGTAGAAATAATCCATACTTTCAAAGAAAAAAATAAACAGTAAGAAATCACTAGTTGATGATTACATATTGTCCTCTTACAAATAGTTATTCAAGATACAAAAGTGAAACATACAATGTAGAGATTCAAACAGCGAGACTGCAAATGGTTCTGTTCATTTTCCATCAAAAACCTAGTAATATGGTATTCAGTCCTATACATTTAAACATACATGCAGTTATCCATATCTTCACTTATGTTGAGATTAAACAACCCAAATCAGGCTAAAATCACTCTGAACAAAGAATAATAGTATTGCTGGATTTCATATCATTACACTGTGGGTTCAGTACTTGGTACTGTAGTGTCTCTTTTTCTTCAAAGTGTTTGTTCATTTCCTCATGCATTATAAGATCAGTTCTTGTAAACCTTTTATAGGTTCTACACATACATGAGTCTTAATATGTATTTCTATCCTTTCTATATTAGAGGGAGAAACAAAACAAAGCAAGACATAACAAAACAGATTCCTATAAACACATGAAATGAAAAAAGACATATAAAACCATTGTACAAGGAGTTCTACAATGGTCATTGTGTTGCCTCTTGTAATCTTCAATAGAATTGTCTATATCATAAAACATAGTATAGTTGAATATAGCAGTACATAATAATATTAATAAAAACAAAACTTTGTAGATAGTGCAAAACTTCAAAAACAGGTAATAATCAAACCAGACTGGGTATTATATTGAATCTTGTCATCTTCAGTGTAGTTGCCTATACTCTCAGACTTGATACTATCAATCATAGCAGTTTTGAATAAAATCTGTCAATACCAAACAGCAATCAAACCAGATTTAACTAAGATCAGTTATGATAAAACAGTATAAGTTAAACAGGGATCCAGACTAAGTTAATAGGAAATTAAAAATGATTACTGTACTATATCCTGTTATTTTGGGGATTGCTATCTCTGCCCTCATATTTGGTGCAAGTAGACAAACTGGGACAGAATAAAATCTATCTAAGCAGAGGTGTGAGTATTGTGGGTTTTACATCCTGATACACTATTAGTAATATCCTCTGCTGTCTTTTTAAAGACCATTCCTCCCCTTTCTCTCCCCCAGGGTGCATTGTGCATTTTTGGGTTTCACCAACACCCTCAGTTTTTGGATGGTGGGAGAAACATGCTATTTACCTATGTGGTTCCGAACCTTCTCCCTCCTGGACTTTATCTCTAGTTATATTCCTTTACATATTGAAGTCTGTCTTTCCAACCTATTTACAAATACTGGCCAGGTTGCCTCTATTACTATCTGGTTCCCCGTCACACAGAGCATTGTTTTCTCATATTTGATTTTTAGTCCATAAACCCTTTTTCAGGTTAATTATATTTCCTATAAAGAGCATCTTGGTGGATCTTTCCTCCTGATCTACTCTGCCTGGGTTTCTTTTCCTTTTTTTTTCTTTTAGTGTATCAAGGCCATCTATATTAGAGATTATAGCAAGCCTTCTCTGCCTCATTTCTATTGTGTTCTTTTTCTGCCATTGGTTGTCTGGTTTTCTTTTTCCTTCTGCTTTCTGCTCCATTCATTGAGACATCTTTGCCACTGTTCCTGGAATTCTGGTACTTTTCTCTCTCTCTCTCTAGAATGTCCTTCAGTATTCTCTGCAGAGTTGGATTGGTGGTTGTGAATTTCCCCAGTTCCTGCTTGTCTTGGAAGCATCTTGTTTCTCCATTAATGTCTAGAGGCAGTTTGCAGGGTACATCAATCTGGGCTGGAGGTTATTTTCTTTCTGTGCTTGCAATACTTCACTCCAAGCTCTTCTTGATTTGATGGTCTTTGTTGGGAAGTCTGCCATGATTTTGATGGGTTTTCCTTTATAGGTGATCTGTTTCTTATCTCTGACAGCTTTTATATTCTGTTCTTATACTGAATTTCTGGGATCTTGATTATTATATGCATGGGTGTAGCTCTGTTTTGGTTATAGGTGGCTGGAGTTATGTAGGTGGTTGTAGGTGGCTGTTTTGGTTGTAGGTGGCTGGAGTTCTCATATATATGAATATCATTTCCTTTTCCTATGCTTGGGAAGTTTTCCTTAATTATTTCTGTGAATAGCCTTTGAAGTTCCTTTGTTTGTGCCCCTGCTTGTTCATTCACATTCTTTATTCTTAAGTTACAGATCCTCTTGGCATCTTCTAGCCTTTGGATTGTTATTTGCCTGTTTCCTTGTTATTTTTAAGGAATTTTTCCTTTCATGATCATACATTGCAAACCTGTCTTCCAATTTGGATAATCTATCCTTAGTTTCTTTCATGCAGTTTTGCCAGCTTTCAATTGAGTTTTTTATTTCCTGGTAATCTCTTTAAACCTGCTTCATGTATTCTATGTTTTCATTATATTCTTCATCAAATGTTCCTATACTTTTTTGTGCTCTTCCATTCTTTCATCTATGAGCTTGAGAGGTACTTAGCATTTCTTTTATTAATCTACTTATAGCTCACTTTACTTGGTAACATGTTTCACTTTTGAATTCTTCTATGATGTCCTGAAGGTATTCTTTATGTTCACTGATGCCCTGTATGATATCGCATGTTTGCTGTCCTCAGTCTCTTTTGTGTTTATCTCTCCTGGATCAATGTTCTCAGAGTAGGGGGCTTTGGACTTTTTCTTGTTGCTTCCTCTTCTCAAGTTTTTTGTTTCTTCCATACAGTCATATAGAGGAGGTCCCAGCCCCTTTCTTTGTTGGTTACAGTTCTTCTGAAGCACACTGGCTAGGTAATCCTGCCCAAAACCGTGTGTTATTGAGGTGCAAACAGGGGCAGCCTATGCTGGCTCCTCCCCTCTGTGTCAGTCAACCGGCTGAGGCCTTCACTGCATTAGTGTACACCACATGTAGGGAATTGGCTTGGGACAAGTTATTGGGTCTCAGCCATAAGTGGGACCCAAGCCAAGCATATCGCACCAATGTCATCTGGGAAGGGAACAACGGACTAAAGTCACTGCTGTTCCTTTTTCTTGCTAGTCCTGCCCGATTCCAAAATGTTGTTGCATTGGTCCCCTTTCCCGTGGAAGGGTTTTATTCCCAGCACTCACTGCAGGTCAATGTACATCCTTTGCCAGGTCTGTTCTCTGTTGGGCCTGCCGACCTCCAACTTCACTGCACTGCACTTCAGTGCGACTGTGGTTCCAGTGAGTCAAAGTGGCAGGAATTTGGGTGCATGAGAGCACAGCATCTTAGCTGCCTCAATATTAGCCCCAGAACTGCATGTTTGACTAGTTCTTTTCACTTTAGTTTCTTCCTGGATCAAGAGGATCCAATTTCTTCGGTCCAGGACTCCCCACAATGTGTTATTTCAGCATCTGAGTTGTCTGTCTCAGGGAGCCTCTGTATTCTGCTCTTACCTATCTGCCATCTGTACCAGAACAACCATCTCGGGGCATTTTCAAGAGTCATCAAATGTAACAAGTACATTTGTCTCACTTGAAGGCTGCCAGCGTTCAGGGATCTCAGATCATTCACCCACCATACCAGGCAGGTCCCAGGTTATTGACCCAGTACCTGGTGCCACAAGCTGTGGCTCTGTAATATCTCTCTGAGCATTTCATCATCACTCCCTTTGTGTGCTCCCATTCTCTCCTTTGTCTCCCTCACACATGTGGTGGGGATTTGTGCCCAGGGAGACCCATGTGTTGGACTTTATCAAAATCTTTTTCTGCATCTATTTAGATGATCATGTGATTTTTTATTCTTGACTCTGTTGACGTGATGTATTACATTTATTGATTTGTGTATGTCAAAACATCCCTGCATTCCTGGAATAAATCCCACTTGGTCATGGTGTATTATCTTCTTGATGATTTGCTGCATTCTATTTCCCAGCATTTTACTGAGAATCTTTCCATCAATGTTCATTAGTGAGATTGGTCTGTAGTTTTTCTTTTTGGTTGAGTCTTTCTCTGGTTTTGATATTAGGGTAATACTTGCCTCCAAGAATGACTTAGGGAGGACTGCTTTACTTTCAATTGCATTGAAGAGTTTAAAGAGTATTGGAATTAAATCTTGTCTACATTTCTTGTAGAATTCAGCCATGAATCCATCAGGACCTGAGGTTTTCTTTATTGCTAAGTTTTAAATCACAGTTTCTGTTTCAGTAGCTGATACTGGCTTATTCAAGATTTGATTGAGCTTTGGTAGTTCATGTTTCTAGGAATTTGTCCGTTTCCTCTGTGTTTTCCACCCTATGTGAGTAGAGATTTTCAAAGTAGGTGTTTTTTTGAATTTCCATGGGATCTGTAGTAATTTCCCTCAATTCAGTAATTATTGCATGTAATTGAGTCTCTTGTTTCTTTTTCTTGATAAGGTTGCCTAATGTTTATCAGTTTTGTTTATCCTCTCAAAAATAAGCTCTTTGATTTGTTCTTTGCATTGTTTCTTTAGTTTAAATTGCATTAATTTCTGCTGCAGTCTTTACAATTTCCTCTCCTCTGTTAGCTTTGGGTTAGACTTGCTGTTCCTTTTCTAGAAGCTTGAGATATAGCACTAGGTTATTTATTTGTGCTCATTTCATTTTCTTCATATGACTATTTAGTGCATACATTTTCCTCTTAGGCCTGCTTTCATTACATGCCATAGGTTACAGTATGATGTGTATGCATTTTCATTGTATTGTAGGTATTGATTTATTTCTTCTTTAATTCATCTGTAAGCCACTGTTTGTTTCAAAAGTTTTCGTATATATGAAAGTTTTTTGTCATTGATTTTCAATTTTAGTGCACTATGATCTGATATTATGCATGGGATAATTTCACTCCCTTTGCAGTTACTTAACAATGTTTTAGGAGTTAATACATAGTCTATTAAGGAGAGTGTCCCATATGCAGCTTAGGAAAACGTATATTCTGGTGTGGTTGGGTGGAACACTCTGTAAACATCCACTAAGTCCTTTTATTCACAGGTGTGATATAGTTCTGTTATTTCTTTGCTGACATTTTGTCTAGTTGATCTATCTCTTTGTGGCAGTGGGGTGTTACAGTCTCCTGTTATAATTGTGTTCATGTGTACTTGTTTTTTCATGTCCATTGGTGTTTGTCTCACATAATTGGGTGATCCTGCCTTTGTTGCATATATATTTATACTTGTTAGTTCTTCCTCTTCTAGTTTTCCACTTATGAGTGTGTAGTGGCCTTCTATATCTCTTTTACTTATTTTAGGTTTGAAGTTCATTTTGTCTGCAAACAGAATAACTATCCTTCATTGTTTGTCGGTTCCTGTTGCATGGAATACTGTTTTCCACCCTTTGACTTTTAGCCTATGAGTTTTTTTTTCTTTGTCAGATGTGTTTGTTGTATACTGCACATAGTGGGTTTCTGTTTCTTGATCGATTCTGTCAACTTGCTTCTTTTGACAGGTGAATTGAGCCCATTTACACTTTTGTATATCACTGATACGTACTGGCTTGACTTTGCCATGTTATGTTCCTGTTGTTGGTTTCCTGCTTTCCTCCCTTGTTTAATTTCTTTTCCAGCCTGGTGGTTTATTTCTGTTGTTGTTTTGGATATTGCGGTCATTTTTATGTCTTTCTAGTATGCTTTTCAATACTCTTTCTAGGGTTGGTTTGGTAGATAATTTCTTCAGTTGTTCTTTGTCATGGAAGTATCGTTTTCTCCATTAAATTTGAAATATAGTTTTTCTGGGTACATCAGTCTGGGCTTGAAATACTTCACTCCAAGCTCATCTTAATTGGAAGGTTTGTGCTGAGAACTCTGTCATGACTGTAATAGGCTTTCCTTGATAGGTGAGTTGTGTCTTTTCTCTGACAGCTTTTAGCTTTCTGTTTTTATGCTGTATGTCTGCAATCTTAATTATTATATGTCTAGGTGTAGATCTATGTTGGTTATGACTGCTTGTCACTCTACAAGCCTCACTTATTTGTATATCAGATTTCTCCCCAAGTTTGGCAAAGTTTCTTCTATTACTTCTGTGAGCAGCTTAGTCATGTGCTTTGTGTTGTCTCCTGCATCCTCACTGATGCCTGGTAGTATTACACTTTTTCTCTTGGTGTCATCTTGGAGGTGCTGGATTGTCATTTAAGGCTGCTTTGTTGTTTTTAGAATTTCTGCCTTCTCATGGTCACTATCTGAGATCCTGTCCTCAAGTTCTGAAATTCTATCCTCCAGTTCATTTAAACAGTTTTGCCAGCTTTCAGTAGGATTTTTTGTTTCTTGGATATCTCTTTCAATTTGTTTCATGGATTCTGCTTGTTTTCTACATTGTTCATTCAGGCTTTCAATAAATTTCCCATGCTCCTGTATTTTTTAAATCTATTTCTTCCCTAGCTATATTGAGCAAATGTTTTACTAAAGTTGCTATTTCTGTCTTTACATAAGACATTAGTTGTAATTTAATTTCCTCTGTAGCCTCATGGATTTGTTTCTTTACTTCATTTGATATCTTTTCAGAGATTTCTGGTGTAAAACTTTTAAAGTCATTTATTTCACTGTTACCTGTTCTTGCATCTGTTGGACTAGATGTTTGAGATTGCATTTTGGTTTCTTGTTTTGTCATTTTCACCTTCCAGGTTAATATCTGGTTATTTAGTCCCAATAGTCACAACTGTGGTCCATGTATGTACAAGGGCCCTACCATATGGTTGATGTCAGCCCAAATGTTGGTTACATATTGACCAGTACCTACTATGGTTCTATGGGTCAACACACAGGAAGAGTGTAGTGCATCAATGGCTCCGTTAAGCAGTCTGAGCCAGGAAGGAGCCCCATGGTTGTCCTCTGTGTGGTGGCAGTGGGAGGCCACTGACGTGGCCAAGTCCAGCACAGCTGCCTGAGCTGGGGTGGAGCTTAGTGTTCTTACTCCATGGCATGCAGGTCAGTGGTGGCCAGGAATGCTGAGGCACTCAGGCAGACCCAGTGACAAGAGTTGGGGCTGAGCTTGGTGGCCTCCCCTGCACAGTGCCTTCCACTGCATAGCTGCACCAGTGGGGGTACATTGAGGAGCGCCAGCAAGTCCAGTGGCTGAGCAGGGGTGGAGCTAGGTGGTCTTCCTCCACATGGGGGTGTGCCTGGCAGCAGCTGGGGATGCTGAGGGACTCAGGCAGACCCAGTGGTGTGAGCTGGGGTATCTTTCAGTTTCTTGCACTAGGGAGACAATACAGTATTTCCACATGTGAGTTTGATTTATTTCACTTATGATTATGGCCTCAAGTCACATCCATATCCTAAAACCTCACTGGAATCTTTCTTTATACTTGAATAGTACTCCACCATACAAAAACACCATATTTTAAAAAATCTATTCCTTGACTCATGGACACTTTGGTTGTTTGTAAGATTTGGCTGTCACAAATTGTGCTGCTATAAACAAGGGTGCACTTATATCACTGCTGATGTTTTGTGTTCTTCTGTGAAAATGCCCAGAAGCAGAATAACAGGGTCAAATGACACTTCTACTCTTAGCTTTCTGAGGAACTTCCATATTGATTCCCACGGAGGTTGCACCAGCCTACACTCTCACCAAAAATGGAGAACAGTTCCTTTTCCTCTACAAAATATTCAGCATTTATTGTTGGCTCACTTCTTCATCTTGGCCATTCTTCCTGAAATGAGATGGAGCCTCAGTGTTGTTTGTTTTTAAATTTTTATTTAAAGGAAAAAAAGCAAAATAATATAAGGGTACAATTAATACAGAATTTCCAAAAAAGCTTAAGAAATCACTAGTTAATAGATTACATATTGTCATCATAGAAATAGTTGTTCAAGTTACAGGATTAAAGCATACAAAGTGGACATTCAAACAGTGAGACTGCAAACAGTTGGGATCAATGATCCAACAAAAGTTTAGTAATATGGTCATCTATCTTATACACCTAAACGCACTTGCAGTTGTATCCTTTAGAGCACTTTCTTTTCCTCTCTTTTTTACAATAACATTTACACAATCTGGGTTTTATTACTCAAATAGTTCTTATTACATCTTTTGGAAGTGAATAAAGCCAAATATGACAAAACAAAGCAGTCTGTCAAAACAAAGGATGGACATAGTACATGATGTAAAAACAATATACAAGGTAATCAACATTGGTTACCATAATGCCTCTTGATACCTTCAAAAGAATTGTCTATATCATTGGGTACAATAAAATTGAACAAAAAAGTGCAGAACAAGACCAATAAAAGCTAAACACTGGAGACATTAGAGGACTTTTAAAAAAGATAATAGTCAAACCAGAATGGGTGTCATAGTGAATCTTACTGCGTTAAAGTAGTTGTATATACCCTCAAACTTGATACTATCAAATAGAACATAACAGAGTAAAATCAGTCAAAACAAGATGGTGGGAGCAATACAGGGCTTCAAATCAAGTTAATAGGAAATCAAATATGTTGCTATAATATATACTGCTTTTTTGATTTTCCCCTTAATTAAAAAATAATAATGAAAGATAAATAAATAAATTTCTTAAAAAAGGGGGAGACTGAGATAAAAGAGGACATAACAACATAACAACACAGGTCAAAGCAGAACAATTTCAACAACATAGTGTTTCACCACAAGATAACCCGACTTAATAGTAGTTACCATAGTGTCTCTTTCCTTGAAATACTTGACTATAACTTCGTGTACTATAGCATCAAACATATCAAGGCAGTGTGAAACCATTCAAGAGGATGAAAGTATTATAGGGTATTTAGAACCAGCTAACAGAAAATGAACAATGGTTTTTATATTATCTCTTTGCCTATAAAGTTTTTGTTTATACTATCACATATGATAAAATCCAATAAGATGCAACATGATAAAACCAATGAGACAGAAGTACAACAGTTTGCTGGGACTTCAAAATAAGATGATATTAAATCAGCACTAGCTATTATGATGTCTTGTTTTCTTTAAAATAGCTGTTCATACTATCACAGACAATAAAATCAAACGACCCAGAATAAAACCATTCCAATAAAAACATTATAAGGCTTCAAAGCAGTATAATGGGGAATCATGATTATCACATACTTTTATGTATCTTATCATTTCTTACACTAGGGAAACTATTCAGTATTTATACATGTGAGTTTGATTTATTTCACTTATGAGTATGGTCTAGAGCTGCGTCAATGCACTTATAAATATCTCAATGTGATCATTCTTTATAGCTGAGTAATACTCCACTGTATAAAAATACCACAACTGTTTTTCCATTCCTAAGTTGATGGGCACGGGTTGTTTCCAAGATCTGATGATTACTAATTGTGCTGCTATCAATGTGGCTGCACATATATCACTGTGGTATGATGCTTTCAGTACTTCAGGAAATATGCCTAGAAGTGGGATAGCTGGAACAAATGGGACTTCCAATCCCAGCTTTTTGAGAAATCTCCAGACTGACCTCCACAATGGTTGTACCAGTCTACACTCCCACCAACAATGCAGGAGAGTTCCTTTTCCCCCACAGCCTCTCAAGCATTTGTTGTTAAAGGTTTTCTTGATACTGGCCATTCTTTCAGGGGTGGGATGGAATCTCAGTATGGTGTTAATTTGCATTTCTTCAATGACCAATGATGATGAACATTTTTTCATGCATTTATTTACCATTTATATTTCTTCATGTGAGAATCATGTATTCATCTCACATGCCCAATTTTGGATTGGATCTTTGAATTTTGGGAGTCTGAATTTTTAAAATTCTTTATATACTTTAGACAGAAGTCCTTGGTATCAGGGAGAGTTCACTATGATTTTTTTCCCAGTTTTTGGGTTTTGTTTTCACTATGCTGAAGATTTCTTTTGACATGTAAAAACTTTTTAATAAGAGGTGATCCCAGTTATTGATTCTGGGAAGTATTTCCCATGTGGTTTGAGTCCTGTTCATGAATTCTCTACCTATTCCTATGTCTTCGACCTGTGTACACAGTTTGTCTTCCAATAGACTTAGTGTTTCTGTTTTAATATTCAGATCTTTGATTCATTTATATTTTAATTTAGTACATGGTGATAGGCATGCATCTGGTTTTAGTTTTCAGCATATGGAGAGACAGTTTTTAAAACACCATTTATTAAAGAGACTGTCGTTCTTCCAGTGAACCTGTTTGGTCCCTTTACAAAGATAAGTTTACTGAGTGTGTTTTTAGTTGTGCGTGTATCTTCTAATGTATTCTGTTGATCGTTGGCTCTGTTTTGATTCCAGTACCATGTTGATTTTACTATGGTTGCTTTGTAGTATAACTTCAAGTCAGAGATTGTGATGCCTCCTGCCTTGCCTTTTTGGCTTAGAACTGTCTTTTGTATTCTGGGTCTCTTCTCACTCCAGATAAATTTTAGGAGTTATTTCTTGAGATCTATGAGGTATTTTGGTGGTATTTTATTGGGATTGCATTGAATGTGTATAATAGTTTTGGGTGAAATGCCATTTTCACAATATTTATTCTTCCTATACATGAGCAAGAGATGTCTTTCCATTTTCTGAGATTATCTTCAATTTCTCTTTTCAGTGTATTTTAATTTTCCCTGTATAGGTCTTTCACTTCTTCCATGAGAGAAATTCCTCCATATTTCATTTTTTTGGTTGCTAGTGTGAAGAGTGTGGCTTCTCTTATTTCTTTCTGTGTGATTTTGTTGTTAGTGTACAGGAATGCTATTGATTTTTCAGTATTGATTTTGTATTGAGCTACATTACTGCATTTATTTATTATATCTGATTGTCTTTCAACGGAGTTTTGGGGCTCTTTTATGTAGAGTACCATGTCATCTGCAAACAATGATAATTTAAATTCTTCTTTTCCTATCTTTGCCCCTTTTATTTCTCTCTTTTGTCTAATTGCTCTGGCTAGTGTTTCCAATGCTATATTAAATAGGAGCAGTATTAAAGGACATCCTTGTCTTGTGCCTGATTTTAAAGTAAAACCCTTCAATTTTTGGCCTTTTAGTATGATATTGGCTCTTGGTTTTTCATAGATGACCTTTATTATATTAAGGTAAAGATCATCTATTTCATTTTTTTGTAAAGTTCTTATCATGAATGAATGTTGGACCTCATCAAAAGCTTTTTCTGCATCTATAGAAATTATTATGTGATTCTTACTTTTGCCTTTATTGATATGGTGGATTATATTTATTGATTTATGTATGTTGAACCACCCCTGCATGCCTGGATGAGTCTTACTTAGTTGTGGTGTATAATCTTCTTGATTATTTGCTGCATCCTATTTGCCAATATTTTATTGAGGATTTTTGCATCTGTGTTCTTTGGGGGAGATTGGTCTATGGTTCTCTCATTTATTTGGGTCTTTCTCAGATTTTGGTACTAGAGTAATATTTGCTTCCAGGAATGACTTAAGAAGGTTTGCTTCCCTATCAGTTTCACTGAAGTGTTTGAAGAGTATCGGCATTAAGTCTTCTTTGTATTTCTTTGTAGAATTCTGCAGTGATACTGTCTGGGCCTGGGCTTTTCTCTGGAGGTCAGTACGTATTGCATTTTGAATTTCATTAATAGAAAATGGGTTATTCAGCAGTTTTATATCTTCTTGACCTAGCTTTGGTACTTCATATGTTTCTAGGAATCGGTCTATTTTTGTGTGTGTAAGCAAACCTTTTAGAGTAGAGGTTTTCAAAACAGGTGTTGATGATATTCTGTATTTCCATAGAGTCTGTAATGTTTTTGTCTTTTTCACATCTTATTGTATGAATTTGAGCTTTTTCTTCCCTTTTTTAATAAATGGGTTATAAATTTTATTTTTTCTTTCAAAGAATCAACTCTGATACAATGATTCTTTGGGTTGTTTTCTTAGTCTCTATTGCATTGATTTCTGATCTGATTTTTATAGCTTCCTCTCTTCTTTTGGCGTTTTGCTTGTCTTGTTCTTCTTTTTCTACATATTTGAGGTGTAACATCAGGTTTTTATTTGTACTCGTTCTGTTTTTCTGATGTGGAAACTCAGTTCAATAAATTTTCCTCTGAGGATAGCTTTCATTGCATCTCACAGATTCCAGTAAGTTATATTTGTATTTTCATTTGCTTGTAGGTATTCTTTAATTTCCCCCATTACCTACTGATTACTCAAGACTGTTTTATTCAGTTTCCATGTATGTGTGGGATCTTTGCAGTATCTTTTATCATTAATTTCTAATTTCAAATCACTATGATCTGATAACATGCAAAGGATAATTTCAACTCTTGCATTTATTTAAATATGTTCTGTGAGCTAATATATGGTCTATAGAATGACCCAGGTACTGCTGAGAAGAATGTGCATTCTAATGTTGTTGGATGGAACACTCTGTACATGTCTATCAAGTCATGTTCAAATGTGTGATTCAGTTCTGTTATTTCTTTGCTGATTTTCTGTCTGGTTGATCTGTCCCTTTGTGTCAATTTTGTGTTAATATCTCCTGTTAGGATTGTGTTACTGCTAATTTGGTTTTTCATTTCTGTGAATACTTGTTTTATATAACGGGGTGCTCTGTAATTTGGTGCATATATATTTGAGATAGTTATCTCTTCATCTTGAAGTCTTCCCCTAACAAGTACGTAGTGACCTTCTTTAACTCTTCTGATCATTATTGGTTGAAAGTTCACATTGTCTGCAAAGAGAATTGCTACTCCTGCCTTTTTTGTTTTCCTGTTGAGTGAAGTATTGTTTTCCAATCTTTGACTTTCAGTATTTTAGTATCCTTTTGGGTTAGATGGGTTTCTTGTAGACAGCATATGGTTGGATTTTGTTTCTTGATCCATTCTGCCAGTCAGTTTCTTTTAATTGGTGCACTGAGACCATTTAAATTAATGGTTATAATTGTTATATGTTGGTTTATTGTTCACATATTATCTTTCTGCTGTTTCATCTTTATCTTTCTATTCTGTTTAATTGTCTGTTTGCTTAGTGTTTTTTTTCTTAAGTGTATCTAAGCTGTGTTTCCATATTCTTTGCAGGTTTGGCTTGGTGATCATGAAGTTCTTAAGCTGTTATTTGTCATGGAATTATCTTATTTCTCTATTGATTTTGAAGGACAGTTTTGCACGGTACATCAGTCTAGGTTGTAAATTATTTTCCTTTAAGATCTATAATACTTTACTTTATGCTCTTCTTGACTTTATTGTTTGTGCTGAGAGGTCTGCTGTGATTTTGATAGGTTTTCCTTTATAAGTGAACTGTCTTTTCTTTCTGATAGCTTTTAATATTCTATACTTATTTTGGATTTCTGTGCTGTTGATTATTATATGTCTGGGTGTAGTTTTATTTTGGTTATGCCTATTTGGAGTTCTATATGCTTCACTGATCCTAATGTCAGTTTCTGATCTCATATTTGGGAAATTTTCATCTATTAATTCTCTAAATATGCTCTTCATGTTCTTTTTGTTAATCCTATTTTTCATTAATCCCTTTCAATCTTACGTTATTTTTCTTTGAGTCATCTTGCAGTTGTTGAATTGTTATTTCCTGACACCTTGTAATTTTTAAAAGATCTTTCCTTTCCTGTTCACTAGCTGCAATCTTGTCTTCAGGGTCTGAAGTTATATCTTCACTTTCTTTGAGGTGGTTTTTACAGCTTTCTGTAGAATTTTTGATTTCCTGTGTATCTTTTTGCATCTGATTTTTGTATTCTGTTTGTTTTTATATTGCTCATAGAGGGATTCTATCTTTTTGTTGGGTTCCTCCAATTTTTAAACTTTGTCTTCTTTAGGTATATTCAGCATCTCTTTCATATCTTTTATCTTTCTTGTTTTCCCTAGGAGATTATTTGCCATTGGAATTCCTTTAAAGCTTCCGGAGTTTCTTCTTTATTTCAGTTGCTATTATGTCCAATATTTGAGTTGTATGTCATATATTTTCTTCTATGCACATTGCTCCCTAGGTTTCTTTGGATGGGCTGGAGGTTTGAGATTGTAATTTGGTCTTTCTTTTTGCTGTTTTCCTATATTTCTGTGTTTCAAGTGTTTCAAGTGTTATTCTAAAGCTTCCCCATGTTGTGTTGGAAATCCTATTCTATGCCCTCAGCTCCTGGGACTCTGGCACCCAGTGCCCTGGATTGATAGAGGGTCATCAGGGGTGGAGTAGGCCAGCTCAAGCAGTCTCTGGAACCAATAGCATCTGCCTGCTTGCTTAGAACTCCACAGTCTGCCAAGCACAGCCAGGAGTGGGAAGGCCAATGCTGCTGCTCCGGACCAGTCATGCTGCTCCAGTACACCTGGAAGCCACGAGGCTCCTTGCCAGGGCTAAATGAGGGTCCCTAACTAGCTGGACTTGGGGGAAAGTGCACAGGAAACTTACATAGGCCGCCGGGCCTCTGGAACTGATGGTGCCCTCTTGCTTGCTTAGAGCTCCACAGTCCTCCAAGCACAGCTGGGATTGGGAAGGCAGATGCTGGTGCTCTAGATCCGCTGTGTTGCTCCAGTTCTCCCAGAAGCCGTGAGGTTCCCTGGCCAGCGCCAAGGGAGGGTCCCAAACTAGCTGGAATTGGGGGAAAGTGCTTGGGGCACTTTTGCCAGGCTTCCAGGCCTCTGGAACCAATGGCACCTGCCTGCTTGCTTAGCACTCCACTGTCTGTCCGCCTCAGTGTTGTTTTAACTTGCTTTTCTTAAATGACCAATAGTGCTGTCACTTTTTCATATATTTCTTTTCTATTTGTATTTCTTCATCAGAGAAATTTATTCATCTCAAAGGCCTCTTTTTGTATTGGGTATTTGAACTTTGGGGATCTGATGTTTTAAAATTCATTATATGTTCTTGATAGAAGTCTTCTTTCTGAGGGACAGTTAGGTAAGATATTTTCACAAATCATGGGATTTCTTTTCACTCTGATGGAAATTTCTTTAGATATACAGAAACATTTTATTAAGATGAGATCACAGGTTTGATTTTAGGAAATATTTCCCATGAAGTTTGATTTTTGTCCATGAAATTTATGCCTACCCTTTTATCATTAAGATTTCCACCTTCTTGGACTTTGAGAAAATTAGCATTTTTGTTTTAATATTTAGATCTTTGATCTCTTTTGAGTTTAGGTTAGTGCATAGATATAGATCTGGTTTTAGTTTTCAGCATATGAAAAGCCACTTTTTATGTCACCACTTATGAAAGAGGCTGTCTTTTTCTAAGTGAACATATTTAGCCACATTGCAAAAGATAAGCTGGCTGAGTGTGTTTGTAGTTGTGGGTGTATTTTCTAATCTATTCTATTTATCTTCAGGCCTATTTTTTTCCAGTACCATGATGATTTTAACACAGTAGATTTGTAGCATAATTTTACGTTGGGGATTGTGGTGGCTCCTTTCTTGCCCAGAAATGCCTGTGCTACTCTAAGTCTCTTCTGATTTTAGATGAAATTTAGGAATGATTTCTCTAGATCTGTGAGCCATGCTGATTGGAATTTTGATTGGAATTGCACTAAATGTGTGAAACACTTTTTGGAGATTGATCTGTTTCACAATGTTTGTTCTTCCTACCCATGGGCATGAAATGTCTTTCAATTTTCTGAAATCCTCTTCAATTTCCATTTCTAGAGCAATATAATTTTCAATGTTTAGATCTTTTACTTCCTTTTTTAGATTAATTTTGAAGTATTTGATTTTTTGTGTGTGTGTGCTATAGTAAAGGGTGTAATTTACCTTATTTCTCTCTCAGTCTGTTGATTGTTTGTATACAGGAATGCAATTGATTTTTGACCACTGAACTTGTATCCCACTACATTGATGAATTTTGTTATTACAAGTAGAATCTTTCTGTGGGGTTTTGAGGGTTTTTTATGTAGAATATCACATCATATTATCTGCAAATAATGAGAATTTAACTTCTTCCTTTCCTAACCTTATTTCTTTTATTTTGGTGAGAGAAATATCAAACAGTCTTGTAGGTGTTTACCTATGTAAAAACCTCCTATAACTTCTAGAATCTTTCCATGGAACTTTGACAGTCTTATATACGGAATATCATATGATATCTTCAGCAAGCAATGATAATTTAAATTCTTCCTTTCCTAACCTTATCCTATGATTTCTGTGAGAGAAATATTAACTGCCCTGTAGGTGTTTTACCTACCTGAAGAACCTCCTCTAATCCTGACTGCTCTAAGGCTGGGTAGATGGCATGGCTATGTGACCTGAATATGAAATGTAGAATCTTTGATCTTTGATATAAGATTCACTAGAGAAGCATGGTTTCCGGTATTCAGTGTCCTAATTCCACCTGTTGCTGTTTAGTCTGAAATTCCATCTCTGAAGCCCAGCTGAAAAGGCCAGGTGCATAATGAAGATCCACTGAATGTAAACATGTGAGTGACTATGTCTATCAGTACCTTGTGGGAAAGTGCTGGGTTCCTCCTTCTGCCAGATACGTGCAGTGAGGTGGCCTGTAGGACAGAGCAGTTCCAGCGGAGCAGCTGGTAGAGTGAGTCAGTTAGAGGGCCTAAGTGCATAGAGCTTAGGAGGAAATGGCTAAGAAATGCTGCCACCCAGAGAGTCCATGTTCCCTAGTTTGTATACAGGATATAAATTGAAAAATCTATTAAAAACTAAATGAAGAATTTCAGTTCAGATCGTTTATCTCCCCCTCGATTTCTTAGTTCACATGGGCTGCTATAAGAAATTCCCATATGAGGTGAGCAGGCTTGAATAACCATTGTAAAGGCCTGAAGTAATCATGATATGAAGAACAATGCTTTGGCCTCACTTCTTTGGATCTATGGTAGCCCATCAGTGTGGCAGAAGATAACAGAGCAGAACCACCCATCTTATGGCAGGGGTTGAAAATGAGGGGGAGAAGAGTAGATAGTACACTTCAAGGACACACTTCAGTGGCTTAGCTGTTTCTTATTGAACTGCACCTCCTAAACTCTTCACTCCCTTGCAATAGTAAAAGCAGGCCTCTACCACGTACACATTCAGGGAACACTTAGATCCAAAATATAAATTCTGCCCCTGACCCGCAATGGTTCATATTCATCTCACAATGGAAAATATGTTACATCCATCTCTAAGAATTCTGAAATTCTAAACTGATCTAGCATTTCTTAACATTCCAATATTAAATCTCCTGTAAGATTCAAGGTAATCTGAGTCTGAGATCATTTATGAGTCCAAAAGAAGTTACTTCCTTTGCAGATACTAAAGTGTCCCAAATGCTGGAAAAACATTTTGTATGCCTGAAAGGAGAAAAAAATCAAGCAGGGATCTTATTAAGAAAGAGCAAAACTCAGTAGGGAAAGCTTTAAATCCTACCATTCCATTTCTAGCATCTAGGGTATTCCACAGGGACTTATGGGTTCCCTATGGCTTCCACTGCTCTACCCCTTTCTTTGCATGTCAAGGAGTCATTCTTTTGGCCCAGTCATGTTCACTGCTCACAGCTTACCCTGACAGGTGCTGCTCACTTCATGCTTCTCTAACTTCTTCTGGTCTCTACTGCCCCATTGTTTTAATCTTCACAGCTAAGTTTGTAGCATCAGCATCTTAGGGATTATGACCTTGAGGCTCACTTTGTAACATCATGACTTTCCTTTGGAGTCTTTATGGAAGGCTTCATGATAGTACTCATGAAAGCAGCACCATATGGGCTAGTTACCCACCAAGGTCTGTGATTTACTCATTCAAGCTATAACTGCAAAAGCCTCTGATTACCTGACTAGCACAGGATCTCTTGGGCAAGCCGGCAACCTTGGGATTCCCTTCACAAAGTTTTCATGGTTGTCACTAAGCCTGTCATGGCAATGTCTTGCAGATTTCTGAGATTGCCTTTACACGTTTTCTCTACTTCCCTGTCCTTGCTTTTTCCAGCCCTTAACTCGTTGTCAAGTGGGTATTGACTTACATTCCTATATTATTTTCTGTTTTTTAGCCCCTCCCTCAGCTTCCTTCAGAAATGGAATTACATTTTTTGTGCCACCACAGCCAAGTATTAGCTTCTTTTTAAAGATAGTAATCATTTTTTAACTTGTCCTGTTTGGTTGCACCTTTAGAAATTCTCCCTTCCTGAACAAACTGCACATTTATACTTGTTGTTAAACAAATATGGCTAAATATATCCAGTAATACGCTTTCATCTGAATGCTGTGCCATCTTGAACTTTTCCTCCAGAAGATCTGCTATTGTGTCACCTTTAAAATTGGGTTCCCAGAAAGTGTCATAATATAGACAAAATGCATTGTACCTCTTTCCAAGGGATAACAATGATGGCCAGTTTCTAACACAAACACAAATTTCCATCTGCAATCTAATCAGCATAGCCTTTACCATACACAGTCTTATCAGCTTTCTGGTCTATTTAGCCCAAACAAGAATTGCCTCTAATGATCTGATCAGAGAATACTAGGCTTTTCTACCTTGCTCCACCAAACTTTCTCAAACCTATCCTGTAAACCTCCTCCAAAAGCCCTTTGGTATCATTTGACATAGTTATAATGACCTTAATTCTGTTCCCAATTATTGAGGCTAATCATTTGTGATTCACTAGACAAAACATTTGAGATAATCATATTAAAATGTCATTTACTTTGGCTCACAATTTAGAAATTTATGGCCAGTTGGCCACATTGCTTTAGGCCTAAGGCAGCTAGTTATGGCAGAAAAATGCATCAGGGAAATACCGTTCACTTTATGGCTGGGGAACAAAGAAGTGAGACATAGAAAGTCATAAAATTCTCCTTAAGCGTACACATTCAGTGACCCAAAGACAAGACAGCCTCATAGACACCACCTCTTCCAGTAGTGCCAGGATGGATATCAAGCCTTGAACACACAGGCATTAGGGGGACACTTAATATGAAACTGAAGCATTTACACAGCAGATATTCACTTGTCATAATTGCCGAGTTTGGAAATTATAAGCTAAGCAGCAAGTGTGCTTGCATTGTTGTGAGGATTCTCTTCTGGGTTGCAGAATGTGGACCATGCAGAAGCCTGTGAGTTCTCTAGAGGTCCTTTCATCACAGAATTGAATCCAACCATGAGAGCTGCAGCCTTCTGATCTAATCACAGCTCTTAGGCCCCACTTGATAATAGGATTTCATCATCTGATGCAGGAAGCAGAAACATTTGATGTATGACAGTATCCAAGAGAGGAAGACAGGGAGCCTAGGAACATTTGTTCCATTTTCCAGCAGGTTGGGGGATTCCCTTAATAGGAAGAGCATACTCTTCATTATTTCTTTCACAGTGGTAGATTTGTATATTTAGAATGTAATGCAGAGTGTTTCCTTCAGAAGTGGAAATGAAGGTCACAAGGTGTGTTTACTTGCCGCTTTCAGGCATGGTGATTACTCTACTGCAAGCACCTACTAGTTAACAAGTGTGTGCTTGCGTTCAAGTGGCAATTGGTGGTGATGCTATTTGCTCACACTGTTCATCAAGGAGGTGGCACAAGGTTATGCCGCACAATCAAACCCTATCTTTAAAGATCAGGCTGTGGAACACTTGCGAATGTAAATTCTAACTGTAATGGAAGGTGACGAGGTGGATACTTCAAGTAGTGGTCCACATTTCTTTGTGCTCATTTTTAAGTTATGTTCTCTATTACTCTTTTGAATGAATGCATATTTTCTATAGACATACTGTCAAATCTATGTACTTTTGGTGGTGGTAAGTATTGAACCCCGTGCCTTGCAAATGATATACAAGTACTCTACAACTCAGATAAATCCCCAGAACCTGATAATTTTGTTTTGACCAGGACTTGCTACATTTCCCAGGATGACCTGAAACTCATGATCCTCTTGCCTCAGCTTGTTGAGAAGCTGACATGACAGTCATGTGCCATCATTCCTTGTATTAAGTAAAGTGTTCTTTCTTCAAGTACATACTTTTGAACCCTTGTATTAAGTACTTCATGTATGTTGTTTTGTCTTTGAATTCTATGATTTCATTGTAATCTATTTTTAAAAAATAGTTCCTATTTACAATTTTATCTTTTCTGATGAAACATGGTTACAGTATTGTAATTCTTTAACCATGATTTTCTTTAGTTTTAAAAATTATCTGTGTAATAGCTGCTTTGAAGTCTTTATTAAGTTAACCATCCGGGCCTGCTCAATGGCAATTTTTATTTGTTTCCCTTTATATGATTCACACATTCTTGTTCTTTGCATGTCTCATCATTTTTGGTTTTTAAAGAGAAAACTGAAAGTATTATAACAATTCTGAGAGCTGATTTGTTCATTTGTTTTTGATACAAGCTCTCTTCATACAGCTCAGTCTAACTTGGATTTCAAGATTCCCTTGACTCAGTCTCCCGGGTAGAGCAAGTACAGGTGTGCTCTACAGCACTCATCTTTGCAGTAACTCTGGATACTAATTCCTCACCCACTCTTCTTGGTGAGTATTGTTTTCTGTTTAGTTGTTAATGCTTGGATGTCATATTTAAGTAGTCTCTCTGCATCACATTATGATGCTTCTGGCATCTAGAGGCATGTGTGCAATCATCTTCAGGTGATGATGTTTTTGTCAAGATTCCTTTTACCTTGTTTCCTGCTGATGCTTTTGATAAAGTGTCTGTCACTCTTGTTGTCACTCAGATATGTCAGACTCTACTAACGTGCATGGTAATTGCTCTTTTCTATTCAGTAGTGATCTGGGGACAAGATCTTTCTGTTTGATTCTCTGTATCCAACTTCTGCAGTATGTTTA
The DNA here is from genome assembly GCF_034190915.1 of Cavia porcellus. NCBI lineage: Eukaryota > Metazoa > Chordata > Mammalia > Rodentia > Caviidae > Cavia > Cavia porcellus. The sequence continues at coordinate 8,043,277 of NW_026947508.1, forward strand.
GGTATGTTAGTGCCAGGTGTCTTTAGTGCATGGAATCCAATCTTGTTCACCTCTTGGGGTGTTCTTACTCATAGTTCTAGCAAAACACATCTTTAAGACTTAATGTGCAAGTTTGAAGGTATAGGCAACTAATTTGAAGGCAATAAGATTCACAAAGATGCCCATTCTGGTTTGACTATTGTCTCCTTTGGAAGTCCTGTAATGTTCACAATGCCTAAGTTTTATTGGTCTTGTTCTCCACTGTTTTGTCCGGCTTTATAATATCTAATGAGATGGACAATTCCTTTTAAGGAAACAAGAGACAATGTTGATAACCATTGTTGATGACCTTGTACTCTGTTCTACATCATGTGCTATGTCTATCCTTGGTTTGGACTTACAGCTTTGTTTTGCCATATTTGACTTTATTCTCTCCCCCCCAAGAGAGTAATGAGAACTGAGGAGTAATAAAATCCAAAATGTATAAATTTTGTTATAAAAAAGAGAGGGAGGGGAAAAAAAAAGAGCTCTAATGGATATAACAACAAGTGTGTTTAGGGATGTTAAATAGCTGACTATATTAATGTTTTTGGATCAATGAACACAGCTGTTTGCAGTCTCTCCGTTTGAATGTCTACTTTGTATTCTTTGATACTGTGATTTGAGCAACTATTTCCAAGATGATATTATGTAATCTATTAACAGGTGATTTCTTACTGTTATGTTTTTTTTTTTGTAGTTATGTATTATGTGTAACCTTACACTGCTTTGTTTTGTTTTGTGTTTTTCTCTTTTTCCTCTTAAATTAAAAAAAAAAAGACTTAATGTGCTTCTCAGCCTTGAAAACCCCATGGTGTGGCAGCAGACCATAATATTTGAAAGGTAGGGAGACTATTGTGCCCTTTCTAAAGATTGTGATTATTGCCCTTTCCAAAGAAAAATTCTATCTTCCTTATGATTCTGCCTGTATCCCAGGGATAACTTTTGTTACATATGAAACTTGAACATTCATTTTATGTCTTCTGATTCTTTATGTTTATTATTTCTTTGTAGTAAGTGTTTCCTGTTATGCTGCAAAAGCTGGATGTGGCCAAAATGGATATAATGCAGAAGCATGTTGTAAATGCATATCTGCAACCAATTAACTGAATGCTCTTTGCTGCAATATCCTTCTGTAAACTCAAGAATTGAGTGTGGTAATCTAAGTATTATAATCATTTTTCTAGCCTTCCTCTTTATCGCAAAAGTTATTATTTTAATTCCATTGAAACATTATTGGAATCCCAGCATATTAATTGCCATCTGTCACCTGTGCAATCCATGGCAAGTGTAAAAACATCAAGATATATTTAAAGTTAAGGGAAGCCAATCCCTGTCAAAATGTGTGGACAAAGACACTGAGCCAAGGCCTATCCCAGAATTTATTTTATCTTGTGAAGAAGGCAGTAGATCAAGGAGGAGTGATAGTGAGGATGGCGAGAATTGGGTAACTTGAGCCAGGTAGGGAGAAAAGCATCTTGGCAAAATGCAGGGAGAATGACACAAAGAAGGATCAGTGTGCATTACTCAATTAAGCTAGCAACTAAATTGTTTTTGAAACTGCTGCTTCAGTTTCTGATATGGAAAGTTTTGTGTCAAGGGGACTCATAGCCTATTTATTTTGCGGCTCATACACAGATTCTATTTATGATGAGTGAGAAGCTCAGCATAGGTGACCCTTTATGACCTACATGAGACCACCTTTTCAGATCCCCAGGAGCTGAAATACCTTGTGAGTTCACTCCCTTCTGATCTGTGGAAAGGCGCCATCTTGAACTTCCCGTGGGCTTTCCTGGACACTGCGTTCCTTGGGGGGCAGATCTCTTGAGCTCCCTTTGCTTAGCTGACTTCTAAGAGGTCAGTTGAGTCCACAGTGTCAACCAAAATTAAAAAGTGTGGGTGGAGCTGGAGCCTTATAATCAGTCAAATTCTCTTCAGCCTGTTCACAGGCTGGCTTCTCCGGGAGCAGCTGCTTGTGGTCTCAACCATGAGTGTCCTGTTACTGGTGCTGCTACTGGGCCTCTCCACTTTTCACCTAGGACTCCTTGTCTGGAGCATCTGTAAGCACTTGCTCACCACAGATGTCCCCTCTGCCTTGAAACATCCTCTCAAGTTCAGAATTCTGCATTGCATGTTTATATATGTCATCACCCTGGTGAGCGTTCTTTCAGGTTCCACCATGAGTCCGGGTGCAGTCACTCTATCTCCCTCTCTTCTCTTTTTATTTCCTTTTCCTCTCCTTCCAGATTTCCCCAAGACAAACAAGGTAAGATTTGCTACACAGTCTTGTATCCATTTTCTGTTTCTCCCCTTTTCCTTTCTTTGTTGCTTCCCTCCCTTCTTTTGTTTCTTCCTCATTTGTTCCTCCCTTTTTCCTCATTTCTATATTTGTTTGCATCCTTCCTTCCCTTTTTGATTCTTTATAGTGTTTATCCTCTCCCTCCTTCCTCTTTTCCTTTTCTTCCCCTTTTCTATATTTCTTACCATTGTTTCCTCTGACCTCTCTACATTCAGTGCTGTACTCCTTTATCACTTCTGCTCCCTCCTTTTCTTGTTTCTTTCTGTGTCTCCCACTATTTTCTTCTTCATTTACTTCCACCTTGTTTTTTTCATTCCATTTTCCCTCACAACTTATTTTCCTCCTTCTCTCCATTCTTTTGTACCTCCTTCCTTCCTTCCTTCCATCTGTACTTTCTTTAGTATTTCTTTCTGTCTCTCTTTCTTTCCCCTATCTCTTTTCCTTCCTCCCTTCCTTCCTTCCTTCCTTCTTCCTTTCTTCCTTCTTTCCTTCCTTTTTTGCTTCCTTCCTTCCTTCCTTCCTTCCTTCCTTTCTTCCTTCCTTTCTTTGTTTCTTTGCTTGCTTTTCTCTTTCTTTCATCCGCTCCTTCCTATCTTCCATCCTGTCCTCTTTCTCACTCTAACTCTACCCCTCACTTCTTTCCGTGTCAAATAATAACCAAGTATAATCCACGATTCATTTTCTGAGAACTGAGACTCAGTCTTTGCACACCAATGACTTGACGGGGACTTATGCTTTCTTCAATGCAGTATCCTTTTCCATCTATGCACTTACCTGTCCTCAGGTGTTTGTCCTGCAGAGTAGTAAGTACCTTGAAAGTAGAGTCACTCTCGTCAATTTTAAACTAGGCTGTAAGAACAGGGTCGGATATTCTTTATTGATAAAATCTTAAGTAAATGAAGCCAGCATTTCAAGGTGGCCCTACCTATCTTTCTCTGAACAGGGCTTCATCGTGAGATGTTGGTAGCACATTAACACCTGCCTAAGGAATATCAGAAAGAAGGTTTTGTTCTCCGTGTATGAGGTGGGCAAATTGAGTTAATCCCAATATCTCAACACTGGGCACCTAGGAGCGACCAAAGAGCTCACACTTAATATCTCTGAGTGTAACTGTACAGGAGGTGAGGAAATCTAAGGGCAAAAAGCATCAGCAGCAGCCAGTGTACATTTCTTATACTGCCTCTTACTAGCTGTGTGATTATGGGCCACAAGACTTTCTGTGTCTCAGTTTCATGTGTGATAATGGGGAAGATGAGATCTGTCTCATTAGGTTGGTGACCATGTTAGATGACATGTGAGAGAAATGAATAGGTTTAGGGATATTGGATTAAAAGTTTTTGTCTCTGGAGAATTGATGGAATTTTTTACCATTGGAATAAATTACTTCATGTCTGGGCTCAACCACTGACTACATGAGAATTCCAGTCTCAGCCTTTTCTCTGCTGCTCTGACAGTACCATTGAGTAGGTAACTTACAAACAAAAAATGTTTTGGTTCACACTTAAGGAAGTTGGGAAGGCCAGGAACATGGTACCAGCGTGGGTCCTTTGCAATATGTCTTGGCAAAAAGGCAAGCACGCATATAGTTGCAATATCCAAACACACAGTGAACTCATCCTGTTATTTCCGGACCACACTGCAGAAATAACGGATCCATTTCTTTCACAGTCGATTGTGTGAATCTTAAGAGGACATTGCCTAATAACTACATAGATTCTAACTCAATCCTGTTATGATGACAATGAATTTACAATATGAGCTTTGGAGCAGACAGACATTGAGTTCACAGGAATATCATTATACAGTCAAGACCATGTGGCTGTGGAACCTGAAAACCCAGCTCTCTATCTGAACAAAAGCCAGAGCCTACTGAGATGCAATGAGTGAAATAAACATGGAGAGGCAGGAGAGAAACCTGGGATGCCTTAGCAGTGGTGGTGGTGGGGAAGCCTGCTGTCTGGATCCTAACATCTCTACTTTACTTTCCTCCTCCTCTCTTCCACAGGGAATCATACTAGAGAAGCTGAGCATTTGCCCCATGCCCCACTTTGCCTGTTTTGCACAGGACATTTTGTTCCCAAAGAAAAAGGACCCTAATGTGGTAGGGACAGACCTGTGCTTTGGAACAATCTCTTCTGTGAGGCTGTTTGAACCCAAGCAATGTCTTGCAGCTAAAGGGCAGGCATCGTCCTCTACCAAGGAGAAGCTGGGGTGTTGGGCAGCCTGGGTAAGGAGCCTGCCTGATGTGTGGAAGAGCAAGAGTGGGACATATGGGTAATTTTGTGTGAGATCATAGGAAAGTCTCATGGAGTGATTCAAAGAAATCGGCCATAAGAATTTCTTCAGAGGAGGCAAGAGAGGACATGGGGAATCACTTGATTTAATGGTATTGTCACCAGCAGTGCTTTCCACTATGTGATAGTCTGATTTCTTGATCAGGAATCAGGTATCTCATCTTCCTTCTTTTCCTACTTACCTTATGTATGCTGGCCTATCTTATTTGTACCAGATTGATTTTTCAACTTGTACAATGTCCTCAGCTCTGCAAGGCCATTGGGATACAAACCTACCTTCTCTTGTTTACACCGTTCACCTCCAGGAGGATTGTTCTAACTGGTCCTGTGCCCTTGCAGCTTCCTCAGTCTCACAGATCTCCCAAAGGCTGGGGATGCTTTTCAGTGCTGGAACATTTACCTAACATGAGTGAAATCCTGGGTTCCATCATCATCATTACCAAAAAAATATTCCATACCTTCAGACATGAATTGAGAACACATCCAGTCTGTGGGTCTTATCCTTGTGAATAGCCTTCACACTCAGACGCCCCAATGTTGTTCCCCCAGATGCTGTCTTGAGTTCAGTGAGGATGAAGTTTCCAAAGGTAAAGCAAGAAAGGCCAGCAAGTAGTTCCTAAGCACTTACTGTGAGGCCCTTCCCACACATAAGGCACTCAGAAATGCAAGAAAGACACAGGCCTTCACCAGAAGTGCCTGTCAGTCAGTGAGGGAGCAGGATAATGCAGGCAGGAGTATTCACATGGTGGGACCTTCACAAGGTGATAAAACAGGATGCTGGAATACACATCAGAGTGGCTGGACTGGGTTCCTCTAATTATATCAAATTTGTACAAGATGGTAGAATTGGAGCCCAGCCTCAGCAGATGATGAGGAGTAGGCACTACTCATGGGGAGCAGGTCATTCTGAGCTAAGTGGGGACCTAAGCTTAGGGAGCTTGGGTGCCTTAGGCTCTAAAATGACAGACAGTAAAACCCGCAGTCATCAGGACAGTTAATACTGCATATCAGGGGAATATTTAAAAGAACAACACAAATGTAACAGACTAAGTTGAACTTAACATCAAAGAATTACCAGGTAAGGATGAGAGACTTTTACAAGTGCAAAGCAGAAACCTGTTTAACACTTTATTTTGCTTATTGCAGCGTACTTAGCATTAGTTTGGGTTTGTAATAGTTTGCATTAATATACTGTCTATCAGAAAGCCTGTGTAACCTGGGACCTAGACTTTGCACCCATAGTGGATGCCTCACTTGCTCCATCCTAACCTGGCCCTGTTCAGTCTAAACAAGAGGGTGTCAGATGCAGAGCTGTGGAACCAGCAGCTTAGGCTCTGAAGGTAGGAAGGAGGTCGGGGTGGCAGAGTGGGTGATGAAGCTGTTTAGGTCTGCAGGACTCAGGTAGTGGCCTGCAGAGATTTTGGCCTGGGCTGTCTTTAACCTCTCTTGGGAGCTTGAAGGTCCTACTCATCCCAGCCCTCCCCCAGGCTTACTGAGTCCCTTGCTAGGGTGGTCTCAGGTCTCAGGATGCTAAAATTTCCCTGATGACCCAATGTACATTGGGTGTGAGATGTGAGGGTGCATACCTTATTTCTTCATGCTGACCCTGAGGTCAGCTGGCCTGGCAGGACGTCTGCTTCCCTCTTTTGCACTGTCATCACTATTACTGCCGCCTCACTGGCTGATTTCTGGATCTAAACATGGGTATCACCAGATGTGATTTAGAAAATCTCAGTTTCCAAGCCTTTACCAACAGACCCTGATATAGGATTTGAAGTCAGCCCTGCAGAGGATGTGGACATGCTCACTGGTGCCTCTGTCTGAGAGCAGGAGCTGGGAAGCACTGAGCGGAAGTGCATTTGGCAGGATCTGAGCCCCATAGTGGGCTTGTAGTGCAGCCTACTCAAATCAGTGGATTTGCTTTTTACAACTTCAGATGAATCTATTATTCATAACATATCCCATCCAGCCATTGCTTATTTTTCCATGAAAATAAATGCACCACATGTTTAATATTTCCAGTACACATGCTCAGCTTGACTTTCCCTGATTTTGTCCATTTCTGTCCCATAAACCTTCTTGGTTCCCTGTGTAAAATCAATGGAAGCAGGGAACCACAAGGTCTTTTTCCTCCTTGACGTTTGGGAGATTGGGGAAGATGCCTGGTTTTTTCCAAGTCTGAGCCTAGCAAAGTAGGAAGATCCCAGAGTTGGAACAGAGGTAGGACATTATCCCATGCCCACCAACCAGGTGATCCCACTGAAGAAGTTGGGGAGGCACACGTCGTGGTGAGAATCTGCAAGAAAAAAAATAGACCCAGATTTTTACCCAAGTAAAAATAGACCCAAATGCACTTCTGCTCAGTGCTTCCCACATATTAAACATGCGGTGCCAAAGATATACACAGGGGTGAGCCTGGGGTGGTGGGGAGAAATAGTGAACTCTGGGAAAGAAGGAGGTTTATCTGGACCGAAGTTTTTCATAGAAACCACTAAAGCAAATCTCTAGTGCCACAGGGAAATTGTCAGAGGCAAAGTTGTGTTGGAAAGCTCTGGATGCTGTGTGGGATATGGAAAGTGCATTCATTCTATAGGGAAGGAAATGTGGCATCTTTTCTCTGTTAAATTTCAGTTGGGTTATATGGTGGTGAAGTACTAGGTTGCTGAAACAGTCATGCTTTGACCTCTATTGTTATATTGTTATGTCCTGTTTTATCTCAATCTCCCCCTTATTGTTTTAAAAAATTATTTAGTCATTTCTTATGTTTGTCTTAATTAAAGAAAAAATTTAAAAAATTAGGATATATAAATAGTAACTCTTTATGATTTCCTATTAACTTGTTTTGAAGTCCTGTAGTACTCCCACAATCTTGTTTTGACTGATTAGACTCTGTTCCATTCTATATGATAGTATCAAGTTTGAAGACATAGGCAACTACTTTGAAGGCAATAAGATTCACTAAGATACCCATTGTGGTTTGACTATTGTCTTCTTTGGAAGTCCTTTAATGTTTACAATGCCTAAGTTTTATTGATCTTGTTCTCTACTGTTTTGTCCAACTTTATAATATCTAATGAGATAGACAATTCTTTTTAAGGAAACAAGGGACAACGTTGATAACCATTGTTGATAACCTTGTACTTTGTTCTACACCATGTGCTATGTCTATCCTTGGTATTGACTGACAGCTTTGTTTTGCCATATTTGACTGTATTCTTCCCCCCCCCCAAAAAAAAAGTAATAAGCACTAAGGAGTAATAAAATCCAAAATGTATAAATTTTGTTGTAAAAAAGAGAGGGAAAAAAAAAGAAAAAGAGCTCTAATGGATATAACAGCAAGTGTGTTTAGGGGTGTTAAATAGCTGACTATATCAATGTTTTTGGATCATTGAACACAGCTGTTTGCAGTCTCCCTGTTTGAAGGTCCACCTTGTATTCTTTGATACTGTGATTTGAGCAACTATTTTCAAGATGATAATATGTAATCTAGTAACAGGTGATTTCTTACTGTTATGTTTTTTTGTTTTGTTTTGTTTTTTGTAGTTCTGTATTACGTGTACCCTTACACCGCTTTGTTTTGTTTTGTGTTTTTCTCTTTTTCCTCTTAAATAAAAAAAATTCTATGTTTTCCCACTTCTACAAAGCACTTTCTCTAGATGGTCAGTTTCAGTGTCTGTGCTCTTAGGGATAAGGGTTTTCTGTTTCTCATGCTGTTACAGGCCACGGTAGCTACACAGGGCCATGATGACACAATGCATCTTCAAGAGCCGTATTCACTGTTGTTATCCAGACTCATCCAATTGATTAAGCTGGAGGTCTTCCCATCCATGCAACCATAGCCTGGCTGGGTACCAACCCTTTCACCTATGACTGATGAAGGAGTCCTGTGTTGGCCCTTGGTCCTTGGAATGAGCAGGGATATTTCACAAACAGCTGGATGGGGTTCTTAGCAGGGATATGATCATGTGTTATATTTTAGCCTCTTTGATAGACAGAGTTTTCAATTTTCTATTTTCATCTAATGGTGCCACTACAAACGTTCTAATATATCAGTACACATCTAGTATCTCATAGTTTGAAAAGAACAGGGGTCTGCACATAGATTAAGTGGGCACTTAGATCCATGGGACAAGATGTCATGGGGTTAGGTGTAGTCACATTTGAGGCTCAAATGAGAAGGCTCTACTTCAAAGGTCGTCAGGTTGGTAGGTGGAATACACTTTCTTCAGACTGCAGACCAAAGTCATCAGTGTCCAGTCAGATGTTGTTCAGAGTTCACCACCCTGACTTTTTATGGACATTCACATTGTCACATTACAGAACCTTAAATGGTGAGTAATTCCTTAAAGCAGTAACAGAAAACAGATTGGACATAGTGGCCTACCTATCTGATATAATCAGTGTAATAGAATCAGGTACGCAAGTCTCATCTGATTTGTTATTTTTGCCAGATCTCATGCAAAGGAAATTGTAGGTCTTCTTCACACATAAACACAAGGAAATTAAACAACACTATTTTGAACAATTAATGGATCACAGAGGAAATTAAGAATGAAATTAAACAGTATATACAATAAGATAATAATATTGATACCACATACTGAAACATACAGGATGCAATGAAAGCAATCATAAGAGGGAAATTGATAGCAATAAAGCCTTACATCGGGGAAACAGAATGGACACAAATAAATGTCCTAATGTTGAACTTTAAACTTCTAGAAAAAAAGGAAATTCAAATCTCATATGAGGCAGGAAATTATAAAGATAAGAGCAGAAATTAATGCAATTAAGACTAAGAAAACAGTACAAAAATGAATGAATCAAAAAGTTTTCTTTTTTGAGAGAGTTAATAAAATTGATAAACTAACCTCATCAAAAAGAGGAAAGAAAAAAACACAAATTTGGGCAATTAGGAGTGAAAAGGGGAAAATCACAACAGGTTCTATAGAAATTCAGAAGATCATCAATACCTGTCATAAGAACCTAGATTCTAATAAGATAGAAAACAGAAAAAAATGACTTCTAGTTACAACTCAATCACCAAAATTAAAACAAGAAAATATAAAATTTCTAAATATCCCAACATTGATCAATGAAATGGAAAATATAATTAAAAATCTACAAGCAACGAAGTGTCCAGGACCTGATGGATTCACTATTGAATTCTTCAAAAAATTTACATAAGATCTAATGCTGAAATTCTTTAAGGAAATTAAAAGGGAAGTAATAGTTCCAAAATCATTTCAGAAGACAAGATTTAACTTGATTCCAAAAGAAGAACCCCACCAAAAAAAGCAACTCTAGAAGCCAGTCTCCCTAACAAACATAGACCAAAAAACACTCAATAAGATATTGGCCAACAGAATGCAGCAAATAATCAAGAAGACTATACACCATGGCCAAGTAGGATTCATCCCAGGAATGCAGTAAGCAAGCGCAAAAACCACACAATCATCTCAATAGATGCAGAAAAAGCATTTGACAAAGTTCAAAATCCATTCATGATTAGTAGCCTGCAGAAAATTGCAATTGAGGGTCTTTATCTTCATCTGATAAAAGCTATCTATAATAAACTAACAGCTAATGTAACACTAATTGGTCAAAATTTGCAAATTTCCATTCTAAGTTGGATACTTGACTAGGAACAAGACTAAGATGTTCACCATGACCTCTCTTATTCAATATAGTTCTGGAAACATTAGCCAGAGAATTTAGACAAAAGAAAAGAAAAGAATAAAGATAGGAAAAGAAGGAGTTAAGTTACTATTACTTGAAGAAGACATGATACTCTACATAGAAGACCCCAAAAGCTCCATCAAGAGATTTTTGGTCTGTTTTTTATCTTTAATAACCAGATTCTGTAATATAGATTCATGACTCAATACACAAAAATCAATATTATTTCTGCACACAAACAACAAACTTTTACCTATAATTCTGTTTTTCTCCTTGTTGGCTTTGAAATCTGAGTAATGCTAGCTTCCAGGAGTGAGTTTGTGTTTACTATTCCCCATTGAATTTCAGTAAAGAGTTTGAGAAGTACTGGCATTAGGTCATCCGTGAAATTAGTATGAAACTCAACAGTTAATCAAGTGCGTCTTGGGCTATTCTTATTTGGTAGGATTTTTTGTTGTTATATTGCATATTGTTCTCTTTTTTAAATAAGGAAGAGAAAATTAAAGAAATTAGAAAAACAGAAGTGTTGAACAATACTGAATTAAAAATTATCATTATAGAATTGCTAGAAGTTACATTTCTCACTGTAATTTTAAAAATCAGTTGCCAAAGTCACAAAATAAAAGTATAAATAGTGGCTGGACACTCAAACATTGACAGTGAAAAACCTTCTGTGCAATATCCTAACAGAATTTCAGTAATATGGTCATCTGTGTTACACACTATACATACATTATACATTTTAGAGGACTTCCCTTCCCTTTCACTTGGTAGTTTTTTTTTTTAATTACTGCTTTTACTTCAGTTTTTGCTGGATTATTCAGGTTATATATCTTTTGGGTTCAATTGTTGATTCATAGGTATCTAGGAATCTGCCTATTTCTTCTTAATTTTCCCACTGATTAGAAGATAGCTTTTTGAAATAGTTATTTATTATCCTCTGAATATCACAGGTCCATTGTGATCATACCTGTTTCATTTCTAAGTATCGATATGCATTTTTTCTTTCCTTCATGTTTTGGCAAGAAGGACTAAGTGTCTTTTTGTTTTAATTCTTTTAAAGAGCCAGCTCTTCAGTTCATCGGTGCTTTGTAGTCCCAGTTTAATTGATTTCCAGTCTAATCTTTATCATCCCCTTCTTTGTACTAGTTTTTATTTGGGGTTGTTTTCCTAGGACCTTGAGATTCATTGTTTGGTTACTTATTTGGGCTCGCTCTTTTTTTTGTGGTGTGAGTGTTCACAGCTGTGAACTTCCCTCTTAGATTGCTTTCAGTGTGTCTCATAAGCTCTGGTATGGACTGTAATTTACTGTTTGACCCAGGAACTATCCAATTCCCTCGTTGGTTTCTTTCGATACTGATTCCTTATCCAATACAGTGTTGTTTAATTTTCATCCAGTTCTGTAACGTTCTGATTCATCTTGCTGGTGATTTGCATTTTCATTGGGCTGTAATATGAAAATATATAATATAATTTCAACTAAATTTTTCACTTACTAAGTCATGTTTTATTTTCTATCGTGGACTGAAGCAGCTTCTTAGAAGTCAGTTGGGTTGTGGAAGATGGAAGAACCTTCTTCCCAAGCACTACAAGGGCAGGAAATCCCATTCTGCCCACCAGGGAGAGTTTGGGATGTGAGCTTCACAAAGACCAGCAGGGTGTGATCTCTTAAGGTTTTTCATGTCCTGGGAATTTGGAGAGATCTCAGATGGGTGACAGAGGCCCCCATCCTTTGACCCTCTGACTGCAAAATAGGAGAGAAGGCCCAAATCCCACAGAAGAACTTAATTCGGTGTGAAAACCATCTCTTCTCTCATTCCCAACTGCTAAATTAGCTTCCTGTTAAATCTCCAATTAATGCTCCAATGCAGGGGACAAGGGAGCAGTGGACGGTCCAAGTGGATAAGATCATGGTGAAAACCCCATTCTATGTGCTCTTCAGTGGTGCCTGTGTTCTTACACATCCTGTGGGCTCATCCTGATTTTGTATACTTTGGGTGTGTAAGGTGGAATTGATGAGAGGGCCTAAACACGTAGGATGTATTTAGGACTCAGGAGGCCTTGGCCCATGGCCAGTGCAAAGTACGTGGCTGGTAACCATGATTTCCAAAATAATTATGATTATTTTTTTTATCTTGGGAGAAAGTAAAGTGGACAAAATTTATCTCCAAAATATGTTACCATTTTGTAAAAGGGAGTTGGAGGCTAGATGGTGCTCCTGTTTCCTGGGGACTGAACAATGTACTAACAGTTTCTATGAAGCTTTGGAGCTGTGGATCAAATCCTGAATGGATTGCAAGGCCACAGGTTGCAAACATCAAGTTTCAGCAGTTGGAGTTTTATATTGGATACATTTTCAGGCTACTCCTCTCATTTCTTTATTTGGCTAATTGTCATTTAAAGCACATAACAAAATTTACTACCATCATATCTAGCTCTTCAGTACAGAAATATCAACAAAAATGTTATTCATCTTATATAGTAGATAGCATATTTGATTTCTGGTTCTTTTTAAAAATACCAAAGACCATGAAAGGTTAACATTAATTCAGGATATCAAGACAGCCACAACAGCAAAACTCAGAAAAAAAAATATTTGCAGCATTGCTTCAGAAAGAAGTGATTGTGACGGGATAAGTGTAAAGTGAAGGCAGGCGTTATGAAAGGGTACAGCAAGGTGTCTTTACTGGGTTAAGATTTAAAAGCTTTAAATGCACATTGTACATTTTGATGATACCTCATATGCTATTATTTCTACCTGCTAAGTTTACACCACAACCCCAGAGGATTACACTTCTGTTTTTTGCTGAACACAAACACAGTTTAAGAATCATGCATAACACAGAGCTATGGATGTGCAGTGGTGAGTGTTGAATCAGAGACCAAGCAGCATTGACGTCTTATGCTAGTAGAATCCAGCAGATAACCAAATCAGAGCAACAATATCATTCAGATGCTTTCAACAAGTGGCTTTTTAAATTAAGTGTCTGCTTTCTGTTCAGGCCCAAACTAGACTGTCACTTTGGCAAATTCATACACATACCAGTCTCTAACAACACCACACAGCACAGACAATTTCTAAACAAGAGAAGTCATTTGGATTTAAGTTCTGGGGACCAGAAAACTAAGTTGCTTTTGTCATATCACCTTGCATCATTCCTTAGTGGAAAGGTCTGCATATGTATACTTAGAAGACAGAAAATGTGAGCTGATATCATTGTATGATTAGGAAGGTACTTCAGAAAAAACTATCCTTCTCCCTCTGTAGCAGTTAGAATTCATTCAAGGAAAACTGCCTAATCATCTCAGTAAGTTATCACATCTTAATACTCTTACAAGGGGAAGGAAATATTAAAATGAGTGTTCAAGGGGACAAATGTAAGCACAGCTACGTTATTCAACTAAATCTACATTTATTGTTTGAATTAATGAATGAAAATGTGTAAACACAGCTCTCAGCCTGTATTTAGCAGAATCCATTGCAATGTAAAGATCTCCCTATATGTGCAAGAGACAGAAAAAAAGTGTTGAGAAACCTGGGCAGTGGTGAGGCTTGTAAGGCCTGCCTTCTAGGTCTTAACTCCCTTCTGCCTCTTTAGATCCTCTTGCATCCAACATTGGGACATAGTAAAAGATCTGAGAATTTGCTGCACCTCCAGCTTTCCTTGCTTCCTTTTTTTAAAAAAAAAAATTTATTATTATTTAAAGAGAAAAAAAGAAAGGAAGTAAAATAAAAAACAAAGCAGTAAAAGGATACAAATAATACAGAATTTCAAAGAAAAAACACAGTAAGATATCACTAGTTAATAGGTTACATATTGTCATCTTTGAAATAGTTGTCCAAATCATAAAATTAAAGCATGTAAAGGAAGAAATTCAAATGGCAAATAAATACATGAAAAAATGTTCACCATCAGTGGTCATTAGAGAAATGCTTTCCTTGCTTTCTACAAGCCAAGTTGACCACAGGATCATAAAGCCATGGTGACAGACCTGTGCTTTGACACAGTTTCTGTAAGGTTCCTGCAGCCCTACAGAGCATCCTCCAGCCTCTAGAGGAGGAGGAATGGCATGTTTGTCAGCTCTTCTGTGGTGAGGGGTAGGAAGGGCCATCGAACTCACAGGGGTTTGCCCCATATTGAAGGAGAAGTTCACAAGTGAAGGACTTTAGCAGTGTGAGCACCTTTAAGGTGGTTTGCGGCTTACTTCAGGTGAGCAATGGTTTCAACTTTAAGAAATGGATATGCCTTGCTAGAGCACTGTCTGTTGACTCCTCCTCCCCTTCCCACTCTCATTAATGGTCACTAGCCCATCTTCCACATCCCACAGTGGCCCTAAACACAATACTATCTTCAGTTCTGCAGGGACAAAGTAGTCTAAAGTCACCTTCTTTTTCCATCCTTCCCTAGGGCATTCCCTCTATCTGGCCCTCTGCACTTGTAGCCCAATCATCCTCACAAGCTCTCCCTAATGCTAGATGTGTATTTCAGGGCAACAAAGTGATGGGACATTGGGTTGTATCCTGAGTAGTGCAAAAACAGTCTGCACCTTGATTGCACATGGGTCACCATCTCAGGGTAGCCATACCCCACACCTTACCTCAAACTCACCCCTATTGGATTGCTGTCTCCATTGCTGTCTATGCTCTGTTAAATGTTTCTGTGTGCCTGGCCACAATCAGAGGGTGATATTTGTTTGCATTTACTGTCTATCTGCCACAATTTAGAATGTGAATTCCAAGTATGCAAGAAACACTTTTGGATTCATTTGTTCCTGGATTTCCAGTACTGACCTAGTGTGTTATTGCTTGAATGAATGAAAGAATGTATGAATCACTGGGTGAATGGATGGGTGAATGATTGTGTAAATTGATGGTTTAGCAAATGAACAGCTTTATAGGCAAGTGGATACATGAAAGAAGATGGAAATGGAGACATCAAAATTTGTCCAAATATAAAGGCAGACTTACCCAAGTTGAGTCCCTCTCTAGGGTGACCCCAGGTCTCAGGGTTTAAAATACCTAAGATGATCCAAAAATGCAGATTTCTAGTACAGATTTATGTCATACATACTGTCTTATCCGCTGAGCCCTAAGTGTGTCTGTCTCCATCTCTACTCAATCATCAGTGAACACTCCACCGATGGGGATGCCTGTGTTCCCTTACCACCTTCCCTGAAAATCATCTAGTGAGATTTAAAAGATTCTGATGTTTGAGCTCCCACACCTTGAGCAGAGGGGTTGGAGTCAGCTCAGCAGAGGATGGGGTCAGAATCCTCAGTATATTTGTATGCTGACAGCAGTACAGGAGAAAGACCAGCTTAGAGTTTTTGGTGGGCTCTGGGATCAGCATGAGGCTGAGGTGGACTGCCCACTAATGTGAAAGGGCTGTTTTCTAGAATTTGAGATGTATACAGACACATCCTGTCCAGCAATCTCTTATATTGTAAACAATATAAGTACACAAAGTTTTTAATAACCCTGGGTTGGCACATCCAATTGACCATGTAGTAGCTTCTCTCATTTTAGATCTCCAAGCCTGGTTAGTCCTCCTTTACTCCAGGGTATAATTAACCCTTACAACAGGTGAAGTATAAAGTCCACATCATCTTTGATATTGGGGAGCTTGGCCAGACATTTAGCTTTTCCAGGGAAGCACCCTGCAGGGTCACTTCAGCATATGCCAGAGTTGTTTCAGAGAGAGGACTTCAGGCAATACTTGCAGGGCAGCTGCTGTCCCTGTGACTATGGTGAGAAGTATGAGGCTCCCTCTGTGGGCCCCGGTGGGTCTGGCCTTTCCTTTGCAGCCCTGGAGATAAATTCCATGATGCTCTCAGTGTATTGAGTTCCAAAAACTTTACCTGGATTTTTGCAGGGCTAAGGAGATGAGATGACTTTGGAGCAGAGAGCAAGGCCCCAAACATGAGAGTGCTTATGTTTGGTACACAGGCACAGTAACCACTCAGAATATTTTGTAACCTCGAAAGTTACTTGCTGCAGGGGAGTACAGATGAGCAGTGTGAGTATCCATGGTACTTCCCAAGGCCCCCAGTACTGTGAAGTATGACATGGCCTTTAGTAAATAAGCCACAAGTGTGTTCCATGATGGGAATGAATCTTAGTAGTGCAATGTTACATGAAAAGACTTAATAGAGTCTGATGATTTAAAAATCAATTACTGAGGGCCAAGGGGAACCTTGAATCCCTGCAGGGCAAATAACAGAAAATAAAAAGAGAGAAACAAATCTAAGGTGCAAGGGTGGCCAGGACTGGGCTGTTACCCAGTTGGCTCTCTTTTATTGGCTAGTACAAAATGTAGACAGAGGTGTAGCAGACACTGGTAGCTGTATAAAGTGGATAGATAAGGATTAAGTTAATGAAGAACCAGGTTTTCTCTAAACCCAAATGCCTGTGTTTTTGGCAACTGTTCCTAATATGTGATACCTTGCCTCAGAAGAGCCTAGTTATCAACATCCTGTCAGTAACCAGGGGCCATGAGGGATTCCCTGTACTGAAGCATGGGAACATTGACCTCAGGATTATAGGGAGCTTAAATCTTATAGTAAGGATTCTGACATTGTATCACATAACTTGGTCTCTGACAATAAAGATAAAAATGTAATTTTTTTCTAAAAATAGATATAGACTCAGTGATGGCAAATAAACAGGAAAGAAAAGAAACAATGGCTTCAGGATCCAGGCTTAGCCTTGCTCTTAACTGGCATAGCATGAAGTTGAAGGGTTGGCTGCAGGTCATGGTCCATGTCCTGACCAGGTCTGGGAGTTAATTCTATCGGGGCTCACTGCATTGTTTAGATAATTGCCAGATGTGAGTACCATGGCACAAGCAGTGGAAGGCAGAACCAGGAGAATTACAAGTTTGAGCCCACCCTAGGCAGGGTAGCAATTTAGGGAGACCATTTTGCAAAATAAGAAATAAGAGGTATGTGCACTAGGAGAAAGGACTTTGGTTGAATCCACTAGGGGAAAACAGCATAAACCAAAAACAATACAAAATAACAACCAGTTTACCTACCTGCCTACCTACCTACTTACTGCCAGCCAAATAAAAGCAATATGGAGAATGTCTTAAGATGCAACATTTAGGCGCAGGTCAGAGATGTCTACTCCTTATACCTGGTTCTTGTTTCCACAGATGAGAACATAGCCTTAAAGGTAGGCTGAAAAATTTTATTTATGTGTTTATTTAAGAGAAAAATCAATCAGAAAGGAAAACAAAGAATAAAAGAGACAAAGAAATAACAAATCCCAAACAATGACAGTATAGAATTTCAAAACAAGATGATAAGAATTTAACAATGGTTGTAATGTTGCATATTGTTCCCTTCAAAGGGGTGGTCAGATTGTCAGATATAGACATGTATGATTGATCTAATATATGAATATTAACTGTTCTATTTGAAGAACTAATAGAATTAGTAGTACAGCCTATTTAACTGCCTTATGTATAAACACACACATAACACACACACACA
The DNA here is from genome assembly GCF_034190915.1 of Cavia porcellus. Lineage (NCBI taxonomy): Eukaryota > Metazoa > Chordata > Mammalia > Rodentia > Caviidae > Cavia > Cavia porcellus. Next base: position 8,061,061 of record NW_026947508.1, read on the forward strand.
CACACACACACACACATACACACACACACACACATTTATGTGTTTTTCCTTTTCCCTTTCTTCTTTCCTGCTTTGCCCTATCCCAGTTACTTTTCCTGTTTGAGTAGTTTCTTACCATTACATAATATTTATTGCAGATTTTGGATCTTATTGCCTTTTCCATTTCTTACACTGGGAGACAATATGGTATTTCCACATGTGAGTTTGATTTATTGTACTTATGAATGTGGTCTCAAGTCATGTCCATTTACTAAAGTCTCAATGCAGTCTTTGTACTTGAATGGTACTCCACATGTAGAAAAACACCACATCTTTTTTATGTAATCCTCAACTAACGGGTACTTGAGTTGTTTCCAAAATTTGACTATCACAAATTGTGGTGCTATAAACGTGGGTGCACCTGTATCACTACAGTATAATGTTTCCAGTTCCTCTAGAAATATACTCAGTGGCAGGACAGCTGAGTCAATTGGAATCTGTACTCCTAGTTTTCTGAGGAATCTCCACATCGATTTCCACAGTGGTTGCATCAACCTACACTGCCAGCAAAAGTGGAGAACTGTTTCTTTTCCCCCACAACCTGTCCAGCTTTGGCTATTCTTATTGCAGTGAGAGGGAATCTCAAGGTTGTTTTAACTTGCATTTCTCCAATGAGCAATAATGCTATACATCTTTCCATGTATTTATTTCCATTTGTATTTCTTCATCTGAGAAGGCCTATTTTTGGATTGGGTATTTGAACTTCAAAGGCCAGATTATTTAAACTTATTTATAAGTTCTAGATAGAAATTCTCTCTCTGAGGGACGGTTAGCTAAGATATTTTCCCAATTTGTGAGATTTCTTTTCACTCTGTTGGAGATTTCTTTAGACAAGCACAAATATTTTAATAAGATGAGATCCAAAAAATATTTCTTAGATAGCTTGATTTTTGTTCAAGAAATCTCTGTCTACTCTTTTGTCATCAAGATTTCCACTATTTTGTCTTCCAGAAGATTTAGCGTTTCTGTTTTAATATTTAGATCTTTGATCTATTTTGACTTCAGTTTCTTGTATGGTGATAGGTATAGCTCTAGTTTTAGTTTTCAGCATATGGAAAGCCGGTTTTTACAGCACCACTTATCAAAGAGGCTACCTTTTCTTCAAGTGAACATATTTGTCCACTTTGTGAAAGATAATGTGGCTGAGTATTTTGTAGTTGTGTGTGTATCTTATAATCTATTCTATTAATTTTCAGTTCTGTTTTTATTCCAGTACCATGCTGGTTTAATACAATATCTTTGTAGTAAAATTTCAGGTTGGGTATTGTCATGGATCCTTCTTTGTTTTCCTTGATCGCTCCTGGCTTGCCTTTGTTGCCCAGAAGTGCCTATGCTATTCTAGGTCTCTTCTGGTTCTAGATAAATTTTAGGAATTATTTCCTAAATCTGTGTGGTAATGATATTTTGCTTGGTATTTTAATTGGAATTGCACTAAATGCATAAAACAATTTTGGGAGAATGTTCTGTTTCACAATGTTTGTTTTTCCTGTCAATGAACATGTACTGTCTTTCCACTTTCCAAAATCCTCTTCTATTTCCTTTTTCAGAGTAGTATAACTTTCAATGTATAGATATTTTACTTCCTTTTTTATTTTTATATTTTTTATTTTAAAGAGAGTAAAAGAAGACAAAACAAAACAAATCAGAACTAAGCAAATCAGAACAGAACAATGCAACAAACACAGGACTTGAAAACAAGACAGTAGAATAATGTCTCTTGTTTTCTTTTTTTAGTTTTATTTAAAGAGGAAAAAAAGCCAAACAGAAAAAAGGTAGAAGTAATCAAGAATTTAAAAATAAGTAGTAAGGAATCACTAGTTGATCAATTACATATTGTCCTCTTAGAAAACATTGTTCAAGTTACAAAATTAAAGCATATAAAGTGAACATTCAAACAGTAAGACTGCAAACAGTTCTGCTCCATGATCTAACAAAAACTTAGTAATATGTTTACCAATCCTGGGCAGTTAAACATACATGCACAATTATATTCTTTGGAGCACATTCTTTTCCTCTCTTTTTTACAATAGCAATTACATATTTGGGTTTTATTACTTCTGCATTTAGTATTACTTTTTACACTGAAGAGACAATATGATGTTTATAAATACGATTCTTTTTTATTTCACTTATGAGGATAGTATTAAGTTGCTTCCACTTACCTATAAAGGCCTCAAGGTCATTCTTTTTATAGCTGAGTAATATTCCAGTACATGAAAACACAACATATTTTCATATACTCTGAAGTTGATGGGCATTTTGGTTGTTTTCAAGATTTAGCTATTACAAATTGTGCTGGTATAAACATGGGTACATATACATCACTGTGACATGATCTTTTCAGTTATTGTAGAAAAATACCTGGGAGGGGAATAACTGGATTGAAGGGAATTTCCAATCATAATCTTCTGAGAAATCTCCCTACTGATTTCCATAGTGGCTGCACCAGTCCACACTCCCACCAACAGTGGAGCAGTGTTTTGTTTCTCCACAGCCTGGCTAACATTTGTTATCACTTGATGGCAGCTATTCTTTCCAGAGTGAGATGAAATCTCAATGCTATATTAATTTCAATTTCTTAAATAACCAAATGATGGTGAACATTTCTTCATGTATTTATTTACTATTTGTATATCTTCATCTCATAACTGTGTGTTCATCTCAGATGCCCATTTTTGAACAGGGTTTTTGAATTTGGGGGGCTTCATATTTTTCAATTCTTTGTATATTTTGGGTATAATGCTTTGTCTGAGGGGTTGCTGGCTAAAATTCTTTCCCATTCTGTATGTTTTCTTTTCACTTTGATAGTGATTTCTTTTGAAGTGCAGGAGCTTTTCAATAATATGAGATCCCAGTTGTTGATTCTTTGAAGTGTTTCCCATGCAATTTGCATTTTGTTCATGAAATCCCTCCCTACACCTATGTCTCCAAGACTTCTACCTACCTTGTCTTCTAGGAGATTTAGTGTTTTTGTTTCAATATTTAGATCTTTGATCCTTTTAGACTTTAGATTTGTGCATGGTGATAGGCATGAGTCAAGTTTCAGTCTTTGGCATGTGGAGAGCGAAGTTTTCCAACACCATTTTTAAGAGTCTTTTTTTCTTCCAGTGCACATGTTTAGTACCTTTGTCAAATATCTGGTGGCTGAGTGTCTGTGTAGTTGTGTTTTCAGCTTCTAATCTGTTCCATTGATCCTCAGGTATATTTCTTTGCCAACACCATGCTGATTTTATCACTGTGGCTTTGTAGTATATATTTAAATCAGGACTTGAGACGCCTCCTGCCTTGCTTTTATTGCCCAGAATTGCCTTTGCTATTCTAGGTTTTCTTCTGTTTCCAAATGAATTTTAGGAGTGTTTTCTCTAGATTTGTGAGGTATGTTAATGGTATGTATATTGGGTTACATCAAATCTGTATAACAGTTTTAGGAGTATAGCCATTTTCACAATGTTGGATCTTCCTTGCCTAGAGCAAGGAATGTCCTTCCACTTAAATGTCCTCTTCAATATTCTTCTTTACCATAGCATAATTTTCAGCATGTAGGTCTTTTACATTCTTAGGTAGATTCCTAAGTATTTCAGTTTTTTAGATGCTGTTGTGACAGGAAATATTTCCACCATTTCTTTCTCCGTGAGTTTTTTGTGTGTTTACAGGAATGCTATTGATTTTTGAGCACTGGCTTTGTATCCAGCTATACTGCTGAATTTGTTTATCACCTTTAAAAGTCTTTTAATGGAGCTTTTAGGGTCTTCTATGTAGAGTAACATGTCATCTTCAAATGATGATAATTTAACTTCTTCCTTTCCTATCTTTATTCATTTTATTTCTCTCTTTTGTCTGATTTCCCTGGCTAGTATTTCCAGAATTATATTGAAGTGGAGTGGTGATAGTGGACATCCTTGTTTTGTTCCTGATTTTAAAGTGAAAGCTTTAAGTTTTTGTCCATTTAGTATAATGTTGGCTCTTGGTTTGTCATAGATGGCGTTTTTGAGATTGAGGTAGGTACCATGTATTCTCAGTTTCTGAATGGTTTTTGTAATGAGCCTGGGTTGGACTTTATCGAAAACTTTTCCTGCATCTATTGAGATGACCACGTGTCTTTTGTTTCTGGCTATGTTGATGTGGTGTGTTACACTTATTGATCTGCATATGTTAAACCATCCTTGCATTCCTGGAATGAATATCACTTGGTCATGATGTATAATCTCCTCAATGATTTGCTGCCCTCTATTTGCCAGTATTTTATTCAGAATCTTTGCATCTATGTTCATTTGTGAGATTGGCCTATAGTTTTCCTTTTTGGTTGGGTCTTTCTCTGGTGTTGGTATCAGAGTAATACTTGCCTCCAGGAATGAATTGGGGGGATTGCTTCTTTTTCAGTTTCATTGAAGAGTTTAAGTAGTATTGGCATCAAATCTTCTCTAAGTCTCTTGTAGAATTCAGCCATGAATCCATGAGGACCTGGGTTTTTCTTTGTTGGTAAGTTTTTAATTATGTTTTCAATTTTAATAGCTCATATTGGGTTATTCCAAATTGCTATATCTTGGTGGGTGAGCTTTGGTAGTTCACATGTTTCTAGAAATCTGTCCATTTCCTCTGTGTTTTCCACTCTATGTGAGTAGAGATTTTCAAAGTATGCATTCATGATCTTTTGAATTTTCATGGTATATGTAGTAATTTCCGTCATTTCAGTCCTTATCTCATGAATTTGGATTTTTTCTTTTTCTTGATAAGTTTAGCTAGAGGATTGTCAATTTTGTTTATTCTCTCTAAAAACCAGCCTTTTGGTTGATTAACGCTTTTTTTTTAGTTTCAATTGCTGTGATTTCTACTCTAGTCTTTACCATTTCCTCTCTTCTATGACCTTTGAGTTTAACTTGTTCTTTTTTCTAGAAGCTTGAGTTGAAGCATTAGGTTGTTTATTTGTGCTCATTTTGTTCTCTTGATATGATAATTTATTGCTACATATTTCCCCGTTAAGAATGCTTTCACTGCATCCTACAGATTACAGTATGTTGTATCCACTGGTTCACTGAGTTTTAGGTATTAATTTATTTCTTCCTTATTTTCATCTGTAGCCCACTGGCTGTACAGAAGGTTGTTATTTAATTTCCATGCATTTAATCAGGTTTTGCAATTTCTTTTGCCATCAGTTGCCAACTTCATTGTACTCTGGTCAGATATTATGCGTGCAATAATTCCAATAGCTTTGCGTTTATTTAAGAATGTTTTATGGGATAATATAAGGTCTATTATTGAAAATGTCCCATGCACAGCTGACAAGAATGTGTATTCTAATGTGGTTGGGTGGAACAATGTGTAAACATCTACTCAGTCCAATTGCTCACAGGTACGGTTCAGTTCTATCATTTCTTGGCTGACTTTTTGTTTAGTTGCTCTATCTCTTTGTGACAGTGAGCTTATGTGTTAAAGTCCTCTGATATAACTGTGTTCTTGGTTTTTCATGTCCATTAATCTTTGTCTTATATAGTTGGGTATTCCTGTATTTGATGCATATATATATATATATATATATATATATATTTATAATTGTTAGTTTTTCCTCTTGAATTTTTCCACCAACAAGGATGTAGTGACCTTCTTTAACTCTTTTGATCATTTTAGCTTTGAAGTTCATATTGTCTGCAAATAGAATATTTAATCCTGCTTTTTTCTGGGTTCCTGTTTCATGAATGCTGTTTTCCATCCTTTGATTTCTAATTTATGTGTTTCCTTTTTGGTCAGGTGTGTTTCTTGTATACAACATATTGTGGGATCATGTTTATTGATCCATCCTGTCAACCTCTTTGATAGGTGAATTTAGGTCATTTACATTTATGGATATCACTGATATGTGCTGGTTTGACTTTGCCGTATTATGTTCCAGTTTTTTGTTTTCTGCTTTTCCCCCTTGTTTAATTGCTTGTCCTAGTTGATAGTTTCTTTCTGCTCTTGTTCTGGAGACTGTGGTCGTTTTTATCTCCCATTGGTATGTCTTTAAGTACTCTTTCTAGGGTTGGTTTGGTGGACATGGATTTCTTCAGTTGTTCTTCGTCGTGAAATATCTTGTTTCTCCATTAAATTTGAAAGAAAAAATTTTTTGGTTACATCAATCTGTATTAAAAGTGTTTTCTTTCAGGGCTTGAAACACCTCCCTCTAAGTTTGTGTTGACTTGAGGATTTGTGCTGAAAAGAATGCCAGGATTTCTCTAATGACCAATGATGATGAGCATTTTTTCATGTATTTATTTGCCATTTGCATTTCTTCATCTGAGAATTGCGTATTCAACTCAGATGCCCATTTTTGGATTGGATCTTTGAATTTTGGAGGTCTGAGTTTCTTTAATTCTTTATATGTTTTAGACAAGAGGCCCTTGTCTGAGAGAGAGTTCACTAAAATCTTTTCCCACCTTGTGGGTTTTCTTTTCACTATGCTGGAGATTTCTTTTGACATGCAGAAACTTTTTAATAAGAAGTGGTCCCAGTTATTGATTCTGGGAAGTATTTCCCGTGCAGTTTGAATCCTGTTCATGAATTCTTTACCTACTCCTATGTCTCCAAGGTTTCTACCTAATTTGTCTTCCAATAGATTTAGTGTTTCTGTTCTAATATTCAGATCTTTGACCCATTTAGATTTTAATTTAGTACATGGTGATAGACATGGGTCTAGCTTTATTTTTCGGCAAATAGAGAGCCAGTTTTTCCAGCACCATTTATTAAAGAGACTGTCGTTCTTCCAGTGAACCTGCTTGGCTCCTTTATCAAAGATAAGGTGGTTGAGTGTGTTCGTAGTTGTGGTTGTATCTTCTAATCTATTCCACTGATCTTCGGCTCTGTTTTGATTCCAATACCATGTTGATTTTACTACTGTTGCTTTGTAGTATAACTTCAAGTCAGGGATTGTGATGCCTCCTGCTTTGTCTTTGCTGCTTAGAATTGCCTTTGCGATTCTAGGTCTTTTCTGGTTCCAGATGAAATTTAGGAGTGATTTCTCTAGATCTATAAGGTATGTTGATGGTATTTCTATTGGGATTGCATTGAATCTGTATAACAGTTTTGGGAGAATGGCCATCTTCACAATGTTTGTTCTTCCTATCCATGAGCAAGGGATGTCTTTCCATTTTCTGAGATCATCTTCAATTTCCTTTTTCAGTGTATTATAATTTTCACTGTATAAGTCTTTCACTTCTTTCGTAAGAGTAATTCCTAAATATTTCATTTTTTTGCTTGCTAATGTGAATAGTCCAGTTTCTCTTATTTCCCTCTCTGTAATTTTGTTGTTCGTGTATAGGAATGCTATTGATTTCTGAGTATTGATGTTGTATCCAGCAACATTACTGAATTTATTTATTGTATCTAAGAGTATTTCAATGGAGTTTAGGGGGTCTTCTATGTAGAGTATCATGTCATCTGCAAACAATGATAATTTAACTTCTTCTTTTCCTATCTTTACCCCTTTTATTTCTCTTTCTTGCCTAATTGCTCTGGCTAGTACTTCCAGTACTATATTAAATAGGAGTGGTGATAAAGGACATCCTTGTCTTGTGCCCGATTTTAAAGTAAAGGCTTTCAATTTTTGGCCATTTAGTATGATGCTGGCTGTTGGTTTGTCATAAATGGCCTTTATTATATTGAGGTAAAGACCATTTATTCCAATTTTCTGTAAAGTTCTTATCATGAATAAGTGTTGGACCTTATCAAAGGCTTTTTCTGCATCTATAGAAATGATCATGTGATTCTTATTTTTGGCTTTATTGATATGGTGGATTACATTTATTGATTTGCGTATGTTGAACCATCCTTGCATTCCTGGGATGAATCCCACTTGGTCATGGTGTATAATCTTCTTGATGATTTGCTGGATCCTATTTGCCAATATTTTATTGAGGATTTTTGCATCTGTGTTCATTAGGGAGATCAGTCTATAGTTCTCTTTTATAGTTGGGTCTTTCTCAGGTTTTGGTACTAGAGTAATATTTGCTTCCAGGAATGACTTAGGAAGGATTGCTTCCCTTTCAATTTCATTGAATAGTTTGAGGAGTGTCGGCATTAGGTCTTCTTTATATTTCTTGTAGAATTCTGCAGTGAATCCATCTGGGCCTGGGCTCTTCTTGGTGGGTAAGGACTTAATTACATTTTCAATTTCATTAGCAGAGATTGGGTTATTCAACAGTTTTATATCCTCTTGATCTAGCTTTGGTACTTCATATGCTTCTAAGAATCTGTCTATTTCTTCTGTGTTATCAAACTTTTGAGAGTAGAGGTTTTCGAAATTAAAACCACACTGAGATACCATCTCACTCCTGAAAGAATGGCCAGGATCAAGAAAACCACAACAAATGCTGGAGAGGCTGTGGGGAAAAAGGAACTCTCCTGCACTGCTGGTGGGAGTGTAGACTGGTACAGCCTTTGTGGAGATCTGTCTGGAGATTTCTCAAAAAGTTGGGACTGGAAATCCCATTTATTCCAGCTATTCCACTTCTAGGCATATTCCCAGAAGAACTGAAAGCATCATACCACAGTGATATATGTGCACCTATGTTTATAGCAGCACAATTTGTAATCGCCAGATCTTGGAAACAACCCAAGTGTCCATCAACTGAGGAATGGATAAAAAAGTTGTGGTATTTCTATACAATGGAGTATTATTCAGCTATAAAGAAGGATCACATTGAGATATTTATCAATAAATGGGCGCATCTTGAGACCATACTCATAAGTGAAATAAATCAATCTCGCATGTGTGAATACCGAATAGTTTCCCTAATATAAGTAATGATTCAAATATATAAAAATATGTGGTAATCATGATTCCCCATTAGGTGGCCTTGGAGCCTTATAAAATTTTCACTCATTAATTAGAAAGGCTTTATTCTGGGCTTCTTGATATGAAAATATTTGAAGGTAGAGTATATGAAGTTTTATCCAAATATTTCAAGGAAAAAGACACTATGGTAACTACTATTAAGTCAGGTTATATGGTGGTGAAGTACTAGGTTGTTGAAAAGTCATGCTGTGACCTCTATTGATATTGTTATGTCCTGTTTTATCTCAATCTCTCCCTTATTGTTTTAAAAAAATTATTTAGTCATTTCTTATGTTTGTCTTAATTAAAGAAAAAATTCAAAAAAATTAGGATATATAAATAGTAACTTTTTTATTTCCTATTAACTTGTTTTGAAGTCCTGTAGTACTCCCACGATCTTGTTTTGACTGATTAGACTCTGTTCCATTCTATATGATTGTATCAAGTTTGAAGACATAGGCAACTACTTTGAAGACAATAAGATTCACTAAGATACCCATTCTGGTTTGACTATTTTCTTCTTTGGAAGTCCTGTAATGTTTACAATGCCTAAGTTTTATTGGTCTTGTTCTCTACTGTTTTGTCCAACTTTATAATATCTAATGAGATAGACAATTCTTTTTTAAGGAAACAAGGGACAACGTTGATAACCATTGTTGATAAACTTGTACTCTGTTCTACACCATGTGCTATGTCTATCCTTGGTATTGACTGACAGCTTTGTTTTGCCATATTTGACTGTATTCTCCCCCCCCCCCAAAAAGTAATAAGCACTAAGGAGTAATAAAATCCAAAATGTATAAATTTTGTTGTAAAAAAGAGAGGGAAAAGAAAAAAGAAAAAGAGCTCTAAGGGATATAACAGCAAGTGTGTTTAGGGGTGTTAAATAGCTGACTATATCAATGTTTTTGGATCATTGAACCCAGCTGTTTGCAGTCTCCCTGTTTGAATGTCCACCTTGTGTTCTTTGATACTGTGATTTGAGGAACTATTTTCAAGATGATAATATGTAATCTACTAACAGGTGATTTCTTACTGTTATTTTTTTTTTGTTTTTTTTTTTGTTGTTGTTGTTTGTTTTTTTTTTTTTTTTTTTTTTTGTAGTTCTGTATTACGTGTACCCTTACACCGCTTTGGTTTGTTTTGTGTTTTTCTCTTTTTCCTCTTAAATTAAAAAAAATACTAACTTTCAGCATTTGGTGAATAAATCTATGCTCTGTATAAAAAAAAAAGAATGCCATGATTCTAATTGGTTTTCCTTGTTAGTTGAGTTGTGTCTTTTCTCTAACAGCTTTTAGGGTTCTGTTTTTATGTTGTATGTCTGGGATCTTTATTATATGTCTGTGTGTATATTTATTTTGGTTGTGACTGTTTGGCATTCTCTATGCTTCACTTATCTGCATATCAGATTTTCCCCATGTTTGGGAGATTTTGTAGTATTATTTCTGTGAATGGTTTACTTATGTCATTTGCATTGACTCCTGCATCTTCATTGATGCCTATTAATCTTACGTTATTTCTTTTGGCATCATCTTGAAGCTGCTGGGTTGTCATTTTGTGCTGCTTTGTTATTTTTAAGAGTTCTATCATTTCATGATTACTAATTCAGATCCTGTCCTCAAGGTCCGAAATTCTATCCTGAGCTTCATTTAAATGATTCTGTCAGGTTTCAATAGAAATTTTTTGTTTCTTACCTGTCTCTTTGAGTTTGTTTCATGAATTTTGCTTGTTTCCTATACTGTTCATTCAAGGTTTTGAATCAGTTTTCCATGTTCCTATACTTTTTTAAAATCTATTTCTTCTCTAGTTGGGCAAAGCAACTCCTTTACTAGGGCTGTTATTTCTGTCTTTACACAAGAGATTACTTCTAATTTGATTTCTTCTATAGCCTCATGGAGTTTTTTTTTATTATTTCATTTGCTATCTTTACAGAGATTTCTGGTGTGTTACTTTTGAAATCTTCTATTTTAATGTTTCTTGTACTTGCTCCTGATGGACTAGATGTTTGAGATTGCATTTTACTTTTTCATTTTGCCATTTTCCCCTCTCAGTTTAATATTTGGTCCTTCAGTCCCACTAATGTCAACTGTTGGTAATGTGTATCTTGGGGTCCTACTGTAAGGTTGATGTTTGTCCAATTGCTGGGTCCCAGAATTAGGAGGTGGGCCAGTCAGCTGAATTCCCTCTCAGGGGCTATGGGGTGTATCCTATATTTTTCCTAGACTGACAAGCCTAGGAACATTGATGGAAATCAATGCTTAGTTCCTGCTGTTATTATGTCTTCAGGTTGTTCAGTCACCAGATCTCCCTGTTTATGTTGTTTGTCTTGGGGTGGGCCCTACTGTGTTTCTTGGTGTCTCATAGGCCCATTTAATTTTCTCGAGACATGGGAGAGGCCTTATTGGCATCATCCTCAACCTACCCAATATTCTATGTGTAGAGAAAGGACTCATCTACTCACTTGCCAAGCTTGCCAAGAGCTACTTGTGGAGGGAGCTTCACTGTTGCTCCTGTTTACCCACTGAATGTAGCCAACTCTATTTCTATTTTAGGGGCAAAGTCACCTTACTGATGGAAACTTGTTGAGTTCTTTTGTTTTGATGAGGGGTTACTGAGTCTTCCCTCAAAACTGCATGGTTTATCCACTGAAGTCCAAGGTTCTGGGGGGTTGTGTGGGATCCAATTATCAACAACAATCCTAGGTCCAGGAAGAATGGCAGTCCCTGATGGTAGTAGTGGGACATCAAGGGTGCTCCTTGTGGGCTGAAGTTTCTAGGTACTGAGGTGGGTGGCTGAGGCTGCAGGGTCATGGGAGGAGCTCAGTTCTGGCCCAGCCAGCCCTCGCCACAGGCTGGAGTTCCTGGGTCCTGCAAGGTGGTCTGCCAGGAAGGCAAAGGTCACAGGTAGAGCCTAGGTCCAGTGAAGCCCAGCGTATGTCACTGGTTGGAGTTCTCAGGTCCTGCAAGGTGGTCTGTTGGGATGGTAGGGATCATGAGAGGGTCTCAGATGTAGGCCTGCCTTGTGTGTGCTACTGGTGTGAGTTTCTGGGTCCCACAAGGTGGTCTGCCAAGAAGGCAGAGATAGAGGAGGAGCCCAGATATATCTCATCCCCGTGGGCCACACTGGCTGGGGTTCCTGGGTCCAACGAGGTGGTATGTTGGGAAGGTGGGGGTCACAGGAGGAGCCTGGGTGTAGTCCAGGCCCATGTGTGCCACTGGCTGGAGTTCCCAGGTTCTATGAAGTGTTCTGCTACTTTCTTTTTTGGGTTGATCCTGAAGTATTTCATTCTTTGGCATGCTATGGTGAAGTGTAGTTTCCATTATTTCTATCACAGTCCATTCATTGTTTTTGTACAGGAATGCAATTGATTTTTGAGCATTGACCTTGTATCCTACTACATTAATGAATTTGGTTATCATGTGTAGAATCTTCCAATGGAGTTTTGAGGGTCTTCTATGCAGAATATTACACCATATCATCTGTCAATAATGAGAATTTAACTTCTTCCTTTCCTAACATTATTCCTTTTATTTTGGTGAGAGAAATTTTTAACTGCCCTGTAGGTGTTTATCTATGTAAAGAACCTCCTCTAACCTTGACTGCTCCAAGGCTTTGGAGATGGCATGGCTGTACGACTTGAATATGGAACATAGAGCTTCTGATCTTTTCATATGCGATTGACCAAAGAAGCATGGTTCCAATACTCAGTGTTTTAATTCCAATTCATACTGTTTAGCCTGAAAGTCCATCTCTGAAGCCCAGCTGAAAGGCCTTGAGCATAATGAGGATCCACTGGATGGAAACATGCGAGTGTCCGTGTACACCTGTACCTTTTGGGAAAGGGCTAGGTTCCTTCTTCTGCCAGATACTTGCATTGAGGTGGCCTATGGGACAGAGCAGTTCCAACGGATCAGCTGGTAGAGTGAGTCAATAACAGGACTTCAGTGCATAGAGCTTAGGAGGAAAGGCTAAGAAATGTTGCCAGCCAGAGTGTCCATGTTCCCTGGTTTATATACAAGATATGAATTGAAAAATCTATTAAAAACCAGAGGAAGAATTTCAGTTCAGATCCTTTACCTCTCCATAGATTTCTTAGTCCACATGGGCTGCTCAAAGAAATTCCCATTGGCAGTGCAACTTATTTCATTAAACAGGCTTGAATCACCATAGTAAAGGCGTAAGGTAATCATGGTATGAAGAATAATGCTTTGGCCTCAGTTGTTTGGATCGATGGTAGCATGTTATTGTGGGAGAAGATGACAGAGCAGAACCACCCATATCATGGCAAAGGAGTGAAAATGAGGGGGGAGGAAAGGATAGTGCATTTCAAAGACATGCCTCAGTGACCTAGATATTTCTTATTGAAGTGCACCTCCTAAAATTTCCACTTCCTTGCAAAAACCAAACCTCTACCACATAGACATTCAGGGAACAGTTAAGACCCAAACTATGTCATTCTTACCCCCAATGGTTCATATTTTTCTCACAATGGAAGGTATGTTACATCCATCTCTGAGAGTTCTAATATTCTAAACTGATCTAGCAATGTTCATCTCTCCAAGAACAAAGTTTCTGTGAGACTCAAGGTAAACTAAATTCTGAAATCATCTATGAGTCAAAAGGAAGTTGATATCTTTGTAGATACTATGGTGACACAAACGGAAGATAAACATTCATATGACTTAAAGAAGGAAAAAATAGCAAGGATGGATCAGAATTTAAAAAGAGAGGAAACCTCAGTAGGGAAAAAATGAAATTCCACCACTCCATTTCTGGCATTTAGGGCATTCCACAGGGACATGTGGATTCTCAATGGCTTGTATTGCTCTACCCATTGTGTGTATCCCAAGGAGCCACTCTGTTGGGTCAGCCCTGTTCACAGTTCCCAAATTACTCTGACAGGTGCTTCTCACTGTATGCTTCTCTATCTTCTATGCACTGCCACACTGCACTGCATTGCACTGCACTGCCCAAGTGGATTCACCTCACAGCTAACAGTTTCCCTATCAGGAGGATCTCAGGGATTATGATCTTGCAGCACACTTTATAGCATCATAGACGTTGCTTTGAAATCTTGATGGAAAGCTTCACGATTCCACTGCGTTGATTCATAAAAGCAGTATCACATGTGCTAGACATCAGCCAAGGTCTGCTATTTGCTCATATCAAGTATAATTGTAGTACCCTTTCAGTACCTGGCTAGGGCAGGAACAGTTGGGCAAGCAAAGAACATTGGAATTCCCTTCTTAAAACACTTTTTATGATTATGTCACTATGCCTGAGGTGGCAATATCTTGGAGATTTCTGCAATTTTCTCTAGGCATTTCCTCTATTTTCCCTGTTCTGGCTTCTTCCACCTCTTCATCCCTTAAACAACGGAATATTTGTCCTTTGAGTTACATTCCCATTCCATTTTCTATTTTCTAACCTCTGGAATCAGCCACCCATAGGGCTGGGATTACATGTTTGTGCCACCACAGCAAACTTTCAGCTTCTTTTTAAAAATGACAATCATTTTATAACTGTGTTCTGTTTGGTTGCACCTTTACAAATTCTCCATTCCTGTACAAACTGCATATTTGTGACTGCTTGTTATACAAATATGGCTAAATGTCTCCTGTAATGGTTATGCTATCATCTCAAAGCTGTGAAGTCTTGAAATTTTCTTTCTGAAGATAAGTTAGTTTGTCATCTTTAGAACTGGCTTTACACAAAATGTCATGGTAGGGACAAAATGCTTTATCCTTCTTTCCAACGTGTAGTATGGTGGCCACTTTCCAATACAATCATAAATTTCCATTTGAAAACAAATCAGCATAGCCTTTACCATCCACAGTCTTATCAGGTTTCTGGTCTGCTGAGCCCACATATGATTTGCCTCCGAATATCTGATCAGAGAATTCGAGACTTTCTCTACCTTGTTCCACCAAATTTTCTGAAACTTCTGTAAACTTCCACCAAAAGCCCTTTGGCACCATTTGAAATAGCTTCAAGTATCCCAGTTCTGCTTCCAATTATCGGGCCTGTAATTTGTGGCTGACCATAAAAATTATTTGAGATAATCATATTATAATGACATTTGTTTTGGTTTACTACTTTAGAGATTTATAGCCAGTTGGCCACACTGCTTTGCGCCTGAGGCAGCTCCTCATGGCAGTAAAATGCACCAGGATAAACTTCACTTCAGGGCTGGGGAACAAAAAGCAAGACAGAGAAAGTGATAAAATTCTCTTTAAGGGTAAACTTCCAGTGACCCAAATACATGACAGTTACATAGATCTCATCTCTTCAAGTAGTGTCAGGACGAATAACAAGCCTTGAACACACAGGCATTTGTGTGAGTCATAAAATTGAACTAAAGGTCTTATTCAACAGATTTAAATTTCTCATAGTTGTGGAGGCAGGAAATTCCAGCTCAGGGATCCAGTGTGCTTGTGTGGCAGTGAGAATTCTCTTCTGGGTTGCTGATTGTGAACCAGGCAGCATACTGAGAACTCTATATATTTCCTTTCATCAGAGCACTGATTCCAAACATAAAAGCTGCAGCCTCCTGATTTAATCACAGCTCCTAGGCCCCACCTGCTAATGGGATTTCAACATCTCATGAAGTAAGAAGAAACATTTGGTGTATAACAGTATCCAAGAGAGGAAGACAGGGAGCCTAGGAACATTTCTGCCTCTTTCCAGGAAGTTGGGGATTTCCCCAATAGGAAGAGCATACTCTTCATTATTTCTTTCATAATGCTGGATTTGTATATTCAACATGTAATGCAGAGTGTTGCCTTTTAGAAATGGAAATGAAGCTGTGCTTGTTGCTTTCAAATACTGCAGTTATTTCACTGCAAACACTTTTTAGTTAGCAGGTGTATGCTTGAGTTCAAGTGGCAACTGGTGATGTTCATATTTGCTTACTTTGAACACATTGTTTGCCAAGAAGGTGGCACAAGGTTATGCTACACAATGAAACCCTATCTTTAAAAATCAGAGTGTGGAATAGTTTTGAATGTAAATTCAAAGTGTGATAGAAGACAATGGATTGGATACTTCAAGTAGTACCACGTGTTTCTTTGAGAATACGCTCACTTATTAGAATTATTTTCTCTATTGCTCTTTTGAATTCATATTTTCTATACATTGCTATCATATTTATGTATTTTTGGTGCTCCTAAGGATCAAACCCTGAGCTTTGAAAACATTATTCAAGTACGGTGAAACTGAGAAACATTCCCAGATCCTGCTAATTCTATTGTGAGAAAAAAATTGCTAGATTTCAGAGGCCTGCCTGAAAGTCATGATCCTCTTGCCTCAGTTTCCTGAGAAGCTAGGATTACAGATATGTGTCATTATGGGTAGATCAAGGGTTCTTTCAAGTGGAAACATGCTTTTGAATCCTTGTATTAAATTCACTTCTGTTATTGTGTGTTTAAATTTATGACTTCATTTTAAAAATACTTTCTAATTATTAGCTTATCTTTTTAGATGAAATGGGGTATACTATCGTAATTTTTAAGCACTATTTTCTTTCTTTAAAAATTATCTCTGTAACAGCAAGTTTGAAGTGTTCAAAGTCTTGGACTTCATTATGGCAATTTTTAATTATGTTTTCTTTATCTGATTCATACATTCTTATTCCTTTGCATGTGTCATCATTTTTGGTTTTAAAAGGGAAAATTTAAATTAGTATTGCAATTCTTAGGGATGTTTTGCTTGTTTGTGTTTGACTCAAGTTGTCTTCTTGCAGTCCAGTGGAGCCTGGATTTGAATATTCCCCTGACCCAGTCTCCTGGGTGGAGGAAGTACAGGTGTGCACTACAATACATCTTTGCAATTACTCTGGATACTAATTTCTCACTCATTCTTCTTGGTGAGTATTGCTTGCTGTTTATTTATTTGATATTTGAGTATCATATTTCAGTAGCCTATTTCCATCACATCACAATGCTTCTGGAATCTAGACTCATGTGTACAATCATCTTCATGTGATAACATTTTTGGCAAAGCTGCTTTTACCTTCTTGCCTTGCTGATTCCTTTGTCAAGGTGTCTGTCACTGTTGGTGTCATGCAGAGATGTCAGTCTGTACTACATGTGCTAATGGCTCTACTCTATTCTGTAGTGATCTGGGGACAAGATCTTTCTGTTTGCTTCCCTACATTCAGCCTCTGCATTATGTTTAGCTTTGCTAGTGCCAGGTGCATTCAGTGCATGGAGTCCAATCTTATTCACCTCTTGGGGTGTTTTCATTTTGCAATTCTAGAAAAACACATATCAATGACTGAATGTCTTCTTCAACCTTAAAAATCACATGGTATGGCTCCCACTCTGCCTTTGGACCCCAGATCTCCAGCCTGCAGGCAGACCATTTCTGTGCCTGCAGTCTGACCTAGGCTTCGGGGACCCCTAAAACTGCTGGAGTTAATAATTCTATTGATATTCAGCTGTGCCTTTTCCTCCCAGAACATTGCACAGCAGTGGATTAATCTTTCTGGGTTGGTAGGAGACTCAGTAGTGCCTAACCAAAACAAAGGACTTCAGCCATCTTCTGTCAGTGTGGTTAGTTTGCCCCTACAATTGAGATCTTCAGTGAGTAAACAAGAGCATTAGTGAACGTTCTTCTAGTTTTAGAACGTCAGCAAACATGGCAATAGTGTGAGTGCATCTGTCCTCCATATGAAGAACATTAGGTGCATTTAGAAGTGTACTGATAAGACCCCCCCCAACCTGAAGAAAATTAAAACTGCTTATGAGTCACCCAGTGACACAGTAGGGTCCCAGATGAAACAAACACTATAGACAAGGAGATCTGGTGTCCTGGAATAATCTGAAGACATAAGAACAGTGGGAACTAAGAGTTGACTTGCATCAATACTCCTAGACTAGTCAGCCCAAGGACAATATAAGACTCACCCAATGTGCCCTGAAGGAGGAATCAAGGTGACTGGCCCTCTCATCACAGTGGTACCCAGCAATCAGACAAACATCAACTACACTGTGGGACCCTAAGACACACACTACCAACAGTTGAGACTAGTGTGATTGAAAGACCAAATAATACTCTGAAATTTGAAAAGGACAAAACAATAAAGCAAAATGCAATCTGAAACATGTAGTCTATCAGGAGCATGTACAGGAAACACTGAAATAGAGGACTTTAAAAGTCAGACACCTGAAATCTCTGAAAAAATAGCAAGTAAGATAAAGAAATAAATCCACAAGACTACAAAGGAAATCAAATTAGGAATAGTTTCTCACATAAAGACAGAAATTACAACCTAAGTAAAGGCGTTGCTCAGGATAGCTAAAGAAGAAATAGATAAAAAAAGTATAGAACAATGGGAAGCAGATTGAAACTTTGAATTACCAATCTAGAAAACAAGAAGAATTCATGAAATGAATTCAGAGATATCATCTTAATAATAAAAATTTCTTTTAATAGCTGGTAAAATGATTTAAGTGAAACCAAAGAGAAAATTTTGGACTTTGAGGACAGGATTGCAGTTAGTGATCATGAAAGGAATAACTTTAAAAATGACAAAGCAGCATGAAAAGACAATTAAGCAGCTTAAAGATCATGACCAGAGAAATAATACAAAACTAATAAGCATCAGTGAAGATGCAGGAGTCAACGTGAATGATATTGTTAAACTATTTACAGAGGTAAATATACTAAATAAAATAAAATCTAAATGGATCAAAGATCTAAATATTAAAACAGAAACACTAAATCTATTGAAAGACAAATTGGGTAAAAACCTTGAGGACATAGGGGTGGATAGAAAATTCATCAACAAGACTCAAACTGCACGGGAAATACTTCCCACAGTCAATACCTGGGATCACATCTTATTAAAATGTTTCTGCACATCGAAAGAAATCTCTAACGTAGCGAAAAGAAAGCCCACAAACTGGGAAAAAATCCTAGTGAACTGTCCCTCAGACAAAGGACTTCTGTCTAAAACATACAAAGAATTAAAAAAAATAAGACCCCCAAAATTCAAAGTCCCCATCCAAAAATGGGCATCGGAGATGAATAAACAATTTTCAGATGAAGAAATACAAACAGCAAATAAATATATGAAAAAATGTTCAGCATCACTAGTCATTAGAGAAATGCAAATTAAAACCACACTGAGATTTCATCTCACTCCTGAAAGAATGGCCAAGATCAAGAAACAACCAACAACAAATGCTGGAGAGGCTGTGGGGAAAAAGGAACTCTTCTGCACTGTTGGTGGGAGTGTAGACTGGTGCAAGCATTGTGGAGGTCAGTCTGGAGATTTCTCAGAAAGCTGGGACTGGAAGCACCATTTGACCCAGCTATTCCACTCCTAGGCATATTTCCAGAAGAACTGAAAGCATCATACCACAGTGATATATGTGCACCCATGTTTATAGCAGCACAATTTGTAATAGCCAGATCTAGGAAACAACCTAAGTGTCCATCAACTGAGGAATGGATTAAAAAGTTGTGGTATTTTTATAAAATGGAGTACTACTCAGCTATAAAGAATGATCACATTGAGACATTTATAAATAAATGGACGCAGCTCAAGACCATACTCGTAAGTGAAATAAATCAAACTCACCTGTATAAATACCGAATAGTTTCCCTAGTGTAAGAAACAATAAGAATACACGAAAGTACATGGTAATCGTGATTCCCAGTCACACTGGCTTGAAGCCATAGAATGTTTTCACTCATTAATTGGAATGGTTTTAATTTGGGTGGTTTTATTTTATTGTCTGTGATACTACAAATAACTATTTTGAAGAAAATAAGAGAATAATAGCTAGCGCTGATTTAATACCATCCTGTTTTGAAGCCCCATCAAGTCATTGTTCATTTGGTTCCATTGGTTCTAACATGTGGTACCTTATTATATCTTAATGTAGCCGATAGTATAAGCAAGTTTTTTATAGACAAAGAGATAATATAGAAATTGATGTTTGGTTTCTGCTAGATGGTTCTCAATACCCTGCAATAATTTCATTCTCTTGAACGGTCTCACACTGTCTTGATAAATTTGATGCTATAGTATATGAAGTTAGATTCAAATATTTCAAGGAAAGAGTCACTATGGAAACTACTATTAATGTCAAGATATCTGGGGATGAAACACAATGATGGTTAAATTTTTTGGTTCTGACCGTTGTTGTTCTATTGATATGTTCTTTTTTTTATCTCAGTCTCCCACCTTTTTCTTTCCATTTTTTAAAAAATTAATTCATTTCTTAGTATCTTTTAACTAAGGGAAAACTAAATTAAAAATAGTGCGATAGATTATAGTAATATTTTTGTTTCCCTATTAACCTGATTTGAAACCCTGTAGTGGTCTCCACATCTTGTTCTGACTGATTTTATTATATTCTGTTTCACTTAATAGTATCAAGTTTGAAGGTATAGGCAACCATTTTGAAGGCAACCAGATATTCTATGATGCCCATTATTATTTGACTATTATCTTCTTTGGAATCCTATAAGCTCTCCAATGTGGTTTTATTGGTCTTATGTACAGTTTTTTTTTCAATTCTTTTATACTAGCTGATATAGGCTACTCTTTTTAGGATAACAAGAGGCATAATGGTAACCATTGTTGATCACCTAGTAATCCCTTTTTTTTCATTTTATGCTATGTCCATCCTCCTTATCTAACTAACACTGTTTTGCTTTGTCACATTGGGTTTTTCTTTGGTCCATCTTGTTTTGTTTTTTGGCCTTTTTAAAATCTTTTTTCTTTTTTTTTCCCTCTTCAAAGAAAAAGTTAAAAAAACTGTGGAAGTAATGATAACTAAAATGTGTGATTGTTAGCGTAAAAAAGAGAGGAAGGAAAGTGATCTAAAGGATATAACTGCAAGTTCATTTAAATGTGTAGGATAGAGAACCATATTGCTCAGTTTTTCTTGGATCATTGAACATAACTGACTGCAATCTCACTGTATTAATCTCCACTTTGTATGCTGTAATTTTGTAATCTGGACAGCTATTTGTAAGATGATAATGTGTGATCTATTAACTGGTGAACTCTTACTGTATATTTTTTCTCTTGAAATTCTGTATTACTTCTAGCCTTTTACTGTCTTGCTTCATTTAGTTTTGTTTTTCTCTTTAAAGAAAAAAAAAGAAATAATATAACTCTAATAAGCATCAATGAAGATGCGGGAGTCAACGTGAATGATATTGGTAAACTATTTACAGAAGTAAAAGCAGAAAATTTCCCAAACATGGGGAAGGAATCTGATAAACAGGTAAGTGAGGCATATAGAATGCCAAGCAGTCACAACCAACATAAATCTACATACAGACATATAATAATTAAGATCCCAGGCATACAGCATAAAACAGAATATTAAAATCTGTTAGGGAAAAGACACAAGTCACCTAACAAGGAAAGTCCATTAGAATCACAGCAGGCTTTTCAGGACAAAACCTGAAGTTAAGATGAGCTTGGAATGAGGTGTTTCAAGCTCTGAAGAAAAACAAATTTCAACACAGATTGATTTATTGTGCAAATCATTCTTTGAAATTTAATGTGAAATAAGATACTTCCATGGCAAAGAGCAACTGAAGAAATTCATGTCCACCCAACCAGCCCTAGAAATAGTACTTAAAGACATACTAGAGGGAAAAAAATGACTGCAATTTACAGAACAACAAGAGAAAGAAACCACCAGATGGGGCATGCAATTAAATAAGGGGGATACCAGAAGAGCAACTGCATGAAAATAACATGACAAAGATGAGCCAGTACCTATCAGTTATAGCCATCAATATAAATGGCCTGAATTCATCTATCAATAGAAATAGGTTGACAGAATGGATCGAGAAACAGGATCTCATAATATGCTGTATGCAAGAGATACATCTGACTCAAAAAGAAACTCATAGACTAAAAGTTAAAGGATGGAAAACAATATTTCATGCAACAGGAACCCAGAAAAAAAGCACAAGTAGCTATTGTCTTTGAAGAAATTTTGAACTTTAAACCTGAAATGATCAAAAGAGATCAAGAAGGTCACTACATATTTATTAGTGGATGCATTCAAGAAGAAGAACTAACAATTATATATATATATATATATATATATATATATATATATATATATGCACTAAATGCAGCAGCACCCAACTACGTAAGAAAAAGCCTAATGGATATGAGAAACCAAATACACAAGAACGCAGTTATAATAGTGAACCTTAATACCGATTGTCACAAAGAGATAGATCAACTAGACAAAAAGCCAACAAAGAAAAAACAGAATGAAATCAAACTTGTGAGAAAATGTACTTACTAGAAGTTTACAGAGTGTTACACCCAATCACACCCGAATACACATTCTACTCAGCTGTGCATCACATGTTCTCCAAAATAAACCATATATTAGCCCATTAAACATTCTTAAGTAAAATCAAAGGAATTGAAATTGTTCCATGCATATTATCAGAACATAGTACAATTAAATTGAAAATTAATGGCAAAAGAAATTGCAAAACCTACATAAAAACATGAAAATTAATTACAAAGCTCCTGAACAATCAATAGCTTACATGTGAAATCAAAGAAGTAGGTAAGCAATGCCTACAATTCAGTGAAAATGCAGATACAACATATTGACTCTTGTGGGATGCAATCAAAGTGATTCGAGGAAGGAAATATATAGCAATACACTGTTACATCAAGAAAGCAGAGTGAGCACAAATAAAAAACCTAATGCTACAACTCAAAAAAAGAAGAGAAAGTCAAACCCAAAGCTCATAGGAAGCAGGAAATTATAAAGATCAGAGCACAAATTAGTGCAACCGAGACAAAATAAAACCTTACAAGGAATTAATAAACCAAAGAGTTGTCTTTTGATAGAATAAATAAATTTTTAAAAAATTTTATTTAAAAGAAAAAAGAAAAAAAAAACCCAAAGCAGTTTTAAGGGTACAAGTAATACAGAACTACAAAAAAAGTGAGAAATCATCAGTAAATAGATTACACATTATCATCTTAGAGATAGTTGCTCAAGTCACAGTATCAAAGCATACAGAGTGAACATTCAAATAGTGAGACCTCAAACAGTTGTGTTCAATGATCCAACCAAAAACATTAATACTGTCATCTATTTAACACCCTTAAACACACGTGCAGTTGCATCCTTTAGAGCACTTTTTTTCCTCTATTTTTTACAACAAAACTTACACATTTTGGGTTTTATTACTCCTTAGTTCTTATTATTTTTTTTGGAAGAGAATAAAGTCAAATATGGCAAAACAAACCTGTCAGTCAAAACCAAGGATAGACATAGCACATGATGTAAAAACAGAGTACAACGTTATCTTCAATAGTTACCATAATGCCTCTTGCTTCCTTAAAAAGAATTGTCTATATCATTAGGTATTATAAAGTTGAACAAAACAGTAGAGAACAAGACCAATAAAACCTAAACACTGTAAACTTTACAGGACTTCCAAAGAAGATGATAGTCAAACCAGAATGGGCATCATAGTGCCTCTTATTGCCTTGAAAGTAGTTGCATATACCCTCAAACTTCATACTATCATACAGAACGGAACAGAGTCTAATCAGTCAAAACAAGATAGTGGGAGTATTACAGGACTTGAGATCAAGTTAATAGGAAATCAAAAAAGTTACTATAATATATCCTGCTTTTTTATTTTCCCCTTAATTAAAAAATCACTAAAAATAACTAAATTTTTTAATGAATAAGGGAGAGATTGAGATAAAAGAGGACATAACAACATAACAATACAGGTCAAAGCATTACAGTTTCAGCAACCTAGTGCTTCACCAACAAATAAGGCATGTGTCTAGCTTTAGATTTCAGCAAATGGAGAGCCAGTTTTTCCAGCACCATTTATTAAAGAGACTGTCATTCTTCCAGTGAACCTGCTTGGCTCCTTTATCAAAGATAAGATGGTTGAGTGTGTTTGTAGTTGTGGTTGTATCTTCTAATCTATTCCATTGATCTTCGGCTCTATTTTGAGTCCAATACCATGTTGCTTTTACTACTGTTGCTTTGTAGTATAACTTAAAGTCAGAGATTGTGATGTCTCCTGCCTTGCCTTTGCTCCTTAAAGTTGCCTTTGCTATTCTAGGTCTCTTCTGGTTCCAGATGAAATTTAGGAGTGATTTCTCTAGATTTATAAGGTGTGTTGATGGTATATTTATTGGGATTGCATGGAATCTGTATAACGATTTTGGGAGAATGGCCATTTTCACAATGTTGGTTCTTCATATCCATGAGCAAGGGATGTCTTTCCATTTTCTGAGATCATCTTCAATTTCTTTTTTCAGGGTATTATAATTTTCCCTGTATAGGTCTTTCACTTCTTTCGTAAGAGTAATTCCTAAATATTTCATTTTTTTGCTTGCTAATGTTCAGAGTGTGGTTTCACTTATTTCCATCTCTGTGAATTTGTTGTTTGTGTATAGGAATCCTATTGATTTCTGAGTATTTATTTTGTATCCAGCTAGATTACTGAATTTATTTATTATATCTAAGAGTCTTTCAATGGAGTTTAGGGGGTCTTCTATGTAGAGTATCATGTCATCTGCAAACAATGATTTTGTTGTTAGTGTAGTGGAATGCTATTGATTTCTGAGTATTGATTTTGTATCCAGCCACATTACTGAATTTATTTATTATATGTAAGAGTCTTTCAATGGAGTTTAGGGGATCTTCAATGTAGAGTATCATGTCATCTGCACACAATGATAATTTAACTTCTTCTTTTCCTGTATTTACCCCTTTTATTTCTCTCTCTTGTATAATTGCTCTGGCTAGTACTTCCAGTACTGTATTAGATAGCAGTGGTGATAAAGGACATCCTTGTCTTTTTCCTGATTTTAAAGTAAAGGCTTTCAATTTTTGGCCATTTAGTATGATGCTGGCTGTTGATTTGTCATAAATGGCCTTTATTATATTGAGGTAAAGACCATCTATTCCAATTTTCTGTAAAGTTCTTATCATGAATGAATGTTGGACCTTATCGAAGGCTTTTTCTGCATTAATAGAAATGATCATGTGATTCTTACTTTTGGCTTTATTGGTATGGTGGATTACATTTATTGATTTATGTATGATGAACCATCCCTGCATTCCTTGGTTGAACCCCACTTGGTCATGGTTTATAATCTTCTTGATGATTTGTTGCATCCTATTTTTCAATATTTTAGTGAGGACTTTTGCATCTGTGTTCATTAGGGACATTGGTCTATAGTTCTGTGTTTTAGTTGGATCTTTCTCAGGTTTTGGTACTAGAGTAATATTTGCTTCCTGGAATGACTTAGGAAGGATTGCTTCCCTTTCAATTTCATTGAATAGTTTGAGGAGTGTCGGCATTAGGTCTTCTTTCTATTTCTTGTAGAATTCTGCAGTGAATCCATCTGGGCCTGTGTTCTTTGTAGATAAGGGCTTATTTACATTTTCAATTTCATTAATAGAGATTGGGTTATTCAGCAGTTTTAAATCCTCTTGATCTGGCTTTGGTACTTCGTATTTTTTAGGAATCTTTGTATTTCTTCTGTGTTATAAAACCTTTGAGAGTAGAGGTTTTCAAAATAGGTGTTGATGATCTTCTGTATTTGTGTAGAGTCTGTAGTGATTTCACCTTTTTCATTTCTTATTGTATGAATTTGAGCTTTTTCTTCCTTTTTTAATAATGTTGGCTAGAAACTTATTGATTTTATTCTTTCAAAGAACCAACTCTTTGATTCATTGATTCTCTGGATTGTTTTCTTCATCTCTATTGCATTGATTTCTGCTTTCATTTTTATAATTTATTCCTGCTTTTGGCTTTGGGCTTGACTTGCTCTTCTTTTTCTAGCTGTTTGAGGTGTAGCATCAGGTTATTTATTTGTATTTTTTCTGTTTTCCTGTTGTGGGAACTCAGTGCAATAAATTTTCCTCTAAGGATGGTTTCATTGCATCCCACAGATTCCGGTAAGTTGTATCTGTATTTTCATTTCATTTATGTTGTTGGGTGGAACATTCTGTATATGTCTATCAAGTCCATTTTTTTACAGGTGTGGTTCAGTTTTGTTATTCCTTTGCTCAATTTCTGTCTGGTTGATCTGTCCCTTGGTGTCAATGGCATATTAAGGTCTCCTGTTACAATTGTTTTACTGATAATACGAGTTTTCATTTCTGTTAATAGTTGTTTAATATAACTGGGTGCCCTGGAGTTTGGTGCATATATATTTAAGATAATTATGTCTTTCTCTTTGAATTTTCCCCTAACGAGTATGTAGTGACCTTCTTTGTCCTTTATGATCATTGTTGGTTTAAAGTTCATGTTGTCTGCAAACAGAATGGCTATTCCTGCTTTTTTTTTTTTTTTTTTGGATTCCTGTTGTGTGAAGTATTTTTTCCATCCTTTGACATTCAGTCTGTGAGTATCCTTCTGGGTTAGATGGGTTTCCTGTAAACAGCACGTGGTTGAATTTTGTTTCTTGATCCATTCTGCTAGTCTGCTTCTTTTGATTGGCGCATTGAGACCATTTACATTAATGGTTATTACTATTATATGCTGGTTTATTGTGGACATGTTATCTCCCTGCTGTTGCATGTTTATCTTTCTGTTCTGTTTAATTATCTGCTTTGCTTAGTGGTATTTTTCCTTTGTGTATCTGAACTGTCTCTCAATATTTTTTGCAGGGTTGGCTTGCTGTTCCTGAAGTTCTTCAGCTGTTCTTTGTAATGGAATTATCATATTTCACCATCTATTTTGAATGATAGTTTTGCAGGCTACGTCAGTCTAGTTTGGAAATCATTTTGCTTTAGTACATGGAATAGCTCACTCCATGCTCTTCTTGACTTTTTGGTTTATGCTGAGAAGTCTGCTGTGATTCTGATAGGTTTTGCTTTATAAGTGATCTGTCTTTTCTCTCTGACAGCTTTTAATGATCTATACTTGTGTTGGATTTCTGGGATGGTGATTATTATATGTCTGGGCGTAGTGTTATTTTGGTTATGACTATTTGGAGTTCTATAGGCTTCACTAATCCTGATGATGGTTTCTGATCTCATGCTTGGGAAATTTTCAGCTATTGCTTCTCTAAATATCCTCTTGACATCCTTTATGTTGTCCCCTTCTTTTTCATTAATCCCTATAAATCTTATGTTGTTTTTCTTTGCATCATCTTGCAGTTGTTGAATTGCTATTTCCTGATTTTTTCTTATTTTAAAAAGATCTTTCCTTTCCTGTTCACTAGGTGCAATCCTGTCTTCAAGGTCTGAAATTCTATCTTTACTTTCATTGAGGCAGTTTGTACAGCTTTCAGTAGAGTTTTTGATTTCCTGTATATCTCTTTGGATTTGCTTTATGTATTGTCTTTGTTTCTTATATTGCTCATCTAGGGATTCTTTTGGTTTAGTTCCTTGAATTTTTAACTGTGTTTTCTTTAGATATATTTAGTATCTCTTTCATTTCTTTTATCATTTCTTCTTTTACCTGGGAGATTATTTTGAGTTTGAATTCCTTTAAAGCTTTCTAGAGTTGCTTGTTTATTTTGGTAGCTATTATGTCCAATATTTGAGGTGTATGGCACATATTTTCTTCTATATACATCGCTCCTAGGGTTTCTTGAGATGGGCTGGAAGTTTAAGGTTATAATTTGGTCTTTCATTTTGTCATTTTCCTATATTTCTGTTTTTCAAGTGTTATTCAAAAGCTTCCTCAGGGTCTGTTGAAAATCCACTTGTATGCCCTCAGGTCCTGGGACTCTGGCACCCAGTTCCCTTAGGCTGCTGGGCCTCTAGAACCAGTGGCCATCTTCTGCCTTTTTGGAACTCCATGGTTCCAGATAAACTGAGCTCCAGGGACACTGTGTGCCTGCCTGCTTGCTGGAAACTCTACAGTTCTCCGAGTGCAGCCAAAATGGGGAGGCAGATGTAGGTGCCTGGGGTCCACTGAGCCACTTCACTGCACCCATAAGGCTCAAGGGTCCCAAACAGTTTGGGCTTGGGACAGAATGCACTTGGGCACTTAGCACAGGCCATGGGGCCTCTGGAACTGGTGATGTTCGCCTGCTTACTGAGAAATCCACAGTACTCCAGACACATGGGGAGGTGGATGCAGGTGCCCCAGATCTGCCCAGCCCTTACTCTGCACCCAGACGGTGCAAGAGTCCCAAATAGGGTGGGCTCCGGGGATAGTGTGTGCCCGCCTGCTTGCTGGAAACTCCACAGTTCTCTGAGTGCAGAAAAAACAAAATTAATAACAGAATTGATATGGGATGAAAAGAAAGAAATTACTACAGATCCCATGGAAATTCAAAGATTATAAATACCTGCTTTGAAAATCATTATGCACAAAGGGTGGGAAACACAGCAAATATGAACAGATTTTTAGAAGCACATGAACTACCAAAGCTCAATCAAGGAGACATAACAATTTTGAATAATGCAATATCAGCTATTAAAATTGAGAACATGATTTAAAAACTTACCAGCGAAAAAGCCCAGGTCCTGATGTATTCATGGCTGAATTCTATAAGATATTAAGAGAAGATTTAATGTCAATACTCCTCAAATTCTTCAGTGAAATTTAAAGGGAAGCAGTCCTCCCCAATTGATTCCTGGAAGCCAATATTACTCTGATACCAAAACCAGAGAAAGACCCAACTGAAAAGGAGCATTAGAAACCAACCTACCAATGAACACTGATGCAAAAATTCTCAACAAAATACTGGCAAATAGAATGCAGCAAATCATCAAGAAGTTTATACACCATAACCAAGTGAGATTTATCCCAAGAATGCAGGGGTAGTTTAATATATGCAAATAAATGAATATAATAAACCACACAACATATTCTCCAAACTAGGACCCAAACTGCATAATTACAGCCACTTGCCTGAGGTCACACAAAGATCACATCATCATCTCAACAGATTCAGAAAAAATTTTGATAAAGTTCAACACTTGTTTATGATAAAATCCCTACAGAAACTGAGACTATGTGGTAAATATCTAAATCTGATAAAGGCCTTATACAACAAAGCAACAGTCAACATTATACTAAATGAAAAAAACTAAAAGATTTCAATGTAAAATCAGAAACAAGACAAGGATGACCACTATCACATTCTTATTCAATATGCTTCTAGAAATATAAGCCAGAGCAATCAGACAAGAGTGAGAAGTAAAAGGAATAAGGATAGGAAAAGAATAAGTTAAATTATCATATTTGCAAATGACATGAGTCTCTACATGTAAGACCCCAGAAACTCCATTAAAAGACTACAACAGGTAATAAAGAAATTCAACTGTGCAGCAGGATACAAAGTCAAAACTCAAAAATCAATAGCATTCCTGTATAAAAACAAAAACTCACTAAGAGAGAAATTATGGAAATGTAGCCTTTCAGAATAGCATCTAAAAACATGAAATACTTAGGAATCAACCTAAACAAGAATGTAAAAGGCCTATATGCTTAAACTTATAGTACTCTAAAGAAAGATATTGAAGACGGTATTAGAAAATGGAGTGATATTCCTTGCTCCTGGTTAAGAAGAATGAATATTATGAAACTGACTAAACCCACAAAACAGTTATATTGATTTAATAATCCCAAACAAAATGCCATTAACATAACTTATGGATCTGGAGAAAAAAATGTTAAATTAATTTGGAAACAGAAGAAACCTAGAATAGCAAAGGCAATTCTAGGCAAAAAAGGCAAGACAGAAGGCATCTCCTTTCCTGACTTGACATTATACTGCAAAGTGACACAGATAAAATCATAGTGGTACTGGCAAAGAAATAGACCTGAGGATCAATGGAACAAATTAAAAGATGCAAACATAACTACAAAGACACTCAGCTACCTTATATAGGACAGAGATACTAAACATGTTCACTGGAAGAAGTATAGCCTCTTTAATAAATAAGGTCAGAAACATGAGTTTTCCACATGCTGAAGACTGGAACTAGATCCCCGGAGCCCAACCTGTTTCGGACTGCCGCGCCTAGCCATCAGTGTGCAGAGGAGGGGCTGGGCAGATCTGGGGCGCCTGCATCAGCCTCCCTGTATGTCTGGAAGATTGTGCATATCTCAGCAAGCAGGGAGGGATCCCAGGTTCCTGAGGCACTGCGGCTTGTGGTGAGTGCTCAGCGCACTCTGCCCAAATCCCAGCCTAAATGGCCAAAAACTGAAAGCCTTTACTTTAAAATCAGGCACAAGACAAGGATGTCCTTTATCACCACTCCTATTTAATATAGTACTGGAAGTACTAGCCAGAGCAATTAGGCAAGAGAGAGAAATAAAGGGGGTAAAGGTAGGAAAAGAAAAAGTTAAATTATCATTGCTTGCAGATGACATGATACTCTACATAGAAGACCCCCTAAACTCCATTGAAAGACTCTTAGATACAATAAATGAATTCAGTAATGTGGCTGGATACAAAATCAATACTCAGATATCAATAGCATTCCTATACATGAACAACAAAATCACAGAGAGGGAAATAAGAGAAACTGCACTCTGAACATTAGCAAGCAAAAAAATGAAATATTTAGGAATTACTCTTATGAAAGAAGTGAAAGACTTATACAGTGAAAATTATAATACACTGAAAAAACAAATTGAAGATGATCTCAGAAAATGGAAAGACATTCCTTGCTCATGGATAGGAAGAACAAACTTTGTGAAAATGGCCATTCTCCCAAAACTGTTATACAGATTCAATGCAATCCCAATAATAATACTCTCAACATACCTTATATTCTAGAGAAATCACTCCTAAATTTCATCTGGAACCAGAAGAGACCTAGAATAGCAAAGACAATTCTAAGCAGCAAAGACAAAGCAGGAGGCATCACAATACCTGACTTGAAGTTATACTACAAAGCAGCAGTAGTAAAAGCAACATGGTATTGGACTCAAAATAGAGCTGAAGATCAATGGAATAGATTAGAAGATACAACCACAACTACAAACACACTCAACCACCTTATCTTTGATAAAGGAGCCAAGCAGGTTCACTGGAAGAACGACAGTCTCTTTAATAAATGGTGCTGGAAAAACTGGCTCTCCATTTGCCGAAAACTAAAGCTAGACCCATGTCTATCACCATGTACTAAATTAAAATCTAAATGGGTCAAAGATCTGAATATTAAAATAGAAACACTAAATCTATTGGAAGACAAATTGGGTAGAAACCTTGAAGACATAGGAGTACATAGAGAATTCATGAACAGGACTCAAACCGCACAGGAAATATTTCCCAGAATCAATAACTGGGACCACTTCTTATTAAAAAGTTTCTGCATACCAAAAGAAATCTCCAGCATAGTGAAAAGAAAACCCACAAACTGGGAAAAGATTTTAGTGAACTCTCTCTCAGACAAGGGACTCTTGTCTAAAACATATAAAGAATTAAAAAAAAAAACTCAGACCCCCAAAATTCAAAGATCCAATCCAAAAACGGGCATCTGAGATGAACACATATTTCTCAGATGCATATATACAAATGGCAAATAAATGCATGAAGAAATGTTCACCATCACTGGCCATTTCAGAAATGCAAATTAAAACAGCATTGACATTTCATCTCACTTCAGAAAGATGAGCTGCCATCATGAAATCAACGCATACCAAATGTTGTCGAGGCTGTGGAGTAAAAGGAACACTTCTCCACTGTTGGTGGGCATGTACACAGATGCAGTGACTATGAAAATCAGAACAGAGATTTCTCAGAAGACTAGGATTGGAATTTCCATTCAATCTAGCTATTTTTCTTCCTGCATATTTACCCAGAAAAATCGAAAAGTCAAGTCTGAGCAATGTACGTGCACCCATGTTTTTAGCACTGTAATTTGTAATAGCTAAATCTTGAAAACAAGCAAAATGCCCACCAACTACACAAATGATAAAAAAGTGGTAGTTTTATACAGTGGAATATTACTTGTGTATAAAAAAGCATGATCTTGAGTATTTCATAAGTAAATGGAGGCAAATTGAGACTATTCTCATAAGTGAAATATATCACACTGACATTTGCAAATATTGTATCATCTCTCTAGTATAAAAATAATAATAAAAAACTGAATGAGTAATAAGATCCAAAATATATAATAGATATTATGATAATCAAAGGGAAAGAAAGTTCTCTAAAAGATATAACTGTATGTTTAAGTGTGCAAGAAAGAAAACCATACTACTAAGTTTTTGTACTATATCAAACTGAATGGTTTGTACTGTGATTGTTTGATTGTCTACTTTTTGCTTTGATTTTGTGATGTGAGCAACTACTTCTAAGATAACAATATGTAATGTATCAACTAGTAATTTATTACTTTTTTTAAAGTCTGTATTATTTTTATCCTTTTTTCTCTAAATAAAAAAATAAAAAACTTCACATGGTGTGGCATCAGATCATAATATTTGAAAGGGAGGGTGTCTTTTGTGCCCCTTCTAAGACGGTTGTGATTATAGCCCTTTCCCATGGAAAATGCAATCTCCTTGCGGTTCTGCCTCTGCCGCACAGATAGAGGTTGTTACTTATATCTGACACTTGGATGTTCATTTGATGTCTTCTGCTTCTACCTTGCCAATTCCTTTTACCCCAAAACCCTGCTAATATTTATAATTTCTTTATAGTAAATGTTTCCTCTTACCCTGCAAAAGCTGGATGCTGGCCAAAGTTGCCATAATGCAGAAGTATGTTGTATGAGTACCAGCAACCAATAAACTGAATGTTCTTTGCTGCAATATCCTATTGTAAACCCAAGTATAAAGCATTGTAATCCTTTTCCAGTCTTCCTCACAATCCCAAAAGTTGTACTTATCACTCCATCAAGATGTTATTGGAATCCCAGCAAATTAATTCCTATCTACCACCTCCAGTGCAACCCATGGCAAGAGTAAAGACATTAAGACATATTCAAAATTAATGATAGCCAATCCCCAGGAGAATGTGCAGACAAAGGCACTGATCCACGATATCTCCTAAAAATTATTGTCTTGTGAGGAAGGGAGTGGCTCGAGGATGAGTAATACAGAAGATAGTGGGACCTAGGTGAGTAACTTGAGCTGGCTAGCCAAGTAGGGAGAAAAGCACTTTGCAAATGCAAAGAAAA
This sequence comes from Cavia porcellus, assembly GCF_034190915.1. NCBI lineage: Eukaryota > Metazoa > Chordata > Mammalia > Rodentia > Caviidae > Cavia > Cavia porcellus. The sequence goes on from NW_026947508.1 coordinate 8,093,992, forward strand.
TGACATGGAGAGCACCAGTGTGCATAATTCAATTAAGGAAGTGCCATGGTTTGTGTCATTGGCCACCAAACCTCATGAATTATGGACTCGACCAAATCTAGCGTTTGTGATTGGTTCATTGTCTAACACTCGGATTGGTGGTGTGATTGCTACACCTGCCTAGGTGTGGAGTCAGCATACTATATAATAGCAGGAAGAAAGTGTGTCTCTCCCTTTTCAGTTCCTGCCTTGCTGTTTATGGCTGCCATAGACTGTATCCACACCACACCACCATGCCTTGGTGCCAACTGAGAATGAACTGAAACCTCCAAGAACTGTAAGAAATAAAGGTTTCCTTCCTTCATTGTGGACTTCAGATGTTTTGTTTAAGCAACAACTAAAAATCAAGTAAGACAAAAATTGGTACCAGGAAATTGGGGTGTTTGCTGTGTTGTTATCTCGCCATGTGATTTAAGAGCCTTGGAAATTAATTTGGAAAGTTTTTGAGAGACTGGCCAAAAAGACAGACCTTCAATGCTGTCAGCTACATTAAAGACTCAGACAGAGCCTGGAAAATCAAGAAGACTGATGGAGACGCTGCCAGTTAAGATGAAGCTTGGGAGGCTTGTGTTGAGAAGGACTGCAGCCTCTGCCATGGGTAGTATATTGTAGGTAGTATGTTGTGCTGCAGCTGAAAGTTGGTCTTCCTTTTGTTTGTCTTTAGAGATATTACCTGGAGGCAGGAAAATTCCAGTGCAGTCTACTGTTGGGATGGTAGCACAGTTACTTCAGAGAGCTTTTGACAAGATTCAGTTGCTGAGGATGACTCTGGTGCATTTTAGGGAAGCCCTGTTTCTTACTTTGAGTGTGACTTCTCAGCTACCCCATAGAACACTCAACTGATGAGAACAGCTCCTTCACCTCACTAGCATGGACTTGTTTGCTTCTGCAGCTGACCTTTGGGCCTTCCCAGCATGGATCTATAAAACACACTGATGGGAGTCCATCTCCTGGGTTCTAGACCTCCAGCTGGATTTGAGACATGTTATATTAGGTTTTCATCTGAACTCCTGCAGAATATTACTGTGTGATTCAGGCTTTTAACTGAATACTTTCTGTCTTTAGTGTTGTGGACAGATTACAACAGGTAGAAATTGAGGTTTTTTGGAGGCTGTTGCTTCACTGTTTGAAATGTAAACTTTTGTTACCTGGGTACTCACAGGCTCTTCATTTTGAGGCTCATACCCAGATTCCATCTATAATGAGTCAGAAGCTCAGCATAGGTGACCCTCTATGACCTACATGAGATCACCCAGGAGCTGAAATACCTTGTGGGCCCATTCCCTTCTGATCTGTGGGAAGGCCTCATGTTTGACTTCCCCTGGGGTTTCCTGGACACTGTGTTCCTTGTGGAGCAGGTTTCTTGAGCTCCCTTTGTGTAGCTGACTTCTATGAGGTCATGTCACTCCACTGTGTCAGCTAAAACTAGAAAATGTGGGTGGAGCTGGAGCCTTATAATCAGTCAAGTTCTCTTCAGCCTGTTTCCTCGCTGGTTTCTCCGGGAGCAGCTCCTTGCACACTCAAACATGAGTGTCCTATTACTGGTGCTGCTACTGGGCCTCTCCACCTTTCTCCTAGGACTCCTTGTCTGGAGCATCTGTAAGCACTTGCTCACCACAGATGTCCCCTCTGCCTTGAAACATCCTCTCAAGCTCAGAATTATGCATTGCATGTTTATATATGCGATCACCTTGGTGAGTGTTCTTTCAGGTTCCACCATGAATCGGGGTGCAGTCACTCTACCTCCCTCTCTTCTCTTTTCATTTCCTTTTCCTCTCTTTCCAGATTCCCCCAAGACAGACAAAGTAGGATTTGCTACACAGTTTTGTATCCATTTTTATGTTTTTCCCTTTTTAGTGCTTCCCTCCCTTCTTTTTTCTGTATTTGTTATGCTTTTGTCTTCATTTCCATGTCTGTTTGAATCTTTCCTTTCCTGCTTTCATTGTTTATACTCTTTTTTCTCTTCATCTTTCCTCTTTTCCCTTTCTTCCCTTTTTCTATATTTCTTACCTTTGTTTCCTCTGACCTACCTACATTCTATACTTTAATCCTTTTCATATTTCTTGTTTCTTTTCTTCTCTCCCTCTCTCCACTTTCCCTTTCTTTGTTTCCTTCCTCCTTGCTTTTTCTTACTGTTTTTCCTTCACAGCTTCTTTCACTCTCTCTTTCCATGTTTTTGTACTTCCTTCTTTCCTTCCATCTGTTTCTTTCAGTAATTTTCTTTGATTTCTTTTCTTTTCATCCTCTCCTTCCTATCCTCTGCCATTTCTTCTCTCACTAACTCTATCCCTCTATTCTTTCAGTGTCAAATAATTCAGAAATATAATCTGTGAACTCTTTCCTGAGGACTGAAACTCAGTCCTTGTCCACCAAAGGCATGATGGGGATGGATGCCTTCTTCAGTTTGGTATTTTTCTCCCTCTATGCACTTATCTTTCCACAGAGGTTTTTTCCTACAACATTAAGTTCCTCAAAGGTAGAGTTGCTGTAGTCAGCTTCAAACAGGGCTCTAAGCACAAGGTCAAGGACCTCACAAGTTTTCTTCATTTATGAAATCTTAAGTAAATTCAGCCACCATTTCAGGGTGGCCATACCTGCCAGTCTCTTCATAGCACTTCAGGGTGATATGGTGATAGCACATCAAAACCTGCCTAGAGTTGCATAAGGGGATAGAAGGATTTTCTCCATATAGGAGGCAGACAAAGTGAGTTAAGTCCAATTTCACAACTCTGGGCACCTAGGAATGGACAAACAGTTCACACTGATTATCTGTGAGTGCAACTGTACAGGAGGTGAGGAAATCTAATAGCAAGAAGTATCAACTGCAGCCAGTGTACATTTTTTATACTGCCTCTTACTAGCTTTATAATCATGGGCCATTTGCAAGACTTCTTCTTTCACAGTTTCATGTGGGAAATGGGATGATGAGATCTGTCACCTTAGTTTGGTAACTATATTAGATGATGTGTGACAGAGATGAATAGTTTTAGGAATGTTGGATTAAAGATTCTGTCTCTGAAATGTTGGTGGATTTTTTTTGTTTGTTTTACTATTGACATGAATCACTTCAAGTCTGAACTTAAGGCATGGAACAACGTAGAGTTCCAACCCCAGCCTTGTCTCTGCTGCTCTAACACAGAGCATGTAACTTATAAACAAAAATGTTTTGGTTCACACTTAAAGGGTTTGGGAAGGACAGGAATATGGCAAAAGCAATGGGTACTTTGCAATATGACCTGGCAAAAAGGCAAGCACGCCTATAGTTGCAAGACAGCAAACAGAGTGAACTCATCCTTTTATTTAAGGAACTCACTGCAGAGATAACTAATCGATTTCCTTCACAGCAGATTGTGTGAATCTTGAGAGGACATTGCCAAATCACTCAGAAAGATTTTTACTTCTATGATGTCAATGAAATTTCAACATGAGCTTTGAAGAAGACAGAGTTTTCAGTCATATCAATATCATTATACAATCAAGACCATGTACCTGCGGGACATGAAAACCCAGCTCTCTACTGCTCTATGTTATCCAAAGTCCACAAAGATGCAATGAGTGAAATAAACATGCAGAGGCAGGAGAGAAACCTGGGATGCCTTAGCAGGGGTGGTGTTGGGGAGCCTGCACTCTGGATTCTAATCCCACCTCTACTTTATTTTCCTTCTCTTGCCTTCCACAGGGAAACATACTAGAGAAGCTGAGCATTTGCTCCATGCTCAGCTTTCTCCGTTTTGTACAGAACAGATTGGTTCAAAAGACAAAGAACCCTAAAGTGGTGGTGACAGACCTGCACTTTGGAACAATCCCTGTGAGGCTTTTTGAGCCCAAGACAATGTCGTGCAGCCCAAGGAGAGGCATCATCTTCTACCATGGTGGAGGTGGGGTGTTGGGCAGCCTGGGTAAGGAGCCTGCCTGATGTGTGGAAGAGGAAGGGTGGGTCACATGGATGATTTTGTGTGAGATCACAGAAGACTCTCATGGAGTGATTCAAAGGAATCGGCCATAGGAGTTTCTTCAGAGGAGCTTGTTGGGGCTCACATCATTTAAAGGCATTGCTACCTCCAGTAATGGTCTCCATTTGTGTGATAGTTTGAGCCCCTTCATCACTGATCAGATTTTGACTCCTGCTTTTCTTACTTACAATATGGCTGTTGGCCCATTTTGTTTGGCCCAGAGTGATTTTCAACTGGTACATTGTCCTCAGTTCTGCAAGGCCATAGGGATACAAACCCCCCTGCTCATGCTTACACCTTTTACCTCCAGGAGAATTCTTCTAACTGGTTCTGAGCCCTTGTAGCTCTCTCAGCCTCACAGATCTTCCTAAGGCTGTGGATGTATTCCAATGGTGGAACATTTACTAACATGAGTGAAATCCTGGGTTCCAGCCTCAACACTACCAAAAAAATTCTTGAGACATGAACTGAGAACTCATCCCATCTGTCAGTCTTATCTTTGTGAATAGCTTTCACTTTCAGAATCCCCAACACTCCTGCCCCAGATTCTGTCCAGAGATCAGTGACAATGAAATTTCAAAACTTAAAGCAACATGGGACAGCAAATAGTTCCTAAGCACTTACTGTGAGGCCCTTTCCACACATGGGGCACTCAGAATGCAAGAAATACCCAGGCCTTCATCTCAAGTGCCTGTCAATCAGTAGGGAGCTGGACAATGCAAGCAGTAGAATTCACACGGTGAGAGCTTCATATGGTGGTATACTAGGATGCGAGAATAGAGAGTGTCTCAGAGTCAGTGGACTGGGTTCCTCTAATTAAATCAAGTTTCTTTTAGAAGTTAACATTGGAGCCCAGCCCCAGCTGATGATGAGGAGTAGGCACTAGTCATGGGTAGCAGGTCATTCTGAGCTGGGTGGGGACCTAAGGCATCTCAGCCAAACAGGTGCCTTAGGCTCTAAAATGACAGACAGAAAAACCCTCAGTTATCAGGATAGTACTGTACATCAGAGGAATATTTAAAAGAACAACACAAATGTAACAGAGTAAATCGACTTAATATCAAAGAATTAGTAGGTAAGGTTGAGAGACTTTTACAAGTGCAAAGTAGAAACCTGTTTAGAACTTTATTTTGCTCATTGCAGCATGTTTAGCATTAGTTTTGGTTTGTAATAGTTTGCATCAATACATTGTCTATCAGAAAGATTTTGCACCCAATTGGATGCCTCACTTGCTCCTTCTAACCTGGCCTTATTCCGTCTAGGCTACAGGGTTTCAGGAGCAGAGCAGTACCAGCTGATTAGGCCCTGATGGCAGAAGATCAGGGTGGCAGAGTGGTTGATCAAGCTGGTTAGGGCTTCATGGCCCAGGCCATGGCTTGCAGCGGTTTTGACATTGGCTATCTTTAACCTCCCTTGGGAGCTTTAAGGTCCAACTAATCCAAGCTCAGCTCCAGGCTTACTACTGAGTCTCTATGTAGGGTGGCCACAGGTCTTAGGATGGTAAAATTTCCTAGACCACCTGTTGTACAATGGGTCTGAGAAGTGAAGGTCTCATATGTGCCGATCCTCAGTTCAGCTGGCCATACAGGATGTCTGCTTCCCTTGTGCACTGTCATCTCTATTACGTGCCACCGTTCCCAGCTGCTTTCTGGATCTGCACATGGGAATCATATGATGTGATTTAGAAAATCTCAGTTTCCAAGCCTTCATCAAGAGATCCTGATACCATGATTTGAAGTCAGCCCTTCAGAGGATGTGGATGGGCTCCCTGGTGCCTCTGTCTGAGAGCAGGGGCTGGGAAGGGCTGAACAGAAGCACGTTTGGCAGAATCTGAGACCCATAGTGGGCTACTATGGGTCTACTCAAAGTGCAGCCTACTCAAATCAGTGGATCTTCTGTTTAGAACTTCAGATGATTCGCCTTCTTCATAATATATCCCATCCAGCCATTGCTTATTTCTCCATGAATATAAATACACCATATGGTTAATCTTTCCAGGAGCCATGCTCAGCTTGACTTTCCCTGGTTTTGTCAATTTCTGATCCCTAAGCCTTCCTGGTTCCCAGTATAAAATTAATTGATATAAGTGAACCCCAAAGTCTCCTTCCTCCTTGACAGTAGGGAGATTGGGGATGATGTCTTAATTTTCCAAGTCTGTGCCTATCAAAGTAGGAGGATCCCAGAATAGGAACAGAGATAGGACATACCCAATGCCTACCTACCATGTGCTCTGCCTGAGGCATTTGGGGAGTGCTGGGCCCTTCTCACTAGCCACCTTGTGTTTGGCTTTTTTTTATTGCAGATTCTTACCACAACCTGTGCCTTTTCCTTGCCCTGGAGACCAATTCTGTGCTGTTGTCTGTGGGGTGAGTTTCTGACACAGTTTTATGTTTTTCCATGGGATGAAGAATGTGGCAGGGAGTTGCTGGATGATTGTAGAGTGGAGAGGAATCCTCAAACCAACAGATGCTCATGGACACACACCCAGGACACAGTTGCAGCTCCATGCAGAGTGGCACAAGCCTGGAAAGATGCCAGCTTCAGGGGAGTGCACAGATCAGCCCAGTGAGTGTGAATAGGATATTACAGTGCCTGAGCTGCCAAAGACTATTACATGGTGAACTGGTTAACAGTATCGCAGGATGTATTATGACATGAATGAACTTTTTTATTTTAAAGTGTATAAAACCAAGGAAAATAAATCAGAATAAAACCAATCTAATCTAACCAGTCTAAGTGATACAGGACTTCAAAGCAATACATAATCAACAATCCTTACCATATTGCCTCTTGTTGTCTACCAAATAGCTGCAGATATCTTCAGACATAGTAAAAATCCAGCAGAACAAAACAGAATGGAACCAATAAAAAATAACGAATGCAAATAAAGGACCTCAAAAAACAATAGTAAATCCAAAGTGGGTTCCATAATATATCTTGCTATCTGTGAAATAGCTGCTTATGCCATTGAATATAACAAAATCAAACAAAGGAAAATAGAACAAAACCCAACCTGACAAAACAATGAAAATGATATAGGACTTCAAAACAAGATAATAAGGAAATAACAATGGCCACCACCTTCTTAAAGTCATCTCCTTAGATGCTACAATGTGTACCGCTTTCCTCTGAAAAAAATGATCAAGCCCCCAGTCCTAGACTTGCAAGGTCAGTGAAACACAAAAACACCACAGGCATGCAATTGGGTTTCACCTCAATAGGTGTCATCGCAGCCTGTATTTCTCTGAATCAGATGGTTGCTTATGGTGGTGGAGAGGGTATGGACTGGCTCTTCTTGTTTGCCAGATCGTGCATGGGAAGAGCTGGATCTGGCTGTCCCACTGATAGAGGAGGTGCAGGGAGTGCTTGCTTCTTGGTCATTCCTTATCCTCTCCCCCCACACTCTGCCAAAGGCACTGACTCATGGGAAAAGGCTTGGGTCTGGCTACCTCCTGCCCACAGTGGTCTGCATGTGGTTGTTATGAATGAATCGTAGTAGAGCATTCATAAGGAAAATGATAAAAAATTATAGACAGCCTAATGCCTTAAAAATAGTGTTATGATAATTTAAATCAAACTAATACTTCTAAGGATTCTCATGGTTAAAACCAAAAAATTTAGAAAGGAAATGGGAAGGGTGATGTATCCAGAACTTCAGCAAAACCTCTTCTGGGCAGGGGAAGAACTGAGGTGAGAGAAGATAATGAGGTGCTCAAAGTTAGTTGAAGGTCTCAGTCTAGGTTCTGGGTGTGGTTGCGATGATGGTTCAGTAGATTCTTATTGTCTCTTTAAGTGACTTCCTACTTATCTACCCACAAAGCAAGGCTACTACAGGACAAAGGTGGAGAGTGTCTTAAAACACAATCCTGAATCTCTGGATGCAAGGACAGTGGGGGTAAATCATGAGAATTCTGCTCCTTTTCCCAAGAGATCTCAACAAGGAAGAGAACACAGTTCAGACAGGGTAGGAGAGAGAAGCAGAAAACTGCCCCTTTGCAGTGTGAATAGCTGATGTCCCCCACTAATCTTGGTTTCTCCTACTGTGAGTATAGAGTGTAGCTGTGTGACTCCAGCAGGCCTTTTTGCACCACTGACTTTCTGTGGAGAGACTTGGACCGTGGAGTCCTAGTCAGTTTTGTGTAGGCATCATTCTCAAGTACAAGCAACCTGACCCTGTACTTGATGGGTGAAAAGAGGCTCAACACTGCCTAGGAGCTTCTGGGTTACTTTTCCATTTCTCTGCACATATTCTAATATGGATAAAGGCCTTTCACTACTTGATGGCTGAAGAAACAACATGGTGGTTAGAAAAGACACATAACAGTTCTAAGGGACAATAGGCAAGCAAATTTTGTGTCATATCCTCGATCTAAGCATTTCTTAAATAATCAGTATTTAAGACCTCTATATGCATTTTTCTATGAGATCTGTTTGTGATCTGTCTATGAGACAGATCACTAGGTAGGATATGTCTCAGGAATAGGTTAAAGCATCGGAGATAAAATGTGAAGAACAAGGCCCCATGTCTTTTATTCCACTGTAGTAACTCAAAAATATCTGCAGTCTGAAGGGAAGAGTCCATGTTCTCAGTAAAGCAGCCTTCAGGTCTATGGCTATACCCCACAGCTGTTTCTGTAATCCAGGCAGTGGAAGTGGGGTCAACAGCAAAGCTACTAGGAAACTAGCAATGTATACCCCAGACGTATGAACTCCACAATTAGTTTTGTCAAATAGTCTCAGGGAAAGGGAAGGCGAGATCTTATTTAGGACATTTTTCTAGGTGAGAATTTCACAATTTTTACAACACTGTGCCTCTGCAGCTTTATGTGAGTTTCAGCTTGAGTCTGTTAGAATGGGTCCAGCTACAAACAGAAATAGTTTATTGCAGTGGTTTGTCTTCTCTTTCCAGGCTTTTGTCTTGGCACGTGGTGCCATGGTTGTTCCTAAATGTCTGAGGACCAGCAGGAGGCTCATATTGCCATTTCTCTGGCATTGCTGCTTGTTCCTCTTCCAAAACAAGTAGCTTTCCACTCCTATGGGTCTCTGCATGCATGGAAAATGGAGCCTGCACCAAGAATGTAGATTCCTGCAGAGCCAGATTTTGGACATACACTTTCTATTATCATAGGAAATCAGTGGGGATGCCCACAGTTACTTCTGAGAGGCTTCATGAAAATGTGACTGAGGAAGGTCTCCTAAGTACTGTAGAGGATGCTAAAGATAAGATGACCTGCAGGACACCTGTGAACAGGGTTCTTTCTTTCCTCCTTACACTTTAGGTACCGGAAGCTTCCCTACTACCATTACCCTGTCATTGCCAGTGACTGCCTGAATGCCACCATCCACTTCCTGAAGAGGCTGAAAACCTATGGTGTAGACCCTTCCCAAGTTCTGGTCTGTGGAGAAAGCGTTGGAGGAGGGGCTGCTGCCCTGGTCACTCAGGCCTTGGTGGGTCACAAAGATCTCCCCCAAATCCGGGCTCAAGTCCTGATTTATCCAGTTATCCAGGGTAACAATTTCCAGTTACCATCTACTCAGCAGAACCAAAATATTCCATTTCTCAACTTGGACTTCCTAATAACATGCATTTGTAAATATATGGCCATTGACATCTCCTGGAAAGATGCCATGCTGAAAGGCTATTGTATACCCCCAGAAACCTGGGAGAAGTACAGGAAATGGCTCAGCTCTGACAATATCCCTGAGAGATTCAAGAATACATACCAAGAACCCCAGTTTCCTGGGACTTTAAATGAGGCTGCCTATCTTGAAACCAAACATATGTTAGATGTACAAAATTCCCCCCTCTTAGCTGATGATGAAACCATTGCTCAGCTCCCTGAGGCCTTCCTGGTGAGCTGTGAGCATGATATCCTCCGTGATGACACCTTGCTCTACAAGAAGCGCTTGGAAGACCAAGGAGTCCCTGTGAGCTGGCACAATGTGGAAGATGGCTTTCATGGATGCATACTTCTATTTGACTGGAAGTCTTTCTCTTTCCCCTGCTCTGAGAAAATTTTAAATGCTGTGGTCAGTTATATAAAGGCTTTATGACAATTATACTGTGCCATGAGTAGTGTGAGACCAGGATATCTCTGCTACAGCTGGTGGTTATGCTGAGTTTTACTTTCCAGAAGAGATGCTAATACATCATGGCCAAGGCAAGGAGAATACAATGGAGTACAGAGTTCTCCAGCTGTAACTTCAACAAAATAAAAAGTCTGTTTCCTTTTACTGTTACGAGAGTTTAGTTTTGCTTGGAGCCAAATTATATTGTGTTTAGAAATAAATATCATTGGAATAGAAAATCGTCTTGCAATTTTTCTTGAAACCTTAAAGCAGAAGATCTCTACACCTGACACCACCATCCATGGAGGGCCTATATCTGCGATGATTAAAAATTGCTGGGTTGAACTCTGCTGGAAGGAGGAGGTGGTCACCACACAGTCCTTGGAGTCAAGGTCACTGATCACATGCCAGCTCAGAATATCTTCAAACTGGCCTGAGAAATATTTCTTCAACTAATCATGGCTTGTATCAAGCCAGCCTGAAGGTAGATTTAGAAAAATTTTTGCCAAAGATATACACAGGGCAGAGTCCGGGTAAGGGGCAAGAGGAGACAAGTAGTATATTCTGGGGAGTGAGGAGGTTTATCTGGACCCAAGACTTTCGCAGAAATCCCCAAAACAAATCTCTGGCTGCCATAGGGAATTTCTCAGAGGCTAGGCTGTGTTGGAAAGCTGTGGATGCTATGTGGATGTGGAACGTGCATTAATTCTATGAGGGAGGAGATGTTGCCTCTTTTCTCTGGTAAGTTTCTCTGTTCTTCCAACTTCTATATAGCACTTTCTCTAGATGGTCAGTCTCGGTGTCTGTGCTCATAGGGATAAGGATTCTCTATTTCTCATGCTGCTAAGGCCCATGGTAGCTACACACGGCAATGTTGATACAATGCATCTGAAAGAGCCCTATGTACCATTATGGTCCAGACTCATCCAATCGATGAAGGTGGACTTCCTTCCATCTATGAAAACAATCTGGTGGGGTACCAACCCTCTCACTTGTGATTGACAAAGGAAGGTTCCTATGTTGGCCCTTGATCTTTGGATTGAGCACTGATATTCCACAGACATCTGTGAAATATCAGCTGCTGGGTTTTTGGAACCATAGTTGGCATCATGATTATATGTTATATTTTAGGATCTTTCATAGCAGGAGTTTTCAATTTTTTGTTTCCTCTAATGGTAGCACTACAAATGTCCTAGTGTATCAGTACACATCTAGTACCTCATAGTTTGAAAGGGCCAGGGTTCTGCATATAACTTAGGTGGGCACTTAGATTCATGGGACATGATATCACGGTGTCAGATACCATCACATTTGAGGTTCAAATGGGAAGGCTCTGCATCAAATGTTGTCAGGTTGGTAGGAGGAAGGTAGCCTCTTCACATTGGAGACTGATGTAATCAGTGGCCCATCAGAGTTCTCCACACTGATTTTTATGGACATTCAGTGTCATATCATATCACTTTAAAAGGTTAAAGCAGTCAAAGAGAACAGATGGGACCTAGTGTCCCACATATCTGATATAATCAGTGCAATAGAGTCAGGTACACAAATCTCATCTGATTTGACACCTTTGCAAGATCTCATCTGAAGGAAACCATGGATCTTCTTCAGACGTGGGGATCATAAAGCTTGTAACAGCACAAGTAAAGGCCAGGGATCATTGCAAAATCTGCCATATGCAGAAAGATACAGAAGATGACAGGAAGACCAGTAAAACTGACAAATCAGCCTAGAATAAAAAAGTTATTGTGCACCCATGAGCTCCACGTTCTGATGCAAGTGACAGCTCATTTCCCCAGGAGGGATCCTCTCACCTTCTTTAGCTCTACTTCCCTTCTGTGAAAAAAAATCCCTCTCTGATTTTTCCCAGGGGTCCTCAAAATCTTCCTGCAGCCTCTTACTGTAGAGATCTCTCTCCTGTCCTTGCTAGGATCCAAGAAGTTTGTATTTGCAATCCCTTGGAAACGTTATTGGAATTCTACCACTCTATAACTTAGAGTGATTCCAGTTCACCACTTTCTGTGCAATGCACAAATGAGAATGAAGGCACTAACACATATTTATAATTGCGGTAGGCCAAGAGATACTAAGTCCAGCCAGGATGATGGTTCATCAGAACAAAGTCTTCAACCCAGAGATTAACCCAGATTTTTTTAATTCATGAAAAATGTGGTGTGAGGATGAGTGACTGTGACAATGTTGGGACATACATGAGTACTGTGAGCTGGGATATGTAGGAGGCCTTAAAGCACCTCTTCAATATGTAGAGAGAATGATATGCAGAAAGACCAACCTGCAAAACATAATTGAGATACCATTTAGTGTTTAGTGACACAAGGCTTTGACTATGATATGCAAACTTTTCTGTCCTGAAAAGTCATAGTCTCTTATCATGTGGCAAGAACCTAGGTGACAATTTTAGCTCTATATCCTGCTGGGTGCAACCATGTTTTGATGTGAGTCACAGGGTGCCAAACAGCTACTGTCAACTAACTTCAAAGATTTTGCACCAGCACCTCAGATAACCTTATTTACACAGCTTTGAGCCAGTTGAAGGGAAGAGGAAATGACTTAGCCAGCCCTGTACATAACTGTACTTGGAGACAGGGCCAGGTTTAGCTGAAGTGTACATAATTGCTCTTTGTTCAAGGAGAGTCTTCCATCCTCCAAATCTACCGATTATTTCTGACACTCTGCTCTCAGGCCAGTCAAGGTCTCATCAGAACAGAGAGGAACAGATGGTTTTGTTCTTGTTCTCTCAGACTCGAAAGATAGCAGAGTGCTCTTGAAATTTCTGAATTCCATGGATCGGGCTAAATCTTAATCCAGGACCTGTAAGAAATCTTGGAAATGAATCAGTGACCCAGACAACTTAAAGTCACAATGGAAAATTGGATTAGCAAACCCAGAGCTGTAGTGAGTGCCAGAGGAGAGTTCAAGACCAGCTCATGTAGCCTTCACTGCTGATGCTCAGAGACCTGTAACCAGTGGGAAGTCCAGCAGCATATAAGGCCTCCAGCTAGAGTGCACAGGCTGGAGAGGTTGGACTACTGATATGTAAAATCTGAAGCAAAATAACAATATGAACTAACAGGTGGTAAGTAAGGTGAACCAGTCATGTGCTTGTGGACAAAGACATGTGGAGCAGAAGTAAGCAGGTAGGGTGCTTCCTTCTGTTTTATTTAGTGTTTTCTTGTCTTGCTTTTCTTTATTAAACAGCTGAGGAGAACTCCAACTGATCCGCCCCACGTTGCGCGCCACTTGATGCCGCCTGCAGACCAATCCGTGGGTCTCTGGACCATGGAGAGGGGATAGGGATGGGGGCGGGGCAAGAGAAAAGAGAGATGGAGACAGGATGCGTTTCCAATCGAGGCTCGTTTATTTTTAAAATGGCTACAACTTATATAGGGTGGAGGCGGGCCAATGGGGGAGGAAGAGGGCACAGAGTGTTATCTGATAGGTCATCATCACATCCGGATAGATGAAGTAAGCAGGAGAGGATTATGGGTAATGTAGGTGGACATGAGGCTCATGGGAAATGTAGGCTGACACACAAAATGCCCTCAGGCAGGAGGGGCAGGGCAGCAGCAGCTATTGGAAACCGCTCCCTACATCCAACCACAGAAAACTAGTCCCATATCACAAATCCAGAGACAAACAACAAACCCAAACCTATTTCAAATTCAACTGCAGTCTTGGCTAGAGTACACATTATGGGATCAGACTTGGACCAACCCAGATTTGTAAACTCTAGAGGAATCTTGCTATTTTTATTGTTCTCTCTCTGAGAGATTTTTATCTTTGTAGTGAACTGGTTACTCTGTTTTATTTTGTCTTTGTTTGTGTTTTTTCCTTTCGTTTTCTCCTTTCCTTACTGCTTTGCTTTGCTTTGTTTTACTTTCCATATACTTGTTTATATTTCCCATGTTTCAAGATTTTCTGTTTTTTGTTTTACCTTTTCCTTTTTTATTACTGCTTTTTATCTTCCTTTCTTGTTCATGATTTAAATCTCTAATCTTTCAATCTGTACTAGTCTTCAGTGTCTCTTTCATCCATTACCTTGCTTGACTTTGTGAGTCATTCATGTGAGTAAATACTCTCTCTACTCTTTCTGGTTCACTTGATTACCCCTAGGATTTCTCTTCCTATCCCTGGCTCTTGTGTTCTACAATTACCTAAAACTTGGATGATCATCCTTGTACATCACTCTTACTATTAATATATTTAATCAACCTCTCCATCCATACTACTCTTTACTCCTCATCTCATAAAGGGTAATATCACTCTAATAACTGTAAAAATATTGCATACAAATTTCTAGTAATCATTGTATTAAATTATACAATTGTAGAACTTGCTCCTATGCTTAAGGAAATCAAGCTAATAGTTACCACAGTCAGTTGGTAGTCAAGTTATTCTTGATTCTATGATTATTGCTAATTTTGATACTTTAATCAGGATGCCATACCTGTTATAATTATTCTTTCTGCCTGTATGACAATACTGTGTTTACAAGGGGTTCATAACCATCACCATAGCCCAATACCAAAAGGACAGGCCTTGAGTCAAGTTCATAGTGACTCCGCATGCTTAATATTTTGGAACAGTTCAGTCATGGGATAGCTAAAAAGATCAAGAACTATTTATAGCTAAAAGAAACCTTGAGGAGCAGACATCTTATAGCAAAACCTAGGCATAAGTGATAAAACTATCTAACATAAGAAATCTACAAGCATCAACACAAAAGCAAAAGTAAATAAAAAAATAGTAAGTGACAAGAGGAAGAAGCAAAATGCAAACCCAAACTTCTAGTCCTTCCAGGACAAATCCAGAGCCTAAACAGATTCAAGAAATCTGAAGTCAAATACTGGAATTTGCTGTAAAGATATTAGCAAAGATGGAAAAACAAATGGAAGAGGCTACAAGAAACATAATATCTAAGGTACAAAAGAAAAAAAAGACATTCAAAATGCATTAAATCAGACACAGATGAAAAATACAGGACGTTAGGAAAATGATTTAAGTCATGAATATCCAATACAAATGAGAAATAGAACCATTTAAATACATTCAAACAGGAATCCAGGAAATTAAACTCTTCACTAAAATTTACATAACATGTGGAATGTAGAGTGGGGATAACATCAGATGTAGAAGACAAGGATGTGACTAGAAACAAGGAAAACAAACATCTTAAAAATAGCAAGTAACAGCAACAAAAATCAATACAATAGCTACAGGATGAAGCAAGGAAGAACAACAGCACAAGACTGATTGGAGTCAGTGAGAAAGCTGGAGAGAGCGCAAAAGTGACTAAAAACCTCTTCACAGAAATAATTGCATAAAACTTCCCAAACATTAATAAGAAATTTGACATACAATGAAATGTAAGATAGAGAAATTCAGTAGTCACACCCAAAATAAATACATATAAATGAATATAGTAATCAAGATTCTGAAAATTCTAATAAGTTAAAAGTAGTGAGGGAAAAGAAAAATTTGTCTACAAGGGAAACCCCATTAGAATTAGAGCAGACTTCCTATCACAGACTGCTAAATCAATAAGACCCTGGAGTGAGGTATTTCAAGCCCTAAAAGCAAGCAATCTTCAACCAAGATTAATGTACTCTGTAAAACAACTTTCATAATCAATTGAAAAGTAAGACACTTCCATGATAAAGAAAAACTGAAGAAATTCCTGACCTAAAACCAGATGTAAAAATTTTTCTGAGGATATGTTAGAAAGACATACTGAAGACCACAAACAAATGAACACCAATATAAAGAAACTGTTGATCATGCCTAGCAATTAAACAGAGGAGAAAGCCAGAGAACCAACAACAGAAGTGTAATGTGAAAAAGATAAGACAATACAGATTAGTCATAACTTTCAATGTAATGGTATCAATTCATCAGTGAAAGAGACTGGTGGAATGGAACAAGAAACAAGACTCAAAATTATGCTGCATTCAAGAAACACATTAAAAGCTAAAAAGAAATTCATATATTAAAAAATCAAATTATGAAAAAAATTCTCTGTGTACAGGAACACAGAGAAAATCAGAGGTACCAACTGTATTTGTTGATGATGTAAACTTCAAGCAATAACTGATCAAAAGAGACAAGGAAAGTCACTATATATTTGTTAAGGAAATCTCCAAGAATAAGAGATAACAATCATAGATATATATGCACCAACCACTGGTGCACTCAACTACATAAAACAAACCTGAACAGACATGAAAAAGATATAGCCTAATAGAAGAGTAGTGAGGATCCTTAGTACTGCCTGCCACAAGTAGATAAATCAACTAGATAGAAAATCACAAAGAAATATCAGAATTTTACCAACCGTGTGCACAAAAGCACGTGGTGGGTGCTGACAGTGTTCCACTTTAAAACTTCTGAAGACACAATCTTCTCAGCTGTAGATGGGAATTTCTCCAATTTGCATCATACATTAGCCCACAAAAGGTGTTTAAGTAAATGTAGAGGAACTGAAATCATCCCACGCCAATGATCTGACAATTGCACAATGAAGATGGAAATCAATGACAAAAGGAATCACAAAAACTTCATAAACCCATGGAAATTATATGAAACAATTCTAAACAATTAAAGGATCACAGAGGAAATTAAGAATGACATAAAACAGTATGTAAAATAAGATATTAATTTTAATACCACATACTGAACCTTATGTGATTAAATGAAAGTATTCCTAAGAGGGAAATTTATAACAAAAAATCTCACATCAGGGAAACAGAATGAATACAAATAAACACCCTAATATTGAACATCAAGCTTCCAGAAAAAGAAAAACAAATCAAATCCATATCTCACATGAGGGAGGGTATTATAAAGATAAGAGCAGAAATTAGAGCAAGTAAGTCTAAGAAAATACTACAAAGAACCAATGAATCATAAAGTTGGTTGTGAGAGTTAATAAATTTGAGAAATCATTAACCACCCTCATCAAAAGGAGGAAAGAAAAAAACTCCACATATTCAGGCAATTAGGAATGAAAAGGGGAAATCACAACAGATTCTATAGAAATTTGAAAGATCATCAATAAATGTTATAAGAACCTAGATTCTAATAAGATGGAAAACAGCAAAGATGAAGAGAATTCTAGATACAACTCAATTACAAAAACTAAATCAACAAGATATAAAAATTCTATATAACCCAATATGAAATTGAAAATATAATTTGCAATCTATAAACCAGGAACAGTCCAGGCCCTGAAAGATTCACTGTTGAATTCTTCAAGAAATTTAGAAAAGAACTAATGCTGAAACACTTTAAGGAAATTGAAAGGGAAGCAATACTTCTACAATCATTTCAGAATGCAAGAATAACCCTGATTCCAAAACCAGAGAAGAGCCCAACCAAAAAAGAAAACTACAGGCCAATTGCAATAAAGTGTCTTTACCTTCATCTGACAAAAGCTATCTATGATAAATTAACAGCTAATGTAGTACTCATTGGTCAAAACGTGCAAGCTTCCATTCTAAAATTAGGAACAGGACAAAGATGTCCATCATCACCTCTCTTATTCAGTGTAGTTATTTAGACAATAGTAAAGAAAAAAAAAGTATAGGAAAGAAAGGACATAAATTATCATTACTTGAAGATGACATGATAATCTATACAGAAAACCCCAAAAGTTTCACTAAGAGATTTTACATTTAATAACCTAATTCTGTAATATAGATGTATATAATCAGTACACAAAAATCAATATCATTCAAGTACACAAACAACACACTCCCTGAGGGAGAAATCATGGAAACAATTAGTTTTATAACAGCATCGAGTAAAGTGAAATGCTTAAGAATAAACACAACAAAGGATGTAAAAGACCTCTCCATTTAAAACCACAGTAATATGAAAAAAGCAGTTTGAAGAGGACATGAGAAAATGAAAATTTATCCTTTGCATTTGGGATGGAAGAAGCAATATACTGAAATGGCCATACTTGCAAAACTGTTATACAGATTTAATGCACTTTTAATAAAAATTCTAATGCCACATCTCACAGAAATAGAGAAAACAAGCCTAAAATCCATTTGGAACAAGAGAGATCTAAAATAGCAAAGATAATTCCGGGCAACGAAAGCAAGGCAGGGGCACTAGAATTCAAATTCATGATGTTTGAAATAATATTGTAATGCTCCTGTGATAGAAGCAGTGTGGTACTGTCAATGAAAAGGGATCTGAATATCAGTAGAACAGATTCAAAGATGCAAAAACAACTACAGACACATGAAGCCACCTTACCTTTGATAAAGGTTCCAAACACATTCACTGGAAGAAAGATTACCACTTTAATAAATGCTGCTGAAAACCTGGCTCTGTACATGCTGATGATTAGAATTGCCCCATAGCTTTTAGCATGCACTAACTGAATTTGAAATGTACCAAAGATCTAAATATTAAAACAGAAATATTAAATCTGTTGGGAGGTAGAATAGGTAAAACTCTTCAAGACATTATTGTAAAAAAACATTATGAACAAAACCTTGATTGTACAGGAACTATGACAATGAAACAACAACCGGGATCTCAAGTTAGTAAAAAGCTTTTACAAAACAATAAAAACCCCCAATATGGTTAAGAGACAACTCACAATTTGGGAAAAATGTTTCCCAGTGTTTCCTCAGTCAAAGTATTACAGTTGAGAACATATATGAAACTCAAAAAAAGAATCAGATCTCCCAAATGTAAAGATCTAATCCAAAAATTGGCATCAGAAATGACCACACACTTCTCATATGAAGATACCACCAGCAAACAAATATATGAGCACACTCCCTCTTCCCATTTGAATTTGGACAGCACCCTAGGACTCTTCCTCCTTTGTCTTAAGAGTAGAGAATTAGAACAAAAATCCAAGAAATCATCGAAGCTTTAGCTGAGAGAACGTGTACACTGGGTCTCCTGGTTTCAACTCCAATCAATTTTACCCTACCCAAACTTAAAGAGTTTTAATTCTGTGGCAGGCATGTGTGTTGAAAGCCTAGAGATAATTCAGCATTTTGTTAAGTGTTAGTGTGAATCATACTTAAAAACTCAGTGGGAGGCACCTAGGCTGGGATGTATATCATTTAACTTCCAAATTCTTGATTTATTTGTGTACTCTGTTGTACAGGCAGTGCTGTGTGCTCCTCACTTTCCTGTTACTCTGACACCACTTTTCTACTTGTACCATGTTTCTGTGGGCATTTACTTGTACTGAGCACATCTTCCTGTGATCCCATATAAATGTAGCTGGCTTTCACCTGCTCTAGAATGGACACTTGTGATTTATTTCTTGTTTTACACAAGAGCCTGGGACTTACCAGCTGAATTCGTGCTATGGTAACAAAGGTGTTATGTACCATAATTTCCGGTAAATTATAGCAAAATGCTGTTTTATAAAATAGAGTCACCAGTGTAAAACGCGGCCTGAAAGCCACTATTCTATACAGCACAGAGTAACTTCAGTAGGAAACAGCCTACTGTATGCACCAGTACTGAGACTAGTGCTGGAAAAATCTGTGTGGGTTTGAATGAAGGTCTGAGGCATTATGAGGGACATTCCTTTGAAGTTAAACCCCACCAAGTTTCCACCTAGGCACAACTGCCTCATCACTGTCTCACTTGGCTCCAAGAGAAGATCACATCTTGGGATAGTTTTTGGGCTGCAAATTTGCTCAAGCTGTTTGTAGCCAACCGTGTCGGAGACTGTTGGGAAGTGCATGAATATATTGGTTCTGATTGCACCTTCTTTTCTCTCAGAAGGATGAGAGCAGCTTTATAATCCTTCCAAGACAGGGATGGAAATTGATCCAAACATGTGGACATATTATTTATGTAATTTAAAAAGAAGGAGTTCTTCAAAACATTAGGGTAGAAGCACACCAGAAGTTCTGAGACTCTGAGTTCACTGTTCCTTCCCCTAAAATTCAAGCACTAGGACAGATAAACTGATAGGCAACCATAGCTGTTTCTTTGGTGAACCCATTCTTTTACAGACCATTCATACAAAAAGCCACTTACTAGGCATATTCCATGATCCAGAAACTACACTTTAATTGAACCATTGAAACTGCATGACAAGCAGTATGTTTGGCTGACAGAAAGGAGGTCTTCAGCGTCATCTCCAGCCTTTCTAAAGTGTGGATCCAAAATTACATTAACTCCACTATCTGGGCATAAATTACTTTCTCTGTTAAACAAGGATACCAAACTGGCAGAATCCTTTAAAGTAGGCCACACTTAATGGCATTCATGCCTATGTACCAAACCATATGATCAAAAAAGCACACATACAGGAAGTATTCCTAACAGCATTAGTTGTAACAACACAAAGGAGAAAGAAAATTCCAGCACTGCACTTGGAGTTAAATGAATGACTTTCAGTGTGCTTGAAGTTAAATAAATGACTTGTACGGCACTTGGAGTTAAATGAATGACTTGCAGTGCACCTGTACTAGGAAATACTAGACAGCAATGAAATTTAACCATGAAACACATCATGAACACAGGAAGCCAGGTGAAAAAAGTATACACTGTGATCTCTCAATTACATGTAGTTCAAATTGGCAAAACAAGTGTACTGTATAGGGAGTTAAGTTAGAGTTTTTATCCTTGCTGAGAAAAGAGATGACAAGGTGGGAATACCCTGATTGCTGTTGACAGGTTTTCCTCTACTTCATGAGCTGATTATTGGTTACACAGGTGTTCTTCCCTCAATGCATAATAATTCCATTAATACATTAGTGGCTAGAACAAATTTAGAGATCAAAATATTAAATATTTCACAGTAGGAATCAAGAACCCCTGAACGTCCTGTGTCAGCATATACTTATTAACAGACATTACTAAACATTATGCAGTATTATGTACCTGATGTGATAGGAGGAACAGTGTTAAAAATAAAACTAGGTAAGGTGTAGGCCCTTTCTTGGGAAATGAGAGGATACAAAGACGGTAAGTGTGAGATATCCAAGCTCCTGACAAGGGAGAGCAAGAATCTGGTAGATCTTTGACTAGAGAGTTTTAGGGGAATGCGATTCTAGGGGAAGACAAGATGAGAGAAGATGGGGGTGACTTGGGAGGGACTCAGATAGAGGGGCACACATAAATGCAGAGGAGATTCTGGAAGGCAAACATGAAAATGGTGTGTAATTGGGCAGGTGCAGTGTGTAGGGAGGTCTGACAATAAACAACAGGAAAAAAAAGCTGAAGACCACAGGTAGTCCATACATACAGAATAAGCTTACAGAAGGAACTATTTAAAATCAGACCTTCAGCTCAAGCAGGGCTAAGGGCTCGGACATTACATAACCTCTCCTTCTTGTTTCCTTGTATTAAACTGACTACTTCCCAGCTGACTTCTTTCAGAACAAACAAGATACATGAATATACATTTGGCACACTGTGGTAAAATAGAAGCATATGCCACCTTGCTAGAGAGGGCCTCCTGAAAATCTTGCAGGTAGAAAAAGGCAATCTCCAAGGAATGAGGGGAACTACCTACCACAAAAGGACATTGCTCAGTAAGTACACAAGATGCTCATCAGCTTTTCAGAGGAATTCACTCATCCTTGTTTCTTGAGGAATAGGTAACTATTTTATTCTTGGTTTTTTTCTTAGCACTTTTCATAGAGACATGGTTATAAAGCAGTGTTTCTTTACTTCAGTAATAACCTCAATGTCAAAACGATAACAAACACCACCACTTCAACAAAAAAAAGGGAGGGGTGGAGTAAGATTGGGATAGCTGACTACATATATTTTTCTCCAATGATACATCATTATGTAATTCTTGACAAAATATGACAGCACATAAATGTCCAATGGGAAGTAAAAGTCTAAGAAAGTGCTCTAGTTTATTTATGTCACAAGTATTTAAAGACCTACACTGTGCCATTTGTAAATCTTTACCATGAAGATGTCTGAACAAGAAAGATACAAGGATTATGCATGTCGTGATCCATTTTCTTTTGCTATGCTAGGATACTTGGCAGTGAGTAAACTTATATGGTTAAGATCTATATTTTGACCCATGATTCTTGAGGTCAAGAAGTTCAAGATTATGTGACTACATCTGGACGAATGCTCATTGTGCTTCCAATCACTATGCAAAGCAGAAAGGGAAGTGAGCATATGCTGAAAAGACAAAACAGGAATGAAGGACTCACTGTATAACAAAACTGCTTTACAAAAAGTCACTCATTCTCCTCAACAGTGACAACATCACAAGATGAAGACTTTCATCCATTCTTGCAATCTCCAGGCAGGCTGGCTCCAGAAGCTGCACAATGTGTCATTACTGCTGGATAAGCTTTGCATAATTTCTAGTTTATTTTTCACATTGTTTGTGGCCCCACGTGCATAAAATGGGCTAACATTTTTTTAAAAATTGTGGGGGAGGAGCAAAGATGGTGGATAGATAACAGCAGGTTACAGAGGCTCCTTGAGATAGTCAACTTAGGATTCAACATAATACAGTGTGGTGAGTCCTGAACAGAAGGAGATGAATTCTCTCATCCCAAGAAGAAACTACGGTGAGAAAAACCAATCAAACATACAGTCCAGGTGCTACTATTGGAACAGCTACTTTCAGGGCTCGAGCTGCAGCACCCAAATCCGAGTGGTAGTGACTTACCAAGCCATCCAAAATCCTGTCACTTCAACTCACTGCAAACACAGTCACACTGAGGTCAGGGGTCAGCAAGCTGAACAGAGAACTGAGCTAGTAGATAACCTCTCAATGTGGTGAGTGATGGGAATAAAACCATTCCACAGAGAAGGGGGCTCCAGTAGATGACATTCTGGGATTGGGCAGGACTGGCAGGAACAAGGGGCAGCAGTGACTTCAGTCAGTTGTTCCCTTCTCAAATGGGATTGATGGAATCAACTTGGGCTAGGTCACGTGACCTGAATGAGATGCAATAGGTTTCCAAAATCAATTTCCTATGGTGCAGGTGCACACTAAGGCAGTGAAAACCTCAGCAGGTTGACTAACCCAGGTGGGAGGTGGCACACACTAATACAGTGAAGGCCTCAGCAGGTTGAATGATCTGAAGGGGTGGGGCCAGCGTACACTGCCCCTGTTTGCAACTCACTAGCACACTGCAGTTGGAAGGATCACCTACTCAGCGTGTTTCAGAAAAATTGAAAGCAACAAAGAAAGAAACTGAGACCTCCTGGAAAAAACAAAAACAATGGGAAGAGGAAGCAACAAGAAAAGTCCCCGGGTCCCAACCCTGAACACATTGATCCAGGACAGGTAAATACAAAGGAGAATGAGAACAGCAAACATGCAGTATCAGACATGGCACCACTGGCCATGAAGAGATATCTTCAGGACCACATAGACAAGTTAAAAAGTGAAATATTTAGCCAAGTAAAGCAAGATATAAGAAGATTAATAAAAGAGATGCTAAGCAACACTCAAGAAGACACAGACGGAAGAATGGAGGAACTCAAAGGAGAGAACCATTTTATGAAGAATGTAAGGAAAATATAGAATACATGAAGCAAACTCAAAGAGATTACCATGAAGTTAAAAATTTATGGATGGCAAAACTGCTTGAAAGAAACTAAGGACAGATTACCCAAACTGGCAAACAGTTTGCAGTGTGGGATTATGAAAAGAAAAAAATTTAAAAATAACAAGGAAACAAGCAGGAACAATACAAAGGCTAGAAGATGACAAGAGTATCCATTACTTGAGAATAAAAAATGTGAATGAAGAAGCAGAGGTACAAAGGAACTGCCATGGCTATTCACAGAAATAATTGAGGATAACTTCCCAAACATAGGAAAAGGAAATGATACGCAGACATATGAGACATACAGAACTCCAGCCACATAAAACCAAAACAGAGCCACACCCAGGCATATAATAATCAAGATCCCAGAAATTCAATATAAGAACAGAATATTAAAAGCTGCTAGAGACAAGAAACAGACCACTTATAAAGGAAGGCCCATCAGAATAGTAGCAGATTTCTAGACACAACCATCAAGTCAAGAAGAACCTGGGGTGAAATATTCAAAGCCCTGAAAGAAAATACCCTCCAGCCCAGATTGATATACCCTAAATTCTGTCTCTAGAACTTAATAGAGAAACAAGATGCTTTCAAGAGAAAGAGGAACTTGTGAAATTTGCGACCACCAATCCAACTCTACAGAGAATACCGTAGGACATTCTAGAGAGAGAGAAAAGTACTAGGATTCCAGAAACAGTGGCAGAGAGGCCTCAATGAATGGAGCATAAAACAGAATGAAGAAGACAAGCACATAACTGATGGCAAAAAAAAAGAGCATAACAGAAAGGAGGCAGAGAAGGTTGGATATAATCTCTAATATAGATGGCCTTGATGCACTAAATTTAAAAAAAAAGAACCACACATAGAGTAGATCGGAAGGTAAGGCCCACCAAGATGCCACTTTTTGGAAATACAATTAACGTGAAAAAGAGAACATGGGCTAAAAATCAAATACAAGAAAACAATGCTCTGTGTGACAGAGAACCAGAGAGTAATAGAGGCAACTAGGCCAGTATTTGTGGATTTGTTGCAAAGACAGGCACTAATAGGTAAAGGAATACAATTGAGATCAACTCCAGGAGAGAGAAGGTTTGAAACACTCAGGTAATTAGCAGGTTGCCCCCACCACCACCATTTAAAACCAAGGGTCGTGGTGAGATCCAAAGGTGCACAGTGTACCCTGAGGAAGTGAAAGGGGAGGGAGAGTCTTAAAAAATGGCAGACAATATTGTTAATAGTTTATCTGGATTTAAAACTGACATTACTTGCATCACTCTTTCCCAGTTTGTGTACTTGCATTAGATTTGAGGGTATAGACAGCTACCCCAAAAACATCAGGATATAGTGCAGTAATCATTTTTAATTTTTTATTTACTTAATATGGAGCCCTGTATGACTTTTTCTGTTTTATAATGGCTGATCTTAGTTAAATCTGGTTTGTTTGATTGGTGTTTGGTATAAACAGATTTTATTCAAAGCTGATATGATTGATAGTATCAAGTCTGAGAGTATAGGCAACTACACTGAAGATGACAAAACTCACTATGATACAGATTCTGATTTGATTACTGTCTGTTTTTGAAGTTTTAAACAATATACAAAGTTGGGTTTTTATTAATACTGTTATGTACTGATTTATTCAATTATACCATGTCTGATGATATCGCCAATTCTATTGAAGATAACAAGAGACAACAAAGAAACTATGGTATAACTCCTTGTACAATGGTCTTACATATCTTTTTCATTTCATGTATTTATAGGAATATATTTTTGTCTTGTTTTGTTTTGTTTCTCCCTCTAATACAGAAAGGATAGAAATACATGTTAAGAGTCATGCATGTGTAGAACCTATAAACAGTTTATGAGAACTGATCTTATGACACATGATGAGATGAACAAATAATTTGAAGAAAAAGAACACTAAAGTACCCAGTGCTGATCCTGGAGTGTCATAATGTAAAACCCAGCAATAGTATTATTCTTTGTTCAGAGAGATATTAGCCTGCTTGTGTTTGTTCAGTCTCAAAGTAATTGAAGATATGGATAACCGCACGTATGTCTAAGTGATTAGGATTGATAACCATACTTCTAAGCTTTTGTTGGATCATTAAACAGAATTGTTTGCAGTGTCACTGTTTGAATCCCCACTTTATATGCTCCATTTTAGTATCTTGAATAACTCTTTGTAAGAGGATAATCTGTAACCCTCAACTAGTGATTTCTAACTGTTTATTTTTTTCTTTGAAAGTGTGTATTATTTCTCCTCCTTTTCTGTTTTGTTTATTCGTTCTTTAAATAAAAGTTTTAAAAAGGACACTACAGTACCCAGTGCTGATCCTGGAGTGATATGATGTGAAATTCAGCAATGCTATTATTCTTTGTTCAGAATGATTTTAGCCTGCTTTAGTTAGTTTAATCTCCATGTAAATAAAGATATGGATAACTGCATGTATGTTTAAGTGTATAGGATTGATAACTGTATTACTAAGTTTTTATTGGATAGTCGAATAGAACTGTTTTCAGTGTTGCTGTTTGAATTTCCACTTCATATGTTCCACTTTTGTATCTTGAACAACTATTTGTAAGACACCAGTGTGTAAACACCAACTAGTGATTTCTTACTGTTTATTTTTTCTTTGAGTGTATGTATTATTTCTACCCATTTTTTGCTTTGTTTCGTTTTCTTTAAATAAAATTTTTAAAAATTGGGTCTTTTGGTTCCCACTCTCCATCCAGCTAAGAGGGAAGCCATTGCCTTTCCCAGTTTCCCCATGTTTCTTCACCTTATTTCTGAGAAAAAGCAGCACTTACATGGAGGCCTTGAGATCCTCAGTCAGGTCTTTGCTTTTCACAGAACAATGGCACTAGAAGTGATAACTCAGGCTTATGTCTTATGAAGCAGTTTATAAGTGCATACCTCTATAATTGTTTATGACCCATGGATCAGTAGAAAATCTCAATGTTCAATTATTATGAAGAAAGGAAAAGACTTGAACTACGTCGTGTATTGTCCTACAGTATGTAGAGAGAGCAGATAATGTAACTTGGCATTTTCCCGCTGAATTAGATTTCATATGGATATTTGAATATTTGTATCTGAGTCATGTATAAATTGCCTATTGTATCTGCTTTGTAGTTTTCAGTATTTTTATTAGTATGCATTTGCCGTAAGGAATGATTATATTCCTTATGTGCAACAACAGAGCTTAGTACATTTCCATAACATATTTTTAGTCCCTCTTTGCACTGTATTTTCCCACTTCCATCTCTAGATCCCTCCCTTCTTTTTGAACCATCAATCTCCCTACTTCTTATTGCTTACCTTTTATATTGCTCTGTATTTATAATTAGAGTTTTTCACATAGAGAAGCCATGTGATGTTTGTCTTTGTGTCTGATTCATAGCCTTTAACATTATTGTACAAAGGGTATCAGTTTTCTCACAAATGACTCAAGTTTATCTTCTTTTAAGTTAAAGTAGTACACTGGTGTTCAAACATTACATTGGGTTTTTTTTTACCAACTTTTAAAATTTATTTATACTATTTGTAGTTGATCCTGTTTTTCCTAGACAATGATAGGCCTGTTTTTATTTTTTTATTTATTTGTCTTGTTTATTTTGAAGAGAATAAAACCAGATGAAATAAAACTGAATATAATAAATCAATATAACACTATGAACATGGTACATGAGTTTAAAACAAAATACAAGGCAATCAAGATTGGCTACCATAATGCCTCTTGTTATAAAAAAATGACCCAAGCCATCAGGCATAATAAAATCAAGCAAAATAGTACAGAATAAAAGCAATCAATTCAGAACAATCAGGACTTCACAATAAGATAATAGTAGAAAAACAATGGCTACCATGATGTGTGTTGTTATCTTCAAAATAGTTGCCTATAATGTCAGACATGATACAATCAAACAATAAAAATAGAATAAAATCTGTTACAATAAAACAATGTAAGCAATACAGGGCTTCAAAACAAGCTAATAGGAAATCAACAATGGCTTCCATTATTCATTTTGATATAGCTGTCCATACCATCAAATATAATAAAATTGGACAAACCAAGGCAGAAAAAAACCAAATTAAGAAGAACAATGAAAATAATATGGGTTTAAAATCACAATTGTAGATTAACAATGGCCACTGTCTCCCTTTTTAGATTTTCTTTCTTCCCTGTGATGTTCACAGTATGTATTGTGCATTTTGGATCCCACTAAGTTCTTAGGATTTTATACTAGGTGAAGCAACACGTATTCAGCCATGTGCCTCTGAACCATTTCATCCATGAGCATGATCTCTAGTTGTATCATTACCTACCAGATTCAAGGTTATCTTTCTTTATAGTTCAATAGATTTCCACTGTGTAAACGTGCCATGTTTTTCTAACCAATCTGCAGCTGATGGACAAGCTACCTCCACTTATTTCTGGTTCCCTGTCACATAAAAGCATTGTTCTCTTTCCTTTGACTTTCAGTCTAAGAACCGCATTTGGGTTAAATGTATTTCTTGTATAAAGCATATTGATGGGTTCTGCCTCCTGATCCATCCTGTCTGTGTCTTTTTTTGTGAATTGAAGCCATCTATATTATTGATTATGCCCAACCTGCTCTGTCTCATGTGTGCCATGCTATTTTCCTGCCGTTGGTTATCTATTTTTCCCCTCAATTCCATTGTCTGCCCCAGTCAATGATTCCCCTCTGCTGCTGTCCCTGGAACCAGGATCTTTTTTTTTATATGTATCTAAAATTCCTTCAGTACTCTTTGTAGGATTGGTTTGGTGGTTATGAATGCCTTCAGTTACTCTTTATCATGAAAGCATCTTGTTTCTTCATTAATTTTGAAAGGTAACTTTGCAGGGTACATCAATCTGAGCTGGAAGTTATTTTCTTTTAGGACTTGAAATATTTCAGTCCAAGCTCTTCTTGATTTGATGGTTTGTGTTGAGAAGTCTGTCATGATTGTAATAGATTTTGTTTTATACGTGATCTGTTTCTTTTCTCTGGCAGCTTTAAATATTCTGTTCTTGTATTGAATTTCTGAGATGTTGATTACTACATGTCTGGGTGTAGATTTGTTTTTGTTATGGCTAGCTGGATGCTATATGCCTCACTTATCTGAATGTCACTTCCTTTTCCTATGCTTGGAAACGTTTGTGATATTGTTTCTGTAAGTAGACTTAATGCCATTTGTGTTTGTCCCTGCATTTTCACTCACACTTATTATTCTTAAGTTATGTTTCTTTGGGCTGTCTTGCAGCCATTGAATTGTTACTTCCTCTTTCCTTGTCACTTTAAAGAGAGTTTTCCTTTTCCAGTCAAAAGGAAACCTGTCTTTAAGGTTTGAAAGCCTAAATCTAGTTCCTTTTCAGTGGATTTGCAAGCTTTCAATGGAGCATAATACTGGATTCCTCTTTGAATGTTTCATGTATTCTAAATCTTTCTTACATTGTTCATTCAAGGTCTTGCTTATTTTTCTATGTGCCTCTGTTCCTCAATC
This sequence comes from Cavia porcellus, assembly GCF_034190915.1. Lineage (NCBI taxonomy): Eukaryota > Metazoa > Chordata > Mammalia > Rodentia > Caviidae > Cavia > Cavia porcellus. The sequence continues at coordinate 8,123,112 of NW_026947508.1, forward strand.
TGTGCCTTTTTAGAGGTGCTTAGCAATTCTTTCACTATAGTTTTCATTTTTTCTTTTAGCTGAGATAGTATTTCTGTTCTAATTTCTTTTATAGCCTCATGAAATTGTTTCTTTAATTCACTTGCCATCATTTCAGAAACTTCAGGTGTGTGACTCCCGATCTCTTCTGAGTTTACCTCTTCTGGACTTATTCTCCTTTGGTTGGAAGCCAGAGTCTGCCTTTTGTTTCTTCAGCTTGACATTTTCCTGGGTTCTTCCAGACAAGTGGTAGTGATGTCCTATACACTTCCTGCATTGGTTACAACTCCTCTGAAGCAAGACTGTTTGATTCTTCTAATCAGTGCTGGCTTCGGGTATCTGATGGTGGCCATATGATGTGCTGCTACAGGGATGTGTGCTGCTTTTCCCAGCCTGATTTAGCTCACAGATGCCTGGTGGAGTGCATGTGGGGGCAGGGCTGGCTACTGCCTCCTTGGTGCTTACCAGTGGGAATCTTTGATGAGGGCTGCCAGAGTACATGGGAGGCAGGGGGCTGCAACTGTGTCTGGACTGAGCTGGTTAGTGGGAAACTGGACTGGAGGACACGGGTTCAGTCTGAACAGTTTCCACCAGTGTGCTCCCAGCTAGGAGGTGCTGGACAGTACCGATTACTGTTCTGGTTCTAGGCAATCCTGCTCAACTCTAAAATGTCTCTAGGTCAGTCATTTTTTAAAAAATTTTATTTAAAAGGAAAAAGAAAAAACAAAACAAAACAAAGCAGTTTAAGGGTACAATTAATACAGAATTACAAAAAAAAACAGTAAGAAATCACTGGGGATTTAGCTCAGCAGCATAAGCACCTGTCTTGCAAGCAGGTGGTCGTGAGTTCGATCCCCGGTCCCGATAAAAATGAAAAAGACAAAAAAAAATCACCAATTAATAGATTACAATTATCATCCTAGAGACAGTTGCTCAAGTCACAGTATCAAAGCCTACAAAGTGGACATTCAAACAGTGAGGCTGCAAACAGTTGTGTTCAATGGTCCAACCAAAAACATTAATATGGGCATCTATTTAACACCCCTAAACACACTTGCAGTTGTATACTTTAGAGCACTTTTTCCCCTCTCTTTTTTACAACAAAATTTATACATTTTGGGTTTTATTACTCTTTAGTTCTTATTACATCTTTTGGAAGAGAATAAATTCAAATATGGCAAAATAAAGCTGTCAATCAAAACCAAGGATAGACATCGCACATGATGTAAAAACAAAGTACAAGGTTATCGACGATGGTTACCATAATGCCTCTTGCTTCCTTAAAAAGAATTGTCTATCTCATTAGGTATTATAAAGTTGAAGAAAACAGTAGAGGACAAGACCAATAAAACCTAAACCTTGTAAACACTACAGGACTTCCAAAGAAGATAATAGTCAAACCACAATGGGCATCATAGTGAATCTTATTGCCTTGAAAGTAGTTGCCTATACCCTCAAAGTTGATACTATCATACAGAATGGAACAGAGTCTAATCAGTCAAAACAAGATAGTGGAAGTATTACAGGACTTCAAATCAAGTTAATAGGAAATCAAATGTTTCCATAATATATCCTGCTAATTTTTTTATTTTTCCCCTAATTAAAAAATCATTAAAAATAACTAAATAATTTTATAATGGATAAGGAAGAGATTGAAATAAAAGAGGACATAACATCATAACACTACAGGTCAAAGCATGACAGTTTCACCAACCTAGTGCTTCACCACCAAATAACCCGGCTTAATAGTAGTTAGCATAGGGTCTTTTTCCTTGAAATATTTGAATATAACTTCATATACTATAGCTTCATACACATCAAGTCAGTGTAAAACCATTCAAGTGGATGAAAGCTTTGTAGGATTTTTAGAACCAAATAACAGAAAATAAACAATGGTTTTATATTATCTCTTTGCCTATAACAATTTTTTATACTATCACAGATAATAAAATCCAGCAAGATACATCATGATAAAACCAATGGAGACAGAAGAGCCATAGTTTTGTGGGGCTTCAAAACAAGATGATAGTAAATTAGTACTAGCTATTATGATGACTTATTTTCTTCAAAATAGCTATTCATTTCATCACAGGAAATAATATCAAGCTGCTCAGAATAAAGCCTTTACAATTAATAAGTGAAAATTTTATAAGGCTTCAAGGCCACAAATGGGGAATCATGATTACCACATACTTTTATATATTTGAATCATTAGTTACATTAGGGAAACTGTTCGGTATTCACAGATGCGAGATTGATTTATTTCTCTTATGAGTATGGTCTCAAGGAGCACCCATTTATTGATAAATTTATCAATGTGATCTTTCTTTATAACTGAGTAATACTCCATTGTATAGAAATTCCACAACTTTTTTATCCATTTCTCATTTGATGGACACTTGGGTTGTTTCCAAGATCAGGCAATTACAAATTGTGCTGCTATAAACATAGGTGCACATATATCACTGTGGTATGATGCTTCAGTTCTTCTGGGACTATGCCTAGAAGTGGAATAGCTTGAACAAATGGGATTTCCAATCCCAGCTTTTTGAGAAATCTCCACACTGACGTCCACAAAGGTTGTACCAGTCTACACTCCCACCAACAGTGTAGGAGAGTTCATTTTCCCCCACCGCCTCTCCAGCATTTGTTTTCATTGGTTTGCTTGATCCTGGCCATTCTTTCAGGGGTGGGATGGAATCTCAGTATGGTGTTAATTTGCATTTCTTTAATGACCAATGATGATGAACATTTTTTCATGTATTTATTTGCCATTTGTATTTCTTCTTCTGAGAATTGCATATTCAACTCAGATGCCCATTTTTCGGTTGGATCTTTGAATTTTGAGTATCTCAATTTTTAAAATTCTTTATATGTTTTAGACAAAAGTCCTTTGTCTGAGGGGGAGTTCACTAACATCTTTTCCCAGTTTGTGGGTTTTCTTTTCACTATGCTGGAGATTTCTTTTGACATGCAGAAACTTTTTAATAAGAAGTGGTCCCAGTTATTAATTCTGGGAAGTATTTCCCATGTGGTTTGAGTTCTGTGGATGAATTCTCTACCTATCCCTATGTCTTCAATGTTTCTACCCAATTTGTCTTCCAATAGATTTAGTGTTTCTGTTTTAATATTCAGATCTTTGATCCATTTAGATTTTAATTTAGTACATGGTGATAGGCATGTGTCTAGCTTTAGATTTCAACAAATGGAGAGCCAGTTTTTCCAGCACCATTTATTAAAGAGACTATCCTTCCTCCAGTGAACCTGCTTGGCTCCTTTATCAAAGATAAGGTGGATGAGTGTGTTTGCAGTTTTGGTTGTATCTTCTAATCTATTCCATTGATCTTCGGCTCTGTTTTGATTCCAGTACCATGTTGATTTTACTACTGTTGATTTGTAGTATAGCTTCAAGTCAGGAATTGTGATGCCTCCTGCCTTGCCTTTGCTGCTTAGAATTGCCTTTGCTATTCTAGGTTACTTCTGGTTCTAGATGAATTTTAGGAGTGATTTCTCTAGATTTATAAGGTGTGTTGATGGTTTTTTTATTGGTATTGCATTGAATCTGTATAACAGCTTCGGGAGATTGGCCACTTTCACAATGTTTGTTCTTCCTATCCATGAGCAAGGGATGTTATTCCATTTTCTGTGATCGTCTTCAATTTCTTTTTTCAGTGTATTTTAATTTTCCCTGTGTAGACCTTTTACTTCTTTCATAAGAGTAATTCCTAAATATTTCTTCTTTTTTTTTTTTTTTTGCTTACTAGTGTGAAGAATGTGATTTCTCTTATTTCCCTCTTTGTGATTTTGCTGTTAGTGTATAGGAATGGTATTGATTTCTGAGTACTAATTTTCTATCCAGCTACATTACTGAATTTATTTATTATATCTAAGAGTCTTCCAATGGAGTTTAAGGGGTCTTCTATGTAGAGTATCATGTCATCTGTAAACAATGATAATTTAACTTCTTTTTTTCCTATCTTTATCCCTTTTATTTCTCTCTCTTATATAATTGCTCTGGCTAGTGTTTCCAATGCTATATTAAATAGGAGCATTATTAAAGGACATCCTTGTCTTGTGCCTGATTTTAAAGTAAAGGCTTTCAATTATTGGTCATTTCGTATGATGCTGGCTGTTGGTTTGTCATAAATGGCCTTTATTATATTAAGTTAAAGACCATCTATTCCAACTTTCTGTAAAGTTCTTATCATGCATGAATGTTGGAACTTATCAAAGGCTTTTTCTGCATCTATAGAAATGATGTGATTCTTACTTTTGGCTTTATTGATATGGTGGATTACATTTATTGATTTACATATGTTGAACCATCCCTGCATTCCTGGGATGAATCCCACTTGGTCATGGTGTATAATCTTCTTGATGATTTGCTGCATCCTATTTGCCGATAATTTATTGAGGATTTTTGCATTTGTGTTCATTAGGGAGGCTGGTCTATAGATCTCTTATTTAGTTGGATCTTCCTCAGGTTTTGGTACTAGAGTAATATTTGCTTCCTGGAATGACTTAGGAAGTATTGCTTCCCTTTAAATTTCATTGAATATTTTGAGGAGTGTCAGCAATAGGTCTTCTTTGTATTTCTTGTAAAATTCTGCAGTGAATCCATCTGGGCCTCGTCTCTTCTTTGTAGGTAAGGACTTAATTACATTTTCAATTTCATCAATAGAGATTGGGTTATTCAGCAGCTTTACATCCTCTTGATCTAGCTTTGGTATTTCATATGTTTCTAAGAATCTGTCTATTTCTTCTGTGTTATCAAACCTTTGAGAGTATAGGTTTTTGAAATAGGTGTTGATCTTCTGCATTTCTGTAGAATCTGTAGTGATTTCACCTTTTTAATTTCTTTTGCATGAATTTGATCTTTTTCTTCCTTTTTAAAATAAGGTTGGCTAGGGGCTTATCAATTTTATTTATTCTTTCAAAGAACCATCTCTTTGATTCGTTGATTCTTTGGATTGTTTTCTTAGTCTCTATTGCATTGATTTCTGCTCTGATTTTTATAATTTCCTCCCTTCCTTTGCTTTGGGCTTGACTTGCACTTCTTTTTTTTTTTTTTTTTTTTTTTTGTCTTTTTCCTTTTTATTGGTACCGGGGATCGAACTCACGACTGCCTGCTTGCAAGGCAGGCACTTATGCCGCTGAGCTAAACCTCCAGCCCCGCTCTTCTTTTTCAAGATGTTTGAGGTGTAGCATCAAGTTATTTATTTGTATTCATTCTGTTTTCCTGATGTGGGAACTCTGTGCAATAAATTTTCCTCTGAGGATGGCTTTCATTGCATCCCAGAGATTTCGGTAAGTTGTGTCTGTATTTTTGTTTTCTTGTAGGTATTGTTTAATTTCTTCTTTAATTTCCTCAATAGTGTGTTATGCAGTTTCCATGTTTTCAGGGAATTTTTGCAGTATCTTTTATCATTAATTTCTAATTTCAAAGCGCTGTGATCTGATAACATGCAAGGGATGATTTCAATTCCTTTGCATTTGTTTAAATATGTTTTCTGAGCCAATATATGGTCTATTTTAGAGAATGACCCATGTACTGCTGAAATGAATGTGTATTCTGATGTTGTTGGGTGGAACATTCTGTAAATGTCTATCAAGTCCATTTGTTTACAGGTGTGATTTGTTTCTGTTATTTCTTTGCTCATTTCTGTCTTGTTGATCTGTCCCTTGGTGTCTAAGGCATGTTAAGGTCTCCTGTTACAATTGTGTTACTGGTGGTGCTGAGAACTTTGGGGCTGGGGATTTAGCTCAGGGGCATAAGCACCTGCCTTGCAAGCAGGCAGTCGCGAGTTTGATCCCCGGTACCAATAAAAAAAAAGAGAGACAAAAAAATTACAATTGTGTTACTGGAAATTGAATTTTCATTTCTGTTAATCATTGTTTTATATAACTGGGTGCTCTGGAGTTTGGTGCGTATATATTTAAGATAGTTATCTCTTCCTCTTGGAGTTTTCCCCTAACGAGTATGTCGTGACTTTCTTTGTCCTTTCTGATCAATGTTGGTTTAAAGTTCATGTTGTCTGCAAACAGAATTGCTACTCCTGGTTTTTTTTTTTTTTTTTTGAATTCCTGTTGCGTGAAGTATTGTCTTCCATCCTTTGACATTCAGTCTGCGAGTATCCTTCTGTGTTAGATGGGATTCCTAGAAACAGCATATGGTTGGATTTTGTTTGTTGATCCATTCTGGTAGTCTGTTTCTTTTGATTGGTGCATTGAGACCATTTACATTAATGGTTATAACTGTTATATGCTAGTTTAGTATTGACATGTTATCTCTCTGCTGTTGTGTCTTTATCTTTCTGTTCTGTTTAATTATCTGCTTTGCTTAGTCATTTTATTCTGTGTATCTAAACTGTCTCTCAATATTTTTTGCATATAGTTCTTTGTTCATATAGTTCTTCAGCTGTTCTTTGTCATGGAATTTTCGTATTTCACCATCGATTTTGAATGATAGTTTTGCAGGGTACATCAGTCTAGGTTGGAAACCATTTTGCTTTAGGATTTGGAATACTTCACTCCATGCTCTTCTTGACTTTATTGCTTGTGCTGAGAAGTCTGCTGTGATTCTGATAGGTTTTCCTTTATAAGCGATCTGTCTTTTCTCTCTGACAGCTTTTAATAGTCTATTCTTGTGTTGGATTTCTGGGATGGTGATTATTATATGTCTGGGTGTAGTTATATTTTGTTTATGACTATTTGGAGTTCTCAGAAACCTGATGTCCGTTTCTGATCTCACGCTTGGGAAATTTTCAGATATTACATCTCTAAATATCCTCCCGAAATTCTTTATGTTGTCCTCTTCTTTTTCATTAATCCCTATCAATCTTATGTTTTTTTTCTTTGCATCACCTTGCAGTTGTTGAATTGTTATTTCCTGATTCCTTGTTGTTTAAAAAGTTCTTTCCTTTCCTGTTCACTAGCTGCAAACCTGTCTTCAAGGTCTGTAGTTCTATCTTCACTTCCGTTGAGGCGATTTTTACAGTGGAGTTTTTTATTTCCTGTATACCTCTTTGCGTCTGCTTTATGTATTCTGTTTGTTTCTTATATTGCTCATCCAGGCAATGTTTTCTTTAGATATCTTCAGAATCTCTTTCATTTCTTTTATCATTTCTTCTTTTACCTGGGAGATTATTTCGAGTTTGAATTCCTGTAAAGCTTCCTGGAGTTGCTTGTTTATTTCAGTAGCTATTATGTCTGATGTCTGAGGCATACATTTTCTTCTATATACATTGCTCCTAGCGTTTTTTTGAGATGGGCTGGAGGTTTGAGGTTGTAATTTGGTCTTTCATTTTGTCATTTTCCTATATTTCTGTGTTTCAAGTGTTATTTGAAAGCTTCCAAAGTAAATCCCGAGGACCCAGCAACAATCTAAAGTGTCTGTTGGAAATCCACTGCTGTGTTCACAGCTCCTGAGACTCTAGCACCAGGTTCCCCCAGGCCGCTGGGCCTCTGTAACCAGTGGCCCTCTTTTGCGTGTTTAGAACACTGTAGTTCCAGATAACCTGGGCTCGAAGGACACTGTGCGCTGGCCTGCTTGTTCGAAACTCCACAGTTCTACAAGCGCAGCCGGAATGGGGAGGCGGATGTTGGCACCTCAGACCCACTTAGCCACTTCACTGCACCTGGAAGCCTGGAGGGTCCTGAACAGTCTGGGCTTCGGGCAGAGTGCTCTGGGCACTTGCCGCAAGCTGCAGGCTTGTGGAACTGGTGATGTTTGCCTGCTTGCTGAGAAATCCACAGTCCTCCAGACATACGGGGAGGTGGATGCAGGTGCCCTGACCATCCCAGACCTAATTCGGCACCCAGAGGATGAAAAGGTCCCAAATAGGCTGGGCTCCTGGGATAGTGTGCACCTGCCTGCTTGCTGGAAACTCCACAGTTCTCCGAGCGCAGCCGGAATGGGGAGGCAGATGTCAGCGCCTCAGACCCACTTAGCCACTTCACTGCACTCGGAAGTCTGAAGGGTCCCAAACAGTCTCTAGGTCAGTCATTTTGTACAGCAGAAAGACTGAGCCCTCTGTACTCACTGCCAGGCAGTGAAGTCCTCTGCATCCACTGCTCCCCTCCTTCACCAGTACCTTTGCAGAGCCCTGCAAGCTTCTCAGCCATTACCATCACCATGACCATGTATTCCAGGATGCAACAGCTCCTCTTGCACAGTCAGCCTTCCTCCATGTCACAGACCAACAGCTATTGCCTTCTTTGTCTTTTATGTTGTTCTTTTTTAGTCTCTCTGTGGGTTTCAGTTGTCACTTTAGATTGTTGCTGGGTCCTCGGGATTTACTTCCTTTACTCCTAATTTCCCCACAATGTCGTATTCCAGCATCTGAACTGTTTCTGACAGAGAGGCTGTTTACTCTGCTGCTTACTATTCTACCCATCTTGCAGAAGTCCAGCATCATGTTTTTTTTTTTAATCTGTTATCTGTTGATAGCCATAGGCTGCTCTCAAGATTTAGGTATTATCAATTGTCCTGTTATAAATGTGGGCATGCAAATATCACCGTAATATGATGTCTTTAACTCTGGAGAAAAGATATTTAGAATGAAATTAACTTTGTCAAATGGAATTTCTAACTTTTTATTATCTCCACATTTACTGTAATAGTAATACTGGTTTCTATTTACACCACAATAGATAAGGGTACCTTTTTCTCTAGAGCTTCATGATGACAGACATTATTTCTGGAGTAAAATATCAGGGCTATTTTAATTTGCATTTCTGTAATGACTAGAAATATGGAATACTTTTAATCTTTTCATTGGCCTTTTAATTTTTGAGAACTGTTTATTTCAGTTGTCTATTTTTGATTGGTCTTTCCTTTGGGGTTCTAATTATTGGGGTTCTTTCTGTGTTCTAGATATTATTCCTTTATCTCATGACTATATGGAAAAGATGCTTTTCCAAATTTAGTAGGCTTCCTTTTCACTCTGTGAGTTTTTTCTTTTGTTGTGCAGAATATTTTTAATTCAATATGATTCATTTTGTAGAACTGTGGTTCTGTTTCTTGGGCAAATGTGGATTTGTTTAAAAATTCCTTGCCTTATGCCTATGCCTTCAAAGTTTTATCTATTTTATCTTCCAACAGATGAAGTGTTTCTGTTCTAGCATTTAGACTTTTGGTCTACTTTCATTTAATGTAGTAAATGGTGAGAGGTATGTGAGTAGATTTGATTATCTTTATGTGGATAGCCATTTTCCCCAGCACCATTTAATAGAGAAGTTATCTTTCCTTAAGTGTATCTTTTTGATCCATTTGTTAAAGATCATATCCTGAACAGCTCCAGGCCTTTTTTCATTTCCTATTCTGTTCTGTTAACCCACATACCTGTTTTCTGTCCCTGTATCATGATGGTGTTTTTGCTGTAGTGTTATAATGTAAGTTGATGTCCTGGATTGTCATGCCTGTGGCTTTGCTTTTGTTGCTAAAGACTGCTTTAGAGACTCAGGGTTTGTTCTGGTTTATATGAATTTTAGGGTTGTCTCTCCAGTTCTTTGAAGAATTCTGTTGGTATTTTAATTCAGATTGCATTACCTTTGTATATTAGCTTTGGCTGAATGGCCACTTGAGTATTATGGTTCTCCATAACTAGAAGCAGTATTTTTCCATTTTCTGATGCCTGCTTTCACCTCTCTTTTTCAGAATACTGTGATTTTTATTATAGTGGTCTTTGACTTTTTTGATCAGGTTAGTTCACAAGCATTTAATTTTTCTTAATGCTGTTGTGAATGGCACTGCCTTCCTAGTTTCCTTCTCCACAAATTCATTGCAGACGGGAATGTTATTGATTTTGGTATGCAGATTTTGTAAAGTGCTACATTGGTGAGTTTAGTTATTAATTCAAGGAGATTTCTGGCGGCATTTTTCAGATCTTCCATGCAGAGAATTATGTCCTCTTCATATAATAATAATTTTAATTATTCCTTTACTATATATCTCTTTCATTTCTTTCTCTTGCCTGATTGGTCTGGCGAACATTTCAAGTAGGAATTGTTATAGGGATATCTTTGCCTTGTGCCTGTTTTGCCGTAGAAGGACTCAGCTTTTGACCCTTGACATGATGTTGGCAGTAGAACTGTCATAAATGGCTTGTATTAGTTTGAGATCCTCCTGTACCTATTTTCCTCAGGACTTATATCACAAAAGGATGTTGGATTTTGTCAAAGCCTATTTCCACTTTTATTGAGTGATCATGTGACTTTGTCCCTGCCTGTGTTTATGTGATGTATTACATTTATTTTTTGTGTAATTTGAAGTATCCTTGCATCCCTGGCATGAAGTCTGCTGGTTCATAATGTAGGAATTTCCTGAGGATTTTTTCCATTCTGTTTGACAGTATCTTGTTGAGAATTTTTGTACCTATATTCATTAAAGAATTGTTGCCTATAATTCTTTCCCCCCACCTCTGGTTTTGGAACCTGATCAATGCTATCTTCCAGAAGCGAGTTTGTGGTTATTCCTTCCTGTTTCATTTCATTGAAGAGTTTGAGATGAATTGACATTTATTTTCTTAAGCACACTTTAGTTTCTATAGTGGACTGAGGCAGTTTCTTAGGAGTCAGTTGGGCTATGGAAGATGGAAGAATCTTCTTCCCAAGCACTACAACGGCAAGGAAATCCCATTCTGCCCACCAGGGGGAGTTTGTGAGGTGAGCTTCACAAAGACCAGCAGGGTTTGATCTCAAGGTATTTTACCTCCTGGCAATATGAAGAGGTCTCAGATGGGTGATAGAGGCTCTCATAGCTTGGCCCTCTGACTGCAAAAGAGGACAGGAGGCCCAAATTTCACAAAAGAACTTACTTAACATGTGAAAATTATCTTTTCTCTCATTCCTAGCTCCTAAATTAGCTGCCCGTTAAATCTCCCATTAATGCTCCAATGCAAGGCACAGGGGAGCAGTGGAGGATCCCAGTGGATAAGACCATGGATAAAAACCCCACTCTACGTGCTCTTCAGTTCTGTCTTGTGCTCTTGCTTGCCCTGTGGGCTCAGCCTGATTTTGTATACTCTGGGTCTATAAGGTAGAGATGATGAGAGGGCATAAACAGGAAGTATGTATTTAGCACTCAGAAGAGGCCTTGGCCCATGGCTAGCAAAACATAAGTGGCTGGAAAGCCTCTTTTCCAAACTAGCTCTATTTATTGCTTTCTCTCTTGGAAGAAAATAAAATAGACAAAAGTGTTTGAATTGCTGCTCTGGAAACCAGGAAGCCAAGATGTTGGTGGCATATCACCTTGCATCAGCCCTTGCAGAAAGCCCAACATACATATTCTTGTAGACATAAAACCTGGGCCGGATTAATTCTTGAATTAGGAACCTAATCCAGAAATAACTAACCTTCTCTCTCTGTAGGGGGTGGAATCCATTCAAGCAAAACTGCTTGATCATCTCTGAAAAGTAAACATTATTCAATTAAATCTGCATTTGTTGTTTGAATGAATGAATGAATGAAAACGTGTGAACCCAGCTCTCTTTTTGAATGTAAAAGAATCCACTGTGATATAATGAGCTCAATTTATGTACAAGAGACAGAAAAGAAACCGGAGAAACCTTGGCAGTGGTGAGTTATATAAGGTCTGCCTCTCAGGTCTTAACTCTCCTCTGCCTCACTTTTCTCCTCTTGCTTCCAACAGGGGGACATACTAAAAGATCTGAGAATTTGCTGCATCCTGAACTTTATTCATTTTCTACAAGACAAGTTGACCATACATAAGAAGCACCCTAAAACATGGTGACTGACCTGTGCTTTGGGACAGTCCCAGTAAGGCTGCTGCAGCACTGGGAGGCATCCTGCAGCCTCTAGAGAAGGAGGAATGGCATGTTTGGCAGCTTTTCAGTGATGACAGGCACGAAGGGCCCCTGAACACATAGATGTTTGCCCCAAATTGAAGGAAAAGCTCACCAGTGAAAGGCAATAGCAGTGTGAGCATCGTTAAGGTGGTTTGAGGCTTACTTCAGGTGATGGGATGGCCACCTCCATGAGCAATGGTTTCTACTCCATGACAGTCTGGATCCCTTGACAGAGCACTGGCCATGGACTCCTCTTCTCCTTCCCACTCTCACTTATGATTACTAGCCCATCTTCCACATCCCACAGTGACCCTAAACACAATATTATCCTCAGCTCTGCAGAGACAAAAGAGTTCCTTGTTTTCCCCTCTTTCACCTAGGAGAGTCCTTCTATCTGGTCCTCTGCACCTGTAGCCCACTCTTCCTCACAATCTGTCCCTAATGCTGGATGTGTATCTCAGTGGTACAAAGTGATATGATGTTGGGTTGTATCCTGAATAATGCAAAAACAGTCTGCACCTTGACTATACATGGGTCACCACCTCAGGGTGGCATACCCAGTGTCTTATGTCATATTCAGTGCTATTCTGGACTGCTGCTTCTAGTGCTGAATATGCTCTGTTGAAAGTTTCTGTGGCCCTCGTCACAATCAGAGGTGATCTTGGTTGATGTTTGTTTGCATTTACTGTCTGTCTGTCCCAGTTTAGAATGTGAACTCCAAGGGTGCCAGAAACATTGTTGGGTTTGTTTGTTCCTGGATTTCCAGCAATGACCTAATGTGTTTATTGCTTGAGTGAAAGAAATAATGAATGAATCACTGGATAAATGGACAGGTGAAGGATTGTGTAAATTGATGGGTTAGCAAATGAACAGATGGATAGGAGGATGGATGCACACAATAAGATGGAAATGGTGGCATATCAAAATTTGACCATATGATGGAAATGAATCTTAGTAGTGCAGTAGTACATGAAAAGACTTAATAGAGCCTCATAACTTAAAAATAAAGTACTGAGCACTGATGAGAATTTCAGATACCTGTAGGTCAGATAAAAGAAAATAAAGAGAGAAAAACAAATCTCAGAGTGCAAGAGGGAATGGAACTGGGGTATCTCCATTTGTCCCACTTTTATTGTCTAGCAAGAATGTAGACAGAGGTATAGCAGGCACTGGTAGGTGTAGAAAGTGGGTAGATAAAGGTTAAGTTAATGAAGAACCAGGTTTTCTCTAAATTCAAATGCCTGTGTTTATGGCAACTATTCCTAACAGGTGGTATCTTTTCTCAGGAGTGCCTCATTATCACCATCCTGTCCATAACCAGTGGCCATGAGTGCTTCCCAGTTTTGAAACAGGGGCACATCAATCTCAGGGCAATAGGGGGCTTAAATTACATATTCAGGTCTCTGATAATGGGTCACATATCTCAGTTCACAACAATAAAGATAAAAATATGATACTTTCTTCTACAAATATATGCAGACACAGCAATGGCATATAAGAAAGAAAGGAAAGAAATGATGGCTTTAGGATCCAAGGTTAGCCCTGCTCTTAGCTGAGCTGAAGTTGGGGGAAGATAGTGAGGTACTGAGAGTTGGCTGAAGGTCATGGTCCATGTCCTGGCTGGTTTTGCAGAGTGATCATTCTATCAGGGCTCACTTCATTGTTTAAATAATTGTCAGATCAGAGTACCATGGAACAAGTAGTGGAAGGCAGAGCCAAGAGAATTACAAGTTTTTTCCCACCTTAGGCAGGGTAGCAATTTAGGGAGACCCTTTTGCAAAATAAGAAATAAGAGGGACATACACTAGGAGAAAGGTCCTTGGTTCAACCCAGTAGGGCAAAACAGTACAAAGCAAAAACAAATCAAAATAAACAACAACCAGTTTACCTGCCTACCTTCCTGCCTACTTCCTGCCAGCCAAACAAGAAGCAATGTGGACAATGTCTTAAGGTGCAACATTTTGCAAGGCTACTCAATGAGTAGCGATGGCTACTCAGTATAATTCTGATTGCTGTTTCGAGAGATGACAACACAGCATAAAACATAGGTGAGAGAAATTTTATTTAGTTCGTTATTTATTTAAGAGAAAAAAGACTCAGGATACAAAAACAAAGAGACAAAGATGCAAAACAACAAATCCTAAACAATAACAGTATAAGTTTTTAAAGCAAGATGGTAGAAATTTAAGAATTGTTGTAATATTGCATATTTTCCCATCAAAAGTGATGCCCAGATTGCCAGATATAGCCATGTAAGACTGATCTAATCGTGAATTTTCACAGTTCTTTTCCAAGAACTAATAGAATTATAGCATAGTCAACTTAGCTATTTTACGTATATACACAGATGTAAAAACACAATGTGTTTTTCCTTTTACCTTCTTCTTTGCTGCTTTACCCTATCCCAGTTACTTTTCCCCTTTGAGTAGTTTCTTACCCTTATACAATATTTTCAGATTTTGGATCTTATTTGCTCTTACAGTTTCTTACACTAGGGACACAATGTGGTATTTCCACATGTGAGTTTGATTAATCTCACTTGTGATTATGGTCTCAAGTCACATCCATTTGCTAAAACATCGATGCAATATTTCTTTACACTTGAATAGTACTCCACCCTATAAAAACACCACGTCTTTTTTATCCATTCCTGGACTGATGGGCACTTGGGTTGTTTCCAAGATGTGGCTGTCACAAATTGTGCTGCTATAAACTTTGGTGTCAGTATACCTCTTTGGTATGATATTTTCAGTCCTTCTGGGAAAATGCCCAGCGGTAGGATAGCTAGGTTAAAGAGCAACTATCCTTGTAGCTTTCAAATTGATTTCCACAGTGCTTGCACTAACTTACAATCCCACAAAAATTGCAGAACAGTTCCATTTTCCCCACCACCCATCCAGAATTTATTATTGATTTACTTCTTGATCTTGGCCATTCTTGCTGGAGTGAGATGGAATCTCAGTGTTGACAATGCACATTTTTTCATATACTTATTTCTATTTGTATTTCTTCATCTGAGAATGGTGTATTCATCTCAGAGCCCTATTATTGAATTGAGAATTTGAGCTTTGGCCCTAATGTTTTAAAATTTATTACTGCTCTAGATAGAGTCCTCTGTCTGAGGGACAGTTAGCTAAGATATTTTTCCAATTCATAGGATTTCCTTTGACTCTGTTGGAGATTTCTTTAGACATGCACAACTTTCTAATAAGACTAGATCCTCATTGCGTATTTTAGCAAGTCATTCTCACACAGTTTGATGTTTGTTCGTGAAATCTCTGCCTACCATTTATCATCAAGATTTCCATTTATTTTGTGTTCCAGTAAATGTAGTGTTTCTGTTTTAATATTTAGATATTTGATCTATTTTGACTTCAGTTTAGTGCATGGTGATAGGTGTGGATCTAGTGTTAGTTTTCATCATATGGAAAGCCAGTTTTTATAGCACCACCTAGTAAAGAGGCTATCTTTGTTCAAGTGAACATGTTTGGCCACTTTGTGAAGGATAAGCTGGCTGAGTGTGTTTATAGTTGTGGCTGTATCTTCTAATCTATTCCATTGATCTTCAGGACTATTTTTATTCCAGAACCATGCTGATTTTAACACAGGAGCTTTGTAGTATAATTTCTGGTTGGGAATTATGATGGTTTCCACATTGTTTTCATTGCCTGGAAGTGCCTTTGTTATTCTAGGTCTCCTCTGGTTTCAGATGAATTTTAGGAATGATTTCTCTTGATCTGTGAGATATATTAGTAGAATTTTGATTGGAATTGCACTATATCTGCGTAAAATTTTGGGAGAGTGGCCCTTTTCACAATGTCTCTTCTTTTCCGTGAATAGGGAATGTCTTTTCATTTTCTGAAATCCTCTTCAACTTCTTTTTTCAGAGCAATGTAATTTTTAATGTATAGATCTTTTTCTTCCCTTTTAAGATTGATTCTTAAGTAATTCATTTTTTGATGCTATAGTGAAAAGTGGGGTCCCTTATTTCTCTCTCAGTGCATGAGATGTTTGTGTACAGCAATGCAATTGATTTTTGAGCATTGACTTTGTATCTAGCTATGTTACTGAATTTAGTTGTTAAATATAGAATACTTCAATGGAGTTTTGATGGTCTTCTATGTAGAAAATAACACGATATCATCTGCAAATAGTGATAATTTAACTTCTTCCTTTCATAAACTTATTATTTTTATTTCGATGAGAGAAAATTTAAACAGCCCCCAAGTGTTTACCTATGTAACCTCTAACCTTGACTGCTCCAAGGCTGCATAGAAGTGTGGCTATGTGACTTGAATATGAAATGTAGAATCTCTAATGTTTCCATATGATATTGACCAGAGAAGCACTGTTTTAACATCAGTGTTCTAATCCTACCTGCTGCTGTTCAGTCTGAAATTCCATCTCTGATGCCCATCTGAAAATGCTAATGAAGCATAATGAAGATCCACTGAATGGAAACATGTGAGTGACCATGTGCATCATTACATTATGGAATAGTGAGGAGTTCCTCTTTCTACCAGATACTTGCAGTGAAGTAGGCTGTGGGACAGAGCAGTTCTAGTGGAGCAGCTGGAGGAGTGAGTCAGTAAGAGGGCTTCAGTGCATAATGCTGAGAACATGGCTAAGAAATCCTGCCACCCAGAGTGTCCATGTTCCTTGGTTATATCCAACATATAAACTGAAAACTCTGTTGAAACACTACAGGAATATGGATCTCTCAAATTTCAGTTCAGATCCTTCACCTCCCCATGGACTTAGTCCTCATAGGCTGCTATAAGAAACTGCAATATGCAGTGCAACTTATCTCATTAAGCAGGTTTGAATTACAGTAATAAATGCCTCAGGTAAACATAATATGAAGAGAAATACTTTGGCCTCACTTCTTTGGATCTGTACCAGCCCATCATTGTAGAAGAAGATGACAGAACAGAACAACCCAATAATGGCAGGGAAGTGAAAATGAGGGGGCAAGGAGGAGATAGTGCACTTTAATGACATGCCTCAGTGACCAAGATATTTCTTTTTGAACTACACCTCCTACAGTTTCCACTCCCTTGCAACAGTAAAAACCAGGCCTCTACCATATACATCTTCAGGGAACACTTATTACCCAAATATAGTATTCTGTCCCTGACCTATGATGGTTCATATTTGTCTCACATGGAAAATATGTTACATCCATGTCTAAGAGTTCTGAAATTGTAACTGTTCTAGCTTTGTTCAGCTCTCCAAGTACAAACTCTCCTGTAAGACTCAAGGTAAACTGAATTCTGAGATCATTTATGAGTGAAAAAGTAGTTACTTCCTTTGCAGATACCATGGTGGCACAAATACAAGATAAATAACTGTATGCCTGAAAGAAGGAGAAAAAATAGCAAGCAACAATCAAATTAAAGAAAGAATAAAACTCAGTAGGAAAACATTAAATCCTACCACTCTGTTTTTGGCATCTAAGGCATTCCACAGGGACATGTGGGTTCACAATGGCTTGTACCTCTCTACCCCTTTGTGTGCATCCCAAGCAGCCATTCTGTTGGCTCAGCCCTGTTCACTGTTCACAATTTACTCTGACAGGTGCTGCTCATTGTGTGATGATCTACCTCCTTTTAGTCTCCACTGCCCCATTGGTTTCATCCTCACAGCTAACAGTTTGCCCCATCAGGATATTAGGGATTATGATCTTCCGGCTCACTTTATAGCATCATAAACTTTGCTTTGAAATCTTGATGGAAAGCTTCATGATTATACTCATAAAACCAGCACCACATTGACTGGTTACTAAGGTCTATGCTCCCTGCTCACTACAACTGCAGCAGCCTCTGAGTGCCTAACTAGCATGGGATCTCTTGGGCAAGCAGGGAACCTTGGGATTTCCTTCTCAAAAAATTTTTCAAGTTTATGTCCCTAAGCCCGTGGCTGCAATATCTTGCAGATTTCTGAGATACCCTCTAGGCATTTTCTCTACTTTCTCCATCTTGGCCTCTTCCACCTCTTAACCCCTTACCAATTGGGTGGTCTACTTTGAGTTACATTCCCATTCCTTTTTCTGATTTTTAGCTTCATGCCTCAGTCTCTCCTTCAGGGCTGGGATTACACATTTGGGCCACTATTGCAAACTATTGGCTTCTTTTTAAAGATAGTAATCATTTTGTAACTGTGTCCTGTTTTGTTGCACCTTTACCAATGATCCTTTCCCAGAAAAACTGAACAGTTTTAAACTTCTTGCTATACAAATCTGGATAAATTGATAAGAATAGATACTACACTTGATCTATTAATTAAGGGAAAAATAAAAAAATAGAAGGATATATTATAGTAACCCACTCGATTTCCTATTAACTTGATTTGAAACCCTGTATTGCTCTCACATCTTATTTTGACTGATTTTCCTCTATTCTGTTTTGCTTGATACTACCAAGTTTGAGAGTATAGGCAACAACTGTGCAGACAATAAGATTATGATTCCCATTCTGGTTTGACTATTATCTTCTTTTGAAGTCCTGTAATGTCTCTAATATTTTGGTTTTATTGGTTTTGCTCTTTACTGTTTTGTTCAATTTTATTATAACTGATGATATAGGCAATTTTTTTAAGATAGCAAGAGGCATTATGGTAACCATTGTTGATCACTTTGTATTTTGTTTTTACAGCATGTATTATGTCCATCCTTTTGATTTGACTGACTCTGTTTTGTTATGTCACGTTTGGTTTTATTCTCTTCAAATAAAGTAATAAGAACTGTGGGAGTAATAAAAAAAATCTGGATAAATATATCCAGAAATGCACTGTTATCTGAATGCTGTACAGTTTGGAAATTTTCCTCCAGAAAATAAGTTAGTTTGTCACCTTTAAAATTGACTTTCCAGGCCACAGGACCCAGGACCAGGGGTGGCCCTCAAGGCTGGACCTCCAGAGCCTGCCTCTTCCATGCTCCTGTTGTCCTGTCATCCACCACTTAACACAGGACCATCAGGGGGACACAGACCTCCAGTGGCTCACAGGGCCAAGCCAAGCCAGCCTATTCCACATCCTTGCCATCCTACTGCTGCCCGCTAGGACCCCCACCTTATGGATCTGGTATTGCTATTGATTTTTGGCTCCCACTACTCCCCCCAGAACACTGGACTGCAGTGGATTAACTGTGCTGTGTTGATGTGAGACTCAGTAACCCCTTATCTAAACAGAACTCAGCAAGCTTCCATCAGTGTGGTGAGTTTGCCCCTAAAATAGCAATACAATTTGTCACTTTTAGTGAGTAAACAGGAGCAATGGTCAAGTCCCCTCCAGAAGTAGACCTTGGTGAGCTTGGGAAGAGTGTGGGTGAGTCATTCCTCCACACAGAGAACATCTGTTAGGTTGAGGAGAGTGCCAATAAGGCCTCCCTTAACCTGGAGAAAATCAGAGGGGCTAATGAGACACCCAGTGACACAGAATGGCCCCAGCTAAGACAAACACTATAGACAGGGAGATATGGTGACCTGGAACAACCTGAAGATACAGTAACAGCATGAACTAAAGGTTGATTTACATGAATACTTCTAGGTTTGTCAGCCTAGGAAAAATATAGGTCTCACCCAACAGGTCCAGCAAGAGGAATTCAGGTAACTGGCTCAATTCTTCATTGTGGCATGCAGAAGTGGACAGACATTAATTACACAGTAGCACCCTAAGATACACAATACAAACAGGTGAGACTAGTGGGATTCGAAGACCAAATATTATCCCAAAATGGAAAATGATGAAATGAAAAAGCGCAATGCAATCTTAAACATCTAGTCCATCAGGAGCAAGTAAAGGAGATATTGAAATAGAGAGCTTTAAATTTCAGAGAGCAGAAATCTCTGAAAAGATAGCAAGTATTGTAAAAAGACAAATCCACAAGGCTATTGAGGAAATCAAACTAGAACTAATCTCTCAAGTGTCCGGCGCCGCGTCTGTCCCGCAGAATGAGGCACACGAACACTTTGTCTCTGCAGGCTCCTTTATTGACTGGGCTACAACCTCAATACATGTCCATCCTTGACGGCTTCCTATGTGTTGTGCGTCGGGCACTTCCTATACTTGGGCTTATATATCTAATGTTATCCAATCATGGGATTACATGTGGGGACAGGCGATTGGGCGGCAACAAGGAAGCAATCAATCATTACCATATATGGTGGGGACAGTAAGCCGAGCAAGAACCAGGAAGCAGGATGTGTGCGCCATCTTGGGCACACGATGGGCGGGGGAGCAGCAAGGCGGTAGGCGGACACCATCTTGTGGCTATATTCTCATGGGTAATACGGCAGGCTCCCAACACTCAAGTAAAGACAGAAATAAAAAACTTAGTAAAGGAATTGCTAAGCATAGCTAGAGAAGAAATATATTAAATAGTACAAGAGCATGGGAATCTGATTGAAACCTTGAATGAACAATGTAGAAAATAAGCAGAATCCATGAAACAAAATGAAAGAGACATCCAAGAAACAAAATTCTATTGAAAGCTGGCAAAACTGTTTGTAAGTGATGCTGAGGATAGAATTTTGAACCTTGAGGACAGGATTGCAATTAGTGATCATGAAATTATGGAACTCTTAAAAATAACAAAGCATGAAATGACAATCCAGCAGCTTTTTTTTTTGTCTTTTTCATTTTTATCGGTACCAGGGATCAAACTCACGACTGCTTGCTTGCAAGGCAGGCGCTTATGCCGCTGAGCTAAATTCCCATCCCCCAATCCAGCATCTTTAAAATGATGCCAAGAGAAACAATATAATACTAATAGGCATCAGTGAAGATGCAGGAATCAATGGAAATGACATAGGTAAACTATTCACAGAAGTAATAACAGAACATTTCCCAAACATGGGGGAAAAATGTGATATGCAGATAACTGAGGCATACAGAAATCCAAACAGTCACAATCAATATAAATCTATACCCAGACATATAAGAATTCAGATCCCAGATATACAACATGAAAACAATCCCTAAAAGCTGTTAGAGCAAAGACACTGCTCACTTCTCCAGGAAAGCCCATTAGAATCGCAGCAGACATTTCAGCACAAACCCTCAAGATGAACTTTGAGTGAAGTGTTTCAAGCCCTGAAACAAAACAACTTTCAACACATATTGATGTACCAAGAAAAATTTTCAAATTTAATGAAGAAACAAAATACTTCCATAAAAAAGAACAACTGAAGAAATCCATGTCCTCCAAACTAACCCTAGAAGGAATATTGAAAGACATACTAGATAGAGATAAAAATGACCACAATCTCCAGAAAAACAACAGAAAGAAACCACCAGACAGGACAAGGAATTAAAAATGGGGAAAACAGTAAACAATAACTGGAGCATAACATGGCAAAGTCGAGCCAGTACATATCAGTTATACATAACAATGTAAATGACCTCAATTCACCTATCAAAAGAAATAGGTTGACAGAATGGATCAAGAAACAGGATCCTACAATATGCTGTATACAAGAAACACATCTGACTCAAAAGGAGACTCCTAAATTAAAAGTCAGAGGATGGAAAAAACGTATTTCATGCAACAGGAACCCAGAAAAAAGGCAGGGGTAATTGTTATATTTGCATACAATGTGAACTTCAAACTTAAAAGGATTAAAAGAGATAAAGAAAATCATTACATCCTTATTAGTGGAAAAATTCAAGAGGCAGAACTAACAATCATAAATATACATGCACCAAATACAGGAGCACCCAACTATATAAGACAAAGATGAGTGGACATGAAAAACCAAATACACAAGAACACATTTATAACAGGGGACCTTAATACCCCATTTTCACAAAGAGATAAATTGACTAGAGAAAAAGTCAATTAAGAAACAGTAGAACTGAATCATACCTTTGAGCAAATGGACTTAGTATATGTTTACAGAGTATTGCACCCAACCACATCAGAATACACATTCTTCTCAGATGTGCATTGGACAGTCTCCAAAATAGACAATAAAATAACTCATAAAACATTCTTAAGTGAATGCAAAGGGACTTAAATTATCTCATGCATATTATCTGACCATAGTGCACTAAAATTGGAAATTAATGACAAAAGAAATTGAAAAACCTGCCTAGATACTTATAAATTAAATACCAATATTCTGAACAACCAGTGGGCTACAGATGAAATTAAAGAAGAAATAAAGCAATGAATACAATTCAATGAAAATGCAGAAGCAACACATTGTGATCTGTGGGATTCAGTGGAAGCGGCCTTAAGAGAGAAATATATAGCAATAAACTGTCATATCAAGAAAACAGAGTGATCACAAGTAAACAACATAGTGCTACATCTCAAGCTTCTTGAAAAGGAATAGCAAATTGAACTCAAAGCTCATAGAAGGGAATAAATTGTAAAGATCAAAGCAGAAATTTATTCAATTGAATCTAAAAAGAAATACAAAGAATTAATGAGTCAAAAAGCTTGTTTTTTGAGAGAATAAATGAAATTGATAAACCTCTGGGGAACTTTATCTAAAAAAGAAACCCAAATGTGATAAGGACTGAAAAGAAGAAAATTACCACAGATTTCATGGAAATTCAAAAGATCATGAATACGTACTTTGAAAACCTCTACTCACACAGGACAGGAAGGACAGAGAAAATGGACAGATTCCTAGAGACATATGAACTACCAAAGCTCAATCAAGAAGATATAGCAAATTTGAACAAAACAATATCAGCTATTGAAATTGAAAATGTGATAAAAAGTTTACCAGCAAAAAAGCCCAGGTCCTGATGGATTTACAGCTGAATTTGACAAGAAATTTAGAAAATATTTGATGCCAACACTGCTTAAACTGTTCAATGAAATTAAAAAGGAAACAATCCTCCCTTAATCCTTCCTGGAGGCAAGTATTACTCTAATATCAAGCCAGAAAAAGACCTAACCAAAAAGGAAAACTATAGGCCAGGGTCACAAATGCACATTGATTCAAAGGTTCTCCATAAGATACTAGCAAATCGAATGCAATAAATCATCAAAAATATACATCATAACCAAATGAGATTCATTCCAGGAATGCAGGGATGGTTCAACATACGCAAATCAGTAAATGTAATTCACTACATTAACAAAGCAAACCACACAACCACATGGTCATCTCAATAGATGCAGAGAAAGCGTTTGATAATATCCAACCCATGCCCATGATAAAACCCCTTCAGAAACTTAGAACACATAGTGTGTACCTCAATCTTATAAAGGCCATCTATGACAAACCAACATCCAACATTATACTAAATGGACAAAAACTGAAAGCTTTCATTTTAAAATCAGGAACAAGACAAGGATGTCCAGTATCACCACTCTTTTCAATATAGCTCTGGAAACATTAGCCAGAGAAATCAGACAAAAAAGAGAAACAAAAGAAATAAAGATAGGAAAGAAAGAAGTTAAATTATCACTATTCGAAGATGACATAATACATATAGAAGACCTCAAAACTTCATTAAGAGACTACTAGAGGAAATAAACAAATTCAGCAGTGTGGCTGGATACAAATTCAAAAAATCAAAAGCATTCATGTACCAAACAAAAATCTCACTGAGAGAGAAATTATGGACATATCACTTTACACAATAGCATCTAAAAAAACGAGATGCATAGGAATAACCCTAAACAAGAATGCCTATATGCCGAAAATTATATACTACACTAAAAAAGGAGATTGAAGAGGATATTAGAAATGGAAAGATATTCTGTGTGCTTGACTAGGAAGAACTAATATCATGAAAATGGCCATACTCCCTAAACTGTTATACAGATTTAATGCAATCCCCATCAAAATAACATTAACATACCTTACAGATTCAGAGAAAACACTCTTAAAATTCATTTGAAACAGAAGAAACCTAAAGTATCAAAGGTAATTCTGGGCAACAAAGGCAAGGCAGGAGGCATCTTAATCCCTGATTTGAAAATATACTACAAAGCCACACTGATGAAATCAGCATGGTTTTGGCAAAGAAATAGACTTGAGGATCAATGGAACAGATTAGAAGATGTAAACACAACTACAAAGACACTCAGCCACCTGATATTTGACAAGAGTTCTAAACATGTTCATTAGAAAGATAGCCTCTTTAATAAATGGTGTTGGAAAAATTGGCTCTCCACATGCCAAAGACTGAAACTTGACTCATGCCTATTGCCAGGCACAAAACTAAAATCTAAATGGATCAAAAATCTAA
The DNA here is from genome assembly GCF_034190915.1 of Cavia porcellus. Taxonomy (NCBI): domain Eukaryota; kingdom Metazoa; phylum Chordata; class Mammalia; order Rodentia; family Caviidae; genus Cavia; species Cavia porcellus. The sequence continues at coordinate 8,147,147 of NW_026947508.1, forward strand.
ATATTAAAACAGAAACACTAAATCTACTGGAAGACACGGTAGGTAGAAATCTTGGAGACATAGGGATAGGCAGAGAATTCATGAACAAAATGCAAACTGCATGGGAAACACTTCAAAATATCAACATCTGGGATCTCATATTATTGAAGTTTCTGCACTTCAAAAGAAATCACTAACAGAGTGAAAAGAAAACCCATAGAATTGGAAAGAATTTTAGCCAGCAACCCCTCAGACAAGGACTTACATAGAAAATATATAAATAATTGAAAAACATCAGTTCCCCCAAATTCAAAGAACTTCTCCAAAAATGGGCATCTGAGATGAACACACAGTTCTCAGATGCAGATATACAAGTGGCAAATAAATACATGAAGAAATGTTCACCATCACTGGTCATTTGAGAATTGCAAATGAAAACAGCATTGAGATTTCATCACACTCCAGAAACAATAGCTGCCATTCAGAAATCAATTGATAACAAATGTTGGCGAGGCTGTGGGGAAAAAGGAACACCGCTCCACTTTGGCGATAGTGTAGACTGCTATAGGCACTATGGAAATCAATCATGGAGATTCCTCAGAGGACTAGGATTAGAAGTTCCATTCTATCCAGCTATTCTCCTCCTGGATATTTTCCCAGAAAAACTAAAAACATCATGTCACAGTGATATATGTGCACCCATGTTTATAGAAGCCCAATTTTAATAGCTCAGTCTTGGAAACAACCAAAGTGCCCATCCACCACAGAGTGGTTGAAAAAGTTGTGGTATTTTCATACATTGGAATATTACTCAGCTATAAAAAGGTGATCTTGAGGGCTTTATAGGTAAATGGAGGCAACTGGACACTATCATCATAAGTGAAATAAGTAAGAATCATACTTATAAAAATCATATTGTCTCTCTGATTTAAAAATAATAAAAATTGTAGAAGTAGTAAGTTCTAAAATGTGTAATAGCTATTGTAAAAAATGAAAAGGAAGTGCTCTAAAGGATATAAATGCATATATGTTTAAATGTGTAAGATAGATAACCACATTATTAATTTTTTGTTGGATCATTGAACAGAATGATTTGCACTCTCACTGTTTGATTGTTCACTTTCTATTCTTTAATTTTGAAACTTGAGCAACTTTCTAAAATGCTAATATGTAGTTTATAAACTAATGATTCTTAGTGTTAATTTCTTTTGAAATTCTATATTACTTTTATCTTTTTTTCTGTTTTGCTTTTTTTTTTCTTTAAATAAAAAAACCAGGGCTGGGGATTTAGCTCAGTGGCACAAGCACCTGCCTGGCAAGTGCAAGGTCCTGAGTTCCATATCCAGTCCCCCTGCCCCAAAAATACCAGCTTTCCCCAGTCTCGTGATATACAAAAAATGCATTGTACTTCTTTCCAAGGTGTAACAGTGATGGCCAGTTTCCAATACAGTCACAAATTTCCAGCTGCAATCTAATCAGCCTTTACCATATAGAGTCATACCAGGTTTCTGGTCTACTTAGCCTGTGCAAGAATTGTCTCCTATGATCTGATCAAAGAATTCTAGGATTTCTCTGCCTTGCTCTACCAAACTTTCTCAAACCTATCCTGTAAACCTTCTCCAAAAGCCCCTTGGTATCATTTGACATAGCTACAAGTATCCCGATTCTATTCTCAATTATCGAGGCAGGTCATCTGTGGCTCATCATAAAAATTACTTGAGATAATCAGATTATAGTGGTATTTATTTTGGCTAACAATTTTAGAAATCTATTGTCAGTCGGCCACATTGCTTTGGGCCTGAGGAGCTAGTCACGGCAGAAAAATGAATCAGGGAAAAACTGTTCACTTCATGGCTGGGGAACAAAACAGTGAGAGAGAGATAGTGATAAAAGTCCCTGTAAGGGTAAACTTCCAGTGACCCAAAGACAAGACAGCCTCATCGACCCAGTTTCTTCAAGTAGTTCTAGGATGGATACCAAGCCTTGACCACAAGGCATTTGGGGGACACTTATGATCAAACTAAAACGCTTACACAACAACAGCTTTTCACGTGCAGAATGCTTCCTTTTGGGATTGAGAAATGAAGCTGGTGTGTTTGCTTGCTACTTTCAGGTATGGTGATTTCTCCACTGGCAGCACCTACTAGGTGACAGGTTTATGCTTGTGTTCAAGTGGCAATTGGTGTTGATCGTATATGCTTCTTTATGAACACTTGGTTCATCAAGGAGGTGACACAAGGTTATGCTGCACAATCAGATCCTATCTTTAAAGATCAGAGTGTGCAACACTTGTGAATGTAAATTCAAACTGTAATAAAAGACCATGAGTTGGATATTTCAAGGAGTAGCCCATATGCCTGGTTTATGTTAACTGTTCTTTCTTCAAGTACAAACATACCTTTGAATCCTTGTATAAAATACTTTATTTTTTCAAGATCTGGCTGTTACAAATTGTGCTGCTATAAACATGGGTGCACATATATCACTGTGGTATGATGTTTTCATTTCTTCTGGGAATATGCCTAGAAGTGGAATAGCTAGGTCAAATGGGGCTTCCAATTCCAGATTTTTGAGGAATCTTCAGACTGACCTCCACAATGATTGCACCAGTCTACATTCCCACCAACAGTGTAGAAGAGTTCCTTTTTCTCTACAGCCTCTCCAGCATTTGTTGTTGGTAGTTTTCTTGATCCCGGCCATTCTTTCTGGAGTGAGATGGAATCTCAGTGTTGTTTTAATTTGCATTTCTCTAATGACTAATAATGATGGACATTTTTTCATGTATTTATTTGCTATTTGTTTTTCTTCATCTGAGAAATGTGTATTCATTTTAGATGCTCATCTTTGTACTGAGTCTTTTAATTTCAGGGGTATGATTTTTAAAAATTCTTTATATGTTTTATTCAGAAGTCACTAAGAGTTTTTTACTGGTTTGTGGAATTTTATTTCACTATCCTGGAGATTTCTTTTGACGTGCAGAAACTCTTTAATAAGATATGATCTAAGTTATTGATTCTGGGAGATATTTCCTGTGTGGTTTGATTCCTGTTCATGAATTCTCTACCTACCCCTATATCTTCAAGATTTTTACCTAAAATTTGTCTTCCAACAGATTTAGTGTTTCTGTTTTAATATTTAGATCTTTGATCCATTTAGGCTTTAGTTTAGCACATGGTGATTGGCATGGGTCTCGGTTTAGTTTTCAAGGAATGGATAAAGAAGTTGTGGTATTTTTATACAAGGGAGTACTACTTAGCTATAAAGAATGACCACATTGAGATATTTAGAAATAAATGGATGCAGCTTGAGACCATATTTATAAGTGCAATAAATCAAACTTTTGTGTATGAAAACCGAATAGTTTACCTAGTGTAAGAAACATTTTATGATAGGATTTTATGATAATCATAATTCTCCATTACATTGTTTTGAAGCCTTATAATGTTTTCATTCATTAGTTGGAATAGTTTTATTATGTTTTGTTTGGTTTTATCATGTGTGATGGTATGAACAGCTATTCTGAAGAAAATAAGACATTATGGCAGCCATTGTTGATTTAGTATCATCTTGTTTTGAGTTCTACCATGCTTTATTCTGTTTTTGTTGATTTTAGCATGTTGTGTTTTATTGAACTTTAATATGTGTGATGCTATAAACAAATTTTCTATGGAAAATGAGATGTGAAGTAGCCATTTTTCATTTTATGTTATTTGATTCTGAATGCCCTGTAATACTTTCATTCTCTTAAATGGTTTTATACTATTTCATTATGTTTGATACTATTGTATGTGAAGGTATACCCAACTCTTTCAAAGAAAGAGACATTATGGTAAAAAAAAATACTTAATATTTGTTACTTGTCTTTCAATTCTATGACTTCATTTTAACTTGTTTTTTAAAAGTCGTTTCTATTTATTATTTTATCTTTTTGATGAAACATGGTTATGACATTGTAATTCTTTAAGCCTGATTTTCTTGGTTTTGAAAATTTTGTGTGTAATACCTGCTCTGATGTTTTTGTTAAGTTAAACATCTAGGACTTCTCAATGACAATTTTTAATTATGTTTTCCTTTATATGATTTATACCTTTTTATTTTGAAGGTGATAAAATAGAGCAAAACAAGAGAGAACAACACCAATTGAGACAAAGCAGTGAAATTGGTACAGACCTTCAGCGCAAGTTACTGGGATAACAGTAATAGGTACCATAGTATATGTTGTTATCTTCACAATAGTTGTCCATTCAATCAGGTATAGCAAAATCAAAGCAAAACCAGAACATTATAAAACTTGTCAAAACAGAATATGGAATAGAGCAAAACAATCAGAACAAAGCAAACCAGTTAAAACAATATTTTCCTTCAAAGAGAAGATAGAAGAAAATGCCCCATATTTGCTATATTGCATATGGTCATCCTCTCAAGAGAAGCTTAGACCTCTGGCCCCAGGTGAGCATACTCAACTGAACAATACAAGCATTTAGTTGCATTATGTGTCTTAGTTGCTATCAACTCTGTCTGTTCTCCAGACCACCAAGCTGCTAACTGGCAAAGGGGTGGGGACAGGACATTAGATTCTCAGCCCACGCGCTGGTAGGCTCATAGGAGACAATGACTTGTTTTCTCCCTAATGCACCCACTGCTTGCTCCTGCTGCCACCACTGCTTACCAGGAAGGAGGTCATGTTTCTTTCTTGCTTATCCCCCCAATTTCCAACATGGATGATTCTTGGGAGATGCTGACTTGTTCTCTGATTCATACATTCTTGTTCCTTTTCATGTCTCATCATTTTTGATTGTTAAAATAAAAATTGGAAGTATTATAGCAATTCTGAAAACTGTTTTGTTCATTTGTTTTTGATACAAATTGTCTTCACATAGCCCAGTCTACCTTGGATTTCAAGATTCCCCTGACTCAGCCTCCCAGGTGGAGGAAGTACAGGTGTGCTCTGCAGCACTCATCTTTGTAGTAACTCTGGGTACTAATTCCTCACCCACTCTTGATGAGTATTGTTTGCTGTTTGCTTGTTTAATATTGGATGTCGTATTTCAGTAGGCTACTGCCATCACATGGTGATGCTTCTAGCATCTAGAGGCATGTTTACAATCATCTTCAGGTGATGATGTTTTTGTCAAGGCTGGTTTTACCTTATTTCCTTGCTGGTGCCTTTGTTAAGGTGTCTGTCACTGTTGATATCATGCGCAGATGTCAGTCTCTACTATGTGTGCTAATGGCTCTACTCTATTCATTAGTGATCTGGGGTTAAGATCTTTCTGCTTGCTTCTCTACATCCAGCCTCTGCAGTATGTTTAGCTTTGCTAGTGCCAGGTGCCTTTAGTGCATGGAGACCAATATTGTTCACCTCCTGGGATGTTCTCATTCACAGTTCTTCTAGCAAAACACATCTTTATTACTTAATGTCTTCCTCAACCTTCAAAACCACATGTTGTGGCAGCAGACCATAATATTTGACAGGTAGGGAGTTTATTGTACCCTTTCTAAAACAATTGTGATTATAGCCCTTTCTGATGAAAAATGCTGTCTTCCTTATGGTTCTGTTTCTTGCCCAAGGGAAAGTGGTTCTTACTTATATCTGAAATTGAATGTTCATTTGATGCCTTCTGCTTCTTGCCAATTCCTTTTACTCCAAAACCCCGTTTACATTTATATTTCCTTTATAGTAGGTGTTTCTTCTTACCCTGCAAAAGTTGGATGTTGATCAGAGTTGATATAGTGTAGAAGCATGTTGTATGCATATCTGCAGCCAATAAATTGAATGTTCTTTGCTGCAATATCCTATTGTAAACCCAAGTATTGAGTTTGATAATCCAAGTATTATAATCCTTTTTACAATATTCTTCATAATCCCAAAAGTTATATTTATAATTCCATTGAGATGTCATTGGAATTCCAGCAAATTAAATTTCCATCTCCCATCTCCAGTGCAACCCACAGCAAGAGTAAAGACATCAAGACATATTTGAAGTTAAGGGCAGCCAATCTCCATGAGGATGTGTGGACAAAGACAGTGTTCCAAGGCCTCTCCCAGAGTTTATTATCTTGTGAAGAACGCGGTGGCTCAAGAATGTCCATTTTCACAATATTTTATTCTTCCTATCCATGAGCAAGGGATGTCTTTCCATGATAGTGAGGATGGTGAGAATGAGGTTAATAACTTGACCTGGCTAACCAGGTAGGGAGAAAAGCATCTTTGCAAAATACAGGGAGAATGACATGGACAGGGATCAATCTGCATAATACAATTAAGGTCGCAATTGAGTTTTTTTTAAATTTTATTTAAGGAGAAAAAGAAAAAAAACAGAAAAAAGGTACAAGTTACAGAGAATTTCAGAAAATAAAGAATAGGGAGTCACTAGTTAATACATTACATATTGTCATCTTAGAAATAGTTGTTCAAGTTACAAAATTAAAGCACATAAAGTGGACATTCAAACAGTGAAACTGCAAACAGCTCTATTCAACGATCCAACAAAACTCAGTAATATGGTTATCTATCTTATACACTTAAATATACATGCAGTTATATCCTTTAGAGCACATTCTTTCCCTCTCTTTTTTACAATGGCAATTACACATTTTGAGTTTTAATATTCCCACAGTTCTTATTACTTTTTTGAAGAGAATAAAACCAAATGTGGCATAACAAAACAGAGTCAGTCAAATCAAAAGGATGGGCTTTACATTTTACATAATGTAAAAACAGAAAACAAGGTAATCAACAATGATTTCCATAATGCCTCTTGCTATCTTAAAAAGGATTGCCTATATCATCAGTTACAATAAAATTGAACAAAACAGTAAAGAACAAAACCAATAAAACCAAAACATTTGAGACATACAGGACTTCAAAAGAAAATAATGGTCAAACCAGAATGGGCATCATAGTGAATCTTATTGTCTTCAGAGTTGTTGCCTATATCTTAAACATGGTACTACCAAGCAAAACAGAATAGAGGAAAATCAATCAAAACAAGATGGTGAGAGCAATACAGGGTTTCAAATCAAGTTAGCAGGAAATCAAAGTGGGTTACTATAATATATCCTGCTATTTTCTATTTATTTTTTCCTTAATTAAAAGGATAAAAAATAAAAAAGTAAATAATGAAAAGAGATTGAGGTAAGAGAGGAAATAACAACAAAACAGCACAGGTCAGAATATAACCATTTAAGCAAAATATTGTTTCACCACAAGATATCCCAACATAAAAGTAGTTGCTATAGTGTCTCTTTCCTTGAAACCTTTGAGTATAACTTCATAGACTGTAGCATCAAACATATCATGATAATGTAAAACTGTTCAAGAGAATGACAGTATTACAGGGTATTTAGAACCAACTAACAGAAAATGAACAATGGTTTCTGTATAATCTCCTTGTCTATAAAAGTTTTTATTTATATTATAACATATAATAAAATCCAGTAAGATACAACATATTAAGACCGATGGAAACAGAAGAACAAAAGCTTGATGAGACCTCAAAACAAGATTATATTAAATCAGCATTAGCTATTATGATGTCTTGTTTTCTCCAAAATAGCTGTTCCTACCATCCAACTTTCTCTACCTCATTGCTGTTGAGCTCTTTTTCTGTCATTAGTTGTCTGTTTGTCTTCTTCATTTTGCTCTTTGCTCCATTCATTGTGGCCTCTCTGCCACTGTTTCTGGAATCTTGATCATTTTCTTTTTTAGAATGTCCTGCAGCACTCTCTGTAGAGTTGAACTGGTGATTGCAAATTCCCCTAGTTCCTCTTTCTCCTGGAAGCACCTTGTTTCTCCATTAATTTTTAGGGACAGTTGTGCAGGATATATCAATCTTTCCTGGAGGTTATTATCTTTCAAAACTTGAATTATTTCCCCCCATGCTCTTTATGATTTTATGGTTTATGCTGAGAAGCTTGGTGTAATTCTGATTGGTGTTCCCTTGTAAGTGATCTATTTCTTGTCTCTGATGGCTTTTAATATTCTGTTCTTATATTGGATTTCTGGTATTTTAATTATTATATGCCTGGGTGTAGTTCTGTTTGGGTTGTAGGTAGCTGGGGTCCTGTATGCTTCATAGGTCTGAGTATCTTTACCTTTTGCTAAATTAGGGAAATTCTCCTGGATTATTTCTGTGAGGAGCCTTTGTAGTTCATTTGTTTGTGTCCGTATTTCTTCCTTTATATTCTTAATTCTTAAGTTATAGATCCTCTTATCATCCTCTAGCCTTTGTATTATTGCTGTTTGTTTCCTTGTTATTTTTAAGAATTTTTTTTCATGCTCCCACATTACAAACCTGTCCTCCAGTTCAGATAATCTATCTTTAGTTTCTTTCAAGTTGTTGTGCCAGCTTTCAATAGAGTTTTTAGTTTCCTAGTAATCTCTTTGAACCTGCTTCACGTATTCTATGTCTTCTCTATTTTCTCCATCAAACAATTCTCCCCTTTTTTTCTTTTCTTCCATTCCACCATCTGTTTTTTCTTGAGAGGTGCTTAGCATTTCTCTAACCATTGTACTTATATCTTTCTTTACTTTGTTAAATACTTCACTTTTGAACTCGTCTATGAGGCTCCGGAGATATCGCTTTGTGTCTATTGGTGCCATGCCTGATATTGCATGTTTTCTGTCCTCATTCTCCTTTGCGTTTACCTTTCCTGGATCAGCGTTCTCAGGATTGGGAACCGAGGACACTTTGTTGTTTCCTCCTCTTCTCATATTTTTTGTTTCTTCCATACAGGCATATATAGGAGGCCCAGTTTCTTTCTTTGTGGGTTACAGTTTGTTTGAATCTGCCGGCAAGGTGTCCCCACCCACTGCAGTGTATTAGGGAGACACAGACGGGGCAGTGTATGTTGGGTCCATCCATCCAGGTCAACTTACTGAAGGCTTCACTGCTAGGGTACACCACCAGGTGCAAGGACCTGGTTTGAGCTAGCCTACTGGGTCTTCGTCTGTGGCTTCACCCAGGTCAGGTGCTCACCACCAATCCCATTTGAGAGGGGAATATGCGACTGAAGTCACTGCAGCGTCCTGTTCCAGCTTGTCTGCCTGGTCCCAGAATGTCCTCTGTTGGAGTTTCCTAGGCTATGGAAGGGTCCCCATTCCTCTCACTCACCACAGGTCAATTCAGAGCTTCCCGCCAGTTCCGCTCTCAATTCGGTTCGCTGATTCCCACTCTCAAAGCTTTTGCATCTCTATCCCTGCTGTTTTGATTCAGATGCAGTGGCGGTGGCAGAAAATTCAAATCACGGTTTCCAAAGGCACGGATTCCAGCTTCGGCACTGAGATTTTATCTGTTCAGGTCATAGCATTGGGATTCAATTTCCAGTTGGTTTCTCTCAGCTTGGTTCATTCCTGGGTTGGCAGGATATATCTCCCTTGCTTAGGACTCCTCAAACTGCACCATTCCTGGATTCTAAGCTGGCTATCTCAGAAAGCCTCTGTAGCTGCTATTATCTATCCTCCATGTTTTCCCAGAAGTCTTCAACTGAGTTGTTTTTGCAAGTTGTTTTTTCAGTTTCTGATATGTAAACCTTTGTGCTCACACCCAGAGGACTCACAGCCTCTTTTGTTGGAGGCTCACACCCACTTGACATTCCTGGAGCTGACTGGCTCTGCAATCCTGCTGTGTTTATATATTTTCTAGAGTACACTATGTGAGGAAACAGCAGACTGTCTGATGGCTTTAAAGATTACATACCAGTACCTCAGCTAGCCTTATTTACCATACTTAGTCAACTGAAGAGAAAAAGAAGTACCATAGTCAGCTCTGTACATGTTGATACATGGAAATAAGCCTTGATCTAATCAATGTTGTGGCAATTGTTTTAGTTAAGGACAGTAGTTTAAATAGGCTCCTACAAAACCCCACCCCCATACCTCTTAACTGACAAAGCTTTGGCGCTAACAGGCAAAAAAATCATTTAGAGGCTTCCATCTCAATTTTCACAAAGTAGGAAAAAATGTGTATTTAGAAAGCAGAGATAACAGATGAATAACTGGCAAAAACTCTACTGTCAGTCAACAGCAGAAAATTTAAAGAGCTATCTTGGTTGTGTAAGATAAGGGGCAGAAGAACAGATATACATCATATAGGAGAATATCACAAGCAGGGCGTTAAGTGAAAGAATCAACACAGAAAGAACATTCTCTGCATGATTTCACTTAATATAAAATTCAAATATCAGCAAGATGAGACTGGGCTGTTAAATGAAGGAGACTGGCTCCCTTTGATGGGTGTGTAAAAGGGTGGCAGTTAACACAGAGAGAAGGAGACATAGCAGAGATGTATATGTCCTGATTTGTGGCTGGTTTCTTTTGTTTTGTCATTTTGTGAAAATTCTTAGGACTGAACACCTATAATTTATGTGCACTTTTACTTAAGCATACGTGTGCACAGATGTTTTATCATAGACAAAACTCTGCATTAAGTTAGAGGGCATTTGTGCAACCACATACAGTCTACTGGGGCATTACTTATTCTCTCTCAGAAGAGCAAGCATTGTTGGTTGAATGGATAAAGAAAATGAGATTCTGTAGCTGCGCCTCAGTGGGAGCTTATGACTCACATAGAGAAAGCTGTGAGTTCCATTCCCATTCCAGGAAATGAAATTAGAAATATTTGGTAGGTAGTATAATGAATAATATTCCATCTTTTAATAGAAGGCAAACTGATCAGATGCTATGTTTTGGATAAAACATAAAGACAATGTGCTAAGTGGAGTGACTTAGTCTCAAAAATACACACACTACATAATCTAATTCATAGATGGTAGGTAAAATAGTTTCAGATGATTAAAGGAGTCAGGGGGCTTTACACTGGGAAGGGAGTTGTTCAAGGGGTTTAGGGCTTCAGTTTTGCAAGAAATCTGCCTCGCATAGCAAGATATACTTAGTTAACACTTCTGTGTTGCACACTTAACATTACTATGATGATGTTTTATAATATGTGCTTTTTAATGACAAGCAAATGAACAACTCAGAGAAATGATCCATCCCTCTTCCTATCAAATCTTCCTTAGGCACTGAAAATTTAGTCCATACAAAACTCCATCTGCTGGAGTTTTGTATATTGCAACCTATGGGCCTCTAGCTAGAGCAACGTTCAGCCAATCATTCCAAAATCCCCTGGAAATGTTTCACATATTTCTGCTTCCTAGGACCAGGAGGCCAATGAGGGCCTCCCAATCCCTTTCAGGAGATGGTTCCAAGGGGATGTTTAGGGACACTCGCTTTGTTTCAAGAAAAAGCAATGATCAGAACTATTTTGAAAAACACACTTCACAAACACCAGTAAAGTGCTTGCCAGGATGCTAACTAAGGAGTAGGGTATGAGATCTACTTTGCTCACCCTAAACAGATTCATTTAGGATGAGTCAGACTCTCAGCATAGGGGTGACCTCTGCGAAGTAGATGAAACCACCTTTTCAGATCCCTGGGAGCTGAAATACCTTGTGAGCCCATTCCCTTCTAATCTGTGGGAAGGCCCCATCCTGAATTCCCGTGGGCTTTCCTGGACACTGCATTCCTTGAGAGCAGGTTTCTTGAGCTCCCTTTGCCTAGCTGACTTCTAAGAGATCAGATCAGTCCACTGTATCAGGCAGGGCCAGAAAATGTGTGTGGAGCTGGAGCCTTATAATCAGCCAGGTTATCTTCAGTGAGTTCCCAGGCTGGCTTCTCCAGGAACAGCTCCTTGAGGGCTCAATCATGAATATCCTGCTACTGGTGCCGCTACTGGGCATCTCCATCTTTCTCTTGGGACTCCTTGTCTGGACCATCTTTAAGCATTTGCTCACCACAGATGTCCCCTCTGCCTTGAAACATCCTGTCAAGTTCAGAATTCTGGACTGCTTGTTTATATATGTGATCACCTTGGTGAGTGTTCTCTCGGGTCCCTTCGTGGGTTGGGAGTGTTGTCTCTGTAATTCCTCCTGCTCCCTCTTTGTTTCCTTTCCTTCCTTCGGCACATTCCCTCAAGACAGGTAAGGTAGGATTTGACACCTTCTTTGTTTTATATCCACTATTCTCTTTCTCTCTCCCTCTTTCTTTCCTTTCTTTATTGTTTCCGTGCTTCCTTCCCTTATTTATTTCATGTATTTTTCTTCTCCCCTCTCTGTTTCCTTTCTTCTTTATATTCTCTCATCTGTTCTTCCCTCCCTCACTCCTTTTCTTCCTTCTATCCTTATTTCTGTTTCTTCCTCTCCTCCCCTTCCATTCTTACTGCCGTTCTCCCTTCCTCCATTTCTTCCTTCTTTCCTTCCTCCCTTCTGTTATTGTTTTTGTTTTTTCCTCTTTTGCTTTTTCTATGCTTCTTTCCTTCCACTTTCCTTCTGCCTACCTTTATGTCCTCTCCTTTATCCTTGCCTACTTTCCTTCTTTCTTTTCCTCCCTTTGTCCTTTTCCTTTTTTTCCTGCTTCGTTTCTTCCTTTCATGGTTCATTCCTTCACAATTTCCTTTCTTCCCTCCTTGCTTTGTTCCTTAACTCTGTCTTTCCTTTCTCCATTTCTTTTACATTTCCTTCTATGCTTCATTCCTCCTTTCTGTCACCCCCTTCTTCCCATGCCCTAGTTTCTCTAATATCACTAACTGCCTCCCTGTCTTCCTTCAGCATGAAACACTTACCAGGAACCAGTCAGCAAGGCTCTTTTCTGAAGATTGAGTGCCAATCAGAGGCAGTTCCTTCACATTAATGGTCTCATGGTGGCTGACACCTTCAGTGTAGCACTTACCTGCCACCAGGTATTTATCTTACATAGGTGTAGTGAGTGCTCTGAAGCCTGGGACTATTATATTCAACTTTAAACCGGTCTCTAAGCACAGAGAAATGCACCACATAGCTACTATTTATTGATGAACTCAAGTTATTTCAGCTACCATTTCAGGCTGGACACATCAGCTGGTCTCTTATCAGAATTTGGGGGTGGCAGGACACCAACATTTTCCCCGAGTTGCAGAAGGGATTTTCCCCACGTAGAAGGTTGATAACTTCATTTAATCTCAGTGTCCCAACCCTGGTGATCCAGAAGCAGCCAAAGAACTCAAACTGATTATCTCTGAGTTGGTGAAGTGGTATAAGGCAAAAAAGCATCAACTTCAGCCAGAATATATATGTATTCTTGCACTATTTCTCACTACCTGTGGGATCTGGGACATTTGCAAAAACATTTGTGTCTCTTTCATCTGTGAAATGGGGTCAATTGTATCTGTCTCATCAGATGATGTGTCAGGATTGAGGACTGGCCAAAAAAATCGGTATCTGGACAATTGATGGAATTTTTCACCATCAGTGTGGATCACTCCAACTCAGCCTCCAAAGACTGAGAGGTCTTTGTAATTAGTATCTCTGGACCTCAGTGTTGCTCATCCACCCATCTATGCCAGAACTCTGTCACAATGTGTAGCAGCTGTCATCACAGGTGCTTAGCTGGTGAGCTACTGTTGAAGAAAAGCACTAAAGTAGGAAAATGCCAAATTTCCTGGATCTCTTGGATATGTGGAGCCTTTTTTAAAATTTTTGGGGCCCCAAACAAGCCTGTAATTAGGAAAAAGATAGAGGCCAAATATGAGCTTGGTGGAGGAGGTGAGTTAACATAATTATGGTGTACTTTGTACAGGCGATACCTTACCTCATAACTAGATTTCACAAAATATCAAGATTGGCTTGTTTATAATTAGAGTTAGCATGTTAGTTCAAAAAACACAATTGGTAAGTACAGAGGGTAGTTGGAAGACATAGGAAATATCTAAACTTAAAAATTACTTTATAGTAAAGGATCCATTGTCATTAATACTCCTTAAAATATACTACCTCTCACTTCAAACACACTAACCCCATCACTCTTGCCACTTTGTGAAGTGTGTCTAGAAGTCCTGCCTCATGAGTGTCTTCATGAATTTGTGATTTAAAAAATATGGTGAGTGCTGGTGCCCAATGCCATTCAATACAATTCATTATGGGATGTTTTTATCCACTTTATTCATCAATGGCAACATGAAACTTCTGACTGTCCCACAATGTCACAGAGACCATGAAAGGCAAATGCTCCAAATGGATTCAGGGTATCAAGGCAGCCACAACAAAAAAACCAAAGACACTCGCAAAAGAAGACATTCACAGATGCTTCAGAAAGAGGCAATAATGATGAAGGGAATGTTTTAAGTGAGGGTGAGTATTTTGATGTAGTTTATGACAATGTTTCTTTTCTGGGATAAAATACTCAAAATTTAAGCTCATTTTATATTTGTATTTCTAATCACACCTTTAATGTACCTTTTGCCAGTACTCCTCCATTCTGTGCTCACATGACATCCCTAAATAATCACATTACACTTTTCTGCTGAACACAGACAGAGCTTAAGAGTGCTCCAAAACCCAGAGCCCGGGGTGAGCAGTGAAGAGGATTGTTTTTTTTTTAATTTTGTTTAAAGGGGGAAAAAAACAGTATAAGGGGACAAGTAATTCATCTTAGAAATAGTTGTTCAAGTTACAGGATTAAAGCATACAAAGTGGACCTTCAAACAGTGAGAATGCAAACAGTTGTGTTCAATGATCCAAGTAAAACTTAGTAATATGGTCATCTGTCTTACACACCTAAACACACTTGCAGTTGTATGCTTTAGAGCACTCTCTTTTCCTCTCTTTTTTATAATAACATTTACACATTTTGGGTTTTATTATGCCCATAGTTTTTATTACTTTTTTGGTGGAAGAGAATAAAACCAAATGTGACAAAACAAAGCAGTCAGTCAAAACAAAGGATAGACACACCATATGATGTAAAAACAGAATACGAGGTAATCAACAATGGTTACCATAATGCCTCTTGCTACCTTAAAAAGAATTGCCTATAAATTAGGTATAATAAAATTGAACAAAAAATACAGAACAAGATCAATAAAATCTAAACATTGGAGACATTACAGGAATTCAGAAGAAGATAATATTCAAACCAGAATGGGTGTTATAGTGAATCTTATTGCGTTCAAAGTAGTAAGCAGTGAAGAGGATTGAAACAGGTGACAAAACAGCTTTGTCATCACAGACTGAGTCAAGTTGAGCATAAAACCAAACACAGCAAAGATGTAAGTCAGATGCCTTTCTTCAAAGTCAACTGACTTTCTTCAATTCAGTGCCCTCTTCCCATTCTGCCACAAACTGGGCTAAAATGTTGGCAAAATCACACTTTCTTCTGTCTTTTTTATGTGGCTTGCACAATACTACAGAACAGGTAATTTCAAAACAGGAGAAATTTGTTTGGCTCATGAACTGAGGTGTTTGATTAGTTCTGAAGTGGTATAGAGAAGCCTAGGACCATGGCACAAGTTCAATAGAAGAATAGAGAAGGATAGAGAAGGTTCTGCAAGATATCTTTGGCCACCCCTTGGCAGAAAGGCAAGTTTGCATGTGATTGCAAGATAGAAAACCTGGTTTGGGCTCCACAGAGCTGCATTAAGCCAACTATGCATGCAGGAGACAGGAGAGAAGCGTGAGAAGTCTTAGCAGTGGTAAGTAGGGAAGAACTGCCTTCAAGACCCTAATCTCTCTTCTACCTCATATTCCTCTTTTTCCTCTAACAGGGGAGCATACTAGAGAAGCTGAATATTTGCTCTATGCACATCTTTGCTTGCTTTGTACATAATAGACTGTTCAGAAAGACAAATGACCCTAAAGTGGTAGTGACTGACCTGCACTATGGGACAATCCCAGTTAGGCTGTTCCAGCTGAAGGCAACATCCAGTAACTCCTTTGGAGGCATTGTCTTCTCCCATGGAGGAGCAGGGATAATAGGAAGCTTGGATAAGGAGTTTCCCTAAGGAATGGGAGAGCACGGGCCTTGGAACAAGGTAGTTTCACCACAGATCTCAGGAGAATCAAAAGGAGAAAATCAAAGGAAAAATTAGTTTCTTCAGGGAGACAAGAGACATGGTGTGGTGTTCACTCAATTTGATGGAATTGCTAACATCAAGGACAGTGTCTTGTAATATGTGATAGTCCTGGTGCCACACACTGGCCTTTGACTCCTCTGTCTCTTCCCATTCACAATCATGGCCAACTGCCAGTCTTGTTTGTGCTAGAGTGATCTTAAATCAATGCAATGTCCTCAGCTCTTCAGAACCATGGAGATGCAAACCAAACTTCCCTTGCCCATGCCCTGCACTTCCAGAAAACCCCTTTTACCTAACCCTCTGCACTTGCAGTTCACCAAATTCCAAAAGATGTGCCCAACGTTGCAGATATAAACTAAGTGACAGAATATTTTCCTAGCATATGAAATCCCGTGAATTTCCTAGCATGTATGAAATCCCATGTGTGAAATCCATTAAGTTCTAGAGACAGATTTTCAGGGTATATCAATCTGGGCTGGAGGTTATTTTCTTTCAGGGCTTGGAATATTTCATCCCAGGTTCTTCTTGGCTTGATGGCTGTGTTGAGAAATCTGCCATTACTCTGATGGGCATTACTTTATAGGTGGCCTGTTTCTTGTCTCTAACAGGGTTTAATATTCTGTTCTTATATTGAATTTCTGGGATCTTGATTATATGACTGGGTGTGGCTTTGTTTTGGTTGTAGGTGGCTGGAGTTCTGTATGTCTCATTCGTCTGCATAACATTTCCTTTTCCTATGTTTGGGAAGTTTTCCTTAATTATTTCCTGTGAAATAATTATTTTCCTAGTCTTTGTAGTTCCTTTGTTTGTACCTCTGCTTCTTCATTCACATTTTTTATTCTCAAGTTATAGATCTTCTTGTCATCTTCTAGCCTTTGTATTGTTACTGCTCATTTCTTTGTTATTTTTAAAAATTTTTCCTTTCATAATCCCACATTGCAAACCTGTCCTTCAGTTTGGGTAATCTATCCTTAGTTTCTTTCAAACAGTTTTGCCATCCACAGACTTTTTAATTTCATGGTAGTCTCCTTGAGTCTGCTTCTTGTATTCTATATTTTTGTTATATTCTTTATCAAGTGGTTCTCTCCTTTGCTTGAATTCCTCCATTCTTCCATAGGTGTCTTCTTGAGGGCTGCTTAGCATCTCTTTTATTAACCTTCTTACATCTTGCTTTACTTGGCTAAATATTTCGGTTTTAACTCATCTATGTGGTCCTGAAGGTATCTGTTTATGTCCACTGGTGATGTGTCTGATATTGCATGTTTGCTGTCCTCATTTTCCTTTGTATTTACCTGTCCTGGGTCAATATGCTCAGGGTTGGGACCCCAGCACTTTTTCATGTTGCTTCCTCTTCCCATCTTTTTTTGTTTGTTTGTTTTTTTCCAGAAGGCCCCAGTTTTTTCTTTTTTGGTTTCAATTTTAATGAAGCACTCTTGGTAGGTGATCCTTCCAACTGCAGTGTGCTAGGGAGTTGCAAACAGGGCAGCATATGCTGGCCCCTCCCTTCTGGATCATTCAACCTGCTGAGGCCTTCACTGTATTAGTGTGTGCCATCTCCCCTCTGGGTCAGTCAACCAGCTGAGGTCTTCACTGCCTTAGTGTGCACCACCGCTGTAGGGAACTGATTTTGGATAACCTATTGGGTCTCAGCCAGTTCACGTGGCCCAGGCCAAGCTCATTGCACCATTAACATTCAAGAAGAAAACCACTGCTGCTCCTTGTTCCTGCCAGGCCTGCCCAATCCCAGAATGTCATCTATTGGAGCCCCCTTTTCTGTGGAATGGTTTTATTCCTATCACTCACCACAGGTCGACACAGGTTCCCCACTAGCTCAGCTCTCTGTTTAGCTCGCTGACCCCCGAACCTCAGTGTGACCGTGTTCCCAGAGAGGCGAAGTGGCGGGATTTTGGATGGCTTGTTAAGTCGCTGCCACATGGGTTCGGATGCGGCAGCAGGAGTACTGAAACTATCTGTTCTAATAGTAGCACCTGGACTGTGTGTTTGATTGGTTCTTCTCACCTTATTTTCTTCTTGGGATGAGAGAATTCATCTCCTTCTGTTTGGGACTCCCCACACTGTGTTATGTTGAATCCTGTATTATGTTGAATCCTAAGTTGACTATTTCAAGGAACTTCTGTAGCCTGCTGTTATCTATCCACCACCTTTGCTCCTCCCGCACAATTTTTAAAAATGTCAACTCAATTTATGCACCCGGGGCCAAAAAGAATGTGAACAATAAACTGGAAATTATGCAAAGCTTATCCAGTAGTAAGGACACATTGTACAGTTTCTGGACCAACCTGCCTGGAGCTCGCAAGAATGGATGAAAGTGATGTTGTCACTGTTGTCAGTGTTGGGTGACTTTTTGTAAAGCAGTTTTGTTATACAGTGAGTCCTTCACTCCTGTTTTGTCTTTTCAGCACATGCTCACTTCCCTTTCTGCTTCGCATAGTGATTGGAAGTATAATGAGCTGTCCTCCACATGCAATCACTTAATCTTGAACTTCCTGACCTCCGGAGTCATGGGTCAAAATATAGCTCTTATCTTTATAAGTTTACTCACTGCCAAGTGTCCTAGCATAGAAGGGAAAATGGATCAAGACATACATATCCATGTATCTTTCTTGTTCATACATCTTCACGGCAGAGATTTACAAATGGCACAGTGTAGGTCTTTAAATACCTGTGACATAAATAACTTAGAGCAATTTCTTAGACATCTCCTTCCCAATGGACATTTATGTGCTATCATATTTGTCAAGAATTGCATCGTGATATATCATTGGAGAATAATATATGTAGTCAGCTATCCCAATCCTTCTCCTCCCCTATTTCTCTTCCTGAAGTGGTATTTGTCATCGTACTGACATTGAGGTTATTACTGAAGTAAAGAAACACTGCTTTAAACTATCTCTAAGACGATAATATGTAATCTATTAACTGGTGATTTCTTACTTTTTTTTTTGTAGTTCTGTATCACTTGTACCCTTACACCGCTTTGTTTTGTTTTGTTTTTTCTCTTTTTCCTTTTAAATAAAATTTTAAAAAAAGAAACACTGCTTTATAACCATGTCCCTGTGAAAAGTGCTAAGAAAAAACCAAGAATAAAATAGTTACCCACTCCTCAAGAAACAAGTATGAGTGAATTCCTCTGAAAAGCTGATGAGCATCTTGTGTGCTTACTGAGCAATGTCCTTTTGTGGTAGGTAGTTATGCTCCATTCCTTGGCAATTGCCTTTTTCTGCCTGCAGGTTTTCAGGAGGCCCTCTCCAGCAAGGTGGCATATGCTTCTATTTTACCACAGTGTGCTAAATGTATATCCATGTATCTTGTTTGTTCTGAAAGAAGTCAGCTGGGAACTAGTCAGTTTAATACAAGGAAACAAGAAGGAGAGGTTATGCAATGGCCGAGCCCTTTAGCCCTACTTGAGCTGAAGGTCTGATTTTAAATAGTTCCTTCTGTAAGCTTATTCTGTATGTATGGTCTACTTGTGCTCTTCAGCTTTTTTATCCTGTTGTTTACTGTCAGACCTCCCCACACACTGCACCTGCCCAATTACACACCAATTTCATGTTTGCCTTCCAGAATCTCCTCTGCATTTATGTGTGCCCCTCTATATGAGTCCCTCCCAAGTCACCCCATCTTCTCAAATCTTGTCTTCCTCTAGAATCCCATTCCAATAGAAATCCCTAGTCAAGGATCTGCCAGCTTCTTGCTCACACTCACAGTCTTTGTATCCTCTCATTTCCAAAGAAATTGCCTACACCTTACCTAGTTTTGTTTTTAACACTGTTCCCCCTATTGCATCTGGTACATACTACTGAATAATGTTTAGTAATATCTTTTATTAAGTATGTGCAGACACAAGTCATTTAGGGGTTCTTGAATCCTAGTGTGAAATATCCAATATTATTGATTTCTAAATTTGCTTCAGCCAGTAATGGGTTTGTTAATTGAATTGTTGAGTATTGAGGGAAGTACACCTGTGTAATCAGTAATTAGCTCATGAAATAGAGTAAAACCTGTCAACAGCAATCAGGGTATTCCCACCTTGTCATCTCTTCCATCAGGAATGATAAAAACTATAACTTAACTCCCTATACCGTACACTTGTTTTGCCAATTTGAACTACACGTAATTGAGAGATCACTGTGTATACGTTTTTCACCTGACCTGTGATGATGATGTGTTTCGTGGTTAACTTTTATTGCTGTGTAGTACTTCCCAGTACAGGTGCACTGTAAGTCATTCATTTAACTCCAAGTGCAGTGCTGCAATTTTGTTTCTTTTTTTTTTATTTTTTTATTTAAAGAAAAGGAAACAAAAAATACATGTAGACAAAAAAGGGGAGAAATAATACAAAATTACAGAAAAATAAACAGTAAGAAACCACTGGTTGATAAGTTACATATTTTTATCTTAGAAATAGCTGTTCAGGTTACAAAATTAAAATATTTAAAATGACATTCAAAAAGTGACACTGAAAACAGTTCTGCTCAATGATCAAACAAAAACTCAGTAATATGGTTATCAATCCTATACACTTGTTTTACATCTCAAAGAGGGTAAGAATAAAACAGTTAAAAAAACAATTTAAAGAAATACAGATTTCAAAGCAAGTCCACTGGAGATCTTCACTGTCTAACTGTTTCTAGTTTCTTACAAATAGTTGTCCCCATTTTCACCCACATTATATACATATTGCATATTATAGAACTAATCAGATCATTACAGGATGATGAAGGCTTTTTAGGTCTTCAAGATCTAACATTGGGGAAGACAATAATAACTACCATCGCATCTCTCATTCTCTTTGTGGTAGCCATCCCCATCTTTACATATGCTGAAATTGAACTTAAGAGACTAGACTAATATCATTCTGATCAGTGAATAATAGTATTGCTAGAATTTATATCATAATGCTATAAAATTAGCATTGGGTTTCTTAGTGTCTCTTCTTCAGAGTATCTGTTCATTACATCTTGCATTATATAATCTGTTCCCGTAAATAATTTTTAAAAAATTCTCACGTGTGAATTTCTACATATATATCTTTCCTCTCTGTATTATAGGAAAAACAAATCATTACAAGATAGCAAAACAAATTCCTAGAAAAACATGCAATGGATAAGACATACAAGACCACAATATAGGTGATTTTCCGTAGTTACTATGTTTTCTCTTGTTATTTTCAATAGTTTTGTCCACATCATCAGCTTAATATAGTTAAACATAGTATTACCTATTTTTATAAAAACACAATTTTGAAACCATTGTAGGATTTGAGAGCTGTTAATAATTAATACCAGTATGGATATCCTTTACATCTTGTCATCTTCTGAGTAGTTGCCTCTACATTTAGGGTTGATACTAACAAGCATACAAAATTCAAATGAAATCAGCAAACCCGTGGTCTTATGAATGGGATTCAATTAAGATCAGTCATAGTAAGACAATGTAAGTAATACAGGATTTCAGTTTAAGTTAATAGGAAAGTAAGGATAGTTACCATGGTATAACCTGCTATTTTTGGGTCAGATGTTTGTGCCCTCAAATCTGACATGAGTGGACAGACCAGAACAAATGAAATTCAAACTAAATATGGTGATAAGACTACTGTGTCTTTTAAATCCTGATACACTATTACCAATGACCTCTGCCTTTTTTATAGTGTTTCAGAGCTGTCTATACTAAAGACTATAGCTTACCATCTCTGCCTTATGTCTGCTACTCCACTTTTCTGCTATAATTTGTCCACCTTATTCCCTCATTCCACTATCTGCCCCTTTTATTGAGGCCTCTCTACCACTGTTGCTGGAATCCTGGTATCCCTTCCTCTCTTTCTCTGGAATGTCCTTCAGCACTCTCTGTAGGGTTGGATTCATGGCCATAAAGTCCCACAGTTCCTCCTTGTCTTGGAAGCATCTTATTTCTCCATTAATTTGGGAGAGCGTTTTGATGGGTATATAGTCTTAGTTGCATATTTTCTTTCAGGACTTGGAATATTCCTCCCCATTCCCTTCTTGACTTAAGAGTTTGTTGATAAGTCTGTTGTTATTTTGATAATTTTCCCATTGTAGATAATCTGCTTCTCTTCTCTGGCTGCTTTTAATATTCTGTTCTTTTGGTGGATTTCTGGAATCTTGGTTATTATATGTCTAGGTGTAGATCTGTTTTGGTTGTAGGTATCTGGTGTTCTGTATGCCTCTTTTATCTGGATATCATTTCTTTTTGTTATACATGGGAAATTTTGCTTTAATATATCTGTGAATATTCTTTGTATTTCATTTTTGGTTGCTCCTGCTTCCTCACTCACATTCTTTATTCTGAAGTTATGTATCCTTTTGTCATCTTCTAGCCTTTGAATTGTTTCTTTCTGGTTCCTTGTTATTTTTAAGAGGTTTTTTTTCTTTCATGATCATATGTCATAAATCTATCTTCAAGTTTCAAAAGGCTGGCTTTAGTTTCTGTCAAGGCATTTTGCCAGTGTTCAATGGAGTTTTTAGTTTCTTGGGAATCTCTTTGGATGTGTTTCGTGTATTCTAAATTATGTTTAAATTCTTCTTCAGAAGTTTCTCTTTCTTTTCTGATTTCCTCAGTTCTTCCATCTGTGTTCTCTTGGGTGGGGCTTGTCATTTGTTTAATTAATCTCTTTATATCTTGCCTCACTTGGATCAGGAGTACAGCTTTACATTCATCTATGAGGTTATGGAGGTATTTTTTAATTTCTGCTGATGCCGTGTCCAGTATTGGATGGTTACTGTGCTTGTTCTCTTCAGTGTTTACTTCTCCTGGGCTTATTTTCTCCTGTTGGGCAGCTGGAGATTTTTTTTTATCTCTTGTCATGTTTCTGGTTTCTTTCAGACTGGAGTGTCCTGGGGGTCTCTGGCCCTCTCCATATTGCTTAGGGCCTTTCAGGAGCATGTTGACTTGAGTTTTTGCTGTCTTCTCCCCATTTGCTGTTATGTGGAGAAGGCAGGGATGCAGGGATAGTGCAGGCTATCCTCCAGCCTCTGTGCCAGTCAATCCGTAAATTAGGCTGTACTTTCTGGATGTCACAGAATTGTGACTATCTTGTATCTGCTTATTGGGCCCCAAGCAGAGGCTTGTTTCAGCCCCAGCAGATCCTGCCAGTTCTCTCTGTGCCAGAAGCAGCTGACTAATGTCACCATGGCACAGGGTTCTGCCCAATCCTAGCTGTTCTCTTCCAGACCTCTCAGTGCCAGGAGCACCAGGACAGCAGGTCTGCCCAATTCCAAGATGTCTTCCACTATTTCTCTCTATGACACTGAAGCCAACATGTTGCCAGGCTCTGCCCAATTTCAAGACGTCCTCCACCAGACCTCTTTATGCCAGGGGTGACTCGGTAATATCACTGAGCCACAGGTTCTGCCCAACTCTAAGATGTCTTCCACCAGACTCTCTGTTATTGATGTCACCATGGTGGCAGGCTCTGCTCAATTCCAAGATGTTCTGTGGCCAACCACAGCAGTCATGGGACCCAGTCCCTAGTACTCATCAGGGCTCAGTGCAGGTCTTCCTCCTGAGTATACTGCACACTATACCGCTTGCCTTCACTGCGTTCCCAGCACAGTGTAGAATGTTCAAAAAACTGCACAGCGTTTGGCTTTGGAGCTCCAGAGCTTTTCACAATCTCCTCTGGTGCAGCCGGGCAGTCCTGGCTGCTTCGCGGGGTCCCAAGTCTCAATTTCCAGCAGTCACCAAAAGTCAACACAGCTTTTCCCATTGGGTCCACTGGTCAGTTTGCCGCATTAAATGCATGAGATTTGCAGCCTCTTGTTATCAACCTTCGCAGTCTCAGCACAACTTTAAATCCTCCAGCCACGCTGTCTTGGTTAAAAAGAATTGTTATCCATTCCTCTGGCCCTCTCCATGTTGTCATATTCTCACATCTAATATGATTTCTCCAGAGAGACTTTCCGCCCAATCCCCTATCAAGCCACCATTTTTGAAACCCCTGGAATTTTGTTTCTCCTTTGTGTTGTTATAACTAATCCTGTTAGGAATACTTTCTGTATGTGTGCTTTTTTGATCATATGGTTTGGTATATACATATGAATGGTGTTAAGTGTGGTACATTTTAAAGAATTCTGCCATAATGGTATTCTTGTTTGACAGAGAAAAAAATTTATGCCCAGATAGTTGAGTTAATGTAAGTTTGGATCCACACTTTAGAAAGGCTGCTGTTGATGCTGAGGACCTCCTTTCTATCAGCCAAACATATTGCTTTGTCAAGCAGTTTCAATGGTCTTATTGCAGAGTAGTTTGTGGCTCATGGAATATGCCTAGTAAGTGACTTTTTATATGAATGGTCACTAGAAGAATGGGTTCACCAAAGAAACACTTATGGTTACCTATCAGTTTATCTGTTCTAGTGCTTGAATTTTAGGGGAAGAAACAGTGAGCTCAGAGTCGCAGAATCACCAGTGTGCTTCTACTGTAACACTTTGAAGAACTCCTTCATTTTAACTTACATAAATAATATGTCCACATATTTGGCTCAAGGCAGCAGTTCCATCCCTGGCTTAGGTGGGATTAAAAAGCTGGGCTTATCCTCCTGAGAGAAAATCAGGCAGAATCAGAACCAAGATATTCATGCACTTCCCAGCAGTCTACAACAGGGTGGGCTACAAACAGCTAGAGCAAATTTTCAGCCCAAGAACTTTCCCAAGATGTGAGTTTTTCTTGGAGCAAAGTGGAACAGTGATGAGGCAGTTGTGCCTAGGTGGAACCTTGGTGGGGTATAACTTCAAAGGAATGTCCCTCGTAATGGCTCAGACCTTCATCCAAAACCACACAGAATTTTCCAGCACTAGTCTCAGTACTGGTGCCTACAGTAGGCTGTTTCCTACTGGAAATTACTCTGTGCTTTATAGAATAGAGGTTTTCAGGAGGTGTTTTACTCTGGTGACTGCTTTTTATAAAACAGAATTTTGCTATAGTTTACTGGAAATCATGGTACAGAACACCTTTGTTACCATAGCATGAATTCAGCTAGTAAGACCCAGGCTCTTGTTACAATAATAAATAAGTCACAATTGTCCATTCTAGAGAAGGTGAAAACCAACTATATTTATTGAGGATGTGAGCACAGGAAGATGTGCTCAGTACAAGTCCATGTCCACAGAAACATGGTACAAGTAGAAAAGTGGTGTCAGAGTCACAGGAAAATGAGGAGCACACAGCACTGACTGTACAACAGAGAACACAAATAAATCAAGAATTTAGAAGTTAAAGGATGTACATCCCAGCCTAGGTGCCACCCTCTGAGCTTTTAAGTATGATTGACACTAATGCTTAACAGGGTGCAGAATTATCTCTAGGCTTTCAACACACATGCCTGCCACAGAATTAAGTTTGTGTAAGGTAAAATTGATTGGAGTTGAAACCAGGAGACCCAGTGTACACGTTCTCTCAGCTAAAGCTTCAATGATTTCTTGTATTTTTGTTCTTATTCTCTACTCTTAAGACAAAGAAAGAAGAGTCCTATGATGCTGTCCAAATTCAAATGGGAAGAGGAAGTGTGCTCCTATTTTTGTTTGCTGGTGGTATCTTCATGTGAGAAGTGTGTGTTCGTTTCTGATGCCAATTTTTGGATTGGATCTTTAAATTTGGGAGGTCTGATTCTTTTTTGAGTTTCATATATGTTCTCAACTGTAACACTTGGACTGAGGAAACACTGGGAAACATTTTTCCCAAATTATGAGTTGTCTCTTAACCATATTTGGGGTTTTCATTGTTTTGTAAAAGCTTTTTACTAACTTGAGATCCCAGTTGTTGTTTCTTTGTCATAGTTCCTGTACAATCAAGGTTTTATTCAAAAAGTCTTTCCTTACACCAAAGTTATGAGGAGTTTTACCTATTCTACTTCCCAACAGATTTAATGTTTCTGGTTTAATATTTAGATCTTTGATCCATTTCAAATTTAGTTAGTGCATGCTAAAAGGTATGGGGCAATTCTAATCATCAGCATGTACAGAGCCAGTTTTTCAGCTCCATTTATTAAAGTGGTAACCTTTCTTTCAGTGAATGTGTTTGGCACCATGTCAAAGATAAGGTAGCTTCATGTGTCTGGACTTGTTTTTGCATCTTTGAATCTGTTCTATTCATATTCAGATCCCTTTTCATTGACAAACCACACAGCTTTTATCACAGGAGCTTTAAAATATTATTTCAAACATCATGAATTTGAATTCTAGTGCCCCTGCCTTGCTTTCATTGCCCGGAATTATCTTTTCTATTTTAGATCTCTCTTGTTCCAAATGGATTTTAGGCTTGTTTTCTCTATTTCTGTGAGATGTGGTATTAGAATTTTTATTAAAATTGCATTATATCTGTACAACAGTTTTGCAGGTATGGCCATTTCAGTATATTGCTTCTTCCATCCCAAATGCAAAGGATATATTTTCATTTTCTGATGTCCTCTTCAATCTGTTTTTTTTCATATTACTGTGGTTTTAGATGGAGAGGTCTTCTACTTCCTTTGCTGTGTTTATTCTTAAGCATTTCACTTTACTCAATGCTGTTATAAAACTGGTTGTTTCCATGATTTCTCCCTCAGGGAGTTTGTTGTTTGTGTACTTGAATGACATTGATTTTTGTGTACTGATTGTATACATCTATATTACAGAATTAGGTTATTAAATGTAAAATCTCTTAGTGAAGGTTTTGGGGTCTTCTATATAGATTATCATGTCATCTTCAAGTAATGACAATATATCTCCTTTCTTTCCTATTATTATTCCTTTTCTTTACTATTGTCTAATAACTGTACTGAATAAGAGGTGATGATGGACATCTTTGTCCTGTTCCTAATTTTAGAATGGAAGCTTGCAGGTTTTGACCAATGAGTACTACATTAGCTGTTAATTTATCATAGATAGCTTTTGTCAGATGAAGGTAAAGATACTTTATTGCACTTGGTCTGTAATTTTCTTCTTTGGTTGGGCTCTTCTCTGGTTTTGGAATCAGGGTTATTCTTGCATTCTGAAATGATTATAGAAGTATTGCTTCACTTTCAATTTCTTTAAAGTGTTTCAGCTTTAGTTCTTTTCTAAATTTCTTGAAGAATTCTACAGTGAATCCTTCAGGACTGGGACTCTTCCTGGTTTATAGATTGCTAATTATATTTTCAATTTCATTGACCATATTGGGTTATATATAATTTTTATATCTTTTGATTTAGTTTTTCTGATTGAGTTGTATCTAGAACTCTGTTCATCTTTGCTCTTTGCCATCTTATTAGAATCTAGGTTCTTATAACATTTATTGATGATCTTTTGAATTTCTATAGGATCTGTTGTGTTTCCCCTTTTCATTCCTAATTGCCTGAATTTGTGGAGTTTTTTTTTTTTACTTTTCTCCTTTTGATGAGGTTGGTTAATGGTTTATCAATTTTATTAACTCTCACAACCAACTTTTTGATTCATTGGTTCTTTGCACTATTTTCTTAGACTTAATTGCTTTAAGTTCTTCTCTTATCTTTATAATTTCCTCCCTCATCCGAGATTTGGATGTGATTTGTTTTTCTTTTTCTGGAAGCTTGATGTTCAATATTAGGGCATTTATTTGTATTCATTAAATTTCCCTGATGTGAGAATTTATTGTTATAAATTTCCCTTTTAGGAATGCTTTCACTTAATCACATAAGGTTTAGTAGGTGTTATTAAAATTAATATTTAATTGTACATACTGTTTAATGTCATTCTTAATTTCCTCTGTGATCCTTTAATTGTTTAGAATTGTGTTGCATAATTTCCATGGGTTTATGAAGTTTTTGTGATTTCTTTGTCATTGATTTCCATTTTCATTGTGCAATTGTCAGATCATTGGCGTGGGATGATTTCAGTTCCTTTACATTTACTTAAACATCTTTTGTGGGCTAATGTATGGTGAAATTGGAGAACTTCCCATGTACAGCTGAGAAGATTGTGTCTTCAGAAGTTTTAAAGTGGAACACTGTCGGCACCCACCAAGTGCTTTTGTGCACACGGTTGGTAAAATTCTGATATTTCTTTGTGATTTTCTATCTAGTTGACTTATCTACTTGTGACAGGCAGTATTAATATCTCTCACTGCTCTTCTATTAGGCTATATCTTTTTCATGTCTGTTCAGATTTGTTTTATGTAGCTGAGTGCACCAGTGATTGGTGCATATATATTTATGATTGTTATCTCTTATTCTTGGAGATTCCCCTTAACAAATATGTAGTGACTTTCCTTGTCTCTTTTGATCAGTTATTGCTTGAAGTTTACATCATCTGCAAATACAATTGCTACCTCTGATTTTCTCTGTGTTCCTGTGACACAGAGAATTTTTTTTCATACTTTGATTTTAATATAAGTATTTCACTTTTTAATGTGTTTCTTGAATGCATCATAATGTTGGGTCTTGTTTCTTGTTCCATTCCACCAGTCTCTTTCACTGATGAATTGATACCATTACATTGATAGTTACGACTGATATGTATTATCTTTTTCACATTACACTTCTGTTGTTGGTTCTCTGGCTTTCTCCTCTGTTTAATTGCTAGGCATGATCAACAGTTTATTTCTATTGGTGTTCTGTCTTTCTAACATATCCTCAGAAACTTTTCTACAGCTGGTTTTAGGTCATGAATTTCTTCAGTTTTTCTTTATCATGGAAGTATCTTACTTTTCAATTGATTATGAAAGTTGTTTCACAGAGTACATTAATCTTGGTTGAAGATTGCTTGCTTTTAGGGCTTGAAATACCTCACTCCAGGGTCTTATTGATTTAGCAGTCTGTGATAGGAAGTCTGCTCTAATTCTAATGAGGTTTCCCTTGTCCACAGTTTTTTTTTTCTGTTCTCTCACTACTTTTAACTTTTTAGAATTTTCAGAATCTTGATTACTATATTCATTTATGTGAATTTATTTTGGATATGGCTACTGTATTTATCTTACATTTCTTTGAGTGTCAAATCACTTATTAATGCTTAGGAAGTTTTATGCAATTATTTCTGTGAAGACGTTTTTAATCACTTTTGCACTCTCTCCAGCTTTCTCACTGACTCCAATAAATCTTGTGTTGTTGTTCTTCTTTGCTTCATCCTGTACCTGTTGTATTGATTTTTGTTGCTGTTACTTGCTATTTTTAAGATGTTTGTTTTTCTTGTTTCTAGTCACATCTCTGTTCTAGATGTGATGTTATAACCCATTCTTCATTCCAAATGTTAGGTAAATTTCAGTGAAGAGTTTAATATCCTGGATTCTTGTTTGAATGTATTTAAATGGTTCTATTTCTTATCTATATTGGATATTCACAATTTACATCATTTTCCTAAGGTCCTGTATTTTTCATCTGGGTCTACTTTAATGCATTTTGAATGTCTTTTTTTCCTTTTGTACCTTAGATATTATGTTTCTTGTAGGCTCTTACATTTGTTTTTGCATCTTTGCTAAAATCATTACAGCAAATTCCAGTATTTGGCTTCAGATTTCCTGCATCTGTTTGGGCTCTGGATTTGTCCTGGAGGGACTAGAAGTTTGGGTTTGCATTTTGCTTCTTCCCCTTGTCACTTACTATTTTTTAATTTCTTTTGCTTTTGTATCGATGCTTGTAGATTTCTCATGTTAGATAGATTTATCACCTATGCCTAGGTTTTGCTAGAAGATGTCTGCTCCTCAAGGTTTCTTTTAGATATAGATAGTTCTTGGTCTTTCTAGCTATCCCATGACTGAACTTTTACAAAATATTAAGCACGTAGAGTTACTATGAACTTGACTCAAGGCCTACCTTTTGGTATTGGGCTATGGTGATGGTTATGACCCCCTTGTGAACATAGTGTTTTCATACAACAGAAAGAATGATTATAACAGGTATGACATCCTGGTTAAATTAGGAAAATTAGCAATAATCATAGAATCAAGAATAACCTGACTACTGACTGACCGTGGTAACTATTAGCTTGATTTCTTTAAGCATAGGAGAAAGTTCTACAATCGTATAGTTTAATACAACTATTACTAGATATTTGTATGCAGTATTTTTACAGTTATTAGAGTGATATTACCCTTTATGAGGTGAGGAATAAAGACTAGTATGGATGGAGAGGTTGAAGAGATTAAATATAGTAATAATAAGAGTGATGTACAAGGATTAGCATCCAAGTTTTAGGTAATTGTAGAACACAAGAAGCAGGGATAGGAAGAGAAATCCTAGGAGTATTCAAGTGAACCAGAAAGAGATGAGAGAGTATTTACTCACACGAATGACTCACAAAATTAAGAAAGGTAGTGGATGAAAGAGACACGGAAAACAAGCAAAATAATACAGATTGAAAGATTAGAGATTTAAATCATTAACAAGAGGGAATGGAAGATAAAAAGCAGAAATAAAAGAAAAGGAAAAGGAAAAACAGGAAACAGAAAATCTACACACATAGGAAAAACTAAACAATTATATGGAAAGTAAAACCAAATAAGGCAAAACAAAGAAGAAAGGAAAGGATAACATGAAAGGAAAAACACAAACAAAGAAAAATTTAAACACAGTAACCAGTTGACTACAAAGATAAAAATCTATTAGACAGAGAAAAATAAAAATAGCAAGATTCTTCCAGAGTTTACAAATCTGGGTTGGTCCAAGTCTGATTCCATAATGTGTACTCTAGCCAAGATTGCAGTTGAATTTGTACTAGGTTTGGGTATGTGGTTTGTCTCTGGATTTGGGATATGGGACTAATTTTCTGTGGTTGGAGTTCTCCTCAGCTGTTTAATAAGGAAAAGCAAGACAGGGGATCACTAAATAAAACAAAAGGAGGCACCCTACCCTCTTATTTCTGGTCCACATGTCTTTGTCCACAAGCACATGACTGGTTCACCTAACTTGCCACCTGTTAGTTCATATTGTTATTTTGCTTCGGATTTTACATGCCACTAGTCCAACCTCTCCAGCCTGTGCCCTCTAGCTGGAGGCCTTCCGTGTTGCTGGACTGCCCAATTGTTGCAGGTCTCTGAGCGTCATCAGTGAGCTGGTCTTAAACTCTCTTCTGGCCACTCACTACAGCTCTGAGTTTGCTAATCCAATTTTCCATTGTGACATTAAATTGTCTGGGTCACTGATTCATTTCCAAGATTTCTTACAGGTCCTGGATTAAGATTTAGCCACATCCATGGAATTCAGAAGTTTCAAGAGCACTCTGTTGTCTTTCAAGTCAGAGAGAACAAGAACAAAACCATATGGTCCTCTCTGTTCTGATGAGTCCTTGACTGGCCTGAGAGCAGAGTGTCATGAATAATCTCAGAGCATTTGGAGGATAGCAGACTCTCCTTGAACAAAGAGTAATTATCTCCACTTCAGCTAAACCTGGCCCTGTCTCCAAGTACGATATGTACAGGGCTGGTTAAGTCATTTCTTTTTCCCTTCAGTTGGCTCTAAGCAATGTAAATAAGGTTATCTGAGGTGCTGGTGCAAAATCTTTGAAGTTAGGTGACAGTAGCTGTTCTGTGACCCTGTGACTCCCATCAAAACATGGTCGCACCCAGCAGGATATAGAGCTAAAATTGCATAGCTGTCACATAGGTTCTTGCAACATGATAAGAGACTGTGACTTGTCGGGACAGAAAAGTTTGCATATCATAGTCAAAGCCTTGTGTCCCTAAACAATAAATGGTACCTCAATTATGTTTTTCAGGTTGGTCTTTCTGCATATCATTCTCTCTACATACTGCAGAGGTGCTTTAGGGCCTCCTACATAGCCCAGCTCACAGTACTCATGTATGTCCCACCATTGTCACAGTCACTCATCCTCAAGCCACTCCTTTCATGAATTAATAAAATCTGGGTTAATCTCTAGGTTGAAGCTTTTCTTCTGATGAACCATCATCCTGGCTGGACTTAGTATCTCTTGGCCTACCGCAATTATAAATATGTGTTAGTGTCCTTATTCTCATTTGTGCATTGAAGAAACTGGTGAATTGGAATCACTCTAAGTCATAGAGTGGTATAATTCCAATAACCTTTCCAAGGTATTGCAAATATAAACTTCTGGGTTCATAAAAAGACAGGAAAGAGATCTCTACAGTAAGAGGCTGCAGGAATATGAAGAGGACCCCTGGGAAATATCAGGGAGGGGATTTTCTCACAGAAGGGAAGTAGAGCTAAAGAAGCTGAGAGGTTCTCTCCTGGGGAAACGAGCTGTCCGCTGCACCAGAAGTTGTGGCTCATGGGTGTAGAATAACTTTTGTATTCTAGGATGACATGTCAATTTTACTCTTCTTCCTGTTATCTTCTATATCTTTCTACATATGTCAGATTTTGCGAAGATCCCTGGCCTTTACCTGTGCTGTTTCATGCTTTATGATCCCCATTTCTGAAGAAGATCTGTGATTTCATTTAGATGAGATCTTGCAAAGGTAACAAATCAGATGAGATTTGTGTACCTGAGTCTAATACACTGATTATATCAGATATGTGGGACACTAGGTCCCATCTGTTCTCTGTGACCACTTTAACCTTTTAAGGTGATATGATATGACACTGAATGTCCATAAAAAATCAGTGTGGAGAACTCTGAGAGGGCACTGATGACATCAGTCTCCAATGTGAAGAGAGTACATTCCTCCAATCAACTTGATAACATTTGATGCAGTCTTCCCATTTGAGCCTCAAATGTGACTGCATCTGATACCCATGAATCTAAGTGCCCACCTAAACTATGTGCAGAATCCTGGCCCTTTCAGACTATGAGGTACTAGATGTATATTGATACACTAGGACATTTGTAGTGTTAGCATTAGATGAAAACAAAAAATTGAAAACTCCTGCTATCAAAGATGCTAAAATATAACATATGATCAAAATGGCAGCTATGGTCCCATAAACCCCGCAGCTGATATTTCACAGATGTGTATGAAATATCAGTGCTCATTCCAAAGATCAAGGGCCAACATAGGACACCTTCCTTTGTCAATCACAAGTGAGAGAGTTGGTACCCCGCCAGACTATGTCATAGATGGAAAGACTTCCAGCTTCATCAATTGGATGAGTCTGGACAATGATGGTACACAGGTCTCTTTCAGATGCATTATGTAAACATTGTCCTGTGTAGCTACCTTGGGCCTTAACATCATGAGAAATAGAGAATCCTTATCCCTATGAGCACAGATACCGAGACTGAGCATCTAAAGAAAGTGCTTTATAGAAGTTGGAAGAACAGAGAAACTTAACAGAGAAAAGAGGCAACATCTCCTCCCCCTTAGAATGAATGAGCTTTCCACATCCACAGCTTTCCAACACAGCTTTGCCTCTGAGAAATTCACCATGGCAGCCAGAGATTTGCTTTAGGGATTTCTGTGAAAGACTTAGGTCCGGATAAACCTCCTCCCTCTCCAGAATTCACTAGTTCTCTCCCCTTTCCCCTTCCCCGGCCTCTGCCCTGTGTATATCTTTGGCAAAAACTTTTCTAAATCTATCTTCAGGCTGGATGATCCAAGCCATGATTAGTTGCAGAAACATTTCTCAGGCCAGTTGGAAGTATTCTGAGTTGGGATGTGATCAGTGACCTTGACCCAAGTATTTTGTGGTCACCACCTCCTCCTTCCAGCAGAGTTCAACCCAGAAATGATTAATCATCGCAGATATGCCCCCTCCATGGATGGCAAGGAAGTTGTTTGTACTTAACATGTAGAGGTCTTCTGCTTTAAGGATTCAAGAAAAATTGCAAGATGATTTTTTCTCCAATGATATTTATTTTTAAACGTAATATAATGTAGCTACATGCAAAACTGAATGCTGGTAATACTAAAAGGAAACATACTTTTTATTTTACTGAAGTTGCAGCTGGAGAGCTCTTTACTCCATCGTATTCTCCTTGCCTTGGCCGTGATGTATTAGCTTCTCTTTCTGGAAATTAAAACTCAGTTTAATGCCCAGCTGTGGCAGAGATATCCTGGCCTCGCACTAATCATGGCAGAGCATAACTGTCATAAGGCCTTTATGTAACTGACCACAGCATTTTCTCAGAGCAGGGGAAAGAGAAATACTTCCAGTCAAATACAAGTACACATCCGTGAAAGCCATCTTCCACATTGTGCCAGCTCACAGGAACTCTTTGGTCTTCCAAGCGCTTCTTGTAGAGCAAGGTGTCATCACGGAGGATATCATGCTCACAGCTCACCAGGAAGGCCTCATGAAGCTGAGCTATGGTTTCATAATCAGCTAAGAGGGGGGCATTTTGTACATCGAACATATGATTGGTTTCAAGATAGGCAGCCTCATTAAAAGAGCCAGGAAACTGGGGTTCTTGGTATTTGTTCTTTAATCTCTCAGAAATGAAGTCAGGGCTGAACATTTCCTGTACTTCTCCCAGGTTTCTGGGGGTATACAAGAACCTTTCAACAAGGCATCTTTCCAGGAGATGTCAATGGCCATATATTTACAAATGCACATTATTAGTAATCCCAGGTTGAGAAATGGCATGTTTTGGTTCTGCTGAGTGGATGGTAACTGGGAATTCTTGCCCTGGATAACTGGATAAATCAGGACTTGAGTGCAGATTTGGGGAAGATCTTAGTGATGCACCAAGCCCTGAGTGTCCACGGCAGCAGCCCCTCCTCCAATGTGGTCTCCACAGATCACAACCTGGGAAGGGTTCACACCATAGCTTTTCAGCCTCTTCAGGAAGTGGATGGTGGCATTCAGGCAGTCACTGGAAATGACGGGGTAATGGTAGCAAGGAAGCTTCCGGTACCTAAAGTGTAAGGAAGAAACAAAGAACACTGTTCACTGATTTCCTGCAGGTCAGCTAAACTTTAGCATCCTCTACAGTGCTCAGGAAACCTTCCTCAGTTACATTTTTAGGAAGGCTCTCAGAAGTAACTGCAGGCATCCCCATTGATTTTCTATGATAATAGAAACTGTATGTCCAAAGTCTGTCTCTGCAGGAATCTACAGTTTTGGTGCAGGATCCACTTCCCATGCTTCCCATGCATGCAGAAACACATAGGAGTGGAAAGCTACTTGTTTTGGAAGAGGTACAAGCAACAATGCCAGAGAAATGGCATGTGAGCCTCCTGCTGGTCCTCATAAAGTTAGGAACAACCATGGTGCCACGTACCAAGACAAAAGGGTTGCAAGACAAGAAAAACCACTGAAATAAACTTTTTCTGTTTGTAGCTGGACCCATTCTGACAGACTTAAGCTGAGACTCAGATAAAGCTGCAGAGGCACAGTGTTATAAAAATTGAGAAATTCTCACCTAGATAAATGTTCTAAATAAGATCTTTGCCTTCCCTTTCCCTGAGACTATTTGAAAGAACTAATTATGGAGTTCATACATCTGGGGAATACATTGCTACTTTCCCACTAGCTTTGCTGTTGACCCCACTTCTACTGCCTGGATTACGGGAACAGCTGTGGGATATAGCTAGAGACCTGAGGCTGCTTTACTGAGAACATGGACTCTTCCCTTCAGACTGCAGACTTTTTATGAGTTACTGCAGTGGAATAAAAGGCATGGGGCCTTGTTCATCACATTTTGTCTCTGATGCTTTAATGCATTTCTGAGACAGATCGTACCTATTGATCTGTCTTATAGACAGATCACAAACAGATCTCATAGACAAATGCACATAGACATATTGATTATTTAAGAACTGTTTTTATCAAGGCTATGACACAAAATTAGCTTGCCTATTGTCCCTTAGAACTGTTATGTGACTTTTCTAACCACCCTTGTGTTTTCTTCAGCCATTAAGGAGTGAAAGACCTTTATCTATATTAGAATATGTGCAGAGACATGGAAAAGTAACCCAGAAGCTCCTAAGCAAATTTGAGCCTCTTTTCACCCATCAAGTACAAGGCCAGGACCCGTGTACTTGAGAATGATGCCTACACAAAATTGACTAGGACCTGACAGTCCAAGTACCGAGCAAGAATTATTTCAATTCTAGGAACTGAACATCAGCATTCACTCTAAGCTAAGTCTCCAGCAGTTTTTAGTTTTTTTGTTTGAATCTGTATCTGGCTCTGTCACTAATTTGATCAAGATAAAAACCAACTTTGGATCCTCCTGTCTTAGTTTCTCTAAGAACTACCTTGTTTATCTTCTCAACAAACAGCCTTCAGTGAGGCCCCAGTTAGCCTGCTGTGCCGTGCCCTGTTAAACTTTGTGCAGCAGTGTGTATACTTGCAAAAGTTTTGCATTCTGGACTCTATCATCTTTGGGTGAAAGATACAGTCCTCGGGTTTCAGTCCTATGCCCCATCTCTATGGGAGTAAGACAGCTAAGACTAAAATCATGGTTAAGTCATTTTTATCCAAAAAAAAAAAAAAGGAAAACAGAGGAGAAAAAAATCTCCCATTTGTCACTGTCTCTGAGGCACCTACTCCATTGCATCATATACTTCGTGGCCCAGTTAGACACAAGCTCCTCATCTGGGCTGTCATTCCTCCAATCATTCCATCAGAAGTGCATGGACACAAAGGTCCAGGCTGTTCAAACACTTAAAATAAAATGAATGCTGAGCACTCTCTTGTAAGATATCACCTCATAAGACATAAGATAAGGTGTCTTATTATATCTCACAGAGAGCATTGACACCTTTGTATTCTCACTGTGCAAAAGGTCTTATTATCCCTAAGGTCTTCGTATACGTGAGCTCTAGTCACTGAATTCCATACTCCATGGCTTCCAAGTGTAAATCACTGCATTGTGAAGAATTGCCGCCACCCTCGGTTTCTCCACAGAGAGTCAGTGGTGCAAAAGAAAATAAAACAAAACCCAACCTGACCAAGCAATGAAAATGATATAAGACTGCTGGTGTCACACAGCTACACTCTCTACTCACAGTAGGAGCAATAAAAATTACTGGGGGCCATTAGATATTCACACTGCAAAGAGGCAGTTTTCTGCTTCTCTCTCCTGCCCTGTCTGAGCTGTGTTCCCTTTTGTCGGGGTCGCTCCCGGCCGGCAGGAAAGACACACGACAAAGTCTGGCGGTGTGCAACCTTGCCTTTATTTGTCTCCGCGTGGGCCCCGCGAGGCCTCCACTCTGCCACCAGCCCTTTCTCGCCGGTGGACTTTCTCTATCTCTCTCTGTGCTTCCTCTCGTGGCGGGAGAGGCATTCACTTTTATAGGGCAACAGTAGCCAATCAGTTCAAAGCGCGCGATGCGGGCTGACTGGCTAACATCAGCTGTTGCTAGGCAGACTATCTTACAGAGCGGGTTGTTTAAGTCGCCAGCGCAATCAGGGGGCAGGAAGCAGGCGCCAACTTGGCTCACTCGATGGGAGGGGCAATCTAGCTCAGGCTCCGCTCCCACCCACAGGCCCTACGTCCGCCAAGTAAGGCAACCGGTGTCGGCCGCGGCTCCCAACACCCTTTCTTGTTGAGATCTCTTGAACAAAGGACTAGAATTGTAGTGAGTTACACCCACTGTCCTTGCATCCAGAAACTCAGAATTGTGTCTTAAGGCACTGTCCACCTTGGTCCTGTAGTAGCCTTGTGTGGTGGGTAGATAAGTAGGAAGTCACTTAATGAGACAATAAGAATCTACAGAACCATCATCGCAACCACACCCAGAACCTAGACTGAGACCTTCAACTAACTGAGCGCCTCATTATCTTCTCTCACCTCAGCGTTGCCTCTTCCTAGAAGAGGATTTGCTGAAGTTCTGGATACATCACCCTTCCCATTTTCTTCTTATATTATTTGGTTTTAACCATGGAAATTCTTAGAAGTATTAGTTTGATTTTAATTATCATAACACTATTTTAAAGCATTAGGCTTTCTGAAATTTTTTGATCATTTTCCTTATGAATGCACTTCTACAATTCATTCATAACAACCACGTGCAGACCACTGCAGGCAGGAGGCAGCCAGATCCAAGCCTTTTCCCATGAGTCAGTGCCTTTGGTAGACTGTGGGACGAGAGGATAAGGATTGACCAAGAAGCAAGCCCTCCCTGTGAACCAGAGCCATTTTTGGACCTCCTCTAGCAGTGGGAAAGCCAGACCCAGCCCTTATTGTGCATGGGCTGGCAAACATGAAGAGCCAGTCCACACCCTCTCCTCCACAGTAAGCAACCATCTGATCCAGAGAAATACCTGCTATGATGACACCTATTGAGGTGAAATCGAATGGGATGCATGTGGTGATTTTTGTTTCACTGACCTTGCAGTTCTAGGACTGGGCATTTGATCATTTATTCAGAAGATAGCAGTAGACCATGTAGCATCTAAGGAGATTATTTTAAGAAGGTGGTGGCCATTGTTATTTCCTTATTATCTTGTTTTGAAGTCTTAAATCATCTTCATTGCTTTGTCAGGCTGGGTTTTGTTCTATTTTCTTTTGTTTGATTGTGTTATATTCAATGGCATAAGCAGCTATTTCACGGATTGCAAGATATATTATGGAATCTACTTTGGATTTACTATTGCTTTTTGGGGTCCTTTATTTGAATTCATTATTTTATTTTTTTGGTTCTATTCTGTTCTGTTCTACTGGATTTTTGCTATGTCTGAAGATGTCTGCATCTATTTAGTAGACAACACGAGGCATTAGAATAAGGATTGTTGATTATATATTGTTTTGAAGTCCTGTATCACTTACACTGTGTGGTTTGATTGGTTTTATTCTGATTTATTTTCCTTGGTTTTATCCACTTTCAAATAAAAACGTTCATTCATATCATAATACATCCTGTGATACTGTGGCTTGTGCCACTCTGCGTGGAGGTGCACCTGTGTCCTGAGTGTATGTCCATGAGCATCTGTTGGTTTGAGGATTCCTCTTTGCTCTACAAATATCCAGGAACTCCCTCCCACCTTCTTCATCCCATGGAAAAAATGAAAACTGTCTCAGAAACTCACACCACAGACAACAGCACAGAATTGGTCTCCAGGGCAAGGAAAAGGCACA
Organism: Cavia porcellus; assembly: GCF_034190915.1. Taxonomy (NCBI): domain Eukaryota; kingdom Metazoa; phylum Chordata; class Mammalia; order Rodentia; family Caviidae; genus Cavia; species Cavia porcellus. Next base: position 8,185,920 of record NW_026947508.1, read on the forward strand.
CATTGTGGTAAGAATCTGCAATAAAAAAAACAAAGTGGCTCATAAGAAGGGCCCAGCACTCCCCCACTGCCTCAGGCAGAGCACCTGGTATGTGGGCATTGGGTATGTCATATCTCTCTTCCTACTCTCAGATCCTCCTACTTTGATAGGCTCAGCCTTGGAAAATTAAGACATTGTCCCCAATCTCCCAACCTGTCCAGGAGGAAAGAGACATTAGGGTTCACCTATATCAATTAATTTTATACTGAGAACCAGGAAGGCTTAGGGATCAGAAATGGACATAACCAGGAAAAGTCAAGCTAAGCATGCCTCCTGGAAACATTAACCATGTGGTGTACTTATATTCATGGAGAAATAAGCAATGGCTGGATGGGGTGTGTTATGAAGAAGGTCAATCATTGAAAGTTCTATAAAGAAGACCCACTAATTTAGTAGGCTGCACTGCAAGCCCACTATGGGGCTCTGATACTGCCAAATGCACTTTTTCTCAGCCCTTCCCAGCCCCTGTTCTCAGACATAGGCACCAGAGAGCCTGTCCACATCTTCTGCAGGGCTGACCTGAAATCCTGGTATCAGGGTCTCTTGATGAAGGCTTGGAAACTGAGATTTTCTAAATCACATCAGATGATTCCCATGTTCAGAACCAGAAAGCAGCCGGGGAGGGTGGCAGTAATAGAGATGACAGTGCACAAGGGAAACAGACTTCCTGCAGGGTCAGCTGAGCTGAGAATCAGCACATATGAAACCCTCACTTCTCATACCCATTGTACATCAGGTGGTCTGGGAACTTTTAGCATCCTAAGACCTGAGGTCACCCTACAGAGAGACTCAGTAAGCCTGAGGTGAGCTGGGATGAGTTGGACCTTAAAGCACCCAAGGTAGGTTAAAGATAGCTCAGACCAAAACCTCCTCATGCCATGGCCTGGACCCTGAAGACCTAACCCGCTTAATCACCCACTCTGCCATCCTGATCTCCTTCTGCCCTCAGGCACTAAGCAGCTGGTACTGCTCTGCCCCTGACACCCTGTTGCTTAGACTGAATAGGGCCAGGTTAGGATGGAGCAAGTGAAGCATCCAATGTGGGTGCAAAATCTAGGGTCCCTGGTCACTCAGCGTTTCTGATAGACAGTATACTGATGCAAACTACTACAAACCAAAACTAATGCTAAACATGCTGCAATGAGCAAAATAAAGTTTTAAACAAGCTTCTACTTTGCACTTGTAAAAGTCTCTCATCTTTACCTAGTAATTCTTTGCTATTAAGTCAGTTTAGTCTATTACATTTGTGTTGTTCTTTTAAATATTTCTCTGATGTACAGTACTAACTATCCTGATAACTGAGGGTTTTGCTGCCTGTCATTTTAGAGTCCACGGCACCTTTTTCACTGAAACAGGTCCCCATCTTGCTCAGAATGACCTGCTCCCCATGACTAGTGCCTACTCCTCATCATCAGCTGGGGCTGGGCTTCAACGCTAACTGCTTGAAGAAACTTGATCTAATTAGAGGAACCCAGTCCAATGATTCTGAGACACTCTCTATTCTAGCTTCCTGGTTTGTCACCATGTGAAGCTCCCACCGTGTGAATTCTCCTGCCTGCATTGTCCAGCTCCCTACTGACTGACAGGCAATTGAGGTGAAGGACTGGGTATTTCTTGCATTTCTGAGTGACCCATTTGTGGAAAGGGCCTCACAGTAAGTGCTTAGGAACTATTTGCTGGCCCGTCTTGCTTTACGTTTTGAAATATCATTCTCACTGATCTCAGGACAGAATCTGGAGAAACAGCCTTGGGACTTCTGAGAATGAAAGCTATTCACAAGTATAAGACCCATGGATGGAATGTGTTCTCAATTCATGTATGAAGCTATGGGATTATTTTTTGGTAGTGCTGAGGTTGGAACCCAGGATTTCACTCATGTTAGGTAAATGTTCCATCATTGAAATTTATCCCCAACCTTAGGAATATCTGTGAGGCTGAGTGAGATGCAAGGGCACAGGACCAGTTAGAAGAATTCTCCTGGAGTTGAAAGGTGTAAGCAAGAGAAGATAGGTTTGTATCACTACGGCCTTGCAGAGATGAGGAAAATGTACAAGTTGACAATAACACTGGTACAAATAAAATGTTTCAACAGCCATATTGTAAGAAAAGAAGTCGGAGTCAACATCTGATCAGTGATGAAGAAACTCAGACTATCACACAATGAAGACCATTCCTGGAGGCAGCAATACCATTAAATGAATGAGCCCCAACAAGCTCCTCTGAAGAAACTCCTGTGGCTGATTCCTTTGACTCACTCCTTGATATTCTTCTGTGATCTCACACAAAATTACCCATGTGTCCCACCCTTGTTCTCCCACACATCAGGCAGGCTCCTTACCCAGGCTGCCCAACACCCCACCTCCGCCATGGTAGAAGATGATGCCTCTCCTTGGGCTGCAGGACATTGCCTTGGGCTCAAAGAGCCTCACAGGGATTGTTCCAAAGTGCAGGTCTGTCACCACCACTTTAGGATGCTCTGTCTTTTGAAACAGTCTGTTTTGTACAAAATGGACAAAGCTGAGCATGAAGCAAATGCTCAGCTTCTCTAGTATGTTTCCCTGTGGAAGGCAAGAGAAGGAAAATAAAGTAGAGGTGAGATTAGAATCCAGAGTGCATACTCCCCAACACCACCCCTGCTAAGGCATCCCATGTTTCTTTCCTGCCTCCACAGGGTTATTTCACTCATTGCATCTCTGGCTGATGTTCAGGTAGAGAGCTGGGTTTTCAGGTTGCAGAGATCTTGATTGTATAATGATATTGCTTTGCCTGCTCCAAAGCTCATGTTGAAATTTCATTGACATCATAACAGTATTAAGAGTCTTTCTGAGGTGATTTGGCAATGTCCTCTCAAGATTTATGCAATTTGCTGTGAAGGAAATAGATTAGGTATCTCTGAAATGAGGTCGTGAAATAAAGGGAGGAGTTCACTCTATGTTTGCTGTCTTGCAACTATACACATGCTTGCTTTTTTCCAGGGCATATTGCAAAGTACCCATTGCTTTTGCTACATTCCTGTCCTTCCCAAACACCCTAAGTGTGAACTGAAACATTTTTGTTTACAAGTTACATGCTCTGTGTTAGAGCAGCAGAGACAAGGCTGGTGTTGGAACTCTAAGTGAGACCATGCGTTAAAGTTCAGACTTGAAGTGATTCATGTCAATAGTAAAACAAACAAACAAAAAAATTTCACCAACTTTCCAAAGACAGAATTTCTAATCCGATATTCCTAAACCTATTCATCTCTGTCACACGACATCTAATATAGTTACCAAACGAAGGAGACAGATCCCATCGTCCCCATTTCACAAACGAAACTGTGAAACAGGAAGTCTTGCAAATGCCCTATGATCATACAGCTAATAAGAGCCAATATAAGAAATGTACACTGGCTGCAGTTGATGCTTCTTACTGTTAGATTTCCTCACCTCCTGTACAGTTGCACTCAGAGATAATCAGAATGAACTGTTTGGCCATTCATTTAGTATAATGTTGACTGTTGCTTTGTCATATAAGGCCTTTATCAGATTTGGATATTTACCACATAGTCTCAGTTTCTGTAGGGTTTTTATCATAAACAAGTGTTGAAATTTACCAAATCTTTTTCTGAATCTGTTGAGATGATGATGTAATCTTTGCGTGACCTCAGGCAAGTGGCTGTCATTATGTGGTCTGGGTCCTAGTTTGGAGAATATGTTGATGTGGTTTATTATATTTATTTATTTGCATATATTAAACTACCCCTGCATTCTTGGGATAAATCTCACTTGGTTATGGTGTATAATCTTCTTGATGATTTGCTGCATTCTATACTGGCCTCCAGGAATGAACTGGGGAGGACTGCTTCCCTTTCAACTTCACTGACGAATTTGAGGAGTATTGGCATTAAATATTCTCTAAATCTCTTATAGAATTCAGCCATGAATACATCAGGACCTGGGCTTTTTTTGTTGTAAGTTTTTAAATCATGTTCTCAATTTTAATAGCTGATATTGCGTTATTCAAAATTGTGTGTCTCCTTGCTTGAGCGTTGGTGGTTCATGTGCTTCTAAAAATCTGTCCATATTTGCTGTGTTTTCCACTCTTTTTGAGTAAATATTTTCAAAGCGGATATACATGATCTTTGATTTTCCATGGGATCTGTAGTAATTTCTTTCTTTTCATTCGATATCAATTCCTTTATAAATATTGTTTATTTTATCAAAAGACAACTCTTTGGTTTATTAATTCCTTGTATGGTTCTTTTTTGTCTCAGTTGCACTAATTTGTGCTCTGATCTTTATAATTTCCTGTCTTCTATGAGATTTGGGTTTGACTTTCTCTTCTTTTTCTAGTAAGTTGAGATGTAGCATTAGGTTTTTTATTTGTGTTCACTCTGCTTTCTTGATGTAACAGTTTATTGCTATATATTTCCTTCCTAGGACCACTTTTATAGCATCCCAAAAGATTCAGTATGTTGTATTTGCATTTTCACTGAATTGTAGGCATTGCTTAACTTCTTTGATTTCACGTGTAAGCCACTGATTGTTCAGGACCTTGGTAATTAATTTTCATTTTTTTATGTACATTTTGCAATTTCTTTTGCCAATAATTTTCAATTGGTATTTTCTTCGGTTGCTCTTTACCATGGAAGTATCTTATTTCACATTAAATTTCAAAGAATGATTTGCACGATAAATCAATCTGTGTTGAAAGTTGTTTTTCTTCAGAGCTTGAAACACCTCACTCCAAGTTCATCTTAACTTCAGGTTTTGTCCTGAAATGTCTGCTGTGATTCTAGTGAACTTTCCTTGTTAGGAAAGTCCACTTGTGTCTTTTCCTTAACAAATTTTAATATTCTGTTTTATGCTGTATGCCTGGGATCTTAATTATTATATGTCTTTATGTAGATTTATGTTGGTTGTCACTGCTTGGCATTCTATATGCCTCACTTACCTGCTTATCAGATTTCTTCCCCAAGTTTGGGAAATTTTCTGCTTTTACTTCTTTAAATAGTTTACCAATATCATTCACGTTGACTCCTGCATCTTCATTGATGCTTATTAGTTTTGTATTATTTCTCTTGTCATGATCTTTAAGCTGCTGAATTGTCTTTTAATGCTGCTTTGTCATTTTTAAAAGTTCTTCCTTTCATGATCACCAACTGCAATCCTGTCCTCAAAGTCCAAAATTTTATCTTTGGTTTCACTTAAATCATTTTACCAGCTTTTGAAATAAATTTTTATTCTTAAGATGATATCTCTGAATTCATTTCATAAATTCTTCTTGTTTTCTAGATTGTTAATTCAAAGTTTCAATCTGCTTCCCATTGTTCTATACTTTTTATCTATTTCTTCTCTAGCTATACTGAGCAACTCCTTTACTTAGGTTGTAATTTCTGTCTTTATGTGAGACACTATTCCTATTTTGATTTCCTCTGTAGCCCCGTGGATTTATTTCTTCATCTTACTTGCTATTTTTTCAGAGATTTCAGGTGTCTGACTTTTAAAGTCCTCTATTTCAGTGTCTCCTGTACATGTTCCTGATAGACTACATGTTTCAGATTTCATTTTGCTTTATTGTTTTGTCCTTTTCAAATTTCAGAATACTATTTGGTCTTTCAATCCCACTAGTCTCAACTGTTGGAAGTGTGTATCTTAGGGCCCCACAGTGTAGTTGATGTTTGTCCGATTGCTGGGTACCACTGTGATGAGAGGGCCAGTCACCTCGATTCCTCCTTCAGGGCATGTTGGGTGAGTCCTACATTGTCCTTGGGATGAATAGTCTATTAGTATTAATGTAAGTCAACTCTTAGTTCCCACAGTTCTATTTTTAAATTTTATTTAAAGAGAAAAAAGAAAAAAATTCGGAAAAAGGGTACAAGTTATGTAGAATTTCAAAAAAAAATAAACAGTAGGAAATCACTAGTTGGTTACATATTGCCATCTTAGAAATAGTTGTTGAAGTTACAAAATTAAAGCATATAGAGGGGACTTTCAAACAATGAGACTGCAAACAGTTTTGTTCAGTGATACAACAAAACTCAGTAATATGGTTATCATCTTATACACAAATATATACGCAGTTATATCTTTTAGTTCTCATTGTTCTTATGTCTTCAGATTTTTCCAGGACAGCAGATCCCCTTGTCTATAGTGTTTGCTTCATCTGGGACCCTACTGTGTCACTGGGTGTCTCATAAGCAGTTTTAATTTTCTTCAGGTTGGGGGGGTCTTATTAGCACACTTCTAAACACCTAATATTGTTCATATCAAGGACGGGTGCACTCACACGCTTGCCAAATTTGCTGAGGTCCTAAAACTGGAAGAAGCTTCATTAATTCTCCTGTTTACTCACTGAAGATCTCCATTGTAGGGGCAAACTAACCACACTGAAAGAAGCTGGCTGAAGTCCTTTATTTGGGTTACGCACTACTGAGTCTCCCACCAACCCAGAAAGATTAATCCACTGCAGTGCAATGTTTCGGGAGGAAAAGGCACAGCTGAATATCAATATCATTACTAGCCCCAGCAGTTTGGGGGGTCCCCAAAGCCTGGGTCAGAGGGCAGGCACGGAAATGGCCTGCCTACAGGCTGGAGATCTGGGTTCCAAAGGCTGAGTGGGAGCCACAACATGTGATTTTTAAGGTTGAGGAAGGCATTGATTAATTGATATGTGTTTTTCTAGAAGAATTGAGAAAAGAAAACACCCCAAGAGGTGAATAAGATTGGTCTCCATGCACTAAATGCACCTGGCACTAGCAAAGCTAAACATAATGCAGAGGCTGAATGTAGAGAAGCAAACAGAAAGATCTTGTCCCCAGATCACTACGGAATAGAGTAGAGCCATTAGCACACGTAATGGAGACTGACATCTCTGCATGACGCCAACAGTGACAGACACCTTGACAAAGGAATCAGCAAGGCAAGAAGGTAAAAGCAGCTTTGCCAAAAACGTTATCATGTGAAGATGATTGTACACACGACTCTAGATTCCAGAAGCACTGTGATGTGATCGAAATAGGCTACTGAAATATGATACTCAAATCTCAAATAAATAAACAGCAAGCAATACGCACCAAGAAGAATGAGTGAGAAATTAGTATCCAGAGTAACTGCAAAGATGTATTGTAGTGCACACCTGTACTTCCTCCACCCAGGAGACTGGGTCAGGGGAATATTCAAATCCAGGCTCCACTGGACTGCAAGAAGACAACTTGAGTCAAACACAAACGAGCAAAACTTATCTACGAATTGCTATACTAATTTAAATTTTCACTTTAACAACCAAAAATGATGACACATGCAAAGGAACAAGAATATATGAATAAGATAAAGAAATCATAATTAAAAATTGCCATAATGAAGTCCAAGATTTAAGCACTTCAAACTTGCTGTTACACAGATAATTTTTAAAGAAAGTAGTGCTTAAAAATTACAGTAGAATAACCCATTTTATCTAAAAAGATAAACTAATAATTAGAAAGTATTTTTAAAATGAAGTCATAAATATAAAGACACAATAACAAAAATGAATTTACTACACGGATTCAAAAGCATGTTTCCACTTGAAAGAACCCTTGGTCTACCCATAAGGACACAGGTCTGTAGTCCTAGCTTCTCATGAAACTGAGGCAAGAGGATCATGACTCTCAGGCAGGCCTGTGAAATCTAGCAATTTTTTTTCTCAAAATAGAATTAGCAGGATCTGGGAATGTATCTCAGTTGCACCGTACTTGAATACTGTTTTCAAGGCTTGGGATTTGATCCTTAGGAGCACCAAAAATACATAAATATTATAGTAATTTATAGAAAATATGCATTTAAAGGAGCAATAGAGAAAATAATTGAGCATCTAATAAATGAGCATAGTCTCAAAGAAATGTGTGGTACTACTTGAAGTATCCGATCCATTGTCTTCTATCACACTTTGAATTTACATTCAAAACTATTCCACACTCTGATTTTTAAAGATAGGGTTTCATTGTGTAGCATAACCTTGTGCCACCTTCTTGACAAACAACCTGTTCATAAGTAAGCAAATAGGATCACCACCAGTTGCCACTTGAACTCAAGCATACACATGTTAACTAATAAGTGCTTGCAGTAGAATAACTGCATTATCTGAAAGTAGCAAGCACAGCTTCATTTCCATTTCTAAAAGGCAACACTCTGCATTACATGTTGAATATACAAATCCAGCATTGTGAAAGAAATAACAAAGAGTATGCTCTTCCTATTGGGGAAATCCCCCAACTTGCTGGAAAGAGGCAGAAATGTTCCTAGGCTCCCTGTCTTCCTCTCTTGGATACTGTTATACACCAAATCTTTCTTCTTCCTTTATGAGATGTTGAAATCCCATTAGCAGGTGGGGCCTAGGAGCTGTGATTAAATCAGGAGGCTGCAGTTTTCATGTTTGGAATCAGTTCTCTGATGAAAGGAACTCTATAGAGTTCTCAGTATGCTGCCTGGTTCACAATCAGCAACCCAGAAGAGAATTCTCACTGCCACACAAGCACACTGGATCCCTGAGCTGGAATTTCCCACCTCCACAGCTATGAGAAATTTAAATCTGTTGAATAAGAGCTTTAGTTCAATTTTATGACTCCCACAAATGCCTGTGTGTTCAAGGCTTGATATCCATCCTGACAATACTTGAAGAGATGAGATCTATGTAACTGTCTTGTCTTTGGGTCACTGGAAGTTTACCTTAAAGAGAATTTTATCACTTTCTCTGTCTCGCTTTTTGTTCCCCAGCCATGAAGTGAAGTTTATACTGGTGGATTTTTCTGCAATGACTAGCAACCTCAGGCCCAAAGCAGTGTGGCCAACTGGCTATAAATCTCTAAAATTGTGAACCAAAACAAATGTCATTGTAATTTGATTATCTCAAATAATTTTTATGGTCAGCCACAAATTATAGGCCCGATAATTGGAAGCAGAACTGGGATACTTGTAGCTATTTCAAATGGTACCAAAAGGCTTTTGGTGGAGGTTTACAGATGTTTCAGAAAATTTGGTGGAACAAGGTAGAGAAAGTCTCGAATTTTCTGATCCGATCTTGGGAGGCAAATCATATGTGGGCTCAGCATACCAGAAACCTGATAAGACTATGGATGGTAAAGGCTATGCTGATTTGATTTCAAATGGAAATTTATGATTGTATTGGAAAGTGGCCACCATACTACACGTTGGAAAGAAGGATAAAGCATTTTGTCTCTACCATGACACTTTGTGTAAGTCAATTCTAAAGATGACAAACTAACTTATCTTCTGAAAGAAAATTTCAAGACTTCACAGCTTTGAGATGATAGCATAACTATTACAGGAGACATTTAGCCATATTTGTATAACAAGCAGTCAAAAATATGCAGTTTGTACAGGAATGGAGAGTTTGTAAAGGTGCAACCAAACAGGACACAGTTACAAAATGATTGTCATTTTAAAAAGAAGCTGAAAGTGTGCTGTGGTGGCACAAACATGTAATCCCAGCCCTATGGGTGGCTGATTCCAGAGGTTAGAAAATAGAAAATGGAATGGGAATGTAACTCAAAGGACAAATATTCAGTTGTTTAAGGGATGAACAGATGGAAGAAGCCAGGACGGGCAAAATAGAGAGGAAATGCCTAGAGGAAATTGCAGAAATCTGTAAGATATTTCCACCCCGGGCTTAGTGAAATAACCATGAAAAATTTTTAAGAAGGGAATTCCAATGTTCCCTGCTTGCCCAACTGTTCCTGTGCTAGCCAGGTACTGAAAGGCTGCTACAATTATACTTGGCACAAGCAAATAACAGACCTTGGCTGATGTCTAGCACATGTGCTACTGCTTTTATGAATCAATGCAGTGGAATCATGAAGCTTTCCTTCAAGATTTCAAAGCAAAGTCTATGATGCTATAAAGTGTGCTGCCAGATCATAATCCCTGAGATCCTCCTGATGGGGAAACTGTTAGCTGTGAGGTGAATCCACTTGGGCAGTGCAGTGCAATGCAGTGCAGTGTGGCAGTGCATAGAAGATAGGGAAGCATACAGTGGCAGCACCAGTCAGAATAAGTTGGGAACCGTGAACAGGGCTGAGGCAACAGAGTGGCTCCTTGGAATACGCTCAATGGCGTAGAGCAGTACAAGGCATTGAGAATCCACATGTCCCTGTGGAATGCCCTAGATGCCAGAAATGGAGTGGTGGAGTGTCATGTTTTCCCTACTGAGGTTTCCTCTTTCTTTATTCTGATGTATCCTTGCTATTTTTTTTGCTTCTTTAAGGCATATGAATGTTTATCTTGCATTTGTGCCACCATAGTACCTGCAAAGATATTAACTTCCTTTTGACTCATAAATGATTTCAGAATTCAGTTTACCTTGAGTCTCACCGAAACTTTGTTCTTGGAGAGATGAACATTGCTAGATCAGTTTAGAATTTTAGAACTCTCAGAGATGGACGTAACATACTTTCCATTGTGAGAAAAATATGAACCATTGTGGGTCAGAATGACATAGTTTGGGTCTTAACTGTTCCCTGAATGTCTATGTGGTAGAGGTCTGATTTTTGCACGGAAGTGGAAACTTTAGGAGGTGCAGTTCAATAAGAAATATCCAGGTCACTGAGGCATATCTTTGAAATGCACTATCCTTTCCTCTCCCCCTCATTTTCACTCCCTTGCCATGATATGGGTTCTGCTCTGTCATCTTCTCCCACAATAATATGCTACCATCAATACAAACAAGTGAGGCCAAAGCATTATTCTTCATACCATGATTATCTTAGGCCTTTACTATGGTGATTCAAGCCTGTTTAATTAAATAGCTTGCACTGCATATGGGAGTTTCTTCAAGCAGCCCATGTGGACTAAGAAATCCATGGAGAGGTAAAGGATCTGAACTGAAATTCTTCCTCTGCTTTTTAATAGATTTTTCAATTCATATCCTGTATATAAACCAGTGAACATGGACACTCCGGCTGGCAACATTTCTTAGACTTTCCTCCTAAGCTCTATTCACTGACGCCCTCTTATTGACTCACTTTACCAGCTGCTCCACTGGAACTGCTCTGTCCCACAGGCCACCCCACTGCAAGTATCTGCCATAAGGAGGAGCCCAGCACTTTTTCAAAAGGTACAGGTCCACATGGTCACTCGCATGTTTCCATTCAGTGGATCCTCATTATGCTCAAGGCCTTTTAAGTTGGGCTTAAGAGATGGAATTTCAGACTCAACAGTAGCAGGTGGTATTAGCACACTGACTATTGGAACCATGCTTCTCTTGTCATTTTCATATGAAAAGATCAGAAGCTCTATGTTTCATATTCAAGACGTACAGCCATGCCATCTACCAGGACTTGGAGCAGTCAAGGTTAGAGAGGGTTCTTTACATAAGTAAACACCTACAGGGCAGATTAAAATTTCTCTCACAAAAATAAAAGGAATAATGTTAGGAAAGGAAGAAGTTAAATCCTCATTATTTGCAGATGATATGGTTTAACATTCTACACAGAAGATCCTCAAAACTCCACTGAAAGATTCTACACGTGATAACCAAATTCATTAATGTAGTGGGATACAAGGTCAATGCTCAAAAATCAATTGCATTCCTGTACAAAAACAATGAATGGACTGTGATAGAAATAAGGGAAACTACACCCTTCATCATAGCATACCAAAGAATGAAATACTTCAGAATCAATCTAAAAAAAAAGTAGCAGAACACTGCACAAGACCTGGAAACTCTAGCCAGTGGCACACATGGGACTGGACTACACCCAGGCTCCTCCTGTGACCCCTACCTTCCTAGCATACCACCTCGTGGGCCCCAGGAACTCCAGCCAATATGGCTCATGGTGATGAGCTATATCTGGGCTCCTCCTCTACCTCTTCCTTCCTGGCCATCCACCTTGTGGGACCCAGGAACTCACACCAGCAGCACACACCAGGCAGGGCTATGCCTGAGCCCCTCTCATGATCCCTACCATCCCAAGAGACTACCTTGAAGGACCTGAGAACTGCAGCCGTGGCATACGCTGGGCCGTGCTGAACCTAGACCCCTCCTATGACCTTTGCCTTCCTGGCAGACCACCTTGCAGGACCCAGGAACTCCAGCCAGTAGCCTGGGCTGCCTAGGCCAGAACTGGGCCCCTCCCATGACCCTGTAGCCTCAGCCACCCACCACAGGACCTAGGAACTTCAGCCCACAAGGAGCACCCTTGAAGTCCCACTGCTACCATCACGGACTCCCATTTTTCCTGAACCTAGCATTGCTCTTGATATTTGATTCCCACACAACCCCCCAGAAACTTGGACTGCAGTGGATTAACCAACAGTATTGAGGGAAGACTCAGTAACCCCTCATCCAAACAAAAGAACTCAACAAGCTTCCATCAGTAAGGGGAGTTTGCCCCTAAAATAGGAATGGAGTTTGCCACCTTCAATGGGTAAACAGGAGCAACAGCGAAGCCCCCTCCAGAAGTAGCCACTGGCAAGCTTGGTAATGAGTAGGTGAGTCCTTTTTCTACACAGAGAATACTGGGTAGGTTGAGGAGGGTTCCAATAAGGCCTCTCCCAAGCTTGAGAAAATTAAAAGGGCCTATGAGACACCAAGAAACACAGTAAGGCCCAACCTGAGACAAACAATATAAACAAGGAGATCTGGTGACTGAACAGCCTGAAGACAAAATAACAGCAGGAACTAAGCTTTGATTTCCATCAATACTCCTAGGCTTGTCGGTCTAGGAAAAATATAGGACACACCCAATCAGCCCTAAGAGGGAATTCAGGTGACTGGCCCACCTCTTAACTGTGGGACCCAGCAATTGAACAAACATCAACCTTACAGTAGGACCCCAAGATATACACTAGAAAAGTTGACACTAGTGGGATTGAAGGATCAAATATTAACCTGAGGGGAAAATGGCAAAATGAAAAAGCAAAATGCAATGTCAAACATCTAGTCCATCAGGAGCAAATACGAGACATTAAAATAGAGGATTTCAAAAGAAACACACCAGAAATCTCTGAAAGATACCAAATGAAAAAATAAAAAAAAACTCCATGAGGCTATAGAGGAAATCAAATTAGAAGTAATCTCTCATGTAAAGACAGAATAACTCCTTAGAAAAGGAGTTGCTCAGCCCAACTAGAGAAGAAATAGATAAAAAAAAATACAGGAGTATGGGAAACTGATTCAAAACCTTGAATGAACAATATAGGAAACAAGCACAATTCATGAAACAAACTCAAAGAGACAGGCAAGAAACAAATTAATTCTATTGAAACCTGAAAAAATCATTTAAATGAAGCTCAGGATAGAATTTCGGACCTTGAGGACAGGATCTCACTATATAAGACAAAGACTAACGGACATGAAAAACCAAATGCACAAAAACACAGTTATATCAGGGGACATTATCACATTAAGCTCACTGTCACAAAGAGATAGAGCAACTAAACAAAAAGTCAGCAAAAAATAATAGAACTGAACCATACCTGTGAGCAATTGGACATAATAGATGTTTACACATTGTTCCACCATCCACATTAAAATACACATTCTTGTCAGCAGTGCATGGGACATTTTCAATAATAGACCTTATATTATCCCATGAAAAATTCTTAAATAAATGCAAAGCTATTGGAATTATTGCACGCATAATATCTGACCAGAGTACAATGAAGTTGGCAACTGATGGCAAAAGAAATTGCAAAACCTGATTAAATGCATGGAAATTAAATAACAACCTTCTGTACAACCAGTGGGCTACAGATAAAAATAAAAAAGAAGTAAATCAATACCTACAACTCACTGAAACAATGGCTAAAACACACTGTAATGTGTAGGATGCAATGAAAGCATTCTTAACAGGGAAATATATAGCTACAAATTATCATATCAAGAGAACACAATGAGCACAAATAAACAGCCTAATGCTTCAACTCAAGCTTCTAGAAAAAAGAACAAGTTAAACTCAAAAGTCATAGAAGAGAGGAAATGGTAAAGACTAGATAAGAAATCAATGCAATTGAAACTAAAAAATAAAAAGAATTAACCAAAAAACTGGTTTTTAGAGAAAATAAACAAAATTTACAAACCTCTAGCTAACCTTATCAAGAAAAAGAAAAAAATCCAAATTCATGCAATGAGGACTGAAATGAAATTACTGTAAATACCACGAAAATTCAAAGGGTCTGAATGCATACTTTGAAAATCTGTACTCAGAGTGGTAAACACAGAGGAAATGGACAGATTTCTAGAAACATAAGAAGTACCAAAGCTCAACCATGAAGATATAGCAATTTGGAATAACCCAATATCAGCTATTGAAATTGAAAACATAATTAAAAACTTACCAACAAAGAAAAGCCCAGGTCCTGATGGATTCACGGTTGAATTGTACAAGAGATTTAGAGAAGATTTGATGCCAATACTCCTTAAAATCTTCAATGAAATTGAAAAGGAAGCAATCCTCCCCAATTCATTCCTGGAGGCAAGTATTACTCTGATACCAACACCGGAGAAAGACCCAAGGAAAAGAAGAACTATAGGCCAATCTCACTAATGAACATAGATTCAAAGATTCTCAATAAAATACTGGCAAATAGAAGGCAACAAATCATCAAGGAGATTATATATCATTGGGATTTATTCCAGGAATGCACGGATGGTTTAACAAATCAACAAATGTAATACACTATATCAACATAGCCAGAAACAAAAACCACATGGTCATCTCAATAGATGCAGAAAAATTTTTTGATAAAGTCCAACCCAGGTTCATTACAAAAACCATTTAGAAACTGAGAATACATGGTATCTACCTCAATCTCAAAAAGGCCATCTGTGACAAACCAACAGTCAACATTATACTAAATGGACAAAAACTGAAAGCTTTCACTTTAAAATCAGGAACAAAACAAGGATGTCCACTATCATCACTCCTCTTCAATATAATTCTGGAAATACTAACCAGGAAAATCAGATAAAAGAGAGAAATAAAAGGAATAAAGATAGGAAAGTAAAGTTAAGTTATTATTATTTGAAGATGACACGTTTCTCCACACAGAAGATCCAAAAAGCTCCATTAAAAGACTACTAGATGTAATAAACAAATTCAGCAGTGTAGCTGGATACAAATCCAGTGCTCAAAATTCAATAGCATTCCTGTACACAAACAAAAAACTCACGGAGAAAGAAATGGTGGAAGTATTTCCTTTCACAACAGCATCTTTTAAAAAAACTGAAATATTTAGGAATCTACCTAAGAATTTAAAGGATCTATATGCTGAAAATTATGCTATGCTAAAGAAGAATATTGAAGAGGATATTAGAAAGTGGAAGGCTATTCCTTGCTCTTGGCAGGGAAGAGCCAACATTGTGAAAATGGCCATACTCCTAAAACTGTTATACAGATTTGATGTAATCCAATATAAATACCATTAACATATCTCATAGATCTAGAGAAAACACTCCTAAAATTCATTTAGAAACATTAAGCCTAGAATAGCAAAGGTGATTCTGGGCAATAAAAGCAAGGCAGGAGGCATCTCAAGCCCTGATTTAAAAATATGCTACAAAGCCACAGTGATAAAGTCAGCATGGTATTGACAAAGAAATATACCTGAGGATCAATGGAACAGATTAGAAGCTGCAAACACAACTACCCAAACACTCAGCCACCACGTATTTGACAAAGGTGCTAACCATGTGCGCTGGAAGAAAAATAGCCTCTTTAAAAAATAATGTTGGAAAACTTGGCTCTCCACATGCCAAAGATTGAAACTTGACTCATGCCTATCACCATGCACAAAACTAAATTCTAAAAGGATCAAAGATCTAAATATTAAAACAGAAACACTAAATCTACAAGAAGACAAGATAGGTAGAAGTCTTGGAGACATAAGTGTATGCAGAGAATTCATGAACAAAATGAAAATTACATGGGAAACACTTCAAAGAATCAATGACTGGGATCTCATATTATTGAAAAGTTTGTGCACTTGAAAAGAAATCACTATCAAAGTGCAAAGAAAACATACAGAATGGGAAAGAATTTTAGCCACAACCCCTCAGACAAAGCACTTATATCCAGAACATACTGAATTGAAAAACATCAAGCCCCATAAATTCGAAGACCCTCTTCAAAAATGGGCATCTGAGATGAAAAAACAATTCTCACATGAAGGTATACAAATGGCAAATAAATACTTGAAGAAATGTTCACCATCGTTGGTCATTCAAGAAATGCAAATTAGTATAGCACTGAGATTTCATCTCACTCTGGAAAGAATAGCTGCCATCAAGAAATCAAGTGATAACAAATGTTACCCGGGCTGTGGAGAAAAAAAAAAAAGTGCTCCACTCTTGATGTGAGTGTGAACTGGTTCAGCCACTATGGAAATCAGTATCGAGATTTCTCAGAAGACTATAATTGGAAGTTCCATTCAATCCAGCTATTCTCCTCCTGGGTATTTTCCTACATTAACTGAAAATGTCATGTCACAGTGATGCACGTGCATGCGTGTTTATAGCAGCACAATTTGTAATAGCTAAATCTTGAAAACAACCAAAATGCCCATCAATCTCAGAGTAGGTGAAAAAGATGTTGTATTTTCATATAATGGAATATTATTCAGCTATAAAATGGATGACCTTGAGGCCTTTATAGGTAAGTGGAGGCAACTTAATACTATCCTCATATGTGAAATAAATAAGAATCGTACTTATAAACATCACATTGTCTCTCCAGTGTAAAAAGTAATAACAAATGAAGGAGTAATAAAACCCAAAATGTGTAATTGCGATTGTAAAAAGGAGAGGAAAAGAATGTTATCCCAAGGATAAAATTGTGCGTGTATGTTTAATTGTGTAGGACTGGTAATCATATTACTAAATTTTTGTTGGATCACTGAACAGAACTGGTTGTAGTCTCACTGTTTGAATGTTCACTTTATATGCTTTAATTTTGTAACTTGAACAATGTTTTCTAAGAGGACAATATGTAATTGATCAACTAGTGATTTCTTACTGCTTATTTTTTTAATTCTTTATTACTTGTACCTTTTCTGTTTTGATTTCTTATCTTTAAATAAAACTAAAAAAAGAAAACAGGAGACCTTATTCTCCTGTTTTGTTGACCAACATTGAAAACAATGACCAACATTGTTTTCAAGTCCTGTGTTTGTTGCATTGTTCTGTTCTGATTTGCTTGGTTCTGATTTGTTTTGTTTTGTCTTCTTTTACTGTCTTTAAAATAAAAAAATATAAAAATAGAAAGTAAAAGATCTATACGTTGAAAGTTATATTACTCTGAAAAAGGAAATAGAAGAGGTTTTTGGAAAATGGAAAGACATTCCATGTTCATGAACAGGAAAAACAAACATTGTGAAACAGAACATTCTCCCATAATTGTTTTACACATTTAGTGCAATTTCAATTAAAATACCAAGCAAAATACCATTACACACAGATTTAGGAAAGCATTCCTAAAATTCATCTAGAACTAGAAGAGACCTAGAATAGCATAGGCACTTCTGGTCAACAAAGGCAAGCCAGGAGCCATCAACGAAAACAAAGCAGGATCCATCGCAAAGCCCAACCTGAAATCATACTACAAAGCTATTGTGTTAAACCAGCATGGTACTGGAATAAAAACAGAACTGAAAATTAATGGAATAGATTAGGAGATACACCCACAACTACAAAATACTCAGCCACATTATCTTTCACAAAGTGGACAAATAAGTTCACTTGAAGAAAAGGTAGCCTCTTTGATAAGTGGTGCTGTAAAAACTGTCTTTCCATATGCTGAAAACTAAAACTAGAGCTATACCTATCACCATACAAGAAACTGAAGTCAAAATAGATCAAAGATCTAAATATTAAAACAGAAACGCTAAATTTTCTGGAAGACAAAATAGTGGAAATCTTGATGATAAAAGAGTAGACAGAGATTTCTTGAACAAATTCCAGCTGTCTGAGAAATATTTCCTAAAACCAACACCTTGAATCTCATTTTATTAAAATGTTTGTGAATGTCTAAAGAAATCTCCAACAGAGTGAAAAGAAATTTCACGAATTGGGAAAATATCTTAGCTAACCGTCCCTCAGACAAAGAATTTCTATCTAGAACTTATGAAGAATTTTAAATAACCTGGCCTTCGAAGTTCAAATACCCAATCCAGAAATAGGCCTGCTCAGATGAAGAGATACAAATGGAAATAAATACATGGAAAAATGTACAGCATTATTGGTCATTGGAGAAATGCAATTGAAAACAACATTGAGATTCCATCTCACTGCAATGAGAATAGCCAAAGCTGGACAGGTTGTGGGGGAAAAGAAACAGTTCTCCACTTTTGCTGGAAGTGTAGGTTGATGCCACCACTGTGGAAATCGATGTGCAGATTCCTCAGAAAACTAGGAGTAGAGATTCCATTTGACTGAGCTATCCTGCCACTGAGCATGCTCCTAGAGGAAATGAAAACATTATGCTGTAGTGATACAGGTGAACCAATGTTTATAGCATGACAATTTGTGATAGTCAATCTTGGAAACAAGTACCCGTTAGTTGAGGATTATATTTAAAAAAAAGATGTTGTGTTTTTGTACATGTGGAGTACCATTCAAGTACAAAGACTGCACTGAGGCTTTAGTAAATGGACATTACTTGAGACCATATTCATAAGTAAAATAAATCAAACTCACATGTGGAAATACCATATTGTCTCCCTAGTATAAGAAAATGCAAAAAATCAATAAGATCCAATCTGCAATAAATATTATGTAATGGTAAGAAACTACTCAAACAGAAAAAGTAACTGGGATAGGGCAAAGCAGGAAAGAAGAAAGGGAAAAGGAAAAACACATAAATGTGTGTGTGTGTGTGTGTGTGTGTGTATACATAAGATAGCTAAATAGTCTATACTACTAATTCTATTAGTTCTTCAAATAGAACAGTTATTAATCATATGATTAGATCAATCATAGATGTCTATATCTGACAATCTGAGCACCCCTTTGAAGGGAACAATATGCAATATTACAACCATTATTAAATTCCTATCATCTTGTTTTGAAATCATGTACTATTATTGTTTGGGATTTGTAATTTTTGTTATTTCTTTGTCTCTTTTATTCTTTGATTTTCTTTTTGGTTTTTTTTTCTCTTAAATAAACACAGAAATAAAATTTGTCAGCCTACATTTAAGGCTACATTGTCATCTCTGGAAACAAGAACTAGGTATAAGGAATAGCCATGTCTGACCTACAGCCCCACTAAGTGTTGCATCTTAAGACATTCTCCATATTGCTTTTGTTTGAGTGGCAGTAAATAGCTAGGTAGGCAGGCAGGTAAACTGGTTGTTATTTTGTATTGTTTTGTTGTATGCTGTTTTGCCCTAGTGGATTGAACCAGAGTCCTTTCTCCTAGTGTACATACCTCTTTATTTCTTACTTTGAAAAATGGTCTCCCTAAATTGCTACCCTGCCTAGGGTGGGCTCAAACTTGTAATTCTCCTGGTTCTGCCTGCACTGCTTGGGCCATGGTACTCACATCTGGCAATTATTTAAACATTGCAGTCAGCCCCGATAGAATTAACTGTACAAACTTGGTCAGGACATCGACCATAACCGTCATCCAACCCTTCAACTTCATGCTATGTCAGTTAAGAGCAGGGCTAAGCCTGGATCCTGAAGCCATTGTTTCTTTTCTTTCCTGTTTATGTGCCATAACTGAGTCTAAGTCTATTTTTTGAAAAAAACTTATTACATTTTTATCTTTATTGTCAGGGACCAAGTTATGTGATACAGTATCAGAGTCCTGACTATAAGGTTTAAACTCCCTATAATCCTGAGGTCGATGTTCCAAGCCCTCATGGCCCCTGGTTACTGACAGGATGTTGATAACTAGGCACTATCACATATTAGGAATAGTTGCTGAAAACACAGGCATTTGGGTTTCGAGAAAACTTGGTTCTTCATTAACTTAATGCTCATCTATCCACTTTCTAACGCACCAGTGTCTGCTACACTTCTGTCTACATTTCGTACTAGCCAATAAAAGGGAGCCAACTGGGAAACGGCCCAGTCCTGGCCACCCTTGCACCTAAGATTTGTTTCTCTCTTTTTATTTTCTGTTATCTGCGCTGCAGGGATTCAAGGGTCCTCTTGGCCCTCAGTAATTGATTTTTAAATCATCAGACTCTATTAAATCTTTTGATGTAACATTGCACTACTAAGATTCATTCCCATCATGGAACACACTTGTGGATTATTTACTAAAGGCCATGTCATACTTTAAAGTACTGGGGGCCTTGGAAAGTATTATTGACACTCAAACTACTCATCTGTACTTCCCTGCAGCAAGTAACTTTCCAGGTTATAAAATATTCTGAGTGGTGCTGTGCCTGTGTACCAAATATAAGCACTCTCAGGTTTGGGGCCATGCTCTCTGCTCCACAGTCATCTAGAAACCCTATCTCATCTCCTCAGGCCTACAAAAATCCAGCTCAAGTTTTTGGAAACTCAGTCCACTGAGAGCATCATGAAATTCATCTCCAGAGCTGCAAAGGCCAGGCCAGACCCATTGGGGCCCATAGAGTGGGCCTCAGACTTCCCGCCATAGGCAGAGGGATAGCAGCTGCCCTGAAAGTTTTGGCTGAAGTCGTCTCTCTGAAACAACTCTGGCATATGCTGAAGTGACACTACAGGTTGCCACCCCGGAAAAGCTAAATTTCTGTCCCAACCATCCCAACATTAGAGACGACGTAATTTTAGACTTCACCTGCTGTAAGGGTTAATTATACCCTGGTAAATGGAGGACTAACCAAGCTTGGGGATCTAAAATGAGAGAATCTACTACATGGTAAATTGGGTGTGCCAACCCAGGTTTATTAAAAACTTTGTGTACTTACACTGCTTACAATATAAGGGATGGCTGGAAGAGATGTGTCTGTATACATCTGAAGTTCTAGAAAACAGCCCTTTCCTATTAGTGGGCAGTCCACCTCAACCTCATGCTTATCCCAGAGCCCACCGAACACTCTAAGTTGGCCTTTCTCTAGTACTGCTGTCAGCATACAAATGTACCGGGGAGTCTGACCCCATCCTCTGCTGAGCTGACTCCAACCCCTCTGTTCAAGGTGTGAGAGCTCAAATATCAGAATCTTTTAAATCTAACCAGATGATCCCCATTTTCAGGGAAGGTGGGAAGGGAACACAGGCATCACCATTGCTGGAGGATTCACTGATGATGGAGTAGAGATGGAGACAGACACACTGAGGGGTCAGCAGTGTCAGAAGACAGTACATATGACAAAAGTCTGTACTAGAAATCTGCATTTTGGGTCATCTAAGGTCTTTTAAATCCTGATACCTGGGGTCACCCTAGAGAGGGACCCAACTTGAGTAAGGCTCCCTTTACATTTGGACAAATTTTGATGTCTCCAATTTCATCTTCTTCCATGTATCCACCTGCCTATCAATCTGTTTATTTGCTAAACCATCAATTCATACAATCATTCACCCATCGATTCACCCAGTGATTCATAATTCTTTCATTCATTCAAGCAATAAACACACTGGGTCAGTACTGGAAATCCAGGAACAAACAAATCCAAAAGTGTTTTTGCATGCTTGGAGTTCACATTCTAAATTGGGGCAGACAGACAGTAAATGCAAACAAATGTGAACCTCTGATTGTGACCAGGCCCACAGAAACATTTAACCAAGCATAGACAGAAATAGAGACAGCAATCTAAAATAGAGCTGAGTTTGAGGTAAGATGGCCGGCCCTGAGATGGTGACCCATGTACAATCAAGGTGTAGACTGTTTTTGCACTACTCAGGATACAACCCAACCTCCCATCACCTTGCAGCTCTAAAATACACATCCAACATTAGGGAGAACTTGTGAGGATGATTGGGCTACAAGTTCAGAGGGCCAGGTAGAGGGACTGCCCTAGGGGAAGGATGCAAAAAGAAGGTGACTTTAAACTACTTTGTCCCTGCAGAGCTGAAGATAATATTGTGTTTAGGGCCATTGTGGGATGTGGAAGATAGGCTAGCTACCATTAGTGAGAGTGGGAGGGGAGGAGGAGTCAACAGACAGTGCTCTAGCAAGGCATATCCATTTCTTTTTCTTTCTTTTTTTATTTAAAGAGAAAATCAAAACAAGACAAAGAAAGACAGTAAAAGGCTACAAGTAATACAGAATTTCAAGAGAAAAAATATACAGTAAGAATTCACTAGTAAATAGATTACATATTGTCATCTCAGAAAGAGTTGTCCAGGTTACAAAATTAAAGCATACAAAGTGGACATTAATACAGTGAGATTGCAGACAGTTCTGTTCAATGATCCAACAAAAACTCAGTAATATGGTTTTCTATCCTACACTCTTAAATACTCTTGCATTTATATCCTTTAGATCAGTTTCTTTACTCCCTATTTTATGCTAACAATCACACATTTTTGGGTTCCATGACTCCCACAGTTCTTATAACTTTTTCTTTAAACAGGAAAAGAATATATATATATATATATATATATATATATATATATATATATGGAGAGAGAGAGAGAGAGAGAGAGAGAGAGAGAGAGAGAGAGAGAAACAAGACAAAACAAAACAGAACCAAAAGAAACCCAATGTGACAAAGCAAAACAGAGTCAGTTGAAACAGGAGGATGGACATAAAATATAATGCTAAAAGAGATTACTAGGTGATCAACAATGGTTAGCATTATGCCTCTTGTTATCCTACAAAGAGGTGCCTATATCAACTGGTATAAAAGAATTGAACAAAACAGTACAGAATAAGACCAGTAAAACCCACATTGGAGAACTTGCAGGACTTCCAAAGAAGATAATAGTCAAACCATAATGGGCATCATAGAGTATCTGGTTGCCTTCAAAGTGGTTACCTATACCTGCGAATTTGATCCTATTAAACAAAACAGAATATAAAGAATCAGTCAGAACAAGATGTGGAGAACAATACAAGGGTTCAAATCAGGTTAATAGGAAAACAAAAAAGTTACTATAATATATCCCGCTATTTTTAATTTAGTTTTCCCTTAATTAAAAGATACTAAGAAATAAATTAATTTTAAAAAGGCGGGGGAGATTGAGATAAAAAAGAGCAAATCAATAGCACAACACAGGTCAGAACTGAACAATTTATGCATCATTGTGTTTCACCACCAGATAGCCTGACATTAATAGTAGTTACCATAATGTGTCTTTCCTTGAAATATTTGACACTAACATCATATACTATAGGATCAAACTTATCAAGACAGAGTGAAACCATTCAAGAGAATGAAAGTATTGCAGGTTATTTAGAACCAGCTAATAGAAACCGAACATTGATTTCTATGTGATCTCTATGCCTATAAAAATTTTTGCTTATACTATTGCATACATTAAAATATAATAAGATACAACGTGTTAAAACTAATAGAAACAGATGAACAACAACTTGATGAGGCTTCAAAACAGGATGATATTAAATCAGCATTAGCTATTATGCTGTGCTATTTTCTTCAAAATAGCTATTCTTAGTATCGCAGACAATAATATAAAACAACCCAGATTAAAACCAATCCAATTAGTGAGTGAAAACATTATATGGCTTCAAACGAGTGTGACTGGGGACCATGATTACCACGGACTTTTATGTATTCTTGTCATTACTTACACTAGGGAAACAATTCGATATTTATACATGTGAGTTTGATTTATTTCACTTATGAGTATGGTCTCAAGGTGTGTGCATTTATTTATAAGTGTCTCAATGTGATCATTCTTTATAGCTGAGTAGTACTCCATTGTATAAAAATACCACAACTTTTTAATCCATTCCTCAGTTGATGGACACTTAGGTTGTTTCCAAGATCCAGCTATTACAAATTGTGCTGCTATAAACATGGGTGCACATATATCACTGTGGTATGAAACTTTCAGCTTTTCTGGGAAGGCATATTCACTTCTTAGAGTTGAAAACATTGCTCACCTGAAGTAAGCCCCAAACCCCCTTAAAGATTTTCACACTGCTAAAGTTTTTCACTCGTGAACTTCTCCTTCAATATGGGACAAACCTCTGTGCGTTCCATGGTCCTTCCTACCCTTCACCACAGAAAAGCTGCCAAACGTGTGATTCTTCCTCCTCTAGAGGATGCAGAATGCTCCCTAGGGCTGCAGGAGCCTTACAGGGACTGTGTCAAAGCACAGATCAGTCACCATGGCTTATGATCTTGTGGTCAACTTGGCTTGTAGAAAGCAAGGAAAGCTGGAGATGGAGCAAATTCTCAGATCTTTTAGTATGTCCCACTGTTGTATGCAAGAGGAGCTAAGGGAGGCAGAGGGGAGTTAAGACCTAAAAGGCAGATCTTACATACCTCACCACTGCCAACGTTTCTCAGACTGTTTTTCTGTCACTTGCACATATAGGGTGCTCTTTACATCACAATGGATTCTGCTAAATACGGGCCGAGAGCTGGATTTACACATTTTCATTCATTAATTCAAACAATAAATGTAGGTTTAATTGAATAATTTTGTAGTTGTGCTTACATTTGTCCCCTTGAACACTCATTTTAAGATTTCCTTCCCCTTGTAAAAGTATTAAAATGTGATAACTTACTGAGATGATTAGGCAGTTTTCCTTGAATGAATTCAGACTGCTACAGAGGGAGAAGGGTAGTTCTTTCTGGAGTACCTTTCTAATCATAGATGATATCAGCTCACATTTTCTGTCTTCTAAGTATGTGGGCCTTTCCACTAAGGAACAATGCAAGGCCATATGACAAAAGCAACTTGGTTTCCCGGTCCCCAGAACCGCAATCCAAACTATTTCTCTTATTTAGAAATTGTCTGTACTATGTGGTGTTGTTAGAGACTGGTACAGGTATGAACTTGCCAAAGTGACAGTCTAGTTTGGGCCTGAAAAGAAAGCAGACACTGAATTGAAGAAAGCCACTTGTTCAAAGCATCTGAATGATACTGTTGCTCTGATTTGGTTATCTGCTGGATTCCACCAGCATAAGACATCAAAGCTGCTTGGTCTCTTGATTCAACACTCATCACTGCATGTCCACAGCTCTCCATTATGCAGGATTCTTAAACTCTGTGTTCAGCAAAAAACAGGAGTGTGATTATATGGGGTTGTGGTGTAAACTTAGGTGGTAGAAATAATAGCAAAGGGTTACATATGAGGTATGTTCAAGAAGTACAATGTGCATTTAAAGCTTTTAAATCTTAACCCAGTAAAGAAACTTTGTCATACTCTTTCATGACACCTGCCTTCACTTTTCACTTATCCTGTTATAATCACTTCTTTCTGAAATAATGCTGCAAATATTCTTTTCTGAGTTTTGCTGTTGTGGCTGTCCTGATATCCTGAATTAATTCAAAATGTTCACCTTCCAAGGTCTTTGGTATTTTTTTAAAAAGAACCAGAAATCAAATATGCCATCTACTAAATAATATGAATAAAATTTTTGTTGATATTTCTGTACTGAACAGTTAAACATGGTGGTAGTTAGTTTGGTTATGTGATTTAAAAGACAATTAACCAAATAAAGAAATGAGAGGAGTAGCCTGAAAGTGTATCCAATATAAAACTCCAACTGCTGAAACTTGATGTTTGAAACCTGTGGTCCTGCAATCCATTCAGGATTTGATCCACAGCTCCAAACTTCTTGGAGACTGTTTGCACATTGCTAAGTCCCCAGGAAACAGTAGCACCATCTAGCCTCCAAATCCCTTTTACAAAATGGTAACATACTTTGGAGACAAATTTTGTCCACTTTACTTTCTTCCAAGATAAAAAGTAATAATCATAATTATTTTGGAAATCAGGTTAACCAGGAATGTACTTTGCACTGGCCATAGCCAAGGCCTCCTGAGTCCTAATATATCCTCTGTGTTTAGCCCCTCTCATCAACTCCACCTTGCAGACCCAAAGTATACAAAATCAGGATGAGCCCATGGGATGGGTAAGAGCACAGGCACCACTGAAGAGCAGATAGAATGGGGTTTTCACCATGATCTTATTCACTCAGACCCTCCACTGCTCCCTTGTCCCCTGCATTGGAGCATTAATTGGAGATGTAACAGGAAGCTAATTTAGTAGTTGGGAATGAGAGAAGAGATGGTTTGCACACCCAAAGTAAGTTCTTCTGTGGGATTTAGGCCTTCTCTCCTGTTTCACAGTCAGAGGGTCAAAGGATGGGGGCCTCTGTCATCCATCTGAGATCTCTTCAAATTCCCTGGAGATGAAAAAACTTGAGAGCAAACCCTGCTGGTCTTTGTGAAGCTCACATCCCAAACTCCCCCTGGTGGACAGAATGGGATTTCCTTGCGCTTGTAGTGCTTGGGAAGAAGGTTCTTCCATCTTCCACAACGCAACTGGCTTCTAAGAAGCTCCTTCAGTCCACGATAGAAAATAAAGCATGCTTAAGTAAGTGAAAAATTTAGTTGAAATTATATTATATATTATCATATTACAGCCCAAATAAAATACAAATCACAAGCAAGATGAACCAGAACATTACAGAAATGTATGAAAATTAAGCAGCACTCTATTGAATAAGGAATCAGTATCGAAAGAAACCAAGGAGGAAATTGGATAGTTCCTGGATCAAGCAGTAAATTCCAGTCCATACTAGAGCATAAGAGACACACTGAAAGCAATCTAGGAGGGAAGTTCACAGCTGTGAACACCCACACCACAAAAAAAGAGCGAGCCCAAATAAGTAACCAAACAATGAATCTCAAGGTCCTAGGAAAACAACCCCAAATAAAAACTAGTACAAAGAAGGGGATGATAAAGATTAGATTGGAAATCAATTAAACTGGGACTAACAAACAATACAAAGCATCAATGAACTGAAGAGCTGGCTCTTTAAAAGAATTAAAACAGACATTTAGTCCTTCTTGCCAAAACATGAAAGGAAGAAAATTGCATATCGATACAATTAGAAATGAAACAGGGTATGATCACAATTGACCTGTGATATCCAGAGTGTAATAACTACTTCACAAAGCTATCTTCTAATAAGTGGGAAAATTAAGAAGAAATAGGCAGATTCCTAAATACCTATGAATCAACAATTGAACCCACAAGATATATAACCTGAATAATCCAACAAAAAATGAAGTAAAAGCAGTAATTAAAAAAAACTACCAAGTAAAATGGAAGGGAAGTCCTCTAAAATGTATAATGTATGTATAGTGTGTAACACAGATGACCATATTACTGAAATTCTGTTAGGACATTGAACAGAAGGATTTTCACTGTCAATGCTTGAGTGTCTAGCCACTATTTATGTTTTGATTTTGTGACTTTGGCAACTAATTTTTAAAATGACAGTGAAAATGTAACAACTAGCAATTCTACAATGATAATTTTTTAATTCAGTATTGTTCTACACTTCTTTTCTGTTTTTCTATTTTCTTTAAGTTTCTCTTCTTATTTGAAAAAAAAGAGAACACTGTGCAATATAATAACAAACACCTACCAAATAAGGAAAGCCCAAGACACAATTGATTAACTGTTGAGTTTCATACTAATTTCAGGGATGACCTAATGCCAGTACTTCTCAAACTCTTTATGAAATTGAATGGGAAAAAGTAACCACAAACTCACTCGTGGAAGCTAGCATTACTCAGATTCCAAAGCCAGCAAGGGGAAAAAACAGATTTATAGGCAAGAGTTCGTTGTTTGTGTTCAGAAACAATATTGATTTCTGTTATGGTTCATGAATCTATATTACATAATCTGGTTATTAAAGATAGAAAAAAGACCAAAAATCTCTTGATGGAGCTTTTGGGGTCTTCTATGTAGAATATCATGTCATCTTCAAGTAATAGTGATTTAACTCCTTCCTTTCCTATCCTTATTCCTTTTCTTTTCTCTTGTCTAAATGCTCTGGCTAATATTTCCAGAACTATATTGAATAAGAGAGGTGATGGTGAACATCCTAGTCTCGTTCCTAGTCAAGTTTCCAACTTAGAATGGAAACTTACAAGTTTTGAGCAGTTAGTGTTGCATTAGCTGTTATTTTATCACAGATAGATTTTATCAGATAAAGATAAAGACTCTCGATTGCAATTTTCTGGAGGCTACTAATCATGAATGGATTTTGAACTTTGTCAAATGCTTTTTCTGCATCTATTGAGATGATTTTGTGATTTTTCAACTTTCTTCTGTTAATATGTGCATTACATTTCGTAATTTCAAGTGCTAGGCAAAGGAGGAGCTGGGCAGATCTGGGGTGCCCTCACTGGCCTCTCTGCATGTCTGGAGGACTCTGGATTTCTGCGCCCAGACTGCTGGAGTTCCCTCTGGCTTCCAGGTGCAGTGAAGGAGAGAGGTGGGTTTAAGGCTTCCACATCAGCCTCCCCATTCCCAGCTTCATTTGGAGACCTGCTGAGCTCCCAATAGGTGGGCTGGCCCACACTACCAGCCTAGCCCAGCCTGTTTAGCTGCCGCGCCTGGCCACAGGTCTGCAGAGGAGGAGCTGGGCAGATCTGGGGTGCCGTCACTGGCCTCTCTACATGTCTGGAGGACTCTGGATTTCTGCGCCCAGACTGCTGGAGTTCCCTCAGGCTTCCAGGTGCAGTGAAGGAGAGAGGTGGGTTTAAGGCTTCCACATCAGCCTCCCCATTCCCGGCTTCATTTGGAGACCTGCTGAGCTCCCAATAGGTGGGCTGGCCCACACTACCAGTCTAGCCCAGCCTATTTAGCTGCCGCGCCTGGCCACAGGTCTGCAGAGGAGGAGCTGGGCAGATCTGGGGTGCCCTCACTGGCCTCTCTGCGTGTCTGGAGGACTCTGGATTTCTGCGCCCAGACTGCTGGAGTTCCCTCAGGCTTCCAGGTGCAGTGAAGGCGAGAGGTGGGTTTAAGGCTTCCACATCAGCCTCCCCATTCCCGGCTTCATTTGGAGACCTGCTGAGCTCCCGATAGGTGGGCTGGCCCACACTACCAGCCTAGCCCAGCCTGTTTAGCTGCCGCGCCTGGCCACAGGTCTGCAGAGGAGGAGCTGGGCAGATCTGGGGTGCCCTCACTGGTCTCTCTGCGTGTCTGGAGGACTCTGGATTTCTGCGCCCAGACTGCTGGAGTTCCCTCAGGCTTCCAGGTGCAGTGAAGGAGAGAGGTGGGTTTAAGGCTTCCACATCAGCCTCCCCATTCCCGGCTTCATTTGGAGACCTGCTGAGCTCCCGATAGGTGGGCTGGCCCACACTACCAGTCTAGCCCAGCCTATTTAGCTGCCGCGCCTGGCCACAGGTCTGCAGAGGAGGAGCTGGGCAGATCTGGGGTGCCCTCACTGGCCTCTCTGCGTGTCTGGAGGACTCTGGATTTCTGCGCCCAGACTGCTGGAGTTCCCTCAGGCTTCCAGGTGCAGTGAAGGCGAGAGGTGGGTTTAAGGCTTCCATATCAGCCTCCCCATTCCCGGCTTCATTTGGAGACCTGCTGAGCTCCCGATAGGTGGGCTGGCCCACACTACCAGTCTAGCCCAGCCTATTTAGCTGCCGCGCCTGGCCACAGGTCTGCAGAGGAGGAGCTGGGCAGATCTGGGGTGCCCTCACTGGCCTCTCTGCGTGTCTGGAGGACTCTGGATTTCTGCGCCCAGACTGCTGGAGTTCCCTCAGGCTTCCAGGTGCAGTGAAGGCGAGAGGTGGGTTTAAGGCTTCCACATCAGCCTCCCCATTCCCGGCTTCATTTGGAGACCTGCAGAGCTCCCAATAGGTGGGCTGGCCCACACTACCAGCCTAGCCCAGCCTGTTTAGCTGCCGCGCCTGGCCACAGGTCTGCAGAGGAGGAGCTGGGCAGATCTGGGGTGCCCTCACTGGCCTCTCTGCATGTCTGGAGGACTCTGGATTTCTGCCCCCAGACTGCTGGAGTTCCCTCAGGCTTCCAGGTGCAGTGAAGGCGAGAGGTGGGTTTAAGGCTTCCACATCAGCCTCCCCATTCCCGGCTTCATTTGGAGACCTGCTGAGCTCCCGATAGGTGGGCTGGCCCACACTACCAGCCTAGCCCAGCCTGTTTAGCTGCCGCGCCTGGCCACAGGTCTGCAGAGGAGGAGCTGGGCAGATCTGGGGTGCCCTCACTGGCCTCTCTGTGTGTCTGGAGGACTCTGGATTTCTGCGCCCAGACTGCTGGAGTTCCCTCAGGCTTCCAGGTGCAGTGAAGGAGAGAGGTGGGTTTAAGGCTTCCACATCAGCCTCCCCATTCCCGGCTTCATTTGGAGACCTGCTGAGCTCCCGATAGGTGGGCTGGCCCACACTACCAGCCTAGCCCAGCCTGTTTAGCTGCCGCGCCTGGCCACAGGTCTGCAGAGGAGGAGCTGGGCAGATCTGGGGTGCCCTCACTGGCCTCTCTGCATGTCTGGAGGACTCTGGATTTCTGCGCCCAGACTGCTGGAGTTCCCTCAGGCTTCCAGGTGCAGTGAAGGAGAGAGGTGGGTTTAAGGCTTCCACATCAGCCTCCCCATTCCTGGCTTCATTTGGAGACCTGCTGAGCTCCCGATAGGTGGGCTGGCCCACACTACCAGCCTAGCCCAGCCTGTTTAGCTGCCGCGCCTGGCCACAGGTCTGCAGAGGAGGAGCTGGGCAGATCTGGGGTGCCCTCACTGGCCTCTCTGTGTGTCTGGAGAACTCTGGATTTCTGCGCCCAGACTGCTGGAGTTCCCTCAGGCTTCCAGGTGCAGTGAAGGAGAGAGGTGGGTTTAAGGCTTCCACATCAGCCTCCCCATTCCCGGCTTCATTTGGAGACCTGCTGAGCTCCCGATAGGTGGGCTGGCCCACACTACCAGCCTAGCCCAGCCTGTTTAGCTGCCGCGCCTGGCCACAGGTCTGCAGAGGAGGAGCTGGGCAGATCTGGGGTGCCCTCACTGGCCTCTCTGCGTGTCTGGAGGACTGTGGATATCTCTGCAACCAGGGAGGGTCCACAGGTTCCTGAAGCACTGCGGCCTGTGGTGAGTACCCTAACCCGGCTGCGATTGAAGAACTGTGGAGCTTCCAAGGGGCAGGTGGGAGCACAGTGTCCCTGAGGCCCTGCTTGTCTGGAAATGCGGAGTTCTGAGCAAGCAGAGGAGGGCCACTGGTTCTGTAGGCCTAATGGCTTGGAGTAGCGCGGCGCCAGAGTCCCAGTAGCTCCAAACATAGAAGGGGATTTTCAACAGATCCTGAGGAAGCTTTCAAGTAACACTTGAAACACAGAAATATAGGAAAATGACAAAACGAAAGACCAAATTACAACCTCAAACCTCCAGCCCATCTCAAGAAACCCTAGGAGCGATGTATATAGAAGAAAATATATCCCATCCTCCTCATATATCGGACACAATAGCCACTGAAATTGACAAGCAACTCCAGGAAGCTTTAAAGAAATTCAAACTCGAAATAATCTCCCAGATAAAAGAAGAAATGATAAAAGAAATGAAAGAGATTCTAAATATATCTAAAGAAAACACAGATAAAAAAATTGGAGGAACTAAACAAAAAGATAGAATCCCTAGATGAGCAATATAAGAAACAAACAGAATACATAATGCAGATGCACAGAGATATACAGGAAATAAAAAACTCCACTGAAAGTTGTAAAAACCGCCTTAATGAAAGTGAAGATAGAATTTCAGACCTTGAAGACAGGATTGCAGCTAGTAAACAGGAAAGGAAAGATCTTTTGAAAATAACAAGGAACCAGGAAACAACAATTCAACAACTGCAAGACGATGCAAACAAGAATAACATAAGAATGATAGGCATTAATGAAAGAGAGGGAGACAACATGAAGGATGTCAGGAGGATATTTAGAGAAGTAATAGCTGAAAATTTCCCAAGCATGAGATCAGAAACTGACATCAGGATCAGTGAAGCATATAGAACTCCAAACAGTCATAACCAAAATAAAACTACACCCAGACATATAATAGTCACCATCCCAGAAATCCAACACAAGAATAGATTATTAAAAGCTGTCAGAGAGAAAAGACAGATCACTTATAAAGGAAAACCTATCAGAATCACAGCAGACTTCTCAGCACAAACGATAAAGTCAAGAAGAGCATGGAGTGAAGTATTCCAGATCCTAAAGCAAAATGATTTCCAACCAAGACTGATATATCCTGCAAAACTATCATTCAAAATAGATGGTGCAATATGATACTTCCATGACAAAGAACAGCTGAAGAACTTCATGAACACCAAACCAACCCTGCAAAAAATATTGAAAGACAGTTTAGATACACAAAGGAAAAAACCACTAAGCAAAGCAAATAATTAAACAGAACCGAAAGATAAAGATGCAACAGCAGAGAGATAACATTCCTACAATTAACCAGCATTTAACAGTAATAACCATTAATGTAAATGGTCTCAATGCACCAATCAAAAGAAACAGACTAGCAGAATGCATCAAGAAACAAAATCCAACCATATGCTGTTTACAGGAAACCCATCTAACCCAGAAAGATACTCACAGACTGAAAGTCAAAGGATGGAAAACAATTCTTCATGCAGCAGGAATCCAAAAAAAGGCAGGAGTAGCCATTCTGTTTGCAGACAACGTGAACTTTAAACCAACAATGACCATAAAGGACAAAGAAGGTCACTACATACTCGTAAGGGGAAAACTCCAAGAGGAAGAGATAACTATCTTAAATATATACGCACCAAACTCCAGAGCACCCAGTTATATAAAACAATTATTAACAGAAATGAAAACTCAAATTATCAGTAACACAATTGTAACAGGAGACCTTAATACACCACTGACACCAAGGGACAGATCAACCAGACAGAAAATGAGCAAAGAAATAACAGAACTGAATCACACCTGTGAACAAATGGGTTTGATAGACATATACAGAATGTTCCACCCAACAACATCAGAATACACATTCTTCTCAGCAGTACATGGATCATTTTCTAAAATAGACCATATATTAGCTCACAGAACATATTTAAGCAAATGCAAAAGAGTTGAAATCATCCCTTGCATATTATCGGATCATAGCGCTCTGAAATTAGAAATTAATGACAAAGGATACTGCAAAAATTCCGCAAACACATGGAAACTAAATAACACACTCTTGAGTAATCAGTGGGTCACAGAAGAAATTAAAGAAGAAATTAAACAATACCTAAAAGAAAATGAAAATGCAGATACAACTTACCGGAATCTGTGGGATGCAATGAAAGCCGTTCTGAGAGGAAAATTTATTGCACTGAGTTCCCACATCAGGAAAACAGAACGAATACAAGTAAATAACTTGATGCTACACCTCAAACAGCTAGAAAAAGAAGAGCAAGTCAAGCCCAAAGCCAAAAGAAGAGAGGAAATTATAAGAATCAGAGCAGAAATCAATGCAATAGAGACTAAGAAAACAATCCAAAGAATCAACGAATCAAAGAGTTGGTTCTTTGAAAGAATAAATAAAATCGATAAGCCCCTAGCCAACCTTATTAAAAAAAAGAAAGAAAAAGCTCAAATTCATGCAATAAGAAATGAAAAAGGAGAAATCACTACAGACCCAATAGAAATACAGAGGATCATCAACACCTATTTCGAAAACCTCTACTCTCAAAAGTTTGATAACACAGAAGAAATAGACAGATTCTTAGAAGCATATGAAGTACCAAAGCTAGATCAAGAGGATATAAAACTGTTGAATAACCCAATCTCTGCTAATGAAATTGAGAATGTAATTGGGTCCTTGCCCACCAAGAAGAGCCCAGGCCCAGATGAATTCACTGCAGAATTCTACAAGAAATATAAAGAAGACCTAATGCCGACACTCCTCAAACTATTCAATGAAATTGAAAGGGAAGCAATCCTTCCTAAGTCATTCCTGGAAGCAAATATTACTCTAGTACCAAAACCTGAGAAAGACCCAACTATAAAAGAGAACTATAGACCGATCTCCCTAATGAACACAGATGCAAAAATCCTCAATAAAATATTGGCAAATAGGATCCAGCAAATCATCAAGAAGATTATACACCATGACCAGGTGGGATTCATCCCAGGAATGCAAGGATGGTTC
Source organism: Cavia porcellus (assembly GCF_034190915.1). Lineage (NCBI taxonomy): Eukaryota > Metazoa > Chordata > Mammalia > Rodentia > Caviidae > Cavia > Cavia porcellus. The sequence goes on from NW_026947508.1 coordinate 8,219,972, forward strand.
AACATACGCAAATCAATAAATGTAATCCACCATATCAATAAAGCCAAAAATAAGAATCACATGATCATCTCTATAGACGCAGAAAAAGCCTTCGATAAGGTCCAACACTTATTCATGATAAGAACTTTACAGAAAATTGGAATAAATGGTCTTTACCTCAATATAATAAAGGCCATTTATGACAAACCAACAGCCAGCATCATACTAAATGGCCAAAAATTGAAAGCCTTTACTTTAAAATCGGGTACAAGACAAGGATGTCCTTTATCACCACTCCTATTTAATATAGTACTGGAAGTACTAGCCAGAGCAATTAGGCAAGAAAGAGAAATAAAAGGGGTAAAGATAGGAAAAGAAGAAGTTAAATTATCATTGTTTGCAGATGACATGATACTCTACATAGAAGACCCCCTAAACTCCATTGAAATACTCTTAGATACAATAAATAAATTCAGTAATGTGGCTGGATACAAAATCAATACTCAGAAATCAATAGCATTCCTATACACGAACAACAAAATTACAGAGAGGGAAATAAGAGAAACTGGACTATTCACATTAGCAAGCAAAAAAATGAAATATTTAGGAATTACTCTTACGAAAGAAGTGAAAGACTTATACAGTGAAAATTATAATACACTGAAAAAGGAAATTGAAGATGATCTCAGAAAATGGAAAGACATCCCTTGCTCATGGATAGGAAGAACAAACATTGTGAAAATGGCCATTCTCCCAAAACTCTTATACAGATTCAATGCAATCCCAATAGAAATACCATCAACATACCTTATAGATCTAGAGAAATCACTCCTAAATTTCATCTGGAACCAGAAGAGACCTAGAATCGCAAAGGCAATTCTAAGCAGCAAAGACAAAGCAGGAGGCATCACAATCCCTGACTTGAAGTTATACTACAAAGCAACAGTAGTAAAATCAACATGGTATTGGAATCAAAACAGAGCTGAAGATCAGTGGAATAGATTAGAAGATACAACCGCAACTACGAACACACTCAACCACCTTATTTTTGATAAAGGAGCCAAGCAGGTTCACTGGAAGAACGACAGTCTCTTTAATAAATGGTGCTGGAAAAACTGGCTCTCCATTTGCCGAAAACTAAAGCTAGACCCATGTCTATCACCATGTACTAAATTAAAATCTAAATGGGTCAAAGATCTGAATATTAAAACAGAAACACTAAATCTATTGGAAGACAAAATAGGTAGAAACCTTGGAGACATAGGAGTAGGTAAAGAATTCATGAACAGGACTCAAACCGCACGGGAAATACTTCCCAGAATCAATAACTGGGACCACTTCTTATTAAAAAGTTTCTGCATGTCAAAAGAAATCTCCAGCATAGTGAAAAGAAAACCCACAAACTGGGAAAAGATTTTAGTGAACTCTCTCTCAGACAAGGGCCTCTTGTCTAAAACATACAAAGAATTAAAGAAACTCAGACCTCCGAAATTCAAAGATCCAATCCAAAAATGGGCATCTGAGATGAATATGCAATTCTCAGATGAAGAAATGCAAATGGCAAATAAATACATGAAAAAATGCTCATCATCATTGGTCATTAGAGAAATGCAAATTAAAACCACACTGAGATACCATCTCACTCCTGAAAGAATGGCCAGGATCAAGAAAACCGACAACAAATGCTGGAGAGGCTGTGGGGAAAAAGGAACTCTCCTGCACTGCTGGTGGGAGTGTAGACTGGTACAGCCTTTGTGGAGATCTGTCTGGAGATTTCTCAAAAAGTTGGGACTGGAAATCCCATTTATTCCAGCTATTCCACTTCTAGGCATATTCCCAGAAGAACTGAAAGCATCATACCACAGTGATATATGTGCACCTATGTTTATAGCAGCACAATTTGTAATCGCCAGATCTTGGAAACAACCCAAGTGCCCATCAACTGAGGAATGGATAAAAAAGTTGTGGTATTTCTATACAATGGAGTATTATTCAGCTATAAAGAAGGATCACATTGAGATATTTATCAATAAATGGGCACAGCTTGAGACCATACTCATAAGTGAAATAAATCAATCTCGCATGTGTGAATACCGAATAGTTTCCCTAATGTAAGTAATGATTCAAATATATAAAAATATGTGGTAATCATGATTCCCCATTAGGTGGCCTTGAAGCCTTATAAAGTTTTCACTCATTAATTATAAAGGCTTTATTCTGGGCTTCTTGATATGAAAATATTTGAAGCTAGAGTATATGAAGTTTTACCCAAATATTTCAAGGAAAAAGACACTATGGTAACTACTATTAAGTCAGGTTATAAGGTGGTGAAGTACTAGGTTATTGAAACAGTCATGCTGTGACCTCTATTGTTATATTGTTATGTCCTGTTTTATCTCAATCTCCCCCTTATTGTTTCAAAAAAAATTATTTAGTCATTTCTTATGTTTGTCTTAATTAAAGAAAAAATTCAAAAAAAATTAGGATATATAAATAGTAACTCTTTTCGATTTCCTATTAACTTGTTTTGAAGTCCTGTAGTACTCCCACGATCTTGTTTTGACTGATTAGACTCTGTTCCATTCTATATGATAGTATCAAGTTTGAAGACATAGGCAACTACTTTGAAGACAATAAGATTCACTAAGATACCCATTCTGGTTTGACTATTGTCTTCTTTGGAAGTCCTGTAATGTTTACAATGCCTAAGTTTTATTGGTCTTGTTCTCTACTGTTTTGTCCAACTTTATAATATCTAATAAGATAGACAATTCTTTTTAAGGAAACAAGGGACAATGTTGATAACCATTGTTGATAAACTTGTACTCTGTTCTACACCATGTGCTATGTCTATCCTTGGTATTGACTGACAGCTTTGTTTTGCCATATTTGACTGTATTCTTCCCTCCCCCCCCCAAAGAAAGTAATAAGCACTAAGGAGTAATAAAATCCAAGATGTGTAAATTTTGTTGTAAAAAAGAGAGGTAAAAAAAAAAAGAAAAAGAGCTCTACCGGATATAACAGCAAGTGTGTTTGGGGGTGTTAAATAGCTGACTTTATCAATGTTTTTGGAACATTGAACACAGCTGTTTGCAGTCTCCCTGTTTGAATGTCCACCTTGTGTTCTTTGATACTGTGATTTGAGGAACTATTTTCAAGAAAATAGTGTGTAATCTACTAGCAGGTAATTTCTTACTGTTATGGTTTTTTGTTTTGTTTTGTTTTGTTTTGTTTTGTAGTTCTGTATTGCGTGTACCCTTACGCCGCTTTGGTTTGTTTTGTGTTTTTCTCTTTTTCCTCTTAAATAAAAAAAAAATTTCAAGTGCTAAACCATTACTGCATTCCTGAGATGAATCCTACTTAGCCATGGTGTATAATCTTCTTGATTATTTGCCACATCCGGTTTGCCAAATATCTTATTGAGTGTTTTTGTGTCTATGTTCATTAGGGAGATTGGCTTCTAGAGTTGCCTTTTTTGGTGGGGTTCTTCTCTGGTTTTGGAATCAGGTTAATTCTTGTCTTCTGAAATGATTTTGGAACTATTACTTTCCTTTTAATTTCCTTAAAGAATTTCAGCATTAGTTCTTATGTAAATTTTTTGAAGAATTCAATAGTGAATGAATCGGGTCCTGGACTCTTCTTTGCTTGTAGATTTTTAATTACATTTTCAACTTCATTGATCAGTGTTGGGATATTTAGAAATTTTATATTTTCTTGTTTAAATTTTGGTGATTGAGTTGTATCTAGAAGTTTATTCATTTTTTTCTGTTTTCTATTTATTAGAATCTAAGTTCTTAGGACAGGTATTGATGATCTTTTGAATTTCTATCAAACCTGTTGTGATTTTCCCCTTTTCATTTCTAATTGCCCAAATTTTTGGTTTTTCTTTCCTCTTTTTGATGAGGTTAGCTTATCAATTTTATTAACTCTTTCAAAAAGAAAACTTTTTGATTCATTCATTTTTGTACTGTTTTCTTAGTCTTAATTGCATTAATTTCTGCTCTTTATTATTTCCTCCTTCATATGAGATTTGAATTTCATTTTCTTTCTAGCAGTTTGGAGTTCAACATTAGGACATTTATTTGTGTTCATTCTGTTTCCGCGATGTAAGGCTTTATTGCTATCAATTTCCCTCTTATGAATGCTTTCATTGCATGCTGTATGTTTCAGTATGTGGTATCAACATTATTATCTTATTGTATATACTGTTTAATTTCATTGTTAATTTCCTCTGTGACCCATTAATTGTTCAAAAATGTGTTGCTTAATTTCCATGTGTTTATGCAGTTTTTATGATTTCTTTTATCACTGATTTCTAGCTTAATTGTGCAATGGTGAGATCATAGGCATGGAATATTTTCAGTTTCTCTACATTTACTTATACATGTTTTATGGGCTAATATTTGGTCCACTTTGGAGAACTTCCCATGTACAGCTGAGAAGATTGTGTTTTCTGAAGTTTTAGAGTGGAACACTGATGGCATCCACCAAGTCCATTTGTGCACAGGCTTCTTTAAATTTTGACATGCATTTGTTTATTTTCTGTCTAGGTGATCTATCTATTTGTGACAGGGCAGTATTAAGGTCCTTCAGTATATTTCTATTAGATGCTATATTTTTCATGTCTGTTAGATTTGTTTTATGTAGTTGGGTACACCAGGGTTTGGTGCATATATATTTATGATTATTATCTCTTTTTCTTGGAATTTTTCCTTAACAAGTATGTAGTGACTATCCTCATCTTTTTTGATCAGTTTTTCCTGAAGTTTACATCGTCTGCAAACACAACAGATACCTTCGCTTTTCTCTGTTTTCCTGTGACACAGAACTTTTTTCCAATCTTTGAACTTTAATCTATGATTTTTTTGCATTTTAATGTGTTTCTTGAATGCAGCATATTGTTGAGAAGCTTCTTGCTTCTTGTTCCATTCCACCAGTGTCTTTCTTTTCTTGATGAATTGAGACCATTTACATTGATAGTTATAAGTGACATATATTGTCTTGTCTCCTCCTCATTACATTTCTGTTTTTGGTTCCCTGGCTTTCTCCTCTGTTTAATTGCTAGTCCTGTTCAACAGTTTATTTCTATTGGTGTTCATATGCTTGTGGTCATCATTATCTGTTTCTAATATATCTTCAGAGAATTTTATAGAGCTAGTTTTGGGTCATGAATTTCTTTAGTATTTTTTTTTATCATGGAAGTGTCTTATTTTTCCATTGATTTTGAAAGAGAGTTTCACAGAGTAAATCAATCTGCATTGAAGATTGTTTGCTTTTATGGCTTGAAATGCCATACTGCAGGCCCTCCTTGATTTAAGGATCTGTGCTAAGAAGTCTGCTGTAAATTTGATGGGGTTTTTTGTAGGTGACTGTTTTTCTTTTCTCTCGCTATGGTTAATTTTTTATAATTTTCAGAATCTTGATTATTATATTTCTTTTTTAAATTTTATTTAAAGACAAAAAACAAAACAGTAGAAGGGTACAAGTAATACCGAATTTGAAAAATTAAACAGTAAGACATCACTAGTTAATAGATTACATATTGTCATTTTAGAAATAGTTGATCAAGTTACAAAATTAAAGCATACAAAGTGGACATTCAAACAGTGAGACTGCAAACAGTTGTGTTCAATGATCTAACAAAAATTTAGTAATGTGGTCATCTATCTTACACACCTCAGCACACTTGCAGTTGTATCCTTTAGAACACTTTCTTTTCCTCTTTTTTACAATAACATCTACACAATTTGGCTTTTAATACTCCTACAGTTTTTTTGGGAAGAGAATAAAACCAAATATGACAAAACAAAGCAGTTAGTCAAAACAAAGGATGGACATAGTACATGACGAAAAAACAGACTACAAGGTAGTCAACAATGGTTACCATAATGCCTCTTGCTACCTTAAAAACAATTGCCTATATCATCAGGTATAATAACATTGAACAAAACAGTACAGAACAAAACTAATAAAACCTAAACATTGGAGACATTACTGGACTTCAAAAGGAGATAATAGACAAAACAAAATGGTCATCATAGTGAATCTTATTGCCTTCAAAGTAGTTACCTATACCCTCATATTTGATACTATCAAACAGAACTGAATAGAGTAAAATCAGTTGAACAAGATGGAGAGAGCAATTTAGGGCTTCAAATCAAGTAACAGGAAATCAAAAAAGTTACAATAATATATCCTGCTAACTTTTTAAAAATTTTTCAATTAATTAAAAAAATAATAAATTAAATATTTTTTAAAAAGGGGGAGATTGCAAATTCCCCCAGTTCCTCTTTATCCTGGAAGCACCTCGTTTTTCCATCAATTTCCAGGGACAGTTGTGCAGGATATCTCAATCTTGGCTGGAGATTATTATCTTTCAAAGCTTGAATTATTTCCCCCCATGCTCTTCGTGATTTGATGGTTTGTGAAGAGAAATCTGCTGTGATTCTGATGGGTGTTCCCTTGTAAGTGATCTGTTTCTTGTCTCTTACAGCTTTTAATATTCTGTTCTTGTATTGAATTTCTGGAATTTTTATTATTATATGCCTGGGTGTTTCTCTGTTAGGGTTGTAGGTAGCTGGGGTCCTGTATGCCTCATACATCTGAGTATCTTTACCTTTTGCTAAATTAGGAAAATTCTCCTGGATTATTTCTGTGAGTAGCTTTTGTAGTTCAGTTGTTTGTGTCCCTACTTCTTCTTTTATGTTCTTAATCCTTAAGTTATGGCTCCTCTTATCATCTTCTTGTCTTTGTATTATTGCTGTTTGTTTCTTTGTTATTTTAAAGAAGTTTTTCATTTCATTCTCCCATATTTCAAGTCTGCCCTCCAGTTCAGATAGTCTGTCCTTAGTTTCTTTCAAGCTGTTATGCCAGTCTTGGATAGACTTCTTAATTTCTTGATAGTCCCTTTGAACCTGCTTCACATACTCAATGCTTTCTCTGTTTTCTCCATCAAGCAATTCTCCCCTCTTTTTCTGTTCTTCCATTCCACCATCTGTTTTTTCCTGGGTGGTGCTTAGCATTTCTCTAACTATTCTGCATACTTCTAGCTTCAGGTCATTGATAACTTCATTCCTGAATTGGTCTATGAGGCTCTCTATATGGCGCTTAATGTATATTGGTGCAGTGTCCACTATTGCCTGTTTCTCAGGATTGGGGGCCGAGGAGCCTTTTTTGTTGCTTCCCTTCCCCATATTTTCTGTTCCTTATAAAATGCAAGCTTACACAGGAGGCCCGGCTTCCCTGCCTGTCAGCCACAGCCTGATCAAATTGCGCTGGCTAGTTGTTCCCGCCCACCGCTGCGCACCAGGGAGTTGCGGAGGAGGCAGCCTACGCGGGAGTCAGTCGCTCCTCCGGGCCACCGTCCAGCTCTGGGATCTGGGTTAGGCCAGCCTAGGGAGTCCGCCAGCAGCGTCACTCAGGCCAGGCACTTTTCACCAATCCCGTCCGAGAGGGGAATGTGTGGCTGGAGTTGCCACCGCGCCCTGCTCTTACAGGACTGCCTGAGCCCAGAAAGACCTCCGCTGGAGTCAAACTGTGGTAGGGGGTCAGTTTCTCTCTCACCTCGCCACCAGTCAGTTTTCGTGTATGCCTCCTTGTCCGTCCTGTTTTCGACTCCGTTCGCAGACTCCCGTTCCCAGAGCTCGGTGCGTCTCTCCTTGCCGAGCCGCTGTGGAGGCAGCCAGCCGCTGGGCGGCGGGAAACCCAAATCGCGGCTTCCAATGGCGCAGGGTCGAGCCTCTACACCGAGTCTTTTCTGTTCCTATTTTAGCGCCAGGACTGCATTCCAAGTTGGTTTCTCTCAGCCCAGTTCGTTCCTGAGTCAGCAGAGCATATCTCTACTGATTCGTGTCTCCTTAGTTGGCATCATTCCTGGCCTCTGAGCCGAGCCTTTCAGAGAGCCTTCGGTAGTTGCTGTTGTCTGTCCGCCATGTCAACCCTACAGAAAGTATTGCAGGATATTCTAAAAAAAGAAAAATACAAAGAACCCAGAAATAGTGGCGGGGAGGCCACAATGAATGGAGCAGAGAACAAAATGAAGACAAACTGACAGCTACTGACAGAAAAAGAGCTCAACAGAAATGAGACAGAGAAGATTGGATGATAGGAACAGCTATTTTGGAGAAAATGACATCTTAATAGGTAATGCTGATTTAGTACCATCTTGTTTTGAAGTCTCATCTAGCTTTTGTTCTTCTGTCTCCAATGGTCTAAACAGGTTGTATCTTATTGGATTTTGTTATGTACGATAGTATAAGCAAAAACCTTTTAAAGACAAGGAGATTATACAGAGACCATTGTTCATTTTCTGTTATCGATTCTAAATACTCTATAATGCTGTCATTCTCTTAAATGGTTTTACATTGTTTTGATATACTTAATGCCACAGTATATGAAGTTGTACTCAAGGACTTCAGGGAGGGAGTCAATATGGTAACTATTTTTGGGTTGGAAATATCTGGTGGTGAAACACTATTGTGCTTAAATGGTTATGTTTTGATCTGCCCTGTTTCGCTGTTATGCCCTCTTTTTTCTCAATCTCCACTCCATTATTTACTTTTTTATTTTTATCCATTTAATTAAAGGGAAAAATATAGCAGGATATAATATAGTAACCCACTTTGACTTTCTATTATCTCAATTTGAAGCCCTGTATTACTCTCACCATCTTGTTTTTGACTGAGGTTCCTCTATTCTGTTTTGCTGGATAGTATCAGGTTCGAAAGTTTAGGCATCAGCTGAGAAGATAATGAGATTCATTATAACGCCCATTCTCGTTGACTTTTATCTACTTTTGAAGACCTACAATATCTCCAATGTTTTAGTTTTGTCGGTTTTATTCTTTACGGTTTTGTTCAATTGTATTACAACTAATGATATAGGCAATTCTATTAGAAATAGCGGGAGGCATTATAGTAACCATTGTTGATCACCTTGTATTATGTTTTTATATTATCTATTATATCCACCCTTTTGACTTGACTGATTCTGTTCTGTTATGTCACATTTGGTTTTACTCTCTTCCAAAAAAGCAATAAGAACCGTAGGAGCAATGAAACCCAAAATGTGTAATAGTCACTGTACAAAAGAGAGGAAAAGAAAGTGCTCTAAACTATATAACTGCATGTATATTTAAATGTATAAGATAGAAAATGATATCGCAGAGTTTTATTGGATCATTGAACGGAACTGTTTGCAGTATCATTGTTGGAATGTCCACTCTACAGGCTTTAATTTTGTGACTTGAACAATTATTTCTAAGATGGCAATATGTAATCCATTAACTAGTGATTTCCTACTGCGCATTTTTTTCTTCTGTAAATCTGTATAACTTGTACCCCTTCACTGTTTTTTTTTCTTTCTTTTCTTTTCTCCTTAAATAAATTAAAAAAAAAAAAGTAAAAAAAAAAAGGGGGAGATTGAGATAAAAGAGGACATAACAACATAGCGATACAGGTCAGAACAGAACAATTTAAGCAACCTACTGTTTCACCACAAGATAACCCGACTTAATAGTAGTTATCATAGTGTCTCTTTCTTTGAAATATTCAAGAATAACTTCATATACTATAGCATCAAACTTATCAAGACAGTGTGAAACCATTTAAGAGGATGAAAGTGTTACAAGGTATTTAGAACCAGCTAACAGAAAAATTAACAATGGTTTCTATATTATCTCTTTGCCTATAAAAAATTTTGTTTTTACTATCACATATAATAAAATCCAATAAGATACAACATGATAAAACCAATGGAGACAGAAGAACAACAGTGTGATTGGACTTCAAAACAAGATGATATTAAATCAGCACTAGCTATTATGATGTCTTGTTTTCTGCAAAATAGCTGTTCATGTCATCACAAACAATAAAATCAAACAGCTCAGAAAAAATCCATTCCAATTAATGAGTGAAAACTTTATACAGCTTCAAAGCCATATAATGGGGAATCATGATTACCACATACTTTTATGTATTTATAACATTTCTTACACTAGGGAAACTATTCATGAGTTTGATTTATTTCACTTATGAGTATGGTCTCAAGCTGTGCCCACTTATTTAAAATATCTCAATGTGATCCTTCTTTATAGCTGAGTAGTACTCCATTGTATAAAAATATCACAAGTTTTATATCCATTCCTCAGTTGATGGACACTTTGGTTGTTTACAAGATCTAGCTGCTATAACCATGGGTGCACATATATCACTGTGGTATGATGCTTTCAGTTCTTCTGGGAATATGCCTAGAAGTGGAATACCTGGAACAAATGGGACTTCCAATTCCAGGTCTTTGAGAAATCTCCAGACTGACCTCGACAATGGTTGCAGCAGTCTACATTCCTGCCAACAGTGCAGGAGAGTTCCTTTTCCCCACAGCCTCTCCAGAATTTGTTGTTGGTGGTTTTCTTGATCCTGGCCATTCTTTGAGGAGAGCGATGCAATCTCAGTGTGCTTTTAATTTGCATTTCTCTAAAGAGTAATGTTGATGAACATTTTTTCATGTATTTATTTGCCTTTATTTCATCTCAGAAGTTTGTATTCATCTCTGATGCCAATTTTTGGATTGGATCTTTGAGTTTTGGGGTCTGTTTTTTTTTTTAATTCTTTATATGTTTTAGGCAGAACTCCTTTGTCTGTGGGAGAGGTCACTAAGATTTTTTCCCAGTTTGTGGGTTTTCTTTTCACTATGCTGGAGATTTCTTTTGACATGCAGAAACTTTTTAATAAGAGGTGATCTCAGTTATTGATTATGGGAAGTATTTCCCATGTGGTTTGAATCCTTTTCATGAATTCTTTACCTACCCCTATGACTTGGAACTTTTTTTTAAGTAAAGAGAAAAAAGATAGGAAATAAAGAAAAACAAAGCATTAAAAGGGTACAAATAATATAGAGTTTCAAGAAAAAAATTATACATTAAGAAATTACTAGTTAATAGGTCACACACCGTATCCTAGAAACAGTTATCCAAAATACAAAGTTAAAGCATATAAAGTGAACATTCATACAGTAAGATTGCAGAGAGTTCTGTTCAATGATAACCAAAAGCTCAGTAATATGGTTTTCCATCCTACACACTCAAACATACATGCAGTTATATCCCTTAGACCACCTTCCTTTCCTCTATTTTTTGCAATAACAGTTACACTTTTTGGGTTTTTTTTTTACTCCCACAGTTCTGATTACATTTTTTGAAGAGAATAAAACCTAACATGACTAAACAAAAAAGAGTCGGTTAGAACAGAAGGATGGGCATAGAACATGATGCAAAAATAGAATATCAGGTGATCAAAAATGGTTACCATCTCCTAATATATTCCATTGATCTTCGGCTCTGTTTTGATTCCACTACCATGTTGATTTTACTATGGTTTCTTTGTAGTATAACTTCCAGTCAAGGATTGTGATGCCTCCTGCCTTGCCTTTGCTGCTTAGAACTGTCTTTGCTATTCTAGGTCTCTTCTCACTCCAATTATTATATTTCTCTGTGTGTATTTATTTTTTTATTTCTACATGAAGTTCTCTATGTTACATTTCCTTTTATGTCAATGTCTTATCAGTGTTTGGGAACTTTTATGACATTATTCCTGTGAAGAGGTTTTTAATGAATTTTACTTTGTCTTCAGCTTTATCACTGATTCCAAATAATCTTTTTTGTTGTTCTTGTTTGCTTCATCTTGTAGCTGTTGTATTGATTTTTGTTGTTTTTACTTGCTATTTTTAAGATACGTTTTCTTTCCTTGTTGCTAGTCACATCTGTGTCTTCTAGGTCTGATATTCAACCCTCCTTTTCATTCCATCTATTGTGTAAATATTGAGTGAAGTTTTCAGTCTCCTGGATTTCTGTTTGGATATGTTTCATCAGTTCAGTTTCTTAACTATGTTGGGCATTCATGGTTTACATCATTTTCCTAAGCTCTTGTATCAATCTTTAAAGTGTACAATCTTTGAAGTTAGGTGACAATCACTGTTTCAGCACTCTGTGACTGCCATCAAAATATGGATAACCCAGAAGGATGTAGGGCTATCATTCCAGAGCTGTCAACAGCATTCTTGCCACAAGATAAGAGAATATGACTTCCAAGAACAAAAAAGTTTGCTCATCACAGCTGAAACATTGCATCCCTAAAAACTAAATGCCACCTCAATTACATTATGCAGGTTGGTCGTTCTGCATATCCTTGTCTCTGAAAATTGTAGAGGTGCTTTCAGGCTTCCTACATAGCCCAGCACACAGGACTCATGTATGTCCCACCATTATCACAGACAATCATCCATAAAACACTCTCTTTTATAAATTAATGAAATTTGGGTGTATCACTGGGTTGAGGTCTTTGTTCTGATGAACCTTCATCCTGGCTGGACTTAGAACCCATTGACCCCCCCACAATTCTAAATATATCTCAGTGTCCTGATTCTCATTTGTATGTTGCACAGAAAGTGGGAGATTGGAATCAATCTAAGTGATAGAGTGATGGACTTCCAACAACTTTTCCAAGGGATTGCAAATATAAACTTGGATCATGACAAGGACAGGAAAGGGATCTCTATATGAACAGGTTTCAAAAAGGCCCAAAGGACTCCAGGGAAAAATCAGGGAGGGATTTATCTCTCAGAAGAGAAGTAGAGCTAAAGAAGATGAGAGGATGCCTCTGGGTAAACGAGCTGTCACCTGCACCAGAAGGTGGAGCTTATGGGTGCAGAATAACTTCTGTATTCTAGGCTGACATTTCAGTTTTACTGGTCTTCCTCTCATCTTCTCTAGCCTTCTGCGTATGGCTGGTTTTGCAATGATTCCTGACTTTTGTTTGTGCTGTTACATGCAGTATGGACTGTATGTGTGAAGAAGACCCAGCATTTCCTTTGTATGAGATCGGGCAAAGATAACAAATCAAATGAGACTTTCATACCTGATTCTATTATACTGATTATATCAAATAGGAGGGCCACTATGTACAATCAGTTCTCTGTGGCTGCTTTAAGGAATTACTCACCATTTAAGGTTATGTAATGTGACAATTTGAATGTCCATAAAAACTTAGGGTGGTGAACTCTGAAAAACATCTGACAGGACACTGATGACTTTGGTCTCCAGTCTGAAGAGAGTATATTCTGAGAAAATACAAATATGCATCCGTGAAGCCATCTTCCACATGGTACCAGTTCACAGGGACCTCTTGGTCTTCCAAACACTTCTTGTAGAGCAAGGTGTGATCACAAAGGATATCATGCTTACAGCTCACCAGGAAGGCCTCAGGGAGCTGAGCTATTGTTTCCTCATCAGCTAAGCCATTTTCTGTACTTCTCCCAGGTTTCTGGGGGTACAAAAGCACCTTTCAGTATGGCATCTTTCCAAGAGATGTCAATGCCCACATATCTACAAATGCACATCGTTATGAATTCCTCAGAGAGAAATGGGACGTTTCGGCTCTGCTCAGCAGACAATACCTAGAAACTGGTGACCTGGGTAACTGGATAAATGACGACCTGAGCCAGGATTCGGGGGGGATCTTTGTGGCTCAACAGAGCCTGGGTGATATGGGCAGCAACCCCTCCTCCAATGCTGTCCCCACAGACTAAAACCCAGGAAGGGTCCACACCATAACATTTTAGCCTCTTCAGGAAGTGAATGGTGGCATTTAGGCAGTCAGTGGTAATGACAGGTTAATGGTAGTAAGGAAGTTTCCTGTACCTAAGGAGGAAAAAGGGAACAAAGAATAATGTGCAAAGGGGGAGGTGCATTTTGTACATCTAACATGTGTTTGGTTTCAAGATAGGCAGCCTCATTAAAGGCCCAGGAAACTGGGTTTCTTGGTATTTATTCTTGAGGGCAAAGATAACAAATCAGATGAGACTTTCATACCTGATTCTATTATACTGATTATATCAAATAGGAGGGCCACTGATTTGTTATCTTTGCCCGATCTCATACAAAGAATTAATCTCTCAGGGATATTGTCAGAACTGAGCCATTTCCTGTACTTCTCCCAGGTTTCTGGGGGTACAAAAGCACATTTCAGCATGGCGTTTTTCCAGGAGACATTAATGGCTATATATCTACAAATGCACATCATCAAGAAGTCCTGGGTAACAAATGGAACATTTTGGTTCTGCTGATCAGATGGTAATTGGAAACTGATTTCTTGGATCAGAGGATAAATCAGGACTTGAGCCCGGATTTGGGGGAGATCTTTGTAGTCCACTAAAGCCTCGGCGATGTTGGCTACAGCCTGTCCTCTATCACTTTCCCCACAGATTAGAGCATGGGAAGGGTCCACACCATAATTTTCAGGCTTTTCAGGGAGTGGATGGTGGCATTCAGGCAGTCAGTGGTGATGACAGGATAATGGTAGTAAGGAAGCTTCCAGTGCCTTAAGAGGAAAAGAAACAAAGAATAATATCCAAAGTTGTCATTACACATCATCTGAAAAGAGACTTCTACAAATCTTAGGAGACCTTCCCCCAATGAATTCTTCACAGTGACCCTAAGAAGTAACAGTGAGTATCCCCATTGCTTTCCTGAGGTCATTGAAACTGTATGTCCAATGTCTGGCTCTGAAGGAGTCTATATTCTAAGTGCAGACTCTACTTCCAATGCTTTCCAGGAAGGTGCAAAACACACACCAGTGGAAAGCTACTAGCTTTGGAAGAGGAACAAACAGAAAAATGTCCAGTGAGCTTCCCAGTGGTCCTCTGGCAGTTAGGGACCACCATGGTACAACGTGTCACAACACAAGGCTGCAATGACAAGACAAATTGCTGCATCAAACTACCACTGTTTGTAGCTGGGCCCATTCTAACAGAGCCAACCTGAGACCCACATAAAGGCACAGAGGCACAGTGTTGTGAAAATTGAGAAATTCTCACCTAGAAACATGCACCAAATAAGCTCGCTCACTTCCCTTCTTCTGAGCCTATTTGAGAGAACTAGCTTGCAATTCATCCATCTGGGTATCACATTGCTAGTTTCCCACTAGCTTTGCTGTTGACAGCACATCTAATACCTGGATTACAGAAACAGCTGCGGGGGGACCTCCAGAAACCTGAATGCTGCATTACTGAGAACACGGACTATTCTCTCCAGCCTGCAGAGTTCTTATGAGTGACTGCAGTGGAATAAAAGACATGGAGTCTCTTTCTTCACATTGCATCCCCTTTGATGTTTAACCCACTGCTGGGACAGATTCTACCTGTCTCTTCCCATAGATATACTGATCATTTAAGAACTGTGTTGATTGAGGCTAGGACACAAAGTTAGCTTGCTTACCATCCATTACAACTGCTATGTCTCTTTTCTACCCATTCTAGTGCTTTTTTCAGCATTCAAGCACTGAAAGGGCTTTATCCCGATTAGAAGGACTGTGTGTATTTGCAGTATGATGCAAAAGTAACCGAGCAGTTGCAACCAAAGTTCAGCCTCACTTCCCCAATCAAGTACAAGGCCAGGATGCTTGAACTTGAGAAGGATGCCTACACAAGAAAATCAACAAGTTGGCTGTGATCACCAAAGGTCCAAGTAGCTAAAAATAATTATTTCAGTACTGGGAATTGAATAATAGCCTTCACACTAAGCTAAGTCTCTAGCAGTTTTTATTTTTTATGTTTGAATCAGTATCCCGGCCTCTATCATCCAGAGTTAAAAGATGCAGTCCTCAGGTTTCAGTTTTACTCCCTGTCAGTATGGGAGTAGAACAGCTGAGATTAAAATTAGCGTGAAGTAGTTTTCAGCCAAAAAAATAAAACAGGAGAAAAAAATCTTCTCTTTTTCATTGTCCTTCGGGCACCTACTCCATTGCATCACACACTGCATGGCCCAGGTAGACACAAGCTCCTCCTCTGGGCTTTAATTCCTCCAATCATTCCATCAGAAGTGCATGAACAAAAAGGCCCAGGCTGTTCAAACACTTAAAATGAATGCTGAGCACTCTCTTATAAGATATCACCTCATAAGACATAAGATAAAATGTCTTATTAAATCTCACAGGGAGCACTGACACCTTTCTGTTCTCACTGTGCAGAAGGTCTTATTATCCCCATGGTCTTTGGAGACATGAGCTCTAGTGGCTGAAGTCCAGACTCTATGGCTTCCAGATATGAATCACTTCATTGTGAAGAATTGCTGCCATCCTCAGTGCCTCCACAGAGAGTCAATGGTGCAAAATGGCCTGTTGGAGTCACACATTTACCCTCTCTACTCAGAGCAGGAGAAACCAAGACTAGTAGGGGCTATCAGATATTCACACCGCAAAGGGACAGTTTTCTGGTTCTCTCTCCTGCCCTGTCTGAATTGTGTTCTCTTCCTTGTTGAGATCTCTTGAAACAAAGACTAGAATGGTAGTGAGTTACACCCACTGTCCTTGCATCCACAGATTCAGAATTGTGTCTTAAGACAGACTCTACCTTGGTCCTGGTGTGGCCTGGGGTGATGGGTAGATAAGTAGGAACTCACTTAATGACATAATAAGAATCTACAGAACCATCAGCCCATCCACAGCCAGAACCTAGACCAAGACCTTCAACCAACTCTGAGAAACTCACTATCTTCTCTATCTCAGAACTACCTCTGCCTAGAGGAGAGTTTCCTGAAGTGCTGAATGCATCATCCTTCTTATTTCCTTTTTGTACTTTTTGGTTTTAACCATGGGAATTCTTAGAAGGTATTACTTTGATTTTAATTAACATAACATTATTTTTAAAACATCAGCGTTCATGTATTTTTTTCTCATTTTGCTTGTGAATGCACTACTAAGACTCATTCATGTCAGCCATGCACAGGCCTTGCTGGCTGGAGGCAGCCAAACCCAAGCCTTTCCCCAGGAGTCAGTGTCATTAGCAGACTGGGGGTGGCAGACAAATAAGAATTCACTAAGAATCAAGCCTTCTCTGTGAACCAGCACCATGCCTGAGCCACTCCTACGGCGACTGGCAGGGGACAGCCAGACCCCACGCCCTTCCAGTGCACGGATTGGCAAGCAAGAATAGCCAGGACAGCCCCCACCACCACCAACCCACAAGTGACCCGCTCACCTATAAAACACTGTGGGTTGGGGATTTAGCTCAGTATCATAAGCACCAGCCTGGCAAGCCTTAGGTTATGAGTTTGATCCCTGGTATAAAAAAAAAAAGAAAAGAAAAGAAAAGAAAAAAAAAAAAAGAAAAACGATAACCCCACAATCTGCTGGGGTGATAGTTAACAAGGTGAAATGCAATTGGATGCCTCTGGTGTTTTGATGTTTCACTGACCTTGCCAGTCTAGGGCCTGTAGTCTGTTCATCTTACTTAGAGGATAGCGGTACACAGTGTGGAATCTACGGAGACCATCTTCTAAAGGCGGTGGCCATTGTTAACCCCTTATTGTCTTGTTTTAAAATCCTCTGTCATTTTCATTGTTTTGTTAGGTTGGGTTTCATTTTGTTTGATTTTGTTATAGTCAATGGCAAAAGAAGCTATTCAAAAATAATAAGATATGTTATAGTAGCTTTTTTGGATTTACTGTTGTCTTGTTTTGAGACCTTTACTGCATTTAGTGTCTTCTCTTTATTGACCCTTTCCTGTTGTGTCCTGTTTGATATTTACTGTGTCTAAAGTTAATTTGCAGCTATTTTGAAGATGGGCTAGTATGGTAACTAATATTGTTTTCATATTGTTTTGAAGTCTTGTATCACACTGATTTGTTTTGACTCACTTTATTCTCTTTAATTTTCCTTGATTTTATCCTCTTTAAAATAAAAATTTCATTCATATCATAATGTGTCCTATGATATAGTTAGCGAGTATGCCATGTAATAGTACTTGGCAACTCAGGCACTGTAATACCCACTATAATAACCTATTCACTGTCTATCGGCTGATCTGTGCACTCCCCTGAAGCAGGCATCTTTGCAGGCCTGTGCCACTCTGCATGGAGGTGCACCTGTGTCCTGGGTGAATGTCCATGAGTGTCTGATGGCTGAGAACTCCTCTCTGCTCTACAATCATCCAGCAAGTTCCTCCCACCTTCTTCATTCCATGGAAAAAATGAAAATTGTCTCAAAATCTTGCCCCACAGACAACAGCATGAAATTGGTCTCCAGGGCAAGAAAAAGGCACACATTGTGGTAAGAATCTGCAAGAAAAAAACAGACCCAGAGTAGCTCATGAGGAGGGCCCAGCACCCCCCCCCACTGCCTCAGTGAGACCACCCTAGGTGGGCATGGGATAATGTCCTACCTCTGTTCCAACTCTGGGATCTTCCTACTTTGCTAGGCTCAGACTAGGGAAAGCCAGACATCTGCCTCAATCCCCCAAATGTCAAGGAGGAAAAAGACCTTGGGGTTCACCTGTTTCCAAGAAGGTTTATGGCTCAGAAATGGACAAAATCATGGAAAGTCAAGCGGAGCATGCCTACTGGAAATATTAACCATGTGGTGTATTTATATCCATGGAGAAATAAGCAATGGCTTGATGGGATATGTTATGAATAATAGATTCATCTGAAGTTCTAAAAAGCAGATCCACTGATTTGAGTAGGCTGCACTACAAGCCCACTATGTAGCTCAGATCCTGCCAAATGCACTTCCGCTCAGTGCTTCCCAGCTCCTGCTCTCAGACAGAGGCACCAGTGAGCATGTCCACATCCTCTGCAGGGCTGACCTCAAATTCTGTATCAAGGTCTCTTGTTAAAGGCTTGGAAAATGAGATTTTCTGAATCACATCAGGTGATAACCATGTTTAGACCCAGAAAGCAGCTAGTGAGGGGGCAGTAATAGTGATGACAGTGTACAAGACAAGCAGGCATTCTGCCGGGCCAGCTGAGCTCAGGGTCAGCATGAAGGACAAAGGTCTGCACCCTCACATCTCACACCCAATGTACATTGGGTCATCAGGGAAATTTTAGCATCCTGAGACCTGAGATCACCCTAGAAAGGGACTCAGTAAGCCAGGGAGAGGGCTTGGATGAGTAGGACCTTCAAGCTCCCAAGAGAGGTTAAAGACAGCCCAGGCCAAAACCTCTGTAGGCCATGGCCCGAGTCCTGCAGACCTAACCAGCTTCATCACCCACTCTGCCACCCAGACCTCCTTCTACCTTCAGAGCCTAAGCTGCTGGTTCCACAGCTCTGCATCTGACACCCTCTTGTTTAGAGTGAATAGGGCCAGGTTAGGATGGAGCAAGTGAGGCATCCACTATGGGAGCAAAGTCTAGGTCCCAGGTCACACAACCTTTCTGATAGACAGTATATTAATGGAAACTATTACAAACCCAAACTAATGCTAAGCATGCTGCAATAAGCAAAATAAAGTGTTAAACAGGCTTCTGCCATGCACGTGTAAAAGTCTCTCATCCTTACCTAGTAACTCTTTGATATTAAGTTCAACTTAGTCTGTTACATTTGTGTTGTTTTTTTAAATATTCCCCTGATGCACATTATTAACTGTCCTGATGACTGCGGGTTTTGCTGCCTGTCATTTTAGAGCCTAAGGCACCCAAGCTCCTTAAGCTTAGATCCCCACCTAGCTTAGAATGACCTCCTCCCCATAAGTAGTGCTGCTCCTCATCATCAGCTTGGGCTGGGAACCAATGCTAACTTCTTGAAGAAACTTGATCTTATTAGAGGAACCAGTGCAATCACGCTGAGTCACTTCTATTCTAGCATCTTGGTTTACCACCATGTGAAGCTCCCACCATATGAATTCTCCTGCTTGTATTGTCTAGCTCCCTCATTGACTAACAGGCACTTAAGGTCAAGGCCTGGGTCTTTCTGGTACTTCTGAGTGCCTTTTGCATGGGAAAGGGCTCACAGTAGGGGCTTAGGAACTATTTGCTGCCTATCTTGCTTTACCTTTGGAAATTTCATCCTCACAGAAGTCAGGATGGCATCTAGGGGAAGAGCCTTGGGACTTCTGAGAGTGAAGGCTATTCACAAGGATAAGACCCACGGATGGGAAGTGTTCTCAATTCATGCCTGAAAGTATGGAATTATTTTTTTGGTAGTGCTGAGGTTGGAACCCAGGATTTCACTCATGTTAGGTAAATGTGCCATCATTGAAATCCATCCCCAGCCCTAGGAAGATCTGTTAGGCTGAGTGAGCTGCAAGGGCACAGGACCAGTTAGAAGAATTCTCCTGGAGTTGAAAGTTGTAAGCAAGAGAAGGTAGGTTTGTATACCTATGGCCTGGCAGAGCTGAGGAAAATGTACAAGTTGAAAATCACTCTGGTACAAATACAGTGGGCCAACAGCCATATTGTAAGAAAAGAAGGCAGAGTCAACATCTGATCAATGATGAAGGAACTCAGACTATCACACAATGAAGACCATTCCTGGAGGCAGCAATACCATTAAATGAAGTGAGCCACAACATGCTCCCCTGAAGAAACTCCTATGGCTGATCCTTTGAAACGTTCCATGATATTCTTCTGTGATCTCACACAAAATTACACGTGTGATCCACCCTTGCTCTTCCACACATCAGGCAGGCTCCTTACCCAGGCTGCCCAAATCCCAGCTCCTCCATGGTAGAAGACGATGCCTGCTCTTGAGCTGCAGGACATCACCTTGGGCTCAAACAGCCTCACAGACATTGTTCCAAATTGCAGGTCTGTCACCACCACTTTTTAGGGTCCTCTTTCTTTGGGAATAATCTGTTCTGTACAAAATGGGCAAAGCTGGGCATGGAGTAAATGCTCAACTTCTCTAGTATGTTTCCCTGTGGAAGGCAGGAGGAGGAAAGTAAAGTAAAGGCGAGGTTAGGATCCAGATGGCAGGTTTCCACCACCACCACCACTGCTAAGGCATCACAGGTTTCTCTCTTGCCCCTGAATGTATATTTGATTCATTGCATCTCTGTGGGCTCAGGCTTGTGTTCAGGTAGACAGAGCTGGGCTTCCAGTTCCAAAGCCACATGCACTTGATTGTATAATATTGCTATGATCTCAATGTCTGTTTGCTCCAAAGCTCATGTTGAAATTTCACTGACATCATGACAGTATTGGGTTAGAATCTATGTAGTTATTAGGGAATGTCATCTCAAGATTCACGCAATCTGCTCTGCAGTGAGGTCCTGAAATAAAAGGATGAATTCACTCAATGTTTGCTGTCTTGCGACTATATGCATGCTTGCATTTTGCCAGGGCATTTTCAATGTACCAATTGCTAGTACTATGCTCCTGTCCTTCCTCAACTCATTGTGAACAAAAACTTTATTAATGTTTATAAATTATTAGGTACTATTAGAGCAGCAAACAAAAGGCAGATGGTGGATCTATCACTTAGTCAGTGTGAAGAACTCTGACTTCAAGGGATTCATGCCAATAATAAAAAACCACCAATTGTCTGGAGACAGAACTTTTAAATCCAATATTCCTAAACCTCATCTCTGTCACATGTCTTTTAATAAAGTAACCAACCTAAGGAGACAAATTCCATCATCCCCACTTCACAGATGAAACTGGGACACAGGAAGTCTTGCAAATGGCCCATGATCACACAGCTAATAAGAAGCAGTACAAGAATATGTACACTAGATGCAGTTAATGGCTACATATTCTTACCCTTAGATTGCCCTTAGATTCTTACACTTAGATGTCCTCACCTCCTGTGTAGTTGCACTCAGATATAATCAGCATGAAGTGTTTGGTCACTCCTAGGTGCTCAAGGGTGTGACACTGGTATTAACTCAATTTGCCTGCTCTTACATGGAGAAAAATTATTCCATCGAGTTGTTATGCAACTCTAGGCAGGTGTTAATCTGCTACGAACCTCTCACCCTCATCCCGGAGCATTGCTCAGAGACAAGCAGGTAGGGCCACCCTGAAACAGTGGCTGAATTTACTTGAAATTTTATCAATAAAGAATATTTTGAGGTGCCTGACCCATCCTTGGAGCCCTGTTTAAAGCTGACTATAGTAATTCTACCTTCAAATGATTTACTACAATGCACAACAAACACCTGTGGACAGGTAAGTGCATAGAGAGTGAATGATATTGCATTGAAGAAAGCATCTACCCGTTAATCCCTTGGTATGCAAGGACTGAGTCTCAATCCTTAGAAAAAAGCTCACAGACTACACTTGGGAATTACCTGACACCAAAAGATAGATGGATAGAGATAGTGACAGAGAGAGGAAAGGAGAGAAGATAGTAAGCGGAGGATGGAAAGGAGACAAGAAATCACAGAAAGAAAGGAAGAATAAAGAAATATTGAAGGAAGCATAGATAGAAGGGAAAATGAAGTACAAAAGAATGAAGAGAAGAGGGAAAGAAGTTGTGAAGGAAATATAGCAGGAAAAAGGGAGCAAGGAAATGGAGAAGGGGGAAATGGAAAGAGGGAGAAAGAAAAGAAAGAGGAAATGGAGGGAGCAAAATTCAAAAGGAATAAAGTTTGGAATGAATATAGGTCAAAAGAAAAATTACAAAGAAACACAGAAAATGAGTAGAAAGTGAAAAGAGAAAGGAGGGAGAGAACAAACACTACAAAGGATGAAAGGAGGGAAGGAAGGATACAAACAAACATAGAAATGAGGACAAAAGGAGGAACAAATGAGGAGGAAACAAAAAATGGAGGGAAGTAATAAAGAAAGGAATAAAGAAACAAACAGAAAAAAGGATTCACAATTCTGTAGCAATTCTTACCTTGCTTATCTTGGTGGGACCTGGAAAGTGAGGAAAAGAAAATGAAAGAAGAAGAGGGGCAGGTACAGTAACTGCACCCCCAATTCATAGGAGAGCCTCAAAGAGGTTACCATCAGGGTAACCACATATATAAAAATACAGTCTAGAATTCTGAACTTGACAGGATGTCTCAAGGCAGAGGGGACATCCGCGATGAGCAAATGCTTAAATATTGTCCAAACAAGGAGTCCCAGGAGAAAGATGGGGAGGCCCAATGGTGGCACCAGTAATAGGACACTCATGGTCTGAGCCCACAAGGAGCTGCTCCCAGAGAAGCCAGCCTGGGAACGCACTGAAGAGAACCTGGCTGATTATAAGAGCTCTGGCTCCACCCACACTTTCTAGGCTTGCCTAACACACTTGGACTAACCTGACCTCTTAGAAGTTAGCTAGGCAAATGGAGCTCAAGAAACCTGCTCCCCAAGGAACACAGTGTCCAGGAAGCCTAGGGTGAGGGTTTCAGGATGAGGTTTTCCCACAGATCAGAAGTGAGTGGGCTCACAAGGTATTTCAACTCCTAAGGATCTGAAAAGATGGTCTCCTGTGGGTCGCAGAGGATCACAAATGCTGACATTCTGACTCATCATAAACAGAATCTGGGTATGAACCTCAAAATAAAGAGCCTGTGAATCCCCAGAGCATAAGGTTTACATATCAAAACTGAAGCAACAGCTTCCAAAAAGAATTCAATAGCTACCTGTTGTAGTCAGCGATAGTAAAGAGAACAATTACAATCAGTACACAAAATTTCCATTATTATTTTATGATGGTCATGCACAGTAAAACACAAGAAAATATAGGAAATCTGTCCACAACACTAAAGACACAGAATATTCAGCCAAGGTCCTGTATCCCAAAACAATGTCCTGCATAAGAAGACCTTTCTTCTGTCCTGCAGAAGAAAACCTAAAGCCCATGACAATGCCTTCCATGAGTCCCACTCAAAGTCCAGAGCCCAGAAGAGGGACTCACACCAGTTGGTTTTACAGATCAATGCTGGAAAGTCCCAAAGATTAGCAGGGGAAGCTTGAAAGTCTATACCTTTTGGGTAAAGGAGCTGTGCTGGTAGGTTGAGGGTTCTACAATGGAACTGAAAAGTCACCTCAAGATAAAAACCAAGGCTGCCTTAAAAAGTACCGCAGCCATCTTCAGCGACATAGAATTCCTGAGCTCCTCTTATGATAAGCACTGTTGAGTACATGTCAGGAAGCCAGCATGATGAGTTTCTCCTGGAGATTAAATGGCACACATCTTCTCTTCTGGAGCCAGGAAGCAATGCTTGATGCAAGGACCACAGCTCCCCTACGTGAACCACAGCCACTCTCACCAACAAAGTCCCAAGTTCCTCCAATGACAGTGCTCAAACTCACATGGGGAAACTAGTCATAATGAGCTTCTCTAGGAGAAACAATGGCTCTAACAGCAACACTTAGAAAATGGCACAATACCTCGCTTCTCCTTCTCGATGTCTATATTTATGCTGACAACTTTCCTCAGGGGGAACATCTAAACTCAGCACCATGCTGATTTAATTTAGCTGGCTTTAAATTGATCACCAGTTTTTAACCCATAACAACCCATCTCTGCTCAACTTAATAACTACACACATTTCCTTAAACTATAGTCTTTAGTGGAAAACTTGTAAAAGTCAAAATATCTTGGTCTATTCAGATTTACATTAACACAACAATTACATATATATAGGGGTTTCTTTTGCAAACATACATATTTATAGAAAAGGACATTTCTAAGTGCTTCAAGTGTAATTCACATCAACCTACACAACAAGCCTCAATTTTGTATAAATATAACTTCTCCAGAAAGCAGCTTGTATCAGTTAGGGTTCACCAGAGAAACAGAAGATACACATAAAGATATAAATGTATATATAGATGTAGATGACATTGATATTGATATTGATATTGATATATAAAGGGTTTACAATGTAGCCTTAAATGGCTGCTTGTAAAGTCAGAGGTGGAAGAGTGCCAACGGGCTATCTGTGCACAGGATCCAGTCTAAAGTCAAAGGCCTGGAGCTCCATGCAGAGTCCATATCAAAAGCAGAAGGGTCTGAATTGAAAGTCTGAAGGGTCTGCACTGGAAGGCTGAAGCATCCCTCCCAGACACCTGGAGACTGATGTCCAAGCATGGCAAACACTGGAACTTTCCCAAGGAAACAAAAGCAAGACTTCCTTTCTTCCCTTTTATTCCAACCAGGCTACAAACATAGTGATGGGTGCCACCCACACCCAGGTAGGTCTCCCCTCTTCAGTGAGTGGATCATCCAGACACACCCAGAACTGTGCTGAGCTGAACCTATAGGTATATCTTACCCAAATCTACACCACAATTAACTATCCCTTTTACTTTTCATTTGCACAGCTGGCACGAGAGCAGAGGGCACCTTGGGAAGCAGCAAGGTCTTTCAGCAGCCGCTGACAGAAGGGAGTGGTGGCCTCTGTGGAAGCACTGAAGATGTGGCTCATCTGTAAAAAAGCAACAAAGTTCATCCTGCCATTAACTGGTCAAACCATGGCAAAGTCATGGGCATCTCCTTACATCTGGTCCTGTCTGGACGCTGGTACCACTGTGCAGGCCTGCCCGAATGGGACCCAACAGGCCCCTGAAAGTGAGGTTCTGCCTCAGGCAGAGGGAAGAACATTTTGTTCACCAGAGCTTTGAGTGTTTTGTTCCAAACAGCTTCCCCCAGCTTCAGAAGTCAGGGAGGCTACCATCCTTGTCTTAAACCAGCATGCAGGGGCTGGGGATTTAGCTCAGCAGCATAAGTGCCTGTCTTGCAAGCAGGCAGTCATGAGTTCGATCCCTGGCACATAATCTGCTGTGTGTAGTGGCACATAATCCCCAAACTCAGGAGGCTGAGGCAGCAGGATTACCATGAGTTCAAGGCCAACCTGGGCTACACAGTGTGTTTAAGGCCAACCCGAACTTCATAGTGAGATCCTCAAGAACTCATAACTGTCATCCTTACAGCTCAAGTCACTCAGCTACTTCATCTGCCCTCTGGGAGTTTAGTTGAGTGGTCTTAAACAAATTTCTCACCATATCATCTAGAAGGGTATGAATTGCGGGGGATTTGCAGTACATTGCTCAGCTTCCGTGTTTGTGTAAGGACAGAAAAAATATTCAATAGGCAAGAGCAGCCTTGGGCAACAAGAGCAAAACAGGAGGCATCACAATCTCAGACTTCAAGTTATATTATGAAGATACAGTGATAAAAACAGCATAGTTCCCAAACAAAAATAGACATGTAGAGCCCTAAACAGAATAGAGGATGCAGGAGCAATTGCAGGTACATTCATCTATCTGATCTTCAACAAAGGGACCAAAAGTATGTGCTGGGGAACAATAGCTTCCTTTATTTTTTTTTTTTACTTTATTTGTTAATATTAAGAAGAAAAGGTAAAACAAATTTTCACAACAAAATAATGAAAAAGTAACAATTGTTGATAAATTACACATCATTATCTTTAGTCACTCAAGTACAAAATATGGGCATAAAAATTTCTTCAATAACTATTAGCACAACCTTTCCTATTCAGTGAACTAAGTGACACTAATGGTATAACTCACTTGCATTTTTTTCTTTTCCCTTCTATCCTTTCTCTTTTCCTCTATCTTAGTTTCTTCTTTTTATTGAACAGTTTCCTCCCATTTCACAGTGACTATTGTATATTTTGAACCTTATGGTTGCACATATGTCACTGTGGTGTGATGTTTTTCAATCCTTCTAGGAAGATACACAGAAGGGGAATACCTGGGTTGAATGGGACCTCCAATCCTAATTTTTTGAGGAATATCCACACTGATTTCCCCAGTGTTTGTACTAGTCTACTCTCTAACCAACAGTTGGAAAGGGTTTCTTTTTCCCTACAAATCCAACAGCATTTTTATTGGTTGATTTTTTAATTAAATAATTTTTAATGAATAAAGGAGAGGATGATATAAAAGGGAGCATAACAACATAACAATACAGGTTAAAGCATGACACTTTCAGCGACCTAGTGCTTCACCACCAAATAACCCGACTTAGTAGTAGTTACCATAGTGTCTTTTTCTTTGAAATATTTGAATATAACTTCATATGGTATAGCATCAAACATATCAAGACTGTGTAACACCATTCAAGTGGCTGAAAGCATTGTAGAGTATTTAGAACCAGCTAACAGAAAAAATGATCAATGGTTTCAATATAAGAATTTTGTTTATACTACCACATACGATAAAATCCAGCAAGTTATAACATGATAAAATCAATGGAGACAGAAGAACCATAGTTTGGTGCAGCTTTAAGACAAGATGGTATTAAATCGGCACTAGCTGTTATTATGTCTTATTTTCTTCAAAGTAGCTGTTCATTGCATCACTGGCCATAATATCAAACAGCCCAGAATAAAGCCATTCCAATTAATGAGTGAAAATTTTATAAGGCTTCAAGGCCATATAATGGGGAGTCATGGTTATCAGATACTTTTATATATTTGATTCATTTCCTACACTAGGGAAACTATTCGGAGTTCACAGATGCGAGTTTGATTTAGTTCACTTATGAGTATGGTTTCAAGCTGCGTCCATTTATTGATAAGTACCTCAATGTGATCCTTCTTTATAGCTGGGTAGTACTCCATTGTATAGAAGTACCACAGCTTTCTAATCCATTCCTCGGTTGATGGACATTTGGGTTGTTTCCATGATCTGGCAATTACAAATTGTGCTGCTATAAACAAAGGTGCGCACATATCACTTTGGTATGATGCTTTCAGTACTTCTGGGAAGATGCCTAGTAGTGGAATAGCTGGAACAAATAGGACTTCCAATCCCAGCTTTTTGAGAAATCTCCAGACTGACCTCCACAAAGGTTGTACCTGTCTACACTCCCACCAACAGTGCAGGAGAGTTCCTTTTTCCCCACAGCCTCTCCAGCATTTGTCGTTGTTGGTTTTCTTGATCCTGGCCATCCTTTCAGGAGTGAGATGGAATCTCAGTGTGGTTTTCATTTGCATTTCCCTAGTAACCAATGATGATGAACATTTTTTCATGTATTTATTTGCCATTTGTATTTCTTCCTCTGAGAAGTGTGTATTCATCTCAGATGCCCATTTTTGGATTGGGTCTTTGAATTTTGGGGGTCTGATTTTTTTTAATTATTTATATATTGTAAACAAAAGTCCTTTGTCTGAGGGGGAGTTCACTAAGATCTTTTTCCAGTTTGTGGGTTTTCTTTTCACTATGCTGGAGTTTTTTTTTTTAATTAAAAGAAACTTTAGTAAAAGGTAGTCCCAGTTATTGATTCTGGGAAGTATTTCCATGCAGTTTGAGTCCAGTTCATGAATTCTTTACCTACCCCTATGTCTTCAAGGTTTCTACCTAATTTGTCTTCCAATAGATTTAGTGTTCCTGATTTAATATGCAGATCTTTAATCCATTTAGATTTTAATTTAGTACATGGTGATAGGCTGGGGTGGAGTTTTAGTTTTCGGCAAATGTAGAGCCAGTTTTTCCAAGACCGTTTATTAAAAAGACTGTCATTCTTCCAGTGAACCTGCTTGGCTCCTTTATCGAAGATAAGGTGGTTGAGTGTGTTTGTAGTTGTGGTTGTGCCTTCTAATCTATTCATTTGATCCTCTGCTCTTCTGGTTCCAGATGAACCTTAGGAGTGATTTCCCTATATTTATAAGGTATGTTGATGATATTTTTATTGGGATTGCATTGAATCTGTATAACAGTTTTGGGAGAATGGCCATTTTTACAATGTTTATTCTTCCTATCCATGAACATGGGATGTCTTTCCATTTTCTGAGATCATCTTCAATTTCTTCCTTCAGTGTACTATAATTTTCCCTGTATAGGTCTTTCACTTCTTCCATAAGAGTGATTCCTAAATATTTCATTTTTTTTGGTTGTAAGTGTGAACAGTGTGGCTTCTCTTATTTCTCTCTCTGTGATTTTGTTGTTAGTGTATAAGAATGCTATTGATTTCTGAGTATTGATTTTTTACCCAGCTACATTACTGAATTTATTTATTATATCTAAGAGTCTTTCAATGGAGTTTAGGGGGTCTTCTATGTAGAGTATCATGTCATCTGCAAATAATAACAATTTAACTTCTTCTTTTCCTATCTTTACCCCTTTTATTTCTCTCTTTTGTCTAATTGCTCTGGCTAGTACTTCCAGTACTGTATTAAATAGGAGAGGTGATAAAGGACATCCTTGTCTTGTGCCTGATTTTAAAGTAAAGGCTTTCAATTTTGGGCCATTTAGTATGATAGTGGCTGTTGGTTTGTCATAGACAGCCTTTATTATATTGAGGAAAGACCATCTATTCCAATTTTCTGTAGAGTTCTTATCATGAATGAATGTTGGACCTTATCAAAGGCTTTTTCTGCATCTATGGAAATGATCATGTGATTCTTACTTTTGGCTTTATTGATATGGTGGATTACACTTATTGATTTTTGTATGTTGAACCATCCCTGCATGCCTGGGATGAATCCCACTTTGTCATGGTGTATAATCTTCTTGATAATTTGCTGCATCCTATTTGCCAATATTTTATTGAGGATTTTTGCATCTGTGTTCATTAGGGAGATTGGTCTGTAGTTCTTTTTTCTGTTGGGTCTTTCCCAGGTTTTCCTACTAGAGTAATATTTGCTTCCAGGAATGATTTGGGAACAATTGCTTCCCTTTCAATTTCATTGAAGAGTTTGAGAAGTGTCAGTATTAGGTCTTGTTTGTATTTCTTATAGAATTCTGCAGTAAGTCCGTCTGGGCCTGTGCTCTTCTTTGTATGTAAGGAATTAATTACATGTTCAATTTCATTGATAGAGATTCGGTTATTCAGCAGTTTTACATCCTCTTGATCTAGCTTTGGTACTTCATATGCTTCTAAGAATCTGTTTATTTCTTCTGTGTTATCAAACCTTTGAGAGTAGAGGTTTTCGAAATAGGTGTTGATGATCTTCTGTATTTCTATTGAGTCTGTATTGACTTCACCTTTTTCATTTCTTATTGCATGGATTTGACCACTTTCTTCCCTTCTTTTAATAAGGTTGGCTAGAGGCTTATTGATTTTATTTACTCTTTCAAACAACCAACTTTTTGATTCATTGATTCTTTGGATTGTTTTCTTAGTCTCTATTGCATGTATTTCTGCTTTGATTTTTATAATTTCCTCTCTTCTTTTAGCTTTGGGCTTGACTTACTCTTCTTTTTCTTGCTCTTTGATGTGTAGCATCATGTTATTTATTTGTATTCGTTATGTTTTCCTGATCTGGGAGCTCAGTGCAATAAATTTTCCTCTGAGGATGGCTTTCATTGCATCCCATAGATTCCAGTAAATTGTATCTGTATTTTCATTTGTTTGTAGGTATTGCTTAATTTCTTTTTTCATTTCCTCTGTGACCCACTGATTACTCAGGAGTGTGTTATTCAGTTTCCATGTGTTTGTGGGATTTTTGCAGTATTTTTTATCGTTAATTTCTAATTTCATGGCGCTATGGTCCAATAGCATGCAAAGGATATTTCAACCCTTTTGCATTTATTTAAATATGTTCTGTGAATTAATATATGGTCTATTTTAGAGAACGACCCATGTACTGCTGAGAAGAATGTGTATTCTTTTGTTGTTGGGTGGAATACTCTGTATATCTCTATTAAGTCCATTTGTTCACAGGTGCAATTCAGTTCTTTTATTTCTGTGTTGATTTTCTTTTTGGTTGATCTGTCCATTGGTGTCAATGGTGTGTTAAGATCTCCTGTCATAATTGTGTTACTGCTGATTTGGTTTTTCATTTGTGTTAGTACTTGTTTTATATAACTGGGTGCTCTGGAGTTTGGTGCATATATATTTAAGATAGTTGTATCTTCCGCTTGGAGTTTTCCCCTAACCAGTATGTAGTGACCTTCTTTATCCTCTCTAATCATTATTGGCTTGAAGTTGATTGTGTCTGCAAACAGAATAGCTACCCCAGCTTTTTTGGGGGGGTTCCTGTTGGATGGAATGTTGTTTTCCATCCTTTGACTTTGAGTCTGTGAGTATCCTTTTGAGTTAAGTGGGTTTCTTGTAAACAGCGTATGGTTGGATTTTGTTTCTTGATCCATTCTGCCAGTCTGTTTCTTTTAATTGGTGTATTGAGACCATTTACATTAATAGTAAGAACTGTTATAAATTGGTTTATTGTTGACATATTATCTTTCTGGCGTTGCATGTTTATCTTTCTGCTCTGTTCAACTGTCTGCTTTGTTTAGTGGTTTTTTCCTAAATGTATCTAGGCTGTCTTTCAGTATTCTTTGCAGG
Organism: Cavia porcellus; assembly: GCF_034190915.1. NCBI lineage: Eukaryota > Metazoa > Chordata > Mammalia > Rodentia > Caviidae > Cavia > Cavia porcellus. The sequence continues at coordinate 8,250,916 of NW_026947508.1, forward strand.
GTTGGCTTGGTGATCATGAAGTTTTTCAGCTGATCTTTGTCATGGAAGTATCGTATTTCTCCATCAAATTTGAAGGACAGTTTTGCAGGGTACATCAGCCTAGGTTTAAAATCATTTTCCTTAGGGATCTGAAATACATCACTCCATGCTCTTCTTGACTTTATTGTTTGTGCTGAGAAGTCTGCTGTAATTCTGATAGGTTTTCCTTTATAGGTCATCTGTCTTTTCTCTCTGACAGCCTTTAATATTCTATTCTTTTGTTCAATTTCTGAGATGGTCATTATTATTATGTCTGGGTTTAGATTTGTTTTGGTTGTGACTATTTGGAGATCTATATGTTTTACTGATCTTGATATCAGTTTCCAATCTCATGTTTGGGAAATTTTCAGCTATTGCTTCTCTAAATATCCTCTTGACATCCTTTATGTTGTCCTCTTCTTTTTTCATTTATCCCTATCAATCTTAAGTTGTTTCTCTTTACGTCGTCCTGTAGGTGCTGAATTGTTATTTCCTGATTTCTTGTTATTTTTAAAAGATCTTTTCTTTCCTGTTCACTTGTTGCAATCTTGTCTTCGAGGTCTGAGATTCTATCTTCACATTCATTGAGGCGGTTTTTACAACTTTCAATGGAGTTTTTGATTTCCTGTATAGCTCTTTGCATCTGTTTTATGTATTCTGTTTGCTTCCTATACTGTTCATCCAGGGATTCTATCCTTCTGTTTAGTTCCTCTAATTTTTTAACTGCCTCTTCTTTACCTATGTTTAGCATCTGCTTCATTTCTTTTATCAATTCTTCTTTCATCTGAGAGAATATTTCTAGTTTGAATTCCTTCTAGGCTTCCCATACTTGCTTCTTTATTTCAGTTACCATTATTTCAGGTATTTCAGTCATGTGGCATGTATTTTCTTCTATGCACATCACTCCTGGACTTTATTGGGAAGGGCTGGATGTTTGAGATTGCATTTAAGACTATCATTTTGTCATTTTCCTGTATTTGGAAGCTTCAAGTGTTGTTCCAGGTGTGGGAGAGAGATCCACCAGCCTGGGATGAGGTACCCTTCGATGGCCCCACTCACTGGACCCAGCAGGGAACTATGGCCTGCTCCTCAGGCCAGGAAGAGTGTCTCTGATCTGGCCTGGTCCCCGGGTCTGGTGGGGAACTGGCCTGGGTCCCCAGGTCAGGGCAAAAGTTCCCGCAGGCTGGGCGGAGCTCCCAGCTGCAGCTGCTGCAGTCTCTGAACTGGCCTGGTCCCCGGGTGTGGTAGGAAACCGGCCTGGGTCCCCAGGTCAGGGCAAAAGTTTCTGCAGGCTGGGCGGAGCTCCCAGGTGCAGCTGTTACTCTTACCCTTCGGGCCTGGTCTCTGGTCCGTTGGAGAGCCGGTCTGGTCCCCCAAGTCAAGGAGAAACTTCCTGCAGGAGGTGTTACAAGCGCCTCCATCACTGCTTTCCTTCCTGGCCGGGATCTCCCTGGAGTTTTATTCTCTCCCCCACGTAACACACCACATCAAACTACACCTCCGGGTTTGAGGCTTCCACATCAGCCTCCTCATTCTGGCTTCATTTGGAGACCTGCTGAGCTCCCTATAGGTGGGCTGGCCCACACTACCAGCCTAGCCCAGCCTGTTTAGCTGCTGCGCCTGGCCATTGGTCTGCAGAGGAGGAGCTGGGCAGATTTGGGGTGCCTGCATCGGCCTCTCCATGTGTCTGGAGGACTGTGGATATCTCTGCAACCAGGGAGGGTCCACAGGTTCCTGAAGCACTGCGGCCTGTGGTGAGTACCCTAACCCGGCTGCGATTGTAGAACTGTGGAGCTTCCAAGGGGCAGGTGGGCGCACAGTGTCCGTGAGGCCCAGCTTGTCTGGAACTGCGGAGTTCTGAGCAGGCAGAGGAGGGCCACTGGTTCTGTAGGCCTAATGGCTTGGGGTAGCACGGTGCCAGAGTCTCAGTAGCTCCAAACATAGAAGGGGATTTTCAACAGATCCTGAGGAAGCTTTCAAATAACACTTGAAACACAGAAATACAGGAAAATGACAAAACGAAAGACCAAATTACAACCTCAAACCTCCAGCCCATCTCAAGAAACCCTAGGAGCGATGTATATAGAAGAAAATATATCCCATCCACCTCATATATCGGACACAATAGCCACTGAAATTGACAAGCAACTCCAGGAAGCTTTAAAGAAATTCAAACTCGAAATAATCTCCCAGATAAAATAAGAAATGATAAAAGAAATGAAAGAGATTCTAAATATACCTAAAGAAAACACAGATAAAAAATTGGAGGAACTAAACAAAAAGATAGAATCCCTAGACGAGCAATATAAGAAACAAACAGAATACATAATGCAGATGCACAGAGATATACAGGAAATAAAAAACTCCACTGAAAGTTGTAAAAACCACCTTAATGAAAGTGAAGATAGAATTTGAGACCTTGAAGACAGGATTGCAGCTAGTGAACAGGAAAGGAAAGATCTTTTGAAAATAACAAGGAACCAGGAAACAACAATTCAACAACTGCAAGACGATGCAAAGAAGAATAACATAAGAATGATAGGCATTAATGAAAGAGAGGGAGACAACATGAAGGATGTCAGGAGGATATTTAGAGAAGTAATAGCTGAAAATTTCCCAAGCATGAGATCAGAAACTGACATCAGGATCAGTGAAGCATATAGAACTCCAAACAGTCATAACCAAAATAAAACTACACCCAGACATATAATAGTCACCATCCCAGAAATCCAACACAAGAATAGATTATTAAAAGCTGTCAGAGAGAAAAGACAGATCACTTATAAAGGAAAACCTATCAGAATCACAGCAGACTTCTCAGCACAAACGATAAAGTCAAGAAGAGCATGGAGTGAAGTATTCCAGATCCTAAAGCAAAATGATTTCCAACCAAGACTGATATATCCTGCAAAACTATCATTCAAAATAGATGGTGCAATACGATACTTCCATGACAAAGAACAGCTGAAGAACTTCATGAACACCAAACCAACCCTGCAAAAAATATTGAAAGACAGTTTAGATACACAAAGGAAAAAACCACTAAGCAAAGCAAATAATTAAACAGAACCGAAAGATAAAGATGCAACAGCAGAGAGATAACATTCCTACAATTAACCAGCATTTAACAGTAATAACCATTAATGTAAATGGTCTCAATGCACCAATCAAAAGAAACAGACTAGCAGAATGCATCAAGAAACAAAATCCAACCATATGCTGTTTACAGGAAACCCATCTAACCCAGAAAGATACTCACAGACTGAAAGTCAAAGGATGGAAAACAATTCTTCATGCAGCAGGAATCCAAAAAAAGGCAGGAGTAGCCATTCTGTTTGCAGACAACGTGAACTTTAAACCAACAATGACCATAAAGGACAAAGAAGGTCACTACATACTCGTAAGGGGAAAACTCCAAGAGGAAGAGATAACTATCTTAAATATATACGCACCAAACTCCAGAGCACCCAGTTATATAAAACAATTATTAACAGAAATGAAAACTCAAATTATCAGTAACACAATTGTAACAGGAGACCTTAATACACCACTGACACCAAGGGACAGATCAACCAGACAGAAAATGAGCAAAGAAATAACAGAACTGAATCACACCTGTGAACAAATGGGTTTGATAGACATATACAGAATGTTCCACCCAACAACATCAGAATACACATTCTTCTCAGCAGTACATGGATCATTTTCTAAAATAGACCATATATTAGCTCACAGAACATATTTAAGCAAATGCAAAAGAGTTGAAATCATCCCTTGCATATTATCGGATCATAGCGCTCTGAAATTAGAAATTAATGACAAAGGATACTGCAAAAATTCCGCAAACACATGGAAACTAAATAACACACTCTTGAGTAATCAGTGGGTCACAGAAGAAATTAAAGAAGAAATTAAACAATACCTAAAAGAAAATGAAAATGCAGATACAACTTACCGGAATCTGTGGGATGCAATGAAAGCCGTTCTGAGAGGAAAATTTATTGCACTGAGTTCCCACATCAGGAAAACAGAACGAATACAAGTAAATAACTTGATGCTACACCTCAAACAGCTAGAAAAAGAAGAGCAAGTCAAGCCCAAAGCCAAAAGAAGAGAGGAAATTATAAGAATCAGAGCAGAAATCAATGCAATAGAGACTAAGAAAACAATCCAAAGAATCAACGAATCAAAGAGTTGGTTCTTTGAAAGAATAAATAAAATCGATAAGCCCCTAGCCAACCTTATTAAAAAAAGGAAAGAAAAAGCTCAAATTCATGCAATAAGAAATGAAAAAGGAGAAATCACTACAGACCCAATAGAAATACAGAGGATCATCAACACCTATTTCGAAAACCTCTACTCTCAAAAGTTTGATAACACAGAAGAAATAGACAGATTCTTAGAAGCATATGAAGTACCAAAGCTAGATCAAGAGGATATAAAACTGTTGAATAACCCAATCTCTGCTAATGAAATTGAGAATGTAATTGGGTCCTTGCCCACCAAGAAGAGCCCAGGCCCAGATGGATTCACTGCAGAATTCTACAAGAAATATAAAGAAGACCTAATGCCGACACTCCTCAAACTATTCAATGAAATTGAAAGGGAAGCAATCCTTCCTAAGTCATTCCTGGAAGCAAATATTACTCTAGTACCAAAACCTGAGAAAGACCCAACTATAAAAGAGAACTATAGACCGATCTCCCTAATGAACACAGATGCAAAAATCCTCAATAAAATATTGGCAAATAGGATCCAGCAAATCATCAAGAAGATTATACACCATGACCAGGTGGGATTCATCCCAGGAATGCAAGGATGGTTCAACATACGCAAATCAATAAATGTAATCCACCATATCAATAAAGCCAAAAATAAGAATCACATGATCATCTCTATAGACGCAGAAAAAGCCTTCGATAAGGTCCAACACTTATTCATGATAAGAACTTTACAGAAAATTGGAATAAATGGTCTTTACCTCAATATAATAAAGGCCATTTATGACAAACCAACAGCCAGCATCATACTAAATGGCCAAAAATTGAAAGCCTTTACTTTAAAATCGGGTACAAGACAAGGATGTCCTTTATCACCACTCCTATTTAATATAGTACTGGAAGTACTAGCCAGAGCAATTAGGCAAGAAAGAGAAATAAAAGGGGTAAAGATAGGAAAAGAAGAAGTTAAATTATCATTGTTTGCAGATGACATGATACTCTACATAGAAGACCCCCTAAACTCCATTGAAATACTCTTAGATACAATAAATAAATTCAGTAATGTGGCTGGATACAAAATCAATACTCAGAAATCAATAGCATTCCTATACACGAACAACAAAATTACAGAGAGGGAAATAAGAGAAACTGGACTATTCACATTAGCAAGCAAAAAAATGAAATATTTAGGAATTACTCTTACGAAAGAAGTGAAAGACTTATACAGTGAAAATTATAATACACTGAAAAAGGAAATTGAAGATGATCTCAGAAAATGGAAAGACATCCCTTGCTCATGGATAGGAAGAACAAACATTGTGAAAATGGCCATTCTCCCAAAACTCTTATACAGATTCAATGCAATCCCAATAGAAATACCATCAACATACCTTATAGATCTAGAGAAATCACTCCTAAATTTCATCTGGAACCAGAAGAGACCTAGAATCGCAAAGGCAATTCTAAGCAGCAAAGACAAAGCAGGAGGCATCACAATCCCTGACTTGAAGTTATACTACAAAGCAACAGTAGTAAAATCAACATGGTATTGGAATCAAAACAGAGCTGAAGATCAGTGGAATAGATTAGAAGATACAACCACAACTACGAACACACTCAACCACCTTGTTTTTGATAAAGGAGCCAAGCAGGTTCACTGGAAGAACGACAGTCTCTTTAATAAATGGTGCTGGAAAAACTGGCTCTCCATTTGCCGAAAACTAAAGCTAGACCCATGTCTATCACCATGTACTAAATTAAAATCTAAATGGGTCAAAGATCTGAATATTAAAACAGAAACACTAAATCTATTGGAAGACAAAATAGGTAGAAACCTTGGAGACATAGGAGTAGGTAAAGAATTCATGAACAGGACTCAAACCGCACGGGAAATACTTCCCAGAATCAATAACTGGGACCACTTCTTATTAAAAAGTTTCTGCATGTCAAAAGAAATCTCCAGCATAGTGAAAAGAAAACCCACAAACTGGGAAAAGATTTTAGTGAATTCTCTCTCAGACAAGGGCCTCTTGTCTAAAACATATAAAGAATTAAAGAAACTCAGACCTCCGAAATTCAAAGATCCAATCCAAAAATGGGCATCTGAGATGAATATGCAATTCTCAGATGAAGAAATGCAAATGGCAAATAAATACATGAAAAAATGCTCATCATTGGTCATTAGAGAAATGCAAATTAAAACCACACTGAGATACCATCTCACTCCTGAAAGAATGGCCAGGATCAAGAAAACCGACAACAAATGCTGGAGAGGCTGTGGGGAAAAAGGAACTCTCCTGCACTGCTGGTGGGAGTGTAGACTGGTACAGCCTTTGTGGAGATCTGTCTGGAGATTTCTCAAAAAGTTGGGACTGGAAATCCCATTTATTCCAGCTATCCCACTTCTAGGCATATTCCCAGAAGAACTGAAAGCATCATACTGCAGTGATATATGCGCACCTATGTTTATAGCAGCACAATTTGTAATCGCCAGATCTTGGAAACAACCCAAGTGCCCATCAACTGAGGAATGGATAAAAAAGTTGTGGTATTTCTATACAACGGAGTATTATTCAGCTATAAAGAAGGATCACATTGAGATATTTATCAATAAATGGGCGCAGCTTGAGACCATACTCATTAGTGAAATAAATCAATCTCGCATGTGTGAATACCGAATAGTTTCCCTAATGTAAATAATGATTCAAATATATAAAAATATGTGGTAATCATGATTCCCCATTAGGTGGCCTTGAAGCCTTATAAAGTTTTCACTCATTAATTAGAAAGGCTTTATTCTGGGCTTCTTGATATGAAAATATTTGAAGCTAGAGTATATGAAGTTTTATCCAAATATTTCAAGGAAAAAGACACTATGGTAACTACTATTAAGTCAGGTTATAAGGTGGTGAAGTACTAGGTTGTTGAAACAGTCATGCTGTGACCTCTATTGTTATATTGTTATGTCCTGTTTTATCTCAATCTCCCCCTTATTGTTTCAAAAAATATTATTTAGTCATTTCTTATGTTTGTCTTAATTAAAGAAAAAATTCAAAAAAATTAGGATATATAAATAGTAACTCTTTTTGATTTCCTATTAACTTGTTTTGAAGTCCTGTAGTACTCCCACAATCTTGTTTTGACTGATTAGACTCTGTTCCATTCTATATGATAGTATCAAGTTTGAAGACATAGGCAACTACTTTGAAGACAATAAGATTCACTAAGATACCCATTCTGGTTTGACTATTGTCTTCTTTGGAAGTCCTGTAATGTTTACAATGCCTAAGTTTTATTGGTCTTGTTCTCTACTGTTTTGTCCAACTTTATAATATCTAATAAGATAGACAATTCTTTTTAAGGAAACAAGGGACAACGTTGATAACCATTGTTGATAAACTTGTACTCTGTTCTACACCATGTGCTATGTCTATCCTTGGTATTGACTGACAGCTTTGTTTTGCCATATTTGACTGTATTCTTCCCCCCCCAAAGAAAGTAATAAGCACTAAGGAGTAATAAAATCCAAGATGTGTAAATTTAGTTGTAAAAAAGAGAGGGAAAAAAAAAAGAAAAAGAGCTCTAACGGATATAACAGCAAGTGTGTTTGGGGGTGTTAAATAGCTGACTTTATCAATGATTTTGGAACATTGAACACAGCTGTTTGCAGTCTCCCTGTTTGAATGTCCACCTTGTGTTCTTTGATACTGTGATTTGAGGAACTATTTTCAAGAAGATAGTGTGTAATCTACTAGCAGGTAATTTCTTACTGTTATGTTTTTTTGTTTTGTTTTGTAGTTCTGTATTGCGTGTACCCTTACGCCACTTTGGTTTGTTTTGTGTTTTTCTCTTTTTCCTCTTAAATAAAAAAAAAAAAAAAACTACACCTCCGCTGCGTCACTCACCAACACTCCGCTTCTCCCAGCCGCCCGGGCCACAGGCAGCAGCAGCCACCAATATATATAAGTTTTTACAGTCAGTCCAGCCCCAAAAACAAAATATTCAAATGGTGACCAAGGTTCAACCTTAAAACACAATGCTTTGATTAATAACCTATTACAAACATATAAAAACATTAAAATCAAATTAACAGAACAATTACAATCACATCCTTGCTTCCCATTAATTTTTGATGTGGCATAGCAAGACTAAAAAACAAGGATCTCCTACAATTCAAACATACTCTTCATTTTCCATTGTCCTTTTATTCTAAATAACTAGGTTCTACTTTTTTCATCTTTGGAATCCACAGTTTCACAGCAGCCTTCTTGGAAAGAAATGTTTTAAATTGCTCCACTGGCTCTTTGCTCTATATTTCCAACATAGATCTCTGAGGTAACTGTGCTACCATCCCAACAGCAGACTGCACTGAAACTTTCCTGCCACCAGGTAATATCTCTGAACACAAACAAAAGGAAGACCAGCTTTCAGCTGAAGCACAATGTACTCCCTGGATGATAGCAGCTGATGCAGTCCTTCTCAACAGAAGCCATCCGAGCTTCAACTTAACTGGCAGCATTTCCATCAGACTCTGATTTTCCAGGTTCCAACCAAGTCTCCAATATAGTTGACAGAATACAAGGGATGGATTTTTGGCCAGTCTCTCAAAAACTTTCCAAATTAATTTCCAAGGCTCTTAGATCACATGGCAAGGAAACAACAGCAATGACTTCACACTCCTGTTAGCAATTTCTGTCTTAGTTATTTTTTACTTGTCTCAGGCACAAAATACCTGACACCCAAAATGAAGGAAGGAAAGGTTTGTTTCTTACATATCTTTGAGTTTTCAGTCCATACTTAGTTGGGTCCAAATCACAGTGGTATGGTGGGGCCACAGTTATTGGCAGCCAAAAGCAGCAAAACAAAGACCGGAAAGAGAGAGAGAGACAAACCTTCTTCCTGCAATTACATAGTATGCTGGCTCCACTCCTATCTAGTTGTAGCCCTCACACTACAGAGGTGAGCACTAGACAATGAACCAATCACAAATGCTTGATTTGGTTGAGTCCATAATTCATGAAAACTGGGGTCCAATGACATACACCATGGAACTACCTTAATTGAATAATTCTGACTAATCCTTCATGTCACTTTCCCTGCATTTTGTAAAGATGCTTTTCAAACTGCTTGGCTAGCCAGCTCCTGTTACTCACCTAGTTCCTGCCATGCTCACTGTCATTCATGCTCAAGCCAGTACCTTCTTCACAAAATAATAAATTCTGCGAGAGACTTTGGATCAGCGCGTTTGTCTGCACATTCTCATGGGAATTGGCTGCCCTTAACTCTGACTATGTCTTGATATCTTCACTCTTAACATGGGTTGCACTGGAGGTGGTAGATGGAAATTAATTTGCTGGGATTCCAATAATATCTTGATGGAATGATAAATACAACTTTGGGGATTGTGAGGAAGACTGGAAAAAGGATTACAATACTTGGGTTTACAATAGGATATTTCAGCAAAGAACATTCAGTTTATTGGTTGCAGATACACATACATGTTTTTGCATTGTATCAACTTTGGCCAACATACAGCTTTTTCAGGGTAACAGGAAACATTTACTATAAAGTGTAAGTAACAACCTCTATACCTGGGGCTGAGGCAGAATCCTAAGGAAGACAACCATTTTCCATCAGAAACGACTAAATCACAATCAGTTTAGCAAAGGCACAATAGCCTCCCTACCTGTCAAATATTATAGTCTGCCACCACACCATGTGAAATTTTTTGTCTTTTGTCTTTTTTCTTTTTATTGGTACCGGGGATCAAATTCATGACTGCCTGCGTGCAAGGCAGGCGTTTATGCCGCTGAGCTAAATCCCCAGTCCCCTTTGTAAATTTTTTGATTGAGAGAAAAAAGCAAAAGAAAAAAACTGTAAAAATAATATAGAATTTCAAAAAAAGTAATATATCACCAGTTGATACATTACATTTCGTTATCTTAGTATTAGTTGCTCATCACAAAATCAAAGCATAAAAAGTGAAAAGTCAAATAATGATAGCACAAACCATTCTGTTTGATGAACCTACAAAAACATAGTAGTATCATTATATACTTTGCACACTTAACATGCATACAGTTATATCCTTTAGAGGACCTTCTTTCCCTTTCATTATCACAACATCTACTATATATTTTGGAACTTAATACTCATTCAGTTTTTCATTATTATTTTTATACTAGAGAGACAATACAGTATATACAGACATCAGTCTGATTTACTTCACTTATGAGGATATGTTCAAGTTGCTTCCATTTCCCTATAAAAGTCTTAAGATGATTCTTTTTGTAGCTAAGTAATATTCCATTATATAAAACTACCATTTTTTTATTTATTTAGAGAAACACAAAACAGAATAGAAAATGGGCAGAAATAGTACATACTTTCAAAGAAAAGAAATAAACAGTAATAAATCACTAGTTGATGTTTACATATCATCTCCCCACAAATAACTGTTCAAGACACCAAAGCAGAACATATAAATGGGAATTCAACAGGGGAGACTGCAAATCATTCTGTTCAACTATCCAACAAAAACTAAGTAATATGAGTATCAATCCTATACATGTAGACATGTACACATTTACCCATATCTTCATTTATGTTGAGAGCTAACAAAACTTATTAGATTAAAATCTTTTGGAACAAAAATTAATAATATTGTTGGATTTCACATTATAACACTCCAGTATCAGCACTCCAGTATCACATTGTAACACTCCAGTATCAGTACTGCAGTGTTCCTGTTTTTCCTTCAAAGTGTTTGTGCATTTCATCATATATCATAAGATCTGTTCTCATAAACTGTTTATAGATTTTATGCAAGCATGAGTCTTAACATGTATTTCTATCCTTTGTATCTTAGAGGGAGAAACAGAAAAAAGCAGGACAGAACTAAACATATTCCTATTGACACATACAACTAAAAAGACATATAAAACTGCTGGATAAGGAGTTCTACTGTGGTTACTGTGCTGTTTCTTGTTCTCATCAACTGAATTGGCTACATCATCAGATAAAGTATAATTGAACATATCGGTACATAACAGAATTAATAGAAATACAACTTTCTATATAGTACAGGGCTACAAAAACAGGTAGTAATCAAATCAGAATGGATATCATGGTGAATCATTGTCATTATCAGTATAATTGTTTATACTCCTCAACTTGATACCAGCAACCTAACAGTTTTGAATAAAATCTGTAATTAATAAGCAGTATTCAAACAAGTCAGATTTAATTAAGATCAGTCATGATACAACAGTATAGGTGATACAGGGATCCTGGTTGAGTTAATAGGAAATTAAAGATGACCACTGTGCTATCTCCTGATATCTTCATGACAGCTGTCTATGCCATCAGATCCAGTGCTAGTATACAAACTAGGATGGAACAAGTTCCAACCAAGCAGAGTGGTGTGAGTAATAAGGGTTTTAATTCCTGATACATTATTAGCTATATCTTTTGCAGTTTTTTATAAGACTATTCTTCCCCTTACACCCCCAGAATGAACTGTGTATTTTCAGATCTCCCCATCACTCACAGTTTTATATGGGGGGGCAACCTACTATTTACCTAAGTATTTCTGTACTTTCTCAGTTTTGGTTTGGATTTTTAGTTATATTTCTTCATTTATTAAAACCTGTCTGTTCAGCCTATCCATAAATTCTGGACCAGTTACCCCTATTACTCTCTGGTTCCCTATCACTTCGTGTTCCACTTTCTCATATTTGATTTTGGTCTATATATCCTTATTCAGGCTAATTATGTTTCCTCTAAAGAGTCTCTCGGTGGACACTACCTCTTGATCCACTCTGCCTGCAATTTTCTTTTTTCCCTTAAGTTAGTGTATCTAGGCCATCTATATTAGAAATTATATCCCACCTTCTCTGCCTCATTTCTGTTGTGCTCTTTTTATGTCTTTAGTTGTCTGTTTGCCTTTTTCATTTCATTTTCTACTCCATTCATTGTGGCCTCTCTGCCATTGTTTCTGGAATCCTGGTACTTTTCTCTCTTTTTAGACTGTCCTGCAGTATTTTCTGTAGAGTTGGATTGGTGGTTGCGAATTCCCCCAGTTTCTCTTTATCTTGGAAGCACCTTGTTTCTCCATTAATTTCTAGGGATAATTGTGAAGGATACATCAATCTTGGCTGGAGGTTATTGTCTATCAAGACTTGGATTATTTCACCACATACTCTTTGAGCTTTTATGGTTTGTGCTGAGAAGTCTGCTGTAATTCTGATGGGTGTTCCCTTGTCTGTTTCTTGTCTCTGACAGCTTTTGATATTCTGTTCTTATATTGGATTTCTGGAATCTTGATTATTATATGCCTGGGTGTAGTTCTGTTTTGATTGTAGGTGGCTGGAGTTCTTTATGCCTCATACCTCTGAGCATCTTTCTCTTTTCCTATGTTTGGGAAGTTTTCTCTCTATTTCTGTGAATAGCATTTGCAGTTCCTTTGTTTGTATCCCTGCTTCTTCCCTCACATTCTTTATTCTTAAGTTTTTTCTTAGGAGGTGCTTAACATTTCTTTAACTATTCTACTTATATCTTGCTTTACTTGGTTAAATACTTCACTTTTGAACTTGTCTATGAGGTCCTGGAGATATCGCTTTATGTCTGTTGGTACCATGCCAGATATTGCATGTCTTCTGTCCTCATTCTCCTTTACATTTACCTTTCTTGGACCAGTTTTCTCAGGATTGGGGGCTGAGGACCCTTTCTTGTCGCCTCCTCTTTTCATATTTTTGTTCCTTCCATACAGACGTATATAGGAGGCCCAGTTTCTTTCTTTGCCAGTTACAGTTTGTTTGAATCATGCCAGCTAGGTGTTCCCGCCCGCTGCAGTGTATTAAGGAGTCAAAGACTGCAGCAGCATATGATGGGTCCACTCCTTCAGGTCAGTCAACCTGCTGAAGGCTTCACTGCATTAGGGTGCACTGCCAGGCTCACGGACCTGGTTTGGGCTAGCCTATTGGGCCTCAGTCTTGGCATCACCTATGTCAAGCACTCCCCACAATCCCACTTGAGAGGGGAATTTGTGACTGAATTCACTGCAGTGCCCTGCTCCGGCCAGCCTGCCCGGTCCCAGAATGTCCCCTTTGGAGCACCCTAGTCTATGAAAGGATCCTCTCACTCACCGCAGGTTGATGAAGGGCTCCCCACCAGTTCTCTCAAATCAGTTTGCCAATTTCCACTCTCAAAGTGTTTGCATCTCTGGTGAGATGAAAGTAGCAGGCTATCCCTGCTGTGCCAATTCAGACACAAGAGTGGCAGGGAATTCAAGCCATGGGTTCCAGTGGCAGCAGCACCAAGACTTTAACTGTCCCAATCATAGCACCAGATTGCATTTCCAACTGTTTTCTTTCAGCTTCGTTCGTTCTTGGGTCGACAGGGTGTATCTCCCCCTGCTTAGGACTCCCCACAGTGCAACATTCCTGAAATCTAAACTGGCTGTCTCAGAGAGCCTCCATAGCTGCTGTTATCTATCTGCCATCTTCTCTGCTCCCCCTAACTACCATGACTTTTACATTCATTCTGCAGTCAATGGGCATTTTGGGTGTTTGAAGATCTAGCTATTACAAATTGCACTGCTAAAAACATAAGTGCACATACATCACTGACATGATCTTTTCAACTTCTCAGGAAAACCCAGGAGGGGAATGTCTAGATAGAATTAGACTTACAATCCTAATTTTTGATGTACCTCCTTACTGATTTCCATAGTGGCTGTACCAGTCTACACTCCCACCAACAGTGGAGCAGTTTTCCTTTCACTCCACAATCTCAACCCTTCATATTCGTTGCTTTCTTGATGTCAGCCCTTCTTAAGGGAGTGACATGAAATCTCAATGCTATTTTAATTTGCATTTCTTGAATGACCAGTGGTGGTGAACATTTCTTCATGTATTTATTTTCCATTTGTATATCTTAATCTGAGAAAAGTGTGTTCATCTAAGATGTCCGTTTTTGAACAGGATCTTGGAATTTGAGGCATCTCATGTTTTTCAATTCTTTGTATGTTCTACATATAAGTCCATTGTCTGAGTGAATGTTACCTAACTTCTTTCTCATTCTATGGATTTTAATTTCACTTTGTTGGTGATTTCTTTTGAAGTGCAAAAATTTTAAATGAGATCCCAGTTGTTGATTCTTTGAAGTATTTTTGTATGGTTACTGTTTTTTTTCATGAATTCTTTGTTTACTCCAGGAAATTTAGTGTTTCTGTTTTAATATTTACATATTTGATCCATTTTGACTTTAGTTTAGTGCATGGTGATAGACATAGGTCTATTTTCAGTCCTCAACATTTGAAATGCCATTTTTTCCAACACCATTTATTAAAGAGTCTATCCTACTTCCAGTGAGCGTGTGTAGCCCCTCTGTGCAATACAAAGTGGTTGGGTGTCTTAGTAGTTATGTTTGAGTCCTCTAATCTCTACCATTGATCCTCAGGTCTATTTCTTTGCTAGTACCACTGTGATTTTTATCACTGTATCTTTGCAGTATAATTTCAAGTCAGGAATTTAGATGCCTCTTACCTTGCCTTTGTTGTCCAGAATTGCCTTTGCTATTCTAGGGTTCTTCCATTTCCAAATGAATTTTAGGAGTGTTTTCTCTAGATCTGTGAGGTGTTTTAATGGTGTTTAGATTGGGATTATGTTAAATCTGTATAACAGTTTTGGGAGTATGGCCAGCTTCACAATATTAGTTCTTCCTAAACAAAAGCAAGGAATAGCCTTCCATTTTCTAATATTCTCTTCAATCTCTTGCTTTAGAGTAGTATAATTTTCAACATACAGGTCTCTTACATTCTTAAGTTGATTCCTAAGTACTTCATGCTTTTACATACTATTGTGAAAGGCGATATTTCCATCATTTCTCTTTCAGTTAGGTTTTGCTTCTGTATAGCAATGCTATTGATTTTTGAGCAATGACTTTGTACCCTGCTACACCTGAACTTTTTTTTAGCTCTAGTAGTCTTTAATGAAGTTTTTGGACTCCTCTATGTAGAGTATCATGTCATTTGCCAATAGTGATAATTTAACTTCTCCCTTTCCTATCCTTGTTCATTTCCTATCCTTCTTCATTTTATTCTCTCTCTTGTCTGATTGCTCTGGCTAATATATCCAGAACTATATTGAATAGGAATGGTGATAGTGAACATCATTGTTTTGTTCCTGATTTTAGAGTGAAAACTTTCAGTTTTTATCCATTTAGTATAATGTCTGCTGTTGGTTTGTCATAAATAACCTTTATCAGACCGAGGTGCTTACCATCTATTCCAAGTTTCTGTAGGGTTTTTATCATGAACAAATGTTGGAATTCATCCAAAGCTTTTTCTGTAAATTTAAGATGATCATGTGACTTTTATTTTTTGACTTTGCTGATGCAGTGTATTGCATTTATTGATTTGTGTATGTTGAATCATAAATGCATTCTTGGGATAAATCACGCTTGATTTTGGTGTATAATCTTCTGAATGATTTGATGCATTTTATTTGCCAGTATTTTATTGACAATGTTTGCATCAATGTTCATTAGTGAGACTGGCCTGTAGTTCCTCTTACTGGTGGGGACTTTCTCTGGTTTTGTTATCAGAATAATTTCCTAAAGTATTGAATTAGTGAGGACTGCTTCACTTTATGTTTCATGGAAGCGTTTGAGGAGCATTGGACTTAAATCTTGGCTAAATTTCTTGTAGAATTCAGCCACAAATCCACTAGAACCTGGGCTTTTTTTGTTGATATGTTTGTAATCAAATTTTCAAAAGTTGATATTAGATTATTCAAAACTATTATATCTTCTTCAGTGAGCTGTGATAGTTCATATCTTCTAGAATTCTGTCCATTTCCTATGTGTTTTTCACCCTATGTGAGCAAACATTTTCAAAGCAGATATTCATGATCTTTTGAATTTCCACGAGATCTGTAGTAATTTCTCTCTGTTCATACCTTATTGCAAGAACTTGAGTTTCTTCTTTTTTTGCTTGATAAGGTTGGCTAGAGGTTTATCAAGTTTATTTATTCCCTCAAAAAAAACCATCTCTTTGACTCATTAATTATTTTACTTTTTTTAGTCTCAATTGCATAAATTTCTGCTCTGATCTTTATAATTTTCTTTCTTATATGAGCTTTGGGTTTAAATTTCTCTTCATTTCCTAAAAGCTTGAGTTATAGCATTAAGTTGTTTATCTCTGCTTGTTCTGTTTTCCTGATATGACTATTTATTGCTATATATTATCCTCATAGGACTACATTCATTGAGTCCCACATATTTCAGTATTTTATATCTGCATTTTCATTGAATTTTAGATGTTGCTTAATTTCTTATTTAATTTCACCTGTAACCCATTGATTGTTCAAGGGGTTGTTATTTAATTTCCATTTTAGTGCAGGTGTTTCAATTTCTTTGCCATTAATTTCCAATTTAAGTGTACTATGGTCTGATAATATGCATGGGACAATTTCAATCCCTTTGGACTTACTTAAGAATGTTTTATGATATAATATATGATCTCTTTTAGAATGTCCCATGTGCATCAAAAAATGTATATTCTGATGTGATTGGGTGGAACACTCTGTAAACTTCTACTAAGTTCATTTTCTCACAGGTTTGATTTAATTCTGTTATTTATTTTTTGCTGACTTTTTGTCTAGTTGATCTATCTCTTTGTGACAATGGGGCATTAAGGTCCCCTATTGCAATTGTGTTCTTGTGTATTTGATTTTTCATGTCCATTAGTCTTTGTCTTATATAGCTGGGTGCTCCTGAATTTGGTGCATATATATTTGTAATTATTTAGTGCTTCCTCTTTAATTTTCCCATGAGCAAGTATGTAGTAATCTTCTTGATCTCTTTGGATCATTTTAGGTTTCAAGTTCACATTGTCTGCACATAGCATAGCTACCTGTGCTTTTTTTCTGGGTTTCTGTCACATGGAATATTGTTTTCCATCATTTAACTTTTAGTCTATGAGTTTGCTTTTGAGTCAGTTGTATTTCTTGATATAGCATATTGTAAGACCCTATTTCTAGAACCATATGTCAACTTATTTCTTTTAATAGATTAATTAAAGCCACGTGCATTGATAGATATGACTCATATATGCTGGCTCATCTTTGTCATGCTATTTTCCTGCTGTTGGTTTTCTGCTTTTTTCCCTTATTTAATTGCATGCCCCATCTGGTAGTTTCTTTTCTTATTGCTCTGAAAATGGTAGTCATTTTTATCTATATCTAGTATATCTTTCAATATACTTTCTAGGGTTGGTTGGATGGCCATGAATTTTTCAGTTCTGCTTGTCATAAAAGTAACACTTCACATTACATTTCAAAAATGTTTTCAGGATACATCAATCTAGGTTCAGTGTTATTTTCTTTGGGGCTTGAAACACTCCACTACCTGCTCATCTTAACTTGAGGTTTTGTGCTGAAAAGTCTGCTGTGATTCTAATAGGCTTTCCTTGATAGGTGAGTTGTCTCTTTTCTCTAACAGATTTTAATATTCTGCTTTTATGCTGTATGTAAGGAATCTTATTTATTGTATGTCTTGATTTGGATTTATGTTGGTTGTTATAGTTTGGCATTTTATATGCCTCATTACCTGCATATCAGATTCCTTCCCCATGTTTGCAAAAACTTTTCCTATTACTTCTGGTTTGACTCCTGCATCTTCATTGATGCCTATTAGTCTTATTAATATTTCTTTAGGCATTACCTTGAATCTGCTGAATTGGCAATTCACGCTGCTTTGTTATTTTTAAAAGTTCTATCTTTTCATGATTGCTAGATGTGATCCTATCTTCAAGGTCCAAAATTCTACTCCCAGCTTCATTAAAATGGTTTTGCCAGCTTTCAAGAGGAATTTTTATTTCTTTGATATCTCTTTAAATTTGTTTCATGCATTGTTTTCTACACTGTTCATTCAAAGTTTCAATCAGTTTCCCATGCTCCTGTGCTTTTTTTTTAACCTATTTCTTTTCTAGGTATGCTGAGAAACTCCTTTACTAAGGTTGTCATTTCTTCTTTACCTGAGAAACTAATTCTACTTTGATTTCTTCTGTAACCTCATGAATATGCTTCTTCATTTCACTTACTAACTTTTCAGAGATTTCAGGTGTATGACTTTTAAAGCCCTCTATTCAATGTCTCCTGTACATGCTCCTAATAGACTAGATGTTTGACACTGCGTTTTGCTTTTTCATTTTGTCACTTTGACTTTGTCCTAATAGTATTTCAAACTCACTAGTCTCAACTGTTGGTAGTGTTTGTGTTAGGGTTCTACAGTGTGGTTGATGATTGTCTGATTGCTGGGTACCACAGGAAGAGAGGGCCAGTCACCTCTATTCCTCCTTCAGGTCCTGTTGGATGAGTCCTACATTGGTCTTAGTCTGATGAGCCTAGGAGTATTTTTTTTTAAAGAGAGAAGAAAAAAAAGGAAAGGACATAAAAAACAATGCAGTAAAAGGGTACAAATAATACATCATTTCTAGAAAAAAATATATACAGTACCAAATCACCAGTTAATAGGTTACATATTATCTTCCCAGAAACGGTTGTCCATATTACTAAATTAAAGCATATAAAGTTAACAGTCATACAGTGAAATTGGAGACAGTTCCATTCAATGATCCAACAAAAGCTCAGTTATATGGTTTTCCATCCTACACTCTCGAACATATCTGTTGTTATATCCCTTGGTCCACCTTACTTTCCTCTCTTCTTTACAGTAACAATTAGACTTTTAGGGTTTTATTACTCTCACGGTTCTTATTACATTTTTGAAGAGAATAAAAACAAATGTGACTAAGCAAAGCAGAGTCAGTTAAGAACAGAAGGGTAGGCATAGCACATGATGCAAAAATAGAATACCAGGTGGTCAAAAGTGGTTACCATTGTGCTTCTTGCTATTTTTAAATTGAGTTGTCTATATCATCAGGTATAATAGAATTGATCAAAACAGCATGGAACAAAACCAATAAAATCTACACTGAGAACCTTACAGGACTTAAAAATAAAGGATGATAGTCAATCCATATTGGGCACCATAGTAAATCTTATTGCCTTCAAAGTGATTGCCTATGCCCTCAAACTTGATACTATCAAACAAAATAGAATATATAGTAATCAGACAGAACAAGATGGGGAGAGCAATACTGGGGTTCAAGTCAGGTTAATAGGACAACAAAAATGTTACTATAATATGTCCCATTATTCTTTAATTTAGTTTTCCCTTAATTAAAAAATGAGAGAAAATAGGTTAATTTAAAAATAGGGGGGAGATTGAGATAAGAGAGAGCCTAGGAGTATTGATGTAAGTCAGCTCTTGGTTCCCACTGTTACTAGGTCTTCAGGTTGTTCCAGGTCACCATATCTCCCTGTCTATAGTGTTTGCCTCATCTGGGACCCTATTGTGTCACTGGATGCATCTCATAAGCACTTTTAATTTTCTCCAGTTTGGAGGAGACCCTATTGGCACACTCCTCAACCTACCTGATACTCTTTATATGGAAGAAGAACTCATAAGGAAGAAGAACTCACCCACAATCTTGTTAAGTCTGCCAAGGTTTTATATCTGGAGGGAACTTCGCTACTGCTCCAGTTTACCTACTGAAGACCTCTATTTTAGGGACAAACTCACCACACTGAAAGAAACGTGCTGAGGTCCTCTGTTTGGATCAGGTACTTCTGAGTCTCCCCACAACCTAATAAGGTTAATCCACCTGTGGTCCAACATTCTGGGATGAAGAGACACAGCCAAAGATCAATACCATTACTAGATCCAGGATGTGGGGGGTTCTCAAATGTTGAGTGGGAGGGCAGACACGGAAGCAGCCTGCCATTCAGACTGACAATCCAAGTCCAAAGGCTGGGTGGGGAACTGCACAATGTAGTTTTTAAGGTTGAGGAAGAATTAAGTCAGCAAGATGTGTTTTATTAGAAGTATTTTGAAATGAAATCACCGAGGAGGTGAAAAAGATTGGATTCCATGCACCAAACACACCTGGCACAAGCAAACCTAAACATACTGCAGAAGCTGGATGTAGAGAAGCAAACAGAAAGATTTTGTTTCCATAACATACAGAATACAATTCAGCAACTAGAATTCAGGTAGTGCAGACTGACATCTCTGCACGACACTAACAGTGAAAGACACCTTAACAAAGGCATCAGCAAGAAAAGAAGGTAAAAGCAGGCTTGACAAAAGCATCATCACCTGAAGATGATTGTACACATGCCTCTTGTTGCCAGAAGCATCACAATGTGATGGCAGTAGCCTACTGAAGTATGACATCCAAACATTAAACAAGTAAATAGCAACCAATACATACCAAGAAGAGTGAGTAAGCAATTAATATCGAGAGTTATTGCAAAGATGAGTGTTGTAGTGTATACCTGTACTTCCTCCATGCAGGAGACTGAGTCAGGGGAATCTTGAAATCCAAGCTAGACTGGGCTGTGTGAAGAGAACTTGTATCAAAAACAAAGGAACAAGTCAGATCTCAGAATTGCTATAATACTTTTAATTTTCTCTAACAACTAAAAATGATGAGACATGCAAAGGAACAAGAATGTGTGAATCATATAAAGGAGAACGTAATTAAAAATTGCTATTGAGAAGGCTGAGACTTCAAACACTTCAAAGCAGCTCTTCCACAGACAATTATTTTTTACTTAAGAAAAAAAAAGAAATCAAACACAATAAAGAGAAGAAATAATACAGAGTATCAAAAAAATTAACCCTAAGTAATCCCTAGCTGATAAATTACTTATTGTCACCTTAGAAATGGTTACTCAAGTTACAAAATTAAAACATAAAAAATGGAAAAACATACAATGGGAATGAAAACTGTTCTATTCAGTGATCTAACAAAAACTCAGTAATATGATTATCTATCTTACACAGTTAAACATACATGAAATTATATCCTTTAGTACACAGACATTTTTTAAAACTAAAGAAAAGCATGCTTGAAGGATTATTATAGAATAACCTTGTTTCATTCAAAAAGATAAAATAATCAATAGAAACTTTTTTAAAAGTTTAAAATGAAATCATAGAATTGAAGACACAATAACAAAATGAAGTGTTTATTTATTTATTATTTTAAGAGGGTAAAACTAAAAATAACAAAATAGAACAAAGTAGATCAGAATAAAACAATGGAGGTGACACAGATTTCAAAGTAAGATAACACAATATCTAGCATAACTACCATACTGTCTTTTTGTTTTCTTTCAAATTGTTTTCCATATTTTTACACACAATGAATTCATGCAAAACAAAATAATATCAAATTGATCAGAACAGAGTGAGGAAGGCATTATGAGCCTTCAAACCAGAGGAAAATCAACAATGGCTGCCACAATGTCTCTTGATCTTGTTCATGTATGTTGAGATTAAACAATACAAATCAGATGAGAATCACTATGAATAAAGAATACTAACATTACTGGATTTCACAGCATGACAATATGGTATAAGCAATGGATACCATAATGTCTTGTTTTTCAAAGTACCTATTCATTTCATTATGCATAAACTGTTTAGGTTACTTATTTATATTTTTTGTTTCATGATTTT
Source organism: Cavia porcellus (assembly GCF_034190915.1). Classification (NCBI taxonomy): domain Eukaryota; kingdom Metazoa; phylum Chordata; class Mammalia; order Rodentia; family Caviidae; genus Cavia; species Cavia porcellus. Next base: position 8,272,746 of record NW_026947508.1, read on the forward strand.
CTAGTAATTTGTTTTCTTTTGATAGGTTTTCCCTCTAATTCAGGAATGATAGGTGTACAGGTGGAGGCTTATACATGTGTAGAAATTCCCCTAAAACATGAAGCATTTAATACAAGGATTCAAAAGAGTGTTTGCACTTGACAAAACCCTTAATCTAAGCACTATAGCACATGACTGTCATGCCAGCTTTTCAGGAAACTGAGGCAAGAGGTTCATGAGTTTCAGAGAAGCCTAGTAAATGTAGCAAGTTTTCTTTTTCAGAATAGAACTAGCAGGATCTAGGGATATATCTGAGTTGTAGAGTAGTGTATGACATTTGCAAGGCACTGTGTTCAATCCTTACTACCACCAAAAATACACAAAATTGACAATATGCCTCTAGAAAATATGCATACAAAACAGTAATAGAGAAAATAACTTAAAAATGAGCAAAGTCTCAAAGAAATGTGGACCACCACTTGAAGTATCCACCTCATCGTCTTCTATTTCAATTTGAATTTACATTCACAAGTGTTCCACAGCCTGATCTTTAAAGATAGGGTTTGCTTGTGCAGCATAAACTTGTGCCACCTCCTTGATGAACACTGTAAGCAAAAAGGATCAGCACCAATTGCCACTTGAACACAAGCATACACCAGTTAACTAGTAGGTGCTTGCAATGGAGTAATCACCATGCCAGAAAACAGCAAGCAAAGACATCAGCTTTATTTCCCAATTCTAAAAGAAAACACTCTGCATTATATGTTGAATATTCAAATCTGGCATTGTGAAAGAAATAATGAAGAGTATGCTCTTTCTATTAGGGAAATCCCCCAACCTACTGGAAAGAGGGAGAAATGTTCGTATGTGCCCTGTCTTCCTCTCTTGGATACTGTCATACACTGCTTGTGGTTCCCGCATCAGATGTTGAAATCCTATTATCAGGTGGGGCCTAGGAGCTGTGATTAGATCAGGAGGCTGTAGCTCTCATGGTTGCATTCAATGCTGTGATGAAAGGAACTCTAGAGAATTCTCAGGTTTCTGCCTGGTCCACAATCTGCCACCCAGAAGAGAATCCTCAAAGCAACGCAAGCACACTTGCTGCTTAGGCTGTAATTTCCAAACTCAGTAATTATGAGAAGTGAATATCTGCTAAGTGCTTTAGTTTGGTTTTTAAGTGTCCCCAAAATGCCTGTGTGTTAAAGGCTTGGTATGCATCTTGGAACTACTTGAAGAGACGGGGTTTATTCAGCTGTCTTATCTTTGGGTCACTGAACTTGTACCATTAAAGGGACTTTGACCACCTTAACTATCTCACTTTTTGTTCCTAAACCGTGAAGTGAACAGTTTTTCTCTTATGCATTTTTCTGCCTTGACTATTCACCTCAAGCCCAAAGCAATGTAGCTAAAAGGCCATAAATTTCTAAAATTGTGAGCCAAAATAAATGTCATTATAATTTGATTATCTCAAGTATTTTTTATGGTGAGCCACAGATGACTGGCCTCAAAAATTGGGAGCAGAATCAGGGTCCTGGTAGCTATATCAAAAATACCAAAGGACTTTTAGAGGAGGTTTATAGACATTTCAAAAATTTGGTGGATCAAGATAGAGAAAATCTAAACTTTCTGATCATATCTTAAGAGGCAATTCCTGTGTGGGCTCAGAAATCTGATGAGACTGTGGATGGTAAAAGCTATCCTGACTAGATTTCAGATGAAAATTTATGATTGTATTGGAAAGTGTTACACTTTGGAAAGAAGTACAAAGCATGATACTTTGTGTAAATTCAATTCTAAAGGTGGCAAACTAACTTCTCTTCTGGAGGAAAATTTAAAGGCTGAACAGCATTTAGATGACAGCATAAGTATTACAGGATATATTTCACCAGATTTGTATATCGTGCAGTCAAAAAATGTGCAGTTTGTCCAGGAAAGGAGAATTTGTAAAATAGCAACCAAACAGGACACAGTTACAAAATTATTGCCATCTTATAAACAAACCAATAGGCTTCCCACCGCAGTGAAGTGGATAAGTAGGTTTGAGGCATCTACATCTGCCTCCCAATTCCGGCTGCGCTTGGAGATTTGTGGAGTTTCCGGCAAGCAGGCAGGCGCACACTATCCCTGGAGCCCAGCCTATTTGGGACTCTTGCACCATCTGGGTGCAGAGGTAAGGCTGGGCAGATCTGGGGTGCCTGCATCTGCCACCTCGTGTGCCTGGAGGACTGTGGATATGTCAGCAAGCAGGCTATAATCACCAGTTTCAGAGGCTCCGCAACCTGCAGTAAGTGCTCAGTGCACTCTGCCAAAGCCCAGACTGTTTGGGACTCTCCAGGCTTTCAGGTGCAGTGAAGTGCATAAGTAGTTTGAAGCATCTACATTGGCCTCCCCATTCTGGCTACGCTTGGAGAACTGTGGAGCTTCCAGCAAGCAGGTGGGCACACGGTGACTCTGGAGCTCAGCTTATCTGGAAAGATGGAGTTCTAAACAGGCAGAAGAGGGCCATTGATTCTAGAGTCCCAGTGGCTTGGGGGAACTGGATGCCAGAGCCCCAGGAGCTGCGAACATAGAAGTGAATTTCCACAGACCCTGAGGAAGCTTTCAAATAACACTTGAAAAAGAAATATAGGAAAATGATAAAACGAAAGACCAACGTACAACCTCAAACCTCCAGCCCATCTCAAGAAACCCTAGGAGCGATGTATATAGAAGAAAATATATGCCATTCACCTCAAATATCGGACTTAATAGCCACTGAAATTAACAAGCAACTCCAGGAAGCTTTAAAGGAATTCAAACACGAAATAATCTCCCAGGTAAAAGAAGAAATGATAAAAGAAATGAAAGAGATTTTGAATATATCTAAAGAAAACACAGTTAAAAAATTGGAGGAACTAAACAAAAAGATAGACTCCCTAGATGAGCAATGTAAGAAACAAACAGAATATATAATGCAGATGCACAGAGATATACAGGGAATAAAAAACACTGAAAGTTGTAAAAACCGCCTCAAGAAAAGACAGAATTTCAGACTTTGAAGACAGGATTGCAGCTAGTGAACAGGAAAGGAAAGATCTTTTAAAAATAACAGGAATCAGGAAATAACAATTCAACAACTGCAAGATAATTCAAAGAAAAATAACATAATATTGATAGGAATTAATGAAAAAGAAGGGGAGAATATAAAGGATGTCAAGAGGATATTTAGAGAAGTAATAGCTGAAAATTTCCCAAGCATGAGATCAGAAACCAACATCAGGATCAGTGAAGCATACAGAACTCCAAATACTCATAACCAAAATAAAACTACACCCAGACATTTAATAATCAACATCCCAGAAATCTAACACAAGAATAGATTATTAAAAGCTGTCAGAGAGAAAAGGCAGATCACTTATAAAGGAAAACCTATGAGAATCACAGCAGACTTCTCAGCACAAACAATAAAGTCAAGAAGAGCATGGAATGAAGTATTCCAGATCCTAAAGCAAAATGATTTCCAACCTAGACTGATGTACCCTGCAAAACTACCATTCAAAATTGATGGTAAATACGATACTTCCATGACAAAGAACAGCTGAAGAACTCCATGAACACCAAGCCAACCCTGCAAAAAAAAATTGAAAGAGAGTTTAGATACACAAAAGAAAAAATCACTAAGCAAAGCAAATAATTAAACAGAACAACAAGATAAAGATGCAACAGCAGAGAGATAGCGTGTCAACAATAAACCAGCATTGAACAGTTATAGCCATTAAAGTAAATGGTTTCAATGCACCAATCAAAAGAAACAGACTAGCAGAATGAGTCAAGAAACAAAATTCCATCATATGATGTTTACAGGAAACCCATGTAACCCAGAAGGATACTCACAGACTAAAAGTCAAAGAATGGAAAACAATATTTCATGCAGCAGGAATCCAAAAAAAAGGAGTAGCCATTCTGTTTGCAGACAACTTGAACTTTAAACCAACAATGACCATAAAGGAAAAGAAGGTCACTATATACTCGTTAGGGGAAAACTCCAAGAGGAAGAGATAACTATCTTAAATATATATGCACCAAACTCCAGAGCACCCAGTTATATAAAACAATTATTAACAGAAATGAAAACTCAAATTATCAGTAACACAATTGTAACAGGAGACCTTAACATGCCATTGACACCAAGGGACAGATCAACCAGACAGAAAATAAGCAAAGAAATAACAGAACAGAATCAAACCTGCGAACAAATGGACCTGGTATACATATACAGAATGTTCCACCCAACAACATCAGAATACACATTCTTCTCAGCAGTACATGGATCATTCTCTAAAATAGACCATATACTAGCTCACAGAACATATTTAAATGAAGGCAAAAGAGTAGAAATCATCCCTTGCATGGTATCAGATCATAGCATTCTGAAATTAGAAATTAACGATAAAAGATACTGCAAAAATCATACAAACACATGGAAACTGAATAACACACTCTTGAGTAATCAGTGGGTCACAGAAGAAATTCAACAATATCTACAAGAAAATAAAAATGCAGATACAACTTACCAGAATCTGTGGGATGCAAAGAAAGCCATCCTCAGAGGAAAATTCATTGCACTGATTTCCCACATCAGGAAAACATAAAGAATGCAAATAGATATCCTGATACTACACCTCAAACTGCTAGAAAAAGAAGAGCAAGTCAAGCCCAAAGCCAAAAGAAGAGAGGAAATTATAAAAATCAGAGCAGAAATCAATGCAATAGAGACTAAGAAAACAATCCAAAGAATCAATGAATCAAAGAGTTGGTTCTTTGAAAGAATAAATAAAATCGATAAGCCCCTAGCCAACCTTGTTTTAAAAAAGGGAAGAAAAAGTTCAAATTCATGCAATAAGAAATGAAAATGGTGAAATCACTACAGACTCTACAGAAATATAGAAGATCATCAAGACCTATTTCGAAAACCTCTACTCTCAAAGGTTTGATAACACAAAAGAAATAGACAGATTCTTAGAAACGTATGAAGTAAAAAAGCTAGATCAAGAGGCTTTAAAATTGCTGAATAACCCAATCTCTGTTAATTAAATTGAATTTTTTTGGTCTTTTTCCTTTTTATCGGTACCGGGGATCAAAAATGTAAGTCCTTAACTACAAAGAAGAGCCCAGGCCCAGATGGATTCACTGCAGAATTCTACAAGAAATACAAAGAAGACCTGATGCCAATACTCCTCACACTATTCAATGAAATTGAAAGGGAAGCAATCATTCCTAAGTCATTCCTGGAAGCAAATATTACTCTAGTACCAAAACCTGAGAAAGACCCAACTAAAAAAGAAAACTATAGACCAATCTCCCTAATGAACACAGATGCAAAAATCTTCAATAAAATATTCGCAAATAGGATGCAGCAAATCATCAAGAAGATTACACACCGTGACCAAGTGGGATTCATCCCAGGAATGCAGGAATGGTTCAACATACATAAATCAATAAATGTAATCCACCATATCAATAAAGCCAAAAGTAAGAATCACATGATCATTTCAATAGATGCAGAAAAAGCCTTCAACAAGGTTCAACATTCATTCATGATTAGAACTTTACAGAAAATTGGAATAGATGGTCTTTACCTCAATATAATAAGGCCATTTATGACAAACCAACAGCCATCATCATACTAAATGGCCAAAAATTGAAAGCCTTTACTTTAAAATAAGGAAAAAGACAAGGATGTCCTTTATCACCACTCCTATTTAATACAGTATTGGAAGTATTAGCCAGAGCAATTAGACAAGAGAGAGAAATAAAAGGGGTAAAGATTGGAAAAGAAGTTAAATTATCATTGTTTGCAGGTGCCATGATACTCTGCATAGAAGACCACCTAAACACCATTGAAAGACTCTTAGATGTAAGAAATAAATTCAGTAATGTAGCTGGATACAAAATCAATACTCAGAAATCAATAGCATTCCTATACACTAAAAACAAAATCACAGAGAGGGAAATAAGAGAAACCATAATCTTCACACTAGCAAGCAAAAAAATGAAATATTTAGGAATTACCCTTACAAAAGAAGTGAAAGACCTATACAGGGAAAATTATAATACACTGAGAAAAGAAATTGAAGATGATCTCAGAAAATGGAAAGACATCCCTTGCTCATGGATAGGAAGAACAAACATTGTGAAAATGGCCTTTCTCCCAAAACTGTTATACAGATTCAATGCAATCCCAATAAAAATACATCAATATACCTTATAAATCTAGAGAAATCACTCCTAAAATTCATCTGGAACCAGAAGAGACCTAAAATAGCAAAGGAAATTCTAAGCAGCAAAGGCAAGGCAGGAGGCATCACAATCCCTGACTTGAAGTTATACTACAAAGCAACAGTAGTGAAATCAACATGGTACTGGAATCAAAACAGAGCCGAAGATCAATGGAATAGATTAGAAGATACAACCACAACTACAAACACACTCAATCACTTTGTCTTTGAAAAAGGAGCCAAGCAGGTTCACTGGAAGAACAACTGTCTCTTTAATAAATGGTGCTGGAAAAACTGGATCTCCATTTACCGAAAACTAAAGCAAGACCCATGCCTATCACTATGTACCAAATTAAAATCTAAATGGGTCAAAGATATTAAAACAGAATATTAAAACAGGATATTAAAACAGAAACACTAAATCTATTGGAAGACAAATTGGGTAGAAACCTTGAAGACATAGGGGTAAGTAGTGAATTCATGAACATGGCTCAAACCGCATGGGAAATACCTCCCAGAATCAATAACTGGGACTGCTTCTTATTAATATGTTTCTGCATGTCAAATGAAATCTCGAGCATAGTGAAAAGAAAACCCACAAACTGGGAAAAGATTATAGTGAACTCTGTCTCAGACAAGGAACTCTTGTCTAAAACATATAAAGAATTAAAAAAAAAACTCAGATCACCAAAATTCAAAAATCCCATCCAAAAATGGGCATCTAAGATGAATATGCATTTCTCAGATGAAGAAATACAAATGACAAATAAATACATGAAAAAATGTTCTTCATAATTGGTCATTAGAGAAGTGCAAATTAAAACCACACTGAGATTCTGTCTCACTCCAGATAAAATGGCCAGGATCAAGAAAACCAACAGCAACAAATGCTGGAAAGGCTGTGGGGAAAAAGGAAATATCCTACACTGTTGGTGGGAGTGTAGACTGGTACAACCTTTGTGGAGGTCAGTCTGGAGATTTCTCAAAAAGCTGGGACTGGAAGCCCCATTTGTTCCCACTATTCCACTTCAAGTCATATTCCCAGAAGAACTGAAAGCATCATGCCAGTGATTTATGTGCACCTATGTTTATAGCAGCACAATTTGTAATTGCCAGATCTTGGAAACAACCCAAGTGTCCATCAATTGAGGAATGGATAAAAAAGTTGTGGTATTTCTATACAATGGAGTATTACTAAGCTATAAAGAAGGATCACAATGAGATATTTATCAATAAATGGGAGCAGCTTGAGTCCATACTCATAAGTGAAATAAATCAATCTCGCATGTGTGAATACCCAATAGTTTCCCTAATGTAAGTAATGATTCAAATATATAAAAATATGTTGTAATCATGATTCCCATTATGTCACCTTGAAGCCTTATAAAGTTTTCACTTATTAATTGAATGGCTTTATTCTGAGCTTCTTCATATGGAAATATTTGAAGCTATAGTATATGAAGTTATATTCAAATATTTCAAGAAAAAAGACAGACACTATGGTAACTACTATGAAGTCGGGTTATTTGGTGGTGAAGCACTAGTTGCTGAAACAGTCATGTTTGACCTGTATTGTTATGTTGTTATATCCTCTTTTATCTCAATCTCTCCCTTATTCATTAAAAAAATTATTTAGTTATTTTTATGGTTTTTTAATTAAGGGGAAAAATTTTAAAAATTAGCAGGATATATTATAGTAACATTTTTTCATTTCCTGTTAACTTGATTTGAAGTCCTGTAATACTCCCACTATCTTGTTTTGACTGATTAGACTCTGTTCCGTTCTGTATGATAGTGTCAAGTTTGAGGTTATAGGCACCTACTTTCAAGGCAATAAGATTCACTAAGATGCCCATTCTGGTTTGACTATTATCTCCTTTGGAAGCCCTGTAATGTTTACAATGTTTAAGTTTTATTGTTCTCTACTGTTTTGTTCAACTTTATAATACCCAGTGAGATAGGCAATTCTTTTCAAGGAAGCAAGAGGCATTATGGTAACCATTGTTGATAACCTTGTACTCTATTTTTTACATCATGTACTATATGTATCCTTGGTTTTTACTGACAGCTTTGTTTTGCCATATTTGACTTTATTCTCTTCCAAAAAAAGTAATAAAAACTAAGGAGTAATAAAACCCAAAAGTGTGTAAATTTTGTTATAAAAAAGAGAGGGGAAAAAAGTGCTGTGAAGGATACAACAGCAAGTGTGTTTAGGGGTGTTAAATAGCTGACCATATTAATGTTTTGGTTGGATCACTGAACACAACTGTTTGCAGTCTCTCTGTTTGAAAGCCCACTTTGTATGCTTTGATACTGTGACTTGAGCAACTATCTCTAAGATGATAATGTGTAACCTATTAACTGGTGATTTCTTACTGTTTTTTTTTTTTTGTAGTTCTGTATTATTTGTACCCTTACACCACTTTGTTTTGTTTTGTTTTGTTTTTCTCTTTTTCCTTTTAAATAAAATTTTGAAAAAAACAATAGTTTGCTGTGGTAACACAAAAATATAATCCCAGTTCTGTGGGTGGTTGAGACAGGCAGTTTCTTATAGCACCCCACGTGGACTAAGAAACACATGAGGAGGTGAAGATCTGAACTGAAATTCGAGAGATCTGTGTCCCTTTAGTGTTTGAATAGATTTTTCAATTTATATGTTGGATACAAACCAAAGAACACCAACACTCTGGGGACAGCATTTCTCAGCCATTTTCTTCTAAATTCTGTGCATCAGAGCCCTCCTACTACCTCTCTCTCCCAGCTGCTTCGCTGGAACTGCTCTGTCCTCAGGCCACCTCACTGCAAGTATCTGGCAGAAGGAGGAACCCAGCACTTTCCCACAGGTACTGGTGCACATGGTCACTCACATGTTTACATTCAGTGGATCTTCATTATGCTCATGGCATTTTCAGCTGGGCTTCAGAGATGGAATTTCAGACTAACCAGCAGCAGGTGGGATTAGCACATTGAGTATCAGAACTATGCTTCTCTGGTCAATCTCATATGAAATATCAGAGATTCTACATTTCATATTCAGGTCACATAGCCAGGCCATCTACCCAGCCTTAGAGCAGTCAAGGTTGCAGGAGATTCTTTAGGTAGGTAAAACATCTACAGGGCAGTTTAATATTTCTCTCACAGAAATAAAAGGAATAAGTTTAGGAAAGGGAGAATTTAAATTATCGTTTTTCACAGGTGATATATAATATGCTGTATAGAAAACTGTCAAAATTCCATTGCAAGATTCTAGAGGTAATAGCCCAATGTAGCAGGATACAAGTTCAACGTTCAAAAATCAACAGCAGTCTTATACAAAAATGACAAACTCACTGAGTGAGAAATAAGGGAAACTACACTCTTCACTATAGCAAGCAAAAGAATGAAATACATTAAAATCAATGTAAAAAGGTAAATAAAAGATCTAGACATTGATAATTATATTACCTAGAAAAAGGAAATTAAAGAAAATTTCAATAAATAAAAAGTCATTCCATGTTCATGGATAGGAAGAACAAATATTGTGAAACAGATCAATCTCCAAAAATTGTTTTACACATTTAGTGCAACTCCAATCAAAATACTATTGTCATTCACCACAGAGCTGGAAAAATCTTTCCTAAAATTCATCCGAACCAAAAAAGGCCTAGAATAGCAAAGACATTTCTGGGTAACAAAAGTAAGTCAGGAGCCACCATATTCCCCAACCTAAATATAATACAAAGCTATTGTGTTAAAATCAGAATGGTACTGGAATAAAAATAGACCTGAAGACCAATGGAATAAATCAGACATGTTTACTCAAACAAAGATAGCCTCTTTAATATATGGTGCTATAAAAACTGTCTTTCCATATGCCAAAGACTAAAACTCGATCCATAGCTATAACCATGCTCTAAACTAAAGTCAAAATAGATCAAAGACCCAAATATTAAAACAGAAATGCTAAATCTTCTAGAAGACAAAATAGGTGGAAATCTTGATGATCAAAGGGTAGGCAGAGATTTCATGAACAAATATTAAGGTGCCTGAGAAATACTTCCTACAATCAACATCTTGGATCTCATCTTATTAAAAAGGTTGTGCATGTCTAAAGAAATCTCCAACACAGTGAAAAGAAATCTCACAAATTAGAAAAATATGTTAGTTAGCTCTCCCTCAGACAAAGAATGTTTATCTATAACATATACACAATTTTTAAAAATCAGGCGTCCAAAGTTCAAATATCCAATACAATAATAGGCCTCTAAGATGAATATACCCTTCTCAGATGAAGAAATATGAATGGAAATATATAAATGAAAAAATGTACCGCTTTATGGGTCATTTGAGAAATATAAGTTAAAACAACACTGAGATTCCATCTCAATCCAGTAAGAATGGCCAAGATTAAAAAGTAAACCAATAATAAATGCTGGATGGGTGGTGAGGAAAAAGAAATTGTTCTTTACTTTTGGTGGGAGTATAGGTTGATGCAACCACAGTGGGGATCAATGCGGAGGTTCCTCAGCTAGCTAGGGGTAGAGTTTCCATTTCACCCGGTTATCCTGCCACTGGGCTTTTTTCCTAGAATGAAAACATCATACTGCAGTGATATAGGTGCAACCGTGTTTATAGCACCACAATTTGTGATAGTTAAATCTTGGAAACAACACAAGTACCCATCAGTTGAGGAATAGATAAAAAAGGTGTGATGTTTTTATATGGTGGTGTACTATTCAAGTATAAAGAAAGATTGCATTGAAGCCATAGTAAATGAACAAGGCTTGAGATCACACTCATAAGTAAAATAAATCAAGCTCACATGTGGAAATACCATATGGTCTCCCTAGTGCCAGAAACTGAAAGAACAAATAAGATCCAATATCTACAGTAAATATTGTGTAAGGTAAGAAACTACTCAAAGAGTAAAAGTAACTGGGATAGAGGAAAGCGGGAAAGAAGAAAGGGAAAATGAAAAAGAACACAAATTTGTATAAATATAGATAAAACAGCTAAATTGGCTATAGCACTAATTCTATTAATTTGTGGAACAGAACCATTAATACTCATGTGATTAGATCAAGCTTAAATATCTATATCCGGTAATCTTAGCATCCTTTTGAAGGGAACATTATGCAATATTACAACCATTGTTAAATTCCTATCATCTTGTTTTGAAATCCTGTACTGTTATTGTTTGGGTTTTGTTGTTTTTGTTGTTTGTCTCTTACTCTTTGCTTTTATTTTCTGTATAATTTTTCTCTCTCAAATAAATACATAAATAAAATCTCTCTGACTAACCTTTTATGCTGTGTTGCCATCTCTCAAAACAAGAACCAAGTTATATTGAGGAGCCATCTCTAACCTACTGCCCCGCTAAGTGTTGCATCTTAAGACCTTCTCCACATTGCTTCTTGTTTGGCTGGCAGTAAGTAGGTATGCAGGCAGGTAAACTGGGTGTTATGTTTATTTTGTGTCATTTTTGCTTTGTGCTGTTTTGCCCAAGTGGTTTGAACCCAGGACCTTTCTCCTAGTGCACGTCCATCTTATTTCTTACTTTGAACAAGAGTTTCCCTAAATTGTTACCCAGCCTACAGTGGACACAAACTTGTAATTCTCCTGGTTCTACCTTCCTCTGCTTTGCCATGATACTCACATCTGGCTTTAACAATACTTTATATGGCTTTCATAATATTAAAGTAATAACAGTTACTTTAACAATAAAGTCATCACCAAAAGAATGTTAACTCTCCAAATCTGGTCAGGACATTGCTCATAATCTTCAGCCTGTCCTAATTACCTCACTATCTTCTCCCAACTTCATTCTAACTCAGCTAAGAGCAGGGATAGCCCTGGATCCTGAAGCCATTATTTCTTTTCTTTTCTTTTTACATGCCATTACTGTGTCTACACATACTTGTAGAAGAAAATTCCTGTTTGTCTTTATTGTCAGGACCCAAGCTATATGGTGCATTATCAGAGTGCTGACTATGTGATTTAAGCCTCCTATAACCCTAAGTTCCATGTGTCCTTGCTTCAGGAATAAGGAGTTCCAAGGTACCCCTCATGGTCCCTGGTTACTGACAAAATGCTAATAACGAGGCACTCCTGGGGCAACATATCACCTCTAAGGGAAGGTTGCCAAAAACATAGGCATTCAGGTTTAGAGAAAATCTGGTTCTTCATTAAATTAATCCTTATCTACACACTTCCTACAGCTACTAGTGTCTGGTACACTTCTACCTACATTTTGTGCTAGCCAATAAAAGTGAGCCACCTGGGAGACAACCTAGTCCTGGCACCCTGAGATTTGTTTCTTTCATTTTATTTTCTGTTATTGGCCTTCCAAGTATCTGAAGGTCTCATCAGCCCTCAGTAATATATTATTTTTACTTCTGTAATTAATGCATTTGTTTTTATCATATTTTTTATTTAAAGAGAAAAAAGAAAGGAAATAAAAAACAAAGCAGTAAAAAAGGTACAAATAATACAGAACTTCAAGAAAAAATAAACAGTAACAAATCACTAGTTAATAGGCTACACACTGTCATCCCAGAAACAGATGTCCACATCACAAAATTAAAGCATACAAAGTGGGCATTCATACAGTGAGACTGCAGACAGTTTCTTTCAATGATCCAACAAAAGCTCAGCAATATGCTTTTCCATCCTACACACTCAAACATTCATGCAGTTATATCCCTTAGACCACCTTCCTTTCCTCTCTTTTTTACAATAACAATTACACTTTTTGGATTTTTTTACTCCTACAGTTCTTATTATATTTTTTGAAGAGAATAAAACCTAACGTGATTAAACAAAACAGAATAGGTTAGAACAGAAGGATGGGCATAGTACGTGATGCAAAAATAGAATATCAGGTGATCAAAAAATGGTTATCATTGTGCCTCTTGCTATTTTTAAAAAGAGTTGCCTATATCATCAGGTATAATAGAATTGATCAAAACAGTACAGAACAAGACCAATAAAAGCTACACTGGCGACCTTACAGGACTTCAAGAGAAGATAATAGTCAATCCACAATGGGCATCATAAATCTTATTGCCTTCAAAGTGGTTGCCTATACCCTCAAACTTGGTACTATCAAAAAAATAGAATATAGTAGAAGCAGACAGAACAAGATGGGGTGAGCAATACTGGGGTTCAAATCAGGTCAATAGGAAAACAAAAAAGTTACTACAATATATTCCGCTACTTTTTATTTTAGTTTTCCCTTAATTGAAAAAAATTAGAAAAAATAGATTAATTTTTTAAAAGTGCGGCGATTCAGATAAAAAAGGACATTGTAACAGAACAACACAGGTCAGAACCAAACAATTTAAGCATCATTGCATTTCACCACCAGATAATCTAGCATAATAGTAGTCACCATAGTGCCTTTTTCCTTGAATTATTTGAGTATAACTTCGTGTACTATAGCATCAAGCATATCAAGACAGTGTGAAGCCATTCAAGAGAATGAAAGAATTACATGTCATTTAGAACCAATTAACAGAAAATGAACAACACTTTCTATATTATCTCTTTGCCTATAAAAATTTTGTTTATACTATCGAATATAGTAAAATATTGTAAGATACAACATGTTAAAATCAGTGGAAACTGATGTACAACAGTTTGATGGGACTTCAAAACAAGATGATATTAAATCAGCACTAGCTTTTATATTGTGTTGTTTTCTTCAAAATAGCTATTTGTACTATCACCGATACTAAAATTGAACAACCCAGGATAAAACCATTGCAATTAATGAATGAAAACATTATATGGCTTCAAACCAATATGATTGGGAATCATGACTACTACATCTTTTTATGTATTCTTATCATTTCTTACACTAGGGAAACCATTCGGTATTCATACATGTTTGATTATTTCACTTATGAGTATGGTCTCAAGCTGTGTCCATTTATTTATAAGTATCTCAATGTGATCATTCTCTATAGCTGAGTAGTACTCCATTGTGTAAAAATACCACCACTTTTTTTATGCATTCCTCAGTAGATGGACACCTGGGTTGTTTCCAAGACCTGGCTATTACAAATTGTGCTGCTATAAACATGGGTGCACATATATCACTGTGGTATGATGCTTTCAGTTCTTCTGGGAATATGCCTAGAAGTGGTATAGCTGGATCAAATGGAGCTTCCAGTCCCAGCTTTCTGAGGAATCTCCAGACAGACCTCCACAGTGGTTGGACTAGTCTACACTCCCAACAGTGCAGGAGAGTTCCTTTTTCCCCACAGCCTCTCTACCATTTGTTGTTGGTGGTTTTCTGGATTTGGCCATTCTTTCAGGAGTGAGATGGTATCTCAGTGTGGTTTTAATTTGCATTTCTCTAAAGACCAGTGATGAAGAAAATTTTTTCATGTATTTATTTGCCAATTGCATTTCTTCATCTGAAAATTGTTTACTCATCTCAGATGCCCATTTTTGGATTCAGTCTTTGAATTTGGGGGGTCTAATTTTTTTTAAATTCTTTATATGTTTTAGACAGAAGTCCTTTGTCTGAGGGGCAGTACACTAAGATTTTTTCCCAGTTTGTGGGTTTTTTTTCACTATGCTGGAGATTTCTTTTGACGTGCAGAAACTTTTTAATAAGAGGCAACCCCAAATATTGACACTGGGAAGTATTTCCCGTGCAGATTGAGTCCTGTTCATGAATTCTCTACCTACTCCTATGTCTTCAAGGTTTTTACCCAATTTGTCTTCCAATAGATTTAGTGTTTCTGTTTTAATATTTAGGTCTTTGATCCATTTAGATTTTATTTTAGTACATGGTGATAGGCATGGGTCTAGTTTTAGTTTTTGGCATATGGAGAGCCAGTTTTTCCAACACCATTTATTAAAGAGACTGTCATTCTTCCAGTGAAAATATTTCACCCCCTTCAAAGATAAGGTGGTTGAGTATGTTTGTAGTTGTGGTTGTATCTTCTAATCTATTCCACTGATCTTCGGCTCTGTTTTGATTCCAGTGCCATGTTGATTTTACTACAGTTTCTTTGTAGTATAACTTCAAGTCAGGGAGTATGATATCTCCTGCCTTGCCTTTGCTGCTTAGGACTGTCCATCCTTTTTTAGGTCTCTTCTGGTTCCAGATGAATTTTAGGAGTGATTTCTCAAGCTCTATGAGGTATGTTGATGGTTTTTTTTTTAATCAATATTGCATTGAATCTGTATAAAAGCTTTGGGAGAATGACCATTTTCACAATATTTATTCTTCCTATCAATGAGCAAGGGATATATTTCCAGTTTCTAAGATCATCTTCAATTTCATTTTTCAGTGTATTATAATTTTCTATGCATAGGGCTTTCACTTCTTTCATGAGAGTAATTCCTAAATATTTCATTTTTTGGTTGTTAGTGTGAAGGGTGTGGCCTCTCTTATTTCTCTCTCTGTGACTTGTTGTTAGTATATAAGAATGCTATTAATTTTTGAGTATTGATTTTGAATCCAGTTACATTACTTAATTTATTTATTATATCTAGGAGTCTTTCAATGGAGTTTTGGGGATCTTCTATATAGAGTATTATGTCATCTGCAAATAATGATAATTTCACTTCTTCTTTTCCTATCTTTACGCCTTTTAATTCTCTCTCTTGTGAAATTGCTCTGGCCAGTATTTCCAGTACTATGTTAAATAGGAGTGGTGATAAGGAACATCCTTGTCTTGTGCCTGATTTTAAAGTGAAGGCCTTCAGTTTTTGGCCATTTAGTATGATATCGGCTGTTGGTTTGTCAATAGATGGCCTTAATTATATTGAGGTAAAGACCATCTATTCCAATTATCTGCAAGGTTCTTATCATAAATGAATGTTGGACCTATCAAAAGCTTTTTCTGCATCTATTGAAATGATCATGTGATTCTTACTTTTGGCTCTATTGATATGTTGTATTACGTTTATTGATTTATGTATATTGAACCATCCCCACATGCCTGGGAAGAATCCCACTTGGTCATGGTGTATGATCTTCTTGATGATTTACTGCATCCTATTTGCCAATATTTTATTGTGGATTTTTGCATCTGTGTTCATTAGGGAGATTGCTCTGAAGTTCTCTTTTTCAGTTGGGTCTTTCTCTGGTTTTGTTACTAGAGCAATATTTACTTCTAGAAACGATTTACGAAGGATTGCTTCCCTTTCAATTTCATTGAAGAGTTAGAGGACTGTTGGCATTAGTTCTTCTTTGTATTTCTTGTAGAATTCTGCAGTGAATACTTCTTGGGGCTGGGCTCTTCTTTGAAGGTAAAGATTTAATTACGTTTTGAATTTCATTAATAGAAATTGGGTTATTCAGTACTTTTACATCTTCATGACCTAGCTTTGGTACTTTGTATGCCTCTAGGAATGAATCTATTCCTCTCTGTTATCAAACCTTTGAGAGTAGAGGTTTTTGAAATAGGTGTTGATGATCTTCTGTATTTCTATAGGGTGTGTAGTAACTTCAATTCTTTCATTCCCTATTGCATGAATTTGAGCTTTTCCTTTCCTTCTTTAAATAAGGGTGGCTAGGGGCTTGTCGATTTTATTTATTCTTTCAGAGAACCAACTCTTTGATTCGTTGATTTTTTGGATTGTTTTTAATCTCTATTGCATTGATTTCTGCTCTGATTTTTATAATTTCTTCTCTTCTTTTGGCTTTGGGCTTGACTTGCTCTTCTTTTTCTAGATGTTTGAGGTGTAACATGAGGTTGTTTATTTGTATTTGTTTTGTTTTCCTAATGTGGTAACTCAGTGCAATAAATTTTCCTCTGAGGACAGCTTTAATTGCATCCCACAGATTCTGGTAAGTTGTATTTTTGTTTTCATTTGTTTGTAGGTATTGCATAATATTTTCTTTAATTTCCTCTGTGACCCACTGATTACTCACGAGTGTGTTATTTAGTTTCCATGTGTTTGTGGGATTTTTGCAGTATCTTTTATCATTAGTTTCTAATTTCATAGCGCTATGGTCCAATAGCATGCAAGGGATAATTTCAACCCTTTGCATTTACTTAAACATGTTCTGTGAATTAATATGTGGTCTATTTTGGAGAATTACCCATTCACTGCTGAGAAGAATGTGTATTCTGTTGTTGGGTGGAATACTCTGTATTTGTCTATTAAGTCCATTTGTTCACAGGTGAGATTCATTTTTTTTTTTATTTCTTTGCTGATTTTCTGTTTGTGTTCTGTCATTGGTGTCAATGGTGTGTTAAGATCTCCTGTTAGAATGGAGTTACTGCTAATTTGGTTTTTCCTTTATGTTAGTACTTGTTTTATATAACTGGGTGCTCTGGAGTTTGGTGCATATACATTTAAGATAGTTATCTCTTCCTCTTGGAGTTTTCCCCTAACAAGTATGTAGTGACGTTCTTTATCCCTTCTGATCATTATTGGCTTGAAGTTCACATTGTCTGCAAGCAGAATAGCTACCCCCACTTTTTTTGGGTTGCTGTTGCACGAAGTATTGTTTTCCATCCTTTGACTTTTAGTCTGTAAGTATCTTTTTGTGTTAGATGGGTTTCTTGTAGACAGCATATAGTTGGATGTTGTTTCTTGATCCATTCTGCCAGCCTGTTTCTTTTAATTGGTGCATTGAGACCATCTACATTAGTGGTTATACCTGTTATATATTGGTTTATTGTTGACGTATTATCTTTCTGCTGTTGCATCTTTATCTTTCTTCTCTTTTTAATTGTCTGCTTTGTTTAGTGTTTTTTTTCCCTAAATGTATCTAGGCTGCCTTTCAGTATTCTTTGTAGAGTGGGCTTGGTGATCACGAAGTTTTTCAGCTGTTCTTTTTCATGGAAGTATCTTATTTCTCCATCAGTTTTGAAGGACAGTTTTGTATGGTACATCCATCTAGGTTGGAAATCATTTTTCCTTTAGGATCTGGAATACTTCACTCCATGCTCTTCTTGACTTTATTGTTTATGCTGAGAAGTCTGCTGTAATTCTGATAGGTTTTCTCTGATAGGTGATCTGTCTTTTTCTCTCTGACAGCTTTTAATATTCTATTCTTTATTTTGATTTCTGGGATGGTGATTATTATATGTCTGGGTGTAGTTTTATTTTGGTTATGGCTATTTGGAGTTCTATATGCTTCATTGAACTTGATATCAGTCTCCAATCTCGTGTTTGGGAAATTTTCAGCTATTACTTTTCTAAATATCCTCTTGAAGTACTTTATGTTGTTTCCTTCTTTTTCATTTATCCCTATCATCCTTATATTGTTCCTCTTTGCATCTTCTTGCAGGTGTTGAATTGCTATTTCATGATTTCTTGTTATTTTTAAAAGATCTTTCCTTTGCTGGTCACTGGCTGCAATCTTGTCTTTGAGGTCTGAGATTCTATCTTCACATTCATTGAGGAGGATTTTACAACTTTCAATGGAGTTTTTTATTTCCTGTAAATCTCTTTGCATCTGCTTTATGTATTCTATTTGTTTCTTATATTGTTCATCCACGGATTCTATCTTTTTGTTTAGTTCCTCCAATTTTTTAACCGTGTCTTCTTTAGATATGTTCAACATCTCATTCACTTTTTATCATTTCTTCTTTTACATGAGAGGTTATTTCTCGTTTGAATTCCTTTAACGCTTCCCAGAGTTGCTTCTTTATTTCAGTTACTATTATTTCACATATTTCAGGTCTGTGACATGTGTTTTCTTCTATGAACAAGGCTCCTAGGCTTTCTTGGGATAGGCTGGACGTTTGAGATTGCATTTTGTTCTTTCTTTGTGTCATTTTCCTATATTTTCGAGCTTCAAGTGTTGTTCCAAGTGAGTGAGAGAGGTCCACCAGGCTGGGATGAGGTTCCTTGGCTTGGCCAGACTCACTATTTCCAGCAGGAAGTCGCAGCCTGGCCCAGGTGACGGAGAGTGTTCTGCCAGGCTAGGACGTGGTTCCACTTTGGCCCAACTCACTGGTCCCGGCAGGAAGCCAAGAAACTGCAGCCTGACCCCCAGGCAAGGAAGAGACTTCCCCCAGACTGGGACGTGATTCTGTGCCTCGGTGTGACTCACTGGTCACGGCAGGAAACCGTGCGCTGGTCCCCAGGCAGGGAAGACAGTTCTGCCAGACTGGGACAGGATTCTGTGCCTCAGCCCCAATCACTGGTTGCAGCAGGGAACCATGGCCTGGACTCCAGGCAAGGAAGAGAGTTCCCTGAGAATGGGATGGGATTCTGTGCCTCGATCCGACTCCAGTAATATATTTTTAAATCATCAGACTCTATTAAATCTTTTCATGTAATATTGCACTACTAAGATTTCTTCCCATCATGGAACACCCTTGAAGCTCATTGACTAAAGGGTGATATCATACTTCACAGTGTTGTGGGGATTGGGACGTACTACCGACACTCACACTGCTCATCTGGGTATTCCCCTGCAGTAAGCAACTTTTCAGGTTATAAAATATTCTGAGTGGTGCTGTGCCTGTGTACCAAATATGTAAGCACTCTCAGGTCTAGGACCTTGCTCTCTGCTCAATAGTCATCCAGGAACACATCCCCTCAACCCTTCAAAAGCCTTTAGAGATTTGGGAACTGAACCCACCAACAGCATCATGGAATACAGCATCATGTAAAGCCCAAGCCAGACCCAACATGTCCAACAGTGTGTGCCCCAAACTTCCCACCAGAGCCACAGGGACAGCAGCTGCCCTGCAAGCGTTGACTGACATCCTCTCTTGATCCAACTCTGGCATATGCTGAAGTGACACTGCAGGGTGCTGCCCTGGAAAAGTGAAATGTCTGCCTCAGCTTCCACAACATCAGAGATGACATGGACTTTAGACTTCACCTGCTGTAAGATTTAATTATACCCTGGAGAAAAGGAAGACAAACCAGGCTTGGAGACCTAAAATGAGACAAGCTACTACATAGTAAATTGAGTGTGCCAACATAGGGTTATTAAAAATTTTGTGTACTTATATTGTTTGCAGTATAAGGGATGGCTAGATGGGATATGTCTGTGTATACCTGGAATTCTAGAAAACAGCCTCTAGCACATTAGTGGGCAGTCCACCTCAGCTAATGCTGATTCCAGAGCCCACCAAACACTCTAAGATGGTCTTTCTCCTGTACTGCTGTCAGCACGCAAATGTACTGGGGAGTCTGGCCCCATCCTCTGCTGAGCTGACCCCAACACTTGGATACAAGACCTGGGAGCTCAGACATCAGAACCCTTTAATTTTACCAGATGATTCCCATTTTCAGGGACGGTGGGAGGGGAACACAGGCATCACCATCACTGGAGGGTTCACTCATGATGGAGCAAAGATGCAGACAGACACACTGAGGGGTGAGCTTTGTCAGAACACAGTACGTATGACAAAAGTCTGTACTAGAAATCTGCATTTTGGATCATCTGAGGTTTTTAAAATCCTGAGACCTGGGTCAGCCTAGAGAGACTCAACTCAGGGAAGGCTGCCTTTACATTTGGACAAATTTTAATGTCTCCACTTCCATCTTCTTCCATGTATCCACCGGCCTATCAATCTGTTCATTTGCTACTCTATATTTTCACAATCATTAACCTGTTCATACACCTAGTGATACATGTATTCTTTTATTCAAGCAATAAACACAGTGGGTCAGTGCTGGAAAACCAGGAACAAACAAACCCAACAGTATTTATTGCACCCTTGGAGTTCACATTCTAAACTGGGGCAGACAGGCAGTAAATGCAAACAAATGTCAACCAAGATCACCTTTAATTTTGACCAGGGCCACAGAAATTTTCAACAGAGCATAGATATCAATAGAGACAGCAGTCAAAAATAAGGCTGAGTTTAAGGTAAGTTGTATGGTATGGCCACCTTAAAACAGCGACCCCTGTACAGACATGGTGCATACTGATATTGCACGACTCGGGATACAATCCAACATCCCACCATTTTGTACCACTGAGATACACATCCAGCATTAAGAACAAATTGTGAGGATGGTGAACTACAAGTGCAGAGGACCAGAGAGGGACTGCCCTAGGGGAAGGAGTGCAAAAGAAACTGAGCTTTGATTCCTTTGTCTCTGCAGAGCTGAGGATAATATTGTGGATAGGGCCACTGTGGGATCCTCAAGATGGGCTAGTGACCATGAGTAAGAGTGGGAAGGGGAGGAGGAGTCAACACATAGTGCTCTACTAAGACATCATAACTTCATAAAGTAGAAACCAGTGCTCAACTGAAGTGAGCCCCAAACTCCCTTGAAGATGCTCACACTGCTAATATCTTTCACTTGTGAGCTTCTCCTTCAGTGGGGGCAAACCTCTGTGTGTTCCAAAGCACTTCCTAACCCTCACCACAGAAAAGTTGACAAACATGTCATTCCTCCTTCTCTAGAGGCCAGAGAACTCTGCCCAGTGCTGCAATAGCCTTACAGGGACTGTCCCAAAGCACAGGTCAGTCACCATGGATTTAAGATCATTCTCTAAACTCCACTTGGCTTGTAGAAAGCAAGCAAAGCTGCAGATGGAGCAAATTCTCAGGTCTGTTAGTATGCCCCACTGTTGGATGCAACAGGAGCTAAGGAGACAGAGGCGAGGTTAAGATCTAGAAGATGGGCCTTTCATACATCACCACTGCTAAGGTTCCTCAGCTTTATTTTCTGTCTCTTGCCCATATAGGGAGCTCTTTACATCACAGTGGATTCTGTTATATTCAGGTAGAGAGCTAGACTTACATGTTTTCATTCATTCATTCATTCATTCAAACAATAAATGTAGGTTTAATTGAATAACGTTTGAGCTGGGCTTACATTTGTCACTTTGAAAATTGATTTTAAAATTTCATTCCCCTTGCAAGAGTATTAAACTGTGATAGCTTTCTGAGATGACTAGGTCGTTTCCCTTGAATGGATTCTGCCTGCTACAGAGGGAGAAGGGTAGTTATTTCTGTTTTGGTTCCTTATAACAGAATGATATCAACATACATTTTTCTGTCTTATAAGAATATGCATGCTGTCCTTTCCACTAAGGAATGATGCACGGTGATATGACAAAAGCAACTTGGCTTCCTGATCTCAAGAACAGCAAACCAAACTATTTCTCTTGTTTAGAAATAATCTATGGTGTGTGGTGTTGTTAGAGACGGATATGGGTGTTAATTTGCCCAAGTGACAGTCTAGTTTATGCCTGAGTGGAAAGCAGACACTGAATTGAAGAAAGCCAGTTGTTCAAAGCATCTGAATGATATTGTCACTCTGGTGTGGTTTTTTTTTTTTTTTTTTTTTTTTTTTTTTTTTTTTTTTTTTTTTTGCTGTATTCTACCCAACATAAGACAGCAAAGCTGCGAGGTCTCTTGTTTCAACACTTATCACTGTACATCCACAGCCTGGGTTATGCAAGATTCTTAAACTGTGTTTGTGTTCAGCAGAAAACAGGAATGTGACCCTCTGGGGTTGTGGTGTAAACTTATCAGATAGAAATAATGGCATCAGATTACATATGAGGTACAGTTAAAAAGTACAATGTGCATTTAAAGCTTTTAAATCTTAACCCAGTAAAGATATCACGGTACCGTACCCTTTCATAATGCCTGCCATCAGTTTGCACTTATCCCGTCATTCTGGTTTCTTTCTGAAGCATTTCTGGAAATATTCTTTCCTGAATTTGCTGTTGTGGCTGCCTTAACATCCTTAATTAATTCAACATGTTTATCTTTCTTAATCTTTTTGATTTTTAAGTACCATAAATCAAATATGCCATCTAGTGAATAAGATGAATAACAATTTTGGTTAACATTTCTGTACTGAACAAGTAAACATTTTGGCGGTAAATTTTGTTATGTGCATTAAATGATAATTAGCCAAATAAAGAAATGAGAGGAGTAGCCTAAAAATGTATCCAATATAAAACTCCAACTGCTGAAATTTGACTTTTGCATTCTGTGCTCCTGCAACCCAGTCTGTATTTGATCCACAGTTCCAAAGCCTCCTGCACATTCCTTAGAACCCAGGAAACACGAGCACTGTCTAGCCTCCAACTCCCTTTCTGAAAATGATAACACAGTAGTGTGGAATTTTGTCCACACTACTTCCTTCCAAGAGAGAAAGCAATAATCAGAGCTATTTTGCAAAACAGGTTTGCTGGCCATACTTGTTACACTGCTTGTGTACCAAGGCCTCCTCTGAGTCCTACATACTTCCTCCCTGTTCAGGCTCTCTCATTAACTCCACGTTACCATCCCAGAGAATACAAAATCAAGCTGAGCCCACAGGGTGAGCAGGAGCACAAGGCAGCTTTCAAGTGCAGATAGAGTGGGGTCTTCATCCATGGTGTTACACACTCGGATACTCCGCTGATTCTCTGAGCCCTGCATTGGAGCATTAATTGGAGATTTAACAGGAAGCTAACTTAGGAGTTGGGAATGAAAGAAGATTTGCACATGTTAAGTAAGTTCTTTTGTGGGATTTGGGCCTTGTCTCCTCTTTTGCAGTCAGAGGGTCAAGGGATGGTGGCCTCTATCACTCAGCTGAGACTTCTTCCTCAAAGTTCCAGGAGATGAAATACCTTAAGAGATCAACCCTGCTGGTCTTTGTGAAGCTCACATCCCAAACACCCCTTAGTGAGTAGAATGATATTTCTGGCCCCGGAAGTGCTTGGGAAGAAGGTTCTTCCATCTTCTACAGCCCAACTGACTTCTAAGAAGCTCCTTCAGTCCACGATAGAAAATAAAGCATGCTTAAGTAAGTGCAAAATAAAGTTGGAATTATATTATATGTATTATAAGATTACAGCCAAAAAAACTACAAATCACCATCAAGATGTAGCAGAAAGTTATGGAAATATATGAAAATTAAACTACCCACTATTTAATAGTGTATCAGTAACAAAAGTAACCAAGGAGGAAATTGGATAGTTCCTGGAGTCAAACAGTAATGCCGGTCCATAACAGAGCTTTATGGGACACACTGAAAACAATCTAAAAGGGAAGTTCACAGCTGTGAACCCCCCCCACCACAAAACCAGAGTGATCCCAGATAAGTAACCAAACAAAGAATCTCAAGGTCCTAGGAAAACAACCCAAAATAAAAAGTAGTACAAAGAAGGGGATGATAAAGATTAGATTGGAAATCAATGAAATTGGGACTAACAAACAATACAAAAAATCAGTGAACTGAAGAGCTGGCTCTTTAAAAGAATTAAAACAAATACACATTTATCCCTTCTTAACAAAACATGAAAAAATGCATATCGATACAATTAGATATGAAACAGGTACAATCACAAAGGTCCTGTGATATGCAGAGGATAATAAATAACTACTTCAAAAATCTATCTTCTAATAAATTGGAAAATTAAGAAGAAATAGGCATATTCCTAGATACCTATGAATCAACCAACTGAACACAAAATATATATAAAACTGTATAATCCAATAAAAACTGAAGTAAATGTAGTAATTTTTTTAAAAAATCACCAAATAAGTAAAGCCCAGGATGCAATTGACTAACTTCTGACTTCCATACTAATTTCAGTGAAGACCTAACGCCAGTACTTCTCAAACCCTAAAATGAAACTGAACGGAAAATATAACCACAGACTTACTCCTGGAAGCTAGAATTACTCAGATTCCAAAGCCAGAAAGGGTAAAAGCAGAGTTACAGGCAAGAGATCATAGACATAGGATGATTTCAGTTCCTCTACATTTGCTGTACAAATGTAGAGCATTTATGTACAAGAATGATATTGACTTTTGTGTATTGGTTGTATCCATCTATAGTACAGAACCTGGTTACTAAACCTAAAAATCTCCTGGTGGAGCTTTTGGGGTCTTCTATGTAGAATACCATGTCATCTTCAAGTAATGGTTATTTAACTCATTCCTTTCCTATACTTATTCCTTTTAGTTTCTCTTGTCTAAATTCTCTGGCTAATGTTTCCAGAACTACATTGAATAAGAGAGGTGAGGGTGTACATCCTAGTCTTTTTCCTGATCTTAGAATGGAAAGTTGCAGGTTTTGACCAAGTAGAATTACATTAGCTGTTAGTTTATCATAATTATCTTTTATCAGATAAAAATACAGACACTGTATTGCAATTTTCTGCAGGATTTTAACCATTCGTGAACATTTGTAGTACTTTGTCAAATGTTTTTTCTGCATCTATTGAGATGATTTGCATTTCTTGATTTACATATGTTGAACCATCACTGCATTCCTCATATGAATCCTAATTGGTCATGGTGTATAATCTTCTTGGTTATTTGCTTCATTCTGTTTGCCAATATCTTACTGAGTATTTTTGTGTCTGTATTCATGAATGAGATTGACTTGTAGTATTCTTTTTGGTGGGGTTCTTCTCTGGTTTTAAAATCGGGTTAATTCTTGCCTTCTGGAATGATTTTAGGACTATTACTTCCCTTTCAAATTCCTTAAAGAGTTTCAGCATTAGTTCTTTTCTAAATTTCTTGAGGAATTCAACAGTGAATCCATCAGGCCTAGGCATCTCTTTGCTTATAAGTTTTTAATTATATTTTCAATTCCATTGACCAATGTAGGATTATTTAGAACTTTTATATCTTTTTGATGTAGTTTTGGTGACTGAGCTGTATCTAGAAATTTATTCAATTTTTCTGTTTTCCATCCTATTAGAATATAGGCTTTTATAACAGTTATTGATGATCTTCTGAATTTCTATACAATCTGTTGTGATTTTCATTTCTTTCATTCCTTTGCCTGAATTTGGGTTTTTAAAATTTCCTCTTTTTGTTGAGGTTGGCTAATGGTTTATCAATTTTATTAACTCTCTCACATAATTAACTTTTTGATTCATTGATTCCTTGTACTTTTTTCTTAGTGTCAATTCCATAAATTTCTGCTTTTATCTGTATAATTTCCTCCCTCATATCACATTTGGGTTTGATTTGTTTTTCTTTTCCTGGAAGTTTGATGTTCAACAGTAGTGTTTATTTGCATTCATTCAGTTTCCCTGATGTGAGAATTTATTGCTATAAATTTCCCTCTTAAGATTGCTCTCATTGTGCTCATTAAGTTTCAGAATGTTTTATCAACATTATTTTATGTTATACACTGTTTAATTTCATTCTTCATTTTCTCTGTCACCCATTAATTGTTCAGAATTGTATTGTTTAATTTCCATATGTTTATGTAGTTTTTATGATTATTTTTCATTGATTTGCAGCTTATTGTGCAATGGTCAGATCATAGACATAGGATGATTTAAGTTCCTCTACATTTGCTTAAACATGTTTTGTGGGCTAAGATATGGTCCAATATGGAGAACTTCCAATGTACAGCTGAGAAGTTTGTGTTTTTTGAAGTTTTAAAGTGAACACTGTCAGATTCCACCAAGTGCATTTGTGCACAGACACTGTTAAATTCTGACATGCCTTTGTTGATTTTCTGTCTAGTTGATCTATCTATTTGTGACAGGGCAGTATTAAGGACCCTCACTACAATTCTTTTAGGCTACACCTTTTTTCATATCTGTCAATATTTTTTCATGTAGTTATGTTCACCAGTGTTTGGTGCATATATATTTATGATTTTTATCTCTTCTTCTTAGAGTTTTCCCTTAACACATATGTAGTGAATTTCTTTGTCTCTTTTGATTAGTTTTTGCTTGAAGTTTACATTGTCTGCAAGTATAAGTACCTCTACTTTTCTGTGTTCCTATGACACAGAGAATTTTTTCCAACCTTTGATTTTTAATCCATGAATTTCCTTTTAGGTTTTAATGTGTTTCTTGAATGCAGCATATTGTTGAGTCTTATTTCTTGTTCCATTCCACTAGGCTGTTTCTTTTTTTCTTTTTTTTTCTGAATTGAGATCATTTAGATTAATAGTTATAACTGATATGTATTGTCTTATCTCATTCACATTAAATTTCTTTTGTTGGTTCCCTGGCTTTCTCCTCTGTTTAATTGCTAGCCCTGCTGAACAGTTTCTTTCCATTGGTGTTCATATGCTCGTGGCCTTCATTATCTCTTTCTAATATATCCTCAGAGAATTATGTAGAGGTGGTTTCTTGGTCATGAAGTTCTTCAGTTATTCTTTACCATGCAAGTGTCTTGTTTTTCCATTGATTTTGAAAGATAGTTTCGCAGAATACCTCAATCTGGGTTGAAAAGTGTTTGCTTTTAGGATTTAAAATATCTGACTGCAGGCTCTCCTTGATTTAGTGGTCTGTGCCAGGAAATCTGCTGCAATCTTGATGGGATTTTCCCTGTAGATGATTTTTTTTACTTCTCTCACTACTTTTAACTTTTTAGAATTTTTAAAATCTTGATTATTATATTTCTTTGTGCGTAGTTAGTTTGGTCATGTCTATTTAAAGTTTTCTATGTTACATTTCTTTATATGTCAAGTTCCTTCTCAATGTTTGGGAAGTTTTATGCAATTATTTCTGTGAAGAGGATTTTAATGACTTTTGCACTGTCTCCAGCTTTCTCACTGACTCCAGTCAATCTTGTGTAGTTGTCCTTTTTTGTTTTAAGCTGTAGCTGTTGCATTGATTTTTTGTTGTTGTTGTTGCTATTTTTAAGATATGTTTTGTTTCCTTGTTGCTGGTCACATCCCTGTTTTCTAGGTCTGATAGTCTACTTCACTCTTCATTCCACCTCTTGTAGAAACATTCAGGGAAGATTTTAATCTCTTAGATTTCTGTTTGGATATGCTTCATTGCTTCTATTTCTTGTCTATGTTGAGCATTCACAGTTTACATCATTTCCCAGAGCCTCTGTATTTTTCATCTGTGTCTGCCTTAATATAATTTGATTGTCTTATTTTTCCATTTGTACCTTAGATATTATTTTTCCTTTGGCCTCTTTCATTTGATATTTAACTTATGATGCTATCATTTCAGAGAATTTCCATAGTTGGCTTCTGATTTCCTATATATTTTGATACTCTGGACTTCTTTTGGATGGACTGGAAGTTTAGGTTTACATTTTGCTTCTTCCTCTTGTCATTTTTTATTATTTGTTTTATCTTGATTTTTGTATTGTTGCTTGTAGATTTCTTATGTTAAATACTTTTATCATTTATGTATAGGTTTTGCTAGGAGGTGTCTATTCCTGAAGGTTTCTTTTAGATTTAAGTAGTTCTTAGTCTTTCTAGCTATCCCATGAATAGACTTTCCCAATATATTAAGCATGTAGAGTTCTATGAACTTGATTCAAGGCCTATTCCTTTGCTATTGGGATGTGGTAATGGTTATTATGACCCTGTTGTAATCACAGGGTTGTCATATAGGCAGAAAAACTGATTATCACAGGAATGGCATCCTAGTTAAAATAGTGTAGTTAGCAATAATCATAGGCTCAAGCACAGACTGACTACTGACATACCATGGTAACTAGTAGCTTGATTTCTTTAATTATAGAAGCAAGTTCTATAGTTGTATAATACAATCCAATGATTACTAGGAACTTGTATGCAATATTTTTACAATTAGTAGAGTGATAGTACCCTTTATGTGTTGAGGAGGTAAGAGGGTAGGGACCTAGAGGTGAATGAGATAAATATAGTAACAGCAAGTGTATTGTGCATAGGATGATCATCCAAGATTTATGTAACTGTACAACACAAGAGGGAGAGATCAGAAGAGAAAACCTAGGAGTATTCAAGTGTACCAGAAAGAGAGGAGACAGTGTTTACTCACGTGAAAGACTCACAAAATCAAACAACGTATTTGATGAAAGAGACAAAGAAGACAAGTAGAATAATACAAAGAGAAAGTTTGGAGATTTAAATCATGAATATGGGAGAAAAGAACATAAAATCAGAAATAAAAGAGAAGAAAAGGGAAGGAAAAAGAAACACAAAAAAACTACATACATGGAAAAAAAGGAACAACCATATGGAAAAAAATCAAAGGCAAAACAAAACAGAAATAAAAGGAGAAAAGAAAACGGAAAAAAGCATCAAAAAAACTCACAGCAACTAAAACAAAAACAAACAAATAAAAATAAAAAATAGTAACCTAGTTGACTACAAAGAGAAAGACCTATAAGACAGAGGAAAATAAAAACAGTGAGATTCCTTTAGTGTTATAGGTCTCTGTAGGTTCAAGTCTGATCTCAGAATGTATACTCTATCCAATATTGCAGGTAAATTTATACTAGGTTTGGGTCTGACCTTTGTCTCTAGATTTAGGGTATGGGATTAGGTTTCTGTGGTTGGAATTCTCCTCAGTTGTTTAATAACAAAAATAGAAAAGACCACAGTAAATAAAACAGAAGGAGGCATGCTACCTGCTTACTTCTAATCCACATGTCTTTGTCCCCAAGCACAAAGCTGATTCGCCAAACATACCATCTGTAGGTTCATATTGTTATTATCCTTCAACATTTACATGCCCCTAGTCCAACTTCTTCAGCCTGTGCACTCTAACTGGAGGCCTACTGTGCTGCTGGAGTTGACAGGTCTCAAGACCCTGTGTCCCATATGTATAGGGTACAGGAGCTGGTCTTGAACTCTCCTGTGGCCACTCACTACAGCTCTCGGTTCACTAATCAAATTTTCCATTGTGACTTTCCAACTTTCGAAGTTGCCTGGCTCACTGATTCATGGCCAAGATTTCTTACAGATCCTGATTGAGATTCAGCTAGATCAACAGAATTCAGAAGTTTCAAAAGTACTCTGTTGTCTTTCAAGTCTGAGAGAACACAAAGTGGAAAATCGTCTGATCATGTATCCTCTCTGTTCTGATGGGATCCTGACTAGCTTGAGAGTAGTGTCACAAATAATCTAGGAACATGTGAAGGATAGAACTCTCCTTGAAGAAGGAGTAATTATCTCCAGTTCAGCTAGCCCTGGCCCTGTCTTCAAGTTCTGATACAACAGAGCTGGCTAAGCCATTTCCATTTCCCTTCAAATGGTTCTAAGCAATATAGATAAGGTTATCTGAAGTGCTGGTGCACAATATTTGAAATTAGGTGACAGTCACTGCTTCATCACCCTGTGACTCCCATCAAAACATGTTTTAACCCAGCAGGATGTACAGCTACCATTCCAGGGCTGTCACCTTGGTTTTTACCACAAGATAAGAGACCATGACTTCCCAGAACAAAAATGTTTGCTCATCATGGTTGAAGCATTGTATCCCTAAACACTAAATGCTACCTCAATTATGTTATGGAGGTTGGCCTTTCTGCATATTGAAAAGGTGCTCTCAGGTCTCCTACACAGCCCAGCCCACAAGACTCATGTATGTCTCACCACTGTCACAGATACTCATTCTCAAGCCACTACCTTCTTCATGAATTAATAAAATCTCAGTGAATCACTGGGTTGAGGCATTTGTTCTGATGAACCCTCATCCTGGCTGGACTTGCAACCCTTTGTCCACCCACAATTATAAATGTGTCTTAGAGTCTTGATTCTCATCTGTAGGTTGCACAGAAAATGGTAGATTGGAGTCAATCTAAGTGATAGAGTGGTAGACTTCCAATAACTTTTCCAAGGGACTGCAAATATAAACTTCTTGGATCTTGATGAGGACCAGAAATGGGATCACTATTGGAATAGGCTGCAGGAAGACACAGAGGACTCCTGGCGAAAATCAGGGAGGGATTTTTCTCTCATAAGGGAAGTACAGCTAAAGCAAATGAGAGGATCCCTCCTGGGGAAACAAGAAGTCAACTGAACCAGAAGGTGGAGCTCATGGGTGCAGAACAACTTCTATAATTTAGGCTGCCATGTAAGTTTTACTGTTATTCTTGTCATCTTCTCCTGTAGCTTTCTTCATATGGGATATTTTGCAATGATACTTGACCTTTACTTGCACTGTTATACACTGTATGACCCACGAGTGTGAAGAAGACCCATGATTTCCTTCGGATGAGATCTGCCAATGATACAAAATCAGAGGAGACTTGTGTACCAGATTCTATTACACTGATTATTAGATATGTGGGCCACCAGGCCCTATCTGTTCTCTGTGGCTGCTTTAACGAATTGCTCCCCATTTAAATTTATGTGATATGACATTGTAAATATCCAACTAAATTAACAGAGAAAAGGGGCAACATTTCCTCCCCAATAGAATGAATTCACTTTCCACATCCCACATACTATCAAGAGCTTACCAACACAGCTTTCCTCTGAGAAATTCCCTGTGGCAGCCACAGATTTGCTTTAAGGATTTCTGTGGAAGACTTTGGTCTAGATAAACCACTTTACTCCCTACAGTTCACTAGTTCTATACACCAACACCATTCACTCTGCCTTGTGTATATCTTTGGAAAAAATGCCTCTAAATCTACTTAAGGCTGGCTTGATCTGAGCCATGATTACTTGCAGGAACATTTCTCAGGCCAACTGGAAGTATTCTGAGGTGGGACATGATCAGTGACCTTGAACCCAGGGACAGTGAGTGACCACCTACTCCTTCCAGCAGAGTTCAACACAGCAATGTTTAATCATCACAGATATGTACCCTCCATGGATGGTGGGGTCAGTTCTTTATACATGGTGTGCATAGACCTTCTGGCTTAAGGCTTCAAGAAAGCTTTCAAGGTGTTTTATTCTCCAATGATATTTAATTCTAAACATTATACAACATAGCTCCATGCAAAACTCCACTCTGTTAATACTAAAAGAAAACAGATTTTATTATCTTGAAGTGAAAGCTAGAGAGCTCTTACGCTATTGTACTCTCCCTGTCTTGGACATGGTGTATTAGCATCTCCTTTTGGAAAGTAAAACTCAGTATATCCACCATCTGTGGCAGACATATCCTCGTCTCACACTACTCACAAAAATAGTGTAACTGTCACAAGGCCTTTATGTAACTCACCACAGCATTTAAAATTTTCTCAGAGCAGGGAAAAACGAAAAACTTCTGACCAAATAAAAGTATGCATCCATGAAAGCCGTCTTCCACATGGTACCAGCTCACGGGGACCTCTTGGTCTTCCAAGCGCTTCTTGTAGAGCAAGGTGTGATCATGGAGGATATCATGCTCACAACTCACCAGGAAGGTCTCAGGGAGATGAGATATGATCTCATCATCAGCTAAGATGGGGACAATTTGGACATCTAACATATGTTTTGTTTCAAGATAGGCAGCCTCATTAAAAGGCCCAGGAAACTGGGTTTCTTGGTATTTATTCTTGAATCTTTCAGGGATATTGTCAGAGGTGAGCCATTTCCTGTACTTCTCCCAGGTTTCTGGGGGTACAAAAGCACCTTTCAGTATGGCATCTTTCCAAGAGATGTCAATGGCTGCATATCTACAAAGGCACATCATCAGGAGTTCTTCAGTGAGAAATGGGATATTTCGGTTCTGCTGAGCAGATGGTAACTGGAAATTGGTGAACTGAGTAACCGGATAAATGAGGACTTGAGCCCGGATTCGGGGGAGATCTTTGTGGCTCAACAGAGCCCGGGTGATAAGGGCAGCAACCCCTCCTCCAATGCTGTCCCCACAGACTACAACCCGGGAAGGGTCCACACCATAACTTTTCAGCCTCTTCAGGAAGTGGATGGTGGCATTCAGGCAGTCAGTGATAATGATAGGGTAATGGTAGTAAGGAAGCTTCCTGTACCTAACGAGGAAAAAGGGAACAAAGAATAATGTGCAAAGGGTCACTATATGCCCTCTAAACAGACTTTTACAACCCTTAGGAGACCTTCTCCATTGAGTTCATCAGAATGATCCAAAGAAGTTACCATGGGTATCCCTCTCCTTTCCTATGATAATAGGAACAGTATGTCCAATGTCTGGCTCTGCAAGAGTATATATTCTCAGTTCAGGCTCCAGGTCCCATGCTTCCTGGCATGCACAAATCCCATAGGAGTAGAAAGCTACTAGCTTTTGAAAAGGAAAAAACAGGAAAATGGCTAGTGAACTTTCTGCTCCTCCTCAAGCAGTTAGGGACCACCATGGTGCAACAGTGTTGAAACACAAAGCTACAATGACAAGACAAACTGCTGCAACAAACTATCACTCTTTTGTAGCTGGGCCCATTCTAACAGAGCCAACCTGAGACCCACATAAAGCCACAGCGGCACAGGGTTGTGAAAATTGAGAAATTCTTACCTAGAAAAATGTTCCAAATAAGCTCTTTAGCTTCCCTTCCGCTGAGCCTATTTGAGAGAACTAGCTTGCAATTCACCCATCTGGGGATCACATTGCTAGTTTCCAACTAGCTTTGCTGTGGACAATGCATCTAATACCTGGATTACAGAAACAGCTGTGGGTTATAGCTAGGGACGTGAAGGCTGATTTACTGAGAACATGTTCTCATCTCTTCAGCCTGTAGACTTCTTATGAGTGAATGCAGTGAAATCTCTTTCTTCACATTGCATCCCCTTTGATGCTTTAACCCACTCCTGAGACAGATTCGACCTGTCTCTTCACATAGTTATAATGATCATTTAAGAACTGTTTTGACTGAGGCTAGGACACAAATTTAGCTTGCCTACCATCAATTACAACTGCTATGTCTCTTTTCTATCTACTCTGGTGCTTTTTTCAGGAGTCAAGCACTGAAAGGCCTTTAGCCCTACTAGAAGGACTGCACGTATTTGCAGCGTGATGCAAAAGTAACTGATCAGTTGTAACCAATGTTTAGCCTCACTTCCCCAATCAAGGCCAGGGTGCTTGAACTTGAGAAGGATGCCTGAACAAGAAAATCAGCAAGTTGACTGTGATCACCCTAAGGCCCAAGTAGCTAAAATAATTATTTCAGTACTGGGAATTGAATAACAATCTTCACACTAAGCTAAGTCTCCAGCAGTTTTTAAATTTTATGTTTGAATCAGTATCCTGGCCTCTATCATCTTTACTCAAAAGACACAGTCCTCAGCTTTCAGTCCTACTTTCTGTGAGTTTGGGAGTAGCACAGCTGAGACTAGTAGTTTTCAGCCAAAAAAATAAAAGTTAAAAATAAAACTACTGAAGTAATTTTCAGCCAAAAAAAATAAAACAGAGCAGAATAAAAAATCTCTTTTTCAGTGTCCTTCAGGCTCCTATTCCATTGCATCACACACTGCATGGCCCAGGTAGACACAAGCTCCTCCTCTGGGTTATCATTCCTCCAATCATTCCATCAGAAGTACATGGACCCAAAGTCCCAGGCTGTTCAAATATTTAAAATAAAAGGAACACTGAGCACTCTCTTATAAGATATCACCGCATAAAACATAAGACACAAGATGTGTTCTAAAATCTCACAGGGAGCACTGTCACCTTTTGGTTCTCACCGTGCAAAAGGTCTTATTATCCCTATGTCTTTGGAGACATGAGCTCTAGTGGTAGAAATCCAGACTCCATGGCTCCCAGGTGTGAAACCCTGAAGAACTGCTGCCATCCTCAGTGTCCCCACAGAGAGTTAGTGGTGCAAAATGACCTGCTGGAGTCACACGGCGACACTCTCTACTCACACTAGGAGCAGCCAAGATTAGTGAAGGCCATCAGATATTCACAGTGAAAAGGGGCAGTTTTTTGATTCTCTCTCCTGGCCTGTCTGAACTGTGTTCTCTTCCTTGTTGAGATCTCTTGGGGAAAGGAGCGGAATACTAATGATTTACCATCACTATCCTTGCCTCCACAGATAATTGTATCTCAACACAGTCTCCACCTTGGTCCTGGTGCAGCCTGGGGTGGTTGGTAGATAAGTAGGAATGACATAATAAGAATCTACAGAACCATCAGGTCAACCACAGCCAAAATCTAGACCGAGACCTTCAACCAACTCAGACCACCTCACTATCTTCTCTCATCTCAGAGCCTCCTCTGCCTAGAGGAGGATTTCCTGACATGCTGGATACATCATCCTGCCCACTTTGTTTCTATAGTATTTGGTTTTAACCATGGACATTCTTAGAAGGTATTAGTTTTACTTTCGTTATCGTAACACTTTTTGAAACATCAGCCTTCATGTAATTTTTTGATCATTTTTCTTATGCATGTCCTGTTAACATTCATTGACATTGACAATGTGCAGGCCATTGCCAGCAGGGGTCAATCAAACCCAAATCTTGCCCTTGACACAGTGCCATTATGAGACTATAGGGGCAGAGGAGAGGCCGGGGCCAGGACATGCTAAGAATTCACCAAGAGGCAAACTCTCTTTGAGAACCAGCACCATGTGCAAGCCACCGTCAAGGGGGCTGGGAGGGAGAAAGGCAGACCCCAGCACTTTCCAGGGTGTGGGCTGTCATACAAGAATAGCCGGTACAGCCCCACCACCACCACCCTGCAAGTGATCAGCTCATCTGTAAAAACACAAGCTGTTGGGGTGATAGTTATTGAGGTTAAATGCAGTTGGAGGCCTGTGGTGTTTTTGTGTTTCACTGACCTTGCCAGTCTAGGGTCTGTGGTTTGATCATCTACTCAGAGTATAGAGGTATACAGTGTGGAATCTAGGGCAAATACCTTCTGAAGGTGGAGGCCATTGTTAATTCTCTATTATCTGGTTTTGAAGTCCTGTTTCATTTTCATTGTTATTGGGTTGAGTTTTGTTCTATTTTGTTTTGTTTGATTTTGTTATATTTAAGGACATAAGCAGCTATTTCAAAAATAAGACATATTGTGGTAACCATTTTAGATTTACTATTGTCTGGTTTTCAGGTCCTTTGTTGCATTCACCATTTCATTTTTATTGCTTCTATTCTGCTCTGTCCTGTTTGATTTTTACTATGTCTGAAGGTATTTACAGCTATTTTGAGAGAAAAGGTATTAGGGTAATTATTGTTGATTTCATGAGGTTTGCAGTCTTGTGTCGATTACACTGGTTAGATTTGATTGGTTTTATTCTGTTTAATTCTCCTTGGTTTCATCCTCCTTAAAATAAAAAATTATTTCATATCACAATGCATCCTGCCATACTGTTAACCAATGCCACATAATAGTGCTTGGCAGATCAGGCACTGTAATACACTATTCACTCTCACTGGAATGATCCGTGCCCTCCTTGAGGCAAGCATCTTTCCAGGATTGTGCCACTCTGCATGGAGATGCACCTGTGTCCTGGGGGCATGTCCATGAGTGTCTGATGGCTGAGGACTCCTCTCTGCTCTACAGTCATCCAGCAACTCCCTCCCACCTTCTTCATCCCATGGAAAAAATGAAAACTGTCTCAAAATCTTACCCCACAGACAACAGCACAGAATTGGTCTCCAGGGCAAGGGAAAGGCACACGTTGTGGTAAGAATCTGCAGGAAAACAACAGACCCAGAGTGGCTCATGAGGAGGGCCCAGTACTCCCACACTGCATCAGGGAGAGCTACTTGTAGGCAGGCATGGGGTTTGTCCTATCTCTGTTTCTATTCTGGTCTCCTCCTACTTTGGTAGGCTCAGCCTTGGAAAATTAAGCTTTGTCCCGATCTCCCAACTGTCAAGGAGGAAGATTTTGGGGTTCACCTGCATCGATTAATTTATACTGGGAACCAGGAAGGCTTAGGGATCTCAAATGTACAAAACCAGGGAAAGTCAAGCTGAGCATGTCTACTGGAAATATTAATCATGTGGTGTATTTATACTCATGGAGAAAGAAGCAATGGCTGGATAGGATGTGTTATGAATAAAGGATTCATCTGAAGTTCTAAAATGCAGATCCACTGATATGAGTAGGCTGCCCTACAAACCCATTATGGGGCTCAGATCCTGATAGGTGAGTCCCATTTTCAGATCCAGAAAGGATCTGGTGATGTAAATTAGTAGTAGTGATAGCAGCAAACAAAGGCAGACATCCTGCAGGGTCAGCTGAGCTGAGGGTCAGCATGTAGGTAAAAGGTCTGTACCTTCACATCTCAGATGCACTGTACAATAGGTCATCTGGGAACATCCTGAGACCAGAGGACACCCTAGAGAGAAACTCAGTAAGCCTGGGGCTGAGCTGGGATGAGTTGGAACTTAAAGTTCCCAAGGGAGATTAAAGATAGCCCAGGCCAAAACCTCTGCAGCCCATGGTGTGGGCCCTGCAGACCTAACCAGCTTCATCACCCACTCTGCCACCCTGACCTCCTTCTTCCCTCAGGGACTAAACTGATGTTTCCACAGCTCTGCCCTTGACACCCTGTTGCTTAGACTGAATAGGGCCAGGTTAGGATGGAGCAAGTGAAGTATCCACTGTGGGGGCAAAATCTAGGGTCCCAGGTCACTCAATCTTTCTGATAGAAAAGGTATTGATGTAAACTATTACAAACCAAAACTAATGCTAAGCATGAGACAATTAGCAAAATAAAGTGTTAAACAGGCTTCTGCTTTGCCCTTGCAAAAGTCACTCACCCTTACCTAGTAATTCTTTGGTACTAAGTTCAACTTCGTCTGTTACATTTGTGTTGTTCTTTTAAATATTTCCTTGATGTGCAGTATTAATTGTTCTAATGATAGAGGGTTTTGCTGCCTGTCATTTTCAAGCCTAAGGCACCTGTCTCCCCAGTCTACCCTAGGTCCCCACCTAGCTCAGAATGACCTGATCCCCACGACTAGTGCCTACTCCTCATCATCACCTGGGCTTGGGCTCCAATTCTACCATCTTGTACAAATTTTATATAATTAGAGGAACCCAGTTCAACCACTCTGAGTCATGTGTATTCTAGCATCCTGTTTTATCACCATGTGAAGCTTCCACCTCTGAATAGTCCTGCCTGCATTGACCTGCTCCCTCACTGACTGACAGGCACTTCCGGTGAAGGCCTGTGTCTTTCTTGCATTTCTGAGCGCCTTATTGGTGGGAAGGGGTGCACAGTAAGTGCTTAGGAACTACTTGCTGGCCCATCTTGCTTTACCTTTGGAAATTTCATCCTCACTGAACTCAGGGCAGCATTTGGGGGAACAACCTTGGGGCTTCTGAGAGTGAAGGCTATTCACAAGGATAAGGCCCACGGATGGGATGTGTTCTCAATTCATGCCTGAAGGTATGGAATAATTTTTTGGTAATGATTAGGATGAAAACCAGGATTTCACTCATGTTAGGTAAATGTTCCACCACTGAAAAGCATCCCCAGGCTTCGGGAGATCTGTGAGGCTGAGGAAGCTGGAAGGGCACAGGACCAGTTAGAAGAATCCTCCTGGAGGTGAACGGTGTAAACAAGAGCAGGTAGGTTTGTAACCCAATGGCCTTGCAGAGCTGAGGACAATGTACAAGTTGAAAATCACTCTGGTATAAATACGATGGGCCAGTAGGCATAAGGTAAGTAGGAAAAGAAGGAAGATTAGATATCTGATTCATAATCAAGAAATCAGATTATCAGACAGTGGAAACCACTGGTGGAGACAGCAATACCATTAAATCAAGTGAGTCCCCATGTCCTCTCTTGCCTCCTCTGAAGAAATTCTTATGGCTGATTTCTTTGAATCACTCCATGAGACTCTCCTGGGATCTCAAACAAAATTACCCATATGTCCCACTCTTGCTCTTCCACACATCAGGCAGGCTCCTTACCCAGGCTGCCGAACACCCCAGCTCCTCCATGGTAGAAGACGATGCCTGCCCTTGAGCTGCAAGACATTGCCTTGGGCTCAAACAGCCTCACAGAGATTGTTCCAAAGCGCAGGTCTGTCACCACCACTTTAGGGTCCTTTTTCTTTGCAAAAAAAATGTCCATTGAAAAACAGGCAAAGGTGGGCATGGAGCAAATCCTCAGCTTCTCTAGTATGATTCCCTGTGGAAGGGAGGAGGAGGAGAGTAAAGTAGAGACAGCAGGCTTCCCCACCACCAGCACTGGTAAGTCATCCCAGGTTTCTTTCCTGCCTCTGCATGTTTATTTCACTCATTGCATCTCAGGGGGCTCTTGCTCTTGTTCTGATAGAGAGCTGGGTTTTCAGGTTCCACAGCAATATGGTCTTGACTGTATAATGATATTCCTATGACCTCAATGTCTGTCTGCTCCAAAGCTCATGTTGCAAATTCATTGTTGTCATAACAGGATTGAGTTAGAATCTATGTAGTTGTTAGAGAATGTCCTCTAAAGATTCACACAATCTTCTGTGAAGGAAAGAGATTCATTATCTCTGCAGTGTGGCCCCGAAATAACAAGATGAGGTCACTGTATGTTTGCTGTCTTGCAACTATATGCATGCTTGCCTTATTGCCAAGGCATATTGCAAAACACCCACTGCTGGTACCATGTTCCTGGCCTTCCCAACTTCTCTAAAGGTGAACCAAACATTTTTTGTTTGTAAGTTACATACTCAATGGTACTGTCAGAGCAGCAGAGAAAAGGCAGAGATTGGAATTCTCATGCAGTCAGTGGTTGAGCCCAGACATGAAGTAATTTATTCCAATGGTAAAAAATTCCACCAATTCTCCAGAGACAGAATTCTTAATCCAATAGTCCTAAACCTATTCATTTCTGTCACATGTCATCTAACATGGTTACCAAAAATAATTAGACAGGTCTCATCTTCCCATGAAACTGAGACACTGGAACTCTTGTGGCCCATAATCACACAGCTAGGAAGAGGCAGTATAAGAAACATACACTGGCTGTTGTTGATGCTTCTTGCCCTTAGATTTCCTCACCTCCTGTATAGTTATACTCAGAGGTATTCAGTGTGAGCTCTTTGGTCATTCTTAGGTGCCCAGTACTGAGATATTGGGATTAACTCAATTTGCCCACCTCATACAGGGAGAACAAAACATTCTTTCTGATGATGCTTAGGCAGATGTTAATGTGCTACCACCATCTCACGCTGAAGCCCTGCTCAGAGAAATACAGGTAGGGCCACCCTGAAATGATGGCTTCATTTATTTAAGATTTCATCAATAAAGAATATCTGACCCTGTGCTTAAAGCCCAGTTTAAAGTTGACATGAGTGACTCTACTTGCAAGGTACTTACTACTCTGTAGGAAAAACACCTGAGGACAGGTAAGTGCATAGATGGAGAAGTATACTGCACTGAAGAAAGCATAAGTCCCTGTCAAGTCATTGGTGTGCAAGGACTGAGTCTCAGTTCTCAGAAAAGGGATCGTGGATTGCACTTTGTTATTATCTGACACTGAAAGAAGTGAGGGATAGAGTTACAGTGGGAGAGAGGACAGGTTGGAAGATTGGAAGGAGAGGAAGAAAGAAGGAGAAAAGAAGGTAAAGAAAGAAATGAAGGAAGGAAGGAAGGCTGGCAGGGAGGCAGGGAGGATGGAAGGACAAGAGAGACTGG
This sequence comes from Cavia porcellus, assembly GCF_034190915.1. NCBI lineage: Eukaryota > Metazoa > Chordata > Mammalia > Rodentia > Caviidae > Cavia > Cavia porcellus. The sequence goes on from NW_026947508.1 coordinate 8,313,046, forward strand.
GAAATAAAGAGAGACAGAGAAAGAAATACTAAAGAAAGCACAGATTGAAGGAAGGAAGAAAGGAGGTACAAAAGAATAGAGAGAAGGAGAAAATAAGTTATGAAGGAAAAATAGAATGAAAAAAAACAAGGTGGAAGAAAATGAAGAAGAAGAAAATAGAGAGAGGGAGACACAGAAAGAAACAAGAAAGGAAGGGAGCAGAAGTGAAAAGGGATAAAGTATGGAATGTAGAGAGGTCAGAGGAAACAATGGTAAGAAATACAGGAAAAAGGAAGAAAGGGAAAAGAGGAAGGATGGAGAGCATAAACACTATAAAGAATCAAAAAGGGAAGGAAGGATGCAAACAAACATAGAAATGAGAACAAAAGGAGGAGCAAATGAGGAAGAAACAAAAGAAGGGAGGGAAGCAACAAAGAAAGGAAAAAGGGAGAAACAGAAAATGGATACAAGACTGTGTAGCAAATCTTACCTTGTCTGTCTTGGGGAAATATGGAAAGAGAGGAAAAGGAAATGAAAAGAGAAGAGAGGGAGGTAGAGTGACTGCACCCGGACTCATGGTGGAACCTGAAAGAACACTCACCAGGGTGACGACGTATATAAATATGCAATGCAGAATTCTGAACTTGAGAGGATGTTTCAAGGCAGAGGGGACATCTGTGGTGAGCAAGTGCTTACAGATGCTCCAGACAAGGAGTCCTAGGAGAAAAGTGCCCAGTAGCAGCACCAGTAACAGGACACTCATGGTTGAGCCCACAAGGAGCTGCTCCCAGAGAAGCCAGCCTGTGAACAGGCTGAAGGGAATTTGGCTGATTATAAGGCTCCAGCTCCACCCACACTTTCTATTTTTGGTTGACACAGTGGACTCAACTGACATCTTAGAAGTCAGCTAAGCAAAGTGAGCTCAAGAGACCTGCTCCCCAAGGAACACAGTGTCCAGGAAAGCCCAGGGGGAGTTCAGGATGGGGTCTTCCCACAGATCAGAAAGGAATGGGCTCACAAGGTATTTCAGCTCCTGAGGATCTGAAAAGGTGGTCTCGTGTAGGTCATAGAGTGTCACCAATGCTGAGCTTCTCACTCATCATAAACAGAATCTGTATATGAGCCTCAAAATAAATAGGTTATGAGTCCCCTTGACACAAAACTTTCCATATCAGAAAATGAAACAGCAGTCTCCAAAAACAATTGAGTTGCTAGCTTAATTGAGTTATGCACACTGATCCTTCTTTGTGTCATTCTCCCTGCATTTTGCAAAGATTCTTTTGTCCCTACCTGGCTCAAGTTACTAACCCAGTTCTCGCGATCCTCGCTATCACTCCTCCTTGAGCTACCTCCTTCTTCACAAGCTAATAAATTCTGGGAGAGACCTTGAATCAGTGTCTTTGTCCACACATTTTGACAGGGATTGGCTTCCCTTAACTTTAAATATATCTTGATGTTTTTACACTTGCCATGGATTGCACAGGTGACAGATGGCAATTAATATGCTGGGATTCCAATAATGTTTCAATGGAATTATAATAATAACTTTTGGGATAATGAGGAAGGCTGGAAAAATGATTATAATACTTAGATTACCACACTCAATTCTTGAGTTTACAGAAGGATATTGCAGCAAAGAGCATTCAGTTAATTGGTTGCAGATATGCATACAACATGCTTCTGCAATATATCCATTTTGGCCACATCCAGCTTATGCAGGGTAAAAGGAAACATTTACTACAAAGAAATAATAAACATAAAGAATCAGAAGACATAAAATGAATGTTCCAGTTGCAGATGTAACAAATGTTATCCCTGGGATACGGGCAGAATCATAAGGAAGATAGAATTTTCCTTTGGAAAGGGCTATAATCACAATCTTTAGAAAGGGCACAATAGTCTCCCTACCTTTCAAATATTATGGTCTGCTGCCACACCATGTGGTTTTCAAGGTTGAGAAGCACATTAAGTCATAAAGATGCGTTTTGCTAAAACTATGAGTAAGAACACCCCAAGAGGTGAACTAGATTGGATTCCGTGCACTAAAGGCACCTGGCACTAAAAAACCTAAACATACTGCAGGAGTTGGATGCAGAGAAGCAAACAGAAAGGTCTTGTCCCCAGATCACTACTGAATAGAAAAGAGCAATTTCCATGCATGTAGTAGAGGCTGACATCTTTGAGTGACAACAACAGTGACAGACACCTTACCAAAAGCATCAGCAAGGAAATAAGGTAAAAGCAACCTTAGCAAAAACATCATCACCTGAAGATGATTGCACACATGCCTCTAGATTTCAGAAAAATTGTAATGTGATGCAGAGAGACTAGTGAAATATGACATCCAAGCATTAACAACTAAACAGAAAACAATATTCACCAAGAACAGCAGGGGAGGAATTAGTATCCAGAGTTACTGCAAAGATGAGTGCTGTAGAGCACACCTGTACTTGCTCTACGGGAGACTGAGTCAAGGGAATCTTGAAATCCAAGTTAGACTGAGCTGTATGAAGAGAGCTTGTATCAAAAACAAACAAACAAATCAGCTCTCAGAATTGTTATAATACTTTCAGTTTTTTCTTTAACAACCGAAAATGATGAGACATGCAAAGGAACAAGAATGTGTGAATCATATAAAGGGAAACAAATAAAAATTGCCATTGGGAAGGCCCAGATGGTTAACTTAACAAAGACATAAAAGCAGCTATTACACAGATAATGTTTAAAACTAAAGAATTCAGGCTTAAAGAATTACAATACTGTAACCATGTTTCTTCAGAAAAGATAAAATTGTAAATAGAAACTAATTTTTTAAAATAGGTTACAATAAAATCATAGAATTCAAAGACCAAAACAACATACATGAGGTACTTAATAAAGGGTTCAATAGTATGTTTGTACTTGAAGAAATAACACTTTGCTTAATACAAGGAATGATGGCACATGACTGTCATGACAGCTTCTCAACAAGCTGAGGCAAGAGGATCATGAGTTTCAGGTCAGCCTGGGAAATGTATCAAGTGCTGGTCAAAACAGAATTATTAGTTTCTGGGAATTTATCTGAGTTGTAGAGTACTTGTATAACATTTGCAAGGCACGGGGTTCAATGCTTACTACCACCAAAAGTAGATTAATTTGACATTATGTCTATAGAAAATATGCTTCCAAAAGAATAATAGAGAACAAAACTTAAATAGGAGCACAAAGAAATGTGGACCACTACTTGAAGTATCCACCTTGTCACCTTCCATTACAGTTAGAATTTACATTCACAAGGGTTCCACAGCCTGATCTTTAAAGATAGGGTTTGATTGTGCAGCATAACCTTGTGCCATCTCCTTGTAGAACAGTGTGAGCAAATAGGATCACCACCAATTGCCACTTGAAGACAAGTACACACCTGTTAACTAGTATGTGCTTGCAGTGGAGTAACCGCCATGCCTGAAAGCAGCAAGTAAATGCACCTTGAGAGCTTCATTTCCACTTCTAAGGGAAACACTCTGCATTACATTCTAAATATACAAATCTACCACTGTGAAAGAAATAATGAAGAGCATGGTCTTCCTATTAGGGAAATCCCCCAACTTGCTGGAAAACTGCAGAAATGTTCCTAGGCTCCCTGTCTTCCTCTCTTGGATATTGTCATACACCAAATGTTTCTGCTTCCTGCATCAGATGATGAAATCCTATTATCAGGTGGGTTTAGGAGCTGTGATTAGATCAGGAAGCTGCAGCTCTCATGGTTGGACTCAGTGCTGTGAAGAAAGGAACTCTAGAGAGCTCGCAGGCTTCTGCATGGTCCACAGTCTGCAGCCCAGAACACAATCCTCACAGCAATGCAAGCACACTTGCTGCTTAGCCTATAATTTCCAAACTCAGCAGTTATGACAAGTGAATATCTGCTGTGTAAGTGCTTCAGTTTGATATTAAGTGTCCCCCTAATGCCTGTGTGTTCAAGGCTTGATATCCATCCTGGCACTACTAGAAGAGGTGGTGTCTATGAGGCTGTCTTGTCTTTGGGTCACTGAATGTGTACGCTTAAAGAGAATTTTATCTCTTTCTCTGTTTCACTTCTTTGTTTCCCAGCCATGAAGCAAACAGTTTTTCCCTGATGCATTTTTCTGCCATAACTAGCTGCCTCAGGCCTAAAGCAATGTGGCCAACTGGCCATAAATTTCTAAATTGTGAGCCAAAGTAAATGTCATTTTAATATGATTATCTCAAGTGTTTTTCCTAGTGAATCACAAATGACTAGCCTCAATAATTGGGAACAGAATCAAGGTCATTGTAACTATGTCAAATGATACCAAAGGGCTTTTCGAGGAGGTTTACAGGATAGATTTGAGAAAGTTTGGTGGAGCTAGCTACAAAAGCCTAGTATTCTCTGATCAGATCATTAGAGGCAATTCTTGTTTGGGCTAAATAGACCAGAAAGCTGATAAGACTGTGTATGGTAAAGGCTATGCTGATTAGATTGCAGATGGAAATTTGTGATTGTGTTGGAAACTGGCCATCATTGTTACACCTTGGAAAGAGGTGCAATGCATTTTGTCTATACCATGACATTTTCTGGGAAGCCAATTTTAAAGGTGACACAATAGCGGATATTCTGGGGGAAAAGTTCAAGACTGCACAGCATTCAGATGAAAGCGTATTACTGGATATATTTAGCCATATTTGTTTAACAACAAGTATAAATGTGCAGTTTGTTCAGGAAGGGAGAATTTCTAAAGGTGCAACCAAACAGGACAAGTTAAAAAAAGATTACAATCTTTAAAAAGAAGCCAATACTTGGCTGTGGTGGCACAAAAGATGTAATTCCATTTATGAGGGAAGCTGAGGGAGGGGGCTAAAAAACAGAAAATAATATGGGAATGTAACTCAATACCCACTTGATAACGAGTTAAGGGCTGGAAAAAGCAAAGACAGGGAAGTAGAGAAAACGTGTAAAGACAATCTCAGAAATCAGCAAGATATTGCCATCACAGGCTTAGTGACAACCATGAAAACTTTTTGCGAAGGGAATCCCAAGGTTCCCCCCTTACTCAGGAGATCCTGTGCTAGTCAGGCACTCACAGGCTTTAGCAGTTATAGCTGGAATGAGTAAATCACAGACCTTGGCGGTTAAATAGCGCATATGGTACTGGATTCATGAGTAGAATCATGAAGTCTTTCATCAAGACTTCAAAGAAAAGTCTATGATGTTACAAAGTGAGCCTCAAGGTCATAATCCCTAAGATACTGATGCTACAAACGTAGCTGTGAAGATTAAAACAATGGGACAGTAGAGACCAGAAAAAGTTAGAGGAGCATGAAGTGAGCAGCACCTGTCAGGGTAAGCTGTGAGCAGTGAACATTGCTGAGCCAAAAGAATGACTCCTTGGCATGCAAAGAAAGGGGTAGAACATTGGGAACCTATATGTCCCTGTGGAATGCCCTAGATGCTAGAAATGGAATGGTAGGATTTAAAACTTTCCTCACTGAGCTTTGCTCATTTTAATCTGATCCTTGCTTTATTTTTTCTCCTTCTTTCATGCATACAAATTGTTTTTCTTGCATTTGGGCCACCTTAGTATCTGCAATGGAAGGAACTTCTTTTGGACTCATAAATGATCTCACAATTCAGATTACCTTGAGTCTTACAGGAGACTTTATATTGGAATGTTGAGAAATGCTAGATCAGTTTAGAATTTCAGAATTCTTAGAGATGGATGTAACATATTTTCCATTGTAAGATGAATATGAACCACTGCAGGTCAGGGGCAGAATGTTATATTTTGGATCTAAGTGTTCCCTGAATGTGTACGTGGTAGAGGCCTGCTTTTACTATTGCAAGGAAGTGAAGAGTTTAGGAGGTGCAGTTCAATAAGAAACAGCTAAGTCATTGAAGTGTGTCCTTGAAGTGCACTATCTATTTTTCTCCCCCTCATTTTCAACCCCTGTCATAAGGTGGGTGGTTTTGTTCTGTTATCTTCTCCCACACTGATGAGCTACCATAGATTTAAAGAAGTGAGGCCAAAGCATTGTTCTTCATATCGTGATTACTTCAGGCATTTACAATGGTTATTCCAGCCTGCTCACTTCATATGGGAATTTCTTATAGCAGCCCATGTGAACTAAGAAATCAAGGGGGAAGTAAATGATCTGAACTGAAATTCCTTATTTAGTTTTTAATAGATTTTTTAATTTATATCCTGCATACAAACTAGGGAACATGGACACTCTAGGGGGAAGCATTTCTTAGCCATTTCCTCCTAAACTCTATGCACTTAGGCCCTCTAACAGACTCACTCTACCAGCTGCTCCGCTGGAACTGCTCTGTCCTACAGGCCACCTCACTGCATGTATCTGGCAGAAGGAGGAACCCAGCACTTTCCCACAAGGTACTGATAGACATGGTCACTCACATGTTTACATTCAGTGGAACTTCATTATGCTCATGGCCTTTTCAGCTGGGCTTCTGAGATGGAATTTCAGACTAAACAGCAACAAGTGGGATCAGGACACTGAGTATCAGAACCATGTTTCTCTAGTCAATCTTATATGAAAGATCAAAGATTCTACATTTCATATTCAGGTCACATAGCCATGCCATCTACCCAGCCTTAGAACAGTCAGGGTTAGAGGAGGTTCTTTAGGTAGGTAAAACACATACAGGGCAGTTTAGTATTTCTCTCACAGAAATAAAAGGAATAAGGTTAGGAAAGGAAGAATTTAAATTATCATTATTTGAGATGATATCATGTGGTATTCTGTATAGAAGACTGTCAAAATTCCATTGAAAGATTCTAGAGGTTAGAGGAGGTTCTTTACATAGGTAAACACCTACAAGACTGTTTGATATTTCTCTATGCCAGAATAAAAGAAATAATGTTAGGAAAGGAAGAAGTTATATTCTCCTTATTTGCAGATGATACGATGTGATACTCTACATAAAAAACCCTCAAAACCCCACTGAAACATTCTACTTGCAATAACCAAATTCAGTAATGTAGTGGGATACAAGGTCAGTGCTCAAAAATCAATTGCATTCTTGTATACAAACAATCGACAGACTAAGAGAGAAATAAGGGAAATTAAACCCTTTACTATAGCATGCAAAAGAATAAAATACTTCAGAATCAATCTAAAAAAGGAAGTAAAATATCTAAACATTGAAAATTATATTGCTCTAGAAACGGAAATTGAAGAGGATTTCAGAAAATTGAAAGCCATTTCCTGCCTATGGGTAGGAAGAATGAACACTGTGAAACAGATCAATCTCCAAAATTGTTTCACACATTTAGCACAATTCCAATTAGCATGGCTCACAGATCTAGATAAATAATTCCTAAAATTCATCTAAAATCAGAAGAGACCTAGAGTAGCACAGGCACTTCTCAGCAACAAAGACAAGAAAGGAGCCACCACGATCCCCAACGTAAAATTATGCTACAAAGCTACTGTGTTAAAAAATCAGCATGGTCCTGGAAAAAATATAGGCCTGAAGATCAATAGAATAGATTAGAAAATACACCCACAACTACAAACACACTCAGACAGATTATCTTTAGCAAAGTGGCCAAACATGTTCACTTAGACAAAGACAGCCTCTTTCATAAGTGGTGCCATAAAAACTGGATTTTCATATGCTGAAAACTAAAACCAGCTCTATATCTATCACCATGCACTAAACTAAATTCAAAAGCAATCAAAGATATGAATATTAAAACAGAAATGCTGATTTTCTCAAAGACCAAGAAGGTGGAAATCTTAATGATAAAAGAGTAGGCAGAAATTTCATGGACAAAAATCAAACTTCATAGGGAATATTTCCTAAAATCAATAACTGTGACCTCATCTTAATAAAAGTTTGTATATATCTAAAGAAATCTCCATCAGAGTGAAAGGAAATCCCATGATTTGGGAAAATATCTTACCTAACTCTTCCTCAGATAGAAGACTTCTATCAAGAACATATAATGAATTTTAAAATACCAGGCCCCCAAAGTTCAAATACCCAATACAAAAAGAGGCCTTTGAGATGAATCAATTTCTCTGATGAAGAAATACAAATAACAAATATATGAAAAAGTGTACAGCACTATTGGTCATTTAAGAAAAGCAAGTTAAAACAACACTGAGGCAGACAGACAGTGGAGTGCTAAGCAAGCAGGCAGGTGCCATTGGTTCCAGATGCCTGGCAGCCTGGCAAAAGTGCCCCAAGCACTTTCCCCCAAGTCCAGCTAATTTGGGACCCTCACTTCGCACTGGCCAGGGAACCTCACGGCTTCTGGGCAAACTAGAGCAGCACAGCGGGTCCAGAGCATTGGCCTTACCAATCACAGCTGTGCTTGGCAGACTGTGCAGTTCTAAGCAAGCAGTCGGCCACCATCAGTACCAGAGGCCCAGCGGCCTGGTGTAAGTTCCTTGTGCACTTTCCCCCAAGTCCAGCTAGTTAGAGACCCTCACTTAGCCCTGGTCAAGGAACCTCATGTCTTCCAGGTGTACTGGAGCAGCATGACTGGTCTGGAGCACCAGAATTGGCCTTCTCACTCGGCTGTGCTTGGCAGACTGTGGAGTTTTAAGCAAGCAGGCAGATGCTATTTGTTCCAGAGACAGCTTGACCTGGCCTACTGCACCCCCAGTGACCCTCTATCAATCCGGAGGACTGGGTGCCAGAGTCCCAGGAACTGAGGGCATAGAAGACGATTTCCAACACAACCCAGAGAAGCTTTAGAATAACACTTGAAACAAAGAAATATAGGAAAATGGCAAAAGCAAAGACCAATTAAAATCTCAAACCTCCAGCCCATCCAGAGAAACCTTGGGAGTGATGTGCATAGAAGAAAATATATGACATATACTACAAATATCAGACATAATAGCAACTGAAATTAAGAAGAAACTCCGGAAGCTTTAAAGGAATTCAAATGACAAATAATCTCCCAGGAAAAAGAAGAAATGATAAAAGATATGAAAGAGATGCTGAATATACCTAAAGAAGACACAGGTTAAAAATTGGAGGAACTAAACAACAAGATAGAATCCCTAGATGAGCAATACAGAAACAAACAGAAAACAAAAAGCAGATGCACAGAAATATACCGAATATCAAAAATTTCACAGAAAGCTGTAAAAACCGCCTCAAAGAAAGTGAAGTTAAAATTTCAGATCTTTAACACAAGATTGCAGCTAGTGAACAGGAAAGGAAAGATCTTTTAAAAATTACAAGGTGTCAGGAAATAACAATTCAACAAAAGCAAGATGACTCAAAGAAAAATAACATAAGATTGAAAGGGATTAATGAAAAAATAGCGATAACGTAAAGGACTTGAAGAGGATATTTAGAGAAGTAATAGATGAAAATTTCCCAAACATGAGATCGGAAACCAACATCAGAATCAATGAAGCATATAGAACTCCAAATAGGCATAACCAAAATAAAACTATACCCAGACATGTAATAATCAACATCACAGAAATCCAAAATAAGTATAGAATATTAAAAGCTATCAGAGAGAAAAGACAATTCACTTATAAAGGAAAACCTATCAAAATCATGGCAGACCTCTCAGCACAAACAATAAAGTCAATAAGAGCATGAAGTAAAGTATTACAGATCCTAAAGGAAAATAATTTCCAACCTAGACTGATATACCTTGCAAAACTGTCCTTCAAAATCAATAGAGAAATAAGATAATTCCATCACAAAGAACAGCTTATGAACTTCATGATCACCAAGCCAAACCTGCAAAGAATTTTGAAACACAGCTTAGATTCACTTAGGAAAAACTCATTAGGCAAAGCAGACAATTAAACAGAATAGAAAGATAAAGATGAAACAGCAGAAATATAACATGTGAACAAAAAAACAACATATAACTATTATAACTATTAATGTAGATGGTCTCAATGCACCAATTAAAAGAAACAGACTGGCAGAATAGATCAAGAAACAAAATCCAACCATATGCTGTCTACAAGAAACCCATCTAACACAAAAGGATACTCAAATACTGAAAGTCACAGGTGGGAAAACAATACTTCATGCAACAGGAAAATAAAAAGGCAGGAGTAACCATTCTGTTTGCAGACAATGTGAACTTTCAACCAATAATGATCAGAAGAGTTAAAGAAGGTCACTACTTACATGTTAGGGGAAAACTTCAAGAGGAAGAGATAACTATCTCAAATATATATGCACCAAATTCCAGAGCACCCAGTTATATAAAACAAGTACTAACAGAAATGAAAAACCAAATTAGCAATTACACAATTCTAACAGGAGACATTAACACAAAATTAACACAAAGGGACAAATCAACCAGACAGAAAATCAGCAAAGAAATAACATAACTTAATAACACATTTGAACAAATGGACTTGATAGACATGTACAGAGTCTTCCATGCAACAACATCAGAATACACATTCTTCTCAGCAGTACATGGGTCATTCTATAGATCGTATATTAGCTCACAGAACACATTTAAATAAATGCAAAAGAAATTATCCCTTGCATGTTATCGGATCATAGTGATTTGAAATTAGAAATTAATGATAAAAGATACGGCAAAACTCCAAGAAATACATGGAAACTGAATAACACACTCTTGAGTAATCAGTAGGTCATAGAGGAAATTAAACAATACCTACAAGCTAGGGAAAATACAAATACAACTTACTGGAGTCTGTGGGAGGCATTGAAAGCCATCCTCACAGGAAAATTTATTGAACTGGGTTCCCACTTCAGAAAAACAGAATGAGTACAATAAAAAATCTGATGTCACACCTCAAACATCTAAAAAAAGAAGAACAAGACAAGCACAAAGCCAAAAAAGGGAGGAAGTTATACAAATCAGAGCAGAAATCAATGCAATAGAGACTAAGAAAACAACCCAAAAATCATTGAATCAAAGAGTTTGTTCTTTGAAAGAAAAAATAAAATTTACAAGCCTGTGGCCAATCTTACTATAAAAGGGAAGAAAAAGCTCAAATTCATGCAATAAGATGTGAAAAAGACGAAATCATTATAGACTCTATGGAAATACAGAAGATCATCAACACCTGTTTCAAAAACCTCTACTCTTAAAGGTTTGCTAACACACAAAAATAGACAGATTCCTAGAAACATATCAAGTACCAAAGCTAGGTCAAGAAGACATAAAACTGCTGGATAACCCATTTTCTATTAACAAAATTCAAAATGTAATTAAGTACATACCTAAAAAGAAAAGCAAAGGCCCAGACAGATTCATTGCAGAATTTTACAAGAAATACAAAGAAGATTTAAGGCCGACGCTCTTCAAAAACTTCAATGAAACTGATAAGGAAGCAATCCTTCCTAAGTCATTCCTGGAAGCAAATATTATTCTAGTACCAAAATCTGAGAAAGCCCCAACTAAAAGAGAGAACTATAGACCAATCTCCCCAATGAACACAGATGCAAAAATCCTCAATAAAATATTGGCAAATAGGATGCAACAAATAATCAAGGAGATTATACACCACAACCAAGTGGAATGCATCTAGGCATGCAGGGGTGGTTCAACATACATAAATCAATAAATATAATCCTCCATATAAATAAAAGCAAAAGTAAGAAGCTCATGATCATTTCTATAGATGCAGAAAAAGCTTTTGATGAGGTCCAACATTCATTCATGATAAGAACTTTACAGAAAATTGTAATAGATGGTCTTTACCTCAGTATAATAAAGGGCATCTATGACAAACCAAGAGCCAATATCATACTAAATGGCCAAAAATGGAAGGGCTTTACTTTAAAATCAGGCACAAGACAAGGATGTCCTTTAATACTGCTCCTATTTAATATAGCAATAGAAACACTAGCCAGAGCAATTAGACAAGAGAGAAAAATAAAAGGGGGTAAAGATAGGAAAAGAAGAAGTTAAATTATCATTGTTTGCAGAAGATGTAATACTCTACATAGAACACCCCCAAAACTCCATGGAAAGCCTATCAGACATAATAAATAAATGCAGTAATGTAGCTCAATACAAAATCAATACTCAAAAATCAATAGCATTCCTGTACACTAACAACAAAATCACACAGAGAGAAATACGAGAAGCTGCACTCTTCACACTAGCAACCAAAAAAATGAAATATTTAGCAATTTCTCTCATGAAAGAAGTGAAAGACATATACAGGGAAAATTATGATACACTGAAAAGACAAATTGAAGATGATCTCAGAAAATGGAAAGATATCTCTTGCTCATGGATAGGAAGAATAAATATTGTGAAAATGGCCTTTCACCCAAAGCTATTATATAGATTCAATGCAATCCCAACAAAATAGCATCAAAATACTTCATAGATCTCGAGAAATCAGCCCTAAAATTATTCTGGAGCGAGAAGAGATCCAGAATACAAAAGACAGTTCTAAGCCAAAAAGGCAAGGCAGGAAGTATCACAATCCCTGACTTGAAGTTATACTACAAAGATACCATAGTAAAATCAACATGGTACTGGAATCAAAACAGAGCCAAAGATCAATGGAATACATTAGAAGATACACACACAACTAAAAACACACTCAATAAACTTATGTTAGATAAAGGGACCAAACAGGTTCACTGGAAGAACAACAGTCTCTTTAATAAATGGTGTTTTAAAAACTGGCTCTCCAAATGCTGAAAACTAAAACTAGACCCATGCCTATCACCGAGTACTAAATTAAAATATAAATGCATCAAAGATATGAATATTAAAACAGAAACACTAAATCTACTGGAAGACAAACTGCATAAACACGTTGAAGACATAGGGATAACTAGAGAATTCATGAACAGGACTCAAACCACATGGGAAATACTTCCCAGAATCAATAACGGGGATTACCTCTTATTAAAAAGTTTCTACATGTCAACAGAAATCCTCAGCATAGTGAAAACAAAACCCAAAAACTGGGAAAAAATCTTAGTGAACTCTCCCTCATACCAAGGATTTGTCTAAAATATATAAAGAATTTGAAAAATTCAGATCCCTAAAATTCAAATATCCATTCCAAAAATGGGCATGTGACATGAATACATGATTCTCAGGTAAAGAAACACAAATGTTAAATAAATGCATGAAAAATTGTTCATCATCATTACTCATTAGATAAATGCAAATTCAAACCCCACTGAGATTCCATCTCACTCTTGAAACAATGGCCAGGATCAAGGAAAACATCAACAACAAATGCTGGAGAGGACGTAGGGGAAAAGGAACTCTCTTGCATTGTTGGTGGGAGTATAGACTGGTACAACCATTGTGGAGGTCAGTCTGGAGATTTCCAAAAACCTGGAATTGGAAGTCCAATTTGTTCCAATTATCCCACTTCTAGGTATATTCCCAGAAGTACTGATAGCATCATACCACAGTGATATATGTGCAGCCACGTTTAGAGCAGCACAATTATTAATCACCTTATCTTGGAAACAGCCCGTGCCCATCAAATTAGGAATGGATAAAAAAGTTGAGGTATTTTTATACAATGGAGTACTACTCAGCTATAAAGATTGATCACATTGGGCTATTTATAAATAAATGGACGCAGCTTGAGATCATACTCATAAGTGAAATAAATCAAACTCACATGTATAAATACTGAATAGTTTTCCAAGTGTAAGAAATGATAAAATACATAAAAAGATGTGGTAATCATGATTCCCCCTTACAATGCTTTGAAGCCTTATAGGTTTTTTTTTAATTTTACTTAAGAGGAAAAAGAGAAAAACACAAAACAAAACAAAGCTGTGTTAGGGTACACATAATACAGAACTACAAAAAAAAACATAACAGTAAGAAATCACCTGTTAATAGATTACATATTATCATCTTGGAAATAGTTGCTCAAATCACAGTTTCAAAGAATACAAAATGGACATTCAAACAGAGAGACTGCAAACAGCTGTGTTCAATGACCCAAAAACATTAATATAGTCAGCTATTTAACACCCCAAAACACACTTGCTGTTATATCTATTAGAGCTCTTTTTTCCCATCTCTTTTTACAGCAAAATTTACATATTTTGGATTTTATTACTCCTTAGTTCTTATTACTTTTTTTGGGGGGGAGAGAATAAAGTCAAATATGGCAAAACAAAGCTGTCAGTCAAAACCAAGGATAGACATAGCACATGATGTAGAACAGAGTACAAGGTTATCAACAATGGTTATCAACGTTGTCTCTTGTTTCCTTAAAAAGAATTGTCTATCTCATTAGATATTATAAAGTTGGACAAAACAGTAGAGAACAAGACCAATAAAACTTAGGCATTGTAAACATTACAGGACTTCCAAAGGAGGCAATAGTCAAACCAGAATGGGCATCTTAGAAAATCTTATTGCCTTCAAAGTAGTTGCCTATAGCCTCAAGCTTGATATTATCATACAGAAAGGAACAGAGTCTAATCAGTCAAAACAAGATCGTGGGAGTATTACAGGACTTCAAAACAAGTTAATAGGAAATCAAAACAAGTTACTATGATGTATCCTAATTTTTTTAATTTTTCCCCTTAATTAAAACAAACATAAGAAATAACTAAATAATTTTTTTGAAGAATAAGGGAGAGATTGAGATAAAACAGGACATAACAATATAACAATACAGGTCAAAGCATGACTGCTTCAGCAACCTAACGCTTCACCACCAAATAACCCGACTTACTAGTAGTTACCATAGTGTCTATCTTTTTCCTTGAAATATTTGGATAAAACTTCATATACTATAGCTTCAAATATTTCCATATCAAGAAGCCCAGAATAAAGCCTTTCTAATTAATAAGTGAAAACTTTATAAGGCTTCATGGCCACATAATGGGGAATCATGATTACCACATATTTTTATATATTTGAATCATTACTTACATTAGGGAAACTATTCGGAATTCACACATGCGAGATTAATTTATTTCACTTATGAGTATGGTCTCAAGCTGCGCCCATTTATTGATAGATATCTCAATGTGGTCCTTCTTTAAAGCTGAATAATACTCCATTGTATAGAAATACCACAACTTTTTTATCCATTCTTCAGTTGATGGACACTTGAGTTGTTTCCAAGATCTGGCAATTACAAATTGTGCTGTTATAAGCATAGGAGCACATATATCACTGTGGTATGATGCTTTCAGTTCTTCTGGGAATGTGCCTAGAAGTGGAATAGCTGGAATAAATGGGATTTCCAATCCCAACTTTTTGAGAAATTTCCAGACAGACCTCCACAAAGGCTGTACCAGTCTACACTCCCACCAACAGTGCAGGAGAGTTCCTTTTTCCCCACAGCCTCTCCAGCATTTGTTGTTGTTGGTTTTCTTCAACCTGGCCATTCTTTCAGGAGTGAGATGGTATCTCAGTGTGGTTTTAATTTGCATTTCTCTAATGACCAATGATGATGAGCATTTTTTCATGTATTTATTTTCCATTTGTATTTCTTCATCTGAGAATTGCATATTCATCTCAGATGCCCATTTTTGGATTGGATCTTTGAATTTTGGAGGTCTGAGTTTTTTTTAATTCTTTATATGTTCTAGACAAGAGTCCCTTGTCTGAGAGAGAGTTCACTAAAATCTTTTCCCAGTTTGTGGGTTTTCTTTTCACTATGCTGGAGATTTCTTTTGACATGCAGAAACTTTTTAATAAGAAGTGGTCCCAGTTATTGATTCTGGGAAGTATTTCCTGTGCGGTTTGAGTCCTGTTCATGAATTCTCTACCTACTATGTCTCCAAGGTTTCTACCCAATTTGTCTTCCAATAGATTTAGTGTTTCTATTTTAATATTCAGATCTTTGACCCATTTAGATTTTAATGTAGTACATGGTGATAGACATGGGTCTAGCTTTAGTTTTCGGCAAATGGAGAGCCAGTTTTTCCAGCACCATTTATTAAAGAGACTGCCGTTCTTCCAGTGAACCTGCTTGGCTCCTTTATCAAAGATAAGGTGGTTGAGTGTGTTTGTAGTTGTGGTTGTATCTTCTAATCTATTCCATTGATCTTCAGCTCTGTTTTGATTCCAATATCATGTTGATTTTACTACTGTTGCTTTGTAGTATAACTTCAAGTCAGGGATTGTGATGCCTCCTGCTTTGTCTTTGCTGCTTAGAATTGCCTTTGCGATTCTAGGTCTCTTCTGGTTCCAGATGAAATTTAGGAGTGATTTCTCTAGATCTATAAGGTATGTTGATGGTATTTCTATTGGGATTGCATTGAATCTGTATAACAGTTTTGGGAGAATGGACATCTTCACAATGTTTGTTCTTCCTATCCATGAGCAAGGGATGTCTTTCCATTTTCTGAGATCATCTTCAATTTCCTTTTTCAGTGTATTATAATATTCACTGTATAAGTCTTTCACTTCTTTCGTAAGAGTAATTCCTAAATATTTCATTTTTTTGCTTGCTAATGTGAATAGTCCAGTTTCTCTTATTTCCCTCTCTGTGATTTTGCTCTTCATGTATAGAAATGCTATTGATTTCTGAGTATTGATTTTGTATCCAGCCACATTACTGAATTTATTTATTGTATCTAAGAGTCTTTCAATGGAGTTTGGGGGGTCTTCTATGTAGAGTATCATGTCATCTGCAAACAATGATAATTTAACTTCTTCTTTTCCTATCTTTACCACTTTTATTTCTCTTTCTTGCCTAATTGCTCTGGCTAGTGCTTCCAGTACTATATTAAATAGGAGTGGTAATAAAGGACATACTTGTCTTGTGCCCGATTTTAAAGTAAAGGCTTTCAATTTTTGGCCATTTAGTATGATGCTGGCTCTTGGTTCGTCATAAATGGCCTTTATTATATTGAGGTAAAGACACTCTATTCCAATTTTCTGTAAAGTTCTTTTCATGAATAAATGTTGGACCTTATCGAAGGCTTTTTCTGCATCTATAGAAATGATCATGTGATTCTTATTTTTGGCTTTATTGATATGGTGGATTACATTTATTGATTTGCATATGTTGAACCATCCTTGCATTCCTGGGATGAATCTCACTTGGTCATGGTGTATTATCTTCTTGATGATTTGCTGGATCCTATTTGCCAATATTTTATTGAGGATGTTTGCATCTGTGTTCATTAGGGAGATCAGTCTATAGTTCTCTTTTTTAGTTGGGTCTTTCTCAGGTTTTGGTACTAGAGTAATATTTGCTTCCAGGAATGACTTAGGAAGGATTGCTTCCCTTTCAATTTCATTGAAGAGTTTGATGAGTGTCGGCATTAGGTCCTCTTTGTATTTCTTGTAGAATTCTGCAGTGAATCCATCTGGGCCTGGTCTCTTCTTTATAGGTAATGACTTAATTACATTTTCAATTTCATTAACAGAGATTGGGTTATTCAACAGTTTTACATCCTCTTGATCTAGCTTTGGTACTTCGTATGCTTCTAAGAATCTGTCTATTTCTTCTGTGTTATCAAACTTTTGAGAGTAGAGGTTTTCGAAATAGGTGTTGATGATCTTCTGTATTTCTATTGGGTCTGTAGTGATCTCACCTTTTTCATTTCTTATTGCATGAATTTGAGCTTTTTCTTCCCTTTTTTTAATAAGGTTGGCTAGGGGCTTATCGATTTTATTTATTCTTTCAAAGAACCAACTCTTTGATTCATTGATTCTTTGGATTGTTTTCTTAGTCTCTATTGCATTGATTTCTGCTCTGATTTTTATAATTTCCTCTCTTCTTTTGGCTTTGGGCTTGACTTGCTCTTCTTTTTCTAGCTGTTTCAGGTGTAGCATCAAGTTATTTATTTGTATTCGTTCTGTTTTCCTGATGTGGGAACTCAGTGCAATAAATTTTCCTCTCAGGATGGCTTTCATTGCATCCCACAGATTCCAGTAAGTTGTATCTGCATTTTCATTTTCTTTTAGGTATTGTTTAATTTCTTCTTTAATTTCCTCTGTGACCGACTGATTACTCAAGAGTGTGTTATTCAGTTTCCATGTGTTTGCGGGATTTTTGCAGTATCTTTTATCATTAATTTCTAATTTCAGAGCACTATGATCCGATAACATGCAAGGGATGATTTCAACTCTTTTGCATTTGTTTAAATATGTTCTGTGAGCTAATATATGGTCTATTTTAGAAAATGATCCATGTACTGCTGAGAAGAATGTGTATTCTGATGTTGTTGGGTGGAACATTCTGTATATGTCTATCAAACTCATTTGTTAGACCGGAGGGGGGTTCAAAATGGCGGCTTGCTAGGGGATCGAGTGAAGAGTCTCTCCAGAGAATTCATACTAGAAGCTAAAAAATGACAACATGGAGAGGGCCAGACAAATCGATAGCGATTCTTATTAACCAAGATAGTTCAGCTGGAGGATTTAAAGTCGTGCTGAGACCGTGAACGCTGATAACGGGAGGCTGCAAATCCCGCACCTTTAAATCAACAAACTGACCCATGGACCCAGCAGGAAAACCTGAGTTGCTTTTGGGGACTGCGGGAAACTGAGTCCCGGGCCGGGACTCCAAGTAGCAGCCAGGACTGCACCACTGCACCAGAGCAGATATACAAAGCTCTGGCATTTCAAATCTAAACGGTGCACAGATATCTGACCGTTCAGCGCTGTGCCGGGAGCGCACGCTGTGCACTGTTCCGCGCTGTGCTGGGAGTGCGGGAAAGGTGGGCAGCTTGGTGTGTGGTGGTCCCGGAATGAGGACCTGCACCAGACACTGGTGAGTACTGGGAACCCCGTGGCTGCTGGGGTTGGCCAGAGAACAGCTGGCCGCCACCATGGGGAAATCAATAACACAGAGTCTGGTGCAGACATTTTAGCCTGGCGGCAGAAACTGCAGCGTGGTGACATCACCAGGTCCCCCTGTAGGGAGGGCTGGTGGAAGACATCTTGAATCCTGGCAGAGCCTGATTACTTGCTGGCTTCAGCTCCACACAGAGAACTTAGTGGGAGACATCTTGGTTTTGGGCGGATCTGCTATTCTGGTGCTCCTGTCACAGAGAGATTTGGAAGAGAACGGCTGGGATTTGGGCAGAACCCTGTGCCATAGTGACATTACTCAGCTGCTTCTGGTACAAAGAGAACTGGCAGGAGCTACTGGGGCTAAACCAAGCCTCTGCTTGGGGCCCAATAAGCGGATACAAAATAGGCACAACTCAGTGACAACCAGAAAGTACAGCCTAATTTAGGAACTAACTGGCACAGAGGCTAGAGACTAGCCTGTACTGCCCCTGCAGCCCAGTCTACCCCAGATAACAGTAAATTGGGGAGGACAGCAAAAACTCAAGCCAGCACGCTTCTGAAAGGCCCTAAGCAATTCGGAGAGGGCCAGAGAACTCCAGGACAGTCTGAAAGAAACCAGAAACATGACAAGAGATAAAAATAAAAAAAAATCTCCAGCTGCCCAACAGGAGAAAATAAGCCCAGGAGAAGTAAACACTGAAGAGAACAAGCACAGTAACCATCCACTACTTGACACAGCATCAGCTGAAATTAAAAAGTACCTACATGATCTCATAGAGGAATTTAAAGCTGTACTCCTGATCCAAGTGAGGCAAGATATAAAGAGATTAATTAAAGAAATGACAAGCCCTGCCCAAGAGAACACAGATGGAAGAACTGAGGAAATCAGAAAAGAAAGAGAAGCATCTGAAGAAGAATTTAAGCGTAACCTAGAATACATGAAACAGATCCAAAGAGAAAATCAGGAAACTAAAAACTCCATTGAACATTGGCAAAATGCCTTGACAGAAACTAAAGATAGCCTTCTGAAACTTGAAGAAAGATTTAGGACATATGAACGTGAAAGAAAAAGCCTCTTAAAAATAACAAGGAACCAGAAAGAAGCAATTCTAAAACTGGAAGATGACAAAAAGATACATAACCTAAGAATAAAGAATGTGAGTGAGGAAGCAGGAACATCCAAAAATGAAATACAAAAAAATATTCACAGAGATATTAAAGCAAAATTTCCCATGTATAGCAAAAAGAAATGATATCCAGATAAAAGAAGCATACAGAACACCAGCTACCTACAACCAAAACAGATCTACGCCTAGACATATAATAATCGAGATCCCAGAAATCCACCAAAAAAACAGAATATTAAAAGCAGCCAGAGAAAAGATGCAGGTTACCTATAATGGGAAATCTATCAAAATAACAGCAGACTTATCAACACAAACTCTTAAGTCAAGAAGGGAGTGGGGAGAAATATTCCAAGTCCTGAAAGAAAAAAATATGCAACCAAAGTTCATATATCCATCAAAACTCTCTCTAAAAATTAATGAAGAAATAAGATACTTTCAAGACAAGGAGGAACTGTGGGAGTTCGTGACCACCAATCCAACCCTACAGAGAGCGCTGAAGGACATTACAGAGAAAGAGAGGAAGAGATATCAGGATTCCAGCAACAGTGGCAGAGAGGCCTCAGGGAACGGGGCAGACCATGGAATGAGGGAATAAGGTGGACAAATAATAGCAGAAAAGTGTAGTAGCAGACATGAGGCAGAGACAGTAAGCTACTCTTTAGTATAGACAGCTCTGAAACTATATATCAAAAAAAAAAAGCAGAGGTCATGGCTAATGGTGTATAATGATTTAAAAGACACAGTAGCCCTAGTGCCATATTTAGATTGAATTTAATTTGTTCTGGTCTGTCCGCTCACGTCAGATTTGAGGACACAGACATCTTGACCCAAAAATAGCAGGCTATACCATGGTAACTATCCTTACTTTCCTATTAACTTAAACTGAAATCCTATAATACTTACATTGTCTTACTATGACTGATCTTAATTGAATCTGAATCGTAAGACTATGGGTTGGCCATGGCTGATTTTATTTGAAAATGGTATGCTTGTCAGTATCAACCCTAAAAGTAGAGGCAACTACTCTGAGGATGACAAGTTGTAAAGAATATCCATACTGGTATTAATTAGTAACAGCTTCCAAACCCTACAATGCTGCCAAAGTTAAGTTTTTATAAAAATAGGTGATACTATATTTAACTATAATAAGCCAGTGTGGTGGTCAAATCTATTGAAAATAACAAGAGGAAACATAGTAACTATGGAAGATCATCTATATTGTGGTCTTAAATGTTTTATCCATTGCATGTTTTTCTAGGAAATTGTTTTGCTGGCTTGCTATGACTTGGTATTCCCTATAACACAGAGAGGATAGATATATATGTGGAAATTCACACATGGGTTCTTTTTTTTCTTTTTAATTATTTATGGGAACAGATTATATAATGCAAGATGTAATGAACAGATACTCTGAGGAAGAGACACTAGGAAACTCGAGGCTAATTTAGTAGCATTATGATAGAAATTCTAGCAATACTAATGTTTGCTGATTAGAATGACATTGGACTGGTTTCTTGAGTTCAATTTCAGCATATGTAGAGATGGGGACAGCTATCACAAAGAGAAGGAGAGATGAGTTGGTAGTTACTATTGTCTTCCCTAATTTGGTACTTGAGGACCTAAAAAGTCTTCAATGATTTGATTAGTTCTATAATATACACTAAGTATATAAGGTGGATGAAGAAGGGGACAACTATTTGTAAAAAACTAGAGACAGTTAGATAGACAATCAAGATCTCCAGTGGGCTTCCTATGAAATCTGTATTTCTCTAAATTGTTTTTTTTAACTGCTATGTTCTGTTTTGATATGTTTAATCTTACCCTCTTTGAGAAGTAAAACAAATGTGTAGGACTGATAACCATGTTACTGAGCTCTTGTTCGATCATAGAGTAGAAGGGTTTGTAGTGTCACTTTATGAATGTCATTCTAAAGGCTTCAATTCCATAACATAAACAGCTACTTCTAAGATGACAATGTGTAACTTATCAACCAGCAATTTCTTACTGTTTGTTTTTCTGTAAGTTTGTATCATTTCTACCCTTTTTAAAAATCTCCATGTATTCTTTTGTTTCCTTTTCTTTAAATAAAAAATTAAAAAAAAAAAAAAGAAACAGGGGCACATCAATCTCAGGGCAATAGGGGGCTTAAATTACATATTCAGGTCTCTGATAATGTGTCACATATCTCAGTTCACAACAATAAAGATAAAAATATGATACTTTCTTCTACAAATATATGCAGACACAGCAATGGCATATAAGAAAGAAAGGAAAGAAACAATGGCTTTAGGATCCAAGGTTAGCCTTGCTCTTAGCTGAGCTGAAGTTGGGGGAAGATAGTGAGGTATTGAGAGTTGGCTGAAGGTCATGGTCCATGTCCTGGCTGGTTTTGCAGAGTGACCATTCTATCAGGGCTCACTGCATTGTTTAAATATTTGTCAGATCAGAGTACCATGGAATAAATAGTGGAAGGCAGAGCCAAGAGAATTACATGTTTTTTCCCACCTTAGGCAGGGTTGCAATTTAAGGAGACCCTTTTGCAAAATAAGAAATAAGAGGGACATACACTAGGAGAAAGGTCCTTGGTTCAACCCAGTAGGGCAAAACAGTACAAAGCAAAAACAAATCAAAACAAACATAGCAACCAGTTTACCTGCCTACCTTCCTGCCTACTTCCTGCCAGCCAAACAAGAAGCAATGTGGATAATGTCTTAAGGTGCAACATTTTGCAAGGCTACTCAATGAGTAGCGATGGCTACTCAGTATAATTCTGATTGTTGTTTCGAGAGATGACAACACAGCATAAAACATAGGTGAGAGAAATTTTATTTAGTTCGTTATTTATTTAAGAGAAAAAAGACTCAGGATACAAAAACAAAGAGACAAAGATGCAAAACAACAAATCCTAAACAATAGCAGCATAAGTTTTTAAAGCAAGATGGTAGAAATTTAAGAATTGTTGTAATATTGCATATTTTCCCATCAAAAGTGATGCCCAGATTGCCAGATATAGCCATGTAAGACTGATCTAATCGTGAATTTTTACAGTTCTTTTCCAAGAACTAACAGAATTATAGCATAGTCAACTTAGCTATTTTATGTATATACACAGATGTAAAAACACAATGTGTTTTTCCTTTTCCCTTTCTTCTTCGCTGCTTTCCCCTATCCCAGATACTTTTCCTCTTTGAGTAGCTTCTTACCCTTACACAATATTTTCAGAGTTTGGATCTTATTTGCTCTTACAGTTTCTTACACTAGGGACACAATGTGGTATTTCCACATGTGAGTTTGATTAACCTCACTTGTGATTATGGTCTCAAGTCACATCCATTTGCTAAAACATCGATGCAATATTTCTTTACACTTGAATAGTACTCCACCATATAAAAACACCACGTCTTTTTTATCCATTCCTGGACTGATGGGCACTTGGGTTGTTTCCAAGATGTGGCTGTCACAAATTGTGCTGCTATAAACTTTGGTGTCAGTATACCTCTTTGGTATGATATTTTCAGTCCTTCTGGGAAAATGCCCAGCAGTAGGATAGCTAGGTTAAAGGGCAACTATCCTAGTAGCTTTTTAAGGAATCTTCAAATTGATTTCCACAGTGGTTGCACTAACTTACATTCCCACCAAAATTGGAGAACAGTTCCTTTTCCCCCACCACCCATCCAGAATTTATTATTGATTTACTTCTTGATCTTGGCCATTCTTGCTGGAGTGAGATGGAATCTCAGTGTTGTTTTAACTCACATTTCCCAAATGACAATGCACATTTTTTCATACACTTATTTCTATTTGTATTTCTTTATCTGAGAATGATGTATTCATCTCAGAGCCCTATTATTGGATTGAGAATTTGAGCTTTGGCCCTGATGTTTTAAAATTTATTACTGCTCTAGATAGAGTCCTCTGTCTGAGGGACAATTAGCTAAGATATTTTTCCAATTCATAGGATTTCCTTTGACTCTGTTGGAGATTTCTTTAGACATGCACAACTTTCTAATAAGACTAGATCCTCATTGCAGACTTTAGCAAGTCTTTCTCACACAGTTTGATGTTTGTTCGTGAAATCTCTGCCTACCATTTATCATCAAGATTTCCATTTATTTTGTGTTGCAGTAAATGTAGTGTTTCTGTTTTAATATTTAGATATTTGATCTATTTTGACTTCAGTTTAGTGCATGGTGATAGGTGTGGATCTAGTGTTAGTTTTCAGCATATGGAAAGCCAGTTTTTATAGCACCATCTAGTAAAGAGGCTATCTTTGTTCAAGTGAACATGTTTGGCCACTTTGTGAAGGATAAGCTGCTGAGTGTGTTTATAGTTGTGGCTGTATCTTCTAATCTATTCCATTGATCTTCAGGACTATTTTTATTCCAGAACCATGCTGATTTTAACACAGGAGCTTTGTAGTATAATTTCTGGTTGGGAATTATGATGGTTTCCACATTATTTTCATTGCCTGGAAGTGCCTTTGTTATTCTAGGTCTCCTCTGGTTTCAGATGAATTTTAGGAATGATTTCTCTTGATCTGTGAGATATATTAGTAGAATTTTGATTGGAATTGCACTATATCTGCGTAAAATTTTGGGAGAGTGGCCCTTTTCACAATGTCTCTTCTTTTCCATGAATAGGGAATGTCTTTTCATTTTCTGAAATAATCTTCAACTTCTTTTTTCAGAGCAATGTAATTTTTAATGTATAGACCTTTTTCTTCCCTTTTAAGATTGATTTTTAGTAATTCATTTTTTGATGCTATAGTGAAAAGTGGGGTCCCTTATTTCTCTCTCAGTGCATGAGATGTTTGTGTACAGCAATGCAATTGATTTTTGAGCATTGACTTTGTATCTAGCTACGTTACTGAATTTAGTTGTTACATATAGAATCTTTCAATGGAGTTTTGATGGTCTTCTATGTAGAAAATAACACGATATCATCTGCAAATAGTGATAATTTAACTTCTTCCTTTCCTAAACTTATTATTTTTATTTCAATGAGAGAAAATTTAAATGGCCCCCTAGGTGTTTACCTTTGTAACCTCTAACCTTGACTGCTCCAAGGCTGCATAGAAGTGTGGCTATGTGACTTGAATATGAAATGTAGAATCTCTAATGTTTCCATATGATATTGACCAGAGAAGCACTGTTTTAACATCAGTGTTCTAATCCTACCTGCTGCTGTTCAGTCTGAAATTCCATCTCTGATGCCCATCTGAAAATGCTAATGAAGCATAATGAAGATCCACTGAATGGAAACATGTGAGTGACCATGTGCATCATTACCTTGTGGAATAGTCATGAGTTCCTCTTTCTACCAGATACTTGCAGTGAAGTAGGCTGTGGGACAGAGCAGTTCCAGTGGAGCAGCTGGAGGAGTGAGTCAGTAAGTGGGCTTCAGTGCATAACACTGAGAACCAGGCTAAGAAATCCTGCCACAAAGAGTGTCCATGTTCCTTGGTTATATCCAACATATAAACTGAAAACTCTGTTGAAACACTACAGGAATATGGATCTCTCAAATTTCAGTTCAGATCCTTCACCTCCCCATGGACTTAGTCCACATAGGCTGCTATAATAAACTGCCATATGCAGTGCAACTTATCTCATTAAGCAGGCTTGAATCACAGAAATAAATGCCTCAGGTAAACATAATATGAAGAGCAATAATTTGGCCTCACTTCTTTGGATCTGTACCAGCCCATCATTGTAGAAGAAGATGACAGAACAGAACAACCCAATAATGGGAGAGAAGTGAAAATGAGGGGGCAAGGAGGAGATAGTGCACTTTAATGACATGCCTCAGTGACCAAGATATTTCTTTTTGAACTACACCTCCTACAGTTTCCACTCCCTTGCAATAGTAAAAACCAGGCCTCTACCATATACATCTTCAGGGAACACTTATTACCAAAATATAGTATTCTGTCCCTGACCTACAATGGCTCATATTTGTCTCACATGGAAAATATGTTACATCCATCTCTAAGAGTTCTGAAATTTTAACTGTTCTAGCTTTGTTCAGCTCTCCAAGTACAAAGTCTCCTGTAAGACTCAAAGTAAACTGAATTCTGAGATCATTTATGAGTGAAAAAGTAATTACTTGCTTTGCAGATAGCATGGTGGCCCAAATACAAGATAAATAACTGTATGCCTGAAAGAAGGAGAAAAAATAGCAAGCAACAATCAAATTAAAGAAAGAACAAAGCTCAGTAGGAAAACATTAAATCCTACCACTCTGTTTTTGGCATCTAGGGCATTCCACAGGGACATATGGGTTCACAGTGGCTTGTACCTCTCTACCCCTTTGTGTGCATCCCAAGGAGCCATTCTGTTGTCTCAGCCCTGTTCACTGTTCACAGTTTACTCTGACAGGTGCTGCTCATTGTGTGCTGATCTACCTCCTTTGAGTCTCCAATGCCCCATTGGTTTCATCCTCACAGCTAACAGTTTGCCCCATCAGGATATTAGGGATTATGATCTTCTGGCTCACTTTATAGCATCATAAACTTTGCTTTGAAATCTTGATGGAAAGCTTCATGATTATACTCATAAAACCAGCACCACATTGACTGGTTACTAGCTAAGGTCTATGCTCCCTGCTCACTACAACTGCAGCAGCCTCTGAGTGCCTGACTAGCATGGGATCTCTTGGGCAAGCAGGGAACCTTGGGATTTCCTTCTCAAAAATTTTTTCAAGGTTATGTCACTAAGCCCGTGGAGGCAATATCTTGCAGATTTCTGAGATACCCTCTAGGCATTTCCTCTACTTTCTCCATCTTGGCTTCTTCCACCTCTTAACCTCTTACCAATTGGGTGGTCTACTTTGAGTTACATTCCCATTCCTTATTCTGATTTTTAGCTTCATGCCTCAGTCTCTCCCTCAGGGCTGGGATTACACGTTTGGGCCACTATTGCAAACTATTGGCTTCTTTTTAAAGATAGTAATCATTTTGTAACTGTGTCCTGTTTTGTTGCACCTTTACCAATGATCCTTTCCCAGAAAAACTGAACAGTTTTAGACTTCTTGCTATACAAATCTGGATAAATATATCCAGAAATGCACTATTGGATGCTGTACAGTTTGGAAATTTTCCTCCAGAAAATAAGTTAGTTTGTCACCTTTAAAATTGACTTTCCAGGCCACAGGACCCAGGATCAGGGGTGGCCCTCAAGGCTCGACCTCCAGAGCCTGCCTCTTCCATGCTTCCTGTCATCCACCACTTAACACAGGACCATCAGGGGGACACAGACCTCTAGTGGCTCACAGGGCCAGGCCAAGCCAGCCTATTCCACATCCTTGCCATCCTACTGCTGCCCGCTAGGAACCCCACTTTATGGATCTGGTATTGCTATTGATTTTTGGCTCCCACTCCTCCCCCCAGAACACTGGACTGCAGTGGATTAACTGTGCTGTGTTGATGTGAGACTCAGTAACCCGTTATCTAAACAGAAGACTTCAGCAAGCTTCCATCAGTCTGGTGAGTTTGCCCCTAAAATAGGAATACAATTTGTCAACTTTAGTGATTAAACAGGAGCAATGGTCAAGCCTCCTCCAGAAGTAGACCTTGGCAAGCTTGGGAAGAGTGTGGGTGAGTCTTTCCTCCACACAGAGAACATCTGTTAGGTTGAGGACAGTGCCAATAAGGCCTCCCTTAACCTGGAGAAAATCAGAGGGGCTAATGAGACAACCAGTGACACAGAATGGCCCCAGCTAAGACAAACACTATAGACAGGGAGATATGGTGACCTGGAACAACCTGAAGATACAGTAACAGCATGAACTAAAGGTTGATTTACGTGAATACTTCTAGGTTTGTCAGCCTAGGAAAAATATAGGTCTCACCCAACAGGCCCAGCAAGAGGAATTCAGGTAACTGGCTCAATTCTTCATTGTGGCATGCAGAAGTAGACAGACATTAATTACACAGTAGCACCCTATGATACACACTACAAACAGGTGAGACTAGTGGGATTCGAAGACCAAATATTATCCCAAAATGGAAAATGATGAAATGAAAAAGCGCAATGCAATCTTAAACATCTAGTCCATCAGGAGCAAGTAAAAGAGATATTGAAATAGAGAGCTTTAAATATCAGACGGCAGAAATCTCTGAAAAGATAACAAGTGAAGTAAAAAGACAAATCTACAAGGCTATTGAGGAAATCAAACTAGAACTAATCTCTCAAGTAAAGAGAAATAAAAAACTTAGTAAAGGAATTGCTAAGCATAGCTAGAGAAGAAATATATTAAATAGTACAAGAGCATGGGAAGCTGATTGAAACCTTGAATGAACAATGTAGAAAATAAGCAGAATCCATGAAACAAACTGAAAGAGACATCCAAGAAACAAAATTCTATTGAAAGCTGGCAAAACTGTTTGTAAGTGATGCTGAGAATAGAATTTTGAACCTTGAGGACAGGATTGCAATTAGTGATCATGAAATTATAGAACTCTTAAAAATAACAAAGCATGAAATGACAATCCAGCAGCTTTTTTTTTTTGTCTTTTTCATTTTTATCGGTACCAGGGATCGTACTCACAACTGCCTGCTTGCAAGGCAGGTGCTTATGCCGCTGAGCTAAATTCCCAGCCCCCAATCCAGCATCTTTAAAATGATGCCAAGAGAAGCAATATAATACTAATAGGCATCAGTGAAGATGCAGGAATCAATGGAAATGACATAGGTAAACTATTCACAGAAGTAATAACAGAACATTTCCCAAACATGGGGGGGAAATGTGATATGCAGATAACTGAGGCATATAGAAATCGAAAAAGTCACAATCAATATACATCTATACCCAGACATATAAGAATTCAGATCTCAGACATTCAACATTAAAACAAAATCCTAAAAGCTGTTAGAGCAAAGACACTGCTCACTTCTCAAGGAAAGCCCATTAGAATCGCAACAGACATTTCAGCACAAACCCTCAAGATGAACTTGGAGTGAAGTGTTTCAAGCCCTGAAACAAAACAACTTTCAACACATATTGATGTACCAAGAAAAATTTTCAAATTTAATGAAGAAACAAAATACTTCCATAACAAAAAACAAGTGAAGTAATTCATGTCCTCCAAACTAACCCTAGAAGGAATATTGAAAGACATACTAGATAGAGATAAAAAAGACCACAATCTCCAGAAAAACAACAGAAAGAAACCACCAGGCAGGACAAGGAATTAAAAATGGGGAAAACAGAAAACAATAACTGGAACATAACATGGCAAAGTCTAGCCAGTACATATCAGTTATACACAACAATGTAAATGACCTCAATTCACCTATCAAAAGAAATAGGTTGACAGAATGGATCAAGAAACAGGATCCTACAATACGCTGTATACAAGAAACACATCTGACTCAAAAGGAGACTCCTAAATTAAAAGTCAAAGGATGGAAAAAATGTATTTCATGCAACAGGAACCCAGAAAAAAGGCAGGGGTAATTGTTATATTTGCATACAATGTGAACTTCAAACTTAAAAGGATTAAAAGAGATAAAGAAAATCATTACATCCTTATTAGTGGAAAAATTCAAGAGGCAGAAATAACAGTCATAAATATATATGCACCAAATACAGGAGCACCCAACTATATAAGACAAAGATGAATGGACATGAAAAACCAAATACACAAGAACACATTTATAACAGGGGACCTTAATACCCCATTGTCACAAAGAGATAAATTGACTAGACAAAAGTCAATGAAGAAACAGTAGAACTGAATCATACCTTTGAGCAAATGGACTTAGAAGATGTTTACAGAGTATTGCGCCCAACCACATCAGAATACACATTCTTTTCAGCTGTGCATTGGACATTCTCCAAAATAGACCATAAAATAACTCATAAAACATTCTTAAGTAAACGCAAAGGGATTTAAATTATCTCCTGCATATCATCTGACCATAGTGCATTAGAATTGGAAATTAATGACAAAAGAAATTGAAAAACCTGCCTAGATACATATAAATTAAATACCGATATTCTGAACAACCAGTGGGCTACAGATGAAATTAAAGAAGAAATAAAGCAATGAATACAATTCAATGAAAATGCAGAAGCAACACATTGTAATCTGTGGGATTCAGTGGAAGCGGCCTTAAGAGAGAAATATATAGCAATAAACTGTCATATCAAGAAAACAGAATGATCACAAGTAAACAACATAGTGCTACATCTCAAGCTTCTAGAAAAGGAAGAGCAAATTAAACCCAAAGCTCATAGAAGGGAATAAATTGTAAAGATCAAAGCAGAAATTTATTCAATTGAATCTAAAAAGAAATACAAAGAATTAATGACTCAAAAAGCTTGTTTTTTGAGAGAATAAATGAAATTGATAAACCTCTGGGGAACTTTATCTAAAAAAGAAACCCAAATTCATGTGATAAGGACTGAAAAGAAGAAAATTACCACAGATTCCATGGAAATTCAAAAGATCATGAATATGTACTTTGAAAACCTCTACTCACACGGGACAGGAAAGACAGAGAAAATGGACAGATTCCTAGAGACATATGAACTACCAAAGCTCAATCAAGAAGATATAGCAAATTTGAACAAAACAATATCAGCTATTGAAATTGAAAATGTGATAAAAAATTTACCAGCAAAAAAGCCCAGGTCCTGATGGATTTACAGCTGAATTTGACAAGAAATTTAGAAAAGATTTGATGCCAACACTGCTTAAAATGTTCAATGAAATTAAAAAGGAAACAATCCTCCCTTAATCTTTCCTGGAGGCAAGTATTACTCTAATATCAAGCCAGAAAAAGACCTAACCAAAAAGGAAAACTATAGGCCAGGGTCACAAATGCACATTGATGCAAAGGTTCTCCATAAGATACTAGCAAATTGAATGCAACAAATCATCAAAAATATACATCATAACCAAATGAGATTCATTCCAGGAATGCAGGGATGGTTCAACATACGCAAATCAGTAAATGTAATTCACTACATTAACAAAGCAAACCACACAACCACATGGTCATCTCAATAGATGCAGAGAAAGCGTTTGATAATATCCAACCCATGCCCATGATAAAACCCCTTCAGAAACTTGGAACACATAGTGTCTACCTCAATCTTATAAAGGCCATCTATGACAAACCAACATCCAACATTATACTAAATGGACAAAAACTGAAAGCTTTCATTTTAAAATCAGGAACAAGACAAGGATGTCCAGTATCACCACTTTTTTCTATATAGCTCTGGAAACATTAGCCAGAGAAATCAGACAAAAGAGAGAAACAAAAGAAATAAAGATAGGAAAGAAAGAAGTTAAATTATCACTATTCGAAGATGACATAATACTCTATATAGAAGACCTCAAAACTTCATTAAGAGAATACTAGAGGAAATAAACAAATTCAGCAGTGTGGCTGGATACAAATTCAAAAAATCAAAAGCATTCATGTACCAAACAAAAATCTCACTGAGAGAGAAATTATGGACATATCACTTTACACAATAGCATCTAAAAAAACGAGATGCATAGGAATAACCCTAAACAAGAATGCCTATATGCCGAAAATTATATACTACACTAAAAAAGGAGATTGAAGAGAATATTAGAAATGGAAAGATATTCTGTGTGCTTGACTAGGAAGAACTAATATCATGAAAATGGCCATACTCCCTAAACTGTTATACAGATTTAATGCAATCCCCATCAAAATAACATTAACATACCTTACAGATTCAGAGAAAACACTCTTAAAATTCATTTGAAACAGAAGAAACCTAAAGTATCAAAGGTAATTCTGGGCAACAAAGGCAAGGCAGGAGGCATCTTAATCCCTGATTTGAAAATATACTACAAAGCCACACTGATGAAATCAGCATGGTATTGGCAAAGAAATAGACTTGAGGATCAATGGAACAGATTAGAAGATGTAAACACAACTACAAAGACACTCAGCCACCTGATATTTGACAAGAGTTCTAAACATGTTCATTAGAAGGATAGCCTCTTTAATAAATGGTGTTGGAAAAATTGGCTCTCCACATGCCAAAGACTGAAACTTGACTCATGCCTATTGCCAGGCACAAAACTAAAATCTAAATGTATCAAAAATCTAAATATTAAAACAGAAACACTAAATCTACTGGAAGACAAGGTAGGTAGAAATCTTGGAGACATAGTGATAGGCAGAGAATTCATGAACAAAATGCAAACTGCACAGGAAACACTTCAAAATATCAACAACTGGAATCTCATATTATTGAAGTTTCTGCACTTCAAAAGAAATCACTAACAGAGTGAAAAGAAAACCCATAGAATTGGAAAGAATTTTAGCCAGCAACCCCTCAGACAAGGACTTACATAGAAAATATATAAATAATTGAAAAACATCAGTTCTCCCAAATTCAAAGAACCTCTCCAAAAATGGGCATCTGAGATGAACACACAGTTCTCAGATGCAGATATACAAGTGGCAAATAAATACATGAAGAAATGTTCACCATCACTGGTCATTTGAGAATTGCAAATGAAAACAGCATTGAGATTTCATCACACTCCAGAAACAATAGCTGCCATTCAGAAATCAATTGATAACAAATGTTGGCGAGGCTGTGGGGAAAAAGGAACACCGCTCCACTTTGGCGATAGTGTAGACTGCTATAGGCACTATGGAAATCAATCATGGAGATTCCTCAGAGGACTAGGATTAGAAGTTCCATTCTATCCAGCTATTCTCCTCCTGGATATTTTCCCAGAAAAACTAAAAACATCATGTCACAGTGATATATGTGCACCCATGTTTATAGAAGCCCAATTTTAATAGCTCAGTCTTGGAAACAACCAAAGTGCCCATCCACCACAGAGTGAATGAAAAAGTTGTGGTATTTTTATACATTGGAATATTACTCAGCTATAAAAAGGTGATCTTGAGGGCTTTATAGGTAAATGGAGGCAACTGGACACTATCATCATAAGTGAAATAAGTAAGAATCATACTTATAAAAATAATATTGTCTCTCTGGTTTAAAAATAATAAAAATTGTAGAAGTAGTAAGTTCTAAAATGTGTAATAGCTATTGTAAAAAATGAAAAGGAAGTGCTCTAAAGGATATAAATGCATATATGTTTAAATGTGTAAGATAGATAACCACATTACTAATTTTTGTTGGATCATTGAACAGAATGATTTGCACTCTCACTGTTTGATTGTTCGCTTTCTATTCTTTAATTTTGAAACTTGAGCAACTTTCTAAAATGCTAATATGTAGTTTATAAACTAATGATTCTTAGTGTTAATTTCTTTTGAAATTCTATATTACTTTTATGTTTTTTTTCTGTTTTGCTTTTTTTTCTTTAAATAAAAAAACCAGGGCTGGGGATTTAGCTCAGTGGCACAAGCACCTGCCTGGCAAGTGCAAGGTCCTGAGTTCCATATCCAGTCCCCCTGCCCCCAAAACACCAGCTTTCCCCAGTCTCGTGATATAAAAAAAATGCATTGTACTTCTTTCCAGGGTGTAACAGTGATGGCCAGTTTCCAATACAGTCACAAATTTCCAGCTGCAATCTAATCAGCATAGCCTTTACCATACAGAGTCATACGAGGTTTCTGGTCTACTTAGCCTGCGCAAGAATTGTCTCCTATGATCTGATCAAAGAATTCTAGGATTTCTCTGCCTTGCTCTACCAAACTTTTTCAAACCTATCCTGTAAACCTCCTCCAAAAGCCCCTTGGTATCATTTGACATAGCTACAAGTATCCCGATTCTATTCTCAATTATCGAGGCAGGTCATCTGTGGCTCATCATAAAAATTACTTGAGATAATCAGATTATAGTGGTATTTATTTTGGCTAACAATTTTAGAAATCTATTGTCAGTCGGCCACATTGCTTTGGGCCTGAGGAGCTAGTCACGGCAGAAAAATGAATCAGGGAAAAACTGTTCACTTCATGGCTGGGGAACGAAATAGTGAGAGAGAGATAGTGATAAAAGTCCCTGTAAGGGTAAACTTCCAGTGACCCAAAGACAAGACAGCCTCATCGACCCAGTTTCTTCAAGTAGTTCTAGGATGGATACCAAGCCTTGACCACAAGGCATTTGGGGGACACTTATGATCAAACTAAAATGCTTACACAACAACAGCTTTTCACGTGCAGAATGCTTCCTTTTGGGATTGAGAAATGAAGCTGGTGTGTTTGCTTGCTACTTTCAGGTATGGTGATTTCCCCACTGGCAGCACCTACTAGGTGAAAGGTTTATGCTTGTGTTCAAGTGGCAATTGGTGTTGATCGTATATGCTTCTTTATGAACACTTGGTTCATCAAGGAGGTGACACAAGGTTATGCTGCACAATCAGATCCTATCTTTAAAGATCAGAGTGTGCAACACTTGTGAATGTAAATTCAAACTGTAATTAAAGACCGTGAGTTGGATATTTCAAGGAGTAGCCCATGTGCCTGGCTTAAGTTAACTGTTCTTTCTTCAAGTACAAACATACCTTTGAATCCTTGTATTAAATACTTTATTTTTCCAAGATCTGGCTGTTACAAATTGTGCTGCTATAAACATGGGTGCACATATATCACTGTGGCATGATGTTTTCATTTCTTCTGGGAATATGCCTAGAAGTGGAATAGCTAGGTCAAATGGGGCTTCCAATTCCAGATTTTTGAGGAATCTTCAGACTGACCTCCACAATGATTGCACCAGTCTACATTCCCACCAACAGTGTAGAAGAGTTCCTTTTTCTCTACAGCCTCTCCAGCATTTGTTGTTGGTAGTTTTCTTGATCCCGGCCATTCTTTCTGGAGTGAGATGGAATCTCAGTGTTGTTTTAATTTGTATTTCTCTAATGACTAATAATGATGGACATTTTTTCATGTATATATTTGCTATTTGTTTTTCTTCATCTGAGAACTGTGTATTCATTTTAGATGCTCATCTTTGTATTGAATCTTTTAATTTCAGGGGTATGATTTTTTAAAAATTCTTTATATGTTTTAGACAGAAGTCACTAAGACTTTTTCCCAGTTTGTGGATTTTTTAACTCTTTATATGTTTTATGTAGAAGTCACTGAGAGTTTTTTCCTAGTTTGTGGATTTTCATTTCACTATGCTGGAGATTTCTTTTGACATGCAGAAACTCTTTAATAAGATATGATCCAAGTTATTGATTCTGGGAGATATTTCCTGTATGGTTTGATTCCTATTCATGAATTCTCTACCTACCCCTATGTCTTCAAGATTTTTACCTAAAATTTGTCTTACAGCAGATTTAGTGTTTCTGTTTTAATACTTATATCTTTGATACAATGAGACTTTAGTTTAGCACATGGTGACTGACATGGGTCTAGGTTTAGTTTTAGAGGAATGGATAAATAAGTTGTGGTATTTTTATACAGTGGAGTACTACTCAGCTATAAAGAATGACCACATTGTGATATTTATAAAAAAATGGATGCAGCTTGAGTCCATACTCATAAGTGAAATAAATCAAACTTTTGTGTATAAAAACCATATATTCTACCTAGTGTAAGAAATATTTTATGGTATGATTTTATGATAATCATGATTCCCCATTACATTGTTTTGAAGCCTTATAATGTTTTCATTCATTAGTTGGAATGGTTTTCTTCTGTTTTGTGTGGTTTTATTATGTGTGATGGCATGAACAGTTATTCTGAAGAAAATAAGACATTATGGCAGCCACTGTTGATTTAATATCATCTTGCTTTGAAGTTCTACCATGCTTTTGTTCTGTTTCCATTGGTTCTATCATGTTGTGTTTTATTGAACTTTAATATGTGTGATGGTATAAACAAATTTTCTATGGAAAATGAGATGTACAGTAGCCATTGTACATTTTCTGTTATTTGACTCTGAATGCTCTGTAATACTTTCATTCTTTTGAATGATTTTATACCATGTCATTATGTTTAATACTATTGTATGTGAAGGTATGCTCAACTATTATTTCAAAGAAAGAGACATTATGGTAAAAAAAAGATACTTTATTTTTGTTACTTGTCTTTCAGTTCTATGACTTCATTTTAACTTATTTTTTAAAAGTAGTTTCTATTTATTATTTTATCTTTTTGGTGAAACATGGTTATGATATTGTAATTCTTTAAGCCTGATTTTCTTTAGTTTTGAAAATTTTGTGTGTAATACCCGCTCTGATGTCTTTGTTAAGTTAAACATCTGGGACTTCTCAATGACAATTTTTAATTATGTTTTCCTTTATATGATTTATACCTTTTTTATTTTGAAAGTGATAAAATAGAGCAAAACAAGAGAGAACAACACCAATTGAGACAAAGCAGTGAAATTGCTATAGACCTTCAGAGCAAGTTACTGAGATAACAGTAATAGGTACCATAGTATATGCTGTTATCTTCACAATAGTTGTCCATTCAATCAGGTATAGCAAAATCAAAGCAAAACCAGAACATTATAAAACCTATCAAAACAGAATATGGAATAGAGCAAAACAATCAGAACAAAGCAAACCAGTTAAAACAATATTTTCCTTCAAAGAGAAGATAGAAGAAAATGCCCCATATTTGCTATATTGCATATGGTCATCATCTCAAGAGAAGCTTAGACCTCTGGCCCCAGGTGAGCATAATCAATCAAACAATACAAGCATTTAGTTGCATTATGTGTCTTAGTTGCTATCAACTCTGTCTGTCCTCCAGACCATCCAGCTGCTAACGGGGCAAAAGGGTGGGGATAGGACATTAGATTCTCAGCCCACGTGCTGGTAGGCTCGTAGGAGACAACGACTTGTTCTCTCCCTAGTGCACCCACTGCTTGCTCCTGCTGCCACCACTGCTTACCAGGAAGGAGGTCATGTTTCTTTCTTGTTCATCCCCCCAAATTCCAGCATGGCTGGATCCTGGGAGATGCTAACTTGTTCTCTGATTCATGCATTCTTGTTCCTTTGAATGTCTCATCATTTTTGGTTGTTAAAAGGAAAATTGAAAGTATTATAGCAATTCTGAAAACTGTTTTGTTTATTGGTTTTTGATACAAGCTGTCTTCACATAGCCCAGTCTACCTTGGATTTCAAGATTCCCCTGACTCAGCCTCCCAGGTGGAGGAAGTACAGGTGTGCTCCGCAGCACTCATCTTTGTAGTAACTCTGAGTACTAATTCCTCACCCACTCTTGATGAGTATTGTTTGCTGTTTACTTGTTTAATATTGGATGACGTATTTCAGTAGACTACTGCCCTCACATGGTGATGCTTCCAGCATCTAGAGGCATGTTTACAATCATCTTCAGGTGATGATGTTTTTGTCAAGGCTGTTTTCACCTTATTTCCTTGCTGATGCCTTTGTTAAAGTGTCTGTCACTGTTGATGTCATGCACAGATGTCAGGCTCTACGATGTGTGCTAATGGCTCTACTCTATTTATTAGTGATCTGGGGATAAAATCTTTCTGCTTGCTTCTCTACATCCAGCCTCTGCAGTATGTTTAGCTTTGCTAGTGCCAGGTGCCTTTAGTGCATGGAGACCAATATTGTTCACCTCCTGGGATGTTCTCATTCACAGTTCTTCTAGCAAAACACATCTTTATGACTTAATGTCTTCCTCAACCTTCAAAACCACATGTTGTGGCAGCAGACCTTAATATTTGACAGGTAGGGAGTTTATTGTACTCTTTCTAAAACAATTGTGATTATAGCCCTTTCTGATGAAAAATGCTGTCTTCCTTGTGGTTCTGTCTCTTGCCCAAGGGAAAGTGGTTCTTACTTATATCTGAAATTGAATGTTCATTTGGTGCCTTCTGCTTCTTTCTTGCCAATTCCTTTTACTCCAAAACCCCGTTTACATTTATATTTCCTTTATGTAGGTGTTTCTTTTTATGCTGCAAAAGTTGGATGTTGGCCAGAGTTGATATAGTGTAGAAGCATGTTGCATGCATATCTGCAACCAATAAATTGAATGTTCTTTGCTGTGATATCCTATTGTAAACCCAAATACTGAGTTTGATAATCCAAGTATTATAATCCTTTTTCCAATCTTCTTCATAATCTCAAAAGTTATATTTATAATTCCATTGAGATGTTATTGGAATTCCAGCAAATTAATTTCCATCTCCCATCTCCAGTGCAACCCACGGCAAGAGTAAAGACATCAAGGCATATTTGCAGTTAAGGGAAGCCAATCTCCATGAGGATGTGTGGACAAAGACACTGATCCAAGGCCTCTTCCAGAGTTTATTATCTTGTGAAGAAGGCGGTGGCTCAAGAATGGCCATTTTCACAATATTTATTCTTCCTATCCATGAACAAGGGATGTCTTTCCATGATAGTGAGGACGGTGGGAACTAGGTTAATAACTTGACCTGGCTAGCCAGGTAGGGAGAAAAGCATCTTTGCCAAATGCAGGGAGAATGACATGGACAGGAATCAATCTGCATAATACAATTAAGGTAGCAATTGAGGGTTTTTAAAAAAATTTTATTTAAGGAGAAAAGAAAAAAACTGAAAAAGGGTACAAGTTACAGAGAATTTCAGAAAAATAAAGAATAGGAAATCACTAGGTAATAGATTACATATTGTCACCTTAGAAATAGTTGTTCAAGTTACAAAATTAAAGCATATAAAGTGGACATTCAAACAGTGAGACTGCAAAAAGTTCTGTTCAATGATCCAACAAAACTGAGTAATATGGTTATCTATCTTATACACTTAAATATACATGCAGTTATATCCTTTAGAGCACATTCTTTTCCTCTCTTTTTTACAATGACAATTATACATTTTGGGTTTTATTATTCCCACAGTTCTTATTACTTTTTTTGAAGAGAATAAAATCAAATGTGGCATAACAAAACAGAGTCAGTCAAATCAAAAGGATGGGCATAATACATAATGTAAAAACAGAATACAAGGCGATCAACAATGGTTACCATAATGTCTCTTGCTATCTTAAAAAGGATTGCCTATATCATCAGTTATAATAAAATTGAACAAAACAATAAAGAACAAAACAAAAAAACGCAAACATTTGAGACATTACAAGACTTCAAAAGAAAATAATACTCAAACCAGAATGGGCATTATAGTGAATCTTATTGTCTTCACAGTTGTTTCCTATACTCTCAAACTTGGTACTATCAAGCAAAACAGAATAGAGGAAAATCAATCAAAACAAGATCGTGAGAGCAATACAGGGTTTCAAATCAAGTTAACAGGAAATCAAAGTGGGTTACTATAATATATCCTGCTATCTATTCATTTTTCCCTTAATTAAAAGGATACAAATAAAAAAGTAAATAATAAAAAAGGAGATTGAGGTAAGAGAGGACATAACAACAAAAGAGCACAGGTCAGAACATAACCATTTAAGCAAAATAGTGTTTCATCACAAGATATCCCGGCATAAAAGTAGTTGCTATAGTGTCTCTTTCCTTGAAACCTTTGAGTATAACTTCGTATACTGTAGCATCAAACATGTCAAGACAATGTAAAACTGTTCAAGAGAATGACAGTATTACAGGGTATTTAGAACCAACTAACAGAAAATGAACAATGGTTTCTGCATAATCTCCTTGTCTATAAAAGTTTTTGTTTATATTAACACATATAATAAAATCCAATAAGATACAACATATTAAGACCGATGGAACCAGAAGAACAAAAGCTTGATGGGACTTCAAAACAAGATATTAAATCAGCATTAGCTATTATGATGTCTTGTTTTCTCCAAAATAGCTGTTCATACCATCCAACCTTCTCTGCCTCATTGCTGTTGAGCTCTTTTTCTATCATTAGTTGTCTGTTTGTCTTCTTCATTTCACTTTTTGCTCCATTCATTGTGGCCTCTCTGCCACTATTTCTGGAATCTTGGTATTTTTCTTTTTTAGAATGTCCTGCAGTATTCTCTGTAGAGTTGAATTGGTGATTACAAATTCCCTTAGTTCCTCTTTCTTCTGGAAGCACCTTGTTTCTCCATTAATTTCTAGGTACAGTTGTGCAGGATATATCAATCTTGGCTGGAGGTTATTATCTTTCATAGCTTGAATTAGTTCCCCCCATGCTCTTTATGATTTTATGGTTTATGCTGAGAAGCCTTCTTTAATTTTGATGGTGTTCCCTTGAAAGTGATCTGTTTCTTGTCTCTGACAGCTTTTAATGTTCTGTTCTTATAGTGGATTTTTAGTATTTTGATTATTATTTGCCTGGATGTAGTTCTGTTTGGGATGTAGGTGGCTGGAGTCCTGTATGCCTCATAGATCTGAGTATCTACCTTTTGCTAAATTAGGGAAATTCTCCAGATTATTTCTGTGAATAGCCTTTGTAGTTCATTTGTTTGTGTCCCTACTTCTTCCTTTACGTTCTTAATTCTTAAGTTATAGCTCCTCTATCATCTTCTAGCCTTTGTATTATTGCTGTTTTTTTCTTGTTATTTTTAAGAAGTTTTTCATTTCATGCTCCCACATTACAAAACAGTCCTCCAGTTCAGATGATCTATCCTTAGTTTCTTTCAAGCTGTTATGCCAGCATTCAACAGCATTTTTAGTTTCCTGGTAATCCCTTTGAACCTACTTCCGATATTCTATGTTTTCTCTATTTTCTCCATCAAACAATTCTCCCCTTTTTTTCTGTTCTTCCATTCCACCATCTTTTTATCCTTGTTTGGTGCTTAGCATTTCTCTAACCATTCTACTTATATCTTTCTTTACTTTGTTAAATACTTCACTTTTGAACTCATCTATGAAGCTCTGGAGATATCACTTTGTGTCTATTGGTGCCATGCCTGATATTGCATGTTTTCTGTTCTCATTCTCCTTTGCATTTACCTTTCCTGAATCAGTGTTCTCAGGATTGGGAACCGAGGACACTTTGTTGTTTCCTCCTCTTCTCATATTTTTTGTTTCTTCCATACAGGCATATAGGAGGCCCAGTTTCTTTCTTTGTGGGTTACGATTTGTTTGAATCCGCTGGCTAGGTGTCCCCATCCACTGCAGTGTACTAGGGAGACACAGACAGGGCAGTGTATGTTGGGCGCACCCCTCCAGGTCAACTTACTGAAGGCTTTTTTTTTTTTTGTCTTTTTCCTTTTTATTGGTACCGGGGATCGAATCATGACCGCCTGCTTGCAAGGCAGGTGCTTATGCCACTGAGCTAAACCCCCACTGCTAGGGTACACCACCAGGTGCAAGGACCTGGTTTGAGCTAGCCTACTGGGTCTTAGTCTGTGGCTCCACCCAGATCATGTGCTCACCACCAATCCCGCTTGAGAGGGGAATATGCAACTAAAGTCACTGCAAAGTCCTGTTCCAGCTAGTTTGCCTGGTCCCAGAATGTTCTCTGTTGGAGCCTCCTAGTCTATGGAAGGGTCCCCATTCCTCTCACTCACCGCAGGTCAAATCAGAACTCCCCACCATTTCTGCTCTCAATTCGGTTCGCTGATTCCCACTCTCAAATCTTTTGCATCTCTATCCTGCTGTTTTGATTCAGATGCAGCAGCGGAGGCAGAAAATTCAAATCACGGTTTCCAGAGGCACGGGTTCCAGCTTCAGCGCTGAGATTTTATCTGTTCTGGTCATAACATTGGGATTGCATTTCCATTTGGTTTCTCTCAGTTTAGTTTATTCCTCGGTCGGCAGGGTATATCTCCCCTTGCTTAGGACTCCTCACACTGCACCATTCCTATATTCTAAGCTGGCTATCTCAGAAAGCCTCTGTAGCTGCTGTTATCTGTCCTCCATGTTTTCCCAGAAGTCTTCAACTGAGTTGTTTTTGCAAGTTGTTGTTTCAGTTTCTGCTATGTAAACTTCTGTGCACCAGGGACTCATAGCCTCTTTTGTTGGAGGCTCACACCCACTTGACATTCCTGGAGCTGACTGGCTCTGCAATCCTGCTGTGTTTATATATTTTCTAGAGAACACTATGTGAGGAAACAGCAGACTGTCTGATGGCTTTAGAGATTACATACCAGTACCTCAGCTAGCCTTATTTACCATACTTAGTCAAATGAAGAGAAAAAGAAGTACCATAGTCAGCTCTGTACATGTTGATACATGGAAATAAGCCTTGATCTAATCAATGTTGTGGCAATTGTTTTAGTTAAGAACAGTAGTTTAAATAGGCTCCTACAAAACCCCACCCCCATACCTCTTAACTGACAAAGCATTGGCACTAACAGGCAAAGAAAAATCACTTAGAGGCTTCCATCTCCATTTTCACAAAGTAGGAAAAATTGTGTATTTGGAAAGCAGAGATAACAGATGAACAACTGGCAAAAACTCTACTGTCAGTCAACAGCAGAAAATTTAAAGAGCTCTCTTGGTTATGTAAGATAGAGGGCAGAGGAACTGATGTACATCATGTAGGAGAATATCACAAGCAGGGCATTAAGTGAAAGAATCAACACAGAAAGAACACTCTCTGCATGATTTCACTTAATATAAAATTCAAATATCAGCAAGATGAGACTGGGCTGTTAAATGAAGGAGACTGGCTTCTTTTGATAGGTGTGTAAAAGGGTGGCAGTTGACACAGGGAGAAGGATACATAGCAGAGATGTGTATGTCCTGATTTGTGGCTCGTTTCTTTTGTTTGGTCATTTTGTGAAAATCCTTCAGACTGAACACCTACAATTTATGTGCACTTTTACTTAAGCCTACTTGTACACAGTTGTTTTATCATAGACAAAACTCTGCATAAAGTTAGAGGGCATTTGCGCAACCACATATAGTCTACTGGGGTATTATTTATTCTCTCTCAGAAGAGCAAGCATTGTTGGTTGAATGGATAAAGAAAATGAGATTCTGTAGCTGCACCTCAGTGGGAGCTTATGACTCACATAGAGAAAGCTGTGAGTTCCATTCCCATTCCAGGAAATGAAAGTAGAAAAATTTGGTAGGTAGTATAATGAATAATATTCCATCTTTTAATAGAAGGCAAACTGATCAGATGCTATGTTTTGGATAAAGCATAAAGACAATGTGCTAAGTGGAGTGACTTAGTCTTAAAAATACACACACTACATAATCTAATTCGTAGATGGTAGGTAAAAAAGTTTCAGATGCTTAAAGGAGTCAGGGGGCTTTACACTGGGAGGGGAGTTGTTCAAGGAGTTTAGCGCTTCCATTTTGCAAGAAATCTGCCTGGCA
This sequence comes from Cavia porcellus, assembly GCF_034190915.1. Taxonomy (NCBI): domain Eukaryota; kingdom Metazoa; phylum Chordata; class Mammalia; order Rodentia; family Caviidae; genus Cavia; species Cavia porcellus. The sequence continues at coordinate 8,355,953 of NW_026947508.1, forward strand.
TAGCAAGATACACTTAGCTAACACTTCTGTGTTGCACACTTAACATTACTATGATGATGTTTTATACTATGTGCTTTTTAATGACAAGCAAATGAACAACTCAGAGAAATGATCCTTCCCTCTTCCTATCAAATCTTCCCTAGGCACTGAAAATTTAGTCCATACAAAACTCCATCTGCTGGACTCAGCCCTACTGCACCCTATGGGCCTCTAGCTAGAGCAAGGTTCAGGCAATCACTCCAAAATCCTCTGGAAATGTTTCACATATTTCTGGTTCCTAGGACCAGGAGGCCGATGAGGACCTCCCAATCCCTTTCAAGAAATGGTTCCAAGGGGATGTTTAGGGACACTTGCTTTGTTTCAAGAGAAAGCAATGATCAGAACTATTTTGAAAAACACACTTCACAAACACCAGTAATGTGCTTGCCAGGACGTGAACTAAGGAGTAGGGTATGAGATCTACTTTGCTCACCCTAAACAGATTCCACCTAGGATGAGTCAGAACCTCAGCGTAGGTGACCTCTGCGACCTAGATGAAACCACCTTTTCAGATCCCTGGGAGCTGTAGTACCTTGTGAGCCCATTCCCTTCTGATCTGTGGGAAGGCCCAATCCTGAACTCCTCCTGGGCTTTCCTGGACACTGCATTCCTTGGGGAGCAGGTTTCTTGAGCTCCCTTTGCCTAGTTGACTTCTAAGAGGTCAGATCAGTCCACTACATCAGGCAGGGCCAGAAAGCGTGGGTGGAGCTGGAGCCTTATAATCAGCCAGGTTATCTTCAGTGAGTTCCCAGGCTGGCTTCTCCAGGAGCAGCTCCTTGAGGGCTCAATCATGAGTATCCTGCTACTGGTGCCACTACTGGGCATCTCCATCTTTCTCCTGGGACTCCTTGTCTGGACCATCTTTAAGCATTTGCTCACCACAGATGTCCCCTCTGCCTTGAAACATCCTGTCAAGTTCAGAATTCTGGACTGCTTGTTTATATATGGGATCACCTTGGTGAGTGTTCTCTCGGGTCCCTTCGTGGGTTGGGAGTATTGTCTCTGTAATTCCTCCTGCTCCCTCTTTGTTTCCTTTCCTTCCTTCGGCACATTCCCTCAAGACAGGTAAGGTAGGATTTGACACATTTTTGTTTTGTATCTACTATTCTCTTTCTCCCTCCCTCCTTCTTTCTTTTCTTTATTGTTTCCCTGCTTCCTTCCCTTATTTATTTCATCTATTTTTCTTCTCCCCTCCCTGTTTCCTTTCTTCTTTATATTCTCTCATCTGTTCTTCCCTCCCTCACTCCTTTTCTTCCTTCTATCCTTATTTCTGTTTCTTCCTCTCCTCCCCTTCCATTCTTACTGCCGTTCTCCCTTCCTCCATTTCTTCCTTCTTTCCTTTGTCCCTTCTGTTATTGTTTTTGTTTTTTCCTCTTTTGCTTTTTCTATGCTTCTTTCCTTCCACTTTCCTTCTGCCTACCTTTATGTCCTCTCCTTTATCCTTGCCTACTTTCCTTCTTTCTTTTCCTCCCTTTGTCCTTTTCCTTTTTTTCCTGCTTCGTTTCTTCCTTTCATGGTTCATTCCTTCACAATTTCCTTTCTTCCCTCCTTGCTTTGTTCCTTAACTCTGTCTTTCCTTTCTCCATTTCTTTTACATTTGCTTCTATGCTTCATTCCTCCTTTCTGTCACCCCCTTCTTCCCATGCCCTAGTTTCTCTAATATCACTAACTGCCTCCCTGTCTTCCTTCAGCATGAAACACTTACCAGGAACCAGTCAGCAAGGCTCTTTTCTGAAGATTGAGTGCCAATCAGAGGCAGTTCCTGCACATTAATGGTCTCATGGTGGCTGACACCTTCAGTGTAGCACTTACCTGCCACCAGGTATTTATCTTACATAGGTGTAGTGAGTGCTCTGAAGCCTGGGACTATTATATTCAACTTTAAACCGGTCTCTAAGCACAGAGAAAGGCACCACATAGCTACTATTTATTGATGAACTCAAGTTATTTCAGCTACCATTTCAGGCTGGTCACATCAGCTGGTCTCTTATCAGAATTTGGGGGTGGCAAGACACCAACATTTTCCCCGAATTGCAGAAGGGATTTTCCCCATGTAGAAGGTAGGTAACTTTGGTTCATCTCAGTGTCCCAACCCTGGTGATCCAGAAGCAGCCAAAGAACTCACACTGATTATCTCTGAGGTGGTGAAGAGATATAAGGCAAAAAAGCATCAACTTCAGCCAGAATATATATGTATTCTTGCACTATCACTACCTGTGGGATCTGGGATGTTTGCAAAGACATTTGTGTCTCTTTCATCTGTGAAATGGGGTCAGTTGTATCTGTCTCATCAGATGACATGTGGCAGGGATTATTAGGTTGAGAACTGGCCAAAAAAAATCGGTATCTGGACAATTGATGGAATTTTTCACCATCAGTGTGGATCACTCCAAGTCAGCCTCCAAAGACTGAGAGGTCTTTGGAATTAGTATCTCTGGACCTCAGTGTTGCTCATCCACCCATCCATGCCAGAACTCTGTCACAATGTGTAGCAGCTGTCATCACAGGTGCTTAGCTGGTGAGCTACTATTGAAGAAAAGCACTAAAGTAGGAAAATGCCAAATTTCCTGGTTCTCTTGGATATGTGGAGCCTTTTTCTTTTATTTCTGGGGCCCCAAACAAGCCTGTAATTAGGAAAAAGATAGAGGCCAAATATGAGCTTGGTGGAGGAGATGAGCTAACATAATTATGGTGTACTTTGTACAGGCAATACCTTACCTCATAACTGGATTTCACAAAATATCAAGATTGGCTTGTTTACAATTAGAGTTAGCATGTTAGTTCAAAAAACACAATTGGTAAGTACAGAGGGTAGTTGGAAGACATAGGAAATGTCTAAACTTAAAAATTACTTTATAGTAAAGGATCCATTGTCATTAATACTCCTTAAAATATACTACCTGTCACTTCAAAAACACTAACCCCATCACTCTTGCCACTTTGTGAAGTGTGTCTAGAAGTCCTGTCTCATGAGTGTCTTCATGAATTTGTGATTTAAAAAATATGGTGAGTGCTGGTGCCCAGTGCCCTTCAACAGAAAGCATTATGGGACATTTTTATCCACTTTATTCATCAATGGCAACATGAAACTTCTGACTGTCCCACAATGTCACAGAGACCATGAAAGGCAAATGCTCCAAATGGATTCAGGGTATCAAGGCAGCCACAACAGAAAAACCAAAGACACTCACAAAAGAAGACTTTCACAGATGCTTCAGAAAGAGGCAAGAGTGATGAAGGGAATGTTTTAAGTGAGGGTGAGTATTTTGATGTAGTTTATGACAATGTTTCTGTTCTGGGATAAAATACTCAAAATTTAAGCACATGTTATATATGTATTTCTAATCACACCTTTAATGTACCTTTTGCCAGTACTCCTCCCATCTGTGCTCACATGACATCCCGAAATAATCACATTACTCTTTTCTGCTGAACATAGACAGAGTTTAAGAGTGCTCCAAAACCCAGAGCCGGGGGTAAGCAGTGAAGAGGATTGTTTTTTGTTAATTTTATTTAAAGGGAAAAAAAAACCAGTATAAGGTTACAAGTAATACAGAATTTCAAAAAAAAAAAAAAAAAAGAAAGAAATCAATAAATAATAGATTACATATTGTCATCTTAGAAATAGTTGTTCAGGTTACAAGATTAAAGCATATAAAGTGGACCTTCAAACAGTGAGAATGCAAACAGTTGTGTTCAATGATCCAACAAAAACTTAGTAATATGGTCATCTGTCTTACACACCTAAACACACTTGCAGTTGTATCCTTCAGAGCACTTTCTTTTCCTCTCTTTTTTATAACATTTACATATTTTGGGTTTTATTACCCCATATTTCTTATTATTTTTGGGGGGGAAGAGAATTTCAAATGTGACAAAACAAAGCAGTCAGTCAAAACAAAGGATAGACATACCACATGATATAAAAACAGAATACAAGGTAATCAACAATGGTTACCATAATGTCTCTTGATGCTTTAAAAAGAATTGCCTATAAATTAGGTATCATAAAATTGAACAAAAAGTACAGAACAAGATCAATAAAATCTAAACATTGGAGACATTACAGGACTTCAGAAGAAGATAATATTCAAACCAGAATGGGCGTTATAGTGAATCTTATTGCATTTAAAGTAGTAAGCAGTGAAGAGGATTGAAACAGGTGACAAAACAGCTTTGTCATCACAGACTGAGTCAAGTTGAGGATAAAACCAAACACAGTAAAGATGTAAGTCAGATGCCTTTCTTCAAAGTCAACTGACTTTTTTCAATTCAGTGCCCTCTTCCCATTCTGCCACAAACTGGGCTACGATGTTGGCAAAATCACACTTCCTTCTGTGTTTTATATGTGGCTTTCACAATACTACAGAACAGGTAATTTAAAAACAGGAGAAATTCGTTTGGCTCATGAACTGAGGTGTTTGTTTGGCTCTGAGGTGGGGTAGAGAAGTCTAGGACCATGGCACAAGTTCAATAGAATAATAGAGAAGGATAGAGAAGGTTCTGCAAGATATCTTTGGCCACCCCTTGGCATAAAGGCAAGTTTGCATGTGATTGCAAGATAGAAAACCTGGTTTGTGCTCCACAGAGCTGCATTAAGCCAACTATGCATGCAGGAGACAGGAGAGAAGCATGAGAAGTCTTACCAGTGGTAAGTAGGCAAGAACTGTCTTCAAGATCCTAATCTCTCCTCTACCTCATATTCCTCTTTTTGCCTCCAACAGGGGAGCATACTAGAGAAGCTGAATATTTGCTCTATGCCCACCTTTGCTCGCTTTGTACATGATAGACTGTTCAGAAAGACGAATGACCCTAAAGTGGTAGTGACTGACCTGCACTACGGGACAATCCCTGTGAGGCTGTTCCAGCCGAAGGCAACATCCAGTAACTCCTTTGGAGGCATTGTCTTCTACCACGGAGGAGGAGGGATAATAGGAAGCTTGGGTAAAGAGTTTCCCTAAGGAATGGGAGAGCATGGGCCTTGGAACAAGGTAGTTTCACTACAGATCTCAGGTGAATCAAAGGGAGAGAATCAAGGGAAAAATTAGCTTCTTCAGAGGAGACAAGAGATATAGTATGGTGTTCACTTAATTTGATGGAATTGCTAACTTCAAGCACAGTGTCTTGTAATATGTGATAGTCCTAGTCCCACACACTGGCCTTTGACTCCTCTGTCTCTTCCCATTCACAATCATGGCCAGTCTTGATTTGTGCTACAGTGATCTTAAATCTCAGCTCTTCAGAACCATGGAGATGCAAACTCAACTTCCCTTGCCCATGCCCTGCACCTCCAGAAAACCCCTTTTACCTAACCCTCTCCACTTGAAATTCACCAAATTCCAAAAGATGTGCCCAAGGTTGGAGATGTAAACTCTGTGACAGAATATTTTCCTAGCATGAGTGTAATCCCATGAGTGAGGCTCACCATCTCCCCTGAAGATGTTAACTAGGAAAATATCCCATCCATGGGACCTACTCTTGTAAACAGTTATCAGTCTCACTAGATCCAAGGCACAGTTCCCTGGTGCCATCCTGTGTTGAGGGAAAAAGTCGTTTCCAAAGGTAAAATCAAGATGGGTCAGTAAATATTTACTGAACATGTACTGAGGGATGAACCCTTTCCATGCACAGTAGATACTGAGGAGAAAGACCCAACTCTCATCCTTATGTACCTGTCAGTCAATGAGGAAGCTAGACAATGCAGGAGAATTCACATAAATGGGTAGTTTCACTCGCTGATATATCTGGCTTCTAGGACAGTGACCCATAGGCATTGTATTTGAGTCCCTCTAATCAGACTAAGCCTCTTCTAGAAGGTAGCATTTTACCCCTAGCCTAACAGTTGAAATCCGGACTACAGTGAGGAGGAAGAGGATTACTCTGAGTCAGGTGGAGGCCTGGGGCAGGCCAGGAGGGCAAGTACCTCAGTCTTCAAAATGTGGGGCACCAAAATTCTCAGTCACTAGAATTAATACTACACTGTAAGGAAATATTCAAAGAAAAATATTAATGCAGAAGACTAGTTGAACATAATGTCAAAAGAATAGTAAGGCAGGGCTGTATGCCTTTTATGAATGCAAAGCAGAAGCCTGTTTAAAACTTAAATTATTTTGCTCATTGTTGTATCTTTTGGCATTGTTTTTGGTTTTGTAATATTCTGCATCAATGTACTCTTTCTGAAAAGCTGAGTATCTTAGAGTCTGGATTTTGTACCCACAGTAGATACCTTATTTGCCTCACTCTGACTTGGCCATGCTCAGTCCAAGCAGGAGCAGGCAAAGGAAAGCAGAGCTCTGAATCAGGGGCACCTGGGGAAAAGAGAAGTCAGGGTGACGGAGCTGGCAATGAAACTGAGCTGGACACACCATTGCCGGGGTCTGCAGGGCCCAGGTCATGATCAATAGAGGTCTTCACCTTGACTATCTATCACCTTCTCTGGAATCTTTGATGTCCTACTTACTCTTGACTTTCATCAGGCTGATGAGTCCTTCTTTAGGGTGAACCCAGGTCTTGGGACTTCAGAAAGTTTCCAGATGAACTAATGTGCAATGGGGCTGAACATGCTAGCGCAGATCTTTGTCGTAGGTGCTGAATCAGATGACCTATCAGTGACTCTGTCACTGTTTCCATCCCATCTTACCATACCACACCCCACAGCCCTGCTTGATTCCCCTGAACACAGGAATCTCCAGGTGCCTGAGCCCCCACCCAGAGGCCCTGAAACCATACTTGTGCTTAGCCTTGCACAAGACTTGAACAGACTGCTTGATGCATCTGTGCTAACACCAGGATGTTGAAAAAGCTGAGAAGTGGTGTCTTTGACAAAGGCTGAGCCCATTATTTGGTCTGCAGCACAGCCCACTAGCATCAGTGGATCTACATTTTACAACTTCAGATACCCTTGCTACTCATAGCATGCCCCATCCAGCCACTGCTAATTTTCTCAAAGTAAATACACCCAATTATTAGCATTCCCAAGAAGATATGCCCTAATTGATTTGCTCTGGCTTTGTTCATTTCAGTTCCCTAAGCCTTCCTGGTCCTCAGTTTTCCCTAATACACAATTAATTTCTGTACGTGGTACCCAAGGTCAGTTCCCTCCTCAGCATTCAAGAGATTTGGGAAAATGAGGGACTTTCTCGAAGCATAGCCCAGCAAACTTAGGAGGAGACCAGAGTAAGAAACAGAGATAGGACATTACTCCATGTCCATGTATTGTCTGCTTTCCATGGGCTGTTGGGAAGATGTTGAACACTTCTCATGGGGCACCCTCGGTTTGCTTTTTGTGTTGCAGATTATCACCATAACGTGTGTGTTTTCCTGGCTCGGGAAACAGATTCTGTGGTATTGTCAGTGGGGTGAGTTTTTGAGACATTCCTCGGCTTTTTGTGGGAAAAAGAAAATGGGAGGGGACTTCCTGGATATTTGTAGAGCAGAGACGAGTCCCTGATCCAAAAGGCATTCATAGACATGCACTCCAGGACATGGATGCAGTTCCATTCAGAGTGGCACAAGATGCCTGCTGCAGGAGAGTGCACAGATCAGTCCCGTGAGAGTGACCACTACATCACATCGCTGATATGAACTGTTACATGACCAATTAATAAATGACACTGAGGACACCCCATGATAAGAATGCATCTTACTGTAATATCAAGGTGCATCATGTACAGGTACAGATTCCATATGATGAATGTGATTGCTATTTATATCTAACCTGTGCCAAACTGACTTAGTGCTAAAAATGTTACATTAAATAACTACAAAATTACAAAAAGCCTGATCCTTTAAAACTAATGTTTAAAACTATTAAATCAAAATAATACCTGTAGGAATACACATAGTTAAAAGAAAACAATAAAAAGAAAAGAGAAAGGATGCTGTATCTAACATTCATGGTATCCCTTCTCTCCATCAAGGTGTGACTGAGATAGGAGGAGATGATATGATGGTCAAGGTTGGCTGAGGGTCATGGTCAAGATCCTGGCTGTGGCTGAGATGACTGTTTTGTAGATTCCCACTGTATCATTAAGTACTAGCCTACTCACCTACCTACCTCCCAGCCATAACTCACACTGGGACCAAGGTGAAATATGTCTCAAGACATAATTGTGATCAAGTGCAAGCAAACATTGCCCTGAATTATGCAAGGACAGTAGGGACAACTCATAGCTTTGTATGCATGGCCCCAAGAAAGCTCAAAGAGGAAGGAGAACCCACTGTAGACAGGAGAGGTGATAGAACCTGAAAAACTTCCTGTTGGAGTCTGAATGTTTGATGGTCCCCCTCTAACCTTGGTTGCTTCTAGTCTGAGTGGAGAGTGCAGCTGTATGACTCCAGCAGGTCATTGAGCACCACAAATTCTCTCTGGGCACACAGAAGAGAACAACATTTTTCCAGGATACGATGCCTCATAAATCATTACCATTATGTTTGGTTTTCTACCATTAATATCTGTGCTTCCAAAGATCGTGGGAGCATAATTAAGATCCTTGAACAGAATGCACATACAGGTGGGAGTGAGTGCCTACTTTGCCACTGCAAGGAGAATGCTCAGTGTACCTTTATGTGAGGTAAAAGCTGCTCAGTTTATCTTCTATTTGTAGAGCCTTGGGGTGTGAATGAGACCAGTTCCAGTGGAATGACTGAAGAATGATCAGGGAGAGAAGGGGCTTGGGGCTGCCAGAGGTTTGTAGCGGGTGATGGCTGGGAGGAGGTTCCTGGGGGACACGGAAAAGGGAGAGGTATTCTCTCCTCCTGTTCTCTCCTTTTTCTGCCTGAGAGCTAGTGCAGCTTGGCTTTAATTATAGCCTTCCTATGACCATCATGACAGGTAATGGGAATGTAACATGAAGAATTTCATCTTTTGACCAGAGATGGTAGAGACCAGAATGGGCCAAATATATTGCAATTGTATATTGCAAATGTACAATTCATACACAGGCAAAGTTTTGTTTGGGGCAGAGGACTTCAGCCAAATTGGAGTTTTTAATGAGGGGATGGAGCATTTTGCTGAGAGAGACTAAAGCAGCCCTCTGGCAAGAGATAGGAGGATCACAATTTAGAATTTACCTTAGGCAACTTGGTGATGTAGCCAGACATTGACTCAAACAGTAAGCATAAGACCTGCTGAAAATTTAGCTCAGAATGAAGGCTCTGAGTTCACTTTTCTGTCTAGAAAATGAATTATTCTTGTGAGACACTGGGAGATCACAGTCAACTTGAACTAGTGTCTACTGAATTTCTGTGTCTATGGCATCAATTTTAAGTACAAAACAGCCTGGCCTAGTACTGACGGGTAAAAAGGAGCTCATCTTTGCTGAGGAACTGAGGAGATTTTCTTACTGCTGGCCTCAAAATCCTGTATAAACACTTAAGTAACTTCATGGCTTGAACAAAATGCAAGGTGTAGTAGAGACACATACCGGTACCAACTGACAACAGGGCAAACTAACCCTGTGGCATAATCTTGGACAAAATACTTCTTAAATGATCAATATATCTATTTGCAGCTTAGTATAATTTGACTATAGTTTTAGTTCAAAGAGCAAAGGAGACAGAAATCATATGAGGGCAAATATGCCAAGCCTTTAATCCCATTTTATTTACTCATAAGAAGTCTGAAGGCTGAAGGGAAGAGTCCATGTTCTCAGCAAAAGCAGCTTTCAAGTCCCTGGCTGTACCACCATAGCTGTTTCTGTAATCTAGGCATTAGAGATGCTGTCAACAGCAAAGCTAGTGGGAAACTAGAAATGTGTTCCCCAGATGGATGAAAATTAGTTTTTCAAATAGGCTCAGGGCAAGGGAAGCCAGAGAGCTTATTTAGAATATTTTCCTGGGTGAGAATTTCTCAATTTTTGACAGCATTATGCCTCTGTAACTTTACCAGGGTCTCAACTTGGGTCTATTAGAATGGACCCAGCCATAAAATGTAATAGTTTATTGCAGAAAATTGTCTTGTCATTCCAGCCTTGTGCTTGACACTGTTGCACCATGGTGGTCCTTAACTGAGGACCAGCAGGAGGCTCACTTGCCATTTCTCCGTCATTGCTGCTTGTTCCTCTTCCAAAGCTAGTAGCTTTTCATTCATGGGAGTTTGTGCATGCATGGGAAGCATGGGACCTGGAGCTTACACTAAGCATGTAGAATCCTGCAGAGCCAGACTTTGGATATATAGTTCCTATTACCATAGGAAAGAATGGGGATACCCACAGTTACTTCTTAGGGTCATTCTGAAGAATTCATTGGGGAAGGTTTCCTAAGGGTTGTAGAACACTGTGTTCAGATGACCTGTAGTGACACTTTGGACATTATTCTTTGTTCCCATTTTCCTCCTCAGGTACCGGAAGCTTCCTTACTACCATTTCCCTGTCATTACCACTGACTGCCTGAATGCCACCATCCACTTCCTGAAGAGGCTGAAAAGCTATGGTGTGGACCCTTCCCGGGTTGTGGTCTGTGGAGAAAGCATTGGAGGAGGACTTGTGGCCCAGATCACTCAGGCATTAGTGGGACGCACAGATCTTCCCAAGATCCAGGCTCAAATCCTGATTTATCCAGTTGTCCAGTGTATCAATTTCCAGTTACCATCCACTCACCAGAACCATAATATTCCATTTCTCACATGGGACTTCTTGATAATGTGCATTTGTAAATATATGTCCATTGACCTCTCCTGGAAAGATGCCATACTGAAAGGTGCTTTTATACCCCCGGAGACATGGAAGAAGTACAGGAAATGGCTCAGCCCTGACAACATCCCCAAGAGTTTCAAGAAGAAATACAAGGAACCCCAGTTTCCTGGATGTTTTAATGAGACTGCCTATTTGGAAGCCAAACATCTGTTAGATGTACACCATACACCACTTCTTGCAGATGATGAGACCATTGCTCAGCTTCCCAAGGCCTTCTTTGTGAGCTGTGAGAATGACATCCTCCGTGATGACACCTTGCTCTACAAGAAGCGCTTGGAATGCCAAGGAATACTAGTGAGTTGGTACCATGTGGAAGATGGTTTTCATGGATGCATAACTCTATTTGATAAGCAAATTTTCTCTTTCCCATGCTCCCAGAAAATTTTAAATGCTGTAGTCAGTTATATAAAAGGTTTATGAAAATCACAGGGGGCTTGAATAATGTGAGGTCATTGTGCTTCTGCCACAGCTAGAGATTCTGCTGAATTCTACTTTATTTCAGAAAAAGTTGCTAATCCACTATGACCCCGTTATGGAGGATAAGATGGAGTGAAGACTCTTTCACTTTATTTTCCAGAAAATATAACTGTGTTTCATTCCAATACTGTCAGTGTTCAGGCTTACATTTAACAACATTCTCTAACAATTAAAAATAAATATCAAAAAAGGAGAAAATGCCTTTAAAATTTTCTTGAAGCTTTAAACCATAAGGTCTCTGTAGAATTAGTGCCAACAATTTTTATCAGTTTCTTTGATGAACTCATAACCACGATGACAAAGCTTTGCAAGGTCCATGTCCTTACTGGAGGAGGGGTCATGTCATCGTTCCTAGGCTCAATGTGAGTGGTCACATCCTAGCTGAGAATGTCTCTGGTTGGCCCGAGAAATGCTCCTGCAACTAAACACATCTTGGATCAAGTCATCCTTGTAGTGGACACAGAAATATATTGATGGTATTTTGGGGAAAAGATACAGAGGACGGAGAATAAAGGTGAAAAATGGAAGAGATAGTAAACTGTGGGGAGCCAGGACTCAGGTCTTTCATGGGAATCCCTAGGGCAGATCTCTGGCTTCCAAGAGGAATTTATCAGAGCCAAGGCCATGTTGGAAAGCTTTAGCTGCCAAGAGGAACTTGGAAAGTGTATTTTTTGAAGGAGGAAGTATAGCCTTTTATTCGCTTAAGTTTCTGTGTTCTTACCACTTCTACAAAGCACTCTCTCTTGGTTGGTCAATGTCAGTGTCTCTGCTCACAGGGATAAGAAAAGGAATAACCTCTGTCCATCATGCTGTAAGGCACACAATAGCTGTGTGGATTCATGTTTGCATGATGCAACTGGAAGAACCCCATGCACTATTACTGGTCAGATCCATGCAAGGAATAGAGCTGAAAGATCTCCCTTGTATGCAGCCATAGCCTTTCTGGGTACCAACACTCTCATCTGTGACTGACAGAAGAAGTGGTCCTACACTGGACCCTGGTCCTCACATTGAAACCAGTATTTCACAAGCAAGTGGGATGGATTCTCTGAGCCTCAGCAAGCATCATGAAGCATGAGTTACATTTCACCATCTTTGATAGAAGGAGCTGTCAGTTTTTAGTTTCTATCTAATAATAGCAACACAAATGTTCCAGTGTTTCACAGTATATATCTTTTGCACTACAGTTTGTAAACTGGGCTGTTTATCAGGCCTCTTATTTGGTGGTTCCATGGGGGGGAATATTAAGAGTTTGACTAGAGTTTCATCTATAGTTCAAAGGATAAGGCTCTGTATCCAAGCTGGCAAGGAAGGACACAGTCTTTTAAGACTGGAGGCTGAAGTGATCAGTGTCTTACTAGCTGTTGGCCAGAGATCTTCACCTTCAGCTTCTATAACCATCCACAGCATGGCCACATAAGTTTAAACAGAGCTTAGTTCCTTAAATCAATAACTGAGAGACAAGTGGGACCCAATGGTCAGCAGATCTAGTGTACTATAATGAGGGACACATAGTCCCATCTAAGCTGTCATCCTTGCTATATCTCAGTAGAAGAAAGTTATGGGTCTTATCCAGGGAGATCACACAGTGTGCAAACAGCACAAGTAGAGGTCACATTTGCAAAATGTGCCTCATGCAGAAGGCCGTAGCAGAAGGTGACCTGAACAGTGAAACTGACTTGTCAGCCTAGGATATAAAAGCTTTTCTCCACACATGAGCTCCATTTCCTGGTGCTGGCGATAGCTTGTTTCCCAGGAAGGGTATTCTCAACTTTTTCAGCTCTACTTCCCTTCTCCACTAATACACTTCTCTTGTGTTCTATCGAGGTTCTTCTGGGTCTTATGGGCCCTCTACACAGCCTACTCTTGACCACCTTTCTTTGTCATCAGGTCAATCAGAGTTCCATCGGGACAGGGAGGACACATGAGCAGACTATTTTCCTCTTGACACTCTCAGACCCAAAGGATGCTAGAGTGTTCTTGAGATCTTTTAACTCCATGTGCCTGGTTGAATCTCAGATCATGAACATGTACAAAATTGTGCCCACATATCAATGACCCAGGCAGTCTCATTGCCACAATGAAACATTTGGTGATTGAAAATGTCAGAATTTGGGGTTCTTTTGAAGGCTCAGCCAAAAGAGAGGTGTATTTTGATCTTATCAATTTACTGTGGAGGAAATGGATCTTCAAGCAGAGGATGATTCACCCACGCTTAGAAAATATCAGAGTATGGGAAATTAGAAGCATCCATGAGGTGGTGATGCACATCGGTCAGAAGAGTGAGATGAACTCACAGAGAATTCAAAGTACATGAACAGAAAAGTACAATGAACCAAGTCCTATGACAAACAGCTTAGTTTCAATTAAGGGAAGCAACCAGATTTGGTTTGTATTTTAGAAACATTGTTCTGGAGGAAGACAGGAAACATGGTGCAAAAGATTTAATGATCAATGAAAATGCTATGACCTCACCACATCCCTTTGAAAAATAAAAAGAAGGCAAAAGCGATTTTAAAAACATAAACAAAATCCAATGTACTAACCTTCAGCAATTGGTCCATACAGCCTGGGATCACATTTTTCATTTTGGCTCATTATCTATGTGACCTCAGTGAGCTACTTGACCCCTTGTGCCTTGGTTCCCTCATGTATAAAGTGGGTGGAAACATACTACCCACCTCACTGGTCATCATGAGGATTAAATGAATCAAAATAAAGCACTGAAAAACATTCCTCCATCAATCACATGTCCAAAGGACTGAAGACAACTAGCATGTTTAGATCCTCCTCTACTATTGCATGAGCCTCACTGCTTCTGAGAAGAACAATGCCATCTTTCTGGTCACCTGTTGATCTCACCAGGTGATAGATTACCTGGCAGTGGTGAATGTCAGTGAGGCTTGGTAGAGAAGGTGGGTTGGGGTTTTGTCTGTGGCTGCTGTAAAAAATGGTCACAAACATATTGGAATGATCAACACATCTCCACCAAATGAGTTCAGAGGTCTGGAACAGCCTGCAGCATTGAGTTGTTTCGGATGCTCTTGCTCCAATGCATATGTTGGTTTTTCCAGGTTTCAAGCACACCTCTTTTCTTGTCTTGGGACCTTCCTCCCTTGTCAAAGTCAATAACCCAGTATTTTTTCTCCTCTGACTGCTGCATGCATCCTTACTCATATGTTTTCTGACTGTGGCCTGTCGGTGTCGCTCCCGGCCGGCAGGAAGAACACGCGACAAGATCTGGCAGTGGCTAGGCTCTCTTTATTTTCCTTCTCCGCACAGTCTGCCCCGGGATTCTTCCCGGCCGAAGCCTCTACCGGTCCGCTCCCCGCGGCTCCTTTCGTGCTTCTCCCTCTGGCGGGAGAGGCACTCACTTTTATAAGGTTACAGTGGGCAATCAGTTCAAAGCGCGCGATGCGGGCTGATTGGCTAACATCAGTTGTTGCTAGGCAGACTATCTTACAGAGCGGGTTGTTTACCAAGCAGGAAGCAGGAGACAAGCGCCATCTTAGCACACTCGATGGGAGGGGTAATCTAGCTCAGGCTTTGCTCTTTCCTACAGGCCTCACGTCCGCCAAGTAAGGCGACCGGGCTCGGCCGCGGCTCCCAACAGTGGCCCTACTGAGTTGTCCTAGAAGAACACTTGTGATTGTGCTGTGTGTGCATAAATAGTTCAGACTGATCTTTCTCTCTCTTAAGATTCCTACCTTAGTCACATCTCCTTGTGTGAAGAAGCTGCCACAGTGTCTGGGGATTAGGAAGTGTACATCATCAAGGAGTTCATATCCACCTTTCACAGTTTCTAACTCTATCACCATGGCCACATTGTGTCTTCCTTCTGGAGGAAGTTCTGGGGTACTGGGCTGATGCATAGGCTCTGACTGACCTTGACAGAGCATGCATGTGATCCAGTGCATCACTGAGAGTCTCCTGTGGTGGGTGCTCTTGGATGGACTTGTCTGAAGGATACAGTGTCTCAGTTTATTCTTATTTTAACATATTTATCCACATACTTCGATCTCCTTGTCAGCATTCATCAACCCTGTGAAAACATTAGCAGTTTCTTGAATCCTTGATCAACCACAGTTGTGATCATTGTCCACTCCAGACCACATGGGCAATCAAATGTACCACTGGGAGTGCTGCTCACTAGAGGCTCCTACTTCCATGATATCCTTCAGGGTCACCCCTGAGTTGGTATAATGCTATCCCCATCACTCCCCAGTGGTGCTGGGAAGTCCTATTAATTACTATGACCATCTTCAGCAGCGGGTGTCGGGTGTCGGATCCTCTTGTGAGACCTGATATCTTCATAGTCTGTTCTTGTAAAGAGACATCTAGACAAATGATGTTAATGGAGATTAATTACACAAAGTATTTATAAACTGGGCAGCCAGTATAACCAGAATAGGTTGCAAGTGGCTCTGGGGCCATGTTGTTACTTATAAGCTGGGTTGTAAACCATTAGGTCTTAATACTATGAGGAACAAGCAAATAAATTTCATTCGTTGAGTCTCTCACCAAACATTTGAAATAAGATACAGAGGGACCATGTAGAATATAAATATAATTTGTTTACAGTAAAGCAATAGACTTGAGAGAGAGAGAGAGAGAAAGAGGAAGAGAGAGAGAGAGAGAGAGAGAGAGAGAGAGAGAGGACAGAGACAGAGAAAGAGACAGAGACAGAGACAGAAAAAGAGACAGAGACAGAGGCAGAGAGACAGAGAGAGAAATACCTTCAAGCATGAGGGAAGGCAAATCAAATGCAAAGATGGCAGTTTCACTGAATGAGGTTTCTGGTTACATTTATATGATTAAAATTTTTCTCTAAAGGGCTATCCTCTCTTTCCTCTCAAGTTGTTATCCTCTTGCAAAGAAAATATGCTGTGGTCACCTCCTAGGTTTTGTTTATTCTTAAGTGGTTGTTTCTTGTTTAGTTGTTTTGAAACATTGAGTTTTCCAACCCCTTACCAACTGAATGGACTTCATGTGGGCCCTGAATCTTCCCAAGATGCTCAGAGGATGCAATATTTTCTTGAACTAAATTTAAAACCACAAAGTCTGTGGATTTTATCTGTAACAAATTAAGGAATATAAGAAAATGAAAACTGGACTGAAATTGCATGTCATTTGCTCTTAATGCAGTGCACATTTACCTGTCCAGGCCCATTACTGATGAATTAGTTGCTCAAAAATGTGATCAGAAGATTTTAATGAGAGAAAAGAGAGTGACACTTTAAAGATAAGTTACTTCACTGGTTTCACCATCATGAGAAAACCTCAAGGCTCTTTAGGAGTCTTTAGATTTGGGAGGTTGCGTACACAGTGCATAAGCTGGCACTTCAATAACATGCAGAGAGCCTGACAGACAGTTTATATGGGTTTCTGCACAGAGGAATTTCAAGCCATATCAATGTCAAACCATTTTGGAATTTTCTGAGAGTTTGGAGGACCCTGAGACACATCTGCAAGCCAACGAATATACTCAGTGGATACACTGTCAGTTCATATCTTTGAAATGATGCTGTTCCCAGTTAGTAGACCCCAAAATTGTGAATACCATTTTCTTCCAAGAGGTCCTAGTGCGTCTTTGGGACTGTATTTGTGGTGTGGAAGTTACATACTAAATTACCAACCTCAAAATATAGTTGCTTGTATTCTACCTGAGGAGAAGCTTCACACAAAATTTCAGAGTGTTCAGGAATTCTCACATGGTCTTTGACTGCATGCAGGTTGGCCCCAGCTGACTGCATGCAGGTTGGCCCCAGCTAACTGCCAAGAGTTGTGATGGATGACAGCATTGCCTTGCATTTCCTTTTCACTGGCATAGTGGAGCCTGTGCGATTGCTAACGTGTGCTGTTGTACCTGAATCACAGTCTGAGGCAAACCAGAAAAACCAAAGAAATCATGGAAAAGGAAATTTGGATTCCTAAAATTATCCTGATAATCGATAATTTCTTTAAAGTTAATTGGTTCTAATATGGGCTGGTATGATCCTGCTGCCAGAGTCTTGTAGATAGAAACATTAATTAAATCCTATAGAAGATCAGTTAAACATTTCCCTTAAGCCGTCATGGAAGAATCAGAGTGGCTGGAGGAGAGTGGTACTCAAGGCAAAATTTTCCAGAGGCCAAGAGTGTGAATTCAGATAGACAACATTGCTGAGAAATCTTTCTCTCTGGGCATTTTCTGTTTCTGCGTTTCTTGGTAACAGAGATGCTAAAAACTGTCGATCTTTTCAAGAGAAATAAAAATTCCTTAGGAAAGAGACACTAGGGGCAGGAAATCAAGTGTGGCTTTCTCCCCAGTATGAGGTACACAATGGTGGGAAAGTTAAGCTGATTCATTTACTGTAAAAGAACAAAGCAAAACACAATCCCTATAGATTCTGGAAAGACTGTGCTGCTCAGCTCTGATGTGAATCCTCTGTGCACATCATGCCTGTACACTGCTCTGTGTCCCCTCCTCAATGATGTAGTGATGTAGATATTGAGACAGTAGAGGGAATGGGAGGACTTTTAAGTAGCAGCTCACAAGAGAACAGGTAGGAAAATGCAACCTTGGACAGTAAGAGGCAAAGCAATTTAAAATGGAAGCCATTGTAGCCCTGGAAGATAATGGGTGGGGTGGGATGGCAATTCAGATTAGACTGGCATAAGCAATGATCAAGTGGAAGAAAATATTAAGTCTTAAGAGCATTAAGAGTTATTTAAATCTCTATTTGTTTTAAAGGTCTTATTCAATGACCATTTTATAATTGTAGTTAAATTAAGAATTATTATTTAACGTTACTATAGTATATTTGCCACCATATATCTGGAACAGTACATGCATTTGAACACTAATGCTCCCAAAATCTCATGTGTTTTAAGGACAATTGGATCATGGTGCACTTTAGCTGACTCTCTGTGAGTAGGGGGGCCTGGTTGGAGGTGGGTCACTGCAAGTATGATTTTGGATGGTATATTCTAGTCCCTCGCTTTTCTCTCTCTTTGCTTCATAGATGCTGTTGGATGAGCAGCTATCCTCCACCAGGCCCTTTCACTGCGCCATTTCTGCCTTGAAGAAGAGCAATTTTGGGATGAAGCCAGTGGAAATTATAAACCAAGTAAACTTCTCCTCCCTCAAATTGTGCCTGTTTGGTGTTCTGTAGAGCAAAGTAAAGTGACTAATACTGGAACTTATTTATTTATTGTATTTCAAGGACATAATCACTAAGCAACCATCAATAACTTCTGTGGGTCTAAGCCTTTCTGGCTGGAATTGTTGACCTCTATGGTGTATGTGACTGTTTTGTTGGTGAGATACTACACCTTAGTATCTGCTATTCTGTACTTTATAAACTTCACTGAAATTAGGAAGCCTTTACAAATGTAAATGACTTCCATAATTGATCTACAGCAAGCAGCAAGAGAGCTTTGCAAGGATTCTGGAAGATTTCTCACTGATGAATTTCTCGGTACTACAGTTAGCTAAGCATCTTCTGGTCCTTCTTGTGGGAAGTAATAGTTCAGGCACTGGTGTGCAGTTCCTAGAAAACAAGCCAAACATGGCACACATATTCTTCTAGGTCGTTTGCTCTTTCCTTTCCATCATGCTTAGAAAATTATGGCATCTCATTTCATTTGATATGGTAACCATTAATTTGGAGCTTTTATCTACCAATTACTGAAGCTGTTGGGACTCCTCTCTGTACAGATGCATCGACACCATAAATGTCATAGTGCATCCATAGTGAGTAATTCTGCCTCATTCATAGTCTTATTTTATCCTCCTTGGGGTAACATGCTTTAAGCCCACTCTTGAATAAGCTTAATAACATTGAAATGAACACTTAAACTGAATAAAATGGAAGATATGTCATGGCTGATTAAAGCTAACAGTACCATGAGACACAATGAAAATGCCCAGGTTCCACAGGCACTGGGGTAAAGTGTACTGGGGAGCAGTCCCTCAGGTGATCTCCAGTGTCAGGAGTGCTTTGAGATGGATGCAGAAGAGGCATATGCTTTTCTGAGATTACTCAATATGGGAGAGTACTTAAACATTCAAGGGAAGAATCTGAGTAAAACAGTAGCATTCAGTCAAGCAATTGAGAGACTCAATTGCGGCACCGATTGTACTTGAGATTCATCAAAAATTCCACCCTGAAAGAGTGTCTGGCATCCTGAGCCAAGACACCAAGCACAGCAACAGAAGCTGGTATGCTGTGTGCAGTAACTGGTTGAGCAGTCAAGTGATTTATAACTGATTGTTGCTAATGTCCTATGAAAATACCGTCTCGAAGTTGGGGATTTAGCTCAGAGGCATAAGCTCCTGACTTGCAAGCTCACGGTCATGAGTTCAACTCCCAGTACCAAAACAAAACTAAACAAAAAAAAAAAAAAAAGAAAGAAAGAAAGAAAGAAAGAAAGAAAGAAAAAGGAAAGAAAGAGAAAATACCATCTCAAGAGAGTTTCTTATCCCCAGATGAAAGGGGCCAAGTGCCAAAGTGGTGCACAGTGTGCATTCCTAAGTAATTGAGAGGTTTATGATTCTGGCCCTGCTATAACTAAGGTCTGGTGAAGGCAACGTTTTGGGGGAGCATCTAGCTCCCTTGTGAGGAGGACAAGTGCGGTGGTGGCTGCAGGATAGCTGCTGGAGCTCACAGCTGAAGAATGTGGTGTGTCTTAATCCTGACCCTGCTGTGATCTGCAGCACTTGCTTGGATCTACAGCATTTTCTGTAACACCTATCCAGGTTGACTTCTCTGCCTTAATCTTTAGGCAAACGAAATAACATGATACAAATCGGTTAATCTTTTCTATTTTTCTGTTTCCCTGACACCATTTTACATACTAGTTGTTACTTTCTGTTTTTATTTAGCCCTCCTCTACCTATAAAACCAACTTCTCTGTTCAGCACATCAGAGCTTTTATTTTATTTTATGAAAGAAAACATTGCCTGCTTCTAAATGCATAAAAATGTCACTTAAGAGCTTGCCTCTGAATCATTATAGTTTTGTCCTGTGACAAATGTTAACCAATTTGCCTCAGTGTCACATGGCAAGCAAGTGGAGAGCTTACAATCTACACCAAGACCCTCTTCCAGTGTCTGTGTGTCTGGTTACTCATAGTGGTTTACATCCCTGTAACTTTTAAGAGCAAATATGACATTGTAAGGGTGGTGTCATAAAGTCGTGAGACATGAATGTCAAGTACTTTTTACGTGGAGTACTAAAGGTTTCATTTGGAAACTAATTAGCTGGCAGTCATAGGTCCTTCTACCGCAGTCTTAATCACTGATATCTGTAACAGTGAAGTCCCCTCTCACACTTCACATTATAAGGGTCTTAGAATGACTAGTAAAGGTTTCACAGTGGCTGCATGATTTGAAAAGGAAGAAACCCAAGCCATGGAGTCTATGGAGATCTGAAAAGTTACCACAGACTAGATTAAATTACAGACCAGGCACAACTTTTTCCAGGAAATTCAGGGTTTCTGAAAAGTGAGAGCTGATTCAAATCCTCAGTACCAGGTAGGAAGTTTGGGTGGGTTGCATAAATCAAGGACATTGAGATGAGCTGAGGCCAGGCACAGGAGTCACAGTTCATAGTCTGTTGGTCTTTGATACTGAGAAAGTGATAGGATGACAGGTGGATTTAGCACCACCAAATCTCAGTGTTAGTTGACTCTCATTTGATATCTTCCATGTGCTGGGCTGCATTTTTTTGTCTGCTGTACTAGATAAATTCATTCACATAATTTTCTCCTGTATAACCTAGAAACATATTATGTCCTTGGTTTAATTGGGTAAGATCACAGGTGGCAATTTTTACTTGAAAGATTACATTATCAGTTCATGCCCTGAGATTTGCTGTGGAGCTAGGGGCATTTTAGATGTTTTCCATGTTTCATACCTGATAAATTATCTTTTTTGTGCAGGCAATTACCACGTCATTCTGCCCCAGCATTTCCACTGGAATGGAGTAGACTACTGTTTTATAAAATGAAGTCACAAGTGCCAAAGCATAGCCTGAAAGCTACTATTCTATGCAACATAGGGTAATTCACCAAAGGGCACAGCTGGCCTTCACATTTCTAGTCTTGTACTGGAAAACATTGTAGTGTTTTGAACTAAGCTCAGTCCCATTTTGGAGAGAATTCATTTGAATTTAGACCCCAATAAGTTCCCCCTCTTGGCAAAACTATCTCTTCATCACTTGCCCAACACTGTCTCCATGGGAAGCTCCCACGCTGGGAAAGTTCTCAGGTTGCACACGGCTCAGGTTGCTTCCAGCCAGCCCTGCTGAAGGTTCCAAGGAGGTATAAGAGTACCTTGGCCTTTGCCTGTCTTGCTTGAGTTTCCATCGCAGGTGGACAAACTTACACTCATTATGTGATTGCACCCACCACAGGGATTGAAATGACGCCTTGGTGTTAAAAAGTTCCTGGCCTTTTTTATTCAATGGCTGTCCTCTCATTCTTAGAAGTTTTGGGCTTGGGATGGTATCCTCAGGGATGTCCTTAGCTAAGTTACATGGGCTGATTTACAGGATAGAGGTCATTGCCTGCAGCCTGGGAAGGGAGCTGATGAGGTGAGAGGACACTGAGGCCAAGGTTTCCACTGTCCACTGAAGCCAATGTGTCCTGCTGGCTTTGGGCTTTCTCCCACATTCCCCAGTTACTCTGAGGGCACAAGATGCAGCATGCTGCTGAGAAACATTGCCATTCCTTTCTGCCTCCGGCCTTTCTTAAGGCTGTGGACATCTAACAGTGGAGGTTTTCTGTTTTGTGCTGATGGAGGCTGGCACTGGCTGTGGATAAGGAGGTGTGATTTTTCACCTTGAATGCCTAGCACTTTCTTTCTTCTAAACTCTATGCTTCAGGATGTTATTTCAAAAAAACCACTGTGATCAGTGATGTGTGGCATGGTTTCTAATTCCAGAAAGGCACCAACCCATACGTGTCAGTGTCAGAAACTGTCCCCATGTACTGTGCTGGCCTTTGGAGATAGAGGACCGAGATGTTGAGCTTCTGTGTGTCTGTCCATGCATTTGTCTGTCTAATTGGAAAGGGGACAAAGTAGGTGTTTGGATTCTGGTTGGAGCCCTTCTGCTTTTGTGATCTGCAACCATGTCCACCACCAGCAATCTGGGCCTTGGCATGGAAATGTTAAGTGAGAATAATACCAGTACATACCACTAGGGGGTGGTATGGTACTTAAACAAAATCTAAAGGACTGTCACACTTTTTTATCTTATTTATTGTTGGGCTATTACAGACATTTGTTTCATGACCTAATCACCTTCTTAAATAAACTGGTTGATAAGTGAGGAGTTGTATATGATACCATATATCATACTACATTACAATATTCAGAACAAAGAAATGATCAAAGGAAACTCCAACTTTACAACTTTGCTTTTCTTTATCCAATGCATGCTGTACTGAGGGTAAAACAACAAAAGTACATGACTGCATTGCACAATACAATCTGTAGATAGTGCTGCATAAGCAATATGAAGTGTACAAAAACTGATGTTCTATAGACAAGATGTTCAGAACGGTCCAAATAACTACACATAGGAAAAAACGCAAGCTTAACTGTCAATAAAAGGAGATCAGTGTACATTTCTAAGGGAATGAGAGTAAAAGGGACAGAGTCTCTCACACTTGGCCATGATCTTAGGAAAATAATGCAATCAGATATGGGGTTAGTGTCACTCCACATCTACCTCAAATTGTCAGCAGGACAGATGTTCGGTAACCCATCAATGACATCTACTTAGTAGTTATGCTAGAGAAGAAAGAACCCATGAACTGAGCTGCGTGTTTCTGGAAAAACAGCAGTGAAAAGTCCTCTGCAAAGTTGATGAGTGTGTTGTGTTTTCACTGAGCAATGTCTTTGGTATTCAGCCCTCACTTCTTGGCATACTGCTTTTCAGTACCTAAAGAGTTTTAATAAGCACATCTCCTTCTAGTCAGTTTGAGCTTCTTGATTGCTACTTAGTCTTTGCAACAACCATGACAGCTGGGCATTATTCTATTTGACACAGGAATTAGGATAGAAAAGTTATGCAATGACAGAAACTTCGTTACCTGTTTAGGGTAAAGGCCACGTCTGGGTCACTGTAAGAACTTCTTCATTGCTCGATACTATTTGCTTATTCCAGTATCTACCAGTGTTTCCGGCTTTTGACTTCCACTCTGTTTTCAGCCTACTGCCACAGGCTGGTGCCCTTTCAGTTTCACCTGTGTCTTCCAGAATCTACTCTCCCCTGGTACAGGTCCCTGTAGCTGAGCACATCCACAGCCACCCACATGTTGTCAAATCATGCTTTCCTCCAAGATTCACTCTTCCATAGAGACCACCGTGCAAGGTTCTACCACCTGCATGTGGTCCACTGTTGGGGACATGGAAATCAAATCATGCTCACCAACTTCATACCCTTGTCACTTCACAAGAAAGAACTCACATTTGCCTACATGTATTTCTACCACAGCATCTGCTATAGTACCTGGTGCACAAAACTAAATATTCATGAATAAATAAATTATGCATTGTGTAGTCTGTCTATAGTAACCTGACAATACATGCATGCTACTGATGTCATATAGGTATTTTTAGCTCCTTATGGGAAAGAGGTAACATTTATTGATCTCCAAATTCATTCCAGCCTTTGATTTTTGTTGACTTTATTAGTGCTTTTTGAGAAAAGGACCTGAATCCTAAATGGATTGTTCAGTGAACTGTCATGAGTTGGGTACACCTTTGTAATGCATTCTGTTATGAAGTGAAGCAAGGATCCATAATCAATCAGTGTGCAACTTCCTCAGCACTGTTCTCCTTCTCCAGCAAGGATGTAACCTCCAGCCTGACTCCACACCACTGGTTTGCCCGTGCTTTCTGTATGTACAGGAATGCATGTCGTTACCCTTTGCATCAGGCCTCCTTCAGTCTTGTGTCTTTGGTTCACTTCCCTTGCTGTGTAATACTCCACCATATGGATGCAATGTAAGTCATTCATTTTGATCTGGGTAAATGGCTATCAAAGTTCATGTCTTAAATTTGGTGATTTGTGAATGTGTAAAGTTATGCTCCAAAGGGAAAGAAAGTTTGAATGTAGAACACAGGCTACTAACAGCTGACCTAGACTATGGAGATTGTTCTGGTGTGGTCAGTACAATCCCAAGAGCTCTGACAAGTGCAGGACTGGATATGATGGTGCATGACTTGAAATTGTACTACTTGGAAGGCTGAGGCAGGAGGATCTGATGTTGGATGTCAGCCTGAGAAATTTAATTAGACTTTGTCTCAATTTGAAATAAAAATAGGACTGAAAATGTAGCTAGAATTGATCCCTGTTGCTGGGGAGAAAAGTTTGAAGAAGTCTAAAAGAAACAAGTGAAATGACAATAGGAGATGGACTTGGCTGAACTTTTCTGGAGAAGGAGGTTGTGTTAGAACTCTTCACAGAAAGAAATCCAACAGAAGATATGTATCTATAGCTATGTTATCTACCTGTATCCCTTCAATGTTGCTAATGGTTTCTTCCTTCTCACATTTAGATTATCTGTCTATGGATACAGACATGTAAAATAAGGAACTGGCTCATGTGAGTAGAGAAGCTAAGAAGTCCCAGGTCTGCAGTCAGCCCCCTGGAAACCCAGGAGAGACAACTGTGGTATTCCACTCTAAAAGGCAGCAGGCTTGAGACTTGAGATGAGCTGGTGATTTAGTTTGTGTCACATGGCAGGAAAAGATGTACACCCCAGGTCAAGGTGATCAGGCAGGGGGAGTTCTCTCAAACTTAACCTTTTTGTTACATTTAGACCTTCAGTTGATTGTATTAGGCCTACGCACAGAAGATGGGCCACCTGCTTTGCTCAGTCTGCCAATTAAAATACTCATCTCACTCAGAGACATCCTCATAGACACAACCAGAATTATTTTTGGCCAGATTTCCAGGCATCTCGTGGTCCAGTCGAGTTGCCACATAAAATTAACTACCACAGAAACAAACTGCCATTACTTAATGCAAGAAATACGAAAAGCTTTTAGAAGTTGGGAAAGTCCACAAACTAAATTCTGATCCAGAGGATCACACAGGAATGCTGCCCTCTGGATACCTTGATTTTAGGCCAGTGAAACCAGTTCTGACTTCCAGAACTGGAAGATGGCATGTTAGTATTGCTTAAGTAAGTTGCTAATTTTGTGGCAATTTTGCATTGCATCAATAGGAAGCTAATATACACCATTTGGTATATGGCTAGACATATTTTTTTAAAAAATTAAATTGTCTTGATCAGGAGTGATTTTGGGGATGTTGAATTCATTAAAGTGTTTTTGTCCTGAAACAATTTTGGATTTAGTAAGTGTTTTTCTATCACTTAGTGACACAATCGTGGTTTTTGTCTTATATTCCATAGATATGGTATACTATATTAATTGAATTTAGCATGGTAAACCATCTTACATTTGTAAAATGATCTTGCTTAGCAATGCTTCAGAATTTTTCATAAGTTGCTAGACGTTGCTAGTATTTTGGTGAGAATGCTTGTATCAGTGTTCATAAGGGTTATTAGATTTTACTTTTGCTTTGTTTTTTTTTCTGTTTTCAAGATAGTTTTAGATTTGTGGAATGAATCAAGAGTAAGGCCTCTTGTTCTAGTCCTAAAAGGTTTATAAAGAGTTAGAATTAATTCTTTAAATACTTGGCAGAACTCCCCAATGATTACCTTTGTCTATATTGTACTTGGAGTCCGTTGAGCTCATTGAATTTCTAGAATAATATTTTCCATCAAATTTAGGAAGTTTTCAGCCATTACTTCTTTAATTTTTTGTTTTTCTCAGTTTTTTTCTGACACTCCTCTTAAATATAGGTTGCCGTAAAGTTGTGTCACATTCTTCTTTGAGACAATGCTTATTTTCTCTTTCATTAATTTCCCACTGTTCTTTGAATGCATAATTTCTGTATGCTATCAAGCTTATGCATTCTTTTTTTGTGTATGGTAGTAAGATCTAGACCAAAACCAGTGTCTGCAAATGTCACATAAGCACTCTGCCAGTGAGATACATCCCCAATCCTTTTTACTTTTATTTGGAGACAAAGTCTTGCTGAGTTTCTCAGGCCACCCTTACACGTACGATCCTCTTGCCTAAACCTTCTCAGTACTTGGAACAACAGGCGTATAAGATCATGCGTCACTTACATTTATGTATTCTGTTTTTGAGTTCAAACCTGTTATCAGTTCCTGGTAGCGAGTATTTGATTTTTCTAACTGTACCTTCCAATTCTTTATTTTCAACTTAGTTTACTTTTTAAAAGGTAATTTCCATTTCTTTATTCATATTCTTTACTGGATAAAGCTTATCACCATGCTTTCCTTACTTAAGCATGATTTTATTTGGTTTTTAAAAAACATTTGCAACACCTGTTTTGAAGTTTTTGTTATATCAGTTATCTTAGTGCCCTAATTAGCAATTTCTGTTGTATATGCATTTGTTTTCCTTTGCATGGATTACGCATTCCTGTTTCCTTACATGTATCATGGTTTTTGGGTTGTTAAAATGAAGATTTTAGATTTTACATAGTTGCAACTCTGGTTAATTTTTTTTATTTTATTTTTGAGACATGATGCCAGCATGTAGCCCAAGCTGGCTCGGATTTCAAGATTATCCTGACTCAGTCTCCTAGGTATAGGAAGTACTGGTGTACAACACAACACCCACCTGTCACAGCAACCCTTGGTACCAGTTTCTCACCCTGCTTGGTGCAACCCTTGATACCAGTTCCTCACTAACCCTTGTTGGTGCTTATTGTTTATGTTGCTTTCTTTATCAGTGATTGGATGGAATATTTCAGTGTAGTCTATTTGCCTTATGTGTGATGCGTCCACTGTCTACTCAGATGGGAAGTTTACAGTCACCCTAAGGTGACAAAGTTTTCAGCAGCCTTTGACTTCCTCCCTCTCCGTTGTCTATGTTAAGCCTTCAGTCTCTGCTGGTATTACACCAAGCTCTTCCCTTTCAGTACCCAATACAATTGTTCTACATTGTCACCCATGCTCTTGGGTAAAATTTCTCCATTTGCTTGTCTAGATTCAGCTTCTGTAGTAAGAACTGCCTTGTTAGCTCCAAGCACCTGCAAGATATGGAGGCCAATCTCATTCACACATTTTGCGTTGTTTTACTTCTGAGTTCTTCTAGCAAAACACATCCTTATGAATTAATGTCTTTCTTTACCAAGAAAGAGGGTAGATTTCCACAAAAATTGTGTTACATTCCTTCAAGTCTCATGTTGCAGCATCAGATCATCATCTTTATCCAGGCAGGGAGTAACAGGGAGCCCTGTCCAGCAAGATCTGGTTCACAGCCCTTTGTGTTTCTTCTTTCAGTTCTTTAAGGACAGTCGTTGATCCTTTCATCTATAGTTCTTGCATTTTGTTGATCTCTTTTCCTTCTTACTGACCAATTCCTTTTGCTCTAATACTGTGTTATAAAACTATATATAACCTCCTTTATATGTAATGTTTCCTCACATACTGCAGGAGCTAGATGCTGGTTAAAATTTGTATTTGTGGAAGCCTTCCAAGCTAGCACCGGGACAAAGAAGTAGAATCTTTCTCTGTTGCAATATCTCTCTCCATTCCTCTTTACTGACAAAGCTTTGATGCCAACAGATGAACAAAATCATGGAGGCTTTCAATTTAAATTTTGCAGAGTGGGAAACAACTGTGTATTTTGAAATTAGAGATATTAAAGTGATAACCAAGAGAGTGGATGTATTGATGCATGGAAAAGTGCATAAGAATGAGAGTAAATGACACACAGCATGGTAGAACCTCATAAAAAGTGTTGGAGCAAACAATCCAGGCAAGAAAGAACATTCTCTGCATCATTCCTTTGGGTAAAATTTTAAAACTTGCTAAACGAGCCTTGCTTGTTAGATGAAGGACATTGGTGGCCTTTTGTGTATGTGTAACAGGGGTGGTGGTTGTGACAGAGAGAAGAGGACATCAGAGATGTACTGTGGCAAAATTTGGGGGCTGGTTTTTTGAGTTTGTTCGTTTTGTGAAAGTTTCTCCAGATGAACACTTACAGTTTATGTGTACCTTTACATAAGCATATGTGTAACCAGATGAATTAATTAGAGGCAGAAAAAAATCTACGTAAGAATGACAAATTATTTACATAGCCATATTTCAGTCCTGAGGTAGGAGATTAGGGCACCATGGCTGGAGCAATTGGGGATAACCTGCCAACTGACGAGACTTGTTAACCATGAGTAAAGAGAAGCAAGGCTTGAGCCTGACAGAAGATCAAGCTGAGCCCTGCATCTGGTACCAATCTTCTGACATGAAAACGTGCCAAACCTTGTCCCTGATACTGATCTTCTAGCACAAGATCAAGCATGGCCACCTGGACTTAACGCTTTGAAGAAGATAGAAAAGGATAGCCGCAAACAGTTGTCACCCTGTCATTCTTATAGTGGCCCATTCTGCTTGTAGGATGTATCTCCTGTTTTTCCTTCAAAGGACCCCTTTCCCCTTAAGCACTGCTTTAATGTTTCTTTTCCTTTCCTTCTTGTTTTTGCCCTAAATAAATGTTGGTCTTTCACATCCAGCTGTTCTGACCAATTCTTTGGATGAGACAAGAAGAGCCTGGAAAGTACTGTTTGTTCCTATGACACCCAATAAAAGCACCTTTATTCACATTTGCCCAGAAGTGGAGCTGTCACAAATGTCCATTGCTGGGTGAACGGGTGAGCCAGGTACGGTTCTTTGGCTGTGCTTTTCTGACACAGTACTTGCCCAGCATGTAGAAATCCCTACTTAGTCCCTGCCTGGGCTTTCTCTTCCTCTCCACCTTATGGAGCAGAGGACAGAGAACGTGGCTGAGGCCACGGAATGAGCAAGTGGACAAGGCAGCATTTAAGTGCAGGTGGACTGGGGTCTTTGTCAATCCTCTTACCTCCCATGCCCAGCACTGGAGCACAACACTGGGTTTTAAAAGGCAGCTAACTAAGGACTTGGGAATGAGATGTGCTTTCGCCACTGACCAGATTCTGTTGCAAGATGGGGGTCTTGTCTTCTGTTTTATAGTTAAAAGGTCAGGATATGGGTACTTCAGTCACCCATGGGAGACCTCGACTTCAGAGCTCCAGGAGGTAGAATGCCTACACGGGCCCTGTTGATCTTTGTTAAGATCAAATTACCCCTGAGTGACATCCTGAATTACCCCTGGTGGGCAGGATGGATTTTCCTGGCCCCTGTATGGCTTAGAGAGCAGGCTTCTCCAGCTCCTACTGCCCAGCTCCCATCGTCCAGGTCAGGCCACTGTGTCAGGCAAGGCACAAGAGTAGGTGGAGGCAGAGCCCATATAACCAGCCATGGTCCTCTTCACACAGATTCCCAGGCTGGTTCTCGGGAGTCCTTAGCCCAGACATGGGTGTCCCGTTGCTGGTGCTGCTCCTGGGTCTGTTGATCTTTCACCTCGGGCTCTGTGTTTGGGTCGTCTTGAAGCATTTCCTCATGGCAGAGCTGCCCTCTACCTTGCAACATACTGTGAAGATGAGATTTCTGCACTGTATGCTCCTATATGTGATCACTTTGGTGAGTTTACTGTCAGGCCCCATTGGAGATTGGGGCTGCTGGCTCTGTACATTTCCTCTCCCTCCCTCTAATTTTCCTTCTCTTTGCAGATTCCCCTGAGGCAGAGTTTGCCACACTCTTGTATCTGCTATTGTATTTCTCTTTCCTGTCTCCTTCCCTCCCCTTTTCCTTTCTTCTCTTCATTTACTCCCTCCTGTATTTTTCCTTTTCTCTTCCATGTTCCCTTTGCTATATCTCTCCTTTCTTTTCTTTTTTCTTTTTCTTTCTTTCTTTCATTCCATTTTTTAAAGCTTTTCCCTCCCTCACCTTCACTTTCTCCTTTTGCTTTCCTTCACTGCTTTCTATCTTTTCTTCTTTTGTCCTTCGGCCTATGCTTTATTCCCTCATCCTTGTTTTTGTACTTTCTTGCCCTCCTATTTTTTCCTTCTTTCCTGCCTTCTATGCTTCCTTCTCTCCTTTCTGTTTGCTTTAATTCCCTCCCTGTTGTCTTCCCTCTTCCATTTCTTCCTTCCCTCTCTCCTTCCCCATTCCCTATTGTCTTTACCTCCCTCTAATTTCCTTCCTTTCTCTCTTCGACATCAAACATTCATGCAGCATCAACCAGTAACTCTTTTCCAAGACCTTCACAGCTTCAGACCCATTCCCTTAACACCAAGGGCTTGATACTTGCTTTCAAGAAGCATTCTTCTCTCTCCCTGCATTTACTTGCTCCCAGGTGCTTGTCCCTTTTTCATGCTTTCCTCAAAACGTAAGTACCTTAACGACAGAGGCTCTCATATTCAGCTTTTTATCTCTGGAATCAAAGGCAGGGCCAGGCACCACACTGGTACTATCTCTTGATGAAATCATAAAGGACTTCAGGTAGCATTTCAGGATGGCTTTACCAACCAGGCCCTAAGTAGAGTTTTGGTGTGGGATGGTGGCAGAAGGCTGCACCTGTGACAACTCCAGGAGGTTTTTGTAGGAGGCATGCAACTTGAGTTAATCATAATGACTCTATTCTGGGGACCTAGAAGGAGCTCAGCAGATCACACTGATTACCCGTGAGGTCAATAGTGAAAGAGGTCAGAGCTAAGAAACATCAACCAGACCCAGAAAACCTGTGTCTTTGCATACTGCCTTTCACTGGCTATGTGATCAGGGACCATTTGGAAACTTCCTTGTTCTCAGGTTCATCTGTTAGTGAGGAGAATATTTGTTTCACCAGCTCAGCAAAAACGTTAGATGGCATGCGATAGGGATTGATGGGTCCAGGCTTGTTTGACTAAAAAACAAAACAAAACAAAACTTTTTCACCATAGTCATGGATCACTTCAAGTCTGAGCTCTACCCCAACCAATTTAGAAGTCTTGGACATCAGCATCTCTGAGCTAGGGTCTCTCATGTGCTCATCTCTGAGCCCCTCTGAGCAGCCTCTACCAGAGGTTGTCACTGGCTACTAAGTTTGTGGGCTGCTGTTGAAGAGAAATCCTAAAAAAATCCCAAAAAGGTTAGGAAGATCCCATTTTTCAGGTTCCCAATCTATCTAAGGTCCTTGTTTTAATTCTGTGGCCCCAGACCACCCTGTAACTTCTTGTGACAAAAATGGAACCAAAATATGAGGACAGCGGAAGAGAAGAGCCAAAATAACAAAGCACTTAGTCTAGGAACTGCGTTACCTTGTAGTTGTGCTTCACGCAATATCCTGATACTGGCTTGTTTATAATAGAATGAACATATTTATAAACACACTTGGCAAATACAAGGGGTGATTGAAAAATATGGGCAATGAGTAAATTTTAAAAATTAATACAGTAAATGACACACTGCCATTAACACCATTGCACCCAAAAAAGCACCCCTTGACTCTGGACTTGTTAATGTCATCATTCTTTCATCATCACTTTCTAACGCACTTTTGGAAGTTCTCTTCTGTGAAGGTCTTTACATGGTGTGATCAAAATACCATTGTATGGTATTGAATGCTGTTGTCCAGTGCTGTCCCACAGAAGGGCGGGCTCCCGAAACATTATTGAAGTGTTCTCTTCTGTCTTATTCACTGCATGGCACTATGTGACTTCTGGCTCTTCTCTAAAGTAAAAATGACTAGGACAGGTAAATATTTTTAATCCATTCAGGATACCAATGTAGACTCAACAGCCAAAGTGAAGATACTCATGAAAGAATACTTCAAGAACTGTTTCAGAAAGAGACAAGCAAGATTGGATAAATGGAAAGTGAGGATAAGTATTCTGAAGGGAATTAATGGCATTGTGCCTTTACCATGATAAAATTTAAAAACTTTTCACACAACATTGTAGTTTTAATTACTCCTCATATGCAATCCTTTGTCTTTACTACACTCCTTTTCAGCTCAGAACCCGGGTTCCCAAATGATCACAACACTCTTTTCTGGACACAAACACAGCTTCATGATCCTCCACATCAGAGCTCTGGGTGTGCAGGGGTGAGTGCTGAAACAGGTCACCAAGCAGCTGTGCTGTTTCTGGCTGGGTAGAGTCCAGCAGAAAACCTAAAAGAGCAAAGATATCAGTTGAATACCTTGGGCAATTGACTTTCTTCAATTTATTTTATTTTTATCACTATAACACAAATTCAGCTGCCACTTGGGCAAACTCACACCCATGTAAGGCTCTAACAATACTATGGAGTAGACAATTACTAAACAGAGGAACTCTTTGTCTCAAGTCCTGAGAATGGGAAGATCAAAGAATGTGGCATCAGCAATGAGTATTGCCTGGCACCTTGCTTCATCCCTTGACAGAAAGGAAAGTGTACAAATGGGCAGAGCTCATTCTTTTGCCAGAAGCCCAATCCAGAGATAACTCAGTTATTCCCTCCTGGAACTGAATCCATTCAGGGAGGAAATGTAATCCCAAATATTGAGTTTAGTTATCTAAGTATTGTAATCTTCTTTTTAGTTTTTCTCACAATCCAAAATGTTATATTTGTAATCTCATTGAGACATTACTGGAATCTCAGCAAGTTGATTTTAATCTACCACCACCAATGTAACCCACGGCGAGAATAAAGACATCAAGACATATTTCAAGTTAAGGGCAGCCAAGGAGTTTTAAGTCTAATCCTTGTGGTATATAAACTCTTGTCCCCTGAGGAGTCATAGCCTCTTGACCTTGAGACTCATACCCAGTTGACATTTTTAGAGCTATTGGCTCTAGCATCTCAGCTGTGCTCATATCTTGTGTATATCTTTTATGGAGAACACTATGTGAGGAAACAGGACTGTCTGTTGGCTTTAGAGATTATATATTAACATCTCAGCTTGCCTTATTCATAATATTTGGAGCCAATTAAAAATACCCTAGTCAGCTTTTTACATGTCAATATAAAAATGAGTTTCCAAATAGTCAAAGTCACAGTAATTTTTTTACATTCAAACGAAGTCACTAAAGTTATCTCCCACAGGGCGGAACTGCCTAATCACCATAGAGAAGTGCCATCTCTTAATACTGCTACAATAGAAATGAAATTTCAACATGACCCTTGGAGGGAGCAGATGTAAGAGCTCAGTTCCCTACATGAACACAACCTACAGCCCACAGAAACACAATGAGCAGATGATACGTGCAGGCAGTAGAAGAAAAAAGTGACAAGTGTTAGCAGTTGTGATTTGGGTAAGACTTGCCTTCCAGACTCTAACCTTCCCTCGCTTACGTTCTTCCTCTTGTTTCCAACAGGGCAACATACTAGACAAGATGAAAATTTGCTCCATGCCCAAGTTTTCCCGCTTTATACATGACAGATTGAGCATAAAAAAGAAGGACCCTAAAATGGTGGTGACAGACCTGCACTTTGGAACAATCCCCGTGAGGCTGTTCCAGCCCAAGGCAACATCCTGCAGCCCCCGTCGAGGCATAATCTTCTACCATGGAGGAGGTTCAGTGGTTGGCAGCCTTGGTAAGGAGCTTCTGCATGGCATGGGAGAGGAATAACCCTAAGTAGCTTCTGTCACAGAACAGGCAGAACTTTAGCCAAGATCCCAGGAGAAGTTCATGGGGTGAGTCAAATGAATCACGGGTGAGAGCTTCTTTAGGGGAGCACAGAGAGAAGGCTAGGGGCTTATATGATAGTCTGAGGCCTCTGACAGCACAATGGATGTTCACTTCTCCTTCTCTCCTCACTCACAGTTGGGGACACAGACCTGTCCCATTTGTGCCACAGTGACCTGAAACTCACACATTGTTCTCAGCTCTTCAGGTCCATATCCACCTTCTCTTGCCCACCTTCTTCTCTTCTAGGGGAACTCCTTGTATCTGTTCTTTTGTGCTTGCAGCTCATTTAACCTCGAAAGCTATCTCCAATATTGAATATGTAGGAAGCTTGTCTGTCTCCAATATTGAATGTGTAGGAAGCATGATTGAGGTTCTGAGTTACATCCCTAGAAGGGAAAAAAACAAAAAGTCCCCAACAGTAGTTATGCCATCTCCTGAACATTCAACTGTCTTGAAATTTCTTCTTCCAGATCAATTAGTCCACCATCCTTAATTTCAATCTCAGACAAAATCTCTGGATATGAGCAAAATGCAGACAAACTTTCTTCCAAGCCATAACACACATCATCTGGAGTCCAACAACCAATGCAGTCCTTTTTCCCAACAGAAACCTCCCAAGCCTGGTCATATCATCAAGATTTCTATCAACTTTCTGGTCTTCTGAGTTCTGATGGGAATCTCTGATTCAAAACAGCCTAAGACATTCTCCTTCTCCTGAAGAATAACTCCTTCAGAAGAACTTTCAAAACTCTGAACCTTTGCAAATGCTTCCCACAAGGCATTCTCAAAGCTCTTGAACCACATGGTCAGGTACAGTCACAGCAACAACTCCACTTCTCTGGTACCAAATTCTGTGTCTGTTACTTTTCCCACATTGCTGAAACAAAACACTGGACACTCAAAACTAAAGGAAGAAAGGTTAATTTAGCTTACAGTTTGTGGAGTTTTCAGTCCATACCTGGCTGACTCCAAGGCAGATGGCAACATTTATGGTGGTGAAAGACAGCAAAAGAGCAAAAGGGAGGAGAGGGAGAGCAAGTTTCTGTCCCTCCCTTTTATTGTATGCAGGTCTAGCACTCACATCCATAATCCCAGCATTGCACCAAGAATTAATCACAAATTCTAGAATCCCTCCCTCATGAATGCATGAGGCTTTGGGGGGACAGCTAGACACAAACAATAATACCTGGTATGACTTAGAAGATCCTGATGCCTTGGACCTTACCCAGATCCATTGTTCCTAGTGGTGGGAGAGGACATGGGCAGACTCCTGGTATCTTTTTGTGCTGACAGCAGGAACTTGGCAGAATTGAGTAGGAGAAATACTTGGTAGGTCTTGGGCTCACTACTGGCTCTGCAACACAGCTCACTAATATTAGTGTATCTGCCTTCTCAAGCTTCAATTGCAATATCCTATTAATATATGTGTCCAATACAGTCATCACTTATATCCTAACCAATGCAAATATATCAATTTATAATATAATATAATATAATATAATATAATATAATATAAATATATATATAACATAAATATATCAAGTTATTAATATTTCCATGCAGGCATACCCAATTTGATTTACTTTGCCTTTGTCCATTTCAGATCCCTAAAACTTCCTGGTCCTCAATTTCCCCCAGTGTATTATTAGTGAATAAAAAACATGGTTTTCATGCTCCCTCCTCAAGTAATGGAATTGGAGCAGATGTCTGACTTTTCTCTGACAGAGCCATTCACAGTCGCTTCAGAGGTTAGAGTAGAAATATAGATAGGACAATACCCTGTGCCCACAGCTGTTCTCCCTGGAACTGTGTGGGGAGATACCCTCCTTGTGAGTGATCATGGATCTGGTCTTGGCTTACAGATTCGTACCACAACTTCTGTCTTTTACTCGCTCGGGAAACGGATTCTGTGCTGTTGGCTGTGGGGTGAGTTTCTGAGATAGTTCTCAGCTTTTACATTGTTAGAAGAAGGTGTGAGGGGGAATGCTGAATGACTGTAGAGTGGTGAGGAGTCCCTGACCAAGAGGCACTCATGGACATGAGGCCAGGACACTGGCACAGCTCCATTCAAAGAAGCAACATCCCAGAAAGATGTTCACATCACGAGAGTGGCAGAGCAGGGATGTGAGAGTGAGTAGTTCATAATGTGATCCCCAATCTGCTTTGGAATATTTCACAGCCAATTACTAAAAATATGGAAAGGTGCCCCACGATGTGGCTGAATCTTAACACTACAATATATTAAGTGAAATGACTTTAAAAATTACATAAACCTGGTAATTGTTTTACAGTTTAAAGTAAACCAAAGTAACACCTTTCATAAGTATACATATTTCAAACAAAACCATACCACTTAGGGAAGGAAAAAGATGATGTATCCAGCCTTCGAGATAACCCTCCTCTATTGCTGGGGCAACATCTGGTTGGAAAAGACAGTGGGATGATCAGAGTGACCATGACTTAAGGTCACGTTCAAGGTCTTGATGGTGGTTGACATGGTGGTTCTGTAGATTCTCATTGTGTCATTAAGTAACTACCTACCTATCCTACTACCTACAAACTGCCAGCTACACAGAGACCAACTAGTACAACTTTGATCCTTTGGAAACAAGATTGCCTTTGAATTTATGGAAAGAGAGTGGGAAAAGCTCACCAGGATTCTAGTTCTCATTCCTAGAGATCTCTGCATGTAAGGAAGAGAAATTTTAGAGGAGACAGGTGAGAGAATCAAAAACCAGCTGTGTTAGAGTGTGAATGTTTGATGGTTCCCTCTAATCTTGGTTACTCTCATTCTGCATAGAGAGTGCATCTTTGTGACTCCAGCAGGCTATTTATTTATTTATATGGTACCAGCAGTCAAACTCAGGAACTTGCACTTGCCAGGTGCTTGTGCTGTTGAGCTATATCCACAGCCATCCAGTAGGTCATTTATCAGTACTGTTTCTCTCTGCAGACACTAAAGAGGGCAACATTTTTTTCAATATTTCATAACTCGTAACTGCTACCATTGTGTCTGAACTGCTGCCATTAGAGTCTATGTCTCCAAAGACTGCAGGAATAATTATGGCCCCTTGCACAGCAAGTGCAGAAAGGTGCAAGTGTGTGCCTACTTTGACATACTAAGGAAAGTGCTTAGTGTATCTTTATGCATATATCTGTAGAGACTAGGTCTATGGGCCAGAACAGTTCCGGCATGATGATGTAACAGAATGATTGCTATAATGATCAGACAGAAGGGGAACTTGGGGCTGGAAGGGGCATGCAGTGGGTGATGTCTGGGAAGACATGCCTTAAGGACCTGAAAAGGGGGAAATTTTCTCTCCTCTTCTTTCCTTTCTCTGGCTGAAAGCTACTTTATTTAGATTTTGGCTTGAGTTTTCCTATTCCTCTACTGACAGTTAATGTAATACCTGAAGATTTCATTTGACCAGGAGAGGGTAGAGATCAAAACTAGCACAAACATTTCAAGCATACACACTTCTGCACAGGCAAAGTTTAAGCAAGAGGGTCTTTGGCTGGAGAAAGTTGAGCAATTTTTCAGACAGAGGGACCAAAGGAGTCTTCTAGGAACCTTAGGTAGGAGGATAACAAGTTGAAGTTTCACATGGATAAATTAGTGACATAGTGAGACACTCTCCCAAAAATAAAAACTGCTGAGGATTTAATTCAGTGTGAAAGGTTGGGTTTCAGTCTAGTTTTAGTTCAGTGGTACAGCACTTGACTAGCATGCACAAGGCCCTGGGTTTGATCCCCAGCACTAGCAAAATAGAATAATGCTGGTTTCATTCAGTACTGAAAAAAATCTTTGTGTGACACACTTGGACTACTGGATAGTCACAGTGATCATGTTCTAGAGGCTGAGGAATTTCTGTGTGTTTGTGCTATCATTGTTCAGTGCAAATCATACCAGCCTTCTACTTGATAAGTAGAAAGAGGCCTAATTTTACTCAGAAACCACTGGGTTTCTTTTACAGCTGGCATCATCAGGCATAAGATTCCAGTCTTTCTGGAGGTGACCTTCTGAAAAAATGCAAGGGCTGGATAGTAGAGACATATACCAGCACAAATGAGCAGTAGATGAGACTAATCCTATCTGGTCATCTTGGACAAAACATTTATTAAGCTATCGATATGTTTATATACAAAACTGAGTAGAATCTGACTCAAAGATGGGTTAAAGTAGCAAAGGGAACAGATACAATATGAAGATACAGATTCCTTGCTGGTTATTCCATTTCAGTCATACATAAGAAGTCTGTAGCCTACAGTGAAGGGTCAGAATTCTCAGCAAAGCAGCTTTTAGGCCTCTGGATAGTAACTAGGTTGTCTGTCACTGTACTCCAGATGGTAGAGATGCTGTCTAAAGTAAGCCTAGGGGAAAACTAGTAAGGTATTGTCCGGGTGTGTCAACTCCAAAACAAGTGATTTTGAATTGACTGACAGGAAGTGAAGCTACATTTGTTCTTGGTGACAACCTCGTATTGTATTTAGACATTATGCCTCTGTGACTTTGATGGGCCTGATAAAACATGTCATCCTACAAAGGCTACTTTTTTTGTCATTCCAGTCTTTGGTGATAATACTGTCACTACCTGACTCAGGACCACCAGTAGGTTCACTTACCAGTTTTCTGTCCTCACCGCTTGTTCCCCATCCAAAACCAATAGCTTTCAATTTGGTGGGAAACAAAGCATGAGCTAGGAAGTTAGAATCGTGGACAGCTAGGTTTAGGGAAGGTCTTCAGATTAACATAGACAAACAATGGGGATACCTCCAGTTACTTCTGAGAGTCTTTCAAAAATGTAACTGAGGAAGGTCTCCAAAGCACTGTAGAGGACGCTAAAGGTCAGTTGACCTGCAGGACATCTGTGAACAGTGTTCTTTGTTTCCTCCTTACCCCTTAGGTACCGGAAGCTTCCTTACTACCATTACCCTGCCATTACCACTGACTGCCTGAATGCTGCCATCCACTTCCTGAAGTGGCTGAAAAGCTATGGTGTGGACCCTTCCCGGGTTGTGATCTGTGGAGAAAGCATTGGAGGAGGGGCTGCTGCCCATGTCACCCAGGCCTTGGTGGGCCATAAAGATCTCCCCCAAATCTGGGCTCAGGTCCTGATTTATCCACTTATCCAGGCTATCAATTTCCAGTTACCATCTGCTCAGCAGAACCAAAATATTCCATTCCTCACCTGGGACTTCTTGATAATGTGCATTTGTAGATATATGGCCATTGACCTCTCCTGGAAAGATGCCATACTGAAAGGTGCTTTTATACCCCCAGAGACCTGGAAGAAGTACAGGAAATGGCTCAGCTCTGACAACATCCCCAAGAGTTTCAAGAAGAAATACCAGGAACCTGAGTATCCTGGGCCTTTTAATGAGGCTGCCTATCTGGAAGCTAAACATCTGTTAGATGTACACCATGCACCACTTCTTGCAGATGATGAGACCATTGCTCAGCTTCCTGAAACATTTCTAGTGAGCTGTGGTCATGACATACTCCGTGATGATGCCTTGCTCTATAAGAAACGCTTGGAAGACCAGGGGGTTACTGTGAGCTGGTATAATGTGGAGGATGGCTTCCATGGATGCATGGTTTTATATGATAAGAAGTTTTTCTCTTTTTCATGTTCCTGTAAAATTTTCAATGCTGTAGTCAGTTACATAAAGGGCATATGACAGTACACTGGGACCACGAATAGTGTGAGACCCAAATACTTCTGCCACACTGGGGTGGGGGTTCTGCTGCGTTCTATTTTATCTCAGAAGAAAATTCTAATCCATCATGGCCCAGTTAGTGAGGATAAGATGGAGTGATAAACTTTCTGGATTTCATTTCCCAGAAAATAAAAACTTTGTCTACCAATACTATCATTGTTCAGTCTTGCATTTATCAGCATTCTGTAACATTGAGAAATAAATATCAAAGGAAGAAAATTAAGCACCTTTAAATTTGTCTTAGAGTTTTAACCCATAATATCTCAGCAGAATGAGTGCTAACAACTTGTCCCATTGTCCATGGTGAACCCATAATCATGATGACAAAACATTGCTGGGGCTATGTCGCTTCTGGAGGAAGGGTCACTACATTGCTTCTGGATCCATGTCACTAGTAAAATCTCAGGTCTAAGTGGCACCAGCTGGCCTGAAAATATTCTTACAACTCATCTTTCCCTTCATCAAAAGATCTATAGAGTGAACTTCTGAAGGATTTAGAGGAGTTTTTAGAAAAAAGTGAGGCACATGATACAGAGGCAAGAGGAGACATATCAAAAAATATGGTGAACTATGAAGAGCCAAGAACTCTAGACTCAGGTCTTTAATGGGAATTCTTAAAAATGGTGCCTCATCTCTAAGAGGATTTTCTCAGAGCCAAGTGTGGTTGGAAAACTCTAGATGCTATCTAGGTTATCTAAAGCACATTCTCTAAGGGAGCTAGACCATCCTCACTTCTGCAAAGCACACTGCCTTGCTTGATCAATGCCACTCTCTCTGGTCCCATGGAAAGAAAAGGGGACCTCTGGTTTGCTTATTGGAAAGGTCCACCTTTGCAGAATAGGCCCAGGTTTACTTGATACACCCTTCAAAGTTCCATGTCCACTGCTGTCCAGTTCCACTTAAATGATGGAGCTGCTGCTTTCCATGCAGTCTCTCTAGGTATCAACACCTTCACCAGTGACTGGTGGATCAGGGTTTCCTGCAGGTGACAAGGGTCCTGCAATGAAGGCTAGTGTCCACATAGGCAATCATTGGTTTCAACTTCTAGAGTATGAGAAGACATTGTATTTTTTGAGGTTATGTCAGCAGCTTTGATGGAAGGAGTATCTAGTTTCTGTTCCCCTGTAATAACAGCAATACACATGTGGTAACTTATCATAATATGCCTTCATTACCACATACTTTCTGCACATCAGCAGTTTAGGTTTGGCTTAGATTGGCTTTTACCTTATGATCCCACTGGGCCATAATGAAAGTGTTGGGCATTGTTCTCACTTGAAGCTCATCTGGGAAAATATATGCACCCAAGACTGCCTATTCTCCCTTAGGTTGGAGACTCAGTTCATCAGTGACCAGACAAAGTCATCACCTTTGGCTTTCATGGGTCACGCAGAGTGCCTTATGCCCCCCAAATGGCACTTGCTTCCTTAAAGTAGCAATAGAGAGACAGATGGGCCTCAGTGGCCACCACCAGATTTACTGCAATGTAATAAGGAACAGGCAATCGCCCCATATGTACTGTCATCATTGTCACATTCTATCTGAAGCAAGTCACATAACTTTCTCACACATGAGGTTCACATTGGATGTGAACAACATGGGTGAAAGATCACAGGGCTACCTCTGAATGTGCCATATGCAGCAGGACATAAAACAAAGGTGACCAGAAGAACAGTGAAGCTGACTGATTGGCTTATGACACAGAGGCTGGTACACACCTATGGAAGGGCCCATCTTTTGGAGCTGGTGACAGCTGGTTGCCCCAGGAAGGCTCCTGCTGCCTTTCTCAGCTCTACCTATCTTCTTCTTTCATACCACTCCTCTCTGTTCTCTCAGGGTATCCTCCTTGGATCCTCTTTCCAGACTGTTTAAGACAGCTGTTTTCTGCCTTGGGCCATCAGGATGGAGGGGTCAGTTGTCTGCTTTTGCTCTTAAAATTCCATCAGACTTAAGAACACCAGAATGTTCTTAAGATCCATTAACCTCCATAGACCTGGCTGACTCTCAACCAGGAACATACAAGCAATCATGGACAGATACCAATGACCCAGACAGCCTAATGTCACAATGGAACAGTTGATCAGCAAAAATGTAAACATCGCAGGATTATTTTGAGAGATGGGTGAAAATAGAAGGTGATTTTGGACTCATGTCATCATTTTACCAGGGCGGAAGCAGCTATTTCAAGAAAATGACTTCAAGAAGTTGCACAATTTCCACAGAGCAAGGAATAGAAGAGACATAAATGAGGTGGTGGCAAGAGAGTCAGAAGATTCCACTGAAGTCACTTGAGTCTTTTAGAAGCACAGAAGAGAATCTAGATTTAAGTTAAGCCTGTGGCAAACTAGTGTTTCTAATAAGAGAAACAACAGAATTCATTTGTTTTAGAAAAACTTATCCCAGAGGGAAGCTGAAAACATTGCAAAGGACCAAAGCATGGAAGAAGTGCTGTAGCAGAATCCAGCACGCTTTCCCTCTTCTTTAGAGACTGAACACATAACCAAAAATAAATTACAAATGAAGAAAAGGAAACTTACTAGTTTGAGTAAGGCTTAGAGAACAGAATGGCAGTAATGGCTGCAAGGGTGGAAAGAGGGAAGCAAGTTCTAATTTACTGACATAGAGAGAGTCTCAAAGTTTAATGGGATAAGGGGGATGGGGAGGTAGAAGAT
Organism: Cavia porcellus; assembly: GCF_034190915.1. Classification (NCBI taxonomy): domain Eukaryota; kingdom Metazoa; phylum Chordata; class Mammalia; order Rodentia; family Caviidae; genus Cavia; species Cavia porcellus. The sequence continues at coordinate 8,398,163 of NW_026947508.1, forward strand.
GGTCACTGTCACAGGGGGAGCATAGTGGAGAGCATGGAATGAACAGAACAGGGACACCAGATCTGGACAGTGTGGTTGCAATGCAGTGGTCTCCACTCACTGATCATGTGATCTTGGCAAAGTGCGAACTCCTCGTGCCTCAGTTCCCACATCTGTAAAGTGAGTGCAGTGACAGAGCCTACCTCGCAGGTTGTCATCAAGAGTAAATTTATAATATATAAAAATCACAAAATACTAAATCGGTGTCTTGGTACACAGCCAGAGCTATACAAAGGCAGAAATCATTATGCAGAGAATTAATTTATTTATTGAATGTTGGACTCTGAAGAATATTAAAATCACTGTGGAGAAACACCTACAGTAGTCAAGAACGAGGGAGAAAAATGTAGGACAGGCCATCCCTGCCACAGGGCTTAGGCTGACTGGGAGCTTGTGTTGCTGGGTTCCCGTGAACAGCAAAGAAGTTTTCTGGGGTGCATAGGGCAAAGCAGGTGTGCAGAAGATGTCTACTGGGGAGCCCCAGGCTTGAGGTAGAGTCGAAGAACTGTGCTCTTTATGAGTCACTATCTGGGCTCCAGGATCATGAATGTGGGGGAAATGGAACCATCTAAGAACCTCTGATCAAAATGTTCTCTGCACCCTGAAGAGAGTACCCCATTCACTCTAAATAATCTCTCATCTGAAACTTTAAGCACTTCGTTGCTTGGTCACTTCTTCCAAGTAGTCCAGCCTGTTCTGGGTGATGGAGATGTGGCGAGATCAGTTATCCTGCACAGGCACCTACAGCTGACCTTCTTTTCTATGACAAAGCTTTCTCATGGGGAGTGATGCTGTATAAAATGCCATGGTGGTGGGCATGGTTCTCTGTGAGTTCGTGGATGGTGATGGTGGCAGAAGAATCCTAGCAGGGAAAGTAAATCCATACCCAGAATACAGATCTATTGCACTGACAACAAACCTCTGCTTCCCCCCAGGGTGAGACACACCCTTTGTGATCTAACCCCCCTGCTCTCCGTGAGTGTGGCTTGTTCTCTTGGGAGCGTGCCTTCTTGTGAGCTAAGTGTTGATTACATCTGATATTGGGGATGGTTAGGTTGAGCTCTGTGGAGGCACACTGTGTGTTCTTTTCCTGGGAGTGCAGTAACACATTGCAAAAGGCACAGTGGCATAACAACACAAGTGTATTTTCTAATGGTTCTGACTGAGCTCAGAGCTCTAGCATGGCTTTCAGGGCTGTGTTCCTCCTGCAGGCCCTGGGGAGAGTATGTTTGTCCTGTTTTCAAGTTTTCAAGCACCTCCTTCCCATGTACAGAGAGCCCTTCTTACCTGTTTAAACCCAGCAGTATGAAGCAACAGAAAGTGAGCCCCCAGCAATGAGCTCTCAGCTAATGCTGAGCAAATTGTTAATGTTCTGTTTTCTTGCTCAAGTTCTTACACTATAGTGTCTTTTTGTCACCTGTCTCATGCCATAGCTTTTTCTTCTTTGGAATTTTTGATTTCATAATTTTGGGGGATTATAATGACCCTTCATCTAAGCATAGTACTGGAATACTGTTTAGTGTTCCTAAATATTAAAAGGTTATGATGTATTTTACGGAGGAAATCTTCACATAGGTGTGTATTTTAGAGTCCTTGAATATGTACTGAACATTAATGAATCAGCAATATATGTTAAATAGGAGTCTTAAAATAGAAACACAACATTTGATTGTAGTTATTGGTCAAGCATTGGATAAGCATGTAGCTAGCTGGAAGCAGAAAGCAACATAACTCTTTAAGTTACGTTATTTTCTCTAAGTTGATGGCACACTATTTGCTACTTCAGTGTTTCCTTGACTTTATAGAACAAAATTATATCTTAAATAACTCAAACTGATGAAATATGTTATATTGGAAGTAAAAAACAATGTCTGCCAAACATTGTGGTGAGCAGTGTGTGGTCCACCGACCTGTCTTGCCCTTCAGAAGAGATGGTTAAATATTTTCTGTTGGGAGAAAGAATCCTCAGAAACTTTTCTGAGGTCTTGGGCGTCTCAATTTTTTTAGTGAAATGTATCTCCTGCTCTTTTATTTTGCATCTATCTGGTGAGACATCTCTCCCAGTTTTCCCTATATTGATTGTTGGCTGCCAATTCACTCTTCAGTGCCCACTGTAAGAAAGTAGAAATGGTTCTTTTTAAGTAGTTCTCTTTTGTTGACTGGTATAATTTTAACCCTTGACTATAAAGTCAAGGAAACACTGAAAAACACTGAAGTAGCAAATAGTGTGCCAGCAACTTAGAGAAAATAACGTAACTTAAAGAGTTATGTTGCTTTCTGCTTCCAGCTAGCTACATGCTTATCCAATGCTTGACCAATAACTACAATCAAATGTTGTGTTTCTATTTTATCTGCAGAGGATCTGGAAATACATGAGAAGATGATGAAGTCTTTCGGGTTCTTTATTCTCTCCTCCAGTTCCTGTTGCTTGTCACTTCTCCAGTATTAGTTCCTGAGGCAAATGATTTCCTCCATGCCTGCCTCACCAGCACATCTTTGAATGGTTCATCTCTCCATGATGACTTCCTTGGCATCTTCTTGTGCAACTCACAGCACCCTCTCATTGAGGACCTTGCTTGCTCCCTAGAGAGCAGATTCCCAGAAAATTCTGATCAACATGTTATAAGCTCAAAAATGTACTGGACTTATTACTCAATGTGCCTTTATAACTTGTTCTCTTTCTGTAAAGCTTTTGTAATCGTCAGTTAAGTTGCAACCTTGTAACATACCCACCATGTAACCCCCTCCCTGTCTCCCTGGTTCCTGTAACTGCTCATTTTGCCTCCTTGTTTCCTGTAAAACTAAACCAAATTACCTTTCATGAAGACCCTATGTAGGGTCTTCAAATTACTATGTAGTTTCTGCCTTCTGGTTGACTTAATTGGTCTCGAATGGATACCAGAAATGGCACCCAAGAGACAAGCCATAACATAGAATTTGGAGATTGTTCTGATTATGGATTTTAGTGAAGGTCTGATGTCTTACAAGTTGGAAATAAGATACAAATAACCCATGGCAATCAGCAACATCACAACCAATTCAATAATCACTTATGATTGATCTGAATAAAGAATCAAAATGAGTGTATGTTCTAATACTGAGAAATTAAAGTCAATGTTTAAAATTAGGATTTTAAAAAGTAGCTTAATTTTAGCCACTTGTCTTGACACATGCCTATAATGCTGGTATTTGTTAGTCTGGATAATGCTGAATGTTGTGAGTTTAAGGCCAGCCAGGGGTACATAGGGAGTTCCAGGCTAGCTCTGGACTACAGATTCACACCCTTTCCTAAAAAACAATCTGATGAACTATTTTTCTAGCTTTCTCATGCTGAGAATTGAAATCACCACCCAGTCTAATTCTTCAATCTTTCCTGGGTCCCTGATGGGCCTAGACGTGACTGAGTCTACTTATACATATTTGTTAGCTGTTCCTCCCACCTGTTCTGTAAATTGTAGTAATTCTGTGTGCTGCAGAGGTTTGGAGAAGCTGTACCCACAGCTGGGCCCACTTATGAATAAATTCATTGTTTCATGATAGCTTCAGGGGAAAGTTTTAACTTATATAGCCATGGTTCTGACACTGGTAAAAAAAATCAAACACAGAATTTAACTGTGGACATGACTGAATTACAATGACAGTTTAATTCACCAACTTTCTTATGTAAAAATTAGGGCAATAGGAAACCAAGGGATCTTAAATATATAGATGGGACCTTATCTTTTAATTTAGATTCTATTGAAACTGTTGAATGTCAAAGTCAGTTGAAGAGTCCTTTACTACTAGAAGTAAACCTTCTATTGTTCCCTTGCCTGTAAGTTATGATAACCACTTAAGGGGAAGCTGTTCTGAAGGTTGAATCCCACTATTTCCCAGATCCTAGTAAAATGGATCATTATGGCCACTAGGTTCATAAAACCTGTCCTCAGAGAAAGTTAGACATTGATGCACAGAAAAAACAATTTTACACAACAAAAGAATTGCAAGGCATTGCTAATACATGTCAATTAAGACCTAGTAAACATATGTAAAGATAGTGGGTTTTGAGCATGTTATATCAAAAAGGATAAAATAAGACAAAAGACAAGGTATAATTAATCCCTGTGAGTGCACTGTTACAGAGCCCACAGGTACACTGATGACACATAGTACACACAAAAGATCGTTCCAGTGACTTCTTTGGTTAGCATATGAAAATTTGGACTCTCTGGAGCCTATTTTTAATGAAGTTGAGATGTCATAATTTTTTCCTCTTATTGTTCATTGTAATTTAAATATGTTTAATCTCATGCAGAATGGAGTTTTGAAAAATTTATTTTCATTAGTGTATGTTTGTAATATAAAATAATACATTGTTTGGGAAGTTAGTACATATTTGTATCTAGATCAATTCTGATTCACTTTCTGCTAAGCCCTTCCTCTATCTGTTATCTCAAATGCCCTTCCCCATCTCTAAAACATGGATGTGCCTCTTTCCTATCATCTCTTTAATTTTACTCTTTAAATTAGTATATTTTGTTTTCTGATATATGAGAAATCATATGATATTCAACTTCCTGTGTCTGATTTATGTCACATGATTTAATATCAATATCCATTTTCTTACAAATCATTCAAATTTATCTTTACAGTATGGATACATGATACTCCATTGTGTATATAAATCACATTTTCTTTATCCATTGATGGGGTGTTTCTATAATTTACTTACTTTGAATAGTGTTTCTGTAACACAATTTTTGTAATTAATATGAAATTATATATGTAACTTTATATATCTAATATGATGATTTTAACTCTGTAGGAAGATATCAAAGGAGCTACACCTGAGTCAACTAAAATTTTTATTTTAGTTTTTTTATTACTCTAGTGATTGTATTTGTTTACATTCTACCTACAATATACATGGGTTCCTTTTCTCCTTCATCCTCACTAGCATTTTCTTTTTTTGAGTTCTTGATGATAACCATCTTTACTGATACAAAACTGAGATTAAGGGTGTGAGTGCCACACTTGCCCTAGGGTTGATAACCCTACATACAATATAAGGGACAGAAAGAGAATCATCCCTTCTTCTTTCTCTTCTGGTTTTTTTTTTTTTTTTTTTTTTTTTTTGCTGTCTTCCCCTGCCATGCACCATTGCTCCTCTGCCACATGCCAGCCTACTTGGGAGCCAGTCAAGTAGGGACTGAAACCTCTTACAAACTGTGAGTAAAATAAAGCTTTCCTCCTTTAACTTTGTATCTCAGGTATTTTGTCTTGGCAATAAGAAAAGTAACTAAGATAGAATTTGATACCATGAGTGGGGTCATTGTTGTGATGTTGCCTGGCTATGTGGTTTAAGATCTTTGAGAAATAATTCAGAAAGTTTAGAGAGACTGGCCAAAGAGGCCAGTCTCTGTATAGTTTACACTGTAAACTATATGGGAGACTCTGGTCAGAGCCTGGAAAATCAGAGTAATGATGGAAATCTATTGGTTAAGATGAGGCTTAGCAGTTTCTATTGAGAAGGACTGCATTGGCTGCTAGATCCCAGGTGGTGTATACTGTTCTTTGGCAGAAAGTTGGTCTGCATTTTGCTTGAGATATTTCCTGGGTAGCAGAAAACTTTCAACCAATCTACTGTTGGGATGGTAGCAAGGTTTTTATTGAAGGATGTTTTTTCTGCCAGGTCTATGATGGAAATTAAGATCAAAGAGCCAGCCAAGTAATTTGAAGCATTTGGCCAAGAGAAGGCTCCAGTGGAGCTGTGAATTTTGAGGATAAAACAAAGGACAACATGGTTATCAAGAAGGAATAGGACTATGAAAAAAGTGACTTATGTCCTTTTACAAGAAGGGAAGTGTATTAGAACTGCAGGAGATCCCTTGGGACATTGCTTAGTGTAGCCATGTCCTGTTGTAAAAAGTTAATGGGGGTTTCCCGCACCTTGCAATCGGTGTGCAGAGGAGGGGATCAGCGGATCTGGGGCACCTGCATCAGCCTCCCCCTGTGTCTGGAGGACTGTGGATGTCTCAGCAGGCAGTGGAGCATTGCAGGTTCCGGAGGCCCTGTGGCCTGTGGTGAGTGCTGAACACACTCTGCCCAAAGCCCAGACGGTTCAGGACCCTCCAGGCTTCCGGGTGCAGTGAAGTGGAGGAATGGGTTTGAGGCCTCTACATGCACCACCCCATCCCGGCTGCACTTGGAGAACTGTGGAGCTTTCAACGGGTGGGCGGGCACATGCTATCCCTGGAGCCCAGCCTGTTTGGGACTCCCGCACCTCGCCATCGGTGTGCAGAGGAGGGGATGGGCGGATCTGGGGCAACTACATCAGCCTCCCCGTGTGTCTGGAGGACTGTAGATATCTCAACAGGCAGTGGAGCATCGCAGGTTGCAGAGGCCCTGCAGCCTGTGGTGAGTGTTCAGCATACTCTGCCCAAAGCCAAGACTGTTCAGGTCCCTCCAGGCTTCTGAGTGCAGTGAAGTGGAGAAGTGGGTTTGAGGCGTCTACATCCGCCTCTGCATCCCGGCTGCACTTGGAGAGCTGTGGAGCTTCCAATGGGCAGGTGGGCGCACAGTGTCCCAGAGGCCCAGCTTATCTGGAACTGCAGAGTTCTGAACAGGCAGAGGAGGGCCATTGGTTCTGCAGGCCCAGTGGCTTGGGGTAATGGGGTGCCAGAGTATCAGGAGCTGCAAACATAGAAGAAGATTTCCAACAGACCCTGAGGAAGCTTTCAAATAACACTTGAAACACAGAAATATAGGAAAACGAAAAACAAAAGACCAAATTACAACCTTAAAGCTCCAGCCCATCTCAAGAAACCCTAGGAGCAATGCATATAGAAGAAAATATATGCCATTCACCTCAAATATCGGACACAATAGCTACTGAAATTAACAAGCAACTCCAGGAAGCTTTAAAGAAATTCAAACTCGAAATAATCTCCCAGGTAAAAGAAGAAACGATAAAAGAAATGAAAGAGATTCTGAATATATCTAAAGAAAACACAGATAAAAAATTGGAGGAACTAAACAAAAAGATAGAATCCCTAGAAGAGCAATATAAGAAAATAAAGAATACATAATGCAGATGCACAGAGACATACAGGAAAGAAATACTCCACTGAAAGTTATAAAAACCGCCTTAATGAAAGTGAAGATACAATTTCAGACCTCGAAGACAGGATTGCACCTAGTGAACAGGAAAGGAAAGATCTTTTAAAAATAACAAGGAATCAGGAAACAACAATTCAACAACTGCATGATGATGCAAAGAAAAATAACATAAGAATGATAGGGATTAATGAAAAAGAAGGAGACAACATAAAGGACATCAAGAGGATATTTAGAGAAGTAATAGCTGAAAATTTCCCAAGCATGAGTTCAGAAACTGACATCAGGATCAGTGAAGCATATAGAACTCCAAATAGTCATAACAAAAATAAAACTACACCCAGACATATAATAATCACCATCCCAGAAATCCAACAGAAGAAGAGATTATTAAAAGCTGTCAGAGAGAAAAGACACATCACTTATAAAGGAAAATCTATCAGAATCACAGCAGACTTCTTAGCACAAACAATAAAGTCAAGAAGAGCATGCAGTGAAGTATTCCAGTTCCTAAAGCAAAATGATTTCCAACCTACACTGATGTATCCTGAAAAACTATTATTCAAAATTCATGGTGAAATAAGATACTTCCATGACAAAGAACAGCTGAAGAAATTCATGAACACGAAATCAAACCTGCAAAAAATATGGAAAGACAGTTTAGATACACAAAGGAAAAAACCACTAAACAAAGCAGATAATTAAACAGAACAGAAAGATAAAGATGCAACAGCAGAGAGATAACATGTCAACAATAAACCAGCATTTAACAGTAATAACCATTAATGCAAATGGTCTCAATGCACCAATCAAAAGAAACAGACTAGCAGACTAGAAGATTAACTAGCACCATTATTGGATCAAGAAACAAAATCCAACCATATGCTGTTTACAGGAAACCCATCTAACCCAGAAGGATACTCACAGATTGAAAGTCAAAGGATGGAAAACAATACTTCATGCAGCAGGAATCTAAAAAAAGGCAGGAGGAGCCATTCTGTTTGCAGACAACGTGAACTTTAAACCAACAATGACCGTAAAGGACAAAGAAGGTCAATACATACTCATAAGGTGAAAACTCCAAGAGGAAGAGATAACTATCTTAAATATATATGCACCAAACTCCAGAGCACCCAGTTATATAAAACAACTATTAACAGAAATGAAAACTCAAATTATCCGTAACACATTTGTAACAAGAGACCTTAATACGCCATTGACACCAAGGGACAGATCAACGAGACAGAAAATGAGCAAAGAAATAACAGAACTGAATCAAACCTGCAAACAAATGGATTTGCTAGACATATACAGGATGTTCCACCCAACAACATCAGAATACACATCCTTCTCAGCAGTGCATGGATCATTCTCTAAAATAGACCATATATTAGCTCACAGAACATATTTAAACAAACGCAAAAGAGTTGAAATCATCCCTTGCATGTTATCAGATCATAGCGCTCTGAAATTAGAAATTAATGATAAAAGATACTGCAAAAATCCCACAAACACATGGAAACTGAGTAACACACTCTTGAATAATCAGTGGGTCACAGAAGAAATTAAACAATACCTAAAAGAAAATGAAAATATAGGTACAACTTACCGGAATTTGTGGGATGCAATGAAAGCTGTCCTCAGAGGAAAATTTATTGCACTGAGTTCCCACACCAGGAAAACAGAACAAATACAAATGAATAACTTGATGCTACACCACAAACAGCTAGAAAAAGAAGAGCAAGTCAAACCCAAAGCCAAAAGAAGAGAGGAAATTATAAAAATCAGAGCAGAAATCAATGCAATAGAGACTAAGAAAACAATCCAAAGAATCAACGAATCAAAGAGTTGGTTCTTTGAAAGAATAAATAAAATCGATAAGCCCCTAGTCAATCTTATTTTAAAAAGGGAAGAAAAAGCTCAAATTCATGCAATAAGAAATGAAAAAGGTGAAATCACTACAGAACCAATAAAAATACAGAAGATCATCAACACCTATTTCGAAAACCTCTACTCTCAAAAGTTTGATAACACAGAAGAAATAGACAGATTATTAGAAACATATGAAGTACAAAGCTAGATCAAGAGGATGTAAAACTGCTGAATAACCCAATCTCTATTAATGAAATTGAACATGTACTTAATTCCTTAACTACAAAGAAGAGCCCAGGCCCAGACAGATTCACTGCAGAATTCTACAAGAAATAAAAAGAAGACCTAATACCAACACTCCTCAAACTCTTCAATGAAATTGAAAGGGAAGCAACCCTTCCCAAGTCATTCCTGGAGGCAAATATTACTCTAGTACCAAAACCTGAGAAAGACCCAACTGAAAAAGAGAGCTACAGACCAATCTCTGTAATGAACACAGATGCAAAATCCTCAATAAAATATTGGCAAATAGGATGCAGCAAATCATCAAGAAGATTATACACCATGACCAAGTGGGATTCATCCCAGGCATGCAGGGATGGTTCAACATATGTAAATCAATAAATGTAATCCACCATATCAATAAAGCCAAACGTAAGAATAGGTGATCATTTCCATAGGTGCAGAAAAAGCCTTCAAGAAGGTCCAACATTCATTCATGATAAGAACTTTACAGAAAATTGGAATAGATGGTCTTTACCTCAATATAATAAAGGCCATTTATGACAAACCAACAGCCAGCATCATACTAAATGGCCAAAAATTGAAAGCCTTTACTTTAAAGTCAGGCACAAGTCAAGGATGTCCTTTATCACCTCTCCTATTTAATATAGTACTGGAAGTACTAGCCAGAGCAATTAGACAAGAGAGAAAAATAAAAGGGGTAGAGATAGGAAAAGAAGAAGCTAAATTGGCATTGTTTGCAGATGACATGATACTCTACATAGAAGACCCCCTAAACTCCATTGAAAGACTCTTAGATATAATAAATAAATTCAGTAATGTAGCTGGATACAAAATCAATACTCAGAAATCAACAGCATTCCTATACACTAACAACAAAATCACCGAGAAAAATAAGAGAAGCCACATTCGTCACACTAGCATGCAAAAAAATGAAATATTTAGGAATTAATCTTACGAAAGAAGTGAAAGACCTATACAGGGAAAATTATAATACACTGAAAGAAGAAATTGAAGATGATCTCAGAAAATGGAAAGACATCCCATATTCATGGATAGGAAGAATAAACATTGTGAAAATGTCCATTCTCCCAAAACTGTTATACAGATTCAATGCAATCCTAATAAAAATACCATCAACATAACTTATAAATCTAGAGAAATCACTCCTAAAATTCATCTGGTACCAGAAGAGACCTAGAATAGCAAAGGCAAGGCATGAGGCATAAAAATCCCTGACTTGAAGTTATACTAAAAAGAAACAGTTTTGAAATCAACATGGTACTGGAGTCAAAACAGAGCAGAGGATCAATGGAATAGATTAGAAGATACAACCACAACTACAAACACACTCAACCACCTTATCTTTGAAAAAGGAGCCAAGCAGGTTCACTGGAAGAACGACAATCTCTTTAATAAATAGTGCTGGAAAAACTGGCTCTGCATTTGCCGAAAACTAAAACTCGAACCAACCCTATCACCATGTACTAAATTAAAATCTAAATGGGTCAAAGATCTGAATATTAAAACAGAAACACTAAATCTACTGAAAGACAAATTAAGTAGAAACCTTGAAGACATAGGGGTAGGTAAAGAATTCATGAACAGGACTCAAACTGCACGGGAAATACTTCCCAGAATCAATAACTGGGACCACCTCTTATTAAAAAGGTTCTGTAAGTTAAAAACAAATCTCCAGCATAGTGAAAAGAAAACCCACAAATTGGGAAAAGATCTTAGTGAACTCCCCCCCAGACAAGGGACTTTTGTCTAAAACATATAAAGAATTAAAAAAAAAAAACTCAGACCCCAAAATTCAAAGATCCAATCCAAAAATGGGCATCTGAGATGAATAAACACTTCTCAGAGGAAGAAATACAAATGGCAAATAAATACATGAAAAAGTGTTCATCATCATTGGTTATTAGGGAAATGCAAATTAAAACCACACTGAGATTCCACCTCACTCCTGAAAGAATGGCCAGGATCAAGAAAACCAACAACAACAAGTACTGGAGAGGCTGTGGGGAAAAAGGAACTCTCCTACACTGTTGGTGGGAGTGTAGACTGGTACAACGTTTGTGGAAGTCAGTCTGGAGATTTCTCAAAAAGCTGGCATTTGAAGTCCCATTTGTTCCAGCTATTCCACTTTCAGGCATATTCCCAGAAGAACTGAAAGCATCATACCACAGTGATATATGCACACCTGTGTTTATAGCAGCACAATTTGTAATTGCCAGGTCTTGGAAACAACCCAAGTGTCATCAACTGAGGAATGGATAAAAAGTTGTGGTATTTCTATACAATGGAGTACTACTCAGCTATAAAGAAGGATCACATTGAGATATTTATCAGTAAATGGCGGCAGCTTGAAACCATACTCATAAGTGAAATAAATCAAACTTGCATCTGTGAACACCTAATAGTTTCCCTAGCATAAGAAATGATTCAAATATATAAAAGTATGTGGTAACCATGATTCCCCATTATGTGGCCTTGAAGCCTTATAAAGTTTTCACTCATTAATTGAAATGGCTTTATTTTGGGTTATTTGATATTATCGCCTGTGATGCAATGAACAGCTATTTTGAAGAAAACAAGAAATCATAATAGCTAGTGCTGATTTAATACCATCTTGTTTTGAAGCTGAACCAAACTATGGCTCTTCTGTCTCCATTGATTTTATCATGTTGTATCTTGCTGGATTTTATCGTATGTGGTAGTATAAACAAAAATTGTTATAGGCAAAGAAACAATATAGAAACCATTGTTCATTTTTCTGTTAGCTGGTTCTAAATACTGTACAATGCTTTCATGCACTGAATGGTGTTGCACTGTCTTGATATGTTTGATGCTATAGCATTTGAAGTTATATTCAAATATTTCAAGGAAAAAGACACTGTGGTGCCTACTATTAAGTTGGGTTATTTGATGGTGAAGCACTAGGCTGCTGAAAGTGTCATGCTTTAACCTGTATTGTTATGTTGTTATGCCCCCTTTTATCTCACCCTTCCCTTATTCATTAAAAATTTATTTAATTTTTTAAATTTCTTTTTTAAAATGAGGGGAAAAATTTTTTTAAAAAACTAGTAGGATATATTATAGTAACTTTTTTGATTTCCTATTAACTTGAAATACTGTAATACCCCCATTGTCTTGTTTTGACTGATTAGACTGTATTCTGCTCTGTATGAAAGTGTTAAGTATCAGAGTATAGGCAACTCCTCTGAAGGCAATAAGATTCACTATGATGCCCATTCTGATTTGACTATTATCCTCTTTTGAGGTTCTGTAAGATTTACAATGTTTAGGTTTTATTGGTCTCGTTCTCTACTGTTTTGTTCAACTTTATAATACCTAATGAGATAGACAATTCTTCTTAAGAAAGCAAGAGGCATTATGGTAACCATTGTTGATAACCTTGTACTCTGTTTTTACATCATGTGCTATGTCTATCCTTGATTTTGACTGACAGCTTTGTTTTATCATGCTCGATTTTATTCTCTTACAAAAAAAGTAACAAGATCTAAGGGAGCAATAAAACCCAAAATGTGTAAATTTTGTTGTAATAAAGAGAGGGAAAAAAAGTGCCCTAAAGGATACAACAGCAAGGGTGTTTAGGTGTGTTAAATAGAAGACCATATTAATATTTTTGATTGGATTACTGAACACAACTATTTGCATTCTCACTGTTTGAATGTTCACTTTGTACACTTTGATCATGTGACCTGAAACACCGTTTCTAAGATGATAGCCTGTAATCTATTAACTGGTGATAGCTTACTGGTTTTTTTTTTTTTTGTAGTTCTGAATTAATTGTACCCTTACACTGTTTTACTTTGTTCTGCTTTTTTTCTCTTTTTCCTTTTAAATAAAAAATATATATAACCACATTACTCAGTTTTTGTTGGATCGTTAAACAGAATAGTTTGCACTCTCATTGTTTGTCTACTTTCTGTGCTTTAATTTTGGGACTTGAACAACTATTTATTAGATAACAATATGTAATTTATCATTGTAAGAAATAGTGCTTTCTTAACATTAACTTCTTTTGAAATTCTGTATTCCTTCTATCCTTTTTTTTGTTTTGCTTTTTTTTCCTTTAAATAAAAAAAAAGAAAAAGGGAAAAAAGTCAACAATCTTTCTGTAACCAAATAACAAACCCACTGAGAGGGAAATTAGTGAACAAAACGTTTTACAATAGCATCCAAAAAAAATGAAATATCTAGGAATCAATTTAATGAAGGTTGTAAAAGACCTCTACATTGAAAGTCACAATACTCTGAAAAAGGAGAATGAAGAGGATACTGGACCAAGGAGAGATATCCTGTGCTCTTGGGAAAGAAGAACCAATACAGTGAAAATGGCCATACTTCCAAAATTTCTGTACAGCCCTGGCAGTGCTTGGCGGACTCTGGAATTCTGAGCAGGTAAGTAGGCACCATCAATTCCAGAGGCTGGGTAGCCTGGCGTAAATGTCCTGTGCACTTTTGCTGAGTTCAGCTAGTTCGGGACCCTCGCTCAGCCCCGGAGAGGGAACTTTGTGGCTTCCTGGTGCACTGGACCAGCACAGCAGGTCCTGAGCAGGCCTATGGTGGCCTCTCTGCTCCCAGCCATGCTTGGCAGACTCTGCAGTTCTGAGCAGGCAAGGAGCGCCATCATTTCCAGAAGCTGAGCGGCCTGGTGTAAGTACCCCTTGCACTTTCCCCTGGAATCCAGCTAGTTTCAGACCCTCTCTCGGCCCCAGACAGGGAACTTTGCCACTTCTGGGTGCACTGGACCAGCCTGGCGGGTCCTGAGCAGGGCTGCAGCAGCCTCCCCTCTCCCAGCAGTGCTTGGGGGACTCTGGAGTTCTGAGCAGGCAAGTGAGCTCCTCCAGTTCCAGAGGGTGGGCAAACAGGTGTAAGTGAACCACCCACTTTCCCGGAGTCCAGCTAGTTTGGGAACCTCGCTTAGCCTGGAGAGGGAACTTTGTGGCTTCCTGGAACACTGGACCAGTGCAGCGGGGGTACTGCATGGGCCTGTAGTGGCCTCCACATTCCAGGCTGTGCTTGGAGGACTCTGCATTTCTGGGTGAGAAGGTGAAATCAGTTCCAGTGGCTGGGCTTGGGCCTGCCTGCCCCACTCCCAGTGATCCTCTCTCAATCCAGATAGCTGGGTGGCCAGAGTCCCAGGAGCTGAAGGCATAAAAGAGGATCTCCAACAGACCCCTGTGAAGCCTTGGAATAATACTTGAAACAGAGAAATATGGGAAACTGACAAAACAAAACACCAAATTACCATCTCAAACCTCCAACCGATCCAATGAACCTTAGGAATGATGTACATAGAAGAAAATGTATGCCATACACCTGAAATATTAGACATAATAGCAACATAAAGAAGCAACTCTGCGAAGCTTTAAAGGAATTCAAAGTAGAAATAATCTACCAGGTAAAAGAAGAAATGATAAAAAAAAAAAGAAGGAGATGCTGACCATATCTAAAGAAGACACAATTTAAAATTTTGAGGAACTAAACAAAAAGATAGAATCCCTGGATGAGCAATATAAGAAACAAACAGAATACATAAAGCAGATGCACAGAGATACACAGGAAATTAAAAATTCCATTGAAAGCTGTCAAAACCGCCTCAATGAAAGTGAAGATGGAATTTCAGACCTTGAAGACAGGATTGCAACTGATGAACAAGAAAGGAAAGATCTTTTAAAAATGACAAGGAATCAGAAAATAACAATTCAACAACAGCAAGTTGACACAAAGAAAAACAACATAAGATTAGGGATTAATAAAAAAAGAAGGGGACAACATAAAGGATGTTGAGGATATTTAGAGAAGTAATAGCTGAAAATTTCCCAAACATGAGATCAGAAACTGACATCAGGATCAGTAAAGCAAATAGCACTCCAAATACACATAATGAAAATAAAACTACACTCAAATATATAATAATCACCATCCCAGAAATCCAACATAAGATTAGAATATTAAAAGCTGTCAGAGAGAAAAGACAGATCACTTATAAAGGAAAACCTATCAGAATCACAGCAGACTTCTCAGCACAAACAATAAAGTCAAGAAGAGCATGGAGTGAAGTATTCAAGATCCTAAAGGAAAATGATTTCCAACCTAGACTGTTGAACCCTGAAAAGTGTTCTTCAAAATTGATGGAGAAATAAGATACTTCCATGACAAAAAAAAAAAAAAAACAGCTGAAGAACTTCATGATCACCAAGCCAATCCTGCAAAGAATATTAAAACATAGCTTAGACACACTTAGGAAAAAACCACTAAGCAAAGCAGACAATTAAACAGAACAGAAAGTAAGTATGCAACAACAGAAAGATAACATGTGAACAATAAACCAACATAGAATAGTTATAACCATTAATGTAAATGGTCTCAATGCACCAATTAAAAGAAACAGACTGGCAGAATGGATCAAGTAAAAAAAATCCAACCATATGCTCTCTACAAGAAACCATCTAACCCAAAAGGATACTCACAGACTAAAAGTCAAAGGATGGAAAACAATACTTCATGCAACAGGAATCAAAAAAAAAAAAAAAAAAAGGAGTAGCCATTCTGTTTGCAGATAATGTGAACTTTAAACCAATAATGATCAGAAAAGATAAAGGAGGTCACTACATACTGGTTAGTGGAAAACTTCAAGAGGAAGAGATAAGTATCTTAAATGTATATACACCAAATTCCAGAACACCCAGTTTGATAAAACAAGTCTTAACAGAAATGAAAAACCAATTATCAGTAACACGATTATAACAGGAGACTTTAACACACCATTGACACCAAGGGACAGGTCAACCACACAGAAAATCAGGAAAGAAATAACAGAACTGAGTCACACCTGTGAACCAATGGACTTGATAGACATATACAGAGTGTTCCATCTAAGAACATCAGGATACACATTCTTCTCAGAAGTACATGGATCATTCTCTAAAGTAGACCATATATTAGCTCACAGAACATATTTAAATAAATGCAAAAGAGTTGAAATTATACCTTGCATATTATCGGATCATAGCACTATGAAATTAGAAATTAATGATAAGAGATACTGCAAAAATCCCACAAACACATGGAAATTGAATAACACACTCTTGAGCAATCAGTGGGTTACAGGGGAAATTGAAGAAGAAATTAAACAATACCTACAAGAAAATGAAAATACAAATACAACTTACTGGAATCTGTGGGATGCAATAAAAGCCATCCTCAGAGGAAAATTTGTTGCACTAAGTTCCCACATCAGGAAAACAGAACAAATACAAATGAATAACCTGATGCTACACCTCAAACCTCTAGAAAAAGAAGAGCAAGTCTAGCCCAAAGCCAAAAGAAGAGAGCAAATTATAAAAATCAGAGCAGAAATCAATGCAATAGAGACTAATAAAACAATCCAAAGAATCAGTGAATCAAAGAGTTGGTTCTTTGAAAGTATAAATAAAATTGATAAGCCCCTAGCCAATCTTACTAAAAAAGGGAAGAAAAAGCACAAATTCATGCAATAAGAAATGAAAAAGACAAAACCACTGCAGACTCTAGAAATACAGAAGATCATCAACACCTATTTCAAAAACCTCTACTCTCAAAGACTTGATCAAATAGAAGAAATAGACAGATTCCTAGAAACATATGAAGTACCAAAGCTAGATCAAGAAGATGTACAACTGCTGAATAACCCAATTTCTATTAATGAAATTGAAAATATAATTAAGTCCTTATCTACAAAGCAGAGCCCAGGCCCAGACAGATTCACTGCAGAATTCTACAAGAAATACATAGAAGACTTAATGCTGACACTCCTCAAACTCTTCAGTGAAACTGAAAGGGAAGCAATCCTTCCTAAGTCATTCCTGGAAGCAAATATTACTCTAATACCAAAACCTGATAAAGACCCAACTAAAAAGGGAAACTACAGACCTATCTCCATAGTGAAAACAGATGCAAAAATCCTCAATAAAATATTGGCAGATAGAATGCACCAAATCTTCAAGAAGATTATAAACCATGACCAAGTGGGATTCATGTAGCTGGATACAAGATCAATACTCAAAAATCAATAGCATTCCTCTATACTAACAACAAAATCACAGAGAGAGAAATAAGAGAAGCCATACCCTTCACACTAGCAACCAAAAAAATTAAATATTTAGGAATTACACTCATGAAAGAAGTGGAAGAGCTGCACATAGAAAATTATAATACACTGAAAAAAGAAATTGAAGAGGATCTCAGAAAATGGAAAGACATCCCTTGCTCATGGGGAGGAAGAATAAATATTGTGAAAATGTCCATTCTCCCAAAACTATTAACCCTAACCCTAACCCTAACTGTAACACTAACACTAAACCTAACCATAACTCTAACCCTAACCCTAACCCTAACAGTAACCCTAACACTAACAATAAACTCTAACCCTAACCCTAACCCTAACCCTAACAATAACTGTAAGCCTAACCCTAAACCTATCCTCTATCCCTATTATACAGATTAAATGCAATCCCAATAAAAATGCCACCAACATACCTCATAGATCTTGAGAAATCACTCCTAAAATTCATCTAGAGCCAGAAGAGACCTAGAATAGCATAAGCACCTCTGTGCAACAAAGACAAGGCAGAAAGCATCACAATCCCTGACTTGAAATTATACTACAAAGCAACCATAGTAAAATCAACATGGTACTGGAATCAAAACAGAGCCAAGGTTCAGTGGAATAGATTAGAAGATACACTACAAGTACAAACACACTCAACCACTTTATCTTTGATAAAAGGGCCAAAAAGTTTCACTGGAAGAACGAAGTCTCTTTAATAAATGGTGTTGGAAAAACTGGCTCTTCAATTATATCTATGAAAAAATATTTGATATCACTGGACATTTGAGAAATACAAATTAAAACAACATTGTGATGCCACTTCACCCAAGAAAGAATGGCTATTATCCAGAAACCAACCAACAACAAATGCTGGCTGGGCTGTAGGAAAAAAGAAACACTTCTCCACTGTTGGTGGAGTGTATAATGGTGTAACCACTGTGGAAATCAGTGTGGGGATTCCTCAAAAACCTAGGACTTGAGGACTCACTCGACCCAGCTATTCCCCTTCTGAATATCTTCCCAAAAGAATTAAATCATCATACCATAGTGATATATGTGCACTTGTGTTCATAGCAGCACGATTTGCAATAGTTAAATCTTGGAAACAACCTACACTGCCAGTGACTGAGGAATGGATAATAAAGATGTGATACTTTCATACAATGGAGTACTACTCACCTACAAAGAAGGATAAACCCTTTTATGAGTAAGTCGATGCAACTTGAGTTCATACTATTAAGTTAAATAAATCAGACTCATATGTGTAAACATATTGTATCACTAATGTGAAAAGCTGAAACTGTATGTGTGTGTGTGTGTGTGTGTGTGTGTGTGTGTGTGTGTGTAATACAGTTAAGATAGTTATACTACTGAGTTCTCTGAGTTTATTGAAAAGGAAGTTTTGCACGGGTACTATTTAGACAATTGCATATAGATTTCTTGTGCTCTGGGTGATTTATCTGGGATTGGCAATGTGCAATGTATGTACCAATAATCTCCTGATTATTGTGTTTTGAAATTTTGTTTTATTTTCATTTCTATATGAAGTAAAATGGATTTTTAAAAAGTTAATTAGAAGCAAGAGTTGTGGCCATAATAGTTCTCTTACAATGATATTAATGTAGTTTTTAAGTATATGTTTGTAATCAGATTATTTAGGCAAGGTATTGTGGTTTTAACCTTGAATTTTGAAAACTCTTTGAATATTTGCTTTTGGTGTGGATAAAGTGCAACAAAATTACATATATATAAGTTATATTAATGTAAATGTAAACAGACCAAGACATGTTAACTTTTCACAAACCTGACACTGGAGACCATGGTTTAAGGGGATGTGTTTGGTTACCAAGTTGACCAGGGTTGGATTGTGGTGGATTAATTAATGCTCAACTTATAACACCCAGGTTAACTGAATCAGCATGGTTTTGGGTGTGGAATGTCCAACTGATTGTTGCCAATATTATAAAAAGAAAACTGGAGAGTAAGATGCTAAATTGCTGATTGCCCTGGAGAAGCTGTTCTCATTATCAGAGGAGCTCAGATCCTGGCTGTTGCTAAGGATGGCTGTGGTTCTTTTGGGAAAGCTCTGGTCCTTATATTGAGCATCGCTTTCTGGCTTCCATGCAGATCCCTCAGCCTGCTGCTACAGATCGTTCATTCCACTGGCACAAATTTTCTGGCTTCCCCTATTGTCCTTTGGGCCTTCCCAGTGCAGATCCTTGATACAGACTTGCATGAGATGTTGTCACTGGTACTATGCCTCTAGCTGGACTCTTGGAGGACATTGCCATGGGATCCAGAGCCTCAGATATAGTTTTGGGGCTTTGGTTCATGGAAAGATATCTTACATTCTTTTGCATTTTACTTTTTGGGCAAATATTACAAAGTATCTTATAAATTATGTGTCCTTTAAATCTATTCTCTTGTAGATGCTGGCTACAACAGGCTATGAAATTTTTTTTAAGTCAATGATCTTGATTCATTCAGTTCTAATGAATAAGGTGTGTACTGTGTTTGTACTCACTTTATAGATGAAGGAATTAAGGCACAAGAGTTAAGTACTTTGCCAAAATCACATTGTCATGGGGTCAGAAATCCAAGATGTGATCCTACTTTGCCTGGACCTAATGTCCATGAGTTAGCATTTTCATGCTACATTGTGTTCACCCACTGCCACCCTGAATCTCTTTTCTCCTTGCCTAATTCAGTCACAAGGTGTTATGGACACTGTCTTGACGTAATGCTTAAATTGTAACTCCATTCTCTTGTCCCCAACTTCCAGCACCACAACTATATCTGTCCTTTTCTTATTCCAGGACTTGCTGCAATCTCATGCGTTGATTTTATTTGTATTTCTTTAAAAATCACCTTCATATTTGTTTTTGCTTTGTCAAAATGTGGTGGGGAGGTTGAAGCATTTCTATAGTACTTTCTCTCATCATTCAATATTTTGCAACCCATGTTTCAGTTTTCTCCAGGACAACTTTTCTAAAACACAAACCAAATCCAATTGCTTTCTTGATTAAAAATGGGCTTAGGAAAAAGCCAGATGCTTCTGTGTCCCTCACACTTGTGTGACCTCAGTGGGGTCCTTTGATACTGAGTGCCAGTTCATTTTTTCTTCTAATTTTTCACTCTATGAAAGTTTTCAAGTTGAGGTGAAACATCTCTTTCTTGAAACAATCTTTTCCCCAACCTTAAAATGATTAGAGTAGACCCAATCAGTGCATTCTGACAACATTTTAAAAGAACCCCATAATCCTCTTGTTTTTCTTGTCTGTTTCTGCTACAACATTAGGCTATCTGAGTTACTGATGATATTTGGCCAAGATTTCTTACCCATTCCTGAAAGTGATTCAGCCAGACCTGTAACAAAGAAAAGGTCTCAAGAAGGCTGTTGGTTATACCCTATGTAATCTCCTGTGACTCACTTCTGATGGGATGTAGCAGAAGTGCTATTATGACATTAGAGTAGACCTGGTGGCTGGTGCAATTTATCTGTCTCTCTGTTGCTGCTTTAAAAAAGCAAGATCCATTTGGGGAAGAACATGTGGCAGGACAGAGTGGGTGGTACCTAGAACCTGAGGATGGTAACAACTGTCCAGCATCTAGCAGAACACTGATATCCTTAGTATTGAACCTGAAGGGAGGAGGTTCAGCCTATCAACCTGGTAAACTTACAGAACCTTCTCAGTTGAGCCTTAGATGAGACCACAGCTCCATACCTTGATTAGATCCCCACAGAACAGTAAGAACCCAGCTAAACTGTATCCTGACCCACAGAAACTGTTAGGTAACGAATGTGGTGTGACATAGAGCCTCTTGATCTACCAGTCACAGGTGAGAGTGTTAGTACAAAGCAGCTATCACTTCATGGAAGGGAGAATCTTCAAGTTGATTGCTGTGGTGTGACTGGACACCAGCAGACATGGAGCTTTTATAGGTACATGGTTTTTGAGCAAACATGGACTTATGTGGCTACTGTGAGCCTAACCAGCATGCAGGACAGAGATCTTCTTCTCTTTCCCAGGGAGCAGAGATTATGCCACTGACCAAGGAAGGGTAAGTGCTTTGTAAAGCCAGAACAACATAAAGTTTATTAGGGAAAGGAGGTCATAACTTCACCTTTATGGAATATACTTTACATCCCAGAGAGCAACTAGAGATTCCTAAAACCACTTTGGTTCTGAGAACTTTTTCTTAGCACCCTGGGATCTGCCTTAGGAATTCTGATTAACACTGGAGCCCAGGCAAACACATGGTTTCCCAGAGCTGACTGTTTCTTCCAGTCCCCCCCATCTCATATCTTTTCCTATCTATTTTTTACTGTAATCCTCTAAATCTTCCTACAGTTCAATCTAAAAGTACCTGTTTCCAGGGAGACAGTCTTTGCAAGAGCATGTGTCAGGCCTACCAGGAACCATGAGATGAACCTTTCTCCAGCAAGGGTATTTCTGTAGCAAATGCTTCGTCATCACAGGTATGAGTTCACCATGAACACTGGGACCAGTTGTTGATGCTTATTCTGCATAGATTTTATGGATGAAGGCTTCAAGAAAATTTCAGAAGCATTTTTTCTTACTTTCATATTTATGGTGCTGAATGAGAATCAAAGTGTTTCTAGATGGAGGACCAGATATTGTTGGCACTCGAAGGCAACATAATTTGTATTTTATTGAATATGAAGCTAGATCATTGTTCAATTATATCTCATATTGCTTTTCTGCACAGTGATGAATTCATTTCCTTTCACAATAAAATAGAACTCAGATGCTCCAGTGGCTCAGGCATCCCCACCTTACCCTATTGAGGTGTTCAGGGTTGCTATCATATATGTCTTTCATTTTTTAGTTAGTTTTTTTGTAGTGCCAAGGGTCAAACCCAGGGCTTTTGGCTCCTAGACCAGTTCCCTTATGTTGCTTTATTAATACAGCACTACACACTCCTTTAATGTAACTGACTGTAGCATTTGCAGTTTTCTGACAGCATGGAAAAGAGACAAGCTTCTTATCAAAGAACAATAGGCACCCATGAAATCCATCCTCCACATGGTACCCTCTCACTGGGACCCCCCTGGTCTTCCAAGAGCTTCTTGCAGAGCAAGGTGTCATTATGAAGAAAGACATTCCCAAAGCTCACCAGGAAGGCCTGGGGAAGCTGAGCAAAGATCTCATCATCTGCTAGGAGGGGCTCATAATCCACAGTGAAGATACATTTAATTTCCAAATAGGCATCCTCATTAAAAGATGCAGGGAACTGGGGCTCCTGGTATTGGTTCTTGAATCTCTTGGGGATGTTGTCAGAACTAAGCCATTTCCGGTACTTTTTCCAGGTGTCTGGGGGTATAAAAGAACCTTTCAGGATGGTGTCTTTTCAGGAGAAGTCAATGGCTGTGTATTTACACAAAAATTTTATCATGAGATCTGTAGTGAGTAATGAAACATTTTTGCTTTGTTGAAACGATGGTAATTGGAAATTGATTCCCTGGACAATTGGATAAATCAGGACCTAAGCCCTGATCTGAGGAAGATCTTTCCTGCCCAGCAAGGCCTGGATGGTTACAATCATTAACATTCCTCCAAAACTTTCCCTGCAGGTCACTACATAGGCAGGATCCACACCATACGCTTTCAGTCCCTTGAAGACGTAGATGGTATCATTTGTACAGTCCCATAGAGTATCAAGGTAATGATACTCAGGGAGCTCCCGGTATCTAAAGAGGAAAAAAACGCAACAAAGCTCAGGTGTACATAGTTGTCACTGCTGGTATTTAAACAGTTTCCTCTACATCCTTAGGAGAACAATCCAATCACATCCTCTGACAGATGTGTTGAGGTCAGGTAACCTTGTTTTTATTTTATGTGATTGTGAGGAATCTTCCCAGAGTCAGGATGGCTAGGATTCCTGATTCCAAGCCCCAGCTGTTTCTTATGGATGCTCAAAAGCCACACAGTACTCTGTGGGTTGAGGGTTACTGGCTTCAAAAGGGGAATAAACCACAACGACAGAAAAAAGACAAGTGAATCTACTGCTGATCCCACTGCCTGTCAGGGGCAAAATAGGGAAGGGTACAGTCAAGGTGAGGTCATTTTTGAAAGCAAGCATTAAAACAGCAACTTCCCTGCTCCTAAAAATTATTAATACTGTTTTTCAGGATGCAGGTGTCTAATCGTTGAAATGGCCTTAAAATAACCTTGAGGGCCTCGTTGAGCCAAAATTCTCTAATGAGTGGAATGAGAAAAGGCAGAAGTCATCTGAACCAAGTTTAGAAAAAATAGTGCCCTCTACAGTTTTGGGATGAATCAGAATTGCCCACAATTTCTATCCAGATCTGTGTACCAGGAGCAGACTATTCCACTAAGAATCGTGCTTACAATCTTCAGCCTTCTGTTTCACCTTGCCAAGGACTGTCTAAACTCCTGTCTGAGGTCATTCAGGAAGGTGGATCTGAAGGATCTCTGCCTTCTTATCTGATGGTCTTTAGTGGAAAGCTCTTTCTTTCTGCAAAATATGGGTGCCGTAATTTTGGCTATGGTATATCAGGCAGAAATTCCTTGTTCTGTTACACTTTCAGGCAGGCTTTTTACAAAATTAAAAATGTGATGACTCCACCCATTCTTATCCAATGACTCAAAATGTTACTTTCTTTTTCAAGGCAAGGTGAAAGTGCACAGAGCTAAGAGTTGCTCAGAGCATAAAGATGGAGAAAAAATTAACGAAGCAGCAAACAAATGCAACCTAAGCTGTGTAAGATCCCAGAACAGTGACTGATGAGAATCATTCTGAAAATTGGTTATCAAAAGATGTCTCTGGAAGGAATCCAAAAGCAAGGAAAAAGATCTTTAAAATGCATTACTAAATACAAAAGAAGCACAATCAAATGAATGCAAACAAGATTGGAATGCTAGTGAAAGGATGAATCCAAACAGAAATTGTTTGACTAATCTGTTTGAATTAGAAAACTTATCTGAACAATTATTGTTGTTCTAAATATTTACTGGAGTTGATTTTTGTCTCTTCGGTTCCAACAGTGTAAATTTAAAAGTATCAGAAAAATATATTCTAATTGTAGGTTGATATTTAGGAGAAATTCTTAAGGAAAATAGTACCTTAGCATGGTAGGCTTCAAAATTGGTCAAGCAATAAATTTTCCCTATAAAAATGATATAAGTAGACTCATAATATAAAATATATGACTTCAGTTATGCTTGTTTTACCTGGTTACTCTCATCAGACAAGATTAGAGATTCTAAGTGACTTATTCAAGTCACTCAGCTATGTACAGCTTTGGGGCAGCGAAGGCTAGAGGAAGTTCATTAGCTAGGCAGATTCCTAGAGCATGGTTTTAAATTTCCCTTGCTTATCTTCTGTGATGTGTGATCTCATGCAGCAAGAACAAGAATCCTATTGAGTAAGTACCACTGCCTTTCCACCCTCCAGAAAGACCCCTCATCCAGAAACTACCATAGTTGTGTCTTAAGACTCTTCACATGGATTCCTGCATGGCTGGCAGTTGGTAGGTAGGTAGGGAAGGAGGGAGAGAGTTAGGTATGTATGCAGATAGGTTGTTAATTTTACTTTATTTTTCTTTGTTTTTGCCTGCAATGTTGAGGGTTAAAACCAATGTTCCACACTAAACTACATTCCAATAACCATCTCTTTTTATTTCTTATTTTTCAGCAAGGGTTTCATTGAGATGCTAAGCTGCCCAGGCTTGGCTCACACTTGCAATTCTCCTGGCTCAGCCTCCCAGTGTCTTGGGATTCAGGCATGTGCCGCAGCATCCATCTCAAGCTATTTTAACAATGTAATAATCTCCTACAGGACCATCACTCCAAACCCGGCCAGGACATTGACCATGACTTTGAGCCAACCCTTTTTACTCTAATGTCTTCCTCCAGCTGGTTCACCTGAGAATAGACTTACTTTGAATCCTGAATCTGTTGCTCCCTTTTCTGCTCTTTTGACATCCCTTTGTTGCATTTATGAATAAATCCTAGAAGCCATTTCATTTTTACTTGCATTTTAAAATTGTTTTATTGTTTTATTTTTTACTTCATATTGCCCTGATAACAGTCATTCACATCATGGTACACCCTTTTGTTTCACTTACTGAATGGCCTTGTGATACTCCACAGCAGCCCAAGAGCCTCTCACCTTGCTGATCAGTGCACTTCCCTGCAGCAAGCATCTTTCCAGGCTTGTGCTACTTGCAAAGGAGCTGTGCTTGTGTCATGGGTGTGTATGCACCAGTGACTTTGGGAATGGTTTCATTTTCTACTCTACATCTTCCAGGAATCCCTACTCCAACTCTTTACCACCTGAAGTAGCCTCTGAATTTCCCAGGTACTCTCCCCACTGACACCAGCTCAGTGTCTGTTTCCTGAGCCAGGAAACTGCACAAGTTGTGGTAGAAGTCTGCAAGATAAGAGCAGGCCCAGTGTGGCTCATGAGGTGAGCCCCACACTTTCCACTACAGGCCAAAAGAGAACAGCTGCTTTGTGGGTGCTGGGTAAAGTCCTCCCTCTTTTCAAGCTCTGTTACTGAAGTGACAGTGCAGGGCTCTGCCTTGGGAATGTCAGCTGTCTGACCTTATCTCCTGAACGTCAGAGATGGAGTAGACCTTGGAGCTTATCTTCCACAATGTTTAATTTTACCTGGAGGAAAGTGAGGACCAGGAAGTTTTAAGAAGCTGAAATGAGAAAAGTTAATTTTGGTAAATTGGATGTGCCAGCTCAGGGTGGTAAAATTTTTCTCTATTTACATTGAGAAAATAAGAGATGGTTGAATGGAATGTGTCTGTGTGCAGGGCATACATCTTAAGTTCTAGAAGACAGGTCCATTCACATCAATGGACAGTACATGGGCCCATTTGAGCCCACAGCCTATTAAATGCGTCTCTGATTCTTCCTCTTTCATGTCGTGCTCCCAGGGAGCCTGTCCGCGTCCTCTGCTGGGGTGACTTCCAACCTCTGGGATCAGAGTTCATGGGTGAGGTTCAGATACTGGGGGCTCCTAAGTCACACCAGATGATGTCTATGTTTAGGGGACCATAAAAGAAGGTTGCACTGTCATCAAGGCTATAGGAAGTACTGATGATGGAGCAGAAATGAAGACAGATGGGGCTGGGGATTTAACTCAGCGGCATAAGCGCCTACCTTGAAAGCAGGCAGTCGTGAGTTCGATCCCTGGTACCCATAAAAACGAAAAAGACAAAAAAAATGGAGACAGATATACAGATATACTGATATACTAATATACTGAAGGGTCATATGATTCAGAGGTCCAGTCTATGACAAAATTCTGTAACAGCAAGTGACAGCCCTGCTGCTTATCAGATCCTCTGGCAGCTTTTAGAAGTCCTGAGACTTGGGACCACTCTAGGGAGAGGCTCAGTGAGCATGGGGAAGGGTCAAGGTGGGTTGGAACTTCAGCTCCCACTGGAGTTTAAAGACATCCAGGGCCTGGGCCCTGCTGACCTGTCCAGCTTCATTGCCTACTCTATCCCCGACTTCCTTTTTGTAACAGAGCCTAAGCTGCTTCTCCTTCAGAGCTCTGCCTTCCCATCTCCTACTTAGATTGAGCAGGGCTGGGTCAGAGTGAGGCAGGTGAGTGCGCTGTGGGTGCAAAATCCAGGGCCCCAGGACTGTCTGTCTTTCACATAGGTTATATATATATATATATATATATATATATATATATATATATAGCTGCAGAATATTATAAAACCAGCATTAATGCCAACCCTGCCAGGATGAGCAAAACATAAAGTTACTCAGACCATTGGCTTCTGTGTTTACATCAATTACAATATTTTGTTCATGATAGATTCTTTGGTTTAATATTGTCCTTAATATTACAGTAGAATTCAATATTCTTTCTCCTTCTGACAGTTTGGCTTTCCTCATTTTGCCCTCACTGAGATTCTCTTGCTTCTTGCCCTTTGTCAGAATGTCACTTCTCCACTGCTACTCCGTAGTCCCAGCTTCTCCTTACCCACTATGCCCAAGCTCAAATGTTGCCTTCTTGAGAAATTTGGTCTGTTTGAAGGGACTCAATTGCAATAAGTCTGTATTCCAGGACCCTAACTTATCAACCTGGGAAATTACTGATTTATCTTGATTCTCCTGTGTTATCTAGCTTCCTTATTTATCTGGATTCTCCTATACTATCTAGCTTCCTCTGTTGTGTTGATTTCTAAGTATCTGTGTCCCCTGCACTTATATAGAATCTAATACTAACTAGGTGCTCAGTAGATATTTGCTCACCCATCCCTGCTTTTACCATTGAAAATGACATTTTCCTAAATACAGGGAGGCACTTGTGGTAGGAGTACCTTGGTGCTTCTGAGAAAGAAGTGTATTCACAAAGGTAGCTTCTGTAGTGACATATTGTCAGTTGACTTCTAAATGTAGCAACAGTTACAGTTTTGGAATTATAGGTAGGAATGGATAGTATATTTTCATTTCCAGTGACCAGCACTCTCGCTTTCAATTTAGAGGGTTCTACAGAGGAGAAAGCCTTTGCATATATGAAATTTTGATATGTCTCCATCTATCCATGCATACATGCATGTATCCACCCATTTGTCCATTTGCAAACACATTCAATTATTCACCCATCCATGTATTCATTCCTTCATTCATTCATTTGAGTATAAACATGGTGGATTGTGCACATGGGAGGCAGTAACAAAATAAATAAACTTCCCTGCACTGTTAGAATTTCCATTCTGAATTGGAACAGAATGATAGTAGACAAGGAAACACAGGCAGATCAAGATCAGGTTGGATTGTGAGTAGTGCTGCAGAAACATTTAGAGGATGATGTCTGGGGTGGAGACAGGAAAGTACAGGACTGTAGAAGTGGGAGACATATTCAGTTAACAGCATGTTGCGAGTGTCCACTCTGGGGAGGGTTATTTGCAATAAAACAGGAGAAGCATGAATTAGTGAGCCAGACAACAAAGGGAGAGGAGAATCCTGAGAGGCAGAGGGAGCAGCACATGCAGAGGACAGGGAAGAGGGACACTCCAGGCTGTGGTCGAGCAATGGCAGCTGGAGTTGGATGTAACTGAGCCAAAGAGGAGAAGTTTGGAAATGCACTACAGTGCTGTGCTGTGCTCTACTTATGGGAGAGTGATGGGTTGAACCCAGAGGCTTTTCCCTGGGCTGCATCTTCAGTCTTTAAATATATTTTTTTGTCACATGGTTTCAAGAAGTCACTAAGTTTTGTCCAGGCTGGACTGGAAATCGTGATCTTCCTGTCTCAGCCTCCCAGAGTACAAGCCTTATAGATATGTACCAATATGTCTGGATTCTGCCGTTTTTAAAAGTTTCCTTTGGTGTGAGAAAAGACAAGATGAGGGTCAAGACTCACTTGTAGAATGATTTCATAAGTAAGTAAGATTGAAATCATGCCTGGGCCATTTTCAAGGCTAAAATAAAACAAAATATTAATATGATAGAAAGAAACATGACTGTAGACCATGGCCTCTATACAGAAGATTGCAAATTTAGCTCCTCCTGAGACCAAGAGCCTAGTTACTGAGAGCAAAGATGGCTATTCCACAGACATGGCAGCCTGTGAACAAAGGTATGGGGGGTATATTTTATTTTTACATTGCCTCAAAGGAATATGATTATTAATTATTTATGAGTTTACTAAAATGGGCTGCAATGGCTTTAACTCACTTGGTTGATCTCATCCTGATTGCCCCTGAATCCAGCCTCCTCTTCACAGGAAGAATGGAGGTCTGTCCCTCTGTTTAACAATTTGCTTCCTTTCCCAAGGACTGTAGCAGCTTACTTCTTGGACTGACCAGTTGCTGGGTTTTTTTTAATGCTCCACAATGTAGCTGCCTTCGTATATCTCATCTTTTATTAGCTTTCTGACTCAGTGAGCCACCTGGACTTTGAGGTCAGATCACCTGGATTCAAATCTGACTCCATAGTTTGTTTGCTGTTCAGCTCTGAGCAACTGACTCCACCCACTCTAAGTCCTGTTAGCTCCCAGTCTACAGAGATGGGGTGTGAAGGACTAGTTTCAGGGAGTAGATGGTTAATTAGGGTCATAGATTTGAACTGTGGTGGCCTTTTACAATTGAGCACTAGGCATACGTAGAGATCATTGTAAGACAGATGGGACAGTTTTCAGCTGTGAGTAGGAGGGTGGGGGAGGAGTCACACTCAGTGCCCTGGCAGCCCCACTGGGACATTGCTGCCCACACCTGGATAGAGAGTGTGCTATTACAGTCACCATATTTACTGACATGAGCCCCTGTCTTAGTCTGAATTCCTCGAATGAAGCTCTAGATGCAGATTCCTTTTTCTCCTTCCTGACAGTTTGTCCTGTGAGTGCGGGTGCTTCTGTGTAATCCGACAGCTTTCCTATCCCACACTGCAGGGAAGATTCTTACTCAGGCTGCCAAATGTCCCACTTCCTTCATGGTAGAAGATGACGCCTCGCTGGGTACTGGAGGATGCTGCCTTGGGCTGGAACAGCCTCACAGGGATTGTCCCAAAGCAATGATCAGTTACCACCAAAATAAGATTCTTCTTTGATATAAGTCTGTTTTGTAGACTGGGCTGTGACCTGAGTCTGTTTTGCCCTTCAGCAGGTGAATACCTGGCCACGAAGCTCCAATAAGAGGCTGGACAAGAACAACAAATGAAGAGGTGTGATTCCTTCTCACGAGTTGCAATTTTCTTTTGGCTTCCATTGAAAACATCTCTGACTCAGCTGATTCTATGTTGGTTTTTCTCTGTTTGTTTGTTTTAAGACAGAGTTTCATTTATGCAGTCCAGACTTGCGTTGAACTCACATTGTAACCCAGGCTGTCTCCAACTCACAGCGATCCTCCTGCCTCTGTCTCTTAAGTACTGGGATCACAGGTGGGCACCACCATGCCGGACGCTATGCTGGTTCTTAACTTATGTCTGACCATGTTATTCTCATCTCCAAGGAATGTTATACCTTTGGTCATTGCTTTATTTTTTATTTTTAAAAAATATGCTGGGAAAGCTGCTATTTTTAGTCTCAATACCATTACCTCCATGGACTTTCCTCCCTGCTTTCCCTGAATGGTTGACCCAGAACTTGCCAGCTCCTCCTACTGCAAGGGTGCTCCATGAGAGGACTGCCCTTTGCATTCATTCTGTGCTCTCAGAACGCAACATGCAGCCGCCCCCAGAATGGGGTCAGAGCCTTTGTGCAGTTGGGGACACACCTGCAGCTGCACATTCATCCATGGCAAGTGTGGTGAGGGCTGCCCACAGAGCTACCCTGGTTCAGGACTGATTCAGTCCAGACTGTACTGTGGATTTATTGCAAAAATACTATAAACAAGGCCACTGTTTGTCTTCTTTCTTGGATGAACCAAAATCAGAGGATATTCTGCATTTGTCACAACAATGGGATGACAAGGCTTTAGCTGACCTTCCTGCTGCACATCTGCAGATTCTCCCCCATTTCTGTGACCTACACTTAGCAATGGGTCCTGTGCAGAGCAGTCACCACCTCACATTTGCTGAATACAAAACCAATGAAGTGACACTAAATGAATGAGATGGTGAGTACAGACATCCTTGCGAAGCAAAACAGCACACACCTGCAAAGGGATCTTCAAACAGCCAGAAAGTCAGCAGTGAAAGGAAACTAGCTCCAGCTTCTAGCAAGTAGGCTTGGGTTTACCAAAATCAGAAAATTTAAAACTTAAAGGAAGCCTACTTTAGTGATGAAAACATCATGCTCCAGAGAAGTCACAAAACTTCTATATCACCCAACTAGCTACTGGAAGACAGGGCTTGGCTGGCTATGGGCAATCTGCCTATTTTACTCAGAGCTGAGAGCTTTTAAGTCAGGATCTGCATATGGGAATTACCAATTATTTAAACTTATCTTTACTTTCTGTGGTTTCTCTCTCAGATGGTGTATTGTTGCTGGTTTATTGCTTATTGACAAATTTTGTGAGCTATGGAACCCTGGCTAGAATAAGAATGGGAGAGCTGGCTTGTTGTAGAGTAGACATTTGTATCACTCCATTTCTTGTCTATTATGAACTCGCCACAGTGGGCATTACTTGCAAACCCTGTGCTTTTTTTTTTGTTGTTGTTGTTGTTGAACAATCTGAGACTCTAGAGATTTCAAGGTCATCCAGTAGAACTGGGCCTTGAATTTTGCTGATTTTCACGATCCCAAATGAAAATCCATATGACATCTTTCTGTTAGTCCAAGGCTTCTAAACTTTGACACTACTAACATTTGAAACTGGGTAATGTTACCATGAAGGAAACAGTTCTGCTTCCTGTAGGATGTTTAACATTTTTTTCTGGCTGCTACCTATTAGATGCCAATAGAATCTATCAGTTTGGACAACTGAAAATGTCTCCAGATGTTGCCCAATGTCTTCTAGGAAGGGGAATAAGCATTTCTGGTGGAGAACCATTGGCCTGTACTCTGGAAGCTTCTACATAGAATGGGTTCAATATGGATTCACATAGGGGACCTAACTAAGAATATGAATTGTATCTTGCTTCTACTTTGGTAGAAAAGTAGAGCTTGGCCTAATGCTTCCTGCTTGTATGTACTGCAGCTAGACTGCCTGGGTTGAAATCTTGTGTCTCTGCCTCACTACTAAATGACTTTGGGCAAGTCATTTAATCTGACAAAGTTGGATAGCAGTATTTTAGCTTATGAAGGGCAAAATAAAATAGAATAAAATGCGCAAACTCTATTTGTAAGGAATCAGAAGATGCAACCCCCAAATATGTCATGTTGACATAAGGATTCAATTGATTTGAAGACAATTGAGAAACAGTAAATGAAATAAAACTCTCTTCCATCCCCTTATCTGTCTAAAAGTGAAAAATTAACTTCCATTTGGCATGGAAAGAATACAGCAAAGCAAAGCTAGACTCTTAGCAATCAGAGATTGCACAAAGGAAATCTAGATACCACAACTAACAAACAATCCTTGTCTTCTGTAAGTTTCCCACATAGGTTTACCTTCTCACCGTTTGCATTCCAAGAAACCTAAATGTCTTTCCCTTTGTCTTTCCACTTCCCTATAACTTTATTATTCCTTAGTATTCTAAATGGTATATAAGCTCTCAGATCCAAGCATTCTTTTTTATTTTAACAACAACAAAAAAAGAAGAATAAAAGCAGTGATACATAATTTCAAAAAGAAATAATAGGATATTAACACTAGCTAATATATTGCAAAGTAGTTTTTCAGATTACCAGATATAGGCATGAAAAAATGATCGAACAACCCAGCAATGAGTTTACACTTATTAATAGCAAGGCTGATGTGCAACTAATATATATGGAGAATATATATCTTTTATTTACCAGGGACTGAGCAGAGACAGAGAATCTAAGAGGTAGAAGGGTTTTTGTCCTCACCAACATTAGGAAAGGTTAACTTTTATTTTAAAGAGGATGAAACAGAATTAAAACAAATCAGTGTAAGAGATACAGGACTTTAAAACATTATGAAATTAACAATAGTTACCATAATTCCTTTTGATGTCTTCAAAATAGATGCAGATAACTTCAGACATAGTAAAAATCAAATAGAACAGAAGAGAAACAATAAAAGCAAAATAATGAATGCAATAAAGGATTTCCACACATGCCAATAATAAATCCAAAATTGCTACCACAATGTATCTTGCTCTGTTTGAAACAGCTGCTCCTACCATTGGATTTAACATAATCAAACAAAATGAGACAATAAAACTCAACCCAACAAAACAATGGAAACAATATAGGACCTCAAAACAAGACCATAGGGAATCAACAATGGCTACAACCCTCAGAAGAAGATCCCCCTCGAGATACAACACTGCACATAGCTATCTTCAGAGCCTATGATCAGACCACTGACCCTAGATCTGCAAAGTCAGTGAAACGTGAAAACACCACAAGCATGCCATTACATTTCATCTCGATAGCTATTGTCACAGCCTGTGTCTCTCTGAATAAGCTGGCTGCTTCCAGGGCAGTGGGGAGGGGGGTTGGTATTTCTTGTATTGCCAGACATGCCTTGGAAGCGGCTGGGATCTGGGTTTTCCCAGGCCAGCGGTCACCCACGTATGGCGCTGGTTCCCAGACTGGGCTTGTTTGCTGGTGTGGCCTTCTGCTCTCTCTCCCAGACCGTGAACGGCCAAAAATTTAACTTTTAAAACATTTTCTTTCTTTCTTTCTTTAATAACAAATTTGTTTTTAATAATGTCCATAAATCATTTTTACTACTTTAGTTTTTTGTATCTTTGGAATAAGAAGTATCTTTACAGTCTTCCAATATTTACCTCAGTGGACTCTCTGGGGTAATGTCCCAGGAAGAATTCTTTCTCTCTCTCTTTGTTTTCTTATGTCTCAAAGTTTCATCCTTTTTCAGCGGGTCTCTATGACTCAGTTTCCCTTTACATTTAACTCCTTCTCAAGGAGGTTTCCTGCACACCCTGAGAACTGCTTCCTGCTAGCATCCTCAGTGGAGGTTTCTTGTGCACTATGAATTGCTCTTCTATGCACACACACACACACACACACACACACACACACACTCACCTGTCCATCTGGCTGTTTTTCCTGTGAGAAAACAAAACCACAGATCGCTCCACACTTGCTTTGCGCCTAGGAAACATCACAGTCATGCGCTAACCCCACAATTCCTGGTGCTGACCACCAGGGCAGTGCCTATAGTCCAGTTTTCCTATCTTGAGACTGCTTGGTCACCAAAGGTGCCTGCCTTATTTTCTCTGCAAGGGTTTTCCTGTCTTCAAGAAAGACAGTCTCAGACCTTCTATGGTTTCTGCAAAGGGAAACAATATCTGGTCAAAGTGCGTCACCCCAAAATGGGGTAGGACACATCTCCCTCTCTACTAGGACCAGGGTCACCTGGACACCGAAATCCCAGACAAGCTTTCAACTGTTAGAAATATGTTTAGTTGTGCAGACCCAAAGAATAGACCCCAGAGGGAGGAAGAGCACCCAAACCGAGACTCTAATTCTAATTCTTGCAAGAATGAGGTAGCATTCCAACAGGCAGACTGACACACTTAGAGTGGTCACAAACAGCAATATAAACACTAGTGTGCCATTCACTTTCTCTCTTACCATGCAGTTCTCTCTTTGCCCACTGGCACATTCAGAGATTACAATCTGTTCAGTCAGCACCTAACTTCTGTTCTCTGATCTCTCTGTAAGCAATCTGTGGGATTTTAAAAGCAAGTGCTTAAGTCACAGGCAAGTAACTTCTTAACTGCCAGTGTTTTCTCCAGAATTTGTATAACAAATTCTATACTTAATTGACCGTTTACCGCACCCCCCCAATACACTTATTTAGAGACTTTCTCAGATGTACGGCCTTAGTCTTTCCCTGAAAAATAGATCATTTAAAATTTTTGTTTCTTACAATGTGAATTTTATCCTTGATTCTACTTAAATGGTATTTTACATTTATCAATTTGCTTATGCTGAACCATTCTTGCACCCCTGTAATTAAGCCAACTTGATCACTTTAAAGCATTGCTGAATTCAGTTTGCAAATATTTCATGAAAGATTTTTGACTTATATTAATCAAGAACAGAAGAATCAATAAAACTTAATAATGATAATAAAAGAAGAGGGTAGATTATATAGGAGATATATAATTCCCAACTTGTTAGATGTTAAATGTGCTAAATTCATGGTTCCACAGGATTGAGGAATAAAGTCATGAACCAATGAAGAAGTTAGGAGTGTTTTATTAGAAATAAAAAAGAAAAATATTTCCTAAGTTTCCAGGAGTTGTCCCAAATGTGGTGGTGCCTGAGGCTCTTAATCAGGGGTAATTTATACAGCAAAGTCCCCAGTATGGGTACAACAAGGATCAAGACACAATTGACCTATTAGGATGACAAGTATACTGCTTAGCTAATATTGATCCAATAGGGAAACAAGTCATGCAGTAAGTAAGGGTGCATAGAAAGAAGAATGACGGGATGGGTCCAGATGCTCTGGTTATCCACCCAGTTGGGTGACTGGTGTGTATCTGGACTTAATGGTCTAGGTGGTACTGATGACATTACAATCCACAGTTTTGGTTTATCCCTTAGGGAGGCATGTAGGTCTAGCCACTGTATCTTTATCTTAGGCCCAGCCTTCTTCAGGTACACCTTAACCATTCTAATGACTTTGGGGTTTTTTCCTGTTGACTTCCTTGACAGCCCAAGCACTCTCTGACTATATATTTATCTCTATATAACTTAGCTGCCTATCATCTAGAGAAAAAGAAACCAGGGAAAAAGTAATATTTGAAAAAGAAAGGGAAAGAAGATAAAGATGAGGAGGAGAGACAAGTGAGATAAAAATCCAAGGGAAAAAATATGAGAATATAGGTTAAAAAAGAAATAAGATAAGATAAAAGAATAAAACAAAAGCAGCAGCAATAACCAACAAACAGAAAAAAAATCCCCAGAAATAAACAAAGAAAAATAAAAATGAGTCCAAAAACTCTCTCCAGAGTGTGGTATTTGAGTTCGTGGTTTCTTCCGAGGGTATGTAGTATTGGGCCCTAGATACAGATACGGGATACATAAGAATTAGCAACTAGAACTTACTGCATTTCTGTACACACAATTTTGGATGTATGATTTCCATCCAAATACTTGAAAAGGTAAAATAATAATCATATAAACAAATGCATGAAATGTTTAATGACTTGAAGAAGATTACACTGGGAAAGCAAGGATTGTTTAAAGAAGGATAAAGACTGATGGTTTACCTGACTACAACAACCTCTTGGTTTAATTGGTTTCTCTGCATCCATTTGTGCTCCCTCTAATTCAGTTTTCATGCCCAGCTGGAGATGAGCCACATCATAGACTTCCTGGTTTCCCCAGGCTCTCAGCATAAGCTCCTGTCCTGAGCAGCAAGGCCCTGCCTTTCTCACCTCAGTTTACCCTCTAGGAAGGTGAGGCTCATCTGCCAGGTGCAAAGCCACCTTCAGGGCTCAAATGGCCATCACAACGGTGCCATCACACCCCGCCTCAGCCTGCGTGTTGCCTTCTGGGATTTTTAGAATCAGCCAACCTTGAATTCTAAAAGTAGAACGAGAGGGTGGCTGGGTGAGAGAGAGAAGGCCTTGGAAAGCAGAGAGGCGACAAGAGGTAGCTTGTTTGTCTCAAGGTTACTTGATGTCCTCATTAAGCTTATTTGGGCATTTGGCTTTGACCTCTCTTTCCTGATTACTCAGATAGTCAAATAAACAACACAGTTGCAATCCGGGACTTAAATACAAGCCTGAGTGACTCCATTTTGGTTTGGTCTAGGGGAGCTCCAGGCTGGAGCTAAGTCCTAAACAATAAACTCCAGTAGATTCTGTTTCACCCTTCTAAGGCTCAGAGGAAATAACCTACCTTAGTCACATAAGTAATACAATGTAATTATTTTTTAGCACAGCAAGAAAGTGACATTGGTGCAGATCAGGAAGGTGCAGACCAGAGCGGAAGTGGTTCAGCCCAGAAGCTGGAGCCAAGATCCCACCCTCCTGGCCTCAGCCTCCTGTTGCCAGGCACTGGGCAAATCACTTGGAGTCTTCTAGAACAGAAGGCTCTGTACACATTTTCAGAAACACTGACAACTGCGGTTAATGAAATTCAGGATGCAGTATTTACAAATCTGTCTTTAGGGCAGGATCCTCGAGAGGTGTAAAGGGAAAATGTGCATTTCACAAGTTCATGGTTTTCCTTATGTATTCAAAGGCATTTGCCTCAGTTAGCTGAAGGCCGACCATGTACTTTTACCTCAGGCTTAGATTTTCCTGGGGTCTTGCGGGCAGCACCTGGATGAATCATTCTTGTTAGGTAGCTTGTCACCCTGTTAAAAGTCTCCTAGGAAAGCAGAAATGTTGAATGCAGGCAGTTGTAACTTGGAGCAAAAATCAGCCTAATTATTTGTGATCGTCTGTCGTGTTTGTTAAGGGAACTCCTCCAATGAGCCCACTGTTTGATTTTTTTTTAAATCAAGTTGTATGGCTCTGTGTAACTGTAGACCAGCTGCTGTTCTTTCCTTCCTGTGTAAATGATTCCAATAAATAAAAAATCAGGCATGAAAAAAAAAAAGACTGATGGTTTACCTTAATTTTCAGAAGGCTTGCAGACTTCTCAGAGCCTTGTATTTTGATATCTACAGCTGATGTCCAGAACTGCTCAGGCCATATTTAGGTGTGGAAGACTAGGTGACAATTATCAGAGTTACATATATATATATTTTAAAGAGTAGGAGAGTCAAAGGTCTGTCAAGGCTCTATTCTTCCCTGGTGTTACTTTCTATCCACAACAGTATCTCCTTATTTTGTCCCTTAAGCTATCTCTTAAATTTAATCTGGTCATGTGCCGGCAGGAGTGGACTGAGGGCATTCTAGAAAGAGGTCAGCAGTATCTGTGCCTCCTACCTCTTGATCCTGTAACTCCCTTGGCTCATCTTTAGCTAAAGGCTTTTTATTCCCACTCTCAGTCTATTCAAGGCTAAATCTGAGAGCTTGTTTTTCAGTGTGAAAGCCCTGGCTTTTGTTTAAAGAAGCAGCAAGGTATCTAGAGGAGGTAGTCTGGTGAGTGAGCCAATGTTATTCCCAGTGACATGGAAGGAAAAGAAATCTCAGAGGGTTCTCTCATAATTGAGACCTTTGTCCTACCACAACTTTCTCAGGGGATCTGGAAGCCAACTGTGTTCACCTGTTTCCAGCCCCGTAACTATATCAAGACATATCTGAAGAGAGGGTCTATCATGCTAGCAGAGAGAGAGAAAAGTCCAAACTGTGACTCAAATCTAATCAGAGGTTTAAGAGAGAGCTCTGACAGTGTCATCTCAGCACCTTGAGAAAGAGGACCAGGAGATTACTGAGAGAGTTTCATCTCTCACCTCATGGAGGAGTGCAAGTGGAAATGAGGATATTTCTCTGCCAGTTACCAATTGGGGTGTCAGGACCCAGCTTCTGCAGAGAATCATTTGAGTACACACTGGTCAGTCTCCCTGGCCATAGCTCCAAGGTTGTTCTCTCAGCTTTCACTGGTTCAATGCACCAGAGATCTTTCACCAGAAAGGAGTCAAGCTGACTGTCAGGGTAACATTCCCACTGGTTTCGTGGGATTCAACAGAAAGTGCTGCAGCACCTGTCCATTGCTTTAAGATTGGTGGCTGTTCCAAGAGCGTTTAACTATCTGAGAGAGTAACCACTGTTTCCTAGACTTCTATAGGAGGCAGACAAACATTGTATGCGTGTGTGTTTGAGCATTTCTCCACTTACCTATCTGTAGTGAAGACATGTCCCAAATTAGGCAACAAACTGTAATTGGATCACTCTAATTCTTGGGTTTCATTTTGGAGCAGTGAAAATTGGAGCTGACAGAACAGCAAGTGGAAGGGAATGGCCAAGTGCGTGTTTATTAGAAAGAATGAAAGGAAAACACCTCACTAGTCAGAGAGGGGTGTTCTATAAGGTGGACATCACAGGTGTGTCATTCTATTGACTTTTTTACAGGTTTTTTTGGTAGGTATGGAAGTCACAGAATGCAGGGATGCTCCTAGTTACAAGTAGCTCTTTAATGTCTTGAATACAAGATGCTTTGTTTGCATTTTACTTTCCCCAAGGTCCCTCATTTTGTTAAGGGCCTGTTGTTTGTCTCTTGTATTCCCTTAGCCCTGATTGTCAGCTTGCTTAAATTGATTATTTGGGCTTTCTGATATCTTAACTCACACAAGCCCTGACTTTTAATATACTATATAGGCTTACTACTCAGTACCTGTGCCCTACCTGCCTAACTTTTCTTATTGCCTGGCTTTAGTACTTGGTAATAAATAAACAAATGCATAAAATGTTTCATGAATTCAAAGAGGATTTAATTAAACATATAAAAGATTTTAGCAATAAAATATTTGACAAATTTAGCCATGGCAGGGGCAAGCAGTGGCCACCCCAGGGGAAACCTCCCAACATCTCCTGAGATCCATGCCGTGTTGAAATTTAGGGTGCTGGGAAACCAAGCAACCAGCCTGCCTTCCTGGTAAGCAGCCATGAGCCTACTGGTGTGAGGGCTGAGAATCGAACATCCCAGCCGCCTTCTTCCCATCCCCATTATCAAATGAGAGTCAGAAGTCTGAGCATCTCTTGGGAGGTTGATTATATGCAATATAGCAAATAGGGGTAGATTTATTTCCTTCTACCATCTCTTTGAAGGCAAATATTATTATCATTGTTTTGCTTTGTTCTGATTAATTATATTGCTCGATTCAATATTCTGTTTTGATACATTCTATAATGCTCTGTATTTGGTTTGATTTTGCTATATCTGATTGAAAGAACAATTATTGTGAAGATAACGAGATATACTATGGCAGCTATTACTGTTATCCCGGTAACCTGCTGTGAAGTTCTGTACCAGTCTCACCACACTGTCCCAACTGGCTATGTTCTATCTTGTTCTGTTATACTTCACTACCTTCAAAATAAATAACAAAAAAAGAAAAAACTATTTAACAACTTAAAGATAAAACAAATTGAGTTAAGCCAGATGATGCAAAACTTGAATGACCACTTGGAAAAGAATAAGAAAGTATAAAAACAAAGCAAGCTGATAGAGATGACATAAAAAGTTCAATGGAAAATATATGTAGCATACTTGACCATTTTGAAAACAAATTGACCAAAACAGAAAACAAGGTAGATGTTGTAGATTAGGAATTTAATGATCTCTTAAAAATGAGATGATATCATGCAAGCTGAACCTAATAGGTGAATAGGAAAAAATCAGAATAATGGAAATAAAGAATAATTCAGAAGAAAAATTAAAGGGCATTTATATGTGTGTGTGTGTGTGTGTGTGCGCGTGCACGCGCGAGTGTGTGTGCATTCACTGAAACATCAGCAGAAAACTTTCTAAATGTAGGAAATGAATTCAGTACACAAGATTCATATGACAGCAAGAGGCTGCAATCAGAAATAAAACCTTTCCGAGGTTCCTGAGGCACTGCGGCCTGTGGTGAGTGCTCAGCACACTCTGCCCAAATCTCAGATTGTTCCAGACCCTCCAGGCTTCCGGGTGCAGTGAAGTGGAGTAGTGGGTTAGAGGCCTCTACATCCCCCTCCCCATCCTGGCTGCACTTGGAGAACTGCTGGGCTTCCAACGGGTGGGTGGGCCCGCACTGTCCCCAGAGCCCAGCCTGTTTCGCTGCCGCGCCTAGCCATTGGTATGCAGAGGAGGAGCTGGGCGGATCTGGGGTGCCTGCATCGGCCTCTCCGTGTGTCTGAAGGACTGTGGATATCTCGGCCCAGACTGTTGGGGTCCCTCCAGGCTTCCAGGTGCAGTGAAGGGGAGAGGTGGGTTTGAGGCCTCTACATTGGCCTCCCCATCCCGGTTGCACTTGGAGAACTGCTGGGCTTCCGACAGGTGGGCAGGCCCACACTATCCCCGGAGCCCAGCCTGTTTCGCGCCTAGCCATCAGTGTGCAGAGGAGGAGCCGGGAGGATCTGGGGTGCCTGAATCGGCCCCTCCGTGTGTCTGGAGGACTGTGGATATCTCTGCAAGCAGGGAGGGATCTCAGGTTCCTGAGGCACCGCAGCCTGTGGTGAGTGCTCAGCACACTCTGCCCAAATCTCAGACTGTTCCGGACCCTCCAGGCTTCCAGGTGCAGTGAAGTGGAGTAGTGGGTTGGAGGCCTCTACATCTGCCTCCCCATCCCGGCTGCACTTGGAGAACTGCTGAGCTTCCTACGAGTGGGCGGGCCCATGCTGTCCCCGGAGCATAGCCTGTTTCGATGCCGCGCCTAGCCATCGGTGTGCAGAGGGGGAGCTGGGCGGATCTGGGGTGCCTGCATCGGCCTCTCCGTGTGTCTGGAGGACTGTGGATGTCTCTGCAGGCAGGGAGGGATTGCAGGTTCCTGGGGTGCTGTGGCCTGTGGTGAGTGCCCTAGCCCAGCTGTGGTTGAGGAGCTGTGAAGCTTCCAGGGGGCAGGTGGGCGCACAGTGTCCCTGAGGCCCAGCTTGTCTGGAACTGCAGAGTTCTGAGCAGGCGGAGGAGGGCCATTGGTTCTGCAGGCCCAATGGCTTGGGGTAGCGTGGTGCCAGAGTCTCAGTAGCTGCAAACATAGAAGGGGATTTTCAACAGATCCTGAGGAAGCTTTCAAATAACACTTGAAACACAGAAATATAGGAAAATGACAAAACAAAAGACCAAATTACAACCTCAAACCTCCAGCCCATCTGGATATACAGGAAATAAAAAACTCCACTGAAAGTTGTAAAAACCGCCTTAATGAAATTGAAGATAGAATTTCAGACCTTGAAGACAGGATTGCAGCTAGTAAACAGGAAAGGAAAGATCTTTTAAAAATAACAAGGAATCAGGAAACAACAATTCAACAACTGTAAGACGATGCAAAGAAGAATAACATAAGAATGATAGGGATTAATGAAAAAGAAGGAGACAACATAAAGGATGTCAAGAGGATATTTAGAGAAGTAATAGCTGAAAATTTCCCAAGCATGAGATCAGAAACGGACATGAGGATCAGTGAAGCATATAGAACTCCAAATAGTCATAACCAAAATAAAACTACATCCAGACATATAATAATCACCATCCCAGAAATCGAACACAAGAATAGATTATTAAAAGCTGTCAGAGAGAAAAGACAGATCACTTATAAAGGAAAACGTATCAGAATCACAGCAGACTTCTCATCACAAACAATAAAGTCAAGAAGAGCATGGAGTGAAGTATTCCAGATCCTAAAGCAAAATTATTTCCAACCTAGACTGATATATCCTGCAAAACTATCATTCAAAATAGATGGTGAGTTAAGCCAAATGATGCACTCTCTTTTTTAAATTTGTATTTTAAAGAGAAGAAAACACCAACAATAATGATATAGGACACCAAAACAAGATGATAGGAAATTAACAATTGTTATTATATTGCACATTC
Organism: Cavia porcellus; assembly: GCF_034190915.1. Classification (NCBI taxonomy): domain Eukaryota; kingdom Metazoa; phylum Chordata; class Mammalia; order Rodentia; family Caviidae; genus Cavia; species Cavia porcellus. Next base: position 8,440,509 of record NW_026947508.1, read on the forward strand.
TTATTTTTAAAATAATTGGTCAGATTATCAGGTTATAAGCACACAGATTTGATCAAATAATTTAAGTACTAACTGTTCCTTTCTCTGAATTATTAAAATTTGTAATACAATTATCTTACGTAATGTACATACATATATATATACATATACATTAACAGACAAATTAACAGAATATATATATATATATATATATATATATATATATGTATATATATATATATTCCCCCTTCTTTTCATGTTTGGTACTTTGTATGTATCTTGGTGTGTACCATTTATTGTGGAATCTCTAATTCATTACAGTATAGGATTCTAAATCAGTTAAACAAAATTGTTTCAATTTTGGTGATACCTTTTTTGATTTCTTTTTTAAATTTCGAATTGCATTGATACAGATGTTTTCTTTCCTTCTTTCGGTAATATTGGCTAAGGGTTTGTTTCTTTTGTTTATTCTTTTGAAGAACTAATTGTCTTACTGATTCTTTGCATTTTTTTAGTCTCAGTTTTAATTTCCTCTCTAATTTTTTGCCTACACCTAATTTTAATGCTTTCAGTTCTTCTGGGAGTATGCCTAGAAGTGGAATAGCTGGGGGACATCCAATCCCAGATTTTTGAGAAATCTCCAGACTGACCTCCACAAAGGTTGCACCAGTCTACACTCCCACCAATAATGTAGGAGAGTTCCTTTTTCCCCACAGCCTCTCCAGCATTTTTTGTTGTTGGTTTTCTTGATCCTAGCCATTCTTTCAGGAATGAGATGGAATCTCAGTGTGGTTTTAATTTGCATTTCTCTAGTGACCAATGATGGTGAACATTTTTTCATGTATTTATTTGCCATTTGTATTTCTTCATCTGAGAAGTGTGTATTCATCTCAGATGCCCATTTTTGGATTGGATCTTTTTATTTTGGGGGTCTGAGTTTTTTTAAATTCTATATATGTTTTAGACAAAAGTCCCTGGTCTGAGGAGGAGTTCACTAAATTTTTTTCCCAGTTTGTGGGTTTTCTTTTCGCTATGCTTGAGATTTCTTTTGACATGCAGAAACTTTGATGAGAGTTGGTCCCAGTTATTGACTCTGGGAAGTATTTCCCGTGTGGTTTGAGTCCTGTTCATGAATTCTCTACCTACCCCTATGTCTTCAAGGTTTCTACCCAATTTGTCTTCCAATAGGTTTCCTGTATATCTCTGTGCATCTGCATTATGCATTCTGTTTGTTTCTTATATTGCTCATCTAGGGATTCTATCTGTTTTTTAGTTCCTCCAATTTTTTAACTGTGTTTTCTTTAGATATATTCAGAATCTCATTTCTTTTATCATTTCTTCTTTTATCTGGAGATTATTTCGAGTTTGAATTCCTTTAAAGCTTCCCGGAGTTGCTTGTTAATTTCAGTAGCTATTGTGTCCAATATTTGAGGTGTATGGCATACATTTTTTTTCTATATACATTGCTCCTAGTGTTTCTTGAGATGGGCTGGAGGTTTGAGGTTGTAATTTGGTCTTTCATTTTGTCATTTTCCTGTATTTCTGTGTTTCAAGTGTTATTTGAAAGCTTCCTCAGGGTCTGTTGGAAATCCAGTTCTATGTTCACAGCTCCTGGGATTCTGACACCCAGTTCCCACAGGCTGTTGGCCCTTTAGAACCAGTAGCTGTCTCCTGCCTGTTTAGAGCTCCGTCATTCCAGATAAGCTGGGCTCCAGGTACACTGTGTGCCCGCCTGCTTGCTGGACACTCCACAGTTCTCTGAGTGCAGCCAGAATGGGGAGGCAGATGTAGATGCCTCAGACCCACTTAGCCACTTCATTGCACCCGGAAGCCTGGAAGGTCCTGAACAGTCTGGGCTTTGGGCAGAGTGCACTGGGCACTTAAGGCAGGCCGCAGGGCCTCTGGAACTGGTGCTGCTCGCCTGCTTGCTGAGAAATTCACAGTTCTCCAGACACATGAGGAGGCGGATTCAGGTGCCCCAGATCCACCCAGCCCTTCCTCTCCACCCAAAAGTTCAAGAGTCCCAAATAGGCTGGGCTCCGGTGATAGTGTGCGCCCACCTGCTTGCTGCAAACTCCACAGTTCTCCAAGCCCAGCCGGTCTCCTCATGTATTCTTATGTTGATTATCTGCACTTAAATTCTTTCTTCCTTTCTTTATTATTTTGAAGGTGGTAAAATACAACAGAACAAGACAGAACAAAGCCAATTGAGACAGTGTAGTAAAATTGGTACAGAACTTCACAGCAGGTTATTGGAATAACAGAAATAGGTATCACAGTATATCTCATATCTTCATAATAGTAGTTTTCTTTCAATCATGTATAGCAAAATAAAATGAAGTACAAAACATTATAGAACTTATCAAAATAGAATATTGAATAGAACAGTACCATTAATGAGAATAAAGCAAAACATAGTAAAAATATTTGCCTTCAAAAAGATGGTAGAAGGAAATCCCCCTTATTTGCTATATGCATATGGTCAACCTCCCAAGAGATACTCAGATCTCTGGTTCCCATTGCTAACAGTGGGTAGGGAAAGTGGGATGTTTGACTCTAAGCCCGTGCACTGGTAGGCTCACTACTGCTTAACAGGAAAGCAGGGTGGTTGCTTGGTTTCCCAGTGCCCTAAGTTCCAACATGGTGTGGATCTCAGGAGATGCTTTAGTTCTCCCCCTGGGGCTCTTGCAGCCTGCCACACCACAGCCACTTACCAGGGAGGCAAGCTGCTTGCTTGGTTTCCCAGTGTCCTCTAAATTAGTATATTTCTGTTTTATTTTGTTTGATTGGAATTTATTATTTGAATATGAAATATTTTCCAAAGTCTTCTGTGTTGAAATATTGTTTCCAATACACCAAAATGCAGATATAAAACTTTCAGAAAGTAATTGAACATGAAAGCTCCAACTTCATGAATGAATCCATTATGGATTTGTAAATTATTGATATAGTTGGTGAGTTGTGAAAACTCAGGAGGGACCTGCTTGAAAGAAGTAGGTAAAGGAAACACATGCTGTTGTCCTATGTTTTGTTCCTAGTCCCTTTCACTTACTAGCCTTCCTTCTCTGCTTCCTGGTTGCCATCACATTGGCAACATTTATCTGGCATGCTCTGCAACCATAGTTCTGGCTTAGCACAGGTCTAAAACCAATGGAGTGAGTTGATCATGATCTGAAACCTCTGGAAAATGACTGAAAATAATCTTTCCTCCTTTAAGTTATTTTTCTCAAGTGTGTTGAAAATACTCTTTATTAGATTATAATATGCAATGTTCGTTGTTTTGTAATTCTCAAATTTGGCAAGTTATTGTAACAAACACACAAAAACATTCTAAGGCCAAGAAAGTTTAAAAGCTGACTTACATTTGTCTAGTAAGTTAAATTTTATGGGTAGCTTTTTAACTCGCTTCTGTTTGATTGACAGTTCTTGATTTATTCCAAGCCAGCTGTTGCATAGTAAACCTCATATGAGTTAAGAATATTTGTCAGAACATTTATTCCTTAGCTTTTGGTGTTTTCCCCTCCCATTTTTTGATCTAAATTTGCCTACTTACTTGCCCCTTTTTTTCATGATCATTGCAACTTTGTCCCTTTTTAGAACAAAAATTGTATGAAAGCATCATAATGATGCAGAAGAAACACTTCTTCCCTCCAAACCCACAGGTTTGAGGTGTTAGGAGTAGATTTTGGGATATATATCAGCATCACAGGGAACCCCCAGATAAGGTATCCCATTGCTGTGTCAGAAGGGACCTGATTAGAGCATCCAGAAAGACACATGTATCAGGAGTCACTTCCATGTGCTTGATTTTCCTGATATTTCTGTAATTGTGAAGGATAGACATAGCACTCTGTGACTGCGACCAGACTTGGGATAAAGCCCATCGCAGCTCCTCTGAGAAGCAGCACAAAAAACTGATCTAAAACACAAATCCTAGTAGTTAGCAGAAAAGGTTGCCATTTTCAAGTGAAAAAGAACCTCCACAAAAATTATAAATAGCCACGCAAGGAAGCAGTGTTTTGGTAGAAATCAACATTTGGTATCAAAGCTGGATTTACGTTTAATAACAAGTGCTACAATGAAGAAGTTTCATAAGAATTGGAAGATTCTTACCAAGGAAAGATTGAATTTGAGTTTCCCTCATTCGGGAATATTTCCTGTACCTAAGGTGGTGTTTCTTGCAGGTGATGGACCATGGACTGAACAGACTAAAACTGAGCCAAAATCAACCTGTCTTTCTTCAAGTTCCAGGTGTCAGATATTTTATCCCAATAACAGGAAACCTAATAAATATAATTTCTTACATAGTTAAGGCTCTTGAGAGTGCACTGACCATCTCATCAGGATAAAGAAACCATTTTATACCTTCTAAGTAACTTCTAAGAAAACTTCCAATAAACATCCCACAGGTAGAAAACAATGATATACACAGTAATTCTCAGGAGTAACTCTTGGCTCATATCTAAATTTGCACAAAGTGCAGATGTCTAGGTGGCACTGCCCACCTTGTCACTCAAAGGCATAAAGCTCTCCTTATCTGTTTTATAATAACCCTGCCTACACCTCTGCAAGCCCGCCATGTGTGCTTGTAAATTCTTTTGCCAAAGACAGTTCAAAGAGTGACTGCTGGTTCCTTAAAATGTCAGGACCTGGTTTCCTGGTATTGTTTTTCATTGTGTCCCAAAGTTTTGTTATGTTGTGATTGTATTTTAACTTATGCTTTGGATCTTTCTAATTTATTCCTTTTGTCTATATTTTTCCTAGGTCTACTGAGATAGAAATAGTGCTTTTCATTTTGTGTAAATCAAAATTGGGAAATTGATCATAAGGCTACTATTTCTTCCCAGGGACTAAACTGTTTGCTGTATCTAAGGATATGAGTGTGTGTAATTAAATTTGAGGGTATAGATTTCTTTTAACACCCTAGCTACTTTGAACATTTTATTTTTTCCTGCTAATTGACATCACAACACTAATAAGAGAGAAGTCAGAGTGGAAGAAGGAAAATTAAGAATAGAAAAGAGAAAAATAGCTGCAGATTATCTTGAAGGGAAGGGAGACGTAGTTCAAGATCATACAGTGGAATCTCCATCAGCCCAAGGCAAACAGTGAAGAGAAACAAAGGCAAGCATGTCTGAAGGAAGGTCTGACTCCAGTCTTAGGGGTTAAAAATAAAGAAAAAAGTACCCAAAGAGTAAATAAGGAGAGAGAGAGAGAGTAGGAAACAAGGATGTATTTGTGGAGATGGGATTGGGATTTAGGAAGGAGTGATGGGAAAGATAGGGGAGGGGAAGAGATATAATAAATATTAATTACTACTATTAATTAAGGAGTAGTTAAAAATACTACTTCTTAATCAAAGAAACAACAATTCAGGGCAAATCAATAGTGTCCCAGTATCCAGTTTTCAACTAGTTCCAAACCTAACAGAAATCTCTTTATCTAGAAGAAACCACTGCACAGTTGATCATATCGCAAATAGCTAAAGCATCCCTACCTTCCCAGGAAGCCAAGTGAAGGAATTAGAGGAAGGGGAAGAACAGACTGGAAAATGGATCATAGGGCTCACATTTCTGCAAACAACTGAACTGTCTGCCATGTCCAATAGTATGTGTGCTTGATTAAATTTGTGAGTGTAAGGGACTTGCACAACATGATTTGTGTGGCCTCAATTAGGTGCCAGAAAGCTGGCAGACCCCTCAATGCAGATAAGATTGGAATGGTCTGTGATCATTTCACAAGGTTACGAATAAAAGGCCGATCTACATCCACCTCTCCATCCCGGCTGCTCTTGGAGAACTGTGGAGCTTCCAAGCAGTAGGCGGGCACACGCTATCCCCAGAGCCCAGCCTATTTGGGACTCCTGCCCCTCACCATCGGTGTGCAGAGGAGGGACTTGGCAGATCTGAAGCGCCTGCATCCGCCTCCCCGTGTGTCTGGAGGACTGAGGATATCTCAGCAAGCAGGGGAGCATCATAGATTCCAGAGGTCCTGCGGCCTGTGGTAAGTGCTCAGTGCACTCTGCCCAAAGCCCAGACTGTTCGGGACCGTCCAGATTTCTGGGTGCAGTAAAGTGGATAAGTGGTTTGAGGCATGTACATCCGCTTCCCCATGCTGGCTGCGCTTGGAGAACTGTGGAGCTTCCAACAAGTAGGCGGGCGCATGCTATCCCCAGAGCCCAGCCTATTTGGGACTCCTGCATCTCACCATTGGTGTGCACAGGAGGGGCTGGGAGGACCTACATCCGCCTCCCCGTGGGTCTGGAGGACTGAGGATATCTAGCAAGCAGGGAAGCATCACAGGTTCCAGAGGCCCTGTGGCCTGTTGTAAGTGCTCAGCACACTCTGCCCAAAGCCCAGAGAGTTCGGGACCCTCCATGCTTCCAGGTGCAGTGAAGTGGATAAGTGGTTTGTGGCATCTGCATCTGCCTCCCCATCCTGGTTGAGCTTGGAAAACTGTGGAGCTTCCAACAAGCAGGGGGGCGCACAGTGTCCCTGAAGCCCAGCTTATCTGGAACTACGGAGTTCTAAACAGGCAGAAGAGGGCCATTCATTCTACAGACCCAGTGGCTTGGGGTAAGGGGGTGCCAGAGCCTCAGGAGCTGTGAGCATAGAAGGGGATTTCCAACAGACCTTGAGGAAGCTTTGAAATAACACTTGAAACACAGAAATATAGGAAAATGACAAAACGAAAGACCAAATTACAACCTCAAACTTCCGGCCCATCTCAAGAAACCCTAGGAGCAATGTATATAGAAGAAAATATATGCCATTCACCACAAATCTTGGACACAATAGTTACTGAAATTAACAAACAACTCCAGGAAGCTTTAAAGAAATTCAAACTTGAAATAATCTCCCAGGTAAAAGAAGAAATGATAAAAGAAATGAAAGAGATTCTGAATATATCTAAAGAAAACACAGTTAAAAAATTGGAGGAACTAAACAAAAAGATAGAATCCCTAGATGAGCAATATAAGAAACAAGCAGAATACATACTGCAGATGCACAGAGATATACAGGAAATAAAAAACTCCACTGAAAGTTGTAAAAACTGCCTCAATGAAAGTGAAGATGGAATGTCAGACCTTGAAGACAGGATTGCATCTAGTGAACAGAAAAGGAAAGATCTTTTAAAAATAACAAAGAATCAGGAAACAACAATTCAACAACTGCAAGATGATGCAAAGAAAAATAACATAAGAATGATAGGGATTAATGAAAAATAAGGAGACAACATAAAGGATGTCAAGAGGATATTTAGAGAAGTAATAGCTGAAAATTTCCCAAGCATGAGATCAGAAACCGACATCAGGATCAGTGAAGCATATAGAACTCCAAATAGTCATAACCAAAATAAAACTACACGCAGACGTAAAAAAATCACCATCCCAGAAATCCAACACAAGAATAGATTATTAAAAGCTGTCAGAGAGAAAAGACACATCACTTATAAAGGAAAACCTACAAAAATCACAGCAGACTTCTCAGCACAAACAATAAAGTCAAGAAGAGCATGGAGTGAAGTACTCCAGATCCTAAAACAAAATGATTTCCAACCTAGACTGATGTATCCTGCAAAACTATCATTCAAAATTGATGCTGAAATATGATACTTCCATGAGAAAGAACAGCTGAAGAATTTCATGAACAGCAAACCGACCCTGCAAAAAATATTGAAAGACAGTTTAGATACACAAAGGAAAAAACCACTAAGCAAAGCAGATAATTAAACAGAACAGAAAGATAAAGATGCAACAGCAGAGAGATAAAATGTCAACAATAAACCAACATTTAACAGTAATAACCATTAATGTAAATGATCTCAATGCACCAATCAAAAGAAACAGACTAGCAGAATGGATCAAGAAACAAATTCCATCCATATGCTGTTTAGAGGAAACACATCTAACGAAGAAGGATACTCACAGTCTGAAAGTCAAACGATGGAAAATAATACTGCATGCAGCAGGAGTCCAAAACAAAGCAGGAGTAGCCATTCTGTTTGCAGACAATGTGAACTTTAAACCAACAATGACCATAAAGGACAAAGAAGGTCACTACACACTCATTAGGGGAAACCTCCAAGAGGAAGAGATAACTATCTTAAATATATACGGACCAAACTCCAGAGCACACAGTTATATAAACCAACTATTGACAGAAATGAAAACTCAAATTATCAGTAACACAATTGTAACAGGAGACCTTAATATGCCATTGACACCAAGGGACCGATCAACCAGACAGAAAATGAGCAAAGAAATAACAGAACTGAATCACACCTCCAAACAAATGGATTTGATAGACATATACAGAATGTCCCACCCAACAACATCAGAATACACATTCTTCTCAGCAGTACATGGATCATTCTCTAAAATAGACCGTATATTAGCCCACAGAACATATTTAAATGAATGCAAAAGAGTTGAAATCATCCCTTACATATTATCGGATCATAGCGCTCTGAAATTAGAAATTCATGATAAAAGATACTGCAAAAATCCCGCAAACACATGGAAACTGAATAACACACTCTTGAGTAATCAGTGGGTCACAGAAGAAATTAAAGAAGAAACTAAACAATACCTAAAAGAAAATGAAAATGCAGATACAACATACCGGAATTGGTGGGATGCAGTGAAAGCCTTCCTCAGAGGAAAATTTATTGCACAGAGTTCCCACATCAGGAAATCAGAAGAAATACAAGTAAATAACTTGATGCTACACCTCAAACAGCTAGAAAAAGAAGATCAAGTCAAACACAAAGCCAAAATAAGAGAGGAAATTATAAAAATCAGAGCAGAAATCAATGCAATAGAGATTAAGAAAACAATCCAAAGAATCAATGAATCAAAGAGTTGGTTCTTTGAAGGAATAAATAAAATTGACAAGCCCCTAGCCAATCTTATTTTAAAAAGGGAAGAAAAAGCTCAAATTCATTCAATAAGAAATGAAAACAGTAAAATCACTACAGACCCAATAGAAATACAGAAGATCATCAACATCTATTTTGAAAACCTCTACTCTCAAAGGTTTGATAACACAGAAGAAATAGACAGATTCTTAGAAACATATGAAGTACCAAAGCTAGATGAAGACGATGTAAAACTGTTGAATAACCCAATCTCTGTTAATGAAATTGAAAATGTAATTAAGTCCTTACCTACAAAGAAGAGCCCAGGCCCAGATGGATTCACTTCAGAATTCTACAAGAAATACAAAGAAGACCTAATGCCAACACTCCTCAAACTATTCAATGAAATTGAAAGGGAAGCAATCCTTCGTAAGTCATTCCTGGAAGCAAACATTACTCTAGTACCAAAACCTGAGAAAGACCCAACTAAAAAAGAGAACTATAGACCAATCTCCCTAATGAACACAGATGCAAAAATCCTCAATAAAATATTGGCAAATAGGATGCAGCAAATCATCAAGATTATACACCATGACCAAGTGGGATTCATCCCAGGAATGCAAGGATGGCTCAACATACGTAAATCAATAAATGTAATCCACCATATCAATAAAGCCAAAAGTAAGAGTCACATGATCATTTCTATAGATGCAGAAAAGGCCTTTGATAAGGTTCAACACTCATTCATGATAAGAACTTTACAGAAAATTGGAATAGATGATCTTTACCTCAATATAATGAAGGCCATTTATGACAAACCAACAGCCAGCATCATGCTAAGTGGCGAAAAATTGAAAGCCTTTACTTTAAAATCATGCACAAGACAAGGATGTCCTTTAGCACCACTCCTATTTAATATGGTACTGGAAGTACTAGCCAGGGATATTAGGCAAGAGAGAGAAATAAAAGGGGTAAAGATAGGAAAAGAAGAAGTTAAATTATCATTGTTTGCAGATGACATGATACTCTACATAGAAGATCCTCTAAACTCCATTGAAAGACTCTTAGATACAATAAATAAATTCAGTAATGTGGCTGGATACAAAATCAATACTCAGAAATCAATAGCATTCCTATACATGAACAACAATATCACAGAGAGGGAAATAATGGAAACCACACTGTTTACATTAGCAAGCAAAAAAATGAAATATATAGGAATTACTCTTACGAAAGAAGTGAATGGCCTATACAAGCAAAATTATAATACACTGAAAAAAGAAATTGAAGATGATCTCAGAAAATGGAAAAACATCCCTTGCTCATGGATAGGGAGAACAAACATTGTGAAAATATCCATTCTCCCAAAACTCTTATACATATTCAATGCAATCCCAATAAAAATACCATCAACATACCTTATCGATCTAGAGAAATCACTCCTAAAATTCATCTGGAACCAGAAGAGACCTAGAATAGCACAGGCAATTCTAAGCAGCAAAGGCAAGGCAGGAGGCATCACAATCCCTGACTTGAAGTTATACTACAAAGCAACAGTAATAAAATCAACATGGTATTGGAATCAAAACAGAGCCAAAATCAATGGAGTAGATTAGAAGATACAACCACAATGACAAACACTCAACCACCTTATCTTTGATAAAGGAACCAAGCAGGTTCAATGTAAGAAACTCTTTAAAAAATGGTGCTGGAAAAACTGGCTTTCCATTTGCCAAAAACTAAAACTAGATCCATGCTATCACCATGTACTAACTTAAAATCTAAATGAGTCAAAGATCTGAATATTAAAACAGAAACACTAAATCTATTGGAAGACAAATTGGGTAGAAACCTTGAAGACATAGGAGTAGGTAGAGAATTCATGAACAGGATTCAAACCGCACGGGAAATACTTCCCAGAATCAATAACTGGGACCACTTCTTATTTAAAAGTTTCTGCATGTCAAAAGAAATCTCCAGCATAGTGAAAAGAAAACCCACAAACTGGGAAAAAATTTTAGTGAACTCTCTCTCAGAAAAGGGACTCTTGTCTAAAACATATAAAGAATTAAAAAAACTCAGACCCCCAAAATTCAAAGATCCAATCCAAATATGGGCATCTGAGATGAATACGCACTTCTCAGATGAAGAAATACAAATGGCAAATAAATACATGAAAAAATGTTCATTATCATTGGTCATTAGAGAAATGCAAATTAAAACCACATTGAGATATCATCTCACTACTAAAAGAAAGGCCAGGATCAAGAAAACCAACAACAACAAATGCTGGAGAGGCTGTGGCGAAAAAGGAACTCTCCTATACTTTTGGTGGGAGTGTAGACTGCTACAGCCTTTGTGGAGGTCAGTCTAGAGATTTCTCAAAAAGCTGCGATTTGAAGTCCCATTTGTTCCAGCTATTCCACTTCTAGGCATATTCCAGAAGAACTGAAAGCATCATACCACAGTGATATATGTGCACCTATGTTTATAGCATCACAATTTGTAATCACCAAATGTTGGAAACAACCCAAGTGTCCATCAAGTGAGGAATGGATAAAAAAAGTTGTGGTATTTCTATATGATGGAGTATTACTCAGCTATAAAGAAGGATCACACTGAGGTATTTATCAATAAATGGGCGCAGCTTGAGACCATACCCATAAGTGAAATAAATCAAACTCGCATGTGTGAATACTGAATAGGTTCCCTAATGTAAATAATGATTCAAATATATAAAAATATGTGGTAATCATGATTCCCGATTATGTGGCCTTGAAGTCTTATAAATTTTTCACTTATTAATTAGAAAGGCTTTATTCTGCCCTTCTTGATTTGGAAATATTTGAAGCTATAGTATATGAAGTTTTATTCAAATATTTCAAGGAAAAAGACAGACACTATGGTAACTACTATTAAGTTGGGTTATTTGGTGCTGAAGCAATAGGTTGCTGAAACAGTCATGCTTTAACCTGTATTGTTATATTGTTATGTCCTGTTTTATCTCAATCTCTCCCTTATTCATTAAAAAAATATTTAGTTATTTTTTATGGTTTTTTAATTAATGGGAAAAATTTAAAACATTAGCAGGGTATATAATAGTAACTTTTTTTGATTTCCTATTAACTTGTTTTGAAGTCCTGTAATACTCCTACTATCTTGTTTTGACTGATTAGTCTCTGTTCCATTCTGTATGATAGTATCAAGTTTGAGGGTATAGGCAACTACTTTGAAGGCAATAAGATTCACTAAGATGCCCATTCTGGTTTGACTATTGTCTCCTTTGGAAGTCCTGTAATGTTGACAATGCTTAAGTTTTATTGGTCTTGTTCTGTACTGTTTTGTTCAACTTTATAATACCTAATGAGATAGACAATTCTTTTTAAGGAAACAAGAGACATTATGGTAACCATTGTTGATAACCTTGAACTCTGTTTTTACATCACATGCTATGTCTATCCTTGGTTATGACTGACAGCTTTGTTTTGCCATATTTGACTTTATTCTCCCCCCCCAAAAAAAAGTAATAAGGTTCCAGGAGAACATGGCGGACATATAACAGCTACTATGGAGGCTCTCTGAAAGGCTCGGCTCAGAAGTCAGGAAGGGTGCAGAGTAAGGAGACATAAGCTGGTGGAGATATGCTCTGCTGACTCAGGAACTAACTGGGCTGAGATAAACCAACTTGGAATGCAGTCCTGGTGCTAAAACAGGAACAGAAAAGCCTTAGTGTGGAGGCTGGAGCCCGTGCCATTGGATGCCGCGATTTGGGTTTCCCACTGTGCGGCGACTGCCTCTACATCGGCTCGACAAGGAGAGAGATGCGCCGAAGCTCTGAGAATGGGAATCTGCGAATGGAGTCGAAAACAGGATGGGCAGGGAGGCGTGCACTGACTTGTGGTGAGGTGAGTGAGAGAAACTGACATTCTACCACAGTTTGACTCCAGCAGAGGATATTCTGAGCCCAGGCAGTCCTACGGGAGCAGGGCGAGGTGGCGACTCCAGCCACACATCCTCCTCTCAGGCGGGATTGGTGAAAAGTGCCTAGCCTATGTGACGCTGCTGGTGGACCCAGTAGGCTAGCCCAACCCAGATCCCAGAGCCTGAGGGTAGCCAGGAGGGGCAGGCCCCGTGTAGGCTGCCTGGTCCGTAACTCCCTGGTGCGCTGCGGTGGGCGGGAACACCTAACCGGCGCAATTCGATCAGGCTGTGGCTGACAGGGAGAGAAGCTGGGTCTCCTATATAAGCTTACATATATAAGGAACAGAGAATATGGGAAGAGGAAGCAACAAGAAAGTCTCCTCGGCCCCCAATTCTGAGAAACAGGCAATAGCGGACACCGCACCAATAGACATAAAGTGCCATATAGAGAGCCTCATAGATCAGTTCAGGAATGAAGTTATCAATGACCTGAAGCTAGAAGTATGCAGAATAGTTAGAGAAATACTAAGCACCACCCAAGAAAAAACAGATGGTGGAATGGAAGAACAGAAAAAGAGGGGAGAATTGTTTGATGGAGAAAACAGAGAAAGCATAGAATATGTGAAGCAGGTTCAAAGGGACTACCAAGAAAGTAAGAAGTCTATTGAAGACTAGCATAACAGGTTGAAAGAAACTAAGGACAGACTATCTGAACTGGAGGGCAGATTTGTAATATGGGAGAATGAAATGAAAAACTTCTTAAAAATAACAAAGAAACAAACAACAATAATACAAGGACAAGAAGATGATAAGAGGATCCATAACTTAAGGATTAAGAACATAAAAGAAGAAGTAGGGACACAAACAAATGAACTACAAAAGCTACTCACAGAAATAATCCAGGAGAATTTTCCTAATTTAGCAAAAGGTAAAGATACTCAGATGTATGCGGCATACAGGACCCCAGCTACCTACAACCCAAACAGAGCAATACCCAGGCATATAATAATAAAAATTCCAGAAACTCAATACAAGAACACAATATTAAAAGAACAATACAAGAACAGAACAATACAAGAACAGAATATTAAAAGCTGTCAGAGACAAGAAACAGACCACTTACAAGGGAACACCCATCAGAATTACAGCAGATTTCTCTGCACAAACCATCAAATCATGAAGAGCGTGGGGGGAAATAATTCAAGCTTTGAAAGATAATAATCTCCAGCCAAGATTGAGATATCCTGCACAACTGTCCCTGGAAATTGATGGAAAAACAAGGTGCTTCCAGGATAAAGAGGAACTGGGGGAATTTGCAACCACCAATTCAACTCTACAGAGAGTATTGCAGGATGTTCTAAAAAAAGAAAAATACAAAGAATCCAGAAATAGTGGTGGGGAGGCCACAACGAATGGAGCAGAGAAGAAAATGAAGAAGACAAACTGATAGCTACTGACAGAAAAAGAGCTCAACAGAAATGAGGCAGAGAAGATTGGATGATAGGAACAGCTATTTTGGAGAAAATGACATCTTAATAGGTAATACTGATTTAGTATCATCTTGTTTTGAAGTCTCATCAAGCTTTTGTTCTTCTGTCTCCATTGGTCTAAATAGGTTGTATCTTATTGGATTTTATTATGCACGATAGTATAAGCAAAAACCTTTTAAAGACAAGGAGATTATACAGAAACCATTGTTCATTTTCTGTTAGTCGATTCTAAATACTCTGTAATGCTGTCATTCTCTTAAATGGTTTTACATTGTTTTGATATACTTAATGCTACAGTATACGAAGTTGTACTCAAGGATTTCAAGGAAAGAGACAATATAGCAACTACTTTTAGGTCAGGATTATCTGGTGGTGAAACACTATTCTGCTTAAATGGTTATGTTTTGATCTGCGCTGTTTCGCTGTTATGCCCTCTTTTATCTCAATCTCCACTCCATTATTTACTTTTTTTATTTTTTATCCTTTTAATTAAAGGAAAAATAAATAAAAATAACAGGATATATTATAGTAACCCACTTTGACTTTCCATTATCTCGATTTAAAGCCCTGTATTACTCTCACCAGCTTGTTTTTGAGTGATGTTCCCCTATTCTGTTTTGTGGATAGTATCAGGTTCGAAAGTTTAGGCATCAACTGTGAAGATAATGAGATTCATTATAACACCCATTCTCGTTGACTTTTATCTACTTTTGAAGATCTACAATGTCTCCAATGTTTTGGTTTTGTCGGTTTTGTTCTTTACTGTTTTGTTCAATTTTATTATAACTAATGATATAGGCAATTCTATTAGAGATAGCGGGAGGCATTATGGTAACCATTATTGATCACCTTGTATTATGTTTTTACATTATCTATTATGTCCACCCTTTTGATTTGACCGATTCTGTTCTGTTATGTCACATTTGGTTTTACTCTTTTCCAAAAAAGTAATAAGAACCGTAGGAGCAATGAAACCCAAAATGTGTAATAGTCATGGTACAAAAGAGAGGAAAAGAAAGTGCTCTAAACTATATAACTGCATGTATATTTAAGTGTATAAGATAGAAAATGATATCACAGAGTTTTATTGGATCATTGAACAGAACTGTTTGCAGTATCATTGTTGGAATGTCCACTTTACAAGCCTTAATTTTGTGACTTGAACAATTATTTCTAAGATGGCAATATGTAATCCATTAACTAGTGATTTCCTACTGTTTATTTTTTTTCTGTAAATCTGTATAACTTGTACCCTTTCTCTGCTTTTTTTCTCCTTAAATAAAATTTAAAAAAAACAAAAAACAAAAAAGTAATAAGAACTAAGGAGTAATAAAACCCAAAATGTGTAAATTTTGTTGTAAAAAAGAGAAGGAAAGAAGTGCTCTAAAAGATACAACAGCAAGTGTGTTTAGGGGTGTTAAATAGCTGACCATATTAATGGTTTTGGTTGGATCATTGAACCCAACTGTTTGCAGTCTCACTGTTTGAATGTCCACTTTGTATGCTTTGATCCTGTGACTTGAGCAACTATCTCTACGATGATAATATGTAATCTATTAACTGGTGATTTCTTACTGGTTTTTTTTGTTTTGTTTTTGTAATTCTGCATTACTTGTACCCTTACAATGCTTTGTTTTGTTTTGTTTTTTCTCTTTTTCCCTTTAAATAAAATTTAAAGAAAAAAGAATAAAAGGCCACTTTAAGGGAACATACACAGAGAAGTAGAGATGGCTATTTCTCAGACATAACATGTGTCCCAACAGACTCACACAAGAAGGTGTTTTAGATTGTGAGGTCTCATGTTTGCTTACCACAATCCAGTTTCTGTACTGGAGGAAGTGTATTGGGTTGCTACATTGATTAACCATTTCCTTTCTCCTCCTTATTACCTCTAAGAGCAATTACCTATTTGTTTTCTCTCATCAAGGTCCCATAGCTCTCTTCCTGTTATACACACAGACTCCAGAGTCAGCCTGCCTGTGTTCCAGTCTGTCTCTGACTTGTTTGTGTTTTTTTTTACTTTGAACAAAGTGACAGCCTACTTTAAAGTCCTGTCAGCTCACACAATGGTGATGCTGAATGAAATCACAGAAGTGTCCCTGTTAAACAGGACTTCCAGCAGTACAAGTGATTGTCCCCTTCACCTGGAGACAAGATTGGTGATTGGCAGAATGGTGAGGTGGTATGTGACTGGATGGTTCAAAATGTGTGCAAATTGTGAAGACACTGTCCAGCAGAAAGGTCCATTCAAGGATTTCCACTGCAAAGGATGTCCAGTGATCTGATAGGTCATACAATATGCTCTGTTGAATCTCCATCAGAGCCAGGGCCCTAGCCCAGTACCTCTTCAAGAAGAAGGAAACATCTCTGTGGCTAGGGATGGATGATGTGATAGGCTGAAAAATCACTCCTCAAAGACATCCACATCCTCAGATACTGGGTGTCATGGTTTGGCTGTGCAATATTACCCCAAAATGTTCCTGTGTTTAAAAATGGGGCTTTGGAAAGGTGATTGCCTCATTATGAATCAGTGCTAATGAATTCATAATCTGATGGCATACTTGGGTCACAATGCAATAGTAGGTGTTGTGATACAATTGAAGAGACTGGGTTATGCAGATGTGACCTTGGGAACTATAGATTGTCTCCAGGCCATTCTTCTCTGGCTTGTGCTCCTTTTTTGTGCTTCCTGTCTGCCATGAACTGAACAGATTCTCACCACCTGCTCCCACTGCCACAATGTTGCACTTTCCACAGGCACAGCAATGGAATGAATCACTGTGAATTATGAGCCAAAGCAGGTTATGTTTCCAAGGTAATTTGTCACACTGTTGGAAAGCCAACTACAACCTTAGGCATTGTTACCACATAGGGTGAGAAGGACTGTGCATGTGTGACTAAGTAAAAGATCTTGGGATAGAGATATCAGCTTCGACTATCTAGGTAGGCACAACAGACTACAGGGTTCTTACTGTCACAGGCAGAGATGTGGAAGCAGAAGCAGAGGTAAGAGAGAAAAGAAAATGCTACACTGCAGGCTTTAAACATGGAGAAAGGGCCCCAGACCACAGGGAGGCATACTTTGAGGCTGGAAAAGGCAGGAAAATGCATTCTCCCCAGATCTTCTCAAAGGGCTGCATCTCTGCCAAATATCCTAGATCTTTAAGCCTAGAACTCTAGAGAATATGCTTGGTTGGTTATGCCATTGTATAACTGGCCTTGTGGAACATTAGCCACAGGAAAGGAACAGAGATGAAGCACTAGATCACCTAGTGTAACTGACATACAGTTGCTCCAGATCATGAATTGTCATCCCTGAGACAGACACCTAACATACTAGGTGGCATTGTTCTCCCCAGAACCAACCAAGACAATGAAGGGCAGCACAAGTAGATTATGTTGAACATTCCAGAATGTAGTAGGCAGAAATTAGTCCTCAGTGAAATAAGAACATAATCTGGGTATAAATACATTCAGGGCTTCAATGGCTTAAATTCATTGAATCCTCATAGCAAACTACGAGGTGAGTGCTGTCCTTGTTTCTGTTTCACACACAAGGGACCAAGGGTTAGGGCTAGGATTCAGGAGCTCACCAAAATTGTAATCAATGCATGTGAAATTCAGGATGTGAACTCAGGTGGTGTGTAACAAGTATCCATGTGTCAGCATTTCCATGCTGTGTGCTTTGCTCGCCCTTGGACACTTGCTGGCCCAGTCTTCTTATGTAATTTGGTCACAACTCCTACCATTATACCACCTATGTTCCTTCTCCCCACGTCCTGAAATCTGTTCTGTCATCCCATTACTCCATGGCTTATTACAGCCATGTTCATTCTTTTCATTTGGATTTTGTAATTGTTTTTCCTTTGGTTTTGACTGTCAGAGAAGAAATAGAGGGAACTGAGAAATTGTAGCATTTGTACTCATCCTTCTGTCATTTACAATGTTTTCTACTTTTTTCCAGGAAAGTTTTTCTAAAAACAAATGCTGTTGTTTCTGTAACTTAAAGCATTCAATAGTTTCACAAAGGTTTTGATTAAATCTTCACTCCTACTGATGGCCACATAGCCATCCATAATCTCAGTTGATCCTTCTAATGCTACTTAGTCTGCTTGAATCCCTTCTCTTCCTGCCCACAATGTTCTCATCTTATGTAAACAATTCCTTTTAAGTAAATTTACTTAGAACTAGCTTGCTTGATAACATCGACTTAATTCATGCAATAACCTGCTACCAGCCTTGTACTTCCTGCTTGCAAAATGTATTTACACTAAACTCTAAGCTAACTCGTGGCTAGTGGTTTTGAACTCAGACTTAGTCCCTCAGGTCACCAGCATTAAGAAACATGCTGTCTTCCAAATTCCTCAGTGTTAATCATTTTTATTTTGGTCTAGGATTTTTCTGCAACATTATCAGAGCTGAGGGTTTTTTTTAAATTTTTGATTTTGTACTTCTTCAAAGCATTCAGAGGTACAAAATATTGAAGTGTGTAACCAGAGCTGTGTATAGGATGAAAAAGGATTATTAGGAGACAACACTTAGCTGAGTCTAAGAGACCCAGTGCTGCCACTTATGCTCAGGAGAGAGTCTCGAGGAACAGCAGCAGCCTCAGACCTCTGTAATTGTTTATATATAATTCAAGGACACAAGAACAAAGAAATATAAGAAAAATTTCTGCTGGAGTTTAGGGCAAGGGACACAGAAGGAACAGGATGACTTGTTACATGACATACACCCATCTAATCTTGCAAGCTTATTGGAAGCTATAGGAACACACTGACCAAAGCAAACATTTTCTGAAAATAACATGTTTTTAATTCATCTGATTGTCATCCCTTAGATCTGATCTAAATTTAATCCATTCATTCCAGGAGTCCCAAACTCTTGTCCAGAGGGTCCCTTCTTCTTTCACAGTCACTTCAAATACCGTGTTGGCCAGGGTGTCTCAATATACAAGCACCTTTCTACAGGACAGCTCACCATGAAGGGACAATGGCTATACACTTATACTTCCACATTATTATTAAGTTCATACAAAGTGTGGATCATTTTGTTTTTGTACAAGGAAAGTAACTGAAATTTATTATCTGACCATCGGATAAATCAGGATATGAGCCCAGATCTGTTCTGTTCCTTAGGCCTTGAGTTTCCATGGCTGGTCAGCATTTTTTGATTCTCAGTTCATGCTCTGCTCCCTATAAATGTACAAATTTCATACATGATGGTACATGTTCAAGTGCTTTGGCATGTCTGTAACTGCTTGATGGTTTTTTTTAAGCTGTAAATTAACTTTTTAAGTTTTACATGCTCACCATTTTGTCCATTAAATCCCTCAGTCCTTTTTCTTTATGTATGTTTGTCCTTCTTGCAAAAGCTTCTTGATTCTTTCTGTAAACTTATACAGGAGTGGCCACATGAAATACAAAGTTCATTATAGATGCATGTCTCTGGCAAGGTGGGGCCAATTAATCTGTAATTTGATCAGTGGCTTTTATCCTAACAGCCATGATACACCTGTCTAGAAGACAAGCTCATGGGCCCATTTTTGCTTTGCCATCCTATATATGTACTCATTTTTGACAGTGATGATTGGTTGTTGGCATTTATTCACCCTTCATTTTATGATTTAAAACTTTAAGAATTATTTAAAGGAATTTTCTCTGCTTCTGATGTTTATTTTTAATTTATTTTTATTTTAAAAAGAAAAAATTCAATGAAAACAATAATACAGAATTTCAGAAGAGAATAGGAAATTAACAATGGATAATATATTACATATTATCATCTTCAAAGTAGTTGCTCAAATTACAAGACATAGACATGCCTAATGGATCAGACAATATAAGCATAAACCGTTTTTTTTTTCCAGTGAACTAAAAGAAATCAGTAGGATAACTATTTTAGCTATCTTTTGTGTATATATTTTTCTCTTTCCTTTTTTCTTGTTGGTATTTACTTCACCTTAATGAAAATGTTAGAGAATATTGCTTGATGCAGTATTGTATATTGACAGTAATGGAAATAGAGAATTTGCATTTTCTTAAATGTAAAATCAAAGCATTCTTTACTTTTTCCTCATTCTCCCTGCCTGAGTCATGACAGATGCAGCATCTACTTCTTCAAGAAAATTGAATTCAGCTTGTGGTAATAGAATTCTTGCCTCACTTGCATCCAGCTCCTGCCATTTATATTTTTTCTTTTTCTTTCTTTTTTTATTCTTTTTTGTGTGGTGCTATGGATTGAACTGAGGGCCTTGTGTGTAAAAGGTCATTGATCTACTGAGCTACATGCTCAAATTCTTGTAGAGATTATTACAGAAGACATCTATCTTACAACTCATCAAGAAGGCTTTGGGAAGGTCAGCAATGGTCTCATCATCTGCTGGGACGAGTTTATGATCTAAGATATGTTTAATTTTCAAATAGAAAGTTTTATTAAAAGGTCCATTGCACTTTGCTGGTCTTTGTTCTTGAACCTTGGGGGGAATTTCAGAGTTGAGCCAATTCCTAAATTTCTCCCAGGCATCTGCTGCTATAAAAGCACCTTTCATCCTTGAGTCTCATCAGGAGAGGTAAAGGGACACATATTTACACATACATATCATTGCAAAACCTTTGGGAATGCATGGCACATTTTTGTTCTGCTGAATGGATGGCAAACGGAAACTGATACCTTGGATAATTTGATGTCAACTACCTAAGAATGCATCTGGGGAAGATCTGGTGTGCCAACCAAGGCATGGCTAATCACAGTTGTAGATTTCCTGCAAGACTTTCCCCACCAGTAACCACAGAGGAGGGTTGTATCTCACTGTATCTCAAAGTCTTCAGGAAGTGGACAAATGTTTTCAGGTAATCCTGGTGAATAGCAGGCTAATGATAATCAGGAAGTTTGTAGTATCTAAGAAGGAAAGGAGGAATAAAGAAAGGCATTCACAGGCAGGAGAGAGACAAAGAAATTTATAAACAGCAACAACCTGCAAGGGGAGGGCAGTGAGCTGAGCTCACACAAGAATGTATACATAGGAGAAGGACAGACCAAGCAGTTGTGTGCTAATATTTCACTTCAGAATGCTCTGTGTGCCTGACATAAAATGGATTGATTTAATGTCTTCCCTGGATTTTTCTTACTTTTGTCTAATTCCTCTCTGCTATTTTCATTTTGTTTCTTCTTGGAACAGAAATGTTAGCCTTTGCCTGTGCCACCACTGTATCATTGATTTACATAAATTTTGACTTTTATAGATGCTCGCCCAGTTCTCCTTGAGTCTCATAGGAAATCATGGACTTGAACATTTGAGCAATGCTGGCATGGTTAACACTGAGTATTCTTCGATACAGACCAGATACATTTTACTTTGCCAGATGAGCATGAAACTTTGGGGAACAGGAATATAATGCTATACTTTCAGTGTTACGTGCTTCGCAGTAATCTGTGTGTTAAGGACATGGTTCCTAGCTTAGTAGTATTAGGTAGTGATAGAAATTTTAAAAGGTGGAGTATACAAAAAAGTCCTATGGAAATTAGGAGTTTTGCACCAAAGGAAATTATATTTGATTCCTCTCTGACAGTATCCTTGGCCATAGAGTGAGTAGTTTTGTTCTGAGATGACTCCCACCATGATATACTGCCGTAAGTGCAAAGAAATAGGATAAATTAGTGATGAATTAAAGCTAAGTGTGCAATAGAGTAAATTATATCCTCTGCAAGTTTATTCTAGGTACTTTTATTGTGACAGAAACCTGAGTATGCCAGGATGAAGGCCTCTACATGAAAATTGATTACTGGAGCCCTTTCTAAGATATCCACCCAGATTAAGGGTTTTGTAGGATAAAAATGTCAAGAGATTTCATTTCTTCACTGAATTTTGTGTTATTGTTTAGATCTACCCTACTCCCCACCCCGTGCTTCATGTGTTTGAACAGTGATTAGATTGTGGAGCATCATTTATCAGCGGATTAACCCAAAGCTGAATCCATGGGCCTGGCTGGAAGAAGCAGGTCACTGGGTGCATGACCTTCACTCCCTGCATCCTCTCCACCATGAGATGAATAGCTTTCATCTGCTATGGCCCTCTGCCCTTCTATTTATGTCTTGGAGCCAGATGACTATGGATTGAAACTGTGACTCAAACAGATCTCTCCTCCCTTATATTCTGGGTGTCAGGCATTTTTAGCAACATGAAAGTGATTAAGCATTCAAGTAAGGAGTACCATTAATGTGTTGTTTAAAAACCAAGCAACATCATGACCCTATGTATCTCTGCTTCAGCATCTCCTCCCAGACTTCACTCACTGTGGGCCTCTGGCAATCCACAGCTTTTCCTGTAGCTAAATCACCCTACTGGCTGCTCTTGCAGAATGATTCTGAAACCCAGGATATGTGCCCGAAAAGGACCTGAATATTGACATACTGAGTGATTTTCTAGACGGTATCAATGCACATGCTGTCTCACATCTTTCTGGATATTAAGAAACACATTCTTTCATGCACATATTCACCTAATCACCCATTTAGTTATTCATATATGCATACATTCATTCAAAAAATAAAAATAGTCTAGGCACCAGGGATCCAGGAACAATGACACCAATGGTTTTCTCTGCCATCTTGAAGTTCCCATTCTTGGGAGGGGCAGACAAATAGAAAAGAAGAAAACACTTTTATAATTAGACCAGGATAAGTTCAGATGGACACATCCTAGAGACATTTAACATTATGTATATCTAAAATATGCCAATAAAGTCAATCTATTGGTTATGTCAGGGATAGAGACAGGAGTTGGCAGAGGTTTACAGAGAGTGTAGAGAGAGCTCTTTAGACATGATGTTAGAGAGCCACTCTGCAGAGAATCATTTATAATTCACTAGAAGAACAAGAGGCAGTGAACCTTGCAAAATTGGGATGGGGGCATTTTTTTTAAATTTCAAAGAAGCAACAAGTACAAAGGCAAGGTGAAAGCACATATTGTATCTGTGGCACAACCTTGCAAGGCAGCTGCTGCAGAGGGATGGCACACAGGTAACTCAGTCAGTGGGCAAGGACTTATGTATTCGGGGCCTCACAAGTACCAAAAGGAGTATGGGTCTGATTGAAGTGTGCAGGAGATGTGAAACTACAAAAGTGACAGCCTTACCTGTGTTTGTAAAGATCTCCCTGGTGTAGGGACATGGGGAGATGATTAGAGCAAAGGATGAGAAGTGGGGTAGGACTAATTTGAGGGGCAGGATTGAAGAGGAAGATGAAAGAAGGAGAAAGTAAACTTCAATAGTACTGGAAAGCTGAGGGTAATGCATATGTAAGGACACACATTGTGAAACACACAAGATAGACTTAGGCTGTGAGGAGCAAGGGGAGGGAGGAGTCCCAATGAGTGCCATTGTGACAACACTTTCCAATGGAGCATATGTTACTGCAGAGATTTCTGTCTATATCAGTAACTACCATATTGACTGGCATGAGGCTTCTTCCCAGAAGAAACTCAAAGTAGTTTGGACATTCCTTTTTCTCCCTCGTGACAGTTTCTCCTATGGGTCTGGGAGAGCCTCTGTGTATTCTAAGGTCTTTCCTTTCTCATGACACAGAGAAACTCCTTATTCAGGATGCCCAGAACCCTGAAACTTACATAATAGAAAATGATGTTTCATCAGGGCCTGGAGCTTTGTGAGGATTTCTCCAAAGAAGAGGTTTGAATCCTTTTTTTACAATGATTCTGCCATGTAAACAATAGAAAAAGTGAGGTATGGAACAAATTCCTGGCCTCTCAGATATGCTCCCTTTTTGGAGAGGAGGAAGGAGAGAGACTACTGCTATTATCAGGAACTATTGACTCTTTGTACCCAGCTGGCATGGTCCCTTTCTTGTGTGTCCCAGACAAGGACATTGCACAGTTCCCATTAGATGTGAACTGAGTTGTTCCTTACCTGAAGCAAAATATTATCAAAAGAGGGTTAGGAAGCTCTAAGAAGTGAGGTGAATGGAAACAAGGAGAGAGACTTGATTTTTTCTTATCAGACAGTATTTCCTCTTGACTTCCAGAAGAATCACCATGGTCTTGATTTGTACTGGCACTAAACTCCTTTCTCATCATCCTGATTTCAAAGTTATGTTATTTTTCCATTTCCTGATTTCAAAGCTATGCTATTTTCTATACTGGCCACTCTGGTTTCCTTGCCATTCCCCCAACACATGCTTCCTAGATACCCTTCCCCCAGGATGCCCATGTGCCTTACTACCCCACTCCCTTTAGCACCTCGGCAGATACCCTCAGATTTTCCATTATGGTTCTTTGCGATCTGCTTTTTCTCAGCCCTCCTCTTCTCTAACCTTGGATTTTTATACATCTAGAAGGGTCATTTGAGAGAGTAATTACCAACGTTAATGCCAGTATAAACATGCAGTGCAAAAGCCAAAGCTTCACTCTGTGGCTAATGGCAGAAATAGTGCCCACATGATGATACCCAGACCCAGGAGTGAGGAGGGCCTCTAACAATGTAATCATGGTAGCCTTGTTCTTCCAGTGGAGTCCAAGGAAAACTTATGACCTGGAAAGGAGCTCATGACACTATCATCCACAGACCCAGACTCTTTGTATATCATAAGGCAGCTCTAAAGTCCAACTATGCCCTAAAGGCAGAGGCTTTGGCATCCTCACATGCCATTCTTATGCTAAAGGATTGAAACAGATCTTTGCCTAGAGAGGCCTTGTCCCTACAGCAGTTAGGCCCAGAACCTTATATTCAGAGATGGCTTCAGTGAGAAAATAGACAGCCAGTGGGTAGAGGTTACCGAAGGTTGGTTCCAGACCCTTACTGGACCCCTGGAAAATTGGGGCAAAGTCATGTCAGGTTCCCAGGGGCTCTTTTTCCAGTTATGATATTAGTGTGATCTGGGGAGCATCTATGCAACAGATGGGACCTAGGAAAGACATGTGATTCTAACAAGCCAGGGAGTACGTTGTCCATGTGCCACACAGTGCATTGGAAACACTTGCTTAGTGACCTTCACCCAGCTTGGGAGGCCCCTTCTGGAAAGGCTGCCAGTGCCAACTCAAGAAGCAACAGGGACTGTGCATTTGGCCGATTAAGAGGCATATAGGAAAGTAACAAAATGAAGGAGCAAAATATATTCTCAAACTTCCATCCCATCCCAAACAAGTACAGGAGATAGAATAAAGTATAAATTAGAATAAAGTATAAAGTAGAATAAAGTGAAATTTCTGAATCATAGTAACCAAAGTAAAGAAACAACTCTATGAAGCTGTAAAGGAAATAAGATCATAAATAATCTCCAAGAGCTAGGCGAGGTGCTGCTTGACTGCTTTCGTTACTTCTGGGAGAACATGGTGGATAGATAACTGCAGCTATGGAGGCTCGCTGAGATAGTCAGCTTAGATTCCAGGAATGGTGAGGTGTGGGAAGTCCTAAACAGTGGGAGATATACCCTGCCAACCCAGGAACGAACTAAGCTGAGAGAAACCAACTGGAAATGCAATCCTGGTGCTGTGACTGGAACAGCTAAAGTCTCAGTGCCAAAGCTGGAACCCACGCCTCTGGAAACTGCAGCTTGAATTTCCTGCTGCCACTGCTGCATCTGAATTGGCACAACAGGGATAGAGACACGAAAGCTCTGAGAGTGGGAATCAGCAAACCGAATTGAGAGCAGAGCTGGCAGGGAGCCCTGCATTGACCTGCAGTGAGTGAGAGGAATGGGGACTGTTCCATAGACTAGAAGGTTCCAACAGAGGACATTCTGGGACCGGGCAGACTAGCTGGAACAGAACACTGCAGGGACTTCAGTCACATATTCCCCTCTCAAGCAGGATTGGTGGGGAGTGCTTGACCTGGGTGACACTGCAGATTAAGACCCAGTAGACTAGCCCAAACCAGGTCCCTGCACCTGGCAGTGCACCTGAATGCAGTGAAGCCTTCAGCAGGTTGACTGACATGGAGGGGTGGGCCCAGCATAGGCTGCCCAGGTGTGTGTCTCCCTAGTACACTGTCGTGGGTGGGAACACCTACCTGGCATGATTCAAACAAACTGTAACTGACAAAGAAAGAAACTAGGCCTCCTATAGATGCTTGTATGGAAGGAACAAAAAGTATGGGAATGGGGAAGGGTCCTCAGTCCCCAATCCTGAGAACACTGATCCAGGAAAGGTAAATGCAAAGGAGAATGAGGACAGAAAACATGTAATATCAGGCACAGCACCAATGGACATAAAATGATATCACCGGGACCTCATAGACGAGTTCAAAAGTGAAGTATTTAACCAAGTAAAGCAACATATAAGTAGAATAGTTAAAGAAATGCTAAGTGCATCCCAAGGAAAAACAGATGGTGGAATGGAAGAACAGAAAAAAAGGGGAGAATTGTTTGATGGAGAAAATAGAGAAAATGTAGAATACATGAAGCAGGTTCAAAGGGATTACCAGGAAACTAAAAACTCTATTGAAAGCTGACATAACAGCTTGAAAGAAACTAAGGATAGATTATCTGAACTGGAGGACAGATTTGTAATGGGGAGCATGAATGGAAAAACTTCTTAAAAATAACAAGGAAACAAGCAGTAACAAAACAAAGGCTAGAAGATAATAAGAGGACCTATAACTTGAGAATTAAGAATGTAAAGGAAGAAGCAGGGATACAAACAAATGAACTGCAAAGTCTATTCACAGAAATAGTCAAGGAGAACTTCCCTAATATGGGAAAAGGTAAAGAAACTCAGATCCATAAGGCATATAGGACCCCAGCCACCTACAACCCTATCCCCAGGCATATAATAACCAAAATTCCAGAAATCCAATATAAGAACAGAATATTAAAAGCTGTCAGAGACAAGAAACATATAACTTACAAGGGAACACCCATCAGAATTAAAGCAGACTTCTTGGCACAAACCGTCAAATCACAAAGAGCGTGGGGTGAAATAATTCAAGATTTGAAAGACAATAATCTCCATCCAAGATTGATACATCATACACAACTGTCCCTAGAAATTAATTAAGAAACAAGGTACTTCCAGGAAAAAGAGGAACTAAGAAAAATTTCAACCACCCATTCAACTCTACAGAGAATACTGCAGGACATTCTAAAAGAGAAAAATACCAAGATTCTAAAAACAGTGGCAGAGAGGCCACAAGAATGGAGCACAAAGCAAAATGAAGAAGACAAACTGAGAACTAATGACAGAAAAAGAGCTCAACAGAAATGAGGCAGAGAATGTTGGATGGTATGAACAGCTATTTTGAAGAAAATAAGACATCATAATAGCTAGTGCTGTTTTAATATCATCTTGTTTTGAAGTCCCATCAAGCTTTTGTTCTTCTGTCTCCATTGGTCTTAATATGTTGTATCTTACTGGATTTTGTTATATGTGATAATATAAACAGAAACTTTTATAGACAAAGAGATAATACAGAAACCATTGCTCCTTTTCTGTTAGTTGGTTCCAAATACCCTGTAATACTGTCATTCTCTGGAATGTTATAACATTTTCTTGATATGTTTGATGCTACAGTATAGAAGTTTTACTCAAAGATTTCAGGGAAAGAGACATTATGGTAACTACTTGTATGTCAGGATATCTTGGGTGAAACACTATTTTCTTAAATGGTTATGTTCTGACCTGTGCTGTTTTGTTGTTATGTCCTCTTTTATCTCAATCTCCTTTGTATTATTTGTTTTGTTATTTTTATCTTCTTAATTAAGGGAAAAATAAAAAATATCTGGATATATTATAGTAACCCACTTTGATTTCCCATTAACTTCATTTAAAACCCTGTATTGCTCTCACCATCTTGTTTTGACAGATTTCACTCTATTCTGTTTTGCTTGATAGTACCAAGTTTGAGAGTATAGGCAACAACTGTGAAGACAATGAGATTCACTATGATGCCCATTCTGGCTTGACTATTATCTTCTTTTCAAGTCCTGTAATGTCCCCAATGTTTTGATTTTATTGGTTTTGTTCTTTACTGTTTTGTTCAATTTTATTATAATTGATGATATAGGCAATTCTTTTTAAGATAGCAAAGGGCATTATGGTAACCATTGTTGATCACCTTGTATTCTGTTTTTACATTATGTACTATGTCCATCCTTTTGATTTGACTGACTCTGTTTTGTTATGTCACATTTGTTTTTATTCTCTTCGAAAAAGCAAGCAATAAGAACTGTGGAAGTAATAAAACCCAAAATGTGTAATTGTTTGTAAAAAAGAAAGGAAAGTAAAGTGCTCTGCAAAGAATACTAAAACATATTCTAGATAGACGCAAAACAACCTACAATTTCAAAAACACCAACAGAAAGAAACCAACAAGCACAGCAAACAATTAAGCAGAGGGGGAAAGTGAAGAACCAACAGCAAAAAGATAACATGAAATAAACCAAAACTATCCGTTATAACCATTCCCAGCACACTAGGGAAACTTTGGAACATATTTCCCAGCTGGTAAGACCAGCATTCCAAAACACCAGAGGATGCACCGGAGGTCCCACAGGCCTAACTAGGCCACCTCAGTGACCTCCAAGCAGCTAGCAGTTGCCTGCGTTCCACCCTGGAAGCAAAAGTGTGTGAGGCTATTCCTCAGGGGAAGCTTTGGAGCATCGCTCAAAACTCTGATATATAGGAAAATGACAAAATAAAAGAGCAAAATATAACCTCAAACCCCCAGCCTACTCCAAGCAAGACTAGGAGACATGGATGTAGAAGAAAATGTAAGCCATACACTTGAAATTCCTGAAACGATAACAACTGAAGTAAAGGAACAACTCTGGAAAGCTGTAAAAAAAACTTAGAACAGAAATAATATCCCATGTAAAAGAAGAAATGATAAATGTAATGAAAGAAATTCTGAGCACATCTAAAGAAGACATAGTTCAAAAATTAGAGGAATAACGCAAAAAGATGGAAACCCTGAATTAACAATATAAGAAACAAACAGAATGCATGAAGCAGATTCAAAGAGATGTACAAGAAATCAAAAATTCCTTTGAAAGTAGGCAAAACCGCCTTAGTGAAAGTGAAGATAGAATTTCAGACCTCAAAGACAAGATTGAAGCTAGTGAACAAGAAAGGAAAGATCTTTCAAAAATAACAAGAACCATTTCAGAAAATTTGGTGGAGCAAGGTAGAGAAAGCCTAGAATTCTCTGATCATATCTTAAGACCCAATTCTGGTGTGGGATCAGTAGGCCAGAAATCTGATAAGACTGGATGGTAAAGGCTATGCTGATTAGATTTCAGATGGAAAATTATGATTGTGTTAGAAAGTATTACACCTTGGAAAGAAGTACAAACATTTTGTCTATACCACAACACTGTGGAAAGCCAATTCTAAAGGTGACAAACTATCTTCTGGAGGAAAATTTAAGGACTGCACAGCATTTAGATGACAACATAAGTATTACTGGATATATTTAGCCAGATTTGTATAACAAGCAGTCTATAACTGTGCAGTTTGTCCAGAAAAGGAGAATCTGTAAAAGTGCAACCAAAGAGGACACAGTTACAAAATGATTACCATCTTTAAAAAGAAACCAATAGTTTGCTGTGGTGACACAAACATCTAATCCTACTGTGTGGGAAGCAGAGGCAGGAGGCTAAAAAACAGAAAGTGGAATGGGAATTGAATGCAATAGAAATAGAATATCCAGTTGGTAAGGGGTGAGGAGGTTGAAGAAGCCAGGACAGGGAAAGTAGAGAAAATGCCTACAGGGAGTCTCAGAAATCTACAAAATACTGTCTCTGCAAGCTTAGTGACATATCCATGAAATTTTTTTTGAAAAGGGAATCCCAAGGTTCCCTGCTGACCCAAGAGTTCCTGTGCTAGCCAGACATCAAAAGCTGCTACAGTTATACTTGATATGAGCAAATAACAGAACTTAGCTAGTAAGCAGCCCATATGGTGTTGGTTTTGTGATACACACAGTGGAAACATGAAGCTTTCCATCAAGATTTCAAAGCAAAGTCTATGATGCTATAAAGTGAGCTTCAAGATCATAATCCCTAATACCATGATGGGGATACTGTTAACTATGAGGATGAAGTCAGTGTGTCCGAGGAGACTCAAAGAAGTGAGAGCAGATGCAGTGAGAAGCTCCTGTCAGGGTAAGTTGGGAACAGTGAACAGGGATAAGCCAACAGAGTGGCTCCTTGGGATGCACACAAATAGGTAGAGCAGTGCAAGCCAGTCGGAACCCACATGTCCCTGTGGGATGCCCTGGATGCAGAAATGGAGTGGTAGGATTTAATGTTTTCCAACTGAGTTTTGCTCTTTCTTTAATCTGATCATTCTTAGCAATTTTTTTCTCCTCCTTTTCAGGTATAGAAATGTTTATATCATGTTTGTGCCACCACAGTATCTGCAAAGGAAGTCACTTCCTTTGGACTCATAAATGATCTCAGAATTCAGTTTGCTTTGAGTCTTACAGGAGACTTTATACTTGGAGTATTGAGAAATGCTAAATCAGTTTAGAATTTCAGAATTCTTAGAGATGGATGTAACATATTTTCTATTGTGAGATGAACATGAGCTACTGGGGGTCAGGGACAGAATGGTATATTTTGGGTTATAAGGATTCCCCAAAGTGCATGTGGTAAAGGCCTTGTATTTACTATTGCAAGGAGATGGAAACTTTAGGAGGTGCAATTCAATAAGAGACATATCGAGGTCACTGAGGCATGTCCTTGAAGTACACTATGCTTTCCTCTGCCCCTCTTTTTAGTCCCCTGCAATGAGATGAGTTGTTGTGCTCTGTCATCTGCTACCACAGTGATGGGTTCCCATAGATCTAAAGAAATGTGGCCAGTCAAGTATGGATTGAAACCTCTAAAATGGTGGGCCAAAACAAAATTGTCCTCTCTATATCATGATAACCTTTGGCCTTTGCTATGGTGATTCAAGCCTGCTTTATGAAATAAGTTGCACTGAATAAGGGGATTTTTATAACAGCCCATTGGACTAAGAAATCTATGAAGAGGTGAAGGATCTGAACTGAAATTGGAGAGGCCCGGAGGGGAGGGGGAAGATGGTGGGAGTGGAAGGGCGGGATAAAGAGATGGCTGTGGGAAAAAAATGGCAGCTTGCTAGGGGATCAGGCGGAGAGTCTCTCCGGAGAAATCATATTAGAAGCTAGAATATGACAACATGGAGAGGGCCAGATGAATGGATAACGATTCTTATTAACCAAGACAGCGCAGCTGGAGGATTTAAAGTCGTGCTGAGACTGTGAAGGCTGATAACAGGAGGCTGCAAATCCCACGCCTTTAAATCAACAAACTGACCCATGGACCCAACAGGAAAAGCTGTGTTGGCTTTTGGTAACTGCTAACTGAGACCTGGGACCCTGAGAAGCAGCCAGGACTGCCCTGCTGCACCAGAGGAGGTTGTGAAAGGCTCTGGAGCTCTGAAGCCGAATGCTGTGCAGTTTTCTGACCATTCCGTGCAGTGCTGGGAGTGTGGGGAGGGCGGGTGGTGTGGTGTGTGGTGGACCCAGAAGGAGGACCTGCGCTGAACCCTGGTGAGTACTGGGGACCCTGCGGCTGCTGGGGTTGGCCAGAGAACGTCTTGGAACTGGGCAGTGCCCGCCACCAAGGGGACACCAATAACACAGAGAGTCTGGCGGCAGACATCTTAGAGTTGGGCAGAACCTACAGCTCGGTGACATCACTGAGTCCCCCTGTAGGGAGGTCTGGTGGAAGACATGTTGAAATTGGGCAGAGCCTGATGCTGTGCTGGCTTCAGCATCATACAAAGAACTAGTAGAAGACATCTTGGATTTGGGCAGATCTCCTGTTGTGGTGCTCCTGTCACAGAGAGGTCTGGAAGAGAACAGCTGGGATTTGGGCAGAACCCTGTGCCATACTGACATTAGTCAGCTGCTTCTGGTACAGAGAGAACTGGCAGGAGCTACTGGGGCTAAACCAAGCCTCTGCTTGGAGCCCAATAAGCAGATACAACATAGTCACAACTCAGTGACATCCAGAAAGTACAGCCTGATTTACAGATTGACTGGCACAGAAGCTGAAGGCTAGCCTGTACTGCTGCTGCATCCCAGCCTACCCCAGATAACAGCAAATTGGGGAGGACAGCAACAACTCAAGTCAGCATGCTTCTGAAAGGCCCTAAGCAATTCAGAGAGGGCCAGAGACCCCCAGGACACTCCAGTCTGAAAGAAACCAGAAACATGACAAGAGATAAAAATAAAAAAAAAATCTCCAGCTGCCCAACATGAGAAAATAAGCCCAGGAGAACTAAACACTGAAGAGAACAAGCACAATAACCATCCATTACTCAACACAGCATCAGCCAAAATTAAAAAATACCTTCATGATCTTATAGATGAATTTAAAGCTGTACTCCTGATCCAAGTGAGGCAAGATATAAAGAGATTAATTAAAGAAATGACAAGCCCCACCCAAGAGAACACAGATGGAAGAACTGAGGAAATCAGAAAAGAAAGAGAAATTTCTGAAGAAGAATTCAAACATAACTTAGAATACATGAAACAGATCCAAAGAGAATATCAGGAAGCTAAAAACTCCATTGAACACTGGCAAAATGCCTTGACAGAAACTAAAGACAGCCTTCTGAAACTTGAAGAGAGATTTATGGCATATGATCATGAAAGAAAAAGCCTCTTAAAAATAACAAGGAACCAGAAAGAAACAATTCAAAAACTAGAAGATGACAAAAAGATACATAATTTAAGAATAAAGAATGTGAGTGAGGAAGCAGGAGCAACCAAAAATGAAATACAAAGAATATTCACAAATATATTAAAGCAAAATTTCCCATGTATAGCAAAAAGAAATGATATCCAGATAAAAGAGGCACACAGAACACCAGCTACCTACAACCAAAACAGATCTATGCCTAGAAATATAATAATCAAGATTCCAGAAATCCACCAAAAGAAAAGAATATTAAAAGCAGCCAGAGAAAAGATGCAGATTACCTACAATGGGAAAATTATCAAAATAACAGCAGACTTATCAACACAAACTCTTAAGTCAAGAAGGGAGTGGGGAGAAATATTCCAAGTCCTAAAAGAAAATAATATGCAACCAAAGCTCATATATGCATCAAAACTCTCTCTCAAAATTAATGGAGAAATAAGATGCTTCCAAGACAAGGAGGAACTGTGGGAGTTCATGGACACCAATCCAAACCTACAGAGAGTGCTGAAGGACATTACGGAGAAAGAGAGGAAGGGATACCAGGATTCCAGCAACAGTGGCAGAGGGGCCTCAATTGAATGGGGCAGACAGTGGAATGAAGGAATAAGGTGGACAAATTATAGCAGAAAAGTGGAGTAGCAGACATGAGGCCAGATGGTATAGTCTTTAGTATAGACAGCTCTGAAACACTATTAAAAAAAGGCAGAGGTCATTGTTAATGGTGTATAAGGATTTAAAAGACACAGTAGTCTTATCGCCATATTTAGTTTGAATTTAATTTGTACTGGTCTGTCCACTCATGTCCGATTTGAGGGCACAGACATCTTGACCCAAAAATAGCAGGTTATACTATGGTAACTATCCTTACTTTCCTATTAACTTAAACTGAAGTCCTGTATAACTTACATTGTCTTACTATGACTGATCTTAATTGAATCTGAATCATAAGACTATGGATTGGCCTTGGCTGATTTTACTTGAATTTGGTATGCTTGTTAGTATCAACCCTAAAAGTAGAGGCAACTACTCTGAAGATGACAAGATGTAAAGGATATCCATACTGGTATTAACTAGTAACAGCTCTCAAATCCTACAATGCTGTCAAAGTTAAGTTTTTATAAAAATAGGTGATACTATAACTATAATAAGCCGGTGTTGTGGACAAATCTATTGAAAATAACAAGAGAAAACATAGTAGCTACGGAAGATCATCTATGTTGTGGTCTTATATGTCTTATCCATTGCATGTTTTTCTAGGAAATTGTTTTTCTGTCTTGCTATGACTTGGTTTTCCCTATAATACAGAGAAGATAGATATATATGTAGAAATTCACACATGGTTTTTTTTAATTATTTACAGGAACAGATTATATAATGCAAAATGTAATGAACATATACTCTGAGGAAGAGACGCTAAGAAACCCGAGGCTAATTTTGTAGCATTAGGATATAAACTCTAGCAATACTATTGTTCGCTGATTAGAATGACATTGGACTGGTTTCTTGAGTTCAATTTCAGCATATGTAGAGATGGGGACAGCTATCACAAAGAGAATGAGAAATGTGATGGTAGTTATTATTGTCTTCCCTAATTTGGAACTTGAGGACCTAAAAAGCCTTCATCATCCTGTAATGATTTGATTAGTGCTATAATATGCAATAAGTATATAAAGTGGGTGAAGATGGGGACAACTATTTGTAAGAAACTAGAGACAGTTAGATAGACAGTGAAGATCTCCAGTGGACTTGCTTTGAAATCTGTATTTCTTTAAATTGTTTTTTTTAACTTTTTTGTTCTGTTTTGATATGTTTAATCTTACCCTCTTTGAGATGTAAAACAAATGTGTAGGACTGATAACCATATTACTGAGCTTTTGTTCGATCATAGAGCAGAACGGTTTGTAGTGTCACTTTTTGAATTTCATTCTAAATACTTTAATTCTATAACCTGAACAGCTATTTCTAAGATGACAATGTGTAACGTATCAACCAGCAATTTCTTACCATTTGTTTTTCTGTAATTTTGTATTATTTCTACCCTTTTTAAAAATCTCCACATTTTTTTTTTTTGGTTTCCCTTTCTTTAAATAAAAAAAAAAAAAAAAGAAATTGGAGAGGCCCAACTCCCTTCAGGGTCTGAATAGGTTTTTCAATGTATATGTTGGATATAACCAGGGAACATGGACACTCTGGGTGGCAGCATTTCTTAGCCATTTCCTCCCAAGCTCTATGCACTGAAGCCCTCTTACTGATTCACTCTACCAGCTGCTCCGTTGGAACTGTGCTGTCCCACAGGCCACCTCACTGCAAGTATCTGGGAGAAGGAGGAACCCAGCACTTTCCCACAAGGTACTGATAGACATAGTCACTCACATGTTTCCATTCAGTGGATCTTCATTATGCTCATGGCCTTTTCAGTTGGGCTTCAGAGATGGAATTTCAGACTGAACAGAAGCAGGTGGGATTAGGACACTGAGTATTGGAACCATGGTTCTTTGGTCAATCTCATATGGAAACATCAGAGATTCTACATTTTGTATTCAAGTCACACAGCCACACTGTCTACCCAGCCTTAGAGCAGTCAAGTTTAGAGGAGGTTTTTAGGTAGGTAAAAACCTACAGGACAATTTAAATTTTCTCTCATTGAAATAAAATAGTAAATAAAATAAATAAAATAAAATTTAAAATTTAAAATAAAATTTAAATTTTCTCTCATTGAAATAAAATAGTAAATAAAATAAATAAAACAGTAAAATTAGGAAAAGAAGTCAAATTCTCATTATTTGCAGATGATATGAAGTGATATTCTACATAGAAGACCCTCAGAACTCCATTGAAAGATTTTACATGTAATAATCAAATTAAGTAATGTAGCAGGATACGTGGTCAATGCTAAAAAACCAACTGCATTCTTATAAACAAACAATCAACAGACTGAGAGAGAAATAAAGAAAACTACATTCTTCACTATAGCATACAAAAGAATGAAATACTTGGAATCAATCTAAAAAGGGAGTAAAAGATCTAGACAGTGAAAATTATGTTACTTTGAAAAAGTAAGAGGATATTATAAAATGGAAATACATTCCATGTTCATGGATAGGAAGAACAAACATTGTGAAACAGTTCATTCTCCCAAAATTGTTTTACACATTTAGTACAGTTCCAATCAAAATACCATTAGCATACATCACAGATATAGATAAATCATTCCTAAAATTCATCTGGAACTAGAAGACACCTAGAATAATGCAGGCACTTCTGGGCAACAAAGGCAAGGCAAGAGCCATCACAGTCCCCAACCTGAAATTATACTACAAAGCTAATGTATTAAAATCAGCATGATACTGGAATAAAACAGACCTGAAAAATCAATGGAACAGATTAGAAGATATGACCACAACTACAAACACACTAAGCCACCTTCTCTTTCACAAAGGGACCAAACATGTTCACTCGAAGAAAGCCCCTTTAAATAAGTGATGTTGTAAAAAATAGCTTTCCAATATGCTGAAAACTAAAACTAGATATATATCTATCACCGCTAAATGAAATTCAAAATAGATCAAAGATATTAATATTAAAACAGAAACGCTAAATCTTCTGGAAGACAAGAAAGGTAGAAATCTTGATGATAAAAGGGTAGGTAGAGCTTTCATAAACAAAAATCAAGATACCTGAGAATTGTTTCCTAAAATCAACACTTTGGATCTCATCTTATTAAAATGTTTGTGCATGTCTAAAATAATCTCCAACAGAGTAAAAAGAAATCTCACAAATTGGGAAAATATCTTAGCCAACTGTTTCTCAGCCAGAGAATTTCTCAGATGAAGAAATATAAATGGAAATAAATATACAAAAAAACCATACAGCATTATTGGTCATTGGAGAAATGAAAATTAAAACAACACTGAGATTCCAGCTCACCCCAGTAAGAATGGCCAAGATCAAGAAGAAAACCAATAACAAATGTTGGACAGGTTGTAAGGAAAAAGAAAAACCTCTCCACTTTTGCTGGGAGTGTAGGTTGATGCAACCACTGTGGAAATCAATGTGGAGATTCCTCAGAAACTAGGAGTAGAGGTTCCATTTGACCCAGCTATCCTGCCACTAGCATTTTCCTAGAGGAACTGAAAACATTATACTGTAGTGACACAGGTGCACCCATGTATATAGCACCACAGTTTGTGATAGTCAAATCTTGAAAACAACCCAAACACCCATCAATCGAAGAATGGATAAAAAAGATGTCATGTGTTTAATACAGTGGCATACTATTCAAGTATAAAGGAAGATTGCATTGAGGCATTAGTAAATGGACATGACTTAAGACCATAATTGTAAGTGAAATAAATCAAACTCAAAGAGCAAATAAGATCCAAAATCTACAATAAATATTGTGTCAGGGTAAGAAACTACTCAGAGAGGAATATTAACTGGGACTGGGATAGAGGAAAGCAGGAAGGAAGAAAGGGAAAAGGAAACACACACACACCCATAGGACAGCTAAATTGCTATACTGCTAATTCAGTTGGTTCTTGGAACAGAACAGTTTATACTCTTATAATTAGGTCAGTCTTACATATCTATATCCAGTAATCTGAACACCCCTTTTGAAGGGAACAATATGCAATATTACAACCCTTGTTAAATTCCTACCATTGTGTTTTGAAATCCTGTACTGTTATTCTTTGGGGTTTATGGTTTTGTTGTTTTTTTTTTCTTCTCTCTTACTCTTTGTTTTTCTTTTCTGAGTCTTGTTTTCTCATAAATAAATACAATTTAATAAATAAATTTTGCTTAAATAAAATTTCTCTCACCTATCTTTTATGTGTGTTGTCGTTTCTCAAAACAAGAACCTTATATTGAGTAGCCATCTCTGACCTACTGCCCCGCTAAGTGTTGCATCTTAAGACCTTGTCCACATTGTTTGGCTAACAGTGAGGAGGTAGGAAGGCAGGCAGGTAAACTGGTTGTTATGTTTATTTTGAATTTTTTTGCTTTGTACTGTTTTGCCCTAGTGGACTGAACCCAGGACCTTTCTCCTAGTGCACATCCCTCTTATTTCTTATTTTGAACAAGTTTCTCCTTAAGTTGCTACCCTGCCTAGGGTGGGCTCAAACTTATAATTTCCCTGGCTCTGCCTTCCTCTGCTTGTACCATGATACTCATATCTGACAATTATTTCAACAATGCAGTGAGCACCATCAGAATGACCACACTCCAAACCTGGTCAGGACATGGACCATGACCTTCAGCCAACCCTAAAGATCTAACTAGCTTCTCCCAACTTCATGCTGTGTCAGCTAAGAGCAGGGCTAACACTGCATCCTGAAGCCATTGTTTCTGTTCTTTCCTTTTTATATACAATCATTGGGTCTACATATACTTGTAAAGGAAAATTTAATTAGTGTTTGTTTTTATTGTCAGAGACCAAGCTATGTGATACATTATCAGAGTCCTGACTGTGATTTAAGTCCCCTTTAATACTGAGGTCCATGTGTCCTTGCTTCAGGAATAAGGAGTTACAAGGTAGCCCTTACGGTCCCTGGTTACTGACAAAATGCTAATAATGAGGCATTTCTGGAACAAGACATCACCTTTAAGGGACAGTTGCCAAAAACACAGGCATTTAGGTTTAGAGAAAATCTGGTTCTTCATTAACTTAATCCTTATCTACCCACTTTCTGCAGCTGTCAGTGCTTGCTACACCTCTGCCTACATTTCCCGCTAGCCAATAAAAATGAACCAACTGGGAGACAGCCCAATCCTTGTCCCCTTTGTACCCTGAGATTCATTTCTCTCCCTTTATTTTCTGTTATCAGCCTTGCAGGTATCCGAAGGTCTCCTCAGCCCTTAGTAATATATTTTTAAATCATCAGACTCTATTAAGTCTTTTCATGTACTACTGCATGACTAAGATTCCTTCCCATCATAGTACACCCTTGTGGCTCATTTACGAAAGGACCATGCCATACTTCACAGTATTGGGGGGCTTGGGATGTACTACTGACACACTGCTTATCTGGGTACTCCCCTGCAATAATTAACTTTCCGGGTTATAAAATATTCTGAGTGGTGCTGTGCCTGTGTACCAAATATATAAGCACTCTCAGGTCTGGGACCTTGCTCTCTGGGGGTCATCCAGAAACCCTATCTCATCTCCTCAGCCCTGCAAAAATCCTTTAGAGTTTTTGGGAACTCAACTCACCAACAGAATCATGGAGTTTATCTTCTGAGCTGCAAAGGCCAGAACAGACCCTTCAGGGCCCACAGTGTGTGCCCCATACTTCCCACCATAGCCACAGGGACAGCAGCCTGCAAATGTTGGCTGATGTCCTTTCTCTGATCTGACTCTGGCATATGCTGAAGTGACAGTGCAAGGTGCCACCCTGGAAGAGCCAAATGTCTGCCCCAACCTCCCCAGCATCAGAGATGGCTTCTGTAAGGTTTAATTATACCCCAGAGAAAAGGAGGACTAACCAGGCTTGGAGATCTAAAATGAGACAAGCAACTAGATAGTAAATAGGGTGTGCCAACCCAGGGTTATTAAAAACTTTGTGTACATATATTGCTTACAATATAAGGGATGGCTGGATGGGATGTGTCTGTGTATACAGAAATTCTAGAAAGCATCCCCTTGCACATTAGTGGGCAGTCTACCTCAGCTAACGCTGATCCCAGAGCCCACCAAACACTCTAAGATGGCCTTTCTCCTGTACTCCTGTCAGCACACAAATGTACTGGGGAATCTGGCCCCATCCTCTACTTCAGCTGACCTCAACTCTGGGTTCAAGACCTGGGAACTCAGGCATCAGAACCCTTTAATCTCACCAGACGATTCCCATTATCAGGGAAGGTGGGAGGGGAACACAGGCATCACCATCGCTGGGGGTTTCACTAATGATGGAGTAGAAATGCACACAGACACACTGAGGGATCAGCTGGATCAGAAGATAGTATGTATGACAAAAGTCTATACCTAGAAACCTGCATTTTGGGTCATCTGAGGGCTTTTAGAGTCCTGAGACTCGGAACACCCTACAGAGTGACTCAACTTGGGGAGGGCTGCCTTTACATATGGAAAAAAATTTGTTGTCTCCATTTCCATATTTTTCCAAGTATTCATCTGCTGCTTCTTCTTCTGTTCATTTGTTACTCCATCAATGTACACAATCATCCACCTGTCCATTCACCCAGTGATTCATACATTCTTTCTTTCATTCAAGAAACAAACACACTTAGGTCAGTGCTTGAAATCCAGGAACAAACAAACACACCAGTATTTCTTGTACCCTTGGAGTTCACATTCTAAATTGGGGCAGGCAGACAGTAAATGCAAACAAATGCCAACCAAGATCACCTCTGATTGTGACCAGGGCCAAAGAAACTTTCAACAGAGAATAGACAGCAGTCAGAATAGGGCTGAGTTTGAGGTAAGATGTGGAGTACGGCCACCCTGAAGTGGTGACCCTCATACAGTCACAGTGCAGACTGTTTTTGCACTACTCAGGATACAACCCAACATCACATCACTTTGTTGCCCTGAGATACACATCCAGCATTAGGGACAGTTTGTGAGGATGAGTGAGCTACAAGTGCAGAGGACCAGAGAGGGACTGCCCTAGGGGAAGGACAGAAAAAGAAGTTGACTTTAGACTAATTTGCCCTTACAGAGCTGAGGATAATATTTGTTTAGCACCCTTGTGCAATGCTGAAGATGGGCTAGTGACCATTAGTGAGAGTGGGGAGGGGAGGCAGAGTCAACAGAAAGTGCTCTTGCAAAGCATCTCCATTTCATAGAGTAGAAATCATTGCTCACCTCAAGTAAGCCCCAAACCCCCTTGAAGATGCTCACACTGCTATTGTCTTTCACTCATGAGCTTCTCCTTCAATGTGGGCAACCCTCTGTGTGTTCCAAGGCCCTTCCTACCCCTCACCTCAGAAAAGCTGACAAACATGCCATTCCTCCTTCTCTAGAGGCTGGAGGATGCTGCCCAGTGATAATACTCAAACGCACATGGGGAAGCTGGTCATAATGAGCTCCTGTAGGAGAAACAATGGCTCGGTAGCAACACTTAGAAAAACACACAATGGCTAGCTTCTCCTTCTCTATGTCTCTATTTATGCTGGCAACTTTCCTCAGGAGGAACATCTATGCTCAGCAGCATGCTGATTTACTTCAACTGGCCTTAAATTGACCACCAGTTTTTAATCCATAACAATCCACACCTGGCCAACTTAATAACCACACACGTTTCCTTAAACTATAGTCTTTAGTGGCAGATTTGTAAAAGTTAACATATCTTGGTCTATTCAAATTTACATTAACACAACAATTACATATATATAATTCTTTGTACATCTATTCCTGCAATAAAACAAAATATTCAAATGGTGACCAAGGTTCAATATTAAAATACAATAATTTGGTTAATCAGCCTGATTACAAATATATAAAAACAACATTAAAATCAAATTAAAAGAACAATTACAATCACATCCTTGCTTCCCATTAACTTTTGATGTGGAATGGCAAGACTAAAAAACAAGGATCTCCTGTAATTCAACTCTTCATTTTCCATTGTCCTGTTCTAAACCACTATGTTCTCCTTTGTTTCATCTTTGGAACCCACAGTTCCACTGCAGCCTTCTTAGACAAATGTTTTAGATTGCTCTACTAGCTCTTTGCTCTAAATTTCCCACATAGATCTGGTCAAAAGCTCTCTAAGTAACTGTGCTACCGTCCCAACAGTAGACTACACTGAAACTTTTCTGTCACCAGGTAATATCTCTAAATACAAACAAAAGGAAGACCAACTTTCAGCTGAAGCACAATATACTACCCAGACTATAACAGCTGATGCACTCCTTCTTTACAAAAGCCTCCCGAGCTTCATCTTAACTGGTCATGTTTCCATTAGTACTCTGGTTTTTCAGGCTCTGACTGAGTTTCCAGTATAGTTTACAGCATACAAGAGCTGTCTTTTTTGCCAGTCTCTCAAAAAATTTTCGAATTAATTTCCAAGGCTCTTAAGCCACATGACCAGGCAACAACACAGCAAAAAAAAACCTCACTCTCCTGGTAGCAATTTCTGTTTTAGTTACTTTTTACTTGTTACTGAGATAAAATATTTGACACCCAAAATGAAGGAAGGAAAGCTGTATTTCTTACAACTATTTGAGGTTTCAGTCCATACACAGTTGACTGCAAGACAGGGTGGCATGGTGGGGCTGCACTTTATGGTAGCTGTAAAGAGCAAAGCAGAAACCAGAAAGATTGAGAGACAAACCTTCTTCCTGTCATTGCATAGTGTACTGGCTCCAGCCCATCTGGGTGTAGCACTCACACCACCAATGCGAGCACTAGACACTGAAGTAATCACAAATGCTAGGTTTGGTCGAGTCCATAATTCATGAGGCTTGGGAGCTACTGACATAAACCATGGCACTACCTTAATGGAACTATGCAGACTGATCCTTATCCATGTCATTTTCCCTTCATTTTGCAAGGATTCTTTTCTCCCTACCTGGCTAGTCACCTCGTGTTGTTTGCTAGTTCCTGCCATCCTCATTATCACTCATCTTTGAGCCACCACCTTCTTCACAAGATAATAAATTCTGGGGGACACCTTCTATCAGTGCCTTTATCTGCACATTCTCATGGGTTTGGGCTGCCCTTAACATTGAATATGTACTGATATATTTAGTCTTGCCATGGGTTGCACCAGAGGTGGTAGATTGGAATTAATTTGCTGGTATTTCAACAAGGTTTCCATGGAATTATAAATATAACTTTTGGGATTGTGAGGAAGACTCAAAAGGAGATTACAATACTCAATATTGGGTTTACAATAAGATATTGCAGCAAAGAATAACCCAATCTCTGCTAATGAAATTGAAAATGTAATTAAGTCCTTACCTACAAAGAAGAGCCCAGGCCCAGATGGATTCACTGCAGAATTCTACAAGAAATACAAAGAAGACATAATGCCGACACTCCTCAAACTATTCAATGAAATTGAAAGGGAAACAATCCTTCCTACATCATTCCTGGAAGCAAATATTACTCTAGTACCAAAACCTGAGAAAGACCCAACTAAAAAAGAGGACTATAGACCGATCTCCCTAATGAACACAGATGCAAAAATCCTCAATAAAATATTGGCAAATAGGATGCAGCAAATCATCAAGAAGATTATACACCATGACCAAGTGGGATTCATCCCAGGAATGCAAGGATGATTCAACATAAGTAAATCAATAAATGTATGCCACCATATCAATAAAGCCAAAGTAAGAATCACATGATCATTTATATAGATGCAAAAAAAGCTTTCAATAAGGTCCAACATTTATTCATGATAAGAACTTTACAGAAAATTGGAATAGATGGTCTTTACCTCAATATAATAAAGGCAATTTATGACAAACCAACAGCCAGCATCATACTAAATGGCCAAAAATTGAAAGCCTTTACTTTAAAATCAGGCACAAGACAAGGATGTCCTTTATCACCACTCCTATTTAATATAGTACTGGAAGTACTAGCCAGAGCAATTAGGCAAGAGAGAGAAATAAAAGGAGTAAAGGTAGGAAAAGAAGAAATTAAATTATCATTGTTTGCAGATGACATGATACTCTACATAGAAGACCCCCTAAACTCCATTGATAGACTCTTAGATACAATAAATAAATTAAGTAATGTGGCTGGATACAAAATCAATACTCAGAAATCAATAGCATTCCTATACACGAACAACAAAATTACAGAGAGGGAAATAAGAGAAACTACACTCTTCACATTAGCAAGCAAAAAAATGAAATATTTAGGAATTACTCTTACAAAAGAAGTGAAAGACTTATACGATGAAAATTATAATACACTGAAGAAATTGAAGATGATCTCAGAAAATGGAAAGACATCCCTTGTTCATGGATAGGAAGAACAAACATTGTGAAAATGGCCATCTCCCAAAACTTTTATACAGATTCAATGCAATCCCAATAAAAGTACCATCAACATACCTTATAGAACTAGAGAAATCACTCCTAAATTTCATCTGGAACCAGAAGAGACCTAGAATCGCAAAGGCAATACTGAGCAGCAAAGACAAAGCAGGATGCATCATAATCCCTGAGTTGAAGTTATACTACAAAGCAACAGTAGTAAAATCAACATGGTATTGGGATCAAAACAGAGCCGAAGATCAATGGAATAGATTAGAAGATACAACCACAACTACAAACACACTCAACCACCTTATCTTTGATAAAGGAGCCAAGCAGGTTCACTGGAAGAACGACAGTCTCTTTAATAAATGGTGCTGGAAAAACTGGCTCTCCATTTGCCAAAAACTAAAGCTAGACCCATGTCTATCACCATGTACTAAATTAAAATCTAAATGGGTCAAAGATCTGAATATTCATACAGAAACACTAAATCTATTGGAAGACAAATTGGTTAGAAACCTTGAAGACATAGGAGTAGGTAGAGAATTCATGAACAGGACTCAAACCGCACAGGAAATACTTCCCAGAATCAATAACTGGGACCACTTCTTATTAAAAAGTTTCTGCATGTCAAAAGCAATCTCCAGCATAGTGAAAAGAAACACACAAACTGGGAAAAGATTTTA
This sequence comes from Cavia porcellus, assembly GCF_034190915.1. Classification (NCBI taxonomy): domain Eukaryota; kingdom Metazoa; phylum Chordata; class Mammalia; order Rodentia; family Caviidae; genus Cavia; species Cavia porcellus. The sequence goes on from NW_026947508.1 coordinate 8,485,078, forward strand.
CTGAACTCTCTCTCATAAAAGGGGCTCTTGTCTAAAACATATAAAGAATCAAAGAAACTCAGACCCCCAAAATTCAAAGAACCAATCCAAAAATGGGCATATGAGATGAATACACACTTATCAGATAAAGAAATGCAAATGGCAAATAAATACCTGAAAAAAATATTCATCATCATTGGTCATTAGAGAAATGCAAATTAAAACCACACTGAGATTCCATCTCACTCCTGAAAGAATGTCCAGGATCAAGAAAAACAACAACAACAAATGATGGAGAGGATGTGGGAAAAAAGGAACTCTCCTACACTGTTGGTGGGAGTGTACACTGGTGCAGCCTTTGTGGAGATCAGTCTGGAGATTTCTCAGAAAGCTGGGATTGGCAATCCCATTTATTCCAGCGATTCCACTTCTAGGCATATTCCCAGAAGAACTGAAAGCATCATACCACAGTGATATATGTGCACCTATGTTTATAGCATCACAATTTGTAATCGCCAGATCTTGGAAACAACCCAAGTGCCCATCAACTGAGGAATGGATAAAAAAGTTGTGGTATTTCTATACAATGGAGTATTATTCAGCTATAAAGAAGGATCACATTGAGATATTTATCCATAAATGGGCGCAGCTTGAGACCATACTCATAAGTGAAATAAATCAATCTCGCATGCATGAATACCGAATAATTTCCCTAATGTAAGTAATGATTCAAATATAGAAAAGTATGTGGTATTCGTGATTCCACATTATGTGGCCTTGAAGCCTTATAAAGTTTTCACTTATTAATTGGAAAGGCGTTATTCTGGCCTCTTGATATGGAAATATTTGAAGCTATAGTATATGAAGTTTTATTCAAATATTTCAAGGAAAAAGACAGACAGATAGGTCTGCAGAGGAGGAGCTGGGCAGATCTGGGGTGCCCTCACTGGCCTCTCTGTGTGTCTGGAGGACTCTGGATATCTGCGCCCAGACTGCTGGAGTTCCCTCAGGCTTCCAGGTGCAGTGAAGGAGAGAGGTGGGTTTGAGGCTTCCACATCAGCCTCCCCATTCCCGGCTTCATTTGGAGACCTGCTGAGCTCCCGATAGGTGGGCTGGCCCACATTACCAGCCTAGCCCAGCCTGTTTAGCTGCTGCGCCTGGCCATAGGTCTGCAGAGGAGGAGCTGAGCAGATCTGGGGTGCCCTCACTGGCCTCTCTGCATGTCTGGAGGACTCTGCATATCTGAGCCCAGACTGCTGGAGTTCCCTCAGGCTTCCAGGTGTAGTGAAGGAGAGAGGTGGGTTTGAGGCTTCCACATCAGCCTCCCCATTCCCGGCTTCATTTGGAGACCTGCTGAGCTCCCGATAGGTGGGCTGGCCCACACTACCAGCCTAGCCCAGCCTGTTTAGCTGCCGTGCCTGGCCATAGGTCTGCAGAGGAGGAGCTGGGCAGATTTGGGGTGCCCTCACTGGCCTCTCTGCCTGTCTGGAGGACTCTGGATATCTGCGCCCAGACAGCTGGAGTTCCCTCAGGCTTCCAGGTGCAGTGAAGGAGAGAGGTGGGTTTGAGGCTTCCACATCAGCCTCCCCATTCCCGGCTTCATTTGGAGACCTGCTGAGCTCCCCATAGGTGGGCTGGCCCACACTACCAGCCTAGCCCAGCCTGTTTAGCTGCCACGCCTGGCCATAGGCCTGCAGAGGAGGAACTGGGCAGATCTGGGGTGCCCTCACTGGCCTCTCTGCGTGTCTGGAGGACTCTGGATATATGCACCCAGACTGCTGGAGTTCCCTCAGGCTTCTAGGTACAGTGAAGGGGAGAGGTGGGTTTCAGGCTTCCACATCAGCCTCCCCATTCCGGCTTCATTTGGAGACCTGCTGAGCTCCCGATAGGTGGGCTGGCCCACACTACCAGCCTAGCCCAGCCTGTTTAGCTGCCGCGCCTGGCCATTGGTCTTCAGAGGAGGAGCTGGGCAGATTTGGGGTGCCTGCATTGGCCTCTCCATGTGTCTGGAGGACTGTGGATATCTCTGCAACCAGGGAGGGTCCACAGGTTCCTGAAGCACTGCGGCCTGTGGTGAGTACCCTAACCCGGCTGCGATTGAAGAACTGTGGAGCTTCCAAGGGGCAGGTGGGAGCACAGTGTCCCTGAGGCCCAGCTTGTCTGGAACTGCAGAGTTCTGAGCAGGCAGAGGAGGGCCACTGGTTCTGTAGGCCTAATGGCTTGGGGTAGCGCGGCGCCAGAGTCTCAGTAGCTCCAAACATAGAAGGGGATTTTCAACAGATCCTGAGGAAGCTTTCAAATAACACTTGAAACACAGAAATATAGGAAAATGACAAAACGAAAGACCAAATTACAACCTCAAACCTCCAGCCCATCTCAAGAAACCCTAGGAGCGATGTATATAGAAGAAAATATATCCCATCCACCTCATATATCGGACACAATAGCCACTGAAATTGACAAGCAACTCTAGGAAGCTTTAAAGAAATTCAAACTCGAAATAATCTCCCAGATAAAAGAAGAAATGATAAAAGAAATGAAAGAGATTCTAAATATATGTAAAGAAAACACAGATAAAAAATTGGAGGAACTAAACAAAAAGAATCCCTAGACGAGCAATATAAGAAACAAACAGAATACATAATGCAGATGCACAGAGATATACAGGAAATAAAAAACTCCACTGAAAGTTGTAAAAACCGCCTTAATGAAAATGAAGATAGAATTTCAGATCTTGAAGACAGGATTGCAGCTAGTGCACAGGAAAGGAAAGATCTTTTGAAAATAACAAGGAACCAGGAAACAACAATTCAACAACTGCAAGACGATGCAAAGAAGAATAACATAAGAATGATAGGGATTAATGAAAGAGAGGGAGACAACATGAAGGATGTCAGGAGGATATTTAGAGAAGTAATAGCTGAAAATTTCCCAAGCATGAGATCAGAAACTGACATCAGGATCAGTGAAGCATATAGAACTCCAAACAGTCATAACCAAAATAAAACTACACCCAGACATATAATAATCACCATCCCAGAAATCCAACACAAGAATAGATTATTAAAAGCTGTCAGAGAGAAAAGACAAATCACTTATAAAGGAAAACCTATCAGAATCACAGCAGACTTCGCAGCACAAACGATAAAGTCAAGAAGAGCATGGAGTGAAGTATTCCAGATCCTAAAGCAAAATGATTTCCAACCAAGACTGATATATCCTGCAAAACTATTATTCAAAATAGATGGTGAAATACGATACTTCCATGACAAAGAACAGCTGAAGAACTTCATGAACACCAAACCAACCCTGCAAAAAATATTGAAAGACAGTTTAGATACACAAAGGAAAAAACCACTAAGCAAAGCAAATAATTAAACAGAACCAAAAGATAAAGATGCAACTGCAGAGAGATAAGAATCCTACAATTAAACAACATTTAACAGTAATAACCATTAATGTAAATGGTCTCAATGCACCAATCAAAAGAAACAGACTAGCAGAATGGATCAAGAAACAAAATCCAACCATATGCTGTTTACAGGAAACACATCTAACCCAGAAGGATACTCACAGACTGAAAGTCAAAGGATGGAAAACAATTCTCCATGCAGCAGGAATCAAAAAAAAGGCAGGAGTAGCCATTCTGTTTGCAGACAACGTGAACTTTAAACCAACAATGACCATAAAGGACAAAGAAGGTCACTACATACTGGTAAGGGGAAAACTCCAAGAGGAAGAGATAACTATCTTAAATATATATGCACCAAACTCCAGAGCACCCAGTTATATAAAACAATTATTAACAAAAATGAAAACTCAAATTATCAGTAACACAATTGTAACAGGAGACCTTAATACACCACTGACACCAAGGGACAGATCAACCAGACAGAAAATGAGCAAAGAAATAACAGAACTGAATCACACTTGTGAACAAATGGGTTTGATAGACATATACAGAATGTTCCACCCAACAACATCAGAATACACATTCTTCTCAGCAGTACATGGATCATTCTCTAAAATAGACCATACATTAGCTCACAGAACATATTTAAGCAAATGCAAAAGAATTGAAATCATCCCTTGCATATTATCGGATCATAGCGCACTGAAATTAGAAATTAATGACAAAGGATACTGCAAAAATTCCGCAAACACAGGGAAACTAAATAACACACTCTTGAGTAATCAGTGGGTCACAGAAGAAATTAAAGAAGAAATTAAACAATACCTAAAAGAAAAAGAAAATGCAGATACAACTTACCGGAATCTGTGGGATGCAATGAAATCCGTTCTGAGAGGAAAATTTATTGCACTGAGTTCCCACATCAGGAAAACAGAACGAATACAAATAAATAACTTGATGCTACACCTCAAACAGCTAGAAAAAGAAGAGCAAGTCAAGCCCAAAGCCAAAAGAAGAGAGGAAATTATAAAAATCAGAGCAGAAATCAATGCAATAGAGACTAAGAAAACAATCCAAAGAATCAACGAATCAAAGAGTTGGTTCTTTGAAAGAATAAATAAAATCGATAAGCCCCTAGCCAACCTTATTAAAAAAAGGAAAGAAAAAGCTCAAATTCATGCAATAAGAAATGAAAAAGGAGAAATCACTACAGACCCAATAGAAATACAGAGGATCATCAACACCTATTTCGAAAACCTCTACTCTCAAAAGTTTGATAACACAGAAGAAATAGACAGATTCTTAGAAGCATATGAAGTACCAAAGCTAGATCAAGAGGATATAAAACTGTTGAATAACCCAATCTCTGCTAATGAAATTGAGAATGTAATTGGGTCCTGGCCACCAAGAAGAGCCCAGGCCCAGATGGATTCACTGCAGAATTCTACAAGAAATATAAAGAAGACCTAATGCCGACACTCCTCAAACTATTCAATGAAATTGAAAGGGAAGCAATCCTTCCTAAGTCATTCCTGGAAGCAAATATTACTCTAGTACCAAAACCTGAGAAAGACCCAACTATAAAAGAGAACTATAGACCGATCTCCCTAATGAACACAGATGCAAAAATCCTCAATAAAATATTGGCAAATAGGATCCAGCGAATCATCAAGAAGATTATACACCATGACCAAGTGGGATTCATCCCAGGAATGCAAGGATGGTTCAACATACGCAAATCAATAAATGTAATCCACCATATCAATAAAGCCAAACATAAGAATCACATGATCATCTCTATAGATGCAGAAAAAGCCTTCGATAAGGTCCAACACTTATTCATGATAAGAACTTTACAGAAAATTGGAATAAATGGTCTTTACCTCAATATAATAAAGGCAATTTATGACAAACCAACAGCCAGCATCATACTAAATGGCCAAAAATTGAAAGCCTTTACTTTAAAATCGGGTACAAGACAAGGATGTCCTTTATCACCACTCCTATTTAATATAGTACTGGAAGTACTAGCCAGAGCAATTAGGCAAGAAAGAGAAATAAAATGGGTAAAGATAGGAAAAGAAGAAGTTAAATTATCATTGTTTGCAGATGACATGATACTCTACATAGAAGACCCCCTAAACTCCATTGAAATACTCTTAGATACAATAAATAAATTCAGTAATGTGGCTGGATACAAAATCAATACTCAGAAATCAATAGCATTCCTATACACGAACAACAAAATTACAGAGAGGGAAATAAGAGAAACTGGACTATTCACATTAGCAAGCAAAAAAATGAAATATTTAGGAATTACTCTTACGAAAGAAGTGAAAGACTTATACAGTGAAAATTATAATACACTGAAAAAGGAAATTGAAGATGATCTCAGAAAATGGAAAGACATCCCTTGCTCATGGATAGGAAGAACAAACATTGTGAAAATGGCCATTCTCCCAAAACTGTTATACAGATTCAATGCAATCCCAATAGAAATACCATCAACATACCTTATAGATCTAGAGAAATCACTCCTAAATTTCATCTGGAACCAGAAGAGACCTAGAATCGCAAAGGCAATTCTAAGCAGCAAAGACAAAGCAGGAGGCATCACAATCCCTGACTTGAAGTTATACTACAAAGCAACAGTAGTAAAATCAACATGGTATTGGAATCAAAACAGAGCTGAAGATCAGTGGAATAGATTAGAAGATACAACCACAACTATGAACACACTCAACCACCTTATTTTTGATAAAGGAGCCAAGCAGGTTCACTGGAAGAATGACAGTCTCTTTAATAAATGGTGCTGGAAAAACTGGCTCTCCATTTGCTGAAAACTAAAGCTAGACCCATGTCTATCACCATGTACTAAATTAAAATCTAAATGGGTCAAAGATCTGAATATTAAAACAGAAACACTAAATCTATTGGAAGACAAAATCGGTAGAAACCTTGGAAACATAGGAGTAGGTAAAGAATTCATGAACAGGACTCAAACTGCATGGGAAATACTTCCCAGAATCAATAACTGGGACCACTTCTTATTAAAAAGTTTCTGCATGTCAAAAGAAATCTCCAGCATAGTGAAAAGAAAACCCACAAACTGGGAAAAGATTTTAGTGAACTCTCTCTCAGACAAGGGACTCTTGTCTAAAACATATAAAGAATTAAAGAAACTCAGACCTCCGAAATTCAAAGATCCAATCCAAAAATGGGCATCTGAGATGAATATGCAATTCTCAGATGAAGAAATGCAAATGTCAAATAAATACATGAAAAATGCTCATCATCATTGGTCATTAGAGAAATGCAAATTAAAACCACACTGAGATACCATCTCACTCCTGAAAGAATGGCCAGGATCAAGAAAACCGACAACAAATGCTGGAGAGGCTGTGGGGAAAAAGGAACTCTCCTGCACTGCTGCTGGGAGTGTAGACTGGTACAGCCTTTGTGGAGATCTGTCTGGAGATTTCTCAAAAAGTTGGGACTGGAAATCCCATTTATTCCAGCTATTCCACTTCTAGGCATATTCCCAGAAGAACTGAAAGCATCATACCACAGTGATATATGTGCACCTATGTTTATAGCAGCACAATTTGTAATCGCCAGATCTTGGAAACAACCCAAGTGCCCATCAACTGAGGAATGGATAAAAAAGTTGTGGTATTTCTATACAATGGAGTATTATTCAGCTATAAAGAAGGATCACATTGAGATATTTGTCAATAAATGGGCGCAGCTTGAGACCATACTCATTAGTGAAATAAATCAATCTCGCATGTGTGAATACCGAATAGTTTCCCTAATGTAAATAATGATTCAAATATATAAAAATATGTGGTAATCATGATTCCCCATTAGGTGGCCTTGAAGCCTTATAAAGTTTTCACTCATTAATTAGAAAGGCTTTATTCTGGGCTTCTTGATATGAAAATATTTGAAGCTAGAGTATATGAAGTTTTATCCAAATATTTCAAGGAAAAAGACACTATGGTAACTACTATTAAGTCAGGTTATAAGGTGGTGAAGTACTAGGTTGTTGAAACAGTCATGCTGTGACCTCTATTGTTATATTGTTATGTCCTGTTTTATCTGAATCTCCCCCTTATTTTTTCAAAAAAATATTATTTAGTCATTTCTGTTTGTCTTAATTAAAGAAAAAATTCAAAAAAATTAGGATATATTAATAGTAACTCTTTTCGATTTCCTATTAACTTGTTTTGAAGTCCTGTAGTACTCCCACGATCTTGTTTTGACTGATTAGACTCTGTTCCATTCTATATGATAGTATCAAGTTTCAAGACATAGGCAACTACTTTGAAGACAATAAGATTCACTAAGATACCCATTCTGGTTTGACTATTGTCTTCTTTGGAAGTCCTGTAATGTTTACAATGCCTAAGTTTTATTGGTCTTGTTCTCTACTGTTTTGTCCAACTTTATAATATCTAATAAGATAGACAATTCTTTTTAAGGAAACAAGGGACAACGTTGATAACCATTGTTGATAAACTTGTACTCTGTTCTACACCATGTGCTATGTCTATCCTTGGTATTGACTGACAGCTTTGTTTTGCCATATTTGACTGTATTCTTCCCCCCCAAAGAAAGTAATAAGCACTAAGGAGTAATAAAATCCAAGATGTGTAAATTTTGTTGTAAAAAAGAGAGGGAAAAAAAAAGAAAAGGAGCTCTAACGGATATAACAGCAAGTGTGTTTAGGGGTGTTAAATAGCTGACTTTATCAATGTTTTTGGAACGTTGAACACAGCTGTTTGCAGTCTCCCTGTTTGAATGTCCACCTTGTGTTCTTTGATACTGTGATTTGAGGAACTATTTTCAAGAAGATAGTGTGTAATCTACTAGCAGGTAATTTCTTACTGTTATGTTTTTTGTTTTGTTTTGTTTTGTAGTTCTGTATTGCGTGTACCCTTACGCCGCTTTGGTTTGTTTTGTGTTTTTATCTTTTTCCTCTTAAATTAAAAAAAAAAAAAAAAGAAAAAGACAGACACTATGGTAACTACTATTAAGTTGGGTTATTTGGTGGTGAAGCATTAGGTTGCTGAAACAGTCATACTTTGACCTGTATTGTTATATTGTTACGTCCTGTTTTATCTCAATCTCTCCCTTATTCATTAAAAAAATTATTTAGTTCTTTTTTACGTTTTTTTTTAATTAAGGGGAAAAATTAATACAATTAGCAGAATATATAATAGTACCTTTTTTGATTTCCTATTAACTAGTTTTGAAGTCCTGTGATACTCCCACGATCTTGTTTTGACTGATTAGACTCTGTTCCATTCTGTATGATAGTATCACGTTTGAGGGTATAGGCAGCTACTTTGAAGGCAATAAGATTCACTAAGATGCCCATTCTGGTTTGACTATTGTCTCCTTTGGAAATCCTGTAATGTTTACAATGCTTAAGTTTTATTGGTCTTGTTCTCTACTGTTTTGTTCAACTTTATAATACCTAATGAGATAGACAATTCTTTTTAAGGAAACAAGACACATTTTGATAACCATTGTTGATAACCTTGTACTCTGCTTTACATCATGTGCTATGTCTATCCTTGGTTTTGACTGACAGCTTTGTTTTGACGTGTTTGACTGTATTCTCTCCCCCTCCCAAAAAGTAATAAGAACTAAGGAGTAATAAAACCCTAAATGTGTAAATTTTGTTGTAAAAAAGAGCAGGAAAAAAAGAGCTCTAAAGATACAACGGCAAATGTGTTTAGGCGTGTTAAATAGCTGACCGTATTAATGTTTTTGGTTGCATCATTGAACACAAATGTTTGCAGTCTCACTGTTTGAATGTCCACTTTGTATGCTTTGATACTGTGATTTGAGCAACTATCTCTAAGATGTTAATATTTAATCTATTAACTGGTGATTTCTTACTGTTTTTTTTTTTGTAGCTCTGTATTACTTGTACCCTTACACCGCTTTGTTTTGTTTTTTTTTTCTCTCTTTTTCCTTTTAAATAAAATTAAAAAAAAAAAAAGAAACTGCAAGAGTGAAGGAAAGACAGCTAATGCCTTTGATTCTGAATACCCAGTGCAGGAATTTCTATTGTTTTTGTTGTTTGTGTGCATGAATAATTAAATGGAATTATGGATGGGTGCATTATTTTATTAAAAGAAAGGTTCACTAATTAACAAATGGGTAATGGATGCATGCAAGTGTACTTGGAAAAATAAATGGAAATTTGTCCATGTGCAAAGGATGCCCCCTACTGGAGCAAAATCTCCATGTTATGCAAGTGAGCTTGTTTCCACTTAGCAGTGGAAACAAGAATGATTCTATAGCCAAAGGCTTTGTTACACAACGTCTCCCTTCCCAGAATTAATTGTGAATCTGTCTCACCTGTGGGAATGATCCTTGTCTAAGAGCACTCTTCCTTGTCAGAACTCCCTATACCCCAGCTGCCCAACTGTATGGAGAGATAGCATTATTTAAAGACAAAAGGTGGGGTTTACTGCCCAGCTACTTAATATTGAAACCTTTGCAAACAGTGTACTCAGAGGAGAGAAAGAAAGACCCAGTTCCTACCCTTGTGGACCTGTCAGTCAAAAAAAGGGCTGGAGGATTCAGTTAAATAGTTCTACACAGGCATAACCCAGGGGGCTAGAGAACCTTTAACCAGACCCAGCTTCTCCAAAAAGGCAACACCTGAACCTAGATTGAATGGGATAAGCAGAAGTGGTACAAGACAAGAAAACTACGATCCAGGGCAGGGATCTGGGGCAGCCCAGTGAAGCAGTTACTCCAGTTGCAGTAAGTAGATGCCAAAAATCTCAGTCATTAGAACAAATAATATAAAATTAAATGCAGATAAAAACAAGTTGAGTGATTTGTACAAAAACAAAGTTGTAGCCTATTTAAAACTGATTATTTTGCTCATCATGAAATGTAGTGACATTAATTTTGATGTCCTAAAATACTGCATCATAATATTATTTAAATGAGTGTCCTGCTGTCCTGCATTTTGCACCCACAGTAGGTGCCTCGCTTGCCTCACCATGACTTGGCCCTGCTCCATCTAAGCAAGAAGTCATCAAGGACAGAGCTCTGAAGCAGGAGCAGCTTGGGGCTGAGAAAAAGGGAACAAGAGAGGTCAAGGTGGCAGAGTGGGGCATGAATCTGGATGGATCAGCAGGGCCTGGGTTATGACTGACAGAGATCTAGGCATTGGTTATCTTTAAAATGTACTTGAAGCCTTTGAGAATTGGGAAGTATGGAGAGGAGATACACGTGGCAGGTTCTGAGCTTGTCACTGGTCCCAGATTGTCTGCCCAATAATTTTAATTGGATTTCTTTTCCATTGCTTCAGATATACCATCCTTCTCATGGACATGACCCATCCAAGCACGACATATTTCCTAATGCATATAAATATACTAAATTATTAATATGCCCCGGCAAGCACATCATTTTCCATTTCAAATACCCAGGGTTTTCTGGCAATCATTTTACTCCAATGTAAAATTAACTGCTACAGAAAGTGAGTCCCAAGCACTGCTTTCAGTGTATTAGGACAGACGTTTGGATTTCCCATGCAAAGGCTGACAGAGTCACTTTAGAGAAAGTAATAGTAGGAACAGAGAGGGAATGTGCCCCATTTCCACATGGTTGTTGTTCATCCCATTGCTGTGAGGGGTGCTGTACTGGGTCCTCCTCCTTAGTCATGCTGAATCTATTCTTGGCTTATAGATGCTTACCACAACCTGTTCAGTTCCCTGGCCCAGGAGCAGAGTTTGTGTTGCTGTTCTTGGAGTAAGTAGTCTGAGAGAGCTGGTGGATTTTCCATCAGGGAGGTAGGTTAATGCAGAGTTCCTAGATGATTATAAAGTAGAAAAGAAGCCTTTGACCCCAAAGGAATTCATGCACATGTACTCGTGAGGTAGTGCAGAACTATCTAGAGTGACAAAATCCTGGGGCATGCCAACTACAGGAAAGCACCTGCACTATTACCTGTGTGGGAGTGAATACCACATTACACAGTCACCAGGCTACTGTGTGGAATGTTCTCTAGCTATTTGGCAAATGTACTATAAGGGTATAATATGAAAATAAAGGATGGATTCAAGATTCTTGGTAACTCTTCTCTAAGAGCAGCACTGAGGTAGAGAAAGATGATGCAACATTGTTGGATGAAGGTGATTATGCTTAATGGTCATGGTTGAAGTGATTCCGGTATAAAGCTGAATGGAGGCCAAAATGGACTTTCTCTGGTTGCTTAGCTCTCAGGTCCTCATTTCATTGCTAAAAATAATTTGTGCTCACCTACCTGCATATTTGTGTGCACCTCCCAAAAAGGGACCAATGTGGAGAGTGCCTCAAGACACAAGTCTGCTCCTTGGAAAATGAAAGGAGCCTTTGATAGACGAGATTCAAGTTAGAATTACTTAGTATAATTCTGTTTCTTGCTCAAACAGGTCAGAACAAGTAAGCCACCTATACCTGGAGGCATGGATTAACATTCTTAACATTCCAAATGCCACCCAACAGTACCCAGCCAGGGACAAGGCATTTAACAAACTGACCTTTGGAAAATACGTAAAAGCCAAATTATGCCTCCAAAATTTATGTTAATCTCCCAATGCAAAGCATATCCAGTCCATCACCTGTTTTAATATTATTTAGATGTCCAAGTTCAAAATCTCCTCTGTTATTCCAAGATGAAACTTCCATTATAGAAAAGTCATACAGACATAGGATAAATGTTCCTGCTCCAAAGACAGAAATAGGAAAATAGCAAAGAGAGAAGAGACTAAAGCAATGCTAAACTCATCAGAGCAAATATTAGATCCTTCCACTCTGTGTCTGGCATTCAGGGCAATCCATTTCAGGATGTGGATTCCAAGAAGCGTAGTTGTACAACTCCCATGGCTTTACTGATAACAGCAGTGGGGTGTAGGTATCCCGCTTACAAGATAAAGGAGCAAAAGAAGCTTGTTCGCCCTTTTTGCTCTTGCTGCTTTTGCTGTCTTCTACTGCATGGAAATGTTGCCTCTGTGTCATGTCACTCTGCCTTGGAGACAACTGCCTATGGACTGAAACCTCCACAAACTGTGAGCTAAATAAATCTTTATTTCCTTTATTTTGGATATTTGGTATTAGCAATGAAAGAAAAGTAACCAAGAACAGACCATATCCACACAGGCCATAGGACTAGGCTCCTGGGGGTCCTGGACCCTCAGTCAGTGTTGTAATCTTGGCTTTTAAGTCATCAGTTTTAATAGATGAGATTATCAATTTTCTGTCCCCATGTAATAATAGTTCCACATACATGGTAGATTATCACAATACATTCTCTACCTCACAGTTTCTGCACACAAGGGGTCTGGAAACAGCTTAGCTATGCAAATGCCTTGTGTTTCCACAGGGGTACAATCAAGATGTTGGGCTGCAGTCATGACCAAGGCTCAAATGAAAAGGATTTGAATAAAAGCTAAATCAGATTACTAGGCCAAATGCCATCCCTTTTGGTTGGAGATTCAGGTCATCGGTATTGTGGGAGCTGTTGGTCAGAGGCCACCACCACCCTTACATTGTATATTCTTCCCACAGTGTCTTGCCACACTGAGTTCCCCTAATTTGCATTTGGCTCCTTGACAGCAACACAAAAACAGAGCACAGGTGGTCACCAATTCTATTGGAATGTAATGATGAACACACAACCCCATCTGTGTTGTCACCTTTGGCTCATCCTACTGAAAAGAAGTCACAAGTTTTGCACACACAGAGGCTTCACATAAGTTTATGAGCCACACATTGGATGCCAGGGTTGACTCATGATCTTTCCTATGTGGAAGGCCACAGGAGAAGGTGAAGTGAAGAGGGGTAAATGCATCAGGTCAGCCTAGGGAGCAGAGTGTGATTTGCATCCATGGGTGGCCTCTTCTGAAACTGGCTGTTGGTTGCCCCAGGAGAAGAGTTATTACCTTTTTCTCTTCTAACTCCTACACCTGTTTATCCAAGACTCTCTGTGTACAACTTCCTGTGGCTTTTCCTGGCCTATTTATTCCTTCATATCAATTAGGACCAATCCTCAGGCCAGTCAGGGTCTTGTCAGGACACAGAAGCAACACCAGCAGTGTCTTTTTCTCCCCTTAAACTTCATCAGGTCAAGGGACACAAAAATATTTTTTGAAACCTTGTCTTCTTTCATCGAGGTGGTTGAATCTCAGGTGAAGAACATAAAAAAAACTGAGGATGCAGAGCTGGAAATGTATCTCAGTGCTGGAGAGCTTGCTCAGTACACATGAGGTCCAGCTGTCCACCAGAAACAACACTACAAATATTAAAAAAATTAAAGTGTAAATAAAAAAGAAGTAAAGGAATTTTGGGGATGTACAAACAACCCAACAGTCAATACATCACTTTAGAATGGCTGGTAACTGAAAAAATCAGTATCACTGGGTTCTTTTTTTTTTTCTTTCTTTTTTAAAATTTTATTTAAAGAAAGACTAAACAAAATAGAAAATAGGTAGAAATAATACATACATTCAAAGAAAAAATAAACTAAGAAATCACTAGTTGATATTTACACTGTCGTCTTACAAATAATTGTTCAAGATATAGAAGTGGAACATGTAAAGTTGGAATTCAAACAGTGAGACTGCAAACAGTTCTGTTCAACTATCCAACAAAAACTTAGTAATATGGTTATCAATCCTACACACTTAAACATACATTCAGTTATCCATATCTTCATTTATGTTGACATTAAACAAACTAAAGCAAGATAAAATCATTCTGAACAAAAAATAATATTATTGCTAGATTTCTCATCATGACACTCCGGGGTCAGCACTGGATACTGTAGTGTCTTTTTAAAAAATTTTTTATTTAAAGAAAAACTAAACAAAATAGATAATGGAAAGAAATAATACATACTTTCAAAGAAAAAATAAAAAATAAGAAATCACTAGTTGATGATTACAGATTGTCTTCTTACAAACAGTTATTCAAGATACTAAAGTGTAGCATATAAAGTGGGGATTCAAACAGTGAGACAGCAACCAGCTCTTTTCAACTATCCAACAAAAACTTAGAAATATGTTTATCAGTCCTATACACTTAAACATACATGCAGTTATCCATATCTTCAATTATGTTGAGATTCAACAATCCCAAGCAGAATAATATCACTCTGAACAAACAATAATACTATTGCTGGGTTTCACATTATGACGCTCAAGATCAGCCCTGGTACTTTAGTGTCTCTTTTTCTTCAAAATATTTGTTCATATCATCATGTGTCATAAGATCAGTTCTCATAACCTATTTATAGGTTCTACACATGCATGAGTCTTAACATGTATTTCTATCCTTTCTGTATTAAAGGGAGAAACAAAACAAAGCAATACAAAATAAAACATATTCCTATAAACACATAAAATGAAAAAGACATATGAGACCCTTGTACAAGAAATTCTACCATAGTTCCTGTGTTGTCTCTTGTTATCTTCAATAGAATTGACTATGCCATCAGACATAGTATAATTGAATATTTCAGTACCTAACAGTATTAATAGAAACAGAACATTGTATATAGTATAAAATTTCAAATACAAGCAGTTATCAAACCAGAATCTGTATTATAGTCTTGTCATCTTCAGTGTAGTTGCCTATACTCTCAGACTTGATACTATCAATCATATCAGTTTTGAATAAAATCTATCAATACCAAAAGCAATCACACAAATTAGATTAAATTAAGATCACTCATGATAAAACAGTATAAGTCATACAAAGCTCCAAATTAAGTTAATAGGAAATTAAAGATCATTACTGTGCTATACCGTGATGTTTTGGGGATAGCTGTCTGTGCCCTCAAATCTAATGCAAGTAGACAAACTGAGACAGAATAAAATCTGTCTAAGCAGAGTGGTGTGAGTAATGTGGGTTTTTAATCCAGATACACTGTTAACAATATCTTCTGCAATCTTTTGTAAGACTCTCCCTCCCCTTTCACTTCCCCAGGGTACACTGTACATTTTTGGGTCTCACCAAGACACTTGGTTTTAAATTGGGGGGGGGCGGACCTGCTATTTACCTAAGTGGTTCCAACCTTCTCTCTCCTGGACTTGATCTCTAATTGTATTCCTTTACTTATTAAAGCCTGTCTTTCCAACCAACAAATACTGGTCTAGTTGCCCCTATTACTCTCTGGTTCTCTGTCACATAGAGCATTGTTTTCTCATATTTGATTTTCAGACCATATACTCTTTTTCATGTTAATTATATTTCCTATAAATAGCATCTCACTGGACCCTACCTCCTGATGTACTCAACGTGTAATTCTTTTTTTTTAATTTAGTGTATCAAGGCCATCTATCTTAGAGATTATAACCAACCTTCTCTGCCTCCTTTCTGTTGTGCTCTTTTTTTTGCCGCCACTTGTCTGCTTATCTTCTTCATTCTGTTTTCTGCTCCATTCATTGAGGCCTCTCTGCCACTCTTCCTGGAATCCTTGTACTTTTCTCTCTCTCTCTCTCTAGAATGCCCTGCAGTATTCTCTGTAGAGTTGGATTAGTGGTTGTGTATTTCCCAAGTTCCTCTTTGGCTTGGAAGCATCTTGTTTCTCCATTAATTTCTAGAGACAGCTTAGAAGGGTATATCAATCTGGGTGAGAGGTTATTTTCTCTCAGGGCTTGGAATATTTCACTCCAGGATCTTCTTGATTTGGTTTGTGTTGAGAAGTCTGCCATTATTCTGATGGGCCTTCCTTTAAGATTATGTTTCTTATCTCTAACAGCTTTTAATATTCTGTTCTTATATTGAATTTCTGGGATCTTGGTTATTATATGCCTGGGTGTAGCTCTGTTTTGGTTGTAGGTGACTGGAGTTCTGTATGCCTCATGCATCTGAATATCATTTCCTTTTCCTATGTTTGGAAAGTTTTCCTTAATTGTTTCTGTGAATAGTCTTTGTAGTTCCTTTGTTTGTACCCCTCCTTCTTCATTCACATTCTTTATTCTCAAGTTATAGATCCTCTTGTTGTCTTCTAGTCTTGTATTGTTACTATTTGTTTCCTTGTTATTTTTTAAAAGATTTTCCTTTCATAATCCCACACTTCAAAACTATTCTCCAGTTTGGATAATCTATCCTTAGTTTCTTTCAAGCAGATTTGCTATCTTTCCATAGAGCTTTTAATTTCCTGGTAATCTTTTTGAATCTGCTACACATATTCCTTATTTTCTTTATATTCATCATCAAATGGTTCTCTCCTTTGTTTGAGTTCCTCCCTTCTTCCATCTGTGTCTTCTTGAGGGGTACGTAGCATCTCTTTTATTAATCTTCTTATATCTTGCTTTACTTGGCTAAATATTTCCCTTTTGAATTCATCTCTGAGGTCCTGAAGGTATCTCTTTATGTCCACTGGTGCTGTGTCTGATATTGCATGTTTGCTGTTCTTGTTCTTATTTGTATTTACCTTTCCTGGGTCAATGTTCTCAGGGTTGGGACCTGGGACTTTTTCTTGTTGCTTCCTCTTCCCATTTTTCTTTTGTTTCTTCCAAGGGGCCCCAGTTTCTTTCTTTTTTGTTACAATTCTTCTGAAGCATGCTGGCTAGGTGACCCTTCCCATGGCAGTGTGCTAGTGAGTTGCAAACAGGGGCAGCATATCCTGGCCCTGCTCCAAATCAGTCAAGCTGCTGAGGCCTTCACTGTATTACTGTGCACTGCCTCCCCTCCTGGTCAGTCAAACTTCTGAGGCTTTCACTGCATTAGTGTGCACCACTGCCATAGGGAATTGATTTCAGATAACCTATTAGGTTTCAGCCAGGTCACGTGACCCAGGTCAAGCTCACTCCACCAATCCTGTTTGGGAAGGGAACAACTGACTGAAGTCACTGCTGCCCTTTGTACTTGCCAGTCCTGCCATGTCCCAGAATGTCATCCGCCTGAGCCTCCCTTTCTGTGGAATGGCTCAACTTCCATCACTCACCACAGGTCAATGCAGGCTCCCCACCAGCTCAGATCTCTGTTTGGCTGGCCGACCCTGACCTCAGTGTGACTGCACCTCCAGTGATTTGAAGTGGCTGGACCTTGGATGGCTCAGCAAGTTGCCTGGTGTGGCAGGAGCGCTGAACCTTTAGCTGTTCCAATAATAGCACTGAGACTGTATGTTTGATTGGTTCTTCTCACTTTAGTTTCTTCTAGGGATGAGAGAATTCATCTCCCTCTGTTCAGGACTCCCCACACTGTATTGTGTTGAATTCTAAGTTGACTATCTCAGGGAGCCTCTGTAGCCAGCTGTTATCTGTCTGTCATCTTTGCTCCATCACTGGGTTCTTTTCAGCTTATTCTAGAGGCAGAGTCTGTTCTGTCCTAATCCCTTTACTCTATGGGAAAAACAGGTACTTGTAAGAGGAATTGTTTTATCTAAGCTCAGAAAAGCCCACAGAGACACAAAAGGAGTGGTGGAAAGAGAGTTAGAGGGGTCAGTGGCAGACTTCGTGTACAGGAGTCTAGATTTTGCCTCAACTTTGTGGAACTTTTCAACACTTTTAAACCACAGCAAAATGTAAGCAACAGCATTTAGTTTCTGTTCTAGAAAAACTGTCCTGGAAGAAGGTGGAAAATAGATTTCAAAGGACTGAGTGACGAGCAAAATGCTCTAACAGAATCCCATTTTCCTCTCATTCTCCTCTTGAGAGCAAAAATGAATGAAAAAGTAGAAAAACATACAAATTAAAATAATGTAATAAGAAATAAAGTAATCAAATGAAAGAAAGGGCTGTAGGGTTGGGAGAGAGATAATGGAGTTAAAATTTCAGCAGGAGTTTGTGGCAGCCTCCACAACAACTTGTGATCAAATTATAGAAGAAATGGGACACAAAGTATCCAAGGGTGAGCAGAACCTGTGGCAAGGACCTGTTCCTACCTTTTCCAGCTTTGAAGCGAGCTCCTCTCCTGTGTGGGGCCTTTCTCCATATTTAAAACCTGTATTGTAGCATTTTTTCTATTACCTCTGCTCCTGCCTTCACATTTTCTCTGCCTGTGACATACTGGGATATCCGGTAAGAACCCTTGTGATTGTGCTGTGCCCATTCAAACTGTCCAGGCTGACCTTTCCATCTTGAGATCCTTTACTTAATCACACATACTCAGTGCTTCTCACCATGTATAGTAGCAACGCTTGGTATGTTAGCTTGCTGTCACTGTAATGAGACACCTAGGGAAAAACACTTATGCAGGAATGGTTTATTTGGGGTCACAATTCAAAATGGTTCATTTTGTTCCTGGGACAACGGAAAACAGAACATCATGGCAGCAGGAACAGGTGATGGGACAGGCAGACTAGAAGCAGAGACATGGCAAAAAAGCCAGAGAAGAGAGGTCTGGGAACAATCTACAATCCCAAGGTCACATTCTCATGACCACATTCTCTTCAACTAGGTCACAGTTCCTAACATTTCACCATCTCTCAGAATTCCATCTGTTTAAGAATCTATCAACACATCAATCCACCAGAGAAGCTATAGCTCCTCTGTTCCAAAGCTTCCATGTTGAACACAGGAACATTTTGGGGAACATTACATATTCAAACTATGACCCCCAGTACCTGAGAATAAAAATATGGATGTCTTTCAGTGGTGACCATTCAACTTATCACACTCTCCATCCTTAGCAACATAGTCAAGTATTTTTGCCTCCTACTTGAAGAGGTACTAGGCTCGGGCACAGGGTCTGACTGATATCCTAGAAGTGTGTTAGATGACGCACCAGATTACAGGGAGTCCTCTGCAGTGCAAACCCTTGGATAGCTTTCTTTTGGGTATGATTTCTTCATAGTTTTAATGTTTTGAGATTTCCATCCTCAAACAATCACCTCCATTTCACCAATCACCAATCTTGTTTCCATTAAATTCCTAACCATCAGGAGCAAACTGTTAGCAGCCTTTTCATGAGCCCTTGAAGAACTGTACTTCTGATCAGTCTTTGTTTCAGATAAGGAAATAATCAAATGAACCACTGACAATCCTGCTCATCTGGGGCTCTTGTGTGATTTTTTTCAGTGCCATCACTGAACAGGTTAAAGTGCAGAGACAAGAGGTTAACAGGACTTTAATGTAGGTTAAATCACTTACTCAAGGACAAACAAAAACCAACTACTGAGACAGCTTGGGACCCAGGTAGCCTAATTCTGGAGTCCATGTACAGCTGAGACAGGAAGCTAACAGGACTTTGGTGTACCCCGCTTGAGAGCAAACAAGAAGGCCGCAGTTATTTGGAGTGGTAAGAGAAAGAAAGGAAATGGTTAATCAAAGCAGCAAGCCAATGGGCTTCCTCAGATTCAGTGTGTGTTAAATACAGATGAGACCTCTTAAAAACAAAATGTCC
Source organism: Cavia porcellus (assembly GCF_034190915.1). Classification (NCBI taxonomy): domain Eukaryota; kingdom Metazoa; phylum Chordata; class Mammalia; order Rodentia; family Caviidae; genus Cavia; species Cavia porcellus. Next base: position 8,504,834 of record NW_026947508.1, read on the forward strand.
CCTTGTGTGGGACTGCCTGCATCTGTTCTGTCTGAAGAGTAGCCATCTCTACTACCCTGTGTTTCTTTCCTAAAATAATCTCTTATTTTAATCTTGAAAGTAGACCACACACTGTACACATTGTATGTGTGGTAAAGAACCTGTACTAGCCAATGATAGCTCTCTGGCATCCTATGTAGGGCTACATGAGTCATACTGTACAATTCACCTACACTCTCAAGTTTAACCAAGCTTGTACCCAAATGGATAGTGCAAGCATTTAGTTCTCACACAGAAATTGTCAGCCCTATGACCAATTTCCCAATTCTGTTTCTTCCTTTCCCCTAACTCCTTCACTTGTTTTCCTGGGATGCTGAGAATATTTTAAATACCTGAGATGTGATCAGTTGCAGACAGATTTCTTCTAGGAAGTATAAAGGCATTTCTGACAGACTTAAAGAGCCATATCATGTCTTCTTCATTTTGTACTCCTCTTTCCCCCTCTTTACTCTCTCTGAGTTATTTAAATCCTTTTTTCCATCTCCACAAATTCTACCTCCTTGTTTCTTATCATTTATGTATTATTTTGATTTTCAGGATGTTTTCTTAAACTACATCTTCCTCTTCATTCTTGATAATCTGCAGCTATGCTTCCTTTTTCCCTCTTCCTTTTCCTTCTTCCACTCTGATTTCTAAAGTATTAATGTAATAATAACTAGCAGGAAAAACTAAAGTGCTCAAAGTTAGAAGAAATGAATTATGACTCACATAAAAGTGAAAACCATCACTTCCATCTCAGTGGAAAAATTCTGGCATTGCCTTTAAAATGGGAGTACATGAAAAGGTACTTTGGTTTATGGAATTACTTTCTATTTTGTATGTCCTTTTGCTTGTTATCCTATGTTGCTGATAACTCGTAAATTATAAATAAATGATCTGATGGCTGGAAGCAACAATGCCATTGAAAGTCTATTTCATATATTCTGAACCAAAACACTCTCCCAGCACTGAATCTTAATCCAGCCACTGTGCAAAATAAATTCTAAAGATATTATGGGGGGGGGGGAGGATTCAGATCCAGCATGGCTAACTAGAAGCAGCAGTGGTCATGAGATTCTCAGAATACACACAGCAGGAAGGACAGGTACTTGGAAATTGTTGTATTTGAGGGGCAAATAAAGACTCAAATACAGGCAAGTAACTCAAAAGAGATGCCCACTAGATAAATTCCAGGATCAGGGATACTTAGAAAAAGAAAAGCTCCCTCATGGTCCAATTATACTTACATGCCAGGTCCAGAAAACATATCAACTTGTGACAAGATCTAATCCTTCTAAGGGAAGAAGCCAAGTGTGCTAGTAGTGCCTGAGCAGTTAAAATTGGTTCCCAGTTAGTGACCACCATTCAGCACACACCTATTCTCATTTCCCATTGGGAAAGGGAGCCTGGTAAGTGAGACGTTAACTGATCGTGGCTTTGCAGAGAGCCAAAAATCCAGAAAATCATTTGGAGGGCACTGACTGAGGTAGGACTGCCAGACCCTTAGGAAAGGAAGAAACAAAGTCACAGGTCTGGTTAGGAATCCAGAATTAGACATTTAGAGATCGACGGCTCCCTGGGTCACAAGGTGGGCAGTGGTTGTGACCAGTGTGTTTCTGTGAAGGGGAAAAGATACTGGAGCAGGGTCAAAGTAAGGACTTTTCTATTAAACCTCCAAATGCCAGTGAGATCTGTAACCATGGATATTGTACCCAGCATCCACACTGCAGAGGCCACAGAGCTTGTAGCCCATGGTATCCCAGAGCCAGTGAACTTTGAAAGCCCTAGGTATCACAGAGTGTGTAGGCTGTGTAGAGACTCTTCATGGGGATCAGAGAGTTTTTATTGTGTGGAGTTGGAGGGGTGGGGCAGAGAAGAGCAGCATAGCCAGCAGCCTGCTCACTCAGAATATTTTAGAAAGAGCAGACAGAGGTAGTTATAGGGATTATTAAATAGGAAAGGGAATAGAAGTTGAGTGGGCACCTTAGAAATTCAGCAGCAGACAGGGTACTTGGCCAGACATACCGCACAATGCTGCTTGTCACATTTGAACACATCTGACCATAGGATGGTGGTAGGGGGAGAACCTGCCCTCCACACCTACTGGAGCAGAACTGAAACCAAACAGCACAATCTCAGAAGGACTGAGAGGCAGGCTAGGTGCCATGTTCAAGCTCCAAAGCCGCTTCACTCACTGGCAGGCAAGAGAACAAATGCAATAAGTAGTAGATAGGGAACCCATTCAAGCACTAGTAGATGCAGCCACCCTCTTGGACTCAAGCACAAAGACCTGGAGTTCAGATCCCAACTGTTAAAATCAAAGTCTCTCCATTTATGAACATGGTGTCATGGCTTATGTCTGTGGTCCCCAGGCCTCATGAGTTTGCATTGTGCATTTGTGATGGTTCATTGTCTAGTGCTTGGATTGATGGTGTCAGTGCTACACTCACATAGGGGTGGAGCCAGGACGTAATGTAATGGCAGGAAGAAGGTGTGTCTTGCTCCCTGCCAGATCCTGCTTGCTCTTTGCAGCCACCATGAACTGAGGCTCTGCCATGCCACCCTGCCTTGAAGCCAACTGATTATGGATTGAAACTTCCAAAAACTGTAAGAAATAAACCTTTCCTTTCCCAACTTTGGGCTTCAGGTATTTGTTTCAGCAGTGAGTAAAAAGTAACTAAGGCACATGGGAAAGATCATAATGGTATCATGGTAACTGTCATATAAGGGGAACTGGGAAGACTCTTTACTTCTATATTTCATATGTGGGTGTAATTGCTTTATCTTTTCACTTTTATTTTTCTCTTTTCCTTAGGCACATGTGTGAGAAGTGGCTGCACATATAAAATGGACAATAACAATTGATTTGTGGCTTAGATTAGAAATTTCCTTTCATTTTTTAAAATTTTATTTAAAAGGAAAAAGAGAAAAAAGGGAAAAAAACAAAGCAGTGTAAGGGTACAAGTAATACAGAACTACAAAAAAAGTAAGAAATCATGAGTTAATAGATTACATATTATCATCTTAGAGATAGTTGCTGAAATCACAGTATCAAAGCATACAAAGTGGACATTCAAACAGTGAGACTGAAAACAGTTGTGTTCAATGATCCAACCAAAAACATTAATATGGGTCAGCTATTTAACACTCCTAAACACACTTGCTGTTGTATCCTTTAGAGCACTTTTTCCCCCTCTCTTTTTCACAACAAAATTTGCACATTTTGGCTTTTATTTCTCCTTAGTTCTTATTACTTTTTGGGGGGGGGAGAGAATAAAGTCAAATATGGCAAAACAAAGCTGTCAGTCAAAACCAAGGATAGACATAGCACATGATGTAGAACAGAGTACAAAGTAATGGACAATGGTTATCAACAATGTCTCTTGTTTCCTTAAAAAGAATTGTCCATCTCATCATATATTATAAAGCTGAACAAAACAGTAGAGAACAAGAGCAATAAAACTTAAGCATTGTAAACATTACAGGACTTCCACAGGAGACAATAGTCAAACCAGAATGGGCATCTTAGTGAATCTTATTGCCTTCAAAGTAGTTGCCTATACCCTCAAACTTGATACTATCATACAGAATGGAACAGAGTCTAATCAGTCAAAACAAGATAGTGGGAGTATTACAGGACTTCAAAACAAGTTAATAGGAAATCAAAAAAAGTTACTATTATATGTTCTGCTATTTTTAAAAATTTTTCCCCTTAATTAAAAAAAAACATAAAAAGTAACTAAATAATTTTTTAATGAATAAGGGAGAGATTGAGATAAAACAAGACATAACAATATGACAATACAGGTCAAAGCCTGACTGTTTCAGCAACCTAGTGCTTCACCACCAAATAACCCGACTTAATAGTAGTTACCATAGTGTCTGTCTTTTTCCTTGAAATATTGGAATAAAACTTCATATACTATAGCTTCAAATATTTCCATATCAAGAAGCCAAAAATAAAGCCGTTCGAATTAATAAGTGAAAAATTTTATAAGGCTTCAAGGCCCCATAATGGGGAATCATGATTACCACATACTTTTATATATTTGAATCATTACTTACATTAGGGGAACTACTCGGTAATCACACATGTGAGATTGATTTATTTCACATATGAGTATGGTCTAATGCTGTGCCCATTTATTGATAAATATCTCAATGTGATCCTTCTTTATAGCTGAATAATACTCCATTGTATAGAAATACCACAACTTTTTTATCCTTGGGTTGTTTCCAAGATTGGCGATTACAAATTGTGATGCTATAAACATAGGTGCACATATATCACTGTGGTATGATGCTTTCAGTTCTTCTGGGAATATGCCTAGAAGTGGAATTGCTAGAACAAATGGGACTTCCAATCCCAGCTTTTTGAGAAATCTCCAGACTGACCTCCACAAAGGTTGCACCAGTCTACACTCCCACCAACAGTGTAGGAGAGTTCCTTTTTCCCCACAGCCTCTCCAGCATTTGTTGCTGTTGGTTTTCTTGATCCTGGCCATTCTTTCAGGAGTGAGATGGAATCTCAGTGTGGTTTTAATTTGCATTTCTCTAATGACCAATGATGATGAACATTTTTTCATGTATTTATTTGTCATTTGTATTTCTTCATCTGAGAAGTTTGTATTCATCTCAGATGCCCATTTTTGGATTAGATGTTTGAATTTCGGGGTCTGAGTTTTTTTAAATTCTTAATATGTTTTAGAGAAGAGTCCCTTGACCGAGAGAGAGTTCAGTAAAATCTTTTCCCAGTTTGTGTGTTTCTTTTCACTATGCTTGAGATTTCTTTTGACATGCAGAAACTGTTTAATAAGAAGTGGTCCCAGTTATTGATTCTGGGAAGTATTTCTCCTGCGGTTTGAGTCCTGTTCATGAATTCTCTACCTACTCCTATGTCTTCAAGGTTTCTACCCAATTTGTATTCCAATAGATTTAGTGTTTCTGTTTTAATATTCAGATCTTTGACCCATTTAGATTTTGATTTAGTACATGGTGACAGACATGGATCTAGCTTTAGTTTTTGGCAAATGGAAAGCCAGTTTTTCCAGCACCATTTAATAAAGAGACTGTCGTTCTTCCAGTGAACTTGCTTGGTTCCTTTATCAAAGATAAGGTGGTTGAGTGTGTTTGTAGTTGTGGTTGTATCTTCTAATGTATTCCATTAATCTTCAGCTCTGTTTGATTCCAATACCATGTTAATTTTACTACTGTTGCTTTGTAGTATAACTTCAAGTCAGGGATTGTGACGCATCCTGCTTTGACTTTGCTGCTTAGAATTGCCTTTGCTATTATAGGTCTCTTCTGGTTCCAGATGCATTTTAGGAGTGATTTCTCTAGATCTATAAGGTATGTTGATGGTACTTTTATTGGGATTGCATTGAATCTGTATAACGGTTTTGGGAGAATGGCCATTTTCACAATGTTTGTTCTTCCTATCCTGAGCAAGGGATATCTTTCCATTTTCTGAGATCATCTTCACTTTCCTTTTTTCAGTGTATTGTAATTTTCACTGTATAAGTCTTTCACTTCTTTTGTAAGAGTAATTCCTAAATATTTCATTTTTTTTTTTTGCTTGCTAATGTGAAGAGTGTAGTTTCTCTTATTTCCCTCTCTGTGATTTTGTTGCTCATGTATAGGAATGCTATTGATTTCTGAGTATTGATTTTGTATCCAGCCACATTACTTAATTTATTTATTGTATCTAAGAGTCTATCAATGGAGTTTAGGGGGTCTTCTATGTAGAGTATCATGTCATCTGCAAACAATGATAATTTAATTTCTTATTTTCCTACCTTTACTCCTTTTATTTCTCTCTCTTGCCTAATTGCTCTGGCTAGTACTTCCAGTACTATATTAAATAGGAGTGGTGATAAAGGACATCCTTGTCTTGTGCCTGATTTTAAAGTAAAGGCTTTCAATTTTTGGCCATTTAGTATGATGCTGGCTGTTGGTTTGTCATAAATGGCCTTTATTATATTGAGGTAAAGACCATCTATTCCAATTTTCTGTAAAGTACTTATCATGAATAAATATTGGACCTTATTGAAGGCTTTTTCTGCATGTATATAAATGACCACGTGATTCTTACTTTTGGCTTTATTGATATGGTGAATTACTTTTATTGATTTACGTACGTTGAACCATCCTTGCATTCCTGGGATGAATCCCACTTGGTCATCGTGTAAAATCTTCTTGATGATTTGCTGGATCCTATTTGCCAATATTTTATTGAGGATTTTTGCATCTGTGTTCATTAGGGAGATTGGTCTATAGTTCTCTTTTTTAGTTGGGTCTTTCTCAGGTTTTGGTACTAGAGTAATATTTGCTTTCAGGAATGACTTAGGAAGGACTGCTTCCCTTTCAATTTCATTGAATAGTTTGAGGAGTGTCAGCATTAGGTCTTCTTTGTATTTCTTGTAGAATTCTGCAGTAAATCCATCTGGGCCTGGGCTCTTCTTTGTAGGTAAGGACTTAATTACATTTGCAATTTCATTAACAGAGATTGGGTTATTCAACAGTTTTACATCCTCTTGATCTAGTTTTGTTACTTCACATGTTTCTAAGAATTTGTCTATTTCTTCAGTGTTATCAAACTTTTGAGAGTATAGGTTTTTGAAATAGATGTTGATGATTTTCTGTATTTCTTTTGGGTCATAGTGATTTCACCTTTTTCATTTCTTATTGCATGAATTTGAGCTTTTCTTACCTTTTTAAAATAAGGTTGGCTAGGGGCTTATCGATTTTATTTATTCTTTCAAAGAACCAACTCTTTGATTCGTTGATTCTTTGGATTGTTTTCTTAGTCTCTATTGCATTGATTTCTGCTCTGATTTTTATAATTTCCTCTCTTCTTTTGACTTTGGGCTTGACTTGCTCTTCTTTTTCTAGCTGTTTGAGGTGTAGCATCAAGTTTTTTATTTGTATTCGTTCTGTTTTCCTGATGTGGGAACTCAGTGCAATAAATTTTCCTCTGAGGACAGCTTTCATTGCATCCCACAAATTCCGGTAAGTTTTATCTGCATTTTCATTTTCTTTTAGGTATTGTTTAATTATTTCTTAAATTTCTTCTGTGACCCATTGATTACTCAAGAGTGTGTTATTCAGTTCCCATGTGTTAGCGGGATTTTTGCAGTATCTTTTATCATTAATTTTTAACTTCAGGGCACTATGATCTGATAACATGCAAGGGATGATTTCAACTATTTTGCATTTGTTTAAATATGTTCTGTGAGCTGATATATGGTCTATTTTAGAGAATGATCCATGTACTGCTGAGAAGAATGTGTATTCTGATGTTGTTGGGTGGAACATTCTGTATATGTCTATGAAATCCATTTGTTTGCAGGTGTGATTCTGTTCTATTATTTCTTTGCTCATTTTCTGTCTGGTTGATCTGTCCCTTGGTGTCAATCGTGTATTAAGGTCTCCTGTTACAATTGTGTTACTGATAATTTGAGTTTTCATTTCTGGTAATAGTTGTTTTTATATAACTGGGTGCTCTGGAGTTTGGTGCATATATATTTAAGATAGTTATCTCTTCCTCTTGGAGTTTTCCCCTTATGAGTATGTAGTGACCTTCTTTGTCCTTTATGGTCATTGTTGGTTTAAAATTCACATTGTCTGCAAACAAAATGGCTACTCCTGCTTTTTTCTTTTTTTGATTCCTGCTGTAAGAAGTATTGTTTTCCATCCTTTGACTTTCAGTCTGTGAGTATCCTTCTGGGTTAGATGGGTTTCCTGTAAACAGCATATGGTTGGATTTTGTTTCTTGATCCATTCTGCTAGTCTGTTTCTTTTGATTGGTGCATTGAGACCATTTACATTAATGGTTATTACTGTTAAATGCTGGTTTATTGTAGGAATGTTATCGCTCTGCTGTTGCATCTTTATCTTTCTGTTCTGTTTAATTATCTGCTTTGCTTAGTGGTTTTTTCCTTTGTGTATCTAAACTGTCTTTCAATATTTTTTGCTGGGTTAGTTCAGTGTTCATGAAGTTCTTCAGCTGTTCTTTGTCATGGAAGTATCGTATTTCACCATCAATTTTGAATGATAGTTTTGCAGGATACATCAGTCTAGGTTGGAAATCATTTTGCTTTATGATCTGGAATACTTCACTCCATGCTCTTCTTGACTTTATTGTTTGTGCTGAGAAGTCTGCTGTGATTCTGATAGGTTTTCCTTTATAAGTGATCTGCCTTTTCTCTCTGACAGCTTTTAATAATCTATTCTTGTGTTGGATTTCTGGGATGGTGATTATTATATGTCTGGGTGTAGTTTTATTTTGGTTATGACTCTTTGGAGTTCTATATGCTTCACTGATCCTGATGTCGGTTTCTGATCTCATGCTTGGGAAATTTTCAGCTATTACTTCTCTAAATATCCTCTTGACATCCTTTATGTTGTCTCCTTATTTTTCATTAATCCCTATCATTCTTATGTTATTTTTCTTTACATCGTCTTGCAGTTGTTGAATTGTTGTTTCCTGATTCCTTGTTATTTTTAAAAGATCTTTCCTTTCCTGTTCACTAGCTGCAATCCTGTCTTCAAGGTCTGAAATTCTATCTTCACTTTCATTGAGGCAGTTTTTACAACTTTCAGTGGAGTTTTTTATTTCCTGTATATCTCTGTGCGTCTGTATTATGTATTGTTTATTTCTTATATTGCTCATCTAGAGATTCTATCTTTTTTATTAGTTCCTCCAATTTTTTAACTGTGTTTTCTTTAGATATATTCAGAATCTCTTTCATTTCTTTTATCATTTCTTCTTTTACCTGGGAGATTATTTCGAGTTTGAATTTCTTTAAAGCTTCCTGGAGTTGCTTGTGAATTTCAGTAGCTATTGTGTCTGATATTTGAGGTGAATGGCATATGTTTTCTTCTATATACATTGCTCCTAGGGTTTCTTGACATGGGCTGCAGGTTTGAGGTTGTAATTTGGTCTTTTGTTTTGTCATTTTCCTATATTTCTGTGTTTCAAGTGTTATTTAAAAGCTTCCTCAGGGTCTATTGGAATTCCCCTTCTATGTTTGCAGCTCCTGAGACTCTGGCACCCCGTTACCCCAAGCCACTGGGCCTGCAGAACCAATGGCCCTCCTCTGCCTGTTCAGAACTCCTCAGTTCCAGATAAGCTGGGCCTCAGGGACACTGTGGGCCCACCTGCCCATTGGAAGCTCCACAGCTCTCCAAGCATAGCTGGGATGTGGAGGCAGATGTAGATGCCTCAAACCCACCTCTCCACTTCACTGCACCCAGAAGCCTGGAGGGACCCAAACAGTCTGGGCTTTGGGCAGAGTGCGCTGAGCACTCACCACAGGCTGAGGGGCCTCTGGAACCTGTGATGCTCCCTTGCCCGCTGAGACATCCACAATCCTCCAGACACAGGGGGAGGCTGATGCAGGCACCCCAGATCCGCCCAGCCCCTCCTCTGCACACTGAAAGCGAGGTTCGGGTGTCCCAAACAGGTGGGGCTCCAGGGATAGCTTGTGCCCATCCACCCGTTGGAAGCTCCACAGTTCTCCAAGTGCAGCCAGAATGGGGAGGCGGATGTAGAGGCCTTAAACCCACTTCTCCAGTTCACTGCACCTGGAATCCTGGAGTGTCCTGAACAGTCTGGGCTTTGGGCAGAGTGCACTGAGGACTCACCGCAGGCCACATGGCCTCTGGAACCTGCGATGTTCCCCTGCCTGCTGAGACTTTCACAGTCCTCCAGACACTGCAACTTCCTTTCATGGGCGTGTCTAGCTAACACTCTCAAAATTTAAGTACAGAAAATTCAAACATAAGCTCTGTTTCTGCATATAAACTTATTCTGACTTGCTTATAGCTTCCCTTAATCTCTAAGTACTTTTAGTAATTTTTTTACTCTTCATTTCTCCTGGCCTCACAAGTAACCTCTCAAACACCCTTTTTACCAGTTCTTTATTCTAGATATAAAGTATCAACCAAGTGCTATCTCTGTTCTTTCTTTCATTTGCTATATCTCTTTTTTCTTAATTATTCTCTTCCTTTCCATCTTTTTTTTCCTTTCCTCATACTCTAAATTCTATCCTAATTTTGACCAGTACTACATCAGTCTTTCTGTCTTATTAAAGAAAATATGATAATTTTAAAATAACTATTAAGTTGCATGATTGGTATAAGATTGGCTCTGTTGGTAATGATATGATGGGTAATGATTCTCTCCTTGCAATCAGTGACTGGGCTGATCTTATTATGTTGAGTAGGCTAACGAGGTATAGAAATACCAAAACCTAACTAAGACAAAGATAACATCCGAATGAAACCTACACTAAGTAAAGATCTCTGCAATAGCAATAGTGTTTTTCTATTCTAATTTTCACAGGAAAATGACCCAAAAAACATATAATAAAAACAAGAGACATGAAAAAACATGACATTGAGGTCCCTCCAAAACTCAACTTTCCAAAAGCAGGTTCTACTAGCAATTAAGTAAAGGAATTCACAGGAAAAGGACCCAAAAACCATATAGTAAAAATATTCAAAGATATCAAAGAAGCAAATAAATGAATCTATAAGATATTCACTAAACTCAAAAAAAGAAAATGTTCATTGTGGTTTTAAAAAGTACAAGCAAAAAACTGATTGAATAAAAGAAGATAGCACAAAGTGTAAAGGGCATTTTGGTAAAGATTTAAAGATCACAGAAAGAAATCAGTAGTTTTGGATATTAAAAACTGGTATTGAATGTGTAAAAGAAATAATCAGTGTGAAGAGAAAGTGTCAGAACTAGAAGATGAGGGTGTTATAATACATTCTATATTCAGTGATACCTTAAAAAGCAAGAAAACACCGTAAAAACTCATTCAACAGATGCTACTATACTAAAACAAATCAAACTGAGTTACTGAAATTAAGGAAAGATTAGAAGATTACACAAAAGGTATAAAAATTACAGTCACTGAAATCATAGAAGACAGTATTTCAAATCGAAGAAAGGGGTTCAAATTGCAAATAAAGAAGTCATATGAAACCCCACTGGAAAAAAGCTTCACAACACATCATAGTAAAAATCCTGAAAATTTAGCACAGTGTATACTAAAATCTTTTAAAGAAAAACATCAAGTAATTATGAAGACAAGCCTATCAGAATAACAACTGATTTCTCAACATGCACATTAAAAGGCAATATAATTGGCAGTAATTTTTCAAACCTTAAAAACACTTCTAATCAATATTAATGCTACAAAAATAAATTTCAAATTTCATGGGAGAAATAAGAACTTTCCATGAAAACAGCACCTAAATAAATTTATGACCACCAAACCAGAGTTGCAGAATGTACTCAGGGGTACTTTAGACAGAGACAATGAGACTAATATCATCATAGAGCCCAAAGAATGAATACAGCTAACTGGCAGATTAGTTAAGAAAAAATTAAAAGGAAAAACCAGAAGTGGAAAAATAATGCAGTGATACAGTACAGTAAATAAATATCAGAAATAATTTTCAATGCAATTATCTTAAATCTTGGATCCAAAGACACAAAAATGCATCTCAAAAGGCAAATCTCAGTTGCATCATGACTATGGACACCACACATGCACACACAAACAGAATAAGTATTTTCCTATACAAGAAAGTGAAAGCAAGCAGGTGTACCTATTCTATTTTCATAGAATGTGGACTTGAAGCCAAAACTGATTAGATGATACAAAGAATATCACCTCATACTAATAGAGTATTTCTGCAGGAAGAGAAAATAAATGTGTGTGTATGTGTATACCAAATGCTAATGCATATGATTTCACATTATAATCTCCACTAGATATAAAATGCCAGATAAATATTAATACAATCAAGCAGGGATATAGCTCAGTGGCACAGTGCTTACCTGGCAAGTGCAAGGTTGTGAGTTTGATCCCCAGTACAAACAAACAAAATATTAGCACAATCACAATGCCAGGTTTCAACACAGCGCTGTCACATATAAGCAGATCATCCAGACAAAACTATCAACAAGTAAATATCACTGCAATATCACTGAACAAATAGACTTAACAGATATCTGCAGGATGTGTCTACACCAACAAAATAAACATTTTCCTCAGGAACACGTGGAGCTTTCTCCAAAACAGACCACAACTTAGTCACTAAAACATGCTTAAATAAATGCAATAGAATTAAATAATATTCTGCATAATATCAGATCATGAAACAATAAAAATAGAAATGACCAGCAAAAGAAACCACAGTATATGCAGAAGAATGAAGTATAAGCAATACATTCTTAAATAATCAATAATTCACAGAAGAAATCAAGGAAGAAATTTCAAAGTTCTGAAAATCAAATGAAAACCTATGGGATACAAACAAAACAGTTTTAAGACAGAAATTTGTAGCTATGTATGCTTTCATTAGAAAATAGGGCAATACCAAGTTGGAATATATCTCCGTGGTAAAGAGAATTTGCCAATCATGTGTGAGGCTATAGAATAGATTACCAGTAGAAAAAAAAAGAAATAATGCAATTTTAAGTAAATACCCTAATAATGAATCTCAGAGAGCTAGAAAAAATAAAAGCAACCCAAATCCAAAGTTTGTAAAAGAAATTATAAGGAACAGAGTGGAAATAAAATTTTGTGGCAAAATACAAGAATCAATGTGTTAAAGATTTAGTTCTTTGAAAGGAGAAATGTTGATGAACCCTTAGCCAAAATTACCAATAAAAGTGGAAAAAAACACAGTAATGCACTCAGAAATAAGAAAGGCAAAAATCGCAAAAGATATCATTAAAATACAAGTGATTATAAGAAACTACTTTTACAACTAATACTCCAGTGATTTGAAAAATGTAGGAGAAATGGATAAATTCCCAGATACATAACACTTACCAAAATTGAAACAAAAAAATATAAAAATACTGAGCAGAAAAATAATGAGCAATAAAATTAAGTCAGTAATAAAACCTTTACAACAAAAAAGCCCAAAACCAGAAATATTGACTGCTGAATTTTGCCAGAACTTTAGACAAAACAAATGAGAATATTCCTCAAATATTTTTATGAAATTAAAGAGGAAAAACACTGCCAAATCCATTCCTTGAAGCCAACACTACTCTGATACCAAAACTGGACAAGGACACCACATAAAAAGAAAATTATAGATCAATTTCATTGATGAAGAAAAATGTAAAATTTCTCAGCACAATACCTGCAAACAGAATACAACATGTCAATAAAAATATCATACATCCTAACCAAGTCAGCTCAATCCCAGGAAAGGAAGGATGGCACATTACATGTAACAAATAAACATCTATACCACATTAACAGCAATAAGGATAAAAATTACAAAATCATCTCAGTAGATACAGACAGAAGCTTTGAAACATTTCAAATACATTAATGATTAAACCCTGACAAAAATAAGTATTGATCAACTACACATTAAACTGATAAAACCAACTGCCATACTAATTGGGAAAGCCAACTGCCATACTAATTGGGAAAACATTCTCTCTAAAATAACTAAGAAGGATATACACTTTAACTAGTTTTCAATAGTGTTCTAAACTTTAGCCAGAGTAATTAGGCAAGAGAAATAAGAGAGTCAAATATGAAAGGAAAATTTAACATATAATACAATCCTTTACTAGAGACCCAAAAATCTTGCCACAAGACTGTTAGAATTAATAAATTCAGCAAAGTATCAGGACATAAAAATCAACAGGCAAACCTTAATTGCACCAACAATGAATCCACAAAGAAATTAATACCACCAACAATGAATCCACAAAGAAATTAATACCAAACACAATTCACAATAACTTCAAAAATTATGCACCTAGGGATTAATCTAATTAAGGAAGTGAAAGATCTCTAACAAAAAGTATTTTGCTCTAAAGAAATTGAAGAGGATATTAGAGAATGGAAATATATTCTCAGTTCTTTGGCAGACAGGTAAAAGAGTGTCAGTGTTATACACTAACAAAAAGAGCTTCGTTATGTTTGTGTTATGCCTAAGTTATATGACCAAAGTACCTGTAGTGTTGTCATACTGTTCTGTATGCACCATTTTCTAATTGTATGTTAATCAATGTTCCTCTGCAAAGGACTGTAAATTCCTGGGAATCTGATCTAATTGATATGTTAACCATTGCTGCCTTCTGCAAATGACAGATGTTATCTAAAATTGAGTGCTAAAATGAATTGACAAAGGATTGTAAATTCCTGTAAGACTTCTCTTTCCTCTGCAAAGGGAACCAAAGGTCTTCATCAATCTTTAGTAGATTGAGGATTTTTCATTTCCTGATCCATGCCCACAACCCCTTACTTTGTAAATTGTGCTTTCTATAAAAGTCTGAAAAGTTTTGAGGGGGACATGCCACTTTTGCAAAGTCCAACTGCACTGTGTCGCTGGACCCAGGATAAAATAAATTAGCACTGCTTTTTTAAAAAAAACATGTCTTGCCCCATTTTTGGACACCAAGTTGGGGGGCTTGTTGGTGGGCTACAAGATTTGCAGACTCACTTGGGATTACTGGGGGACCCCCACAAATTATTTTTCACCGATCCATCGGCTAACCATCTGTAAGTATTTGGGTCTTTTTGCCTGTTTGTAATTTGAGTGTGCACATTTGTAACTGCAGAAAGAATGAGAAAACTTCTGGGGGCTTTTTGCCTGTTTGTAATTTAGGGCTTTGGGGCCCATTCATAACTTTGGGCTTCAGCCCGTTTGGGGTTTCAGCTCATTTGGGGTTTTTTGCCTGTAATTTGGGTGCACATAGTGACTGCAGACGAGCCTAGTGCTCTTTCTGCACTGGATTCTGGGGACTCTCATCCATTTGTAATGTGTGTGGCTTAGACCCATATGTGTGGCTTTGGCCCATGTGTGTGGCTCATGTGGAGGGCCTCACCCCATGTTGGGCTTTGGGGCCTGTTTGTGTTTGGGGCCCATTGTGTTTGGGGCCCATTTGTGTTTTGGGGCCCATTTGTGCTTTGAGGCTTCTCATCCATTTCTCTCCATGTTCAGTGTATTTTGTACTTTGAAGTTGTCTGCCTGTTTAAATCTGTTACCAACTTTGGGGTTTTTTTGCCCATTTGAACTTGTTGAATTTGTTACTAACTTAGGGAATCATTGCCCATTTCTGTTGCAGGATCCATGCAGCTCATTGGACTCAAGATTCATAATGAAAATTATTTCCCTTTAGTTCTCCAAACTGTGGACAGAAAAATCTTCGTTTATGTCTTTAATGTTGGTCTTGTCTTTTCTGGTGCCTTGTTTAATGTTTTAGTCCTCAACTGATTACTTGCAAACTCGGTGTGCCTTTTTAAAAAAAGTATTTCTCTCTCTGGTTAAAATGTGAATATATATGCATATATATGCATATTTATGGTTTTTGAAAATCATATTAACTTTACCAAGTAAAAGCCAGGTCATATTGTAATTGAGCCAGTTAAAAAATGTTACAGTTTTTAAAAATGTAACATTTAAGGTGGTAGAAAAACATAAAATGATTAAATATGTTTTAGAATACTAAAAGTCACTTCAAGGATTTTGTTAAAGGTTTTAATGCTGTCTAAAAGAGAGAGACAAAGAAAGTGGTTTTGTTTTAAAGTAAAAATGTTTGGCTGTGCCAGAATAAAAGAAGTAAAAGAAGAAATGCTTTCAGTGGCATGGCTATTGTTGGGGGCTCTTAGCCAGCTTTATGTTGCAAACCAAGAGCAAAGAGCTCAGCAGGATGATTTGCAATACTGTGAGTTTGGCGGGGGGGGGGGGGGGGGGTCCCAGGAATGCTATAGATTGTAAAGATGGAGTTGAGATTTTGATTGCTGGGGAAAAACAGAGAAAAAGAAACAATTGGTCTTGTGCTGGAAAAAGCTGATCTAAATTTATTTTTTTATTTTTTATTAATTACTTTATTTGTTAATATTAAGAAGAAATGGTAAAACAAATTTTCACAATAAAACAACGAAAAAGTAACAATTGTTGATAAATTATACATCATCTTTAGTCACTCAAGTACAAAATATGGGCATAAAGATTTCTTCAATCAATATTAGCACAACCTTTTCTATTCAATGAACTAAGTGACACTAATGGTATAACTAACTTGCATTTTTCCCCTTCTATCCTTTCTCTTTTCCCCTATCTTAGTTTCTTCTTTTTATTGAACAGTTTCCTCCCATTTCACAGTGACTATTGTATATTTTGAACCTTGTGGTTTCACATATGTCACTGTGGTGTGATGTTTTTCAATCCTTCTGGGAAGATACACAGAAGGGGAATACCTGGGTTGAATAGGACCTCTAATCCTAATTTTTTGAGGAATCTCCACACTGATTTCCATAGCGTTTGTACTAGTCTACTCTCTAACCAACAGTTGTAAAGGGTTTCTTTTTCCCTACAGATCCAGGAGCATTTTTTTATTGGTTGATATATTTTTTTTAAAAAAATTAAATAATTTTTTAATGAATAGTGGAGAGGATGAGATAAAAGGGGGCATAACAACATAACAATACAGGTTAAAGCATAACACTTTCAGCAACCTAGTGCTTCACCACCAAATAACCCGACTTAATAGTAGTTACCATAGTGTCTTTTTCTTTGAAATATTTAAATATAACTTCATATGCTATAGCATCAAACATACCAAGACTGTGTAACACCATTCAAGTGGATGAAAGCATTGTAGAGTATTTAGAACCAGCTAACAGAAAAAATGATCAATGGTTTCAATATTATCTCTTTGCCTATAACAATTTTTGTTTATACTACCACATACGATAAAATCCAGCAAGTTACAGCATGATAAAATCAATGGAGACAGAAGAACCATAGTTTGGTGTGGCTTTAAGACAAGATGTTATTAAATCAGCACTAGCTGTTATTATGTCTTATTTTCTTCAAAGTAGCTGTTCATTGCATCACCGGCCATGGTATCATACAGCCCAGAATAAAGCCATTCCAATTAATGAGTGAAAATTTTATAAGGCTTCAGGGCCATATAATGGGGAATCATGGTTATCACGTACTTTTATATATTTGATTCATTTCCTACACTAGGAAAACCACACTAGGGAAAGCTGATCTAAATTTAAAAGAAATAACTATTGTACCTAATGTGATTGGTGATTACAGAGACAAGATACAAGTTCTTGCATGTGCTGTGGACAACTGGGAGATTATGCAGCACAATTTTGTTACCTATATAAAAGCCCTTTTTTGTTAAGTATGTAATTTCAGTAGAACAATAGCCTGCCACGTGGCACCCAGAGATGAAAAAGCAGTGTGTCATCCAGATGAAACCTGTCCTCCAATCCAGAATGCCAGAACCATGTTTTCCTTTTGTCCCACCCCGATTGGACAACCAGACATAAGGAGGTTCTCAATCGGTGTCACCAGTTGTTCTTGGTAGCCATTAAAGTACCCCCAAAAACTCACCAATTTGCCCAAAATAGCAGAGGTGAGGCAATTGGCCAATTAAGTCTCCCTAGGGGTTATCTGAAAAGATTGCAAAAGGTCTATCACATTTATACTCTGGTAGCACCTAAAATGCAAGGGCCATTAATATTGCCTTTGTAACCCAGTTGGCCATTGATACTAAGCAAAAGTTTGAGAGATTTGAGGGAATTCCCTTCAGTTAGTTATTAGAGGTTGCTTAAAAGATATTTGACCACTGGGAGGACCCTAAAGATCAGGCTTAAAAGGTTTCTGCTGGGCAGAAGGACTGCATTGGTTGTTGAACTCTCCATTAAAAAAAAGACTCTTTTCTCCCAGCGGACGCAAGCCATCCAACAGATTCCAGTCCCTGTAACTAAAAATCAAGTTCAAGAATTTCTTGGAGCCATAGGACTCACCCAGAGTTTGAGACCCTGGCAGAGGCCTGTTGCCTATCTTTCCAAGAGACTTAATTATGTGGCAGCTGGATGGCCACCTTGTCTGCAGGTGATTTCCTCTGTGGCCCTCCTGGTAAAGGAGGCTTAAAAATTGACTTTTAGACAGAAACTCTTAATTGTCCCCTCCATTCACTGCAGACTCTCATCAAGGCTCCACTGGACCGATGGCTGCCCAGCTTCCAAGTCAGGCATTGCTTCTAGATCTGACTATCATCAGTTTCAAGGGGACAGTGGCTTCAAACCCTGCTACTCTGATGCCTGATGATGACCCCTCCTTGCCGCTCCACGACGGTATTGGGGACCAGACTTGACAGATGAGCCATTATTCAGATTTCCTTTGTATTTCTCTGAGGGAAGCAGTTACCTTATCTATCAAGGTAAGTGGGTCACAGGAGCTGCTGTTACCACAGACTCTCAGATTCTGTGGGAACAAACCCTGGAGCCAGGAACATAGGCCTAACGGGCTGAACTCTTTGTCCTCACTGAGGCCCTCAAGTTGTCAGAATATGCATTTGCTACTGCCTATGTTCATGGGGCCATTTATCAAGAATAGTGTTTATTGACCTCTGAGGGTCAAAAGATTAAAAATGCTCCCCAAATTTTGGACTTGTTGGCTGTCATCTGGATGCCAAGGAAAGTAGCTATTATCCACCATAGAGCCCATCGGACAGGAGATAACCTTGTTATACAAAGAAATAATTTGGCAGACACCATCGCCCAAAAGGCAGCCACAAAATCAGTGGGGATTGAGATAGCCCTGACATTACTGCTGATCCCACCTTCTTTGAGCCTATTTATACTTGAAAAGACTTGTGTCTGGCGGATCAACTTCAAGCAATCCCTGGGAACTAATATCAAAGCTTTCCCAGTCTGTGAGCCTCAGATGCCCTTAGTGCCAACTGGTGAACCCAAAGCAACTACAACGAATAGAAACCACTCACTATGTGGGACTATTCCTAGAGAACATTGGGAAATAGTCTTTACAAAAATGGGGAAGCCTAAACTTCAAGGAAATAAGTACTTATTAGTAATGATAGATATTTTTCACTAGATGAGTTAAAGTCTGAGTCAATCTTGATAGCAGTTTCCCCAATTTGACCTCCCCTTATCAATGGGTCTGACAATAGCCTGGCTTTCATAGCCCAAATAACTCAAAAACTAAGCTTTGCAGATCAGTTGGAAACTCCACTGTACTTACTGGCCTCAAAGTTCAGGACAAGTAGAAAGGATGAACCAGACTTTAAAAACATTAATAACTGATGGTGTTAGAAACTCGCAAAAACTGGGTGAGTCTCCTCCCTTTTTGCCCTCTTGTGTGCATGATGTACCCTTTATGTTATGGATATTTCCCCTTTTGAGGCTTTGTATGGGAGACTTTTTCCTCTTATCCCTAAGATTTCTAAAAAATTAGTTGGTTTAGCTAATCAAGATCTTATTAAGTCCCTCCTAGGCCCTTCAGCCAGTTCTGACTTCCAGCCACTGGTTATTCCAGCAACAACATCCTCTGCCTGTGGCCCACTGTGAGGAAAAAATGCCCTGCAATAGAGCCCAAGACACTGGTCGTCATCAAGAGGCATCACCATGAATCTCTTGAGCCACGATGAAAAGGTCCCTACACTGTAGTCCTCAGTGCTTCAACTGCTATCAAAGTAGCCAGAAAGCCTGCTTGGATTCATCATTTCCCCATCAAGCTGGTCCAGCTTCTGATGGTGATCAACCTGCAGATAAGAGGACTGTCGTTCCCTCCAAGGACACTTTAAAGCTTAAGATTGCCATATATTTCTGATAATCTTGTCCTTATGTGTTCTCCCTTATGGAACCCAATGGGAGGCCTCTGTCTGGCTTTAGGAAAAAAAATTGTTACTTGTATTCCAATCATTCTGGAGTCATCAGACAGAACAGAACTAATTTAAATATTGGTTTTCTTTCTCTGTTTGGTTAACAGCTTTAATAATAGTGGCTACAAGACCTTTGTTAATCCTCCTATTTGGCCTTATAAACAAATTGGTGAACTACATCAAAGATTGGGTTCAAACTATAAAGTTTATGATTTTAAAGACACAAGGTTATAAACAGATACCTATGTCTGAAAACCCCATGAACCAATGATTTAGATCACTGACGAAAATCAGTGGGGAATGTTACACACTAAGAAAAAGAGATTTTTATGTTTGTGTTATGCCTCAGTTATATGACCAAAGTACCTGAAGTGCTGTCATACTGTTCTGTATGCACCATCTTCCTGAGTGACCTAATTGATATATTAATCATTGCTCCCCTCACAAAGGACTGTAAATTCCTGGGAATCTGACCTAATTGATATGTTAATGATTGCTGCCTTCTGCAAATGACAGATGTTATCTAAAATTGAATGCTAAAATAAGTTGACAAAGGATTGTAAATTCCTGCAAGACTTCTCTGTCCTCTGCAAAGGGAAACAAACGTCTTCCTCATTCCTTAGCAGATCAAGGACTTTCTCATTTCCTGATCCATGCCCATAAATCTCTTACTTTGTAAACTGTATTTGCTAAAAAGGTGTGGAAATAAGCAGGAAGGGGGACACAGAGCCCTGCAAATGGGAATGGCACTGTATTGCTGGGCCCAGGAAAAATAAATCAGCACTACTTTTTCTTCAGAAACACGTCTTGCTCCATTTTTGGACTCCAGGTTGGGAGGGAGGCTCATTTTTGGGCTACAAGATATACGTCATTCCCCAACTCCAGAGTCTTAGCTTCCCATCTTATACTTCTTTGGACCTGCTCTCAAAGATCAGGTGCCATTCGTCTTCAGATCTAGAGCCTTTTCTTACTCCTCTTTCTTCTGGATCTCTCCAGCATTTGAGAGTAGAGTTCTCCATTCCTGCCTTGTTCTCTCATGATCTGACTTACTTTGATCTACCACTTCTCAAATTTCTCTCTTAGGAGATTAGTTATTTATTCTAATTATCTAAATTAATCTAAAGCCAAATCAATTTTCCCATCTTCCCAAACCTGTCTCTTTCTTGGTAACTGTATGTCTATACACAGTCCCAACATTTCTTTGTTACTCAAGATCAAAATCTAAAATTTCTTAGCTTTTTTCTCCCTCATCAACCCAAGACTACCCAGAACTACCTCTACAATGTGCTGCATTAAACTTCATTTTCAGTAATGCAGTCACTCCTTTTTCCTGCTTGACTGTCACATGCTTTGAATTTGTCTCCCTGCTAAATATCCTCCCTACTAGAATCTGATCATGTCATCACACTACTGAGATCTACCATGGAAAAACCCAGGCAGCCAGTGACCTAGTCTCTCAGCAGAGAGGCCCAACTCCACAGTCAGTCACAATATACACTGATTTTGCTGCAAGTTCTTTCCACATATTGAAAGCAATGCCTTGAGCACAGACATTATTTAAGAATATTTGTATTCATTTTCCTTAACAACAACTGAAACAATTTATCTTACTTCTTCAGTGACAATTTCATGCAAATCCAGAATGCTGAGATCTGCTTTCACAAAAGGAATCCTGGCTGTCTCTTCTGAAATGGCCCGTGTTTCATAGTATATTCAAATCCAACAGCATTTATAGGAATGGGACAAGGTTCAGCACAAAAAGCTGTTAAAGTAATACAAATAACATTCTCTTTATTATATAAGGCTCAATGCTCAGGGGTAAATGACATGTATTCCCCTAATCTTCTTTGATGCCCATGTTTCCCTAACATTATGTATCATAAAACTCAGTCTGAACCAGCAATCCTACCGCACATGGTAAAGTCAGGCAGTCTGTATACTTGTGTGCTTAATTTTATATTCTTAAAAATATTCATCAACTTATAGATTTCGTGATTGATGAATGAGTTGAGGAACACTACTACCCAGCCTGAATATCCCACATTCAGTGCTTATCTCATGGATGAGGCATTTCACAGGTTTAAGAGTTAAGCTTCTATTTCTCTAACAGGTCTCAAATTATTCCATATGATATAGTACAAGCTCAGAAATAGTCCTTAAAAAGTCAGTTCAATTTTGGAACCTTGGTTGGCTAAAGTGACAAAGGCATGAACTAGGTCCTCATGGTTCCAAAGTGCTGCTTTCATGTGTATATGGTACCAACTAAATCACCCAGAAGTTTTAGTTCCTTTCCTTTCTCTATGAGGAGTCAACAATAACTTAGAGGTTTTCAGGGCTGTAAAAATGTGATAGAAAGCTAGGCGTTGTGATACAGTTCTGTAATCCCAGCATTCAGGAGGCTAGGGCAAGATGACTGTTGCAAGTTCGAGACCAGCCTGGGCTACAAAGTGAGCCCGAGGGCAGCCTAAACTGCATAACAAGACCCTGTCTCAAAAAGACAATATATATATATATATAAAGTATCACACCCCCAAAATATTCATGTTACTGAAAGATTTTTTGAGTGGGATATGATGGCATATACCTGTAATCCCAGTCCTCTATGAAGCTGAGGCAGAAACATCACATGTTTGAGGCCAGCCTTGGCAAATTAACAACTTAATGAGACCGTGACACAAAAACAAATACAGAGGAATCACAGCAAGTTCAGTGCCAGCGTGGGATACAGTGAGTTCAAGGCCAGCCTGAACTACCTAGGCAGACTGCCTCAAACGACAATCAAACAATATATAAATAAAATAAGGACTCGTGATGTAGCTCAGTGCAAAGATGCTGGGTTCAGCCTCTAGGGCCATCAAAACAAAACAAAATAAATCAAAAGGCTCACATTCCACTTTTGTAGGAGTCTCTTAAATACTACTGAAATTTGTTGTCATAATTTAAATAATTTTGGTAACAACTACAAGGTTACAATGTAGTAAGTAAAAAAAGTACTATGAAAATGACTCAAAACCTATTTAAATATTATATATAGAAATAAAAAATATATAGGAAAGAAATTACTGACTGTGGCTCTCTCCCTTGCAGAGTCAGTACAGGTGATTTAATGCTTCTCTGAATTTTGCAACTTTCTTAGAGATGCAAAACCACATAATAACAAATGTCAAAAGACTTGTATTAACACACTATATTAAAAATTATACAGTGTACTGCAATAAATAATAAAATTATTATTATTTATTTTTATAATATTATTTATTTTTATAAATTATGTAAAAAGATTTGAAGTTAAGACCTATTGCTAAAAACATCAAAAAGCTTAGCCAAAATATTTCTGCACATGGCATGTTTGTCACTTTGATTACACTTAAAATTGCAATGAAAACCTGAGCTACTGCTCAGAATAGTAGTCCTCGTTCCTAAGAGAATGTCAGAATCCTACGGAAAACTTTTGTAAAATATACTTGCCTTCAAGATGTTTTTAAAGAGTAATTCATTAGACTTGGGATTTTAGGTTCAAAGTTAATAATTCTGATATGGGTTGAGGGATTTGCCAGAAATGAGATTATTTGTTTCTTCTGGGATTTGTATGGAAAGTAACATAATTTTGGGCGGGGACAGGTCCTTTCTCTCTATAATTCATATCGGTCCTGAACTCACTGTGTCTCCCAGGCTAGCTGTGAACTCATGGTTCTCCTGCCTCTTGAGTGCTCAGATTATAGGCATATGACAACACTGTGAATGTTACATAGTCTTTACCTTACCCACCTCCACAAACACATGCACTGTACACACTCATCACTCCCCTGTAACTCCTGATGGACACCTTCTGATTTGCTTTGGCTCCTCTGGGTACAATGCAGAGCTGTTGTGCCCAAGCAAGTCTTCCAGACATTCCTCGGAGCAGAACAGTGACAGAGGGGAAAAAATCATCTAGACTAAAATGTGCAAAAGTTATTTCAGACAACCACCATTGATAATTCACAGTCTTTCCTTCTCTGACAGTACTAATAAATACTCTAAGTTAGCTGTAGGGCACACTGGAAGTGTTATAACTTAGTTTGTTCATTTCAAGATATTGCACAAGCATGGCAGGGATGACACTGTTATTCAATAGAAAGTATTGGAAACTATGCTTGTTTAGGGTTGGCAGCCCAAAGTATTTGATAAGAGTCATCTCATTCACCAGACTACAAACAGAGGCAGGACCACTGGATGAAGGGAATGAATGCATCAAGCAACTGCAACCTATGGAGAATTGAATGGAGAACAGTTACTTCCCAAAGAGAAAATCTTATGTTTATCCCAAGCATTTATGTGTCTTTCCATGCCTCTAAATTTTAATTGGCCATAACCATGTTTCCTCTTCACAAGTCAGATTTACTCCTCATGAATACCTGTGACATGTTGTCCTGACTGACCTCCAAGCCTGGAAGGCCCATTTGCCATGATGGATCGGTAGGGAGACCACAGCTTTCAGCTGACTCCTTCACCAGGACTTCCCTCTGTCAATGAGAAATATCTCAGTCAGGAACATAGTTCATTTTAGGGATGACCACATCCAGGGAATGGCTGATAGGAGGTTAGAGTCTCAGCACCTCACCTCAGCATGAAAGAAGGCTGAGGCTCAAGCCAGCCCTAGAGCACTTTGTTGCAAATGCATTACAGTTTAGCACGTCCCTTTGTCCCTTTGTTCTGCTTTCTGCATACCCCATAGAGACTGATAAGTGCTTGCAAGCAAATTTCTTAGTTTGCTACCCAGGGCACATGACTAACCACACCTCCAAATTATGATGCTCCTAAAGATATACTTAAATATATATATATATATATATATATATATATATATATACTTATATATATATATATTATATATTATATATATACTTAAATATATATATATATATATATATATATATATATATATATATATATAAAGATATACTTGTGTGGTGCACACCTGTAATCTCACATTAGGGAAGCTGAGGCAAGGGGATCATGCAAGCTCAAGACAACCTGGGCTACATAGTGTGTTCAAGGCCAGCCTGAACTGTGTATTAAACCCAGCCCAAATAAAAATCCTTGGGTCCTCCATCCCTGTTTTACAGTTATACTAGCTAAAGGATTCCAGACCCTTAAAAAAGGGCCAAATATAACCCAAACTCCCTCAGTTTTCAGAAGAGGAAATTCAGGCTCAGAGAACGTAGGTAACAGTGAAGAGGTCAGAATCTACCTTCCCATGTGGCCAAGCTGAGACATCTTCATTATATCAATAAAGAACTTAAGACACAAAGAGTTAATTCTCAAAGAACTATTGCAATCAAGTGTAAATTGTGTGAAGAAATGCTTTATAAACTAGAATTCAATTGGTCAAAGTTTAGCATTCAGAAATGTTTATGATTTCTACATACTTTCAGTGAACAGCTCACATAGTTTGTACTTTGTGGCAGGAGGAGTTTTAGATATTTAATACATGTTATTTTGTGTAGTTTCATCATAACTCTAGGAGACACATTGCAGTGTTATTCCCAATTATAATAAGGGGCTGAAGTATAAAGAAAAAGCATGGTGTAATTAAAATATAAGTATTTTTCATTATGATTCTAATATCTTCTGACCTTTCATAGGCACACTATTTGGAAAGCTAAAGCCACACAATATCACTTGTATCTCTCAATCTAGAATTTGTGCAGTGACTCTTCTCTCTCACTCTAAGATTTGAATAAGAGA
This sequence comes from Cavia porcellus, assembly GCF_034190915.1. Classification (NCBI taxonomy): domain Eukaryota; kingdom Metazoa; phylum Chordata; class Mammalia; order Rodentia; family Caviidae; genus Cavia; species Cavia porcellus. Next base: position 8,530,281 of record NW_026947508.1, read on the forward strand.
CCCCTGAGAGTGGAAGGCAACAATGTTCAGCAGATGATTTTCTTCTTCTAGAGGTGTCTAAGAACTATCAGCACACAGACAACTTAATGTTGAGTTTAAATTTATAATGATTTGTGCATAACAGTAGAAACAACAGATTGGTAATGAGGAAACATGGCTTTGGTTTTCTAAAATGAGACAGAGATGAATGTTCCAAAGCACACAGGCCAAGAGAACTTGTATTTCAGCTAAGACTCTAAGTGCAACCTAGATTTATAAATTTAATTTGTTCTATGATTTTGGAAAAGATAGCTACATTTGTGTTTGTGTGAGAAAGATGGCCAGTGGTGTTTTCCCATGACCAGTCTGCAAAAACAAAAGCAGAAGTTTGCCAAACTTTGCGCTGTGCAAACCAAACTTTTTGCAAAGAAAAGCATTCAGTGAACTGAATTACCACTGTATTATCAAAGAAACTGCTAAAAAATAAAGGAGCAAATCAGTAAGATGAATCATACTAGCCTAATCACATTTTTTCTTCTGGACAGTGACTAGCCTAGGAAAGCAGGGGCTATAAAATCAGGACAAGTATTTTACAGTTCATCATGATAAACTTGTAGATAAGATTTTAAAATCCTTGTGAATGTGAAGGAAATTCTCTGCCACTATGCTCTGTGAATTTATCTATGTTCCACATGTTTTTGTTAATTCTTTGATTAGAATATATAGAACAGACTCATGAAATCTGCAGCTGATCAAAGGCAGAGCTGCAGAGATAATGTATAGGTGGAGCTAAAATCTGAAAGAGTGAAAGTATGGGCATGGTGGCACATGCCTGCAAGCACAGGGGAAGATGAGGCAGGAAGATCATCAAGAATCTGAAGCCCTGCCTCAGAACACATACACACACTGGTGCACACAGATACACACACACACACACACACACACACACACACACAATAAAAGACTTAAACCAATGGCCTAACTCTTACATTAAGAAATAACAGATTTGAATGTAAAGTTCTATGTGTTATATTCAAACATCCACAAACAAATTAGGATAAGAGAAGAATCATAGATGAAAGGTAAATATATGAAAAAGATTCAAAACTTTTAGATGATTTAATGCAGGTTCTCAAAAACCCACTGCAGTTTCTAAATACATCTTACTGAAAATGTAGTATTCTATAGCTTTTAAATGTCATCATTTCATGTCTACAGTACTGTATGCAGGAATTTACCTAGGAAACAAACCTCAATTTGTGGGAGTAGGGTATAAACTAGAGTGGTAGAGCACTTGCCTAATATATACAAAGCCCTGGGTTAAAACTTGCGACTATCCTCCTGCCTCAGCCTCTAGTGCTGGGATTACTGGTGTGCACTTCCCACTGGGTGTAATTCAAACTTGATATGATTGAATCATTTTTCCAGACAGTAACAATATTTATGTTCTTTCTGGATGCGATCGCCAGCATGGGGGATTTGAAGCCTGGACTATCTTACAACACTCTGCCTCAAAAGAAAGGGGACACCTGTACTCCCAGCAGAAGGATTATTGTGAGTTTGAGCCCTGCCTGGGCTACAAGGTGAGCTCAAGGCCAGCTTGAACTGCATATAACAGGACCCTATCTTAAGAAGACCAAAATACTCACCACACACACACACACACACACACACACACACACACACACGGAATAGTGTGCCTTATACCACCACCTGGTGTAAGAATGACCAGGATTAAAGGCAGTACAGAGAGAATACTGGGAGCAGAGGAATTCACTCCCCATCCACAGTTGAGCTCAGGCACCAATGCTAGGAGAATTCTATATAACCACAGACCAATGTGCATGCTATCATTTTACTTTCTCTTGCTCTTAAGCCTGAAAGCCTAATATATCTGTGCAGGGTGCAGCCTTCCTTTCCTGTTGTCCCAGCACCATTTCTCTGTTCGAGATCTTCAATAAATGTAGTTGCTTTTCCCTCACTACTGAGTGTATGCTTTGTAATAATTTGCTTGCTATTCATAACAGCTTGGAATCAATTGGATCCACTGCATACTTACAAAAGTACTTCAATGCCTAGAATGTGAAATATATCAGAGTGTACTGGAAGAAATTAATCAGAAAGAATACAAGCAATGTATTCAGACAGCACTACTGTCTAGAAAAAAAAAATTCCACCATCAAGTCTGAAGTAGAAACAGTGGGTTTCCAACTGTAGACACACATGTCAATAATTCCAGCACACAAGGAAGGCTGAGGCAGAAGGATTGTTCCAAATCTGAGACCAGTCTAAATTACATAGTGGAATGGCATAGCAAGACTCTGTCTCAGGATGAAACAAACTAAATTAAACTATAGTAAACCAAATCAGTCCAAATCAGTGAGAAGGACTTAAAGTGAGAGAGATTTTTAACACAATGTAAAACAGTAAGTTTTGGGTCACTGAAATGGGCAATCTCTTGGGTGATACAGTATCCCAACATTAGAGGCTAAATGACTTTGCAAATGTGTGTTAAAGGTGACGTAAGTAGAAGGACATGAAATGACTCCCAAGAGTCTTAATTCTGTACTCATCTTACTACATACAACAACCCCAACCAGCTAATCTATTCCCCAGCTCTCTCTATGTAGGCAGTAGTTTGAAGGCTACTGCAAATAGCAAAGTGGCTTCTACCTGGACTGGAGTGAAAACACTAACTTGTGTCAAACATACTGTTAGTAAGTATAATGATGACAGTGTAGAATTTCCACACTGTGTGGGAGGGTCACAAAGAATGAGCACAGAGTGCAGGAAAGAGTTGTGTTTCAGAAGCAAAGTAACCAACAGAGTCTCTTGGAGGTGGCTAGAACTGTTGGAAACACTGAACACTGGAGGAAGTGACTAAATGAACAAGAGACAAGTCCTGGAATCAAAAGAGAATAATCAGATACAAGCATACTCTGGTCACGGCCACAAGTGGTCCCACTGTAACAGGGCTGTGTGGGGAAAAGTGGCAGATGAGATCATTTTATCCCATTGAAATTCAGACCAAGAAATGCAGGCAAGGCAGGGAACAGAGTTCTCAGTTTTCACTTAGGCAACTAGATAAAAATTCTGGCTCTCAACTCATGGACCAAGGAGGAAGAGAACAAGATGTCACTAATAAGCAAGACTTCCCTGCATATCAGCACCATGCAAAGGCTGCCAGAGGACAGCCAGACTCCAGTTCCTTCCAATGTGCAGGCTGGGAAACAAGAACAGCCAACACCCCACTCCCACTCTGTAAGTGACTGGCTGATCTTGAGAAACACAGACTAGCATGACAGGTATTGAAGTGAAATGCAATTTGATCCTTGTGGTGTTTGGTGTTTCACTGAGTTTTCAGGTCTAGGGCCAATAGTCTCATCATCTTTTCAAAGAATGGCAATACACAATGTAGCATCTATAGGCATCTCCTTCTGAAGATGATAGCCATTGTTAATTTCCCAGTATCTTGTTTGGAGTCCTGTATCATTTTTCATTATTTTGTTGAGTTGTATTCTATTCTGATTTGTTTGATTTAGTTACATTCAAGGTATTGGAAGCTATTTCAAAGATACCAGATACATTACAGTAGCTCGCCACTTTGGATTTCTTACTGTCTTATTTTGAAGTCTATTATTGCATTCATTGTTTTGTTTTTATTGGTTCTATTCTGTTCCATTCTGTTTGATTTTTACTGTCTGAAGTTATCTGCAGCTACTTTGAATACAGCAACGGGCATTATGGTAACAATTGTGGATTTCGTTTTGTTCTGGAGTCTTGCATCACCCATAATGGTTTGTTTTCATTGGCATTATTCTGTCTTATCTTGTTTACTTTTATTCTCTTTGAAATAAAAATTTAAAAAATATTGCCTAAGTATACTGAGTGTAGCAATAGAAAGAAAGATGACCAAGAATGATTAAGGAAGTAAAAACAAGAAAATCAGACAAGAAATAGGGAGGAGCTGCACCAGAATACTATGTGAGATTAGCGGGGATAAGAGTATTCTACAGAATTTATTTTGTAAAGTATTCTACAAAATAAAGCCTATTGAATTCAGTTGCTAGCCTCTTATAGGAAATGACAGAGATGTAAGTCAGAGAAAAAGCTAAGTTCTGTCTGCATAACTGGAAAACAGCACTGATACTGACATAAGGCAGCAACCAGAAGAGAACAGAGAAATGAGGTAATGGATATATGTTTCCCAAGGACAGATGTCTTCAGAGCCAGAATCTGGAGATGCTAATTGTGGAGCTGCCAGCAGAGACAAGCAGCAAAAAAGAAAGAGAGGAACCCACCCAATAACTGCTATCTAGGTAGGGGAGAAGGACCCTGGAGCACTTCTCCAATCCTCATTGGCAACCATACTCTGACAGGAATCCAGGCCAGGGTGGAGCACACATTCTTTTTTTTTTTTTTATTTAAGGAGAAAAGAAAAAAAAGTGAAAGGGTACAAGTTATACAGATTTACAGAAGAAAAAAATGAACAGTAGGAAATCACTAGTTAATGGATTTCATATTGCCATCTTAGAAATAATTGTTCAAGTCACAAAATTAAAGCTTGTAGAGTGGACATTCCAACAATGATACTGCAAACAGTTCTGTTTAATGATCCAATAAAACTCTGTGATATCATTTTCTATCTTATACACTTAAATATACATGCTGTTATATAGTTTAGAGCACTTTCTTTTCCTCTCTTTTGTACAATGACTATTACACATTTTGGGTTTCATTGCTCCCACGGTTCTTATTGCTTTTTTGGAAGAGAGTAAAACCAAATGAGACATAACAGAACAGAATCGGTCAAGTCAAAAGGGTGGACATAATAGATAATATAAAAACATAATACAAGGTGATCAACAATGGTTACCATAATGCCTCCCGCTATCTCTAATAGAATTGCCTATATCATTAGTTATAATACAATTGAACAAAATAGTAAAGAACAAAACTGACAAAACCAAAACATTGGAGACATTGTAGGTCTTCAAAAGTAGATAAAAGTCAACGAGAATGGGCGTTAATAATGAATCTGATTACCTTCTCAGCTGATGCCTAAACTTTCGAACCTGATACTATCCATCAAAACAGAATAGGGGAACATCAGTCAAAAACAAGATGGTGAGAGTAATACAGGGCTTCAAATCGAGATAATAGAAAGTCAAAGTGGGTTACTATATTATATCCTGCTATTTTTTCCCTTTAATTAAACGGATAAAAATAAAAAAGTAAATAATGGAGTGGAGATTGAGAAAAAAGAGGGTATAACAGCAAAACAGCGCAGATCAAAGCATAACCATTTAAGCAGAATAGTGTTTCACCACCAGATAATTTCGACCTAAAAGTAGTTACCATATTGACTCTTTCCTTGAAGTCCTTGAGTACAACTTCGTATACTGTAGCATTAAGTATATCAAAACAATGTAAAACCATTTAAGAGAATGACAGCATTACAGAGTATTTAGAATCGACTAACAGAAAATGAACAACGGTTTCTGTATAATCTCCTTGTCTTTAAAAGGTTTTTGCTTATACTATCGTACATAATAAAATCCAATAAGATACAACCTGTTTAGACCATTGGAGACAGAAGAACAAAAGCTAGATGAGACTTCAAAACAAGATGATATTAAATCAGTATTACCTATTAAGATGTCATTTTCTCTAAAATAGCTGTTCCTATCATCCAATCTTCTCTGTCTCATTTCTGTTGAGCTCTTTTTCTGTCAATAGCTGTCAGTTCGTCTTCTTCATTTTGTTCTCTGCTCCATTCATTGTGGCCTCCACACCACTATTTCTGGGTTCTTTGTATTTTTCTTTTTTTAGAATATCCTGCAATACTTTCTGTAGGGTTGAATTAGTGGTTTCAAATTCCCCCAGTTCCTCTTTATCCTGAAAGCACCTTGTTTTTCCATCAATTTCCAGGGACAGTTGTGCAGGATATCTCAATCTTGGCTGGAGATTATTATCTTTCAAAGCTTGAATTATTTCCCCCCATGCTCTTCGTGATTTGATGGTTTGTACAGAGAAATCTGCTGTAATTCTGGTGGGTGTTCCCTTGTAAGTGGTCTGTTTCTTGTCTCTTACAGCTTTTAATATTCTGTTCTTGTATTGAATTTCTGGAATTTTTATTATTGTATGCCTGGGTGTTTCTCTGTTAGGGTTGTAGGTAGCTGGGGTCCTGTATGCCTCGTACATCTGAGTATCTTTACCTTTTGCTAAATTAGGAAAATTCTCCTGGATTATTTCTGTGAGTAGCTTTTGTAGTTCACTTGTTTGTGTCCCTACTTCTTCTTTTATGTTCTTAATCCTTAAGTTATGGCTCCTCTTATCATCTTCTTGTCTTTGTATTATTGCTGTTTGTTTCTTTGTTATTTTTAAGAAGTTTTTCATTTCATTCTCCCATATTACAAGTCTGCCCTCCAGCTCAGATAGTCTGTCCTTAGTTTCTTTCAAGCTGTTATGCCAGTCTTGGATAGACTTCTTAATTTCTTGATAGTCCCTTTGAACCTGCTTCACGTACTCTATGCTTTATGTTTTCTCCATCAAACAATTCTCCCCTCTTTTTCTGTTCTTCCATTCCACCATCTGTTTTTTCCTTGGTTGTGCTTAGCATTTCTCTAACTATTCTGCATACTTCTAGCTTCAGGTCGTTGATAACTTCATTCCTGAATTGGTCTATGAGGCTCTCTATATGGCGCTTAATGTCTATTGGTGCGGTGTCCGCTATTGCCTGTTTCTCAGAATTGGGGGCCGGGGAGCCTTTCTTGTTGCTTCCCTTCCCCATATTCTCCGTTCCTTATAAAATGCAAGCTTACATAGGAGGCCCAGCTTCCGTGCCTGTCAGCCACAGCCTGATCAAATTGCACTGGCTAGGTGTTCCCGCCCACCGCTGTGCACCAGGGAGTTACGGACAAGGAGCCTACGCGGGAGTCACCCCTCCGGGCCACCGTCAGGCTCTGGGATCTGGGTTAGGCCAGCCTACCAAGTCCGCCCGCAGCGTCACACATGCCAGGCACTTTTCACCAATCCCGTCCGAGAGGGGAATGTGTGGCTGGAGTCGCCACCATGCCCTGCTCTTACAGGACTGCCGGAGCCCAGAAAGTCCTCCGCTGGAGTCAAACTGTGGTAGAGTGTCAGTTTCTCTCACTCACTTCACCACCAGTCAGTGTATGCCTCCTTGTCCTGTCCGTCCTGTTTTCGACTCCGTTCGCAGACTCCCGTTCCCAGAGCTTCTGCGCGTCTCTCCTTGCCGAGCTGCTGTGGAGGCAGCCAGCCGCCGAGCGGCGGGAAATCCAAACCGCGGTTTCCAATGGCACAGGGTCAGCCTCCACACCGAGTCTTTTCTGTTCCTATTTTAGCGCCAGGACTGCATTCCAAGTTGGTTTCTCTCAGCCCAGTTCGTTCCTGAGTCAGCAGAGCATATCTCTACCTGCTCATGTCTCTTTAGTCTGCATCATTCCTGATTTCTGAGCCGAGCCTTTCAGAGAGCCTCCGGTAGTTGCTGTTATCTGTCCGCCATGTTCTCCCGGAAGTCAAGGACACATTCTTGTATAATGAAGAGTTTCCTGAGAGAAATGCCCTTCCAGTTTCTCTCCATGTCCTTCTCATTTTTCACAGCACAGGTCAAGTCCTAGTTCAACAACACTTGAAGGCTACCACAGCCTATATGTGATCTTTTCTCTTAATTTCTAGTGCTGACCAAATGCATACACCCTAATCCGAGCTTCTACTCATATTATTCAAATTTTCTAACTATTAGCCAAACTTTCACAAAGTCATTTAAAAAGCCCAACATTAAACATAGTGAAACCCAATCAAACATCTATTATTAACTCAATGACTTGGGCCCACAAAGAATATGCAAAAGTTCATTTTCACTTTGTACATCCAAAATCAGCAATAATCACTGCACTTGCAGAGATACTGGGATCTGGGGAAGGGCTGATTTACACATCTCCTTGCAGTCCTGCCTGCTGCTTTACTAAGATCAAAACAAGCCAACATAGACTGACTTGGCGTTCTTTCTTTCTGCTCTTGTATTTTTTTCTGGTTTATTCATATTTCTGTTTCTTAAATACCAGATTTTCATGATTCCTGTTATTACATGTAATTTTCTCCACTTAACTGTTTGCTTCTGTTCATAAGGGTGCCTGAACTGCATTCCTGTGCTTTTTCTAACCTCTTTACCTATCTGCCAAACACTAAATTATTTAGGTTTTCTCTACTACCCTTTCAAGGAGCCAACCTCTCTGCTTCCATTTCTGTACTACCAAAATGCATGGCGCGGTAAAGCTGGGTGTCATGGTGCATGCCTATACTTCCAGCACTCAGGAGGCTGAGGCAGAAAGGTTGGCACAGTTTGGAGGCCAGTGAGTATGATAGCTCAGACCCTGGAATAAACCCAAGGAAGCAAGAAATTAAAATTTGGGGAGCAAAGGCTTTATTTTAGGCTAGGCCTGGCGTCACAGTCTCCAGGAGCCAATTTGGAGACTGCACACCTCACAGCTAAAGGTAGTGACTTATAATGCTAAAAACCACAGGAATGTTGTTGCTGTTGACACAGCTAGATTGCAGCTGGCAGCTGGGCCTTACAGAAATTTCTGTAATTTCCTGAGGTTAATCATTTCTTAAAGAACAGCAAGCACTTCTTTTGTGAAGAACAGTACAATTAGCACTTTTATTAGCATAATTTATGATAGGCCACCAGGTAGGGAAGGGGGTTACCAGGAACTGATACCTCAGGCCTTTTTTATGGCCTTTCAGGAAATTGAAACTTAACCTAGTTAGATGTGAAGGGGGAAGAGGAGGGGGAGCAGCAAGGTGCTTACAAAACAGGCAACATGGCGCAACAGTTAGAGCTTAGGTTATAACAGTGAGTTGCGCTGTGCCCAGCCGCTCCTGGCCATCGGTGTGCAGAGGAGGAGCTGCGCGGATCCGGAGCGCCTGCAGAGGCCCCTTCCTTTGTCTGGAGGAGGAGGGATCCCGAGTTCCTGAGGCACCTCGGCCCGTGCCCAGCCGCGCTTGGCCATCGGTGTGCGGAGGAGTAGCTGCGCGGATCCGGAGCACCTGCAGAGGCCCCTTCCTTTGTCTGGAGGAGGAGGGGTCCCGGGTTCCTGAGGCACCTCGGCCTGTGCCCAGCCGCGCCTAGCCATCGGTGTGTGGAGGAGGAGCTGCGTGGATCCAGAGCGTCTGCAGAGGCCCCTTCCTTTGTCTGGAGGAGGAGGGATCCCAGGTTCCTGAGGCACCTCGGCCTGTGCCCAGCCGCGCATAGCCATCTGCGTGCAGAGGAGGAGCTGGGTAGATCTGGAGTGCCCGCAGGAGGCCCTTCCTTTGTCTGGAGGTCTGTGGATATCTCTGCAAGCAGGGAGGGATCACAGGCTCCTGAGGCACTGCGGTCTGTGGTGAGTACCCTAACCCGGCTGCGATCCAAGAGCTGTGGATCTACCAAGGGCAGGTGGGCACACAGTGTCCCTGAGGCCCAGCTTGTCTGGAACCGCGGAGTTCTGAACAAGCAGAGAAGGGCCATTGGTTCAGCAGGCCCAATGGCCTGGGGTAGAGTGGTGCCAGAGTCTCAGTAGCTGCAAACATAGAAGGGGATTTTCAACAGATCCTGAGGAGGCTTTCAAATAACACTTGAAACACAGAAATATAGGAAAATGACAAAATGAAAGACCAAATTACAACCTCAAACCTCCAGCCCATCTCAGGAAACCATAGGAGAAATGTATTTAGAAGAAAATATATCCCATCCTCCTCATATATCAGACACAATAGCTACTGAAGTTGACAAGAAACTCCAGGAAGCTTTAAAGAAATTCAAACTCGAAATAATATCCCAGATAAAAGAAGAAATGATAAAAGAAATGAAAGAGATTCTAAATATATCTAAAGAAAACACAGATAAAAAATTGGAGGAACTAAACAAAAAGATAGAATCCCTAGAAGAGCAATATAAAAAACAAACAGAATACATAATGCAGATGCACAGAGATATACAGGAAATAAAAAACTCCACTGAAAGTTGTAAAAACCGCCTTAATGAAAGTGAAGATAGAATTTCAGACCTTGAAGACAGGATTGCAGCTAGTGAACAGGAAAGGAAAGATCTTTTAAAAATAACAAGGAATCAGGAAACAACAATTCAACAACTGCAAGATGATGCAAAGAAGAATAACATAAGAATGATAGGGATTAATGAAAAAGAAGGAGACAACATAAAGGATATCAAGAGGATATTTAGAGAAGCAAGAGCTGAAAACTTCCCAAGCATGAGATCAGAAACTGACATCAGGATCAGTGAAGCATATAGAGCTCCAAATAGTCATAACCAAAATAAAACTACACCCAGACATATAATAATCACCATCCCAGAAATCCAACACAAGAATAGATTATTAAAAGCTGTCAGAGAGAAAAGACAGATCACTTATAAAGGAAAACCTATCAGAATCACAGCAGACTTCTCAGCACAAACAATAAAGTCAAGAAGAGCATGGAGTGAAGTATTCCAGATCCTAAAGCAAAATGATTTCCAACCTAGACTGATATATCCTGCAAAACTATCATTTAAAATAGATGGTGAAATACGATACTTCCATGACAAAGAACAGCTGAAGAACTTCATGAACACCAAACCAACCCTGCAAAAAATATTGAAAGACAGTTTAGATACACAAAGGAAAAAACGACTAAGCAAAGCAAATAATTAAACAGAACAGAAAGATAAAGATGCAACAGCAGAGAGATAAGAATCCTACAATTAAACAACATTTAACAGTAATAACCATTAATGTAAATGGTCTCAATGCACCAATCAAAAGAAACAGACTAGCAGAATGGATCAAGAAACAAAATCCAACTATATGCTGTTTACAGGAAACCCATCTAACCCAGAAGGATACTCACAGACTGAAAGTCAAAGGATGGAAAACAATCCTTCATGCATCAGGAATCCAAAAAAAGGCAGGAGTAGCCATTCTGTTTGCAGACAATGTGAACTTTAAACCAACAATGACCATAAAGGAGAAAGAAGGTCACTACATACTCGTAAGAGGAAAACTCCAAGAGGAAGAGATAACTATCTTAAATATATACGCACCAAACTCCAGAGCGCTCAGTTATATAAAACAATTATTAACAGAAATGAAAACTCAAATTATCAGTAACACAATTGTAACGGGAGACCTTAATACGCCATTGACACCAAGGGACAGATCGACCAGACAGAAAATGAGCAAAGAAATAACAGAACTGAATCATACCTGTGAACAAATGGGTTTGATAGACATATACAGAATGTTCCACCCAACAACATCAGAATACACATTCTTCTCAGCAGTACATGGATCATTTTCTAAAATAGACCATATATTAGCTCATAGAACATATTTAACCAAGTGCAAAAGAGCTGAAATCATCCCTTGCATGTTATCGGATCACAGCACTCTGAAATTAGAAATTAATGATAAAAGATACCGCAAAAATCCCACAAACACATGGAAACTGAATAACACACTCTTGAGTAATCAGTGGGTCACAGAAGAAATTAAAGAAGAAATCAAACAATACCTAAAAGAAAATGAAAATGCAGATACAACTTACCGGAATCTGTGGGATGCAATGAAAGCCGTCCTGAGAGGAAAATTTATTGCACTGAGTTCCCACATCAGGAAAACAGAATGAATACAAATAAATAACTTGATGCTACACCTCAAACAGCTAGAAAAAGAAGAGCAAGTCAAGCCCAAAGCCAAAAGAAGAGAGGAAATTATAAAAATCAGAGCAGAAATCAATGCAATAGAGACTAAGAAAACAATCCAAAGGATCAACAAATCAAAGAGTTGGTTCTTTGAAAGAATAAATAAAATCGATAAGCCCCTAGCCAACCTTATTTAAAAAAGGGAAGAAAAAGCTCAAATTCATGCAATAAGAAATGAAAAAGGAGAAGTCACTACAGACCCAATAGAAATACAGAAGATCATCAACACCTATTTCGAAAACCTCTACTCTCAAAAGTTTGATAACACAGAAGAAATAGACAGATTCTTAGAAGCATATGAAGTGCCAAAGCTAGATCAAGAGGATGTAAAACTGTTGAATAACCCAATCTCTGTTACTGAAATTGAAAATGTAATTAAGTCCTTACCCACCAAGAAGAGCCCAGGCCCAGATGGATTCACTGCAGAATTCTACAAGAAATACAAAGAAGACCTAATGCCGACAGTCCTCAAACTATTCAATGAAATTGAAAGGGAAGCAATCCTTCCTAAGTCATTCCTGGAAGCAAATATCACTCTAGTACCAAAACCTGAGAAAGACCCAACTAAAAAAGAGGACTATAGACCGATCTCCCTAATGAACACAGATGCAAAAATCCTCAATAAAATATTGGCAAATAGGATTCAGCAAATCATCAAGAAGATTATACACCATGACCAAGTGGGATTCATCCCAGGAATGCAAGGATGGTTCAACATACGCAAATCAATAAATGTATGCCACCATATCAATAAAGCCAAAAATAAGAATCACATGATCATCTCTATAGATGCAGAAAAAGCCTTCGATAAGGTCCAACATTTATTCATGATAAAAACTCTACAGAAAGTTGGAATAGATCGTCTTTACCTCAATATAATAAAGGCCATTTATGACAAACCAACAGCCAGCATCATACTAAATGGCCAAAAATTGAAAGCCTTTACTTTAAAATCAGGCACAAGACAAGGATGTCCTTTATCACCACTCCTATTTAATATAGTACTGGAAGTACTAGCCAGAGCAATTAGGCAAGAAAGAGAAATAAAAGGGGTAAAGATAGGAAAAGAAGAAGTTAAGTTGTCATTGTTTGCAGATGACATGATACTCTACATAGAAGACCCCCTAAGCTCCATTGAAAGACTCTTAGATACAATAAATAAATTCAGTAATGTGGCTGGATACAAAATCAATACTCAGAAATCAATAGCATTCCTATACACAAACAACAAAACCACAGAGAGGGAAATAAGGGAAACTGGACTATTCACATTAGCAAGCAAAAAAATGAAATATTTAGGAATTACTCTTACGAAAGAAGTGAAAGATTTATACAGTGAAAACTATATTACACTGAAAAAGGAAATTGAAGATGATCTCAGAAAATGGAAAGACATCCCTTGCTCATGGTTAGGAAGAACAAACATTGTGAAGATGGCCATTCTCCCAAAACTCTTATACAGATTCAATGCAATCCCAATAGAAATACCATCAACATACCTTATAGATCTAGAGAAATCACTCCTAAATTTCGTCTGGAACCCGAAGAGACCTAGAATCGCAAAAGCAATTCTAAGCAGCAAAGACAAAGCAGGAGGCATCACAATAACTGACTTGAAATTATACTACAAAGCAACAGTAGTAAAATCAACATGGTATTGGAATCAAAACAGAGCTGAAGATCAATGGAATACAGTAGAAGATACAACCACAACTGCAAACACACTCAACCAGCTTATCTTTGATAAAGGAGCCAAGCAGGTTCACTGGAAGAACGACAGTCTCTTTAATAAATGGTGCTGGAAAAACTGGCTCTCCATTTGCCGAAAACTAAAGCTAGACCCATGTCTATCACCATGTACTAAATTAAAATCTAAATGGGTCAAAGATCTGAATATTAAAACAGAAACGCTAAATCTATTGGAAGACAAATTGGGTAGAAACCTTGGAGACATAGGAGTAGGTAGAGAATTCATGAATAGACTCAAACTGCACGGGAAATACTTCCCAGAATCAATAACTGGGACCACTTCTTATTAAAAAGTTTCTGCATGTCAAAAGAAATCTCCAGCATAGTGAAAAGAAAACCCACAAACTGGGAAAAGATTTTAGTGAACTCTCTCTCAGACAAGGGACTCTTGTCTAAAACATATAAAGAATTAAAAAAACTCAGACCTCCAAAATTCAAAGATCCAATCCAAAAATGGGCATCTGAGATGAATACGCAGTTCTCAGATGAAGAAATGCAAATGGCAAATAGATACATGAAAAAATGCTCATCATCATTGGTCATTAGAGAAATGCAAATTAAAACCACACTGAGATACCATCTCACTCCTGAAAGAATGGCCAGGATCAAGAAAACCAACAACAACAAATGCTGGAGAGGCTGTGGGGAAAAAGGAACTCTCCTGCACTGTTGGTGGGAGTGTAGACTGGTAGAGCCTTTGTGGAGGTCTGTCTGGAGGTTTCTCAAAAAGTTGGGATTGGAAGTCCCATTTATTCCAGCTATTCCACTTCTAGGCATATTCCCAGAAGAACTGAAAGCATCATACCACAGGGATATATGTGCACCTATGTTTATAGCAGCACAATTTGTAATCGCCAGATCTTGGAAACAACCCAAGTGTCCATCAACTGAGGAATGGATAAAAAAGTTGTGGTATTTCTATACAATGGAGTATTATTCAGCTATAAAGAAGGATCGCATTGAGATATTTATCAATAAATGGGTGCAGCTTGAGACCATACTCATAAGTGATATAAATCAATCTCGCATGTATGAATACCGAATAGTTTCCCTAATGTAAGTAATGATTCAAATATATAAAAATATGTGATAATCATGATTCCCCATTATGTGGCCTTGAAGCCTTATAAAATTTTCACTTATTAATTAGAAAGGCTTTACTCTGGGCTTTTTGATATGGAAATATTTGAAGCTATAGCATATGAAGTTTTATCCAAATATTTTAAGGAAAAAGACAGACACTATGGTAACTACTATTCTTTAAAAAAATTATTTAGCTATTTCTTATGTTTATTTTAATTAAGAGAAAAACTTAAAAAATTAGGATATATAGTAGTAACTCTTTTTGATCTCCTATTAACTTGTTTTGAAGTCCTGTAATACTCCCAAGATCTTGTTTTGACTGATTAGACTCTGTTCCATTCTGTGCGATAGTAGCAAGTTTGAAGGTATAGGCAACTAATTTGAAGGCAATAAGATTCACAAAGATGCCCATTCTGGTTTGACTATTGTCTCCTTTGGAAGTCCTGTAATGTTCACAATGCCTAAGTTTTATTGGTCTTGTTCTCCTCTGTTTTGTCCGGCTTTATAATATCTAATGAGATGGACAATTCCTTCTAAGGAAACAAGAGACAATGTTGATAACCATTGTTTATGACCTTGTACTCTGTTCTACATCATGTGCTATGTCTATCCTTGGTTTTGACTTACAGCTTTGTTTTCCCATATTTGACTTTATTCTCTCCCCCCCCCCAAAAAAGTAATAAGAACTAAGGAGTAATAAAATCCAAAATGTGTAAATTTTGTTGTAAAAAAGAGAGGGAGGGAAAAAAAAAGAGCTCTAACGGATATAACAGCAAGTGTGTTTAGGGATGTTAAATAGCTGACTATATTAATGTTTTTGTATCATTGAACACAGCTGTTTGCAGTCTCTCCGTTTGAATGTCTACTTTGTATTCTTTGATACTGTGATTTGAGCAACTATTTCCAAGATGATACTATGTAATCTATTAACAGGTGATTTCTTACTGTTATGTTTTTTTTTTGTAGTTCTGTATTATGTGTAATCTTACACTGCTTTGTTTTGTTTTGTGTTTTTCTCTTTTTCCTCTTAAATAAAAAAAAAAAACAGTGAGTTGCATAGTGAGTTCACAGCCAGCTTGAACTACATAGCAATGTTATAACCTAAGGCCCCCTAACTATGACACAGTAAGGTCTGTTCTGTATAAGCCCACCTGCTGCTTTCCCTACCCTTCTCCCTAACTAGGTTAAGTTTTAACTTCCTAAAGGCCATAAAACAATGGCCTGAGGTAATAGCTCCTGACAGCCTGGGTCTTCCCTACCCGATTGCCCCATCACAAATTGTGTTAATTGCATTAGATTGTATTAGATTGTATTAGATTGTACATTCTTCACAAAAATAGCTTCGTTTGTGTCATAGCAATACCTGCAACTTGGCCTTACTGTAAATGCGTGTTTTCCTTTCCCTCTGGGCAAAGGATTGATATGTTAATCAATGCTCTCCTCTGTAAAGAATTGTAAAATCTTACCTAATTGATATGTTAACCATTGTTGCCCTCTACAAATAGAATAGTTGTGGTGCTCAAGTAGGGTAACTAAGATTGTTAATTGCTGTTAGGCTTCTCTATTCTTTGCTAAGAAAAACAAGATTTCTTCTTATCTAAACTTGCTAGTATGCAGGGAGACTTGCAATTGCTGTTTCTGCTTTGTAGTGCATCACACTCCCATCCCCCTCCTTACATTGTGTGACCAGCAGCTGTTTGTGGATTTACAAGATAAAAAGTCCTGACTTTTAGCTGTGAGATGCGCAGTCTCCAAATTGGCTCCCGGAGACTCGTCACCAGGCCTGGATTTTACCTAATAAAGCCTTTGCTTCCCAAATTTTAATTTCTTGCTTCCTTGGTTTTTATACCGGGGTCTGAGTTATCACAGCAAGACCCTATCTCAAAATATCTAAGAGGAGGGGAAAAACAGCTTGACACAGTAGACTTGGTGTCTTCTAACCTCCCTGTAATCTAGCTCCCAGTTCACACTTTACCCAATTTCTTGTTCAGACCTAATTCACTTTTCTTAGTGATGTTACTTGAATTTCCTCACATCTGGAAGTACTTGTTTCTTCTTTTCAGAACTTTAGTTTTAACTCTTCCCTTAAACTTTTATTTGTCAGCTAACATTAAAGTAGTATGTGTTCATACATTTCCTACTAGAACTGACATTAGTGCTCAAATCTGGTTTCTCTTTATGGTTTGATCACCAGTTTCATAAGAGCAAGTTCTTTCATCTTGGATGAATCAATCTCTGATATATATATACCGCAAATGGTGTAAGGATATCAGAGCCACCACTTTTGAAAGCAGGAAATCTGATGGCCTTGCCACAGACAGACACATTTCATCTCTAGACTCATCAATCACAGTAAAAGGGTTTCTTCAAGGTCTTTTTTGGGTATAATATGACTTGTTTTGAATTACTTTGATTGAGTAAACAAAATCCAGGACCCAAACTCAGCCGTAAACTCCTTTTGGTCCAGAAAACAAGTACAAAAAAAGGAGTATTTCCTTTTCATTTTCTTTCTGGAGACAAAATATCCTAGAAGCAGAGTCATTCAATGTGGAACAATCACCATGGGTCACTGCTAACCCCACCTAACTCACAAGCATAATTCTAGGTAGCCACTCTCATACCACATTAGGGTGGCTTTGGCAGCATCCTTCACCCTCATAGGTGCAGGATTTGGTTCCTTATCTCCTTTGTATTTGACCTCATGAGCATTGTTTCGGATTTACTTCCTGAGATACCCAGTTCTACAATCTCCAGTACTTCTTTAAGGCATTCCTATAAGAAAGAAAGACAGACAAGCTTTTCTCATTCACATTATAAAACATAAGGAATCCCTCAAAATGCTCACAGTAGTTATATCTGGTTAGAGGGGCTTCAGCAATAAAATAAACTTTATACTCCCTCTCCAGATTTCTCTTTAGAACTAAATCACAATGATCAGTGAGCAGATAAGTAAAGAAAACTAAATTCAATTTTATCAGTTCCAGAAGTTCCTTAAAATTAGCATGAACCACAAAAAACAAAACATTAAATCAAAGATATATGGCAACAATTCAGCTAAATCTGGGATGATTTAAGACAAATGATCTAATATAGTAAAAAGAAGCTCAACAATAAGAAATATTTGTATTTCCATAACTTTAAAGCCCATAACCACAATTAAATTTTATCAGCAATATTGTTTTTAAAAATTAAAGGTTTTAATTACTTTGCTATCTTTTCATTAATTTTCATGATAAATTCTTTATTAAGACTTCTCTATAAGGAACAATGTCAGGAAAAGCATCTGAGGCCACTTAAAAATAAAAAATTATGTGTGAAATTATACACAGAAGGATTGTTTACAGATAAGATGTATTGTGCCTTGACAAGCTAGCAATCAACTGGCCTTGTTGCTTTGATATTACATGACCAAAGTGCTTCTAGCTATCTCCAGGCTACCAAACATTCAAAAAGAGTTTCAGTAGTTCAGGTAAATTAGACAAGGCTCCCTCTTTTAAAGAACTTCCTTTCTTTGTTAATCGACAACCAAATATACACATGATGATAGTTCAGTGCTGTAAAGAGTAAGTGTTCTACTGAAATCTAATAAGTGCATTGACATTTAAAGGTACTTAAATTGTATTGACAGCATACATTTTTGTTTCTGTTGCCTATTTTAAGACTCAATAAACAAACCTTTTCACGAAGCGTATCAGGATGCTCTGTCAGCCAGAAACAGAGACACTGAAAAGCTGCCACTATTCTGGACTGCAGATCCCGAGAGTGAAGAGGGGCTGGCCGGCTGCACTGGTGCACGCTGTAGCTGCACACAGAACTGATGGCTCCCTTCTGGTCTCCTGAGTCAACCATCACCCTCACCTGAGCATGTTCATTTGGGGACTAGTAACAATTAGCCAAGAATTGCTGCACAAATTTGAAAGCATGCATATGGAGGATACATCACAAAAGGGTTTGCTTCTTAATGTTTATATATATGAACAGAATATTTCACATGTACTATTAAACTCTAAAAAAGATGTGGCATTTTTCAAATCTTGAAACAGTATTTCTGATTAGGATAGTTTTTCATGCCCTAAGGTCCATACTTGTTGGACACACCTATTCATCCTTGCCAAAGATGGAAAGATTATTGGCAAGGGAAGATGTGCTCTATTTGAAGCATCTCTAACCCAACCTCACTGTGATGCTCTCCATTCCAACCAAAGCATTGTGCATAGAAACTGCATGTATTAAGATAATGACTGTGTGTGTGCATCAAAACTTTCTTCGTGTAACTTTGGATTCTTCCTTCTACTTCTCTTTGCGACCTCTGAGCAACTACTGATCTGATACCACTATAGGCTGGGTTGCATTTTCTACAGTTTACATAAAATCAAAACAGCATGGACTTGCAGGTGAGGCTCTAGCTGCTTTCTTTTCTACTTGACATAATAATTTGCATAGTTCTCTACATTCTCCTGTCTTGCTTATGTGTTATTTTTATCTGTTGAACAATATTCCATGCCATGGAAATACCACTATTTATTTATTCAGAACAAGTTAATGGATATTTGAGTTGTTTCCAGGTTTTGCATATCACAATAAAGCTACAATCAACTTTCCTGTCCAAGTTTTTGAATGAATATATGCTCTCATATCCTGAGAGAGGAATCATTGAGTCATAGGACAGATGGATGTTTAACTTTCTAAACAAATACCATGCTGTTTTCTAAAATGATTATTCCAGACAACATTACCATCAACAGTTCCTCTATTTCCTCACCAACAGTTGGTGTGGTCAGTCTTTTTAATTTTAGCTATTCTATTACATATGGAATATCATCTCACTTTGGTTTTAACTGCATTTTAATGGCTAATGATATTGAGTATCTTTTCACGTGTTTGTCACCTGTTTATCTACTTTGAGGTTTTTTTTTCCAAATCCTTTGCAAGTTTTATAACTCTTTTTTTATAACATAGGATTTTATTACTGAGAGGTTTTCTTCACTGATGTTTTTTTCTGCTTTTATAAATGATTTGTTAAAAGTGTTTAAGAAACAGCATCCAGACACCAGGTCCAGCTGCCAGGAAATCCTCTTTAAGCAGTGGCTAGAGAATGGCACATGGCTCTGACTTCTTAGGTTTCTGTCCAGAGATTGGGGGGGGGTAGTACTGTAGCTCATTTTTCAAGTTCACTGTGCTCAAGTGGCCATGCAGGATCTTGAGATCAATGTTCCACTTTGCACCAGGGCAGCATGGTCTTCACTTTAATGCTTAGCATACCCCTGTGAGCAGCACATAGTTCACAGTGTACTGTGAACATAGTAGTTAATATGCACAGAACATAGTAGTTAATATGGTTCCCACAGTGAAACATGGAACTATTCACAAAGTTTGTGGACACAGATCACCTTCCTGATGAGTCTCCTGGATGCCAAGAACTTGTTGCCCTTGACCTGTTGTCCTCCACTAAACAGCAATGTAGCCAGGTCTCTCCATAGCAATTTTTGAGGTGTTCTAATGGAGGCTCCACCTACAAAATCGAAGAGATCCACCTCTTGAGCACAAAGCTCCACTTACATGCCCTCAAGGAAATTCAGTTTCTTCTGAACTACAAGCATTGGTTCACAGATCTGCTGATCCTTCTCAAAGGAATGTTCCACATGCTTTAGGCCAAGTCAGTGATTTTATGTTGATCACTCTAACTTGCACCTTAGTGCCAGACTGGCTATTTCTAGTAAGGATCTGAGTGAGAACTCATTCAATTCAGGTTTGAAGATTCCATCAAGGACAAATTTTCTCTTTGGGCTTGATTGTCCACTCTTGTAATCCCAGCACTCGAGAGGGTAGGGGCAGGAGAATCCTTGCATGTTCCAGACCCACCAGAGCTACAAAGTGAGCCCAAGGCCAGCTTGAACTGTATAGCAGTTCAGAACTATGAAAAAGACACACACACACACACAAAAAGAAAATTGTACCACCATAATGCTTTCAAAATGAGACATAAAGGAAAGATTACTACTGAGTTGTGAGAGTTCTTTCCATAACCAGTTTAAATTTCCTAGTCAGATAGTTGATAAAGATTATTTTAATCAATGATTTGTGATTTCACTATCTTTAGAAAACAATGATTTTGCTTTTGATGAAGTCCAACTTATCACTTTATTCTTTAGTGTAACCTTTAAGAACTTTTTGTGTAACCCAAGGTAACTAGGACTCTCTATGTTTTCATCTAGAAGTTAGAGTTTCTGTTTTACAATTATATCTACAATCCATCTTGAGTGAATTTTTACAGCTAGCATTAGGTATGAAATAAAGCCTTAAAGAAGGGAGGAAAATTGAAAGAAAAGAAACTGCAAGGTATACCATGTACAAGTACATATTCCTTATGATGAATGTGATTGCTATGCATAAATAAAACATACTCATAAAATAGAAAGAAACAGTCTTTTTACTGTTTGTTTATAGATGAATATACAATGATTCCAGCACCAATGATCCAAAACGCCATTTTTTCTCCTTTGAATTACTTTCATACTTTTTTAAAAGAACAAATCAAATGACTATATATATGGATCTGTTTCTGAGCACTCTATTCGATTCCAACCTAGTTGTCCAAACCTATTTCAACATCAGATTGCTTTGGAATTTGGTGGTTTGATTTTGTTTTGTTAAGCAAGGCCTTTCTAGACATACATTCCACTGAGTCTGTAACTCCATACACATCCTGGAATGGCCTTAAATTCACCATCCTTCAGCTTCAGCCTCTTGAATGCTGGGATGATTGTTTTAATTACTGTAGCTCTACAGTCAATCCTTTATAATTTGCTAGACAGGTCCAGAACAGTGTTCCATCTAAAGCTTTCTGGTCATGATTTAAATTATAGTATCTCAGACAGTAGAGTGGGTGTGTCACCTTTTTCTCACAAGTTATTTTACATACTTAGTTTCATATGATCCTCCTAATGAAATTCTCATGTTACATGCAAGACAACTTTGCCCATTTTACTAATTAAAAAACAGATCCTAATGAGGATTTGTCAAGAAGAATCCTAGTATAATACATTTCTGGTGGAAATGTAAAATGATTTAGTAGAGGTAGAATACAATTTGACAATTCCCCCAAAAGTTAAAAATTATTATACATATTATAGTTCACTATACTCAGTATATTCTCAGAGAACCAAAAACTAGTAATGAAATATAAGTACACACGTATTCAAGGCAACACTCAGTAACAGAAATCTGAAGATGAAAAAATCTCCAATCTGCAGCAAATGATGAATGAACAAAGTATGGAATACCATTCAACACATATTATTCCACCATAAAAGGTAATGAAATTCTAACAAATTCTACACAAGGAGTAAAACACAAAAATTATATTAAGTGAAAAAGTCAACCACAAAAAAGCTCACGTACCATATTACCCCATTTATGTGAAATGTCTAGAATGAGTAACTGGACATCTATAAAATGTGGGCTGTCAGTGGCTGAGGTGGGAAGGAAGGGGCAAAGAAGCACTGCTTAATGGGTACAGAGTTTGCCTTTTGAGGTGATGAAAACAATTTGGACTGAGAGTCGATGGTTGCACAGCAGTGTAAGTCTACCAGCTGCTGCCAAATCATTCATTTTAAAATTATTAATTTTGAGCCAGGTACAGTGGTGCATGCCTATAATCCAGGCAATCAGATCACTGAGGCAGAAGGATTGCAGTTTTGAGATCAGCTTTAGCAACTTAGCAAGTACAAGTCTACCCTAGACAACATGGTGAAACTCTGATTCAACAAACCTAAATAAATAAATAAATAAAAGATATAAAATGGTTAATTTTACATTATATGTGTTTCAACTTGAAGGGAGGGATGGAGGCAAGAAATTCAAGTGATCGTTCAGCTCTAAGGTTGCACAGAAATGAAATGATACCTGAGAAAGAAATCTGAACTGCCCATTTTCAAATATCTCAGGTAATGGAAGATAGTAGTCACATGTAATCCCAACTAGCATACTTGAGAACAATCATTCTATATAAAACCAACATGTTCAGAGAAGAGCGGTACGCAGTATAGAATCTAGGGGGCACCTCCTTCTGAAGGTGGTAGCCACTGTAACTTTCCTATTATCTTGTTTTGGAGTCCTCTATCATTTTTCATTACTTTGCTGGGTTGAGTTCTATTCTGTTTTGTTTGATTTTGTTACATCCAATGGCATGGGTGCAGCTATTTCAAAGATAGCAAGATATATTATGGTAGCTTTTAATCCCCCATCCAAGAGACAGCACAAACGTCATGGCAATGGTTCGAAGCTGAGCCATGATAATGCACACCTCCTTCTTCCCAGAAGCCCTTATGGCTTCTCCCTCCCAAAAGTCTGCCAAAGTTCAGGAATGTAAAAGTTATCCAATCCCTTGCACTTTCACAAAATAAATCAGCTCACACCAGCCACCAGAGCCCTACCCCCATCAGAGTCTCTATCAGGCAGAACCCGCCCTTTGTCTGCAGAGAGGCACTACAGTCTTCCTTGAGGTGACTCCCTCCATGCCTTCCCCACTTATTAAACTCTTTTCTTATCTACTTGCCTCCTCTCTTTAATATTCTGCACTCTTCTGGTTTGAGTATAAATCACTCAATCAGTAGCCATGTTGGATTTATTACTGTCTTGTTTTGAAGTCTTTTACTGCATTCGTTGTTTTGTTTTCATTGGTTTTATTCTCTTCTGTTCTGTTGGATTTTTAGTACGTCTGAAGGATACCTGCAGCTATTTTGAAGACAACAAGAGGTATTTTGGTAACCATTGTAGATTTCATATTGTTTTGAAATCCTGTATCACTTATATCAGTTTATTTTGATTGGTTTTATTGTGCTATATTTTCCTTTATTCTATATCCTTTAAAATAAAATCAGTAAAAACTTAAAGCCACTGAAGAACCAGAAATTTAAAGGTTAAAAACAAGATGCTGTTTCTCAGCTAGAAACAGCACTGGGCCTCGTGACTCAGTCCTAACTCAGCCCTGCAGGAAGAAAAAAAAAAAAAAAAAAAAAAAAAAAAATCTGTGGCTGTGATGTTCTTGGGATGTGCTGTGCCAGGAAACTCAGAGATAGAGCCTGCCATTATGCTAATCAGGGTTGTAAAATATGTCAGACTCGAGTCTACAGAAACCAGGTGTCTTAAAGATAAATTGTGCAGAACAAAGACAATTAATTAACTCTGACCCGCTGGTCACTCCTTATGAACTGACCAATAGCAGATAGATAAGATGCCCACCACTCCACACTAACTGTAATGATTGGCTTCTGTAATAAACACTTACATTGTGGTTTTTCCCCCTTAAAAACACCAGCCTTGCCCCAACTCGGGGTTCTCCATTTCCACCTGTTTGGAGGACCCCATGTGCATGGAATAATAAAAACCCCTTTGTTCTTACATGAGAGCGAGGCCCTTCGAGTCTCCTTTGCGACACCGGTCTTACACCACCATGTACCCAACTATATTCAAGTAAATAGCAAGTATTATGTCCTATGTAATTTTACAGCAAAAATATTCATACTCTTTGAACCCATTTTTACTTAATTTTTCTTTTTTTACACTTTTGAGACAGATTCTTACCCAGCCTGGCCTTACCTCACAAGGTACTCTAGGCTGGCCTCCAACCCATTATCCTGTTCTCTCTGCTTCCCAAGTGCTAATTGTTCTGTTCGGACCTGTGTTGTTATATCCTCTTTTATCTTAATCTTTTTAAAAAATAAAATAAAATAAAAGATTACAGTTCTGGGTCAACACAGTCAGTTGAATCTATTTGATAAAAGAACAAACAATTCACTTTGTAAAATTTCACTTGGAAACTTAATGTTGTACAATTTGATATAAACTAAGGAAAGCTAACTCTGCTATTCCCAACCCAAAGAGTCAAAACATACAGAACAAACAACCATGGTGCAAAGCAGTTGGAATAAAATAAAAGGACCATCCTCCTCATGTTTGCCAGGCCAGAGAGGAGCTCTAGAGTTGCCAGTGATATGCTCATGTCTTGCTGCCACGTGGAGTTGAGTCTTGGGGTGACAAGATGAATGCTGCAAATCAGGAGCCCAGCAGCTGAATCTGCGTTAAGAGTTAGGATGTAGCCCAGATGCCGCATCCCACAGGGAGGGAAAACAACTTAGCACTGGTAACAAGAAGCACAGCATTCCAGCACGCACAGACCACAGCAGCCACAGTGAGCATGCTGGGCACCTACACCGTGCCATGCTCCCTGCCCACTGGCCTGAACTCCAGCCAGATCTGTTGACAGAGTGCAGAGCATCCCCTGCAGGGCCAAGGCAGCTTCTAGCTCCCAGTCCACATATTTTCCCATAAACAACCACAGGCCTTGGCAGCTTCAGTATCATTCTTGTAATGCTGCACAACTTACAGTCTCTAAATTAACAACTAACAGAAAGTTATATTTTAAAAATTAACCATAAATAAAGGGCTATTATGCATTTCCAAAGGACTTTATAAAGGAATATAACCAACTTTCACAGCCTCCTCAGGTGCTGGGAATTACCTTGTATCACTGAAATTATTTATAGAGTTTAAACCATCAAAAGCCACATGCAATGTCTTTTCAAATCCGTTTTAACATGTAACTCTCCAAGACTACTTTAACGGTTCTAAACATATTAAATAAACAAGCCAGGTTTTATTTGGCTTCTGACTTTATATTTGAGTCATTATTACCTAACAAATAGTACATTAGAAGAGCTTAGGACAAATTAAACTGAATTTATAAAAGGAGCTTTAGAGCCATTATACCAGTTGATAATATCAGAAAGAGGCAGTGACCACAGAAAAAGGAATGATTACCAAAGAGAGACATTCATGCAACACTAACACAAATCTGGATTTCTCTGTAAAAAATATCTTTCAACATTAAAAATAAGAGCTCACTAACACATGTTCAAAATGCTGAAACAAATAATAATCACTTCAAACACCACTAAAACACATGCAGTCATGCAAACATCTTTAGTTTACAAATTAAAAAAAAAACACAGGAAACTTTGCAGCTTCTGGATGCACTGGACCAGCGCAGTGGGTCCTGAGCAGGCCTGCAACAGCCTCCTCGCTCCCAGCCATGCTTGGCAGACTCTGGAGTTCTAATCAAGCAAGTGGGTGCCTTCGGTTCCAGAGGCTGGGCATGAGTCGGCCTGTCCCACCACCAGGGACCCTCTCTCAATCTGGGGAGCTGGATGGCCAGAGACCCAGAAGCTGAGGGCATAGAAGAGGATTTCCAGTAGAAACTGGGGAAGGCTTGGAATAACACTTGAAACATAGAAATATAGGAAAATGACAAAATGAAAGTCCAAATTACAACCTCAAACCTCCAGCCCATCCAAAGAAACCTTAGGAGCGATGTATATAGTAAAAAAAGAGAACTATAGACCAATCTCCCTAATGAACACAGATGCAAAAATCTTCAATAAAATATTGGCAAATAGGATGCAATAAATTATCAAGAAGATTACACACCATGACCAAGTGGGTTTCATCACAGGCCTGCAGGGATGGGTCAACATATGTAAAGCAATAAATGTAATCCACCATATCAATAAAACCAAAAGTAAGAATCACAAGATCATTTGCATAGATACAGAAAAAGCTTTTGATAAGGTCCAACATTCATTTATGATAAGAACTTTACAAATAATTGGAATAGATGGCCTTTATCTCAATATAATAAAGGCCATCTATGATAAACCAATAGCCAGTATCGTACTAAATGCCCAAAAATTGAAGGCATTTACTTTAAAATCAGGCACAAGACAAAGATGTCCCTTATCATCACTCCTATTTAATATAGTACTGAAATACTAGCCAGAGCAGTTAGACAAGACAGAGAAATTAAAGGGGTAAAGATAGGAAAAGTTAAATGATCACTATTTGCAGACGACAGGATATTCTACATAGAAGACCCCCAATATTCCATTGAAAGACTCTTAGATTTAATAAATAAATTCAGTAACCTCTCGGGGATCTGAAGCACAGCTAATAAGGCATTGATACATTAAAAAAACCTCAGAACAGGTAATGTCAAAAAGTGTCCTTCTACTGGGTATTATGGCACATACCCGCTCTCTTAGCACTCAGAAAGCTGAGGCAAGACAATTTCTATGAGTCCAAGGTCAGTCTTGGCTACAGAATATGTCCTTTCTTAGGACAGAAACTCAAGGAAATAGTTGCCCATATGATGTTCATTCTGTTTTCTATTCTACAAAAAGAAAAGTCTGGTTTTGACCCAGGTGCCTCCTGTGTTCTGAGAGTACCCATGAGCCTGGCGTATTCTAAAGTATTACTTTGTAAGGTTTCTGAAGTATAGAGAACTGATACTTGTTGCTAATAATGGCTTCTCTGTTAGGTAAAAGAAACTACATTTCTTCCTTGTTTTTCCTCTTCATCTAATTCTTAGAGCTTTATTGACCAGCATCTGATACTCCCCTGCCTTAGAATGGAACTGATTCAAGCAACACTTAAGTGGAAACTTCACTAAAAGACCTTTTCTGGGTCAGACAGGACAGTGGGCCATGCCAGCTGGGAGAAAAGCAGCCTACAGATCTGTTTTTTCCTTCTAACAAAACATACTTGAGAAGCAGAGAATTTACTCAATGACCCACTTTTGTAAGACAAACTTGTAATAAAGGAGAACCACAATGTGATGATAACCAACCTGTGCTTTGAGTCAATTCCTATGAGGCTGTTCCAGCCCAAGGCAGCATTCTCCAGCCCCCAGTAAGGCATTGTCTTGTACCACAGAGTGGGATGTTTGGCAAGTTTGGTAAGTAGCTTTCTTGCAACACTGAAGAGGAAGGACCTCAGGGTAGCGTAGTCTCACCCACACTCCCAAAAGAAGCTATCAGGAATAAGTCAAAGGAATCAGCTTTAGTATGCCTGATTAAAACTGAGATAAATGTCAGTCAATGGAGTAGCTGTGTTCATGGGTACTAGTTGTATTATATGATAATTTTAATTCAGATATGGGGAACATTGTACCAAAGAAGCTGCCATGGAACTGGGTATGGTTCTTTCACCTCCTGCTCACATCTGTGACTGTCCTGTCTGTCCACAGTGATCTCTATTTATGGCTTGCTCTTTGCTCTGCAGAACCTTTAGGATCCACACTCTCCTTTCAACTTTTCCTTCACTCCAGGACCTCAAACATCCTCATACGCTATTTCTCATTCTTTGGTCTAATCTTCTCCCCATATCAGAAGGATCTTTAACAATACAAGTGAAGTCTTGTTGGTGCTGTGCTTTGACCTCTCCTGTGCCCCTCAATAAATCCCACAGTCCTTTTGTGCCAGTGAAGGATTGAACAACTGAGCCTATACCCTCTGACTCAGCCCCCTGTGTCTCCCTCTGCTCTTCCTCCATGGAAGCCCTTGTGTAGAGTTATACTGCAAGATATCTGGATATTCCACCTTGTTTCCTGCATTTTTGTTATTTCCTGTCACCGAGAGACCCAAAACATACAACTTACACAAGGGAGCATTATTTGGACTCAGTTTCACAAGTTGTAGTACATGCTTTAGCTGACTCCAATGAAGAACAGGTGGTAGAAGGGTCTAACATGGAGGAAATCTACTCACATGCTGGTGGCCAGAAAGCAAAGAGAAAAGGGACAAGATAAAGAAGTTGTACTTCTCCAGGTAACATCCTCAGTGACCCTCCTGATTCACCAGACCCCACTTCCCAACAGAAAATCACCGATATCAACCCGATGATTCAGTAACCTTCCAAAAGCCTCCATTTATGAGTACACAAATCCTCTGAAATACATTCTCAATCTGAAGCACAAAATTCTATATCTGCCTCCAAACAGACACATAACATTTTTTATGCAAAGAGATGCATTTAATCAACCTCTAAGAGTCACCAGGTTCTTCATTTTAGCTGTGCTGAGAACTCCAAGTCCAAAGTCTCTTCTGAGACTCAAGGCAGACCCCTAGCTGTGAGCCTCTGTACAAATCAGATAGTTGAACACTGCTGACCCAACATCACAGAGTAAACATTTCCATTCTAGAAGGTAGAAATGAGAGATAAAAACAAATGAGACAAAAACAAGCTGGATAATCAGCAAGACTAATATGAAATCCTGTAGCTCTGTGTTCAACACTCAGGACAAGTTGTGGAGAGATGGGTACATCAAAAGGCTTGGGTGGCCCTGATTCTATGGCATTGCCAGTTGCAACCTCATGGAAAATCAAAAAAAAATGGGCAAAGGATTTGAACAGACAGTTCTGAAAATTAATACAAATGATCAATATATGTGCAAAAATGTTCAATATCTTATTCATTAGATAGATGCAAATCACTACATTGTCACTCATTTTATGCCAGTCATAATGACCACCATTAAGCAGTAAATATTGAAGGATATGAGAGGGAGAAAAGCTTTCTACAATCCTACAAGAAATGCAAATTAGTACAGCCATTATGGAAATCAACATGGAGGTTTCTCAAAAAAAAAAAAAACTAAAAATAGATTAGATTTACTATTTGATTCATTTATTCCACTCTTTGGTATATACACAAAATAATTAAGGTCAACACATCAAAGGCATATACATTTTGTGGTACAGTGTACAATAACAAAGATATGGAACCAGCCTAGGATCCCCAGAAAAATCCAAAAATAATAAAGAAAATGTAGTGTTCATACACAGTAAAGTATTATTCAGTCATGAAAAGAAGAAATTTTGTCTTGGCAAAGTAATGGACAAATGTGGAAATCATGAAGAGAGAAATAAAACAGACTCAGACAAATATCACATGTTCTTTCTAGTATGTGAAATATAAAATAGAAGATAAGAAAGTAGACAGGAGACTACTTTCAACAAGATAAAAAGAGAATGGGGTAGAGGAGAGAGTCAAGGTTGGGTAATAGAAAGCATGATCATAATTGAAAAATGTTATACACATTGAAAGAAATCCAAAACATAGGAAATCACTGAAACAGTGCATGGGGGGAGGGGGAGTGATGAGGAATAAATAGTTAAACTATGTTACCCTTACTAAATAATAATAATAATTCTCTAGGGAACACCAAGATAGAATTATTTCTTTCCATTCTTACACAAATGACAACACAGTTCTCCATATACCCACGGTTTCTTTATGTATTTACTCAACTTTTCTACAAAGTGGAACCAAAACCTCAAAGAAATATTCAACGTTCTTTGTCAGACAAAGAATCTAAAAAGAAATCCAAATGGCTCAAGAGCTTCAGAAACCTTAAGAGAAGAAGTCAAAGGATAAGAAAGAAGGAGGATTACTCCGCACCATCTGGGAAAATATATCCACATCATATTGGACCTACAACTATCAAAAATGAATTTTTCTGTTTTTACAAAAGGCCAAGGGCAGTGGACATTGGCTTGAAAGGGAGGTTATAAGAAGACTGAACTTCACAGTTGCAGGATCTCTCAGTTTTTCCTTTTGTCCAAGCCACATCCAAGGCGCTGGGGAGCCAGATTCACAGATTATGCAGTCAGAGAGTGCTAGTCACCTCTGAGCTATAAAACTCTACTCCTAGGCACAGCCAGGGGCCTGAATCTGGGGGTCCTGACTGACAGGATTCATTTGCTGCCAGTATCAAATGTAAAAGAAAAAAAGTACTTAGCTACATTTTGAAAGATGAATCTATTTGCAGTATGGCCAAATTAAAAAGAAAAGACTCCTTTTCCCATCCCACAGAACAACTCTAAATTAGGGCAGGAAACCTCCAATGTAGGACCCAAGCCAGAAGACATTCCTGTGCAGAGTCAGCCAAACTGTGGGGCCTCAAGTGTGCTGCATTTCTTTTTGGGGGGTTTTGGTGTCAGGGGCCAAGGCTTTGCAGACCAGTATCTGGTCAGTATCTATTCTCAGAATGCTCCAATACTCCAAAGGGTGCTGGGAGTGAGATTAGCATAACAGAAGGTTAGCAGAACAATGAAGTTGGCAATGACAAAGAAAACAATTTTAAGGCTTCCTTAAAGTCCTTCTTTGAGGAAGTTCAGTATAAGACAAATTGCTCAAGCTAAGAATGTTTGGAAGTGGGTACAAGTAATGCTGTGTGAAGACATTCAGTCAGCCATGCCCTGGCTATCAGGACTATGCAGAAGGCTGTGGATTCAACTGAAGCCACTGAGAATCTAGTTAATGTTTCTAATCAGGGAAGAAACAAAATTCAATTTATGTTTTATACAAAATGCCCTAGGGGAAGGCGAATAACATTGTAAAACACTGAAAAATGTGTTAAAATGGTGTGATACCCCACAAGTGTCTCTACGTCCCTTATGAAAAGCAAAAACAAATGAAAAAATGATCTGAAGAAAAACTATAATAACAATCGTATGTTAGAATGAAACAAAAGACGGAAAATTTTATAGAAATAATTGTCGGCTTGGGGAAAACAATTGCTATTTAAGCAATAAGTAAAAGCAACTTCCACTTCATCTTCTTTTTTGATATGATAAATATGTATTCATATAGCTTTATCTGAATTTTGTTTCTGTACCAGGAATTGAATTCACTGTTATAACTCGGGTCCTGTTATAAAATCCAAGGAAGCAAGAGACTGAAAATTTAGGTAGCAAAGGCTTTATTTCCAGGCCTGGCTACGAGTCTCTGGGAGCCAATTTGGAGACTGTGTCCCAGAGACTGAAGGGAGGACTTTAAAAAGAGGCTGGAGGAAAAGGGAGGGGAGAAACAAAGAAACCTACAGAGCCATCAAATTTGTTGACCCAAGCCTGGAAACTGTATTGCTGTCCACTTAGCTTTGACAATCTTGGGAGTTCCTGATGTTTCTCAAATTACTCCCATCCTACAGACTGACATTATCTCAGAGTGGCACATCTGCAGCAATATTTGGAGAAGAAAGTGGAGAGTTAATTATCCCAGGACAGCTCGTTTTCGCTAGTGGGTGCGAAGGGGTCAAGAGTTACAAGAAGCTGAAACTTAAGTTTTACAAAGATCTGATATCTAACTCATTTGATGCATACAGAACAAAAGGAAAGCACCGATTGGGGTTTGGGCCATAGTATTTCCTGGTAATTTCTTAGAAGCTAAACAGTTCTTAAAATTGGGGCAGGCTCATTTTATGACAGATCATCACCAGGTCGGGACGAGGTCACCAGAAACCCAAATTCTTTATGGCCTAGATAGATAGGTGAGGGGAGAGGGAGGCAACAAGGTGCCATACAGAACAGAAAATGGTGGTTATGTGTCAAGGTCAGGTAAAGGGTTAAACTCATACGTAAATCTCTCTGCACATAAGCAAGTTACTTCAAACAAGTGTAAATTAGTGGGCCATCCTAGTGTTCTTTTCTTTTCTTTTTTTTTTAATTTAAGAGGAAAAAGAGAAAAACACAAAACAAACCAAAGCGGCGTAAGGGTACACGCAATACAGAACTACAAAACAAAACAAAACAAAAAACCATAACAGTAAGAAATTGCCTGCTAGTAGATTACACACTATCTTCTTGAAAATAGTTCCTCAAATCACAGTATCAAAGAACACAAGGTGGACATTCAAACAGGGAGACTGCAAACAGCTGTGTTCAATGTTCCAAAAACATTGATAAAGTCAGCTATTTAACACCCCCAAACACACTTGCTGTTATATCCGTTAGAGCTCTTTTTCTGTTTTTTTTTCCCTCTCTTTTTTACAACAAAATTTACACCTCTTGGATTTTATTACTCCTTAGTGCTTATTACTTTCTTTGGGGGGGGGGGAAGAATACAGTCAAATATGGCAAAACAAAGCTGTCAGTCAATACCAAGGATAGACATAGCACATGGTGTAGAAGAGAGTACAAGTTTATCAACAATGGTTATCAACGTTCTCCCTTGTTTCCTTAAAAAGAATTGTCTATCTTATTAGATATTATAAAGTTGGACAAAACAGTAGAGAACAAGACCAATAAAACTTAGGCATTGTAAACATTACAGGACTTCCAAAGAAGACAATAGTCAAACCAGAATGGGTATCTTGGTGAATCTTATTGTCTTCAAAGTAGTTGCCTATGTCTTCAAACTTGATACTATCATATAGAATGGAACAGAGTCTAATCAGTCAAAACAAGATCGTGGGAGTACTACAGGACTTCAAAACAAGTTAATAGGAAATCGAAAAGAGTTACTATTTATATATCCTCATTTTTTTGAATTTTTTCTTTAATTAAGACAAACATAAGAAATGACTAAATAATTTTTTTTGAAACAATAAGGGGGAGATTGAGATAAAACAGGACATAACAATATAACAATAGAGGTCACAGCATGACTGTTTCAATAACCTAGTACTTCACCACCTTATAACCTGGCTTAATAGTAGTTACCATAGTGTCTTTTTCCTTGAAATATTTGGGTAAAACTTCATATACTCTAGCTTCAAATATTTTCATATCAAGAAGCCCAGAATAAAGCCTTTCTAATTAATAAGTGAAAACTTTATAAGGCTTCAAGGCCACCTAATGGGGAATCATGATTACCACATATTTTTATATATTTGAATCATTACTTACATTAGGGAAACTATTCGGTATTCACACATGCGAGATTGATTTATTTCACTTATGAGTATGGTCTCAAGCTGCGCCCATTTATTGATAAATATCTCAATGTGATCCTTCTTTATAGCTGAATAATACTCCATTGTATAGAAATACCACAACTTTTTTATCCATTCCTCAGTTGATGGGCACTTGGGTTGTTTCCAAGATCTGGCGATTACAAATTGTGCTGCTATAAACATAGGTGTGCATATATCACTGTGGTATGATGCTTTCAATTCTTCTGGGAATATGCCTAGAATTGGAATAGCTGGAATAAATGGAACTTCCAATCCCAGATTTTTGAGAAATCTCCAGACAGATCTCCACAAAGGCTGCACCAGTCTACACTCCCAGCAGCAGTGCAGGAGAGTTCCTTTTTCCCCACAGCCTCTCCAGCATTTGTTGTCGGTTTTCTTGATCCTGGCCATTCTTTCAGGAGTGAGATGGTATCTCAGTGTGGTTTTAATTTGCATTTCTCTAATGACCAATGATGATGAGCATTTTTTCATGTATTTATTTGCCATTTTCATTTCTTCATCTGAGAATTGCATATTCATCTCAGACGCCCATTTTTGGATTGGATCTTTGAATTTCGGAGGTCTGAGTTTTTTTAATTCTTTGTATGTTTTAGACAAGAGGCCCTTGTCTGAGAGAGAGTTCACTAAAATCTTTTCCCAGTTTGTGGGTTTTCTTTTCACTATGCTGGAGATTTCTTTTGACATGCAGAAACTTTTTAATAAGAAGTGGTCCCAGTTATTGATTCTGGGAAGTATTTCCCGTGCGGTTTGAGTCCTGTTCATGAATTCTTTACCTACTCCTATGTCTCCATGGTTTCTACCTATTTTGTCTTCCAATAGATTTAGTGTTTCTGTTTTAATATTCAGATCTTTGACCCATTTAGATTTTAATTTAGTACATGGTGATAGACATGGGTCTAGCTTTAGTTTTCGGCAAATGGAGAGCCAGTTTTTCCAGCACCATTTATTAAAGAGACTGTCGTTCTTCCAGTGAACCTGCTTGGCTCCTTTATCAAAAATAAGGTGGTTGAGTGTGTTCGTAGTTGTGGTTGTATCTTCTAATCTATTCCACTGATCTTCAACTCTGTTTTGATTCCAATACCATGTTGATTTTACTACTGTTGCTTTGTAGTATAACTTCAAGTCAGGGATTGTGATGCCTCCTGCTTTGTCTTTGCTGCTTAGAATTGCCTTTGTGATTCTAGGTCTCTTCTGGTTCCAGATGAAATTT
Organism: Cavia porcellus; assembly: GCF_034190915.1. Lineage (NCBI taxonomy): Eukaryota > Metazoa > Chordata > Mammalia > Rodentia > Caviidae > Cavia > Cavia porcellus. Next base: position 8,564,658 of record NW_026947508.1, read on the forward strand.
AGGAGTGATTTCTCTAGATCTATAAGGTATGTTGATGGTATTTCTATTGGGATTGCATTGAATCTGTATAACAGTTTTGGGAGAATGGCCATTTTAACAATGTTTGTTCTTCCTATCCATGAGCAAGGGATGTCTTTCCATTTTCTGAGATCATCTTCAATTTCCTTTTTCAGTGTATTATAATTTTCACTGTATAAGTCTTTCACTTCTTTCGTAAGAGTAATTCCTAAATATTTCATTTTTTTGCTTGCTAATGTGAATAGTCCAGTTTCCTTATTTCCCTCTCTGTAATTTTGTTGTTCGTGTATAGGAATGCTATTGATTTCTGAGTATTGATTTTGTATCCAGCCACATTACTGAATTTATTTATTGTATCTAAGAGTATTTCAATGGAGTTTAGGGGGTCTTCTATGTAGAGTATCATGTCATCTGCAAACAATGATAATTTAACTTCTTCTTTTCCTATCTTTACCCCTTTTATTTCTCTTTCTTGCCTAATTGCTCTGGCTATTACTTCCAGTACTATACTAAATAGGAGTGGTGATAAAGGACATCCTTGTCTTGTACCCGATTTTAAAGTAAAGGCTTTCAATTTTTGGCCTTTAGTATGATGCTGGCTGTTGGTTTGTCATAAATGGCCTTTATTATATTGAGGTATAGACCATTTATTCCAATTTTCTGTAAAGTTTTTATCATGAATAAGTGTTGGACCTTATCGAAGGCTTTTTCTGCATCTATAGAGATGATCATGTGATTCTTATTTTTGGCTTTATTGATATGGTTGATTACATTTATTGATTTGCGTATGTTTAACCATCCTTGCATTCCTGGGATGAATCCCATTTGGTCATGGTGTATAATCTTCTTGATGATTTGCTGGATCCTATTTGCCAATATTTTATTGAGGATTTTTGCATCTGTGTTCATTAGGGAGATCGGTCTATAGTTCTCTTTTATAGTTGGGTCTTTCTCAGGTTTTGGTACTAGAGTAATATTTGCTTCCAGGAATGACTTAGGAAGGATTGCTTCCCTTTCAATTTCATTGAATAGTTTGAGGAGTGTCGGCATTAGGTCTTCTTTATATTTCTTGTAGAATTCTGAAGTGAATCCATCTGGGCCTGGGCTCTTCTTGGTGGGCAAGGACCCAATTACATTCTCAATTTCATTAGCAGAGATTGGGTTATTCAACAGTTTTATATCCTCTTGATCTAGCTTTGGTACTTCATATGCTTCTAAGAATCTGTCTATTTCTTCTGTGTTATCAAACTTTTGAGAGTAGAGGTTTTCGAAATAGGTGTTGATGATCCTCTGTATTTCTATTGGGTCTGTAGTGATTTCTCCTTTTTCATTTCTTATTGCATGAATTTGAGCTTTTTCTTTCCTTTTTTTAATAAGGTTGGCTAGGGGCTTATCGATTTTATTTATTCTTTCAAAGAACCAACTCTTTAATTCGTTGATTCTTTGGATTGTTTTCTTAGTCTCTATTGCATTGATTTCTGCTCTGATTTTTATAATTTCCTCTCTTCTTTTGGCTTTGGGCTTGACTTGCTCTTCTTTTTCTAGCTGTTTGAGGTGTAGCATCAAGTTATTTATTTGTATTCGTTCTGTTTTCCTGATGTGGGAACTCAGTGCAATAAATTTTCCTCTCAGAACGGCTTTCATTGCATCCCACAGATTCCGGTAAGTTGTATCTGCATTTTCTTTTTCTTTTAGGTATTGTTTAATTTCTTCTTTAATTTCTTCTGTGACCCACTGATTACTCAAGAGTGTGTTATTTAGTTTCCATGTTTTTGCGGAATTTTTGCAGTATCCTTTGTCATTAATTTCTAATTTCAGAGCGCTATGATCCGATAATATGCAAGGGATTATTTCAACTCTTTTGCATTTGCTTAAATATGTTCTGTGAGCTAATATATGGTCTATTTTAGAAAATGATCCATGTACTGCTGAGAAGAATGTGTATTCTGATGTTGTTGGGTGGAACATTCTGTATATGTCTATCAAACCCATTTGTTCACAGGTGTGATTCAGTTCTGTTATTTCTTTGCTCATTTTCTGTCTGGTTGATCTGTCCCTTGGTGTCAGTGGTGTATTAAGGTCTCCTGTTACAATTGTGTTACTGATAATTTGAGTTTTCATTTCTGTTAATAGTTGTTTTATATAACTGGGTGCTCTGGAGTTTGGTGCGTATATATTTAAGATAGTTATCTCTTCCTCTTGGAGTTTTCCCCTTACGAGTATGTAGTGACCTTCTTTGTCCTATAAGGTCATTGTTGGTTTAAAGTTCACGTTGTCTGCAAACAGAATGGCTACTCCTGCCTTTTTTTGGATTCCTGCTGCATGAAGAATTGTTTTCCATCCTTTGACTTTCAGTCTGTGAGTATCTTTCTGGGTTAGATGGGTTTCCTGTAAACAGCATATGGTTGGATTTTGTTTCTTGATCCATTCTGCTAGTCTGTTTCTTTTGATTGGTGCATTGAGACCATTTACATTAATGGTTATTACTTTTAAGTGCTGGTTAATTGTAGGAATGTTATCTCTCTGCTGTTGCATCTTTATCTTTCGGTTCTGTTTAATTATTTGCTTTGCTTAGTGGTTTTTTCCTTTGTGTATCTAAACTGTCTTTCAATATTTTTTGCAGGGTTGGTTTGGTGTTCATGAAGTTCTTCAGCTGTTCTTTGTCATGGAAGTATCGTATTGCACCATCTATTTTGAATGATAGTTTTGCAGGATATATCAGTCTTGGTTGGAAATCATTTTGCTTTATGATCTGGAATACTTCACTCCATGCTCTTCTTGACTTTATCGTTTGTGCTGAGAAGTCTGCTGTGATTCTGATAGGTTTTCCTTTATAAGTGATTTGTCTTTTCTCTCTGACAGCTTTTAATAATCTATTCTTGTGTTGGATTTCTGGGATGGTGACTATTATATGTCTGGGTGTAGTTTTATTTTGGTTATGACTGTTTGGAGTTCTATATGCTTCACTGATCCTGATGTCAGTTTCTGATCTCATGCTTGGGAAATTTTCAGCTATTACTTCTCTAAATATCCTCCTGACATCCTTCATGTTGTCTCCCTCTCTTTCATTAATCCCTATCATTCTTATGTTATTCTTCTTTGCATCGTCTTGCAGTTGTTGAATTGTTGTTTCCTGGTTCCTTGTTTTTTTCAAAAGATCTTTCCTTTCCTGTTCACTAGCTGCAATCCTGTCTTCAAGGTCTGAAATTCTATCTTCACTTTCATTGAGGCGGTTTTTACAACTTTCAGTGGAGTTTTTTATTTCCTGTATATCTCTGTGCATCTGCATTATGTATTCTGTTTGTTTCTTATATTGCTCGTCTAGGGATTCTATCTTTTTGTTTAGTTCCTCCAATTTTTTATCTGTGTTTTCTTTAGATATATTTAGAATCTCTTTCATTTCTTTTATCATTTCTTCTTTTATCTGGGAGATTATTTCGAGTTTGAATTTCTTTAAAGCTTCCTGGAGTTGCTTGTCAATTTCAGTGGCTATTGTGTCCGATATATGAGGTGGATGGGATATATTTTCTTCTATATACATCGCTCCTAGGGTTTCTTGAGATGGGCTGGAGGTTTGAGGTTGTAATTTGGTCTTTCGTTTTGTCATTTTCCTATATTTCTGTGTTTCAAGTGTTATTTGAAAGCTTCCTCAGGATCTGTTGAAAATCCCCTTCTATATTTGGAGCTACTGGGACTCTGGCGCCGCGCTACTCCAAGCCATTAGGCCTACAGAACCAGTGGCCCTCCTCTGCCTGCTCAGAACTCTGCAGTTCCAGACAAGCTGGGCCTCAGGGACACTGTGCGCCCACCTGCCCCTTGGAAGCTCCACAGTTCTTCAATCGCAGCCAGGTTAGGGTACTCACCAGAGGCCACAGTGCTTCAGGAACCTGTGGACCCTCCCTGGTTGCAGAGATATCCACAGTCCTCCAGACACGCAGAGAGGCCGGTGAGGGCACCCCAGATCTGCCCAGCTCCTCCTCTGCAGACCTATGGCCAGGCGCGGCAGCTAAACAGGCTGGGCTAGGCTGGTAGTGTGGGCCAGCACACCTATTGGGAGCTCAGCAGGTCTCCAAATGAAGCCGGGAATGGGGAGGCTGATGTGGAAGCCTCAAACCCACCTCTCCCCTTCACTGCACCTGGAAGCCTGAGGGAACTCCAGCAGACTGGACGCAGAAATCCAGAGTCCTCCAGACACGCAGAGAGGCCAGTGAGGGCACCCCAGATCTGCCCAGCTCCTCCTCTGCAGACTATGGCCAGGCGCGGCAGCTAAACAGGCTGGGCTAGGCTGGTAGTGTGGGCCAGCCCACCTATCAGGAGCTCAGCAGGTCTCCAAATGAAGCCAGGAATGGGGAGGCTGATGTGGAAGCCTCAAACCCACCTCTCTCCTTCATTGCACCTGGAAGCCTGAGGGAACTCCAGCAGTCTGGGCGCAGAAATCCAGAGTCCTCCAGCCATGCAGAGAGGCCAGTGAGGGCACCCCAGATCTGCCCAGCTCCTCCTCTGCAGACCTATGGCCAGGCGTGGCAGCTTAGCAGGCTGGGCTAGGCTGGTAGTGTGGGCCAGCCCACCTATCGGGAGCTCAGCAGGTCTCCAAATGAAGCCGGGAATGGGGAGGCTGATGTGGAAGCCTCAAACCCACCTCTCTCCTTCACTGCACCTGGAAGCCTGAGGGAACTCCAGCAGTCTGGGCGCAGAAATCCAGAGTCCTCCAGACACGCAGAGAGGCCAGTGAGGGCACCCCAGATCTGCCATCCTAGTTTTCTTTAGCTCTTTAGCAGAGAATAGAGGTGCCTAACAGTGATTAACAACCCTTGTTAGCTTGTTTTAGCACAACTTCTATAGTTTGTAGAGGGAAACAATGGTTAACATATCAGTTAGGTGAGATTCTTGCAATTCTTTACAGAGGAGAGTATTGCTCAACATATCAATTAGATCACTTAACATATCAGTTAGGGAAAAAGGATAAAAAAACACATTTAGTAAGCCACGTTGCATGTTTGCTATAATACACATAGAACGAAGCTATTTTCTTAGAGTACAACATTCACAACCTTGTGCTTGGCAGGCAGATGCTCTGCCACTGAGCTATATCCCCAGCCTGTCCTATAGCTTTCTTTTTATCTCAAACTTGTTTATTGATTGTACAGAGTAATGGGTTTCATTTCAGTAGATTCACATATCTGTATTATGCACTTCGATGGTTTCCACCTGTCTGCTATCCCATTTACCCCACATTGACCCTGGTGTCATGTTTGTGGAGAAAGAGGCTTCAATGAAGAAAACACATTTTGATCATATTCATACACCTCTACTACTTGCCCTTATGTCCCTCCAACTCCTTACCTTCACTTGCTCAACAATAGTGTCCCTTCTGCTTTTTTGTCATCTTTTTAAATTTCACACATTAGGAAAAACATGGTATTTGTGTTTCTTAGTATGGTTTGTTTTACTCAAAACTATGTTCTCCAGATCCATGTATTTTTCTGTACATGAAAAACCTCATTCCTTTTTATGCCTGAATAATACTCCATTAAGTATGTATACCACATTCTATGTATTTATCTGTTAATAGGAAGCTAAGCTGGATCCATAGTTTGGTTATTGTAAACTAGGTCACTTATAACATGGGAGTGCATGTGTCTGTAAAAAAATTCTGATTTTATACCAATATACCAATATACCAATTGATGTATACAAATACGTAGCATGGCTTGATCAAATGGTAGCTCTATTTTTAGGTTTAGAGAAACCCTCACACTAAATTCCATAGTGGGCTTATTAATTTACATCCCCACCAGCAGTGCAGAAGTATTCTTTTTCTCCTACATCCTTGCTAGCACTTAACGTTTTTGTATTCATGATGACAAGCATTTAAATTTAAATTTCATTTAAGTTTTTCTAATGACTAAAGATGTTTGACAACATTTTTGTATTTTTATTGGCCATTACCTTGAGAAGTTTCTCTTTGAATTAATTATGTCCCTGTTTGTTGTTTGAGCTGTTTGATTTTTTTGGTGTTAAATTTTTGTACTACCTACATATTATAGACATTAATCCTCTGATGGAGGAGTACCTGAAAAAGAATTCCTCCAATTCTGTGGGGTGTCTCTTTGTTTTGCTTGTGATATGGAACCTTTTAATTTGGTATAGTCCCATTTGTTGACTCTTGCTATTATTTCCAGTGCCCCTAGAACTCCACTGAAAAAAATCTTTGCTCGTGATTAAAGTGTTTTCTTATGTTTTTAGGAGTTTCAGAGTTAAAGGTATTATATCTAGTTCTTTGTTTCATTTTTTTTAGTTGATAAATTACATACTGTCATCTTAGAAATAGTCATTAATGTTATAAAATTAAAGCATACAAAGTAGACATTTGAACAGTAAGACAGTGAACAGTTCTGTTCAATGATCCAACAAACTCTTATTAATATGGTTATCTATCTTACACACTTAAACATATATGCAGTTAAATCCTTTAGAGCACTTTCTTTTCCTCTCTTTTTTACAATAGCATTTACACATTTTGGTTTTACTACTCCTACAGTTCTTATTACTTTTTACACTAGAGACACAATGTGATATTTATAAATATGATTATTTATTTCATTAATGAGGAGTATCAAGTTGCCTCCATTTACCTAAGAAGGCCTCAAGATCAACCTTTTATAGCTGAGTAATATTCCACTGTATAAAAATACCACATCTTTTCATCCACTCTGCAGCTGAAGAGCATTTTGGTTGTTCCCAAGATTTAGCTATTACAAATTGTGCTGCTATAAACATGGATGCACATACATCACTGTGGCATGACCTTTTTTTCAGTTTTTCTGGGAAAATACCCTGGAGGGGAATAGCTGGGTTGAATGGAACTTCCAGTCCTAGTCTTCTGAGAAATGTCAATAGTGATTTTCATAGTGGCTGCACAAGTCTACACTCCCACCAACAGGGGAGTAGGGTTCCTATTTCCTTGCAGCCTCGTCAACATTTGTTATCAGTTGATTTTTTGAGGGCAGCCATTCTTTCCAGAGTGAGATGAAATCTCAATGCTGTTTTAATTTGCATTTCTTGAATGATCAGAGACTGTGCACATTTCTTCATGTGTTTATTTGCCATTTGTATGTCTTCATCTGAGAAACATGTGTTCATCTCAGATCCCATTTTTGGAGAGGGTCTTTGAAATTGGGGAGCTTGATGTTTTTCAATTCTTTATATGTTCTGGATATAAGTCCTTTGTCTGAGGGGTTGCTGGCTAAAATTCTTTCCCATTCTGTGGGTTTTCTTTTCACTCCGTTAGTGATTTCTTTTGAAGTGCAGAAACTTTTCAATAATATGAGATCCCATTTGTTGATTCTTTGAAGTGTTTCTTGTGCAGTTTGCATTTTGTTCATGAATTCTCTGCCTATCCCTACCCAATGTGTACCTACCTTGTCTTTCAGTAGATTTAATGTTTCTGTTTTAATATTTAGATCTTTAATCCATTTAGATTTTAGTTTTGTGCATGGTAATAAGCATGGATCTATTTTTAGTCTTCAGCATGTGGAGATCCAATTTTTCTAACACCATTTATTAAAGAGGCTATACTTTTTCCAATGAACATGTTTAGTACCTTTGTCAAATATCAGGTGGCTGAGTATCTTTGTAGTTGTGTTTGCATCTTCTAATCTGTTCCATCAATTTGTCAATCAGGTCTATTTCTTTGCCAATACCATGCTGATTTTATCACTGTGGCTTTGTAGCATAGTTGCAAGTCAGGAATTGAGATACCTCCTGTCTTGCCTTTGTTGCTCATAATTTCCTTTGCTATTTTAGGTTTCTTCAGTTTCCAAATGAATTTTAGGAGTGTTTTCTCTGGATTTGTGAGGTATGTTAGTAGTATTTTGATTGGGATTGCATTAAATCTGTATAACACTTTTGGGAGGATGGCTATTTTCACAGTGTTGGTTCTTCCTCGCTAAGAGCAGGGAATTTGTTCCATCTTGATCTGATTTTTCTACAGGATGAAGGATAGAAGGAAAGCCTAAGAAGAAAATGTACAAATAACCAATAAGTAGATTTTAAATATTTTTAAAAACTTTAGTCATTATGGAAGTTCAAATCAAAATTAAACTATTATTTCATCTCCTCCCATTAGGCTGTGTATCATTCAACATAATACACAGTGTATTAACTATTTGTATTATATTAAAATATAAAATATATTACTGATGTACACCTGTAATACCAGCACTTGGGAAGCTGAGGTAGGATTGCTGTGAGTTCAAGGCCAGTCTGGGTTACAAAGTGAATTCAAGACCTGAACTGCATAATGAAGCCTTATTTCAGACAACAAGTAAACAAACAAACAAACAACTTAAACAAAGTGAAACACAATGAATGTTGGCAAGGATGTTGAGAAAAAGGAGCTCTTCTATGTCATTACTGGAAATGTAAACAGAATAGAAATTATTATGGCTATTCCTCAAAATACTAAAAATAGAGACAATTATACTACTATCTAATATTCTTGAAAGTATGAATAATGCCCTTAGGATACATGCATACCCATTTATATAGTTGCACTGTTCAGAATTCCTAAGCTGTGTAAAGAACCTACATCCATTAATAGGTGAATAGATATATAAAATATGATAAATATGCACAAAGGACTATTATTCAGCATCAAGGAGAACAAAACCATGTCATTTTCAGGAAAATGGATGGCAGAGGAGACTATCTTGTTAAATGAAAAGTCAGCCTTAGTTAATATTGCACATTTTCTCTCCTGTGAGCATCCTAGGAATAAGCAAAGAAAAAATAAAATACAAGCAGCCATGGCTTGAGAGAGCTGTGTGCAACCCTAGAAGAGAACCAGTCAGTGTCTCCCAAGATCCAGCCATGTTGAAACTTAGGGCACTGAGTAAGAAAGCAACCTGCCCACCTTCCCCGTAGCCCACTGGTGCATGGGCTGAGAATCAAACATTCCATCTTTCTCCCCTTCCCCCACTTAGCACTTGGGAGCCAGAGGTCTGAGCAATATAGCAAATATGGGGGATTTCCTTCTATCATCTCTTTGAAGGCAAATATTATTTTCACTGTTATGCTTTGTTCTGATTAATTGCTTTGCTCTATTCAATATTCTGTTTTGATAGGTTTTATAATGTGTGGAAGACAACTCCAGTCTCTCCCTTTGAATCCAAAACAATCACTATGACTTTGAATATTTGGAGACTCATTTCCTTATGCTGATATGTAAAAAGGTGGCTAGGGTATTTCCTTCTCTTCAGTTAACTCTGAGCATGGCAAACAAGGCTAGCCTAGGTGCTAATATGCAGCCATCACAGATGTGAGAGACAACTCCAGTGACTCCCTTTGGATCCAAAACAATTACTGTGACTTTGATTACTTGGGGACTCATTTCCTTATACTGATATGTGAAAGACTGGCTAGGATATTTCCTTCTCTCTTCAACTGGCTCTAAGCATTGCAAATAAGGCTAGCTGAGGTGTTAATATGCAAAGTCTGGCCATCAGAGAGCCCTGTTTCCTGGCATGAGCTGGTGAGATGCAGAGCAGATTCCAGGATGTCGACTGGGAAGGAGCCTCAAGGTAAGAGGCTATGACTCCCCAGGGCACAACAGTTTGCATATCCAAAACTGAAGCAACAGTCCCCCAAAACTATTTTCCAGCTACCTTAATCAGGTTGTGTAAATTGATCCTTCTGCATGTCTTTATCTCTGCAAATTACAGAGATGCCATCCTTGCACCTGGCCAGCCAGCTCAAGTTACTCAGCAATCCTTGACATCCTGACTATCACTCATCCCTAAGCGACTCCTCCCTTTTCTTCACAAGATAATAAATGCTGGGAGAAGCCTAGGATCGTGGCCTTTGTCCACATGTCCTCACGGGAAATGGACTTGGGTCCCCTTGGCTGCCCTTAACTTGGAATATGTCTTGGATTTTTTTTACTCTCCTCGTGGGTTGCATTGGTGATGGTAGATTGAAATTGACCAGCTGGAATTCTAATAATGTCTCAATGGGATTACAAATATAACTTTTTGGATTGAGAGGAAAACTAGAAAGAGGATTACAATACTTGGATGACTGAACTAGATTTTTGGGTTTACAATAATAATGTTCTGGGTTTTTTTTTTTTTTTTGCTATACCTGATTCAATGGGCAATATTGTAAAGATAACATGATATACTATGGTACCTGTTACTGTTATCTCTGTATCCTGCTCTGAAGTTCTGTACCAATTTCACTGCAGTGTCCCGATTGGCTTTGTTCTGTCTTGTTCTGTTGTATTTTACCACCTTCAAAATATAAATAAATAAATTAATTAATTAAATAAAGGTGAAATGACAGGGAAATAGATGGTAGAGGATACACATGGAGAAGAAGGTGGGAGTAAAGAAATGGAGAGGGGGGTAACAGAAATGAAACTAATCCAAATATGTTATACACATAACCAATATGCCAAAATAAATTTTCATATATGCATTGATAAGATGCCCTAATGAAAAACATATACAGTTGTAGCCAAGTGTGTTTTCTGACAAGAATGGTGTCATTGAATACAGCCAGCGTACTTTTTATAAGAATAACAGGAAATGTGTCTCCAGGACATTTCAGTGATTTCTGAATGGCACCCGTGGCAGAAGCAAAGTTTGTGTGGCAACAGAAAGCTAATGAATGCAGTCTCTTCAAAAGACATGTTATAGCACTAGTGATTTACTTTGTGTCCTGGGGTAGAATCTGCCTTTTATTTGTAACCCTCATACTCTGCCAGGGAATAAACTGTATTCATCCTTTAGAAATGCTGTGACAAGTTGTTACCAATGTGATGACCTGGAACATCAGAAATGTGTTCTGTCTTTGCTCCCAGGGCAGCACTCTGAAGTCAGGAGGCAGTGGGGCTGACTTCTCACTGAAGGCGTTAGGGTGGAATCTCACTTCCTGCTGCTCATGGCAAGTGATGTCTCATGGTGGATGGTAATGTCACACCAGTTTTCTCCTCTGTCTTCACTTGTCCTTGTGTCTCTGACTTGTGTGAGTCATTCTCTTACTCACTCATTATTGAAATCAAAGCACCTCCATGCCCTCCAGGATGATTACGTCTTGAGATCCTCATGTTAACTCACCTTAATTCTATGTGCAAAGACTTTTATTTGAACTCTAGTCTACTCTGCTCTTCCTGTTGATACATATTTTAGGAAATTATCTGTTACACTTCAAGTCCCATGGACCAGGTCCCTCCCTGTATATACATCCTTGTGCCCATGACACATGGAAATATGCTCGGTGTGGGCTAAATTCTTTTTCCTCCAAATCTATGGAAGAAATCAGTGACAAGACATTTATCCTCCTCCCTTACTCTGTTTACTGTTCTCAACTCATAGGAGAAAGTCTTATGAGTTTGTTGCTCTTTTGCTGTTGTCTCTGGGGATTGAATTCAAAACCTGGCACATGCCACAATACATGCCCTATCCCTGCCCTCCACCTGGACCCTGGTTTCCTTTTTTGCCTTATAACAAAATGAATTAATAGAACATTTGATACCACTGTGACCAACAGCTCAGGAAAAGAGGCTGTTAAAATGTTAGATTGTGTCGATGTCCGCTCCCGGCCGGCAGGAAGGACACACGACAAAGTCTGGCAGTGGACAACCCTTTCTTTTATTTTTCTTCTCCGTACAGCCTGCCCTGGGATCGCTCCCAGCCAAAGCCTCCTCTGGTCCGCTCCCCGCGGCTCCTTCTGGGCTTCTACTTCCGGGCTTCTCCTTCCCCCCCAGGGGTGGCACCAGTATATATACGGATACAGTGTCCAATCATGTTGAAGTAAGCAAGGCAAGCTGATTGGCTAACATCATCAGTTGCCAGGCAGACTATATTGTTGAGCGGGTTGCTTACGCGGTAAGCAGGAAACTAACGTGCTCGATGGGAGGGGTAATCTACCTCAGGCTTTACTCTTTACTACAGGCCTCACGTCCGCCAAGTGAGGCGACCGGGCTCGGGGCTGCGGCTCCCAACATCTCCCCCTTTTTTATTTTTTATGAATGTGCGCATCGTAGCCCTTCCTGGACTGGGTGCAGAGGCTTATGCCCTATGCGTAGGCCCACCGTAGGTCCTTGGCTTAGACCCTGGTCGGCCGTCCCATGGTCTGCCAAGGCCCTGAGGCCCTCGTCCTTTTTCTAGGGCCAGGCACAAACTGGACGGAACCTGGATGCACACAAGCTTGCACTCATTTCCTCTCCGTAAAGAAATCCCCTCGGAGAGAAATTTAGACCTGGGCAGCATCTAACAGTCCAGCGGCTTACGTGCAGGATGGGGTAGGGCCTGGCTTAGGTTGAGTTGCACCGGGGGAGTACGCTCTTACCCGTCATTGACTCTCCTACCCAGCTATGTCATAATTTTTTAGAGGAGGAGTGTGGGAAGCTCACCACCCCTAGACTCGGTCGTAGGCTAGGCGAGCGAGCCATGCATATGCCTGAGGATCTTCTTGTCCATTTCGGGCTACCGCTATTTCTATTCATCTTGTTGGTTGGTCTGTGATGGATCTCCGGTAGGGCAGGTCTGATCTTCAGTCGAGGGCTTTGTCGCCCGTGTCAGTCTCTCCGGTACCCACAGTGGTTCTCGTCCCGATTCCTGTGGGAAAACACAAACCGCGCCTCGGTTCCAGCTGACCACTGGATCCGGGCCCATCCATTGTCCTGTCAGGACATCTTTCCACTTCACCCACCCTTTATGGTTGGGGGAAGGGTTGCAGTGCTCCACGGCTGGGGAGCAATTATCATTATTTAAATTTAAAAAATTGTGTGTGAATAGTGCCATGGATAATCGTGCCTTTGGGGCCAGGCCTTGGCCTACTCCCCCTTTTTGTTTTTGTAAAATTTCTTTGAGGCTTCTATGAGCCCTCTCAATGATTCCTTGACCTTGGGGATTGTATGGGATATCATGTTTTAATTGAACCTCCATCATTTTGCAGAACTCATTGAAGGCTTTGCCTATATAGGCTGGTCCATTATCAGTTTTTAATATTTTTGGTTTGCCCCATGCGGCCCAAGCTGCCAGGCAATGATTGATCACATTAGACACTTTTTCACCTGTTTCTGCTGTTGCGAATATGACGTGAGAACAGGTGTCTGTGGAAACATGAACATATTTAAGAGTCCCAAACTCCTGTATATGTGTGATGTCCATCTGCCAAACATCACCAGGGATCAAACCTCGAGGGTTTACTCCCATCGGTATGGCAGGTTTGTATGTGGCACAGGAGTCACATAGTCGCACGATATCTCGTGCATCTGCTCTGGAAACATGGAAATGGTTTGCTAGTGTCCTGGCATTGACATGAAACTTATCATGGAAGGCACGGGCTCGCTCGATTGGTGTTAGTAAGGTAAAAATCCATAACGGGCGAGTGGCAGTATCAGCAGCCGCATTCCCCTGTGCCATAGGCCCTGGCAGGGATGTATGTGCTCTTATGTGGGTGGTGAAGACCTTATGGTGTCTGTTCTGAAGCAATGTCTGGATAGACAGGAACAGCCCAGCCACTGTGGAAGTGGATCTAATTAAACCGGCAGTCTCAAGCACTTGCATAGCATTGACCACATACCTAGAATCGGAGACAATATTAATGGCTTCTGAGAACCGTTCAAGAATCATTTTAACGATCTGCAGTTCCACCACCTGAGGCTGATCAGGTTCAAATTGTATGGTAACCGGGGGCTTGCCTAGGATCACATAGGCGCCTATCCCCGTCTTGGAGCCATCTGTGTATATTGTAGTTGCTGGGACTAATGGCTCAGAGGCAGTAACCTTTGGAAAAATTATAGGGTGCTGAGTGACAAATGACAAGATAGGGTCTTTAGGGTATTGATTGTTTATATCCCCATGGAAAACACATCTCAGAATGGCCCATGTATCTATGCAGGCAGCCAGGGTCTTGATCTGGCTGGCGGTATAGGGTACTCGGATGGCTTGTGGTCCTGAGCCAAAATGTTGGACAGCTCTATCATGCGCTTCAAGGGCCAATGAAGCGACTGCCTCCGGGTAATGCTCTATGACTTTTGCAGGTGAGACCTTAGGGTGTATCCACAGTAATGGTCCTTTCTGCCAAATCACTGCTGTGGGCTGTAGACTAGACTGTAGCAAACAGACATCAAAGGGTCGCCCTGGTTCAATTCTGTGTAAGGTAGCCCCACCTAAGGCTTTTTCCACTCTCTGTAAGGCAGCTCTTGCCTCAGGAGTGAGCCTCCTGTGGGAGGCTATATCTGGGTCTCCCTTTAGAAGGCGAACAGGGGTTTGAGATCTGAATTTGGTATATGTAAATATGGCCTAATCCAATTAATGTCTCCCAATAGCTTTTGCATGTCATTTAGGGTCCTAACGCCATCCGTCCTAATGGTGACCTTCTGTGGAGAGACTAGCATAGGGGAGATTTTCGCGCCTAAGTAGGTCACCATTTCTCCTCCCTGAATCTTGTCGGGGGCAACATGCAGATTAGCTTGTCTCAGGGCCTCGACCAACTGGCCGAGCATATTATTTAGCATGTCTGGGTCCCTGCCGCTGAGCAAAAGGTCGTCCATGTAATGCACACATCTTATCTTGGGAAAGGATTTCCGTAGGGGGGCCAGTAGGGAATCAAGGTAAATCTGACACATAGTGGGACTGTTGGCCATACCTTGGGGCAGCGTTATCCACTCGTATCTGAGATCAGGGCTTTCTTGGTTAATGGTGGGTAAAGTAAAGGCGAACCTATGAGTGTCCTCTGGATGCAGGGGGATTGAGAAGAAACAGTCTCTAAGATCTATAACATAAACTGGCCAGGACTGAGGGATGGCTGAGAGAGCTGGCAGCCCCCTCTGGACTGCCCCCAGGGACTGCATCTGCGCGTTGACCGCCCTTAGATCATGGAGCAGCCTCCATTTGCCAGACCTTTTCTTAATTATAAAAATGGGGGTGTTCCATGGGGAGGTTGACGGCTTAATGTGTCCTAATCTAAGTTGTGTACTGACTATTTCTGACAAGGCTAATAGCTTCTCCTTAGGCAGGGGCCACTGAGGTACCCAAACCGGATCATTTGACCTCCAGGTGATTTTGATCGAAGTGGGTAGGAGAGCTTCTTCAGCGGCCCCTAAGAAAAACCCAGCCCTTGCCTACCTTTTTTGTTCTCTACTGGTATTGGGGATGTCCGACCCTGTAGGGCATTGCCCAAGCCTTTGCCGGGGGTATATCCCTGGTTCCTGAGTATATCCTTAGCCTGGGGGGAGCAGTTTGACGTAAGCGTGACATCCATCTGAGTGAGGATGTCCCTTCCCCATAGAGACACTGGCAACTGCAACACAAATGGTTGGAAATGGCCCTGATGACCCTCCTCATCGCACCAGAGCAGGGTTGAAGCACTAACCTGAGGAGCTGACACCATCCCCAGGCCCTGCAGCGTGTTATCTGCAGTGTTGGTGGGCCAGTTGGAGGGCCAATCCTTTCTAGAGATAATGGAACGGTCAGCTCCTGTGTCTAGGAGCCCTGTTATATTCTTGCCATTGACTTTAAGTGAGAGCATGGGCCTTTTATCAAGTACTATATGGAGTCCCTCGAAGACTTCCCCTGAGGAACCGAAACCTTGACTTTCTCTAATTTTCTGCTTTGAGGGAAATCTCCTGTGGAGACTGGGGAGCAGCAAGAGCTGCGCTATCTTGTCTCCTTTATTGATTACCATAGTACCCACAAGAGATTGAACCATAATTTTAATGTGTCCTGTGTAGTCTGAGTCTATGACCCCCGGGACTACTATGAGACCCCGAAGGGCCGTGGAGGATCTCCCGATCACCAGACCCACGGAATTTTCGGGTAACGGTCCCTTAAAGGTGGTTTCAACCACTTGAACACCCATATCAGGCACTAATATAAGTCTGGAGGCGACACTGAGGTCCACACCTGCTGACCCAGGGGTGGCCCTTGTTGAAGGCTGCCATCCTGAGCTGTCCTGTCTCTGGGGCGGGGGCCCGCCTGTGAAGGGGGCCCCCTCTGGCCGTTTTTTGGCCCTCTAGCATCTCGTCCACAAATACGGTTGCCCTGAGCATCAAAGACCGACCTACACTCCTCAGCTTTGTGTGATCCCCTCTTGCATCGCCCACAAACATATGGTTCTTCATTCCTAGGGCGAGGCCTAGCATCTGCATTGTTTGGGCAATGACGTTTAATGTGTCCTGGCTCCCCGCAGGCAAAACACCCTTTAGCCTTACATTCCCCTTCTAACCCGCGAGGTCCCCTCTGCTGTACAGCCGCGGCCAGGAGAGCAGCCACTCCCGAGTTGGAGAGCGGCCCCCCTATCTCTCTGCATATCCTAATCCAGGCGTTGAGGTCCTTGTTCTTATGAGGAGCTATCGCTGCCTTGCACTCCTTTGTACATTGCTCAAAAATCAGCTGCCTTACCAGCGGTCAAGCCACTCCCGGATCAGAAAATATCTTATCGGCAGCATCTTGCATTCGGGCCACAAAGTCAACAAATGGCTCTGTGGTACCCTGAATTACTTTTGAAAGACACAAGGAGGCTGTTCCGGCGCCACTCACCTGCTTCCAGGCGCGGAGCCCTATGGCATTGATTTGTTCATAGACAGCGCCGGGGAACTGAGTCTGATCATCAGCGTGCCGACCTTCTCCCATAAGCATTTCCTTGTTCCACCCCCGGTTTCCCCGATTGGTGTTTCTCTCAGCCTGCTCTGCAGAGAACTCTGCGTACCAGGCTTGCCAATCCAGGTAACTGCCCGAGGGCAGACACGCCTTTGCCAGCTGAATCCAGTCCGCGGGGGTGAGGGGCCCAGAAGACAGGTTCTCCAGCATGGCAATGGTGTAAGGCGCAGTCGGCCCAAAGGTTGTAACTGCATTTTTAAGTTCTCTAATCTGCTTTATCTCAAAAGGCTCCCATGCATTGCGTCCCTGGCCCATAGCTACTTGTACAGGAAATATCCCGTAGGGGCCACTATCTATCCCAGGTGGTGGATGTACCTCATGAGACAAACGTCCCCCCTGCCAAAGCCGCCTGTAAAAATACCGACCCGCCGGCGGCGGAGCATAAGACGGCGGCCATGATTGGGCGGAAAATGGGGGCCCGTGCATCACTTCCTGTTCTGGCGAAGAGGAAGGGAGCTCCCGGGCGGCCGCCTCGTGGCGAGGGATCGCTTCCGGGAACAGCCCCCAAGGTAAAGAACCCTGCGACTCCTTATCGAGCGACTTAGGCTCCTGACAGCTGGTCTCTTTGGCCTCCTTGCCATTCAACTTTCCCTCGTCCTCGGAGTCAGACGACTCCGAGGCTAGAGCCCCGTCCTTCTCCTTAGCATCTTTGTTCCCCTTGACGGGCCCCTCTCGGGAGCTCCCCGACTGGGCCTGCTCAAATACCCTGCGTACTTTTGTAAGCTCTTGAGAGCTTTCTCCACAACCACCCTCGCTCTTAATGTTACTACCTAGCATGTTTCCCATTTTTTAATATGTTACTCACCGAGTGAGGCCCAAGGAATCCGCCACTTACGCGTGAGCCTGAGGGGAGTCTAAAAGCCCTGTAGGTGCGCGCCACCCAGAGCCCAGGCTTATCCCCAACTCACCTGTCTCGCAGCTCTGTACTGGAGCGTTGTCCGCTGTCACGTCTCGGGGGTGATCAGTCCCCGTGCGGGCCACCAAACGTCGATGTCCGCTCCCGGCCGGCAGGAAGGACACACGACAAAGTCTGGCAGTGGACAACCTTTTCTTTTATTTTTCTTCTCCGTACAGCCTGCCCTGGGATCGCTCCCAGCCGAAGCCTCCTCTGGTCCGCTCCCCGCGGCTCCTTCTGGGCTTCTACTTCCGGGCTTCTCCTTCCCCCCCAGGGGTGGCACCAGTATATATACGGATACAGTGTCCAATCATGTTGAAGTAAGCAAGGCAAGCTGATTGGCTAACATCATCAGTTGCCAGGCAGACTATATTGTTGAGCGGGTTGCTTACGCGGTAAGCAGGAAACTAACGTGCTCGATGGGAGGGGTAATCTACCTCAGGCTTTACTCTTTACTACAGGCCTCACGTCCGCCAAGTGAGGCGACCGGGCTCGGGGCTGCGGCTCCCAACATCTCCCCCTTTTTTATTTTTTATGAATGTGCGCATCGTAGCCCTTCCTGGACTGGGTGCAGAGGCTTATGCCCTATGCGTAGGCCCACCGTAGGTCCTTGGCTTAGACCCTGGTCGGCCGTCCCATGGTCTGCCAAGGCCCTGAGGCCCTCGTCCTTTTTCTAGGGCCAGGCACAAACTGGACGGAACCTGGATGCACACAAGCTTGCACTCATTTCCTCTCCGTAAAGAAATCCCCTCGGAGAGAAATTTAGACCTGGGCAGCATCTAACAGTCCAGCGGCTTACGTGCAGGATGGGGTAGGGCCTGGCTTAGGTTGAGTTGCACCGGGGGAGTACGCTCTTACCCGTCATTGACTCTCCTACCCAGCTATGTCATAATTTTTTAGAGGAGGAGTGTGGGAAGCTCACCACCCCTAGACTCGGTCGTAGGCTAGGCGAGCGAGCCATGCATATGCCTGAGGATCTTCTTGTCCATTTCGGGCTACCGCTATTTCTATTCATCTTGTTGGTTGGTCTGTGATGGATCTCCGGTAGGGCAGGTCTGATCTTCAGTCGAGGGCTTTGTCGCCCGTGTCAGTCTCTCCGGTACCCACAGTGGTTCTCGTCCCGATTCCTGTGGGAAAACACAAACCGCGCCTCGGTTCCAGCTGACCACTGGATCCGGGCCCATCCATTGTCCTGTCAGGACATCTTTCCACTTCACCCACCCTTTATGGTTGGGGGAAGGGTTGCAGTGCTCCACGGCTGGGGAGCAATTATCATTATTTAAATTTAAAAAATTGTGTGTGAATAGTGCCATGGATAATCGTGCCTTTGGGGCCAGGCCTTGGCCTACTCCCCCTTTTTGTTTTTGTAAAATTTCTTTGAGGCTTCTATGAGCCCTCTCAATGATTCCTTGACCTTGGGGATTGTATGGGATATCATGTTTTAATTGAACCTCCATCATTTTGCAGAACTCATTGAAGGCTTTGCCTATATAGGCTGGTCCATTATCAGTTTTTAATATTTTTGGTTTGCCCCATGCGGCCCAAGCTGCCAGGCAATGATTGATCACATTAGACACTTTTTCACCTGTTTCTGCTGTTGCGAATATGACGTGAGAACAGGTGTCTGTGGAAACATGAACATATTTAAGAGTCCCAAACTCCTGTATATGTGTGATGTCCATCTGCCAAACATCACCAGGGATCAAACCTCGAGGGTTTACTCCCATCGGTATGGCAGGTTTGTATGTGGCACAGGAGTCACATAGTCGCACGATATCTCGTGCATCTGCTCTGGAAACATGGAAATGGTTTGCTAGTGTCCTGGCATTGACATGAAACTTATCATGGAAGGCACAGGCTCGCTCGATTGGTGTTAGTAAGGTAAAAATCCATAACGGGCGAGTGGCAGTATCAGCAGCCGCATTCCCCTGTGCCATAGGCCCTGGCAGGGATGTATGTGCTCTTATGTGGGTGGTGAAGACCTTATGGTGTCTGTTCTGAAGCAATGTCTGGATAGACAGGAACAGCCCAGCCACTGTGGAAGTGGATCTAATTAAACCGGCAGTCTCAAGCACTTGCATAGCATTGACCACATACCTAGAATCGGAGACAATATTAATGGCTTCTGAGAACCGTTCAAGAATCATTTTAACGATCTGCAGTTCCACCACCTGAGGCTGATCAGGTTCAAATTGTATGGTAACCGGGGGCTTGCCTAGGATCACATAGGCGCCTATCCCCGTCTTGGAGCCATCTGTGTATATTGTAGTTGCTGGGACTAATGGCTCAGAGGCAGTAACCTTTGGAAAAATTATAGGGTGCTGAGTGACAAATGACAAGATAGGGTCTTTAGGGTATTGATTGTTTATATCCCCATGGAAAACACATCTCAGAATGGCCCATGTATCTATGCAGGCAGCCAGGGTCTTGATCTGGCTGGCGGTATAGGGTACTCGGATGGCTTGTGGTCCTGAGCCAAAATGTTGGACAGCTCTATCATGCGCTTCAAGGGCCAATGAAGCGACTGCCTCCGGGTAATGCTCTATGACTTTTGCAGGTGAGACCTTAGGGTGTATCCACAGTAATGGTCCTTTCTGCCAAATCACTGCTGTGGGCTGTAGACTAGACTGTAGCAAACAGACATCAAAGGGTCGCCCTGGTTCAATTCTGTGTAAGGTAGCCCCACCTAAGGCTTTTTCCACTCTCTGTAAGGCAGCTCTTGCCTCAGGAGTGAGCCTCCTGTGGGAGGCTATATCTGGGTCTCCCTTTAGAAGGCGAACAGGGGTTTGAGATCTGAATTTGGTATATGTAAATATGGCCTAATCCAATTAATGTCTCCCAATAGCTTTTGCATGTCATTTAGGGTCCTAACGCCATCCGTCCTAATGGTGACCTTCTGTGGAGAGACTAGCATAGGGGAGATTTTCGCGCCTAAGTAGGTCACCATTTCTCCTCCCTGAATCTTGTCGGGGGCAACATGCAGATTAGCTTGTCTCAGGGCCTCAACCAACTGGCCGAGCATATTATTTAGCATGTCTGGGTCCCTGCCGCTGAGCAAAAGGTCGTCCATGTAATGCACACATCTTATCTTGGGAAAGGATTTCCGTAGGGGGGCCAGTAGGGAATCAAGGTAAATCTGACACATAGTGGGACTGTTGGCCATACCTTGGGGCAGCGTTATCCACTCGTATCTGAGATCAGGGCTTTCTTGGTTAATGGTGGGTAAAGTAAAGGCGAACCTATGAGTGTCCTCTGGATGCAGGGGGATTGAGAAGAAACAGTCTCTAAGATCTATAACATAAACTGGCCAGGACTGAGGGATGGCTGAGAGAGCTGGCAGCCCCCTCTGGACTGCCCCCAGGGACTGCATCTGCGCGTTGACCGCCCTTAGATCATGGAGCAGCCTCCATTTGCCAGACCTTTTCTTAATTATAAAAATGGGGGTGTTCCATGGGGAGGTTGACGGCTTAATGTGTCCTAATCTAAGTTGTGTACTGACTATTTCTGACAAGGCTAATAGCTTCTCCTTAGGCAGGGGCCACTGAGGTACCCAAACCGGATCATTTGACCTCCAGGTGATTTTGATCGAAGTGGGTAGGAGAGCTTCTTCAGCGGCCCCTAAGAAAAACCCAGCCCTTGCCTACCTTTTTTGTTCTCTACTGGTATTGGGGATGTCCGACCCTGTAGGGCATTGCCCAAGCCTTTGCCGGGGGTATATCCCTGGTTCCTGAGTATATCCTTAGCCTGGGGGGAGCAGTTTGACGTAAGCGTGACATCCATCTGAGTGAGGATGTCCCTTCCCCATAGAGACACTGGCAACTGCAACACAAATGGTTGGAAATGGCCCTGATGACCCTCCTCATCGCACCAGAGCAGGGTTGAAGCACTAACCTGAGGAGCTGACACCATCCCCAGGCCCTGCAGCGTGTTATCTGCAGTGTTGGTGGGCCAGTTGGAGGGCCAATCCTTTCTAGAGATAATGGAACGGTCAGCTCCTGTGTCTAGGAGCCCTGTTATATTCTTGCCATTGACTTTAAGTGAGAGCATGGGCCTTTTATCAAGTACTATATGGAGTCCCTCGAAGACTTCCCCTGAGGAACCGAAACCTTGACTTTCTCTAATTTTCTGCTTTGAGGGAAATCTCCTGTGGAGACTGGGGAGCAGCAAGAGCTGCGCTATCTTGTCTCCTTTATTGATTACCATAGTACCCACAAGAGATTGAACCATAATTTTAATGTGTCCTGTGTAGTCTGAGTCTATGACCCCCGGGACTACTATGAGACCCCGAAGGGCCGTGGAGGATCTCCCGATCACCAGACCCACGGAATTTTCGGGTAACGGTCCCTTAAAGGTGGTTTCAACCACTTGAACACCCATATCAGGCACTAATATAAGTCTGGAGGCGACACTGAGGTCCACACCTGCTGACCCAGGGGTGGCCCTTGTTGAAGGCTGCCATCCTGAGCTGTCCTGTCTCTGGGGCGGGGGCCCGCCTGTGAAGGGGGCCCCCTCTGGCCGTTTTTTGGCCCTCTAGCATCTCGTCCACAAATACGGTTGCCCTGAGCATCAAAGACCGACCTACACTCCTCAGCTTTGTGTGATCCCCTCTTGCATCGCCCACAAACATATGGTTCTTCATTCCTAGGGCGAGGCCTAGCATCTGCATTGTTTGGGCAATGACGTTTAATGTGTCCTGGCTCCCCGCAGGCAAAACACCCTTTAGCCTTACATTCCCCTTCTAACCCGCGAGGTCCCCTCTGCTGTACAGCCGCGGCCAGGAGAGCAGCCACTCCCGAGTTGGAGAGCGGCCCCCCTATCTCTCTGCATATCCTAATCCAGGCGTTGAGGTCCTTGTTCTTATGAGGAGCTATCGCTGCCTTGCACTCCTTTGTACATTGCTCAAAAATCAGCTGCCTTACCAGCGGTCAAGCCACTCCCGGATCAGAAAATATCTTATCGGCAGCATCTTGCATTCGGGCCACAAAGTCAACAAATGGCTCTGTGGTACCCTGAATTACTTTTGAAAGACACAAGGAGGCTGTTCCGGCGCCACTCACCTGCTTCCAGGCGCGGAGCCCTATGGCATTGATTTGTTCATAGACAGCGCCGGGGAACTGAGTCTGATCATCAGCGTGCCGACCTTCTCCCATAAGCATTTCCTTGTTCCACCCCCGGTTTCCCCGATTGGTGTTTCTCTCAGCCTGCTCTGCAGAGAACTCTGCGTACCAGGCTTGCCAATCCAGGTAACTGCCCGAGGGCAGACACGCCTTTGCCAGCTGAATCCAGTCCGCGGGGGTGAGGGGCCCAGAAGACAGGTTCTCCAGCATGGCAATGGTGTAAGGCGCAGTCGGCCCAAAGGTTGTAACTGCATTTTTAAGTTCTCTAATCTGCTTTATCTCAAAAGGCTCCCATGCATTGCGTCCCTGGCCCATAGCTACTTGTACAGGAAATATCCCGTAGGGGCCACTATCTATCCCAGGTGGTGGATGTACCTCATGAGACAAACGTCCCCCCTGCCAAAGCCGCCTGTAAAAATACCGACCCGCCGGCGGCGGAGCATAAGACGGCGGCCATGATTGGGCGGAAAATGGGGGCCCGTGCATCACTTCCTGTTCTGGCGAAGAGGAAGGGAGCTCCCGGGCGGCCGCCTCGTGGCGAGGGATCGCTTCCGGGAACAGCCCCCAAGGTAAAGAACCCTGCGACTCCTTATCGAGCGACTTAGGCTCCTGACAGCTGGTCTCTTTGGCCTCCTTGCCATTCAACTTTCCCTCGTCCTCGGAGTCAGACGACTCCGAGG
The DNA here is from genome assembly GCF_034190915.1 of Cavia porcellus. Classification (NCBI taxonomy): domain Eukaryota; kingdom Metazoa; phylum Chordata; class Mammalia; order Rodentia; family Caviidae; genus Cavia; species Cavia porcellus. The sequence continues at coordinate 8,588,038 of NW_026947508.1, forward strand.
CTAGAGCCCCGTCCTTCTCCTTAGCATCTTTGTTCCCCTTGACGGGCCCCTCTCGGGAGCTCCCCGACTGGGCCTGCTCAAATACCCTGCGTACTTTTGTAAGCTCTTGAGAGCTTTCTCCACAACCACCCTCGCTCTTAATGTTACTACCTAGCATGTTTCCCATTTTTTAATATGTTACTCACCGAGTGAGGCCCAAGGAATCCGCCACTTACGCGTGAGCCTGAGGGGAGTCTAAAAGCCCTGTAGGTGCGCGCCACCCAGAGCCCAGGCTTATCCCCAACTCACCTGTCTCGCAGCTCTGTACTGGAGCGTTGTCCGCTGTCACGTCTCGGGGGTGATCAGTCCCCGTGCGGGCCACCAAACGTCGATGTCCGCTCCCGGCCGGCAGGAAGGACACACGACAAAGTCTGGCAGTGGACAACCTTTTCTTTTATTTTTCTTCTCCGTACAGCCTGCCCTGGGATCGCTCCCAGCCGAAGCCTCCTCTGGTCCGCTCCCCGCGGCTCCTTCTGGGCTTCTACTTCCGGGCTTCTCCTTCCCCCCCAGGGGTGGCACCAGTATATATACGGATACAGTGTCCAATCATGTTGAAGTAAGCAAGGCAAGCTGATTGGCTAACATCATCAGTTGCCAGGCAGACTATATTGTTGAGCGGGTTGCTTACGCGGTAAGCAGGAAACTAACGTGCTCGATGGGAGGGGTAATCTACCTCAGGCTTTACTCTTTACTACAGGCCTCACGTCCGCCAAGTGAGGCGACCGGGCTCGGGGCTGCGGCTCCCAACATCTCCCCCTTTTTTATTTTTTATGAATGTGCGCATCGTAGCCCTTCCTGGACTGGGTGCAGAGGCTTATGCCCTATGCGTAGGCCCACCGTAGGTCCTTGGCTTAGACCCTGGTCGGCCGTCCCATGGTCTGCCAAGGCCCTGAGGCCCTCGTCCTTTTTCTAGGGCCAGGCACAAACTGGACGGAACCTGGATGCACACAAGCTTGCACTCATTTCCTCTCCGTAAAGAAATCCCCTCGGAGAGAAATTTAGACCTGGGCAGCATCTAACAGTCCAGCGGCTTACGTGCAGGATGGGGTAGGGCCTGGCTTAGGTTGAGTTGCACCGGGGGAGTACGCTCTTACCCGTCATTGACTCTCCTACCCAGCTATGTCATAATTTTTTAGAGGAGGAGTGTGGGAAGCTCACCACCCCTAGACTCGGTCGTAGGCTAGGCGAGCGAGCCATGCATATGCCTGAGGATCTTCTTGTCCATTTCGGGCTACCGCTATTTCTATTCATCTTGTTGGTTGGTCTGTGATGGATCTCCGGTAGGGCAGGTCTGATCTTCAGTCGAGGGCTTTGTCGCCCGTGTCAGTCTCTCCGGTACCCACAGTGGTTCTCGTCCCGATTCCTGTGGGAAAACACAAACCGCGCCTCGGTTCCAGCTGACCACTGGATCCGGGCCCATCCATTGTCCTGTCAGGACATCTTTCCACTTCACCCACCCTTTATGGTTGGGGGAAGGGTTGCAGTGCTCCACGGCTGGGGAGCAATTATCATTATTTAAATTTAAAAAATTGTGTGTGAATAGTGCCATGGATAATCGTGCCTTTGGGGCCAGGCCTTGGCCTACTCCCCCTTTTTGTTTTTGTAAAATTTCTTTGAGGCTTCTATGAGCCCTCTCAATGATTCCTTGACCTTGGGGATTGTATGGGATATCATGTTTTAATTGAACCTCCATCATTTTGCAGAACTCATTGAAGGCTTTGCCTATATAGGCTGGTCCATTATCAGTTTTTAATATTTTTGGTTTGCCCCATGCGGCCCAAGCTGCCAGGCAATGATTGATCACATTAGACACTTTTTCACCTGTTTCTGCTGTTGCGAATATGACGTGAGAACAGGTGTCTGTGGAAACATGAACATATTTAAGAGTCCCAAACTCCTGTATATGTGTGATGTCCATCTGCCAAACATCACCAGGGATCAAACCTCGAGGGTTTACTCCCATCGGTATGGCAGGTTTGTATGTGGCACAGGAGTCACATAGTCGCACGATATCTCGTGCATCTGCTCTGGAAACATGGAAATGGTTTGCTAGTGTCCTGGCATTGACATGAAACTTATCATGGAAGGCACGGGCTCGCTCGATTGGTGTTAGTAAGGTAAAAATCCATAACGGGCGAGTGGCAGTATCAGCAGCCGCATTCCCCTGTGCCATAGGCCCTGGCAGGGATGTATGTGCTCTTATGTGGGTGGTGAAGACCTTATGGTGTCTGTTCTGAAGCAATGTCTGGATAGACAGGAACAGCCCAGCCACTGTGGAAGTGGATCTAATTAAACCGGCAGTCTCAAGCACTTGCATAGCATTGACCACATACCTAGAATCGGAGACAATATTAATGGCTTCTGAGAACCGTTCAAGAATCATTTTAACGATCTGCAGTTCCACCACCTGAGGCTGATCAGGTTCAAATTGTATGGTAACCGGGGGCTTGCCTAGGATCACATAGGCGCCTATCCCCGTCTTGGAGCCATCTGTGTATATTGTAGTTGCTGGGACTAATGGCTCAGAGGCAGTAACCTTTGGAAAAATTATAGGGTGCTGAGTGACAAATGACAAGATAGGGTCTTTAGGGTATTGATTGTTTATATCCCCATGGAAAACACATCTCAGAATGGCCCATGTATCTATGCAGGCAGCCAGGGTCTTGATCTGGCTGGCGGTATAGGGTACTCGGATGGCTTGTGGTCCTGAGCCAAAATGTTGGACAGCTCTATCATGCGCTTCAAGGGCCAATGAAGCGACTGCCTCCGGGTAATGCTCTATGACTTTTGCAGGTGAGACCTTAGGGTGTATCCACAGTAATGGTCCTTTCTGCCAAATCACTGCTGTGGGCTGTAGACTAGACTGTAGCAAACAGACATCAAAGGGTCGCCCTGGTTCAATTCTGTGTAAGGTAGCCCCACCTAAGGCTTTTTCCACTCTCTGTAAGGCAGCTCTTGCCTCAGGAGTGAGCCTCCTGTGGGAGGCTATATCTGGGTCTCCCTTTAGAAGGCGAACAGGGGTTTGAGATCTGAATTTGGTATATGTAAATATGGCCTAATCCAATTAATGTCTCCCAATAGCTTTTGCATGTCATTTAGGGTCCTAACGCCATCCGTCCTAATGGTGACCTTCTGTGGAGAGACTAGCATAGGGGAGATTTTCGCGCCTAAGTAGGTCACCATTTCTCCTCCCTGAATCTTGTCGGGGGCAACATGCAGATTAGCTTGTCTCAGGGCCTCGACCAACTGGCCGAGCATATTATTTAGCATGTCTGGGTCCCTGCCGCTGAGCAAAAGGTCGTCCATGTAATGCACACATCTTATCTTGGGAAAGGATTTCCGTAGGGGGGCCAGTAGGGAATCAAGGTAAATCTGACACATAGTGGGACTGTTGGCCATACCTTGGGGCAGCGTTATCCACTCGTATCTGAGATCAGGGCTTTCTTGGTTAATGGTGGGTAAAGTAAAGGCGAACCTATGAGTGTCCTCTGGATGCAGGGGGATTGAGAAGAAACAGTCTCTAAGATCTATAACATAAACTGGCCAGGACTGAGGGATGGCTGAGAGAGCTGGCAGCCCCCTCTGGACTGCCCCCAGGGACTGCATCTGCGCGTTGACCGCCCTTAGATCATGGAGCAGCCTCCATTTGCCAGACCTTTTCTTAATTATAAAAATGGGGGTGTTCCATGGGGAGGTTGACGGCTTAATGTGTCCTAATCTAAGTTGTGTACTGACTATTTCTGACAAGGCTAATAGCTTCTCCTTAGGCAGGGGCCACTGAGGTACCCAAACCGGATCATTTGACCTCCAGGTGATTTTGATCGAAGTGGGTAGGAGAGCTTCTTCAGCGGCCCCTAAGAAAAACCCAGCCCTTGCCTACCTTTTTTGTTCTCTACTGGTATTGGGGATGTCCGACCCTGTAGGGCATTGTCCAAGCCTTTGCCGGGGGTATATCCCTGGTTCCTGAGTATATCCTTAGCCTGGGGGGAGCAGTTTGACGTAAGCGTGACATCCATCTGAGTGAGGATGTCCCTTCCCCATAGAGACACTGGCAACTGCAACACAAATGGTTGGAAATGGCCCTGATGACCCTCCTCATCGCACCAGAGCAGGGTTGAAGCACTAACCTGAGGAGCTGACACCATCCCCAGGCCCTGCAGCGTGTTATCTGCAGTGTTGGTGGGCCAGTTGGAGGGCCAATCCTTTCTAGAGATAATGGAACGGTCAGCTCCTGTGTCTAGGAGCCCTGTTATATTCTTGCCATTGACTTTAAGTGAGAGCATGGGCCTTTTATCAAGTACTATATGGAGTCCCTCGAAGACTTCCCCTGAGGAACCGAAACCTTGACTTTCTCTAATTTTCTGCTTTGAGGGAAATCTCCTGTGGAGACTGGGGAGCAGCAAGAGCTGCGCTATCTTGTCTCCTTTATTGATTACCATAGTACCCACAAGAGATTGAACCATAATTTTAATGTGTCCTGTGTAGTCTGAGTCTATGACCCCCGGGACTACTATGAGACCCCGAAGGGCCGTGGAGGATCTCCCGATCACCAGACCCACGGAATTTTCGGGTAACGGTCCCTTAAAGGTGGTTTCAACCACTTGAACACCCATATCAGGCACTAATATAAGTCTGGAGGCGACACTGAGGTCCACACCTGCTGACCCAGGGGTGGCCCTTGTTGAAGGCTGCCATCCTGAGCTGTCCTGTCTCTGGGGCGGGGGCCCGCCTGTGAAGGGGGCCCCCTCTGGCCGTTTTTTGGCCCTCTAGCATCTCGTCCACAAATACGGTTGCCCTGAGCATCAAAGACCGACCTACACTCCTCAGCTTTGTGTGATCCCCTCTTGCATCGCCCACAAACATATGGTTCTTCATTCCTAGGGCGAGGCCTAGCATCTGCATTGTTTGGGCAATGACGTTTAATGTGTCCTGGCTCCCCGCAGGCAAAACACCCTTTAGCCTTACATTCCCCTTCTAACCCGCGAGGTCCCCTCTGCTGTACAGCCGCGGCCAGGAGAGCAGCCACTCCCGAGTTGGAGAGCGGCCCCCCTATCTCTCTGCATATCCTAATCCAGGCGTTGAGGTCCTTGTTCTTATGAGGAGCTATCGCTGCCTTGCACTCCTTTGTACATTGCTCAAAAATCAGCTGCCTTACCAGCGGTCAAGCCACTCCCGGATCAGAAAATATCTTATCGGCAGCATCTTGCATTCGGGCCACAAAGTCAACAAATGGCTCTGTGGTACCCTGAATTACTTTTGAAAGACACAAGGAGGCTGTTCCGGCGCCACTCACCTGCTTCCAGGCGCGGAGCCCTATGGCATTGATTTGTTCATAGACAGCGCCGGGGAACTGAGTCTGATCATCAGCGTGCCGACCTTCTCCCATAAGCATTTCCTTGTTCCACCCCCGGTTTCCCCGATTGGTGTTTCTCTCAGCCTGCTCTGCAGAGAACTCTGCGTACCAGGCTTGCCAATCCAGGTAACTGCCCGAGGGCAGACACGCCTTTGCCAGCTGAATCCAGTCCGCGGGGGTGAGGGGCCCAGAAGACAGGTTCTCCAGCATGGCAATGGTGTAAGGCGCAGTCGGCCCAAAGGTTGTAACTGCATTTTTAAGTTCTCTAATCTGCTTTATCTCAAAAGGCTCCCATGCATTGCGTCCCTGGCCCATAGCTACTTGTACAGGAAATATCCCGTAGGGGCCACTATCTATCCCAGGTGGTGGATGTACCTCATGAGACAAACGTCCCCCCTGCCAAAGCCGCCTGTAAAAATACCGACCCGCCGGCGGCGGAGCATAAGACGGCGGCCATGATTGGGCGGAAAATGGGGGCCCGTGCATCACTTCCTGTTCTGGCGAAGAGGAAGGGAGCTCCCGGGCGGCCGCCTCGTGGCGAGGGATCGCTTCCGGGAACAGCCCCCAAGGTAAAGAACCCTGCGACTCCTTATCGAGCGACTTAGGCTCCTGACAGCTGGTCTCTTTGGCCTCCTTGCCATTCAACTTTCCCTCGTCCTCGGAGTCAGACGACTCCGAGGCTAGAGCCCCGTCCTTCTCCTTAGCATCTTTGTTCCCCTTGACGGGCCCCTCTCGGGAGCTCCCCGACTGGGCCTGCTCAAATACCCTGCGTACTTTTGTAAGCTCTTGAGAGCTTTCTCCACAACCACCCTCGCTCTTAATGTTACTACCTAGCATGTTTCCCATTTTTTAATATGTTACTCACCGAGTGAGGCCCAAGGAATCCGCCACTTACGCGTGAGCCTGAGGGGAGTCTAAAAGCCCTGTAGGTGCGCGCCACCCAGAGCCCAGGCTTATCCCCAACTCACCTGTCTCGCAGCTCTGTACTGGAGCGTTGTCCGCTGTCACGTCTCGGGGGTGATCAGTCCCCGTGCGGGCCACCAAACGTCGATGTCCGCTCCCGGCCGGCAGGAAGGACACACGACAAAGTCTGGCAGTGGACAACCTTTTCTTTTATTTTTCTTCTCCGTACAGCCTGCCCTGGGATCGCTCCCAGCCGAAGCCTCCTCTGGTCCGCTCCCCGCGGCTCCTTCTGGGCTTCTACTTCCGGGCTTCTCCTTCCCCCCCAGGGGTGGCACCAGTATATATACGGATACAGTGTCCAATCATGTTGAAGTAAGCAAGGCAAGCTGATTGGCTAACATCATCAGTTGCCAGGCAGACTATATTGTTGAGCGGGTTGCTTACGCGGTAAGCAGGAAACTAACGTGCTCGATGGGAGGGGTAATCTACCTCAGGCTTTACTCTTTACTACAGGCCTCACGTCCGCCAAGTGAGGCGACCGGGCTCGGGGCTGCGGCTCCCAACATCTCCCCCTTTTTTATTTTTTATGAATGTGCGCATCGTAGCCCTTCCTGGACTGGGTGCAGAGGCTTATGCCCTATGCGTAGGCCCACCGTAGGTCCTTGGCTTAGACCCTGGTCGGCCGTCCCATGGTCTGCCAAGGCCCTGAGGCCCTCGTCCTTTTTCTAGGGCCAGGCACAAACTGGACGGAACCTGGATGCACACAAGCTTGCACTCATTTCCTCTCCGTAAAGAAATCCCCTCGGAGAGAAATTTAGACCTGGGCAGCATCTAACAGTCCAGCGGCTTACGTGCAGGATGGGGTAGGGCCTGGCTTAGGTTGAGTTGCACCGGGGGAGTACGCTCTTACCCGTCATTGACTCTCCTACCCAGCTATGTCATAATTTTTTAGAGGAGGAGTGTGGGAAGCTCACCACCCCTAGACTCGGTCGTAGGCTAGGCGAGCGAGCCATGCATATGCCTGAGGATCTTCTTGTCCATTTCGGGCTACCGCTATTTCTATTCATCTTGTTGGTTGGTCTGTGATGGATCTCCGGTAGGGCAGGTCTGATCTTCAGTCGAGGGCTTTGTCGCCCGTGTCAGTCTCTCCGGTACCCACAGTGGTTCTCGTCCCGATTCCTGTGGGAAAACACAAACCGCGCCTCGGTTCCAGCTGACCACTGGATCCGGGCCCATCCATTGTCCTGTCAGGACATCTTTCCACTTCACCCACCCTTTATGGTTGGGGGAAGGGTTGCAGTGCTCCACGGCTGGGGAGCAATTATCATTATTTAAATTTAAAAAATTGTGTGTGAATAGTGCCATGGATAATCGTGCCTTTGGGGCCAGGCCTTGGCCTACTCCCCCTTTTTGTTTTTGTAAAATTTCTTTGAGGCTTCTATGAGCCCTCTCAATGATTCCTTGACCTTGGGGATTGTATGGGATATCATGTTTTAATTGAACCTCCATCATTTTGCAGAACTCATTGAAGGCTTTGCCTATATAGGCTGGTCCATTATCAGTTTTTAATATTTTTGGTTTGCCCCATGCGGCCCAAGCTGCCAGGCAATGATTGATCACATTAGACACTTTTTCACCTGTTTCTGCTGTTGCGAATATGACGTGAGAACAGGTGTCTGTGGAAACATGAACATATTTAAGAGTCCCAAACTCCTGTATATGTGTGATGTCCATCTGCCAAACATCACCAGGGATCAAACCTCGAGGGTTTACTCCCATCGGTATGGCAGGTTTGTATGTGGCACAGGAGTCACATAGTCGCACGATATCTCGTGCATCTGCTCTGGAAACATGGAAATGGTTTGCTAGTGTCCTGGCATTGACATGAAACTTATCATGGAAGGCACGGGCTCGCTCGATTGGTGTTAGTAAGGTAAAAATCCATAACGGGCGAGTGGCAGTATCAGCAGCCGCATTCCCCTGTGCCATAGGCCCTGGCAGGGATGTATGTGCTCTTATGTGGGTGGTGAAGACCTTATGGTGTCTGTTCTGAAGCAATGTCTGGATAGACAGGAACAGCCCAGCCACTGTGGAAGTGGATCTAATTAAACCGGCAGTCTCAAGCACTTGCATAGCATTGACCACATACCTAGAATCGGAGACAATATTAATGGCTTCTGAGAACCGTTCAAGAATCATTTTAACGATCTGCAGTTCCACCACCTGAGGCTGATCAGGTTCAAATTGTATGGTAACCGGGGGCTTGCCTAGGATCACATAGGCGCCTATCCCCGTCTTGGAGCCATCTGTGTATATTGTAGTTGCTGGGACTAATGGCTCAGAGGCAGTAACCTTTGGAAAAATTATAGGGTGCTGAGTGACAAATGACAAGATAGGGTCTTTAGGGTATTGATTGTTTATATCCCCATGGAAAACACATCTCAGAATGGCCCATGTATCTATGCAGGCAGCCAGGGTCTTGATCTGGCTGGCGGTATAGGGTACTCGGATGGCTTGTGGTCCTGAGCCAAAATGTTGGACAGCTCTATCATGCGCTTCAAGGGCCAATGAAGCGACTGCCTCCGGGTAATGCTCTATGACTTTTGCAGGTGAGACCTTAGGGTGTATCCACAGTAATGGTCCTTTCTGCCAAATCACTGCTGTGGGCTGTAGACTAGACTGTAGCAAACAGACATCAAAGGGTCGCCCTGGTTCAATTCTGTGTAAGGTAGCCCCACCTAAGGCTTTTTCCACTCTCTGTAAGGCAGCTCTTGCCTCAGGAGTGAGCCTCCTGTGGGAGGCTATATCTGGGTCTCCCTTTAGAAGGCGAACAGGGGTTTGAGATCTGAATTTGGTATATGTAAATATGGCCTAATCCAATTAATGTCTCCCAATAGCTTTTGCATGTCATTTAGGGTCCTAACGCCATCCGTCCTAATGGTGACCTTCTGTGGAGAGACTAGCATAGGGGAGATTTTCGCGCCTAAGTAGGTCACCATTTCTCCTCCCTGAATCTTGTCGGGGGCAACATGCAGATTAGCTTGTCTCAGGGCCTCGACCAACTGGCCGAGCATATTATTTAGCATGTCTGGGTCCCTGCCGCTGAGCAAAAGGTCGTCCATGTAATGCACACATCTTATCTTGGGAAAGGATTTCCGTAGGGGGGCCAGTAGGGAATCAAGGTAAATCTGACACATAGTGGGACTGTTGGCCATACCTTGGGGCAGCGTTATCCACTCGTATCTGAGATCAGGGCTTTCTTGGTTAATGGTGGGTAAAGTAAAGGCGAACCTATGAGTGTCCTCTGGATGCAGGGGGATTGAGAAGAAACAGTCTCTAAGATCTATAACATAAACTGGCCAGGACTGAGGGATGGCTGAGAGAGCTGGCAGCCCCCTCTGGACTGCCCCCAGGGACTGCATCTGCGCGTTGACCGCCCTTAGATCATGGAGCAGCCTCCATTTGCCAGACCTTTTCTTAATTATAAAAATGGGGGTGTTCCATGGGGAGGTTGACGGCTTAATGTGTCCTAATCTAAGTTGTGTACTGACTATTTCTGACAAGGCTAATAGCTTCTCCTTAGGCAGGGGCCACTGAGGTACCCAAACCGGATCATTTGACCTCCAGGTGATTTTGATCGAAGTGGGTAGGAGAGCTTCTTCAGCGGCCCCTAAGAAAAACCCAGCCCTTGCCTACCTTTTTTGTTCTCTACTGGTATTGGGGATGTCCGACCCTGTAGGGCATTGTCCAAGCCTTTGCCGGGGGTATATCCCTGGTTCCTGAGTATATCCTTAGCCTGGGGGGAGCAGTTTGACGTAAGCGTGACATCCATCTGAGTGAGGATGTCCCTTCCCCATAGAGACACTGGCAACTGCAACACAAATGGTTGGAAATGGCCCTGATGACCCTCCTCATCGCACCAGAGCAGGGTTGAAGCACTAACCTGAGGAGCTGACACCATCCCCAGGCCCTGCAGCGTGTTATCTGCAGTGTTGGTGGGCCAGTTGGAGGGCCAATCCTTTCTAGAGATAATGGAACGGTCAGCTCCTGTGTCTAGGAGCCCTGTTATATTCTTGCCATTGACTTTAAGTGAGAGCATGGGCCTTTTATCAAGTACTATATGGAGTCCCTCGAAGACTTCCCCTGAGGAACCGAAACCTTGACTTTCTCTAATTTTCTGCTTTGAGGGAAATCTCCTGTGGAGACTGGGGAGCAGCAAGAGCTGCGCTATCTTGTCTCCTTTATTGATTACCATAGTACCCACAAGAGATTGAACCATAATTTTAATGTGTCCTGTGTAGTCTGAGTCTATGACCCCCGGGACTACTATGAGACCCCGAAGGGCCGTGGAGGATCTCCCGATCACCAGACCCACGGAATTTTCGGGTAACGGTCCCTTAAAGGTGGTTTCAACCACTTGAACACCCATATCAGGCACTAATATAAGTCTGGAGGCGACACTGAGGTCCACACCTGCTGACCCAGGGGTGGCCCTTGTTGAAGGCTGCCATCCTGAGCTGTCCTGTCTCTGGGGCGGGGGCCCGCCTGTGAAGGGGGCCCCCTCTGGCCGTTTTTTGGCCCTCTAGCATCTCGTCCACAAATACGGTTGCCCTGAGCATCAAAGACCGACCTACACTCCTCAGCTTTGTGTGATCCCCTCTTGCATCGCCCACAAACATATGGTTCTTCATTCCTAGGGCGAGGCCTAGCATCTGCATTGTTTGGGCAATGACGTTTAATGTGTCCTGGCTCCCCGCAGGCAAAACACCCTTTAGCCTTACATTCCCCTTCTAACCCGCGAGGTCCCCTCTGCTGTACAGCCGCGGCCAGGAGAGCAGCCACTCCCGAGTTGGAGAGCGGCCCCCCTATCTCTCTGCATATCCTAATCCAGGCGTTGAGGTCCTTGTTCTTATGAGGAGCTATCGCTGCCTTGCACTCCTTTGTACATTGCTCAAAAATCAGCTGCCTTACCAGCGGTCAAGCCACTCCCGGATCAGAAAATATCTTATCGGCAGCATCTTGCATTCGGGCCACAAAGTCAACAAATGGCTCTGTGGTACCCTGAATTACTTTTGAAAGACACAAGGAGGCTGTTCCGGCGCCACTCACCTGCTTCCAGGCGCGGAGCCCTATGGCATTGATTTGTTCATAGACAGCGCCGGGGAACTGAGTCTGATCATCAGCGTGCCGACCTTCTCCCATAAGCATTTCCTTGTTCCACCCCCGGTTTCCCCGATTGGTGTTTCTCTCAGCCTGCTCTGCAGAGAACTCTGCGTACCAGGCTTGCCAATCCAGGTAACTGCCCGAGGGCAGACACGCCTTTGCCAGCTGAATCCAGTCCGCGGGGGTGAGGGGCCCAGAAGACAGGTTCTCCAGCATGGCAATGGTGTAAGGCGCAGTCGGCCCAAAGGTTGTAACTGCATTTTTAAGTTCTCTAATCTGCTTTATCTCAAAAGGCTCCCATGCATTGCGTCCCTGGCCCATAGCTACTTGTACAGGAAATATCCCGTAGGGGCCACTATCTATCCCAGGTGGTGGATGTACCTCATGAGACAAACGTCCCCCCTGCCAAAGCCGCCTGTAAAAATACCGACCCGCCGGCGGCGGAGCATAAGACGGCGGCCATGATTGGGCGGAAAATGGGGGCCCGTGCATCACTTCCTGTTCTGGCGAAGAGGAAGGGAGCTCCCGGGCGGCCGCCTCGTGGCGAGGGATCGCTTCCGGGAACAGCCCCCAAGGTAAAGAACCCTGCGACTCCTTATCGAGCGACTTAGGCTCCTGACAGCTGGTCTCTTTGGCCTCCTTGCCATTCAACTTTCCCTCGTCCTCGGAGTCAGACGACTCCGAGGCTAGAGCCCCGTCCTTCTCCTTAGCATCTTTGTTCCCCTTGACGGGCCCCTCTCGGGAGCTCCCCGACTGGGCCTGCTCAAATACCCTGCGTACTTTTGTAAGCTCTTGAGAGCTTTCTCCACAACCACCCTCGCTCTTAATGTTACTACCTAGCATGTTTCCCATTTTTTAATATGTTACTCACCGAGTGAGGCCCAAGGAATCCGCCACTTACGCGTGAGCCTGAGGGGAGTCTAAAAGCCCTGTAGGTGCGCGCCACCCAGAGCCCAGGCTTATCCCCAACTCACCTGTCTCGCAGCTCTGTACTGGAGCGTTGTCCGCTGTCACGTCTCGGGGGTGATCAGTCCCCGTGCGGGCCACCAAACGTCGATGTCCGCTCCCGGCCGGCAGGAAGGACACACGACAAAGTCTGGCAGTGGACAACCTTTTCTTTTATTTTTCTTCTCCGTACAGCCTGCCCTGGGATCGCTCCCAGCCGAAGCCTCCTCTGGTCCGCTCCCCGCGGCTCCTTCTGGGCTTCTACTTCCGGGCTTCTCCTTCCCCCCCAGGGGTGGCACCAGTATATATACGGATACAGTGTCCAATCATGTTGAAGTAAGCAAGGCAAGCTGATTGGCTAACATCATCAGTTGCCAGGCAGACTATATTGTTGAGCGGGTTGCTTACGCGGTAAGCAGGAAACTAACGTGCTCGATGGGAGGGGTAATCTACCTCAGGCTTTACTCTTTACTACAGGCCTCACGTCCGCCAAGTGAGGCGACCGGGCTCGGGGCTGCGGCTCCCAACATCTCCCCCTTTTTTATTTTTTATGAATGTGCGCATCGTAGCCCTTCCTGGACTGGGTGCAGAGGCTTATGCCCTATGCGTAGGCCCACCGTAGGTCCTTGGCTTAGACCCTGGTCGGCCGTCCCATGGTCTGCCAAGGCCCTGAGGCCCTCGTCCTTTTTCTAGGGCCAGGCACAAACTGGACGGAACCTGGATGCACACAAGCTTGCACTCATTTCCTCTCCGTAAAGAAATCCCCTCGGAGAGAAATTTAGACCTGGGCAGCATCTAACAGTCCAGCGGCTTACGTGCAGGATGGGGTAGGGCCTGGCTTAGGTTGAGTTGCACCGGGGGAGTACGCTCTTACCCGTCATTGACTCTCCTACCCAGCTATGTCATAATTTTTTAGAGGAGGAGTGTGGGAAGCTCACCACCCCTAGACTCGGTCGTAGGCTAGGCGAGCGAGCCATGCATATGCCTGAGGATCTTCTTGTCCATTTCGGGCTACCGCTATTTCTATTCATCTTGTTGGTTGGTCTGTGATGGATCTCCGGTAGGGCAGGTCTGATCTTCAGTCGAGGGCTTTGTCGCCCGTGTCAGTCTCTCCGGTACCCACAGTGGTTCTCGTCCCGATTCCTGTGGGAAAACACAAACCGCGCCTCGGTTCCAGCTGACCACTGGATCCGGGCCCATCCATTGTCCTGTCAGGACATCTTTCCACTTCACCCACCCTTTATGGTTGGGGGAAGGGTTGCAGTGCTCCACGGCTGGGGAGCAATTATCATTATTTAAATTTAAAAAATTGTGTGTGAATAGTGCCATGGATAATCGTGCCTTTGGGGCCAGGCCTTGGCCTACTCCCCCTTTTTGTTTTTGTAAAATTTCTTTGAGGCTTCTATGAGCCCTCTCAATGATTCCTTGACCTTGGGGATTGTATGGGATATCATGTTTTAATTGAACCTCCATCATTTTGCAGAACTCATTGAAGGCTTTGCCTATATAGGCTGGTCCATTATCAGTTTTTAATATTTTTGGTTTGCCCCATGCGGCCCAAGCTGCCAGGCAATGATTGATCACATTAGACACTTTTTCACCTGTTTCTGCTGTTGCGAATATGACGTGAGAACAGGTGTCTGTGGAAACATGAACATATTTAAGAGTCCCAAACTCCTGTATATGTGTGATGTCCATCTGCCAAACATCACCAGGGATCAAACCTCGAGGGTTTACTCCCATCGGTATGGCAGGTTTGTATGTGGCACAGGAGTCACATAGTCGCACGATATCTCGTGCATCTGCTCTGGAAACATGGAAATGGTTTGCTAGTGTCCTGGCATTGACATGAAACTTATCATGGAAGGCACGGGCTCGCTCGATTGGTGTTAGTAAGGTAAAAATCCATAACGGGCGAGTGGCAGTATCAGCAGCCGCATTCCCCTGTGCCATAGGCCCTGGCAGGGATGTATGTGCTCTTATGTGGGTGGTGAAGACCTTATGGTGTCTGTTCTGAAGCAATGTCTGGATAGACAGGAACAGCCCAGCCACTGTGGAAGTGGATCTAATTAAACCGGCAGTCTCAAGCACTTGCATAGCATTGACCACATACCTAGAATCGGAGACAATATTAATGGCTTCTGAGAACCGTTCAAGAATCATTTTAACGATCTGCAGTTCCACCACCTGAGGCTGATCAGGTTCAAATTGTATGGTAACCGGGGGCTTGCCTAGGATCACATAGGCGCCTATCCCCGTCTTGGAGCCATCTGTGTATATTGTAGTTGCTGGGACTAATGGCTCAGAGGCAGTAACCTTTGGAAAAATTATAGGGTGCTGAGTGACAAATGACAAGATAGGGTCTTTAGGGTATTGATTGTTTATATCCCCATGGAAAACACATCTCAGAATGGCCCATGTATCTATGCAGGCAGCCAGGGTCTTGATCTGGCTGGCGGTATAGGGTACTCGGATGGCTTGTGGTCCTGAGCCAAAATGTTGGACAGCTCTATCATGCGCTTCAAGGGCCAATGAAGCGACTGCCTCCGGGTAATGCTCTATGACTTTTGCAGGTGAGACCTTAGGGTGTATCCACAGTAATGGTCCTTTCTGCCAAATCACTGCTGTGGGCTGTAGACTAGACTGTAGCAAACAGACATCAAAGGGTCGCCCTGGTTCAATTCTGTGTAAGGTAGCCCCACCTAAGGCTTTTTCCACTCTCTGTAAGGCAGCTCTTGCCTCAGGAGTGAGCCTCCTGTGGGAGGCTATATCTGGGTCTCCCTTTAGAAGGCGAACAGGGGTTTGAGATCTGAATTTGGTATATGTAAATATGGCCTAATCCAATTAATGTCTCCCAATAGCTTTTGCATGTCATTTAGGGTCCTAACGCCATCCGTCCTAATGGTGACCTTCTGTGGAGAGACTAGCATAGGGGAGATTTTCGCGCCTAAGTAGGTCACCATTTCTCCTCCCTGAATCTTGTCGGGGGCAACATGCAGATTAGCTTGTCTCAGGGCCTCGACCAACTGGCCGAGCATATTATTTAGCATGTCTGGGTCCCTGCCGCTGAGCAAAAGGTCGTCCATGTAATGCACACATCTTATCTTGGGAAAGGATTTCCGTAGGGGGGCCAGTAGGGAATCAAGGTAAATCTGACACATAGTGGGACTGTTGGCCATACCTTGGGGCAGCGTTATCCACTCGTATCTGAGATCAGGGCTTTCTTGGTTAATGGTGGGTAAAGTAAAGGCGAACCTATGAGTGTCCTCTGGATGCAGGGGGATTGAGAAGAAACAGTCTCTAAGATCTATAACATAAACTGGCCAGGACTGAGGGATGGCTGAGAGAGCTGGCAGCCCCCTCTGGACTGCCCCCAGGGACTGCATCTGCGCGTTGACCGCCCTTAGATCATGGAGCAGCCTCCATTTGCCAGACCTTTTCTTAATTATAAAAATGGGGGTGTTCCATGGGGAGGTTGACGGCTTAATGTGTCCTAATCTAAGTTGTGTACTGACTATTTCTGACAAGGCTAATAGCTTCTCCTTAGGCAGGGGCCACTGAGGTACCCAAACCGGATCATTTGACCTCCAGGTGATTTTGATCGAAGTGGGTAGGAGAGCTTCTTCAGCGGCCCCTAAGAAAAACCCAGCCCTTGCCTACCTTTTTTGTTCTCTACTGGTATTGGGGATGTCCGACCCTGTAGGGCATTGTCCAAGCCTTTGCCGGGGGTATATCCCTGGTTCCTGAGTATATCCTTAGCCTGGGGGGAGCAGTTTGACGTAAGCGTGACATCCATCTGAGTGAGGATGTCCCTTCCCCATAGAGACACTGGCAACTGCAACACAAATGGTTGGAAATGGCCCTGATGACCCTCCTCATCGCACCAGAGCAGGGTTGAAGCACTAACCTGAGGAGCTGACACCATCCCCAGGCCCTGCAGCGTGTTATCTGCAGTGTTGGTGGGCCAGTTGGAGGGCCAATCCTTTCTAGAGATAATGGAACGGTCAGCTCCTGTGTCTAGGAGCCCTGTTATATTCTTGCCATTGACTTTAAGTGAGAGCATGGGCCTTTTATCAAGTACTATATGGAGTCCCTCGAAGACTTCCCCTGAGGAACCGAAACCTTGACTTTCTCTAATTTTCTGCTTTGAGGGAAATCTCCTGTGGAGACTGGGGAGCAGCAAGAGCTGCGCTATCTTGTCTCCTTTATTGATTACCATAGTACCCACAAGAGATTGAACCATAATTTTAATGTGTCCTGTGTAGTCTGAGTCTATGACCCCCGGGACTACTATGAGACCCCGAAGGGCCGTGGAGGATCTCCCGATCACCAGACCCACGGAATTTTCGGGTAACGGTCCCTTAAAGGTGGTTTCAACCACTTGAACACCCATATCAGGCACTAATATAAGTCTGGAGGCGACACTGAGGTCCACACCTGCTGACCCAGGGGTGGCCCTTGTTGAAGGCTGCCATCCTGAGCTGTCCTGTCTCTGGGGCGGGGGCCCGCCTGTGAAGGGGGCCCCCTCTGGCCGTTTTTTGGCCCTCTAGCATCTCGTCCACAAATACGGTTGCCCTGAGCATCAAAGACCGACCTACACTCCTCAGCTTTGTGTGATCCCCTCTTGCATCGCCCACAAACATATGGTTCTTCATTCCTAGGGCGAGGCCTAGCATCTGCATTGTTTGGGCAATGACGTTTAATGTGTCCTGGCTCCCCGCAGGCAAAACACCCTTTAGCCTTACATTCCCCTTCTAACCCGCGAGGTCCCCTCTGCTGTACAGCCGCGGCCAGGAGAGCAGCCACTCCCGAGTTGGAGAGCGGCCCCCCTATCTCTCTGCATATCCTAATCCAGGCGTTGAGGTCCTTGTTCTTATGAGGAGCTATCGCTGCCTTGCACTCCTTTGTACATTGCTCAAAAATCAGCTGCCTTACCAGCGGTCAAGCCACTCCCGGATCAGAAAATATCTTATCGGCAGCATCTTGCATTCGGGCCACAAAGTCAACAAATGGCTCTGTGGTACCCTGAATTACTTTTGAAAGACACAAGGAGGCTGTTCCGGCGCCACTCACCTGCTTCCAGGCGCGGAGCCCTATGGCATTGATTTGTTCATAGACAGCGCCGGGGAACTGAGTCTGATCATCAGCGTGCCGACCTTCTCCCATAAGCATTTCCTTGTTCCACCCCCGGTTTCCCCGATTGGTGTTTCTCTCAGCCTGCTCTGCAGAGAACTCTGCGTACCAGGCTTGCCAATCCAGGTAACTGCCCGAGGGCAGACACGCCTTTGCCAGCTGAATCCAGTCCGCGGGGGTGAGGGGCCCAGAAGACAGGTTCTCCAGCATGGCAATGGTGTAAGGCGCAGTCGGCCCAAAGGTTGTAACTGCATTTTTAAGTTCTCTAATCTGCTTTATCTCAAAAGGCTCCCATGCATTGCGTCCCTGGCCCATAGCTACTTGTACAGGAAATATCCCGTAGGGGCCACTATCTATCCCAGGTGGTGGATGTACCTCATGAGACAAACGTCCCCCCTGCCAAAGCCGCCTGTAAAAATACCGACCCGCCGGCGGCGGAGCATAAGACGGCGGCCATGATTGGGCGGAAAATGGGGGCCCGTGCATCACTTCCTGTTCTGGCGAAGAGGAAGGGAGCTCCCGGGCGGCCGCCTCGTGGCGAGGGATCGCTTCCGGGAACAGCCCCCAAGGTAAAGAACCCTGCGACTCCTTATCGAGCGACTTAGGCTCCTGACAGCTGGTCTCTTTGGCCTCCTTGCCATTCAACTTTCCCTCGTCCTCGGAGTCAGACGACTCCGAGGCTAGAGCCCCGTCCTTCTCCTTAGCATCTTTGTTCCCCTTGACGGGCCCCTCTCGGGAGCTCCCCGACTGGGCCTGCTCAAATACCCTGCGTACTTTTGTAAGCTCTTGAGAGCTTTCTCCACAACCACCCTCGCTCTTAATGTTACTACCTAGCATGTTTCCCATTTTTTAATATGTTACTCACCGAGTGAGGCCCAAGGAATCCGCCACTTACGCGTGAGCCTGAGGGGAGTCTAAAAGCCCTGTAGGTGCGCGCCACCCAGAGCCCAGGCTTATCCCCAACTCACCTGTCTCGCAGCTCTGTACTGGAGCGTTGTCCGCTGTCACGTCTCGGGGGTGATCAGTCCCCGTGCGGGCCACCAAACGTCGATGTCCGCTCCCGGCCGGCAGGAAGGACACACGACAAAGTCTGGCAGTGGACAACCTTTTCTTTTATTTTTCTTCTCCGTACAGCCTGCCCTGGGATCGCTCCCAGCCGAAGCCTCCTCTGGTCCGCTCCCCGCGGCTCCTTCTGGGCTTCTACTTCCGGGCTTCTCCTTCCCCCCCAGGGGTGGCACCAGTATATATACGGATACAGTGTCCAATCATGTTGAAGTAAGCAAGGCAAGCTGATTGGCTAACATCATCAGTTGCCAGGCAGACTATATTGTTGAGCGGGTTGCTTACGCGGTAAGCAGGAAACTAACGTGCTCGATGGGAGGGGTAATCTACCTCAGGCTTTACTCTTTACTACAGGCCTCACGTCCGCCAAGTGAGGCGACCGGGCTCGGGGCTGCGGCTCCCAACATCTCCCCCTTTTTTATTTTTTATGAATGTGCGCATCGTAGCCCTTCCTGGACTGGGTGCAGAGGCTTATGCCCTATGCGTAGGCCCACCGTAGGTCCTTGGCTTAGACCCTGGTCGGCCGTCCCATGGTCTGCCAAGGCCCTGAGGCCCTCGTCCTTTTTCTAGGGCCAGGCACAAACTGGACGGAACCTGGATGCACACAAGCTTGCACTCATTTCCTCTCCGTAAAGAAATCCCCTCGGAGAGAAATTTAGACCTGGGCAGCATCTAACAGTCCAGCGGCTTACGTGCAGGATGGGGTAGGGCCTGGCTTAGGTTGAGTTGCACCGGGGGAGTACGCTCTTACCCGTCATTGACTCTCCTACCCAGCTATGTCATAATTTTTTAGAGGAGGAGTGTGGGAAGCTCACCACCCCTAGACTCGGTCGTAGGCTAGGCGAGCGAGCCATGCATATGCCTGAGGATCTTCTTGTCCATTTCGGGCTACCGCTATTTCTATTCATCTTGTTGGTTGGTCTGTGATGGATCTCCGGTAGGGCAGGTCTGATCTTCAGTCGAGGGCTTTGTCGCCCGTGTCAGTCTCTCCGGTACCCACAGTGGTTCTCGTCCCGATTCCTGTGGGAAAACACAAACCGCGCCTCGGTTCCAGCTGACCACTGGATCCGGGCCCATCCATTGTCCTGTCAGGACATCTTTCCACTTCACCCACCCTTTATGGTTGGGGGAAGGGTTGCAGTGCTCCACGGCTGGGGAGCAATTATCATTATTTAAATTTAAAAAATTGTGTGTGAATAGTGCCATGGATAATCGTGCCTTTGGGGCCAGGCCTTGGCCTACTCCCCCTTTTTGTTTTTGTAAAATTTCTTTGAGGCTTCTATGAGCCCTCTCAATGATTCCTTGACCTTGGGGATTGTATGGGATATCATGTTTTAATTGAACCTCCATCATTTTGCAGAACTCATTGAAGGCTTTGCCTATATAGGCTGGTCCATTATCAGTTTTTAATATTTTTGGTTTGCCCCATGCGGCCCAAGCTGCCAGGCAATGATTGATCACATTAGACACTTTTTCACCTGTTTCTGCTGTTGCGAATATGACGTGAGAACAGGTGTCTGTGGAAACATGAACATATTTAAGAGTCCCAAACTCCTGTATATGTGTGATGTCCATCTGCCAAACATCACCAGGGATCAAACCTCGAGGGTTTACTCCCATCGGTATGGCAGGTTTGTATGTGGCACAGGAGTCACATAGTCGCACGATATCTCGTGCATCTGCTCTGGAAACATGGAAATGGTTTGCTAGTGTCCTGGCATTGACATGAAACTTATCATGGAAGGCACGGGCTCGCTCGATTGGTGTTAGTAAGGTAAAAATCCATAACGGGCGAGTGGCAGTATCAGCAGCCGCATTCCCCTGTGCCATAGGCCCTGGCAGGGATGTATGTGCTCTTATGTGGGTGGTGAAGACCTTATGGTGTCTGTTCTGAAGCAATGTCTGGATAGACAGGAACAGCCCAGCCACTGTGGAAGTGGATCTAATTAAACCGGCAGTCTCAAGCACTTGCATAGCATTGACCACATACCTAGAATCGGAGACAATATTAATGGCTTCTGAGAACCGTTCAAGAATCATTTTAACGATCTGCAGTTCCACCACCTGAGGCTGATCAGGTTCAAATTGTATGGTAACCGGGGGCTTGCCTAGGATCACATAGGCGCCTATCCCCGTCTTGGAGCCATCTGTGTATATTGTAGTTGCTGGGACTAATGGCTCAGAGGCAGTAACCTTTGGAAAAATTATAGGGTGCTGAGTGACAAATGACAAGATAGGGTCTTTAGGGTATTGATTGTTTATATCCCCATGGAAAACACATCTCAGAATGGCCCATGTATCTATGCAGGCAGCCAGGGTCTTGATCTGGCTGGCGGTATAGGGTACTCGGATGGCTTGTGGTCCTGAGCCAAAATGTTGGACAGCTCTATCATGCGCTTCAAGGGCCAATGAAGCGACTGCCTCCGGGTAATGCTCTATGACTTTTGCAGGTGAGACCTTAGGGTGTATCCACAGTAATGGTCCTTTCTGCCAAATCACTGCTGTGGGCTGTAGACTAGACTGTAGCAAACAGACATCAAAGGGTCGCCCTGGTTCAATTCTGTGTAAGGTAGCCCCACCTAAGGCTTTTTCCACTCTCTGTAAGGCAGCTCTTGCCTCAGGAGTGAGCCTCCTGTGGGAGGCTATATCTGGGTCTCCCTTTAGAAGGCGAACAGGGGTTTGAGATCTGAATTTGGTATATGTAAATATGGCCTAATCCAATTAATGTCTCCCAATAGCTTTTGCATGTCATTTAGGGTCCTAACGCCATCCGTCCTAATGGTGACCTTCTGTGGAGAGACTAGCATAGGGGAGATTTTCGCGCCTAAGTAGGTCACCATTTCTCCTCCCTGAATCTTGTCGGGGGCAACATGCAGATTAGCTTGTCTCAGGGCCTCGACCAACTGGCCGAGCATATTATTTAGCATGTCTGGGTCCCTGCCGCTGAGCAAAAGGTCGTCCATGTAATGCACACATCTTATCTTGGGAAAGGATTTCCGTAGGGGGGCCAGTAGGGAATCAAGGTAAATCTGACACATAGTGGGACTGTTGGCCATACCTTGGGGCAGCGTTATCCACTCGTATCTGAGATCAGGGCTTTCTTGGTTAATGGTGGGTAAAGTAAAGGCGAACCTATGAGTGTCCTCTGGATGCAGGGGGATTGAGAAGAAACAGTCTCTAAGATCTATAACATAAACTGGCCAGGACTGAGGGATGGCTGAGAGAGCTGGCAGCCCCCTCTGGACTGCCCCCAGGGACTGCATCTGCGCGTTGACCGCCCTTAGATCATGGAGCAGCCTCCATTTGCCAGACCTTTTCTTAATTATAAAAATGGGGGTGTTCCATGGGGAGGTTGACGGCTTAATGTGTCCTAATCTAAGTTGTGTACTGACTATTTCTGACAAGGCTAATAGCTTCTCCTTAGGCAGGGGCCACTGAGGTACCCAAACCGGATCATTTGACCTCCAGGTGATTTTGATCGAAGTGGGTAGGAGAGCTTCTTCAGCGGCCCCTAAGAAAAACCCAGCCCTTGCCTACCTTTTTTGTTCTCTACTGGTATTGGGGATGTCCGACCCTGTAGGGCATTGTCCAAGCCTTTGCCGGGGGTATATCCCTGGTTCCTGAGTATATCCTTAGCCTGGGGGGAGCAGTTTGACGTAAGCGTGACATCCATCTGAGTGAGGATGTCCCTTCCCCATAGAGACACTGGCAACTGCAACACAAATGGTTGGAAATGGCCCTGATGACCCTCCTCATCGCACCAGAGCAGGGTTGAAGCACTAACCTGAGGAGCTGACACCATCCCCAGGCCCTGCAGCGTGTTATCTGCAGTGTTGGTGGGCCAGTTGGAGGGCCAATCCTTTCTAGAGATAATGGAACGGTCAGCTCCTGTGTCTAGGAGCCCTGTTATATTCTTGCCATTGACTTTAAGTGAGAGCATGGGCCTTTTATCAAGTACTATATGGAGTCCCTCGAAGACTTCCCCTGAGGAACCGAAACCTTGACTTTCTCTAATTTTCTGCTTTGAGGGAAATCTCCTGTGGAGACTGGGGAGCAGCAAGAGCTGCGCTATCTTGTCTCCTTTATTGATTACCATAGTACCCACAAGAGATTGAACCATAATTTTAATGTGTCCTGTGTAGTCTGAGTCTATGACCCCCGGGACTACTATGAGACCCCGAAGGGCCGTGGAGGATCTCCCGATCACCAGACCCACGGAATTTTCGGGTAACGGTCCCTTAAAGGTGGTTTCAACCACTTGAACACCCATATCAGGCACTAATATAAGTCTGGAGGCGACACTGAGGTCCACACCTGCTGACCCAGGGGTGGCCCTTGTTGAAGGCTGCCATCCTGAGCTGTCCTGTCTCTGGGGCGGGGGCCCGCCTGTGAAGGGGGCCCCCTCTGGCCGTTTTTTGGCCCTCTAGCATCTCGTCCACAAATACGGTTGCCCTGAGCATCAAAGACCGACCTACACTCCTCAGCTTTGTGTGATCCCCTCTTGCATCGCCCACAAACATATGGTTCTTCATTCCTAGGGCGAGGCCTAGCATCTGCATTGTTTGGGCAATGACGTTTAATGTGTCCTGGCTCCCCGCAGGCAAAACACCCTTTAGCCTTACATTCCCCTTCTAACCCGCGAGGTCCCCTCTGCTGTACAGCCGCGGCCAGGAGAGCAGCCACTCCCGAGTTGGAGAGCGGCCCCCCTATCTCTCTGCATATCCTAATCCAGGCGTTGAGGTCCTTGTTCTTATGAGGAGCTATCGCTGCCTTGCACTCCTTTGTACATTGCTCAAAAATCAGCTGCCTTACCAGCGGTCAAGCCACTCCCGGATCAGAAAATATCTTATCGGCAGCATCTTGCATTCGGGCCACAAAGTCAACAAATGGCTCTGTGGTACCCTGAATTACTTTTGAAAGACACAAGGAGGCTGTTCCGGCGCCACTCACCTGCTTCCAGGCGCGGAGCCCTATGGCATTGATTTGTTCATAGACAGCGCCGGGGAACTGAGTCTGATCATCAGCGTGCCGACCTTCTCCATAAGCATTTCCTTGTTCCACCCCCGGTTTCCCGATTGGTGTTTCTCTCAGCCTGCTCTGCAGAGAACTCTGCGTACCAGGCTTGCCAATCCAGGTAACTGCCCGAGGGCAGACACGCCTTTGCCAGCTGAATCCAGTCCGCGGGGGTGAGGGGCCCAGAAGACAGGTTCTCCAGCATGGCATGGTGTAAGGCGCAGTCGGCCCAAAGGTTGTAACTGCATTTTTAAGTTCTCTAATCTGCTTTATCTCAAAAGGCTCCCATGCATTGCGTCCCTGGCCCATAGCTACTTGTACAGGAAATATCCCGTAGGGGCCACTATCTATCCCAGGTGGTGGATGTACCTCATGAGACAAACGTCCCCCCTGCCAAAGCCGCCTGTAAAAATACCGACCCGCCGGCGGCGGAGCATAAGACGGCGGCCATGATTGGGCGGAAAATGGGGGCCCGTGCATCACTTCCTGTTCTGGCGAAGAGGAAGGGAGCTCCCGGGCGGCCGCCTCGTGGCGAGGATCGCTTCCGGGAACAGCCCCCAAGGTAAAGAACCCTGCGACTCCTTATCGAGCGACTTAGGCTCCTGACAGCTGGTCTCTTTGGCCTCCTTGCCATTCAACTTTCCCTCGTCCTCGGAGTCAGACGACTCCGAGGCTAGAGCCCCGTCCTTCTCCTTAGCATCTTTGTTCCCCTTGACGGGCCCCTCTCGGGAGCTCCCCGACTGGGCCTGCTCAAATACCCTGCGTACTTTTGTAAGCTCTTGAGAGCTTTCTCCACAACCACCCTCGCTCTTAATGTTACTACCTAGCATGTTTCCCATTTTTTAATATGTTACTCACCGAGTGAGGCCCAAGGAATCCGCCACTTACGCGTGAGCCTGAGGGGAGTCTAAAAGCCCTGTAGGTGCGCGCCACCCAGAGCCCAGGCTTATCCCCAACTCACCTGTCTCGCAGCTCTGTACTGGAGCGTTGTCCGCTGTCACGTCTCGGGGTGATCAGTCCCCGTGCGGGCCACCAAACGTCGATGTCCGCTCCCGGCCGGCAGGAAGGACACACGACAAAGTCTGGCAGTGGACAACCTTTTCTTTTATTTTTCTTCTCCGTACAGCCTGCCCTGGGATCGCTCCCAGCCGAAGCCTCCTCTGGTCCGCTCCCCGCGGCTCCTTCTGGGCTTCTACTTCCGGGCTTCTCCTTCCCCCCCAGGGGTGGCACCAGTATATATACGGATACAGTGTCCAATCATTTGAAGTAAGCAAGGCAAGCTGATTGGCTAACATCATCAGTTGCCAGGCAGACTATATTGTTGAGCGGGTTGCTTACGCGGTAAGCAGGAAACTAACGTGCTCGATGGGAGGGGTAATCTACCTCAGGCTTTACTCTTTACTACAGGCCTCACGTCCGCCAAGTGAGGCGACCGGGCTCGGGGCTGCGGCTCCCAACATCTCCCCCTTTTTTATTTTTTATGAATGTGCGCATCGTAGCCCTTCCTGGACTGGGTGCAGAGGCTTATGCCCTATGCGTAGGCCCACCGTAGGTCCTTGGCTTAGACCCTGGTCGGCCGTCCCATGGTCTGCCAAGGCCCTGAGGCCCTCGTCCTTTTTCTAGGGCCAGGCACAAACTGGACGGACCTGGATGCACACAAGCTTGCACTCATTTCCTCTCCGTAAAGAAATCCCTCGGAGAGAAATTTAGACCTGGGCAGCATCTAACAGTCCAGCGGCTTACGTGCAGGATGGGGTAGGGCCTGGCTTAGGTTGAGTTGCACCGGGGGAGTACGCTCTTACCCGTCATTGACTCTCCTACCCAGCTATGTCATAATTTTTTAGAGGAGGAGTGTGGAAGCTCACCACCCCTAGACTCGGTCGTAGGCTAGGCGAGCGAGCCATGCATATGCCTGAGGATCTTCTTGTCCATTTCGGGCTACCGCTATTTCTATTCATCTTGTTGGTTGGTCTGTGATGGATCTCCGGTAGGGCAGGTCTGATCTTCAGTCGAGGGCTTTGTCGCCCGTGTCAGTCTCTCCGGTACCCACAGTGGTTCTCGTCCCGATTCCTGTGGGAAAACACAAACCGCGCCTCGGTTCCAGCTGACCACTGGATCCGGGCCCATCCCATTGTCCTGTCAGGACATCTTTCCACTTCACCCACCCTTTATGGTTGGGGGAAGGGTTGCAGTGCTCCACGGCTGGGGAGCAATTATCATTATTTAAATTTTAAAAAATTGTGTGTGAATAGTGCCATGGATAATCGTGCCTTTGGGGCCAGGCCTTGGCCTACTCCCCCTTTTTGTTTTTGTAAAATTTCTTTGAGGCTTCTATGAGCCCTCTCAATGATTCCTTGACCTTGGGGATTGTATGGGATATCATGTTTTAATTGAACCTCCATCATTTTGCAGAACTCATTGAAGGCTTTGCCTATATAGGCTGGTCCATTATCAGTTTTTAATATTTTTGGTTTGCCCCATGCGGCCCAAGCTGCCAGGCAATGATTGATCACATTAGACACTTTTTCACCTGTTTCTGCTGTTGCGAATATGACGTGAGAACAGGTGTCTGTGGAAACATGAACATATTTAAGAGTCCCAAACTCTGTATATGTGTGATGTCCATCTGCCAAACATCACCAGGGATCAAACCTCGAGGGTTTACTCCCATCGGTATGGCAGGTTTGTATGTGGCACAGGAGTCACATAGTCGCACGATATCTCGTGCATCTGCTCTGGAAACATGGAAATGGTTTGCTAGTGTCCTGGCATTGACATGAAACTTATCATGGAAGGCACGGGCTCGCTCGATTGGTGTTAGTAAGGTAAAAATCCATAACGGGCGAGTGGCAGTATCAGCAGCCGCATTCCCCTGTGCCATAGGCCCTGGCAGGGATGTATGTGCTCTTATGTGGGTGGTGAAGACCTTATGGTGTCTGTTCTGAAGCAATGTCTGGATAGACAGGAACAGCCCAGCCACTGTGGAAGTGGATCTAATTAAACCGGCAGTCTCAAGCACTTGCATAGCATTGACCACATACCTAGAATCGGAGACAATATTAATGGCTTCTGAGAACCGTTCAAGAATCATTTAACGATCTGCAGTTCCACCACCTGAGGCTGATCAGGTTCAAATTGTATGTAACCGGGGGCTTGCCTAGGATCACATAGGCGCCTATCCCGTCTTGGAGCCATCTGTGTATATTGTAGTTGCTGGGACTAATGGCTCAGAGGCAGTAACCTTTGGAAAAATTATAGGGTGCTGAGTGACAAATGACAAGATAGGGTCTTTAGGGTATTGATTGTTTATATCCCCATGGAAAACACATCTCAGAATGGCCCATGTATCTATGGCAGGCAGCCAGGGTCTTGATCTGGCTGGCGGTATAGGGTACTCGGATGGCTTGTGGTCCTGAGCCAAAATGTTGGACAGCTCTATCATGCGCTTCAAGGGCCAATGAAGCGACTGCCTCCGGGTAATGCTCTATGACTTTTGCAGGTGAGACTTAGGGTGTATCCACAGTAATGGTCCTTTCTGCCAAATCACTGCTGTGGGCTGTAGACTAGACTGTAGCAAACAGACATCAAAGGGTCGCCCTGGTTCATTCTGTGTAAGGTAGCCCCACCTAAGGCTTTTTCCACTCTCTGTAAGGCAGCTCTTGCCTCAGGAGTGAGCCTCCTGTGGGAGGCTATATCTGGGTCTCCCTTTAGAAGGCGAACAGGGGTTTGAGATCTGAATTTGGTATATGTAAATATGGCCTAATCCAATTAATGTCTCCCAATAGCTTTTGCATGTCATTTAGGGTCCTAACGCCATCCGTCCTAATGGTGACCTTCTGTGGAGAGACTAGCATAGGGGAGATTTTCGCGCCTAAGTAGGTCACCATTTCTCCTCCCTGAATCTTGTCGGGGGCAACATGCAGATTAGCTTGTCTCAGGGCCTCGACCAACTGGCCGAGCATATTATTTCAGCATGTCCTGGGTCCCTGCCGCTGAGCAAAAGGTCGTCCATGTAATGCACACATCTTATCTTGGGAAAGGATTTCCGTAGGGGGGCCAGTAGGGAATCAAGGTAAATCTGACACATAGTGGGACTGTTGGCCATACCTTGGGGCAGCGTTATCCACTCGTATCTGAGATCAGGGCTTTCTTGGTTAATGGTGGGTAAAGTAAAGGCGAACCTATGAGTGTCCTCTGGATGCAGGGGGATTGAGAAGAAACAGTCTCTAAGATCTATAACATAAACTGGCCAGGACTGAGGGATGGCTGAGAGAGCTGGCAGCCCCCTCTGGACTGCCCCCAGGGACTGCATCTGCGCGTTGACCGCCCTTAGATCATGGAGCAGCCTCCATTTGCCAGACCTTTTCTTAATTATAAAATGGGGGTGTTCCATGGGGAGGTTGACGCTTAATGTGTCCTAATCTAAGTTGTTGTACTGACTATTTCTGACAAGGCTAATAGCTTCTCCTTAGGCAGGGGCCACTGAGGTACCCAAACCGGATCATTTGACCTCCAGGTGATTTTGATCGAAGTGGGTAGGAGAGCTTCTTCAGCGGCCCCTAAGAAAAACCCAGCCCTTGCCTACCTTTTTTGTTCTCTACTGGTATTGGGGATGTCCGACCCTGTAGGGCATTGTCCAAGCCTTTGCCGGGGGTATATCCCTGGTTCCTGAGTATATCCTTAGCCTGGGGGGAGCAGTTTGACGTAAGCGTGACATCCATCTGAGTGAGGATGTCCCTTCCCCATAGAGACACTGGCAACTGCAACACAAATGGTTGGAAATGGCCCTGATGACCCTCCTCATCGCACCAGAGCAGGGGTGAAGCACTAACCTGAGGAGCTGACACCATCCCCAGCCTGCAGCGTGTTATCTGCAGTGTTGGTGGGCCAGTTGGAGGGCCAATCCTTTCTAGAGATAATGGAACGGTCAGCTCCTGTGTCTAGGAGCCCTGTTATATTCTTGCCATTGACTTTAAGTGAGAGCATGGGCCTTTTATCAAGTACTATATGGAGTCCCTCGAAGACTTCCCCTGAGGAACCGAAACCTTGACTTTCTCTAATTTTCTGCTTTGAGGGAAATCTCCTGTGGAGACTGGGGAGCAGCAAGAGCTGCGCTATCTTGTCTCCTTTATTGATTACCATAGTACCCACAAGAGATTGAACCATAATTTTAATGTGTCCTGTGTAGTCTGAGTCTATGACCCCGGGACTACTATGAGACCCCGAAGGGCCGTGGAGGATCTCCCGATCACCAGACCCACGGAATTTTCGGGTAACGGTCCCTTTAAAGGTGGTTTCAAACCACTTGAACACCCATATCAGGCACTAATATAAGTCTGGAGGCCGACACTGAGGTCCACACCTGCTGACCCAGGGGTGGC